>NC_045489.1:4040290-5387053 GCF_009650955.1 Corvus moneduloides | reverse complement strand
TGCCTCTTCTCTCCTCATGGGCCTGTTTTGGCCTCACGGCAGGAACAAGGCTGTAGTGTCCTGGGATGGGGCTGCTGGGGAACACGGAGCAGAGCATCTTGTCCCAGAGCTCTGTGTGGGGAGGGGGACTGGGAGGGAGCTGGAGGGACAAAACCAGCTCTGAGGGCCTGGGATCCAGCATTTTGGTGAGGGAAGGGGGTGAGCCAGAGAGTTTCCTGAGGGCAACACTTCCCTGATGCTCGGAGCAGCTGGAGCTGCTAAAGCTGGGGCTGCTGCAGGAGATAAACACACAGACCTGGATTTTTGAAGGCTGTGGGAACATGAAAGAGAAGCTGGGAAAGAAAAGCAAGAATCTGTTTGGGGAGCCTGCAGGAGCAGCTACCAGGCCCTGCTCACTGCCCATGTCCCATGTGGGACCTTGCCGCATCTGGGTGTTTTGGGGGCCGAATCCCAACCCTTCCATGGCAGCCTGGAGCAGCGTCTGGATGAGCTGCCAAATGCAAGCACCACAACGATTAAGAGGCTGAAAACCCAGCTATTTGTGCTCTGTGTCACTGAGAGCTCTAAACTCAACACTTTTGGTAACACGAAGGAAAAAGCTTTAGTAACAGGGTGGGAGTTACTAATTTCTACCTACAGAGACAGTTTTTCTGGCAATTGCCCCCTGCAGGAAATGAGTCAGAGGAGTGAATCAGTGTCTGCAGTGCCACATGAAGCTGATTTTCGGTTTTAACTGTTATATTCAACACGGGAGGGAATCAGTGTAATGAGAATTATAACCCTGGGAGGAAACCCCCGATAAACCCCAACTCTTCCTGCCTGTGTCGCCTTACTGAGGACAAGTTGCCAAGCCTACTGGTCCCAGTTACAAAAGCTGGCAAGAGAAAGGTGGCCCAACAGTTGAACACGTGGCATTTTGCTGATGGCTGAGAGGCAGAAATTGGCAGTACCTAAAAAATAAAATTATCTGACGGAAAAAAGAGTCAGACTGAGGCTGCCATGGTGATGAGAAATAGAAGTTGGTGGCGTGACCAGGTCTCTGTGTGTTCCATCAGCCTAAATACATTAACAGAACCCTTCAGGAGCACTGGCTGTGTTCGTAACAGTCACATTTTCCACACCCACTCCCTGCTACTCTTTTCCATGTGGTTTGTGCCCATAATGCCAGAGAAAGTGGATCCATTAGGTCCTCTGAGGGGCTCAGGAGACCTGTTCCCCACATAATGCCCAACACAGCCCAACATATCCCTGGAAGTGCTCAAGCCCAGGTTGGATGGGGCTTGGAACAGCCTGGGATAGTGGAAGGTGTCCCTGCCCATGGCAGGGGGTGGGACTGGATGGGCTTTAAGGTTCCCTCCAACCCAAATTATTCCATGATTCAGTGCTTGGCACCCACACTCTGATCGTTGGGCCATGACCATGATGGAGGCTGGGATATGGCCCACCTTTCATCCATGTATTCCAGCTCCCAGAGACCAAACCACAGGAGACCTTGAGGAGATGGCCAAAGGACAGGCAGCTTGTCCTGCTGCCCATGTTCAGTGTGGCACAGCTTCACTGCTGCTCCTGGGACTGACACACCAGGAATGGTCTCCCACATCTGTGGGAACAGTGGGATTCCTGACAGGGCGGCTCTGAACACGATACCAGGATGTTTCATGCAGACATCATTCCCAAACCTCTGCTTTGTGCCAGACAGCCAAATGGGAAATGCAGACGTGAGTTTTGACAACTCTTGCAGTGCCTTTGCCTTCACAGCCCATTTTCCTCTCCACAGGAATGACCCTCCTGCCCTACACCACCACAGCCTCTTCCAGCAACCCAGTCATGACCCAGAGCAACCAGAGCTGCTCCTCTCCCGACAACTCCTTCAAGAGCACCCTCTATGCCACCACCTACACCCTCATCTTCATCCCAGGGCTGCTGGCCAACAGCACTGCCCTGTGGGTCCTGTGCCGCTTCATCAGCAGGAAGAGCAAAGCCGTCATCTTCATGATCAACCTGGCCGTGGCCGACCTGGCCCACGTCCTCTCACTGCCCCTGCGCATCTACTACTACATCAACCACACCTGGCCCTTCGGGGATGTCCTGTGCTTGCTGTGCTTCTACCTGAAGTACCTCAACATGTACGCCAGCATCTGCTTCCTCACCTGCATCAGCATCCAGCGCTACTTCTTCCTGTACCACCCCTTCCGAGCCAAGGACTGGAAGCGCCGCTACGACGTGGCCATCAGCACCCTGGTCTGGCTCGTGGTGGGGGTGGCCTGCGTGCCCTTCCCCATCATGAGGAGCCACGGGCTGGAAAAAAACACCAACTCCTGCTTTGCCGACCTGCAGGTGAAGCCGATCGACAGCAAGGTGGGCACGGTGCTGATGACCGGCACCGCCGAGCTCCTGGGCTTCGTGGGCCCGCTCATCATCATCTTATACTGCACTTGGAAAACAAGAGACTCCATCCGGGGCTTCCACATCCCGCAGGAAAACAGCGGGGAGAGGCGGAAGGCCCTCAGGATGGTTTCCATGTGCGCCATTGTGTTCTGTGTGTGTTTTGCTCCCTACCACATCAACTTCTTCTTCTACATGTTGGTGAAGGAGAAAGTCATCACCGACTGCTTCCTGAGCACCATCACGCTCTACACCCAGCCCTTCTGCCTGAGCCTCGCCAGCTTCGACTGCTGCTTGGATCCCATCATCTACTTCTTCATGACTTCTGAGTTCCAGGAACAGATTTCCAGGCACAGCAGCATGGCCATCCGGAGCCGGCTCATGAGCAAAGAGAGCGCCTCGTCAATGAAAGAATGACAAGAAAGCCGCCCGGAAAAAATGAAGGTATTCGATATGAAATCTGAGACTGGTCTGGGATACTCCATTACCAACTCTGTTGTGGAAGATCCTGCAGGTTTATCCAGGGGAATTTTGTGGCAGTGGAATTTTTTCAGTGTATAGAAGATAAAACTCCATCTAAGACTGGTAGGTTGGAATCCGGTGAGTCACCCAACTGGTGTGACCATTCCCCCACTGTGCCACCCACACCTGACCTCGCTGGACTAGAAAACACACAGGAGGGAGTGACAAAACTTTTACTGGGAAATGATGGAAAAGTCCCAGACTTTTCTTCTATTTTCCCAGTTCCAGGCTCTATGCTCAAGCCAGAGACAATCCCACATCCGTACACTGACGTCTGCTGAAGGATCTTCTCTGGGAAAACCACACAAGAACCTGAAACTGGCCAGTGGCAACCAAAGGACATTGTGGTTTGTGCAGTGAGGGCTGTGGACAGGTGAAGGTGTGCAGCTGGTTTCCATGTGCTCCTGGGTTTAGCACATCCCACTGGTCACCAGTGACCTCTGTTCCCCTTTTCCCTCTGCTCCCCCTCCCGCTCTGCTCCTCCTTTCCCTCCTCACCCAGCTCTGTTTGCTCCCTAATTGCTGACACATCCCAGAATTTGCACCCGCAGCTGGTGCAAGACCCTCTGCAAGACAAATTCTCCTCAAACATCCAGAGAGTGGCACCTTCCCTTGCTCCAGGTGACTTTCTTTCCCTCCAAGCTGGCAAGGGGGACATGTGTAGGTGGCTTTTGCCTTTGGACCCCCTTGGGGCAGGACTGTGGTGGTCCTGGGGTCAGTGCAGGTGGGTTTGATGGTGCTGGTGGTACCTCACTCTCTTCTGTGTGTGGTCCAGAGGTACCTGAGATGAATCTGCCCCAAAAAAGCTCAGCTCAACCCATTCAGTTCATGCAACTTTTAAAAAAGAGGGGAATCCTTTGCCAAGGTGATTTCACTGATAGAGCAGAAGTTACGTTCATAAATTATTGTGATTTTTTTCCACCAGGTCCTGTCGTGATCTTAATGTTTACATTTTTAGGTAGCTATGCAAAGCAGCGACAAGGAAGGATTAATTTACCCCTTACTTTTAATTAGTTACACCTCTTCAGCCGAGTCCACCCACTCTGTAACTTCAAGGGTATCTCATGATACCTGGGGATGGATTTGGCTGAACAGTCACCAATTTATTGCCTTTGGAAATCTATTTTCAAAAGAATGTGGACAGTTTGTACAGTCTTGCAACAAAACCAGAAGAAATACCAGAAACACTTGCTATGTGTATTTTAACTCCAACCATTCAATCCCACTGAGTTACATCTTAGCTCAGCCAAATATTTCCTGTATGTTGTGTTTTCCCACTTCTCTGTTTTACAAAAAAATGGGGAAAAGCCAAGAATTAAGGTTTAAACAACCATTTCCCTGGAGTTTCTCTAAAAGGCAACGACACCTATTACATACAATAAGCTCTCATAGTTCTCCTCCCAGGTGTGAGAAGAAGATTTTGGGCTGAGTAGGATGCGCTGGAGTCGATGGAAATGTTCTCTCTGATGTCACTGGCACAATAAACGTTTACGCTCTGCAAGGAGCCCCCTTCCAAAGGGGTGGATGCTCACGGATAGAGTTAACCTCACACAATTCAACTGTTGTCAGTTCAGGAGTCTCTCGTAAGCTACACTCTGTATAAAGTTGTCAGGGCATGACACTTCAGTTTCAGTGCTTGTTTTGAGGATTTTTATAGACCTTGCTCAGCCACCACGTGCCTGGGAGCTGCTTCCTGTCCCTTCATTTTCGCACCCTTTTCCCCTTGATCAGGTGAAAACAAGCTGAGGGCACTTACGAGAACTCTGTAGCTCATTCTGTGGGTTTTACTTCCCAAGAACTGATGCTCAAAAAAATAAAGGCTGTTTTGCAAACATCTGCTGAGTTTTGTAGTCATCACTGGTACCTGGAAAACTGTTTGGGATCAGCTCCTCCTGGGATCAGGGTTCAAGCAATGGAGAGCAACTTTTATTATTCTTTAACAGATTTGTTGCTTGTTTTTACTCTGAATAATGGTAATTTATTTCATTTTTAAACCTGCCACACTTGTATTAGATTTAGGAGTACTTTGAGGATGGGAAGGTGTCCTGGACAGTGGAAGATGGACATGGCGTAGGAACACCCGCTCCAGCTGCTGAGTGTCCAGGAGCAACAGTGGCTCTCATGCCCATCATCTTAGCATGGATTTGGTGTTTCCACCAGTGATAACGTTCTCCATCTCCAGGATGGCATCTCCAAGCACCTCAGCTGCCCCCATTTTCCTGCCTCACTCACCCTCTGAACTCCCTCAGGCTCCCCAAAATGCTCCTTTTCCATACTGCAGCCCCAGGCTGTGAGGAAAGGTCACACACTCAATACTTTCAGTCCTATGGTGTGCAGGGGACCACACAACTGCGACTAAAGCTCTTTTCTGGTGTGGGGGAAAGTGCCCTGGTTTTGGTTGGGGCAGAGCTAAACCACCTCTGTGGGGTTCAGCTGCCAGATGGGATTAAACCACCAGAGAAAGTCAGTCAGGCTGGGCCAGCCTAGGGAGCAACAGCTCAGAGCACAGAGAGATCAGGGAAAACCTGCACTTTTCCAAAAGTTCAAGATGATCCATTTGGCCTCCACAAACCCCAGAGTCTTTAGTTCAGGTCTTCCAAAACCTCAGCATACATCTCAAGAGAAGAACAGGCACTGCAGTGAGGAGGAGAGTATTCCAGCTGCCTTCCCAGCTGGCTGGTGCTGGATCTGACCCAGGCCCTGGGCTGCAGGGGCTGCTTTGCCTCACACAGTCAGAGGCACAACAAGCCTGGCTCAGGTTCCTGTAATTCACCCCATTTCCTGTGACCAAAAAACATGTTTATTATTTTGACAAGAGGAAATATAATTTCATGATGTTGCTCCTGGATTATCTCTCGTGCTGGTCCCGCTGCTCAGACTCACCAGCAGGAAAAGACTTTTCTTCCTCCTTGGGCAGAAAAAAAAGCTGTTTTTACAGGGATGCCACAGAAAGGCAGAGTCCAACCAAATCAAGAGGTTGGGTACAGCTCCACAGGTGCGTGAAGATGGATCTGAAGGGCTCCTGGGGCTGGAGCATCTCACCCTGAAGGGAACTGCTCAGGATGGAGATGTGGTGAGGTCTCCAAGCCCCCTGCACTGGCCCAGTGCCTGTCCCCAGGGCACAGCCCTGGGCAAACACATTTCTTTTCCTCTAGAACATGAGCCATTCAGCTTTTAACAGAAGCAAATGTGTTTCTCTGCAGTGCCACCCCATCCTAACCAGGAGCAGAGGTCTGGTATCTCCTCTCCTGCTTGAAAGGGCCCTCCCGTGCATGACAACAAACATATTTGGAAGGAACTCCCGAGGGATTTAAAGCCTTTCTGCAGCTTCTGGTTGTGAGCTGCAGGATCTTGCAGTACCTCTTGCTTCCCTTAAATGAAAGTACCAGCTCTCTGCCCGGAGGAAAACCAAAATATGCTGGAAATGCAGGATAACGACTCCACAGCCAGTTCAAAACTGTGAAGCCACTTCATCACACTTAAAAGATTTTGGGGATGACTGGTGCATTTTAACCGAAAATGCTGGGGTTGTGGATTAGACAAAGGCTTAGCCCAAAAAAGTAATGGAGGGATTGACAATTGCTTGCTGTAAAATAAATTGGAGCTTCCCAAAATGCTGTCCCTGCAGAGAGCTCTGTGTGACAGTGAGAGGACAATGAGCTGGGGGCTCCCCCGGCCCCGCTCAGCTCCCTGCACAAGGGTGAAGCCGCTTTGTGTGAACAAGCCTCCTCCTCCTCCTGCTTTTCATACATCCTTCAGGTGCATCCTGTCAGATATTCTCAATGCTGAGCACTTGAGAGATGCTGATCATCCACGTTTGGCCTCCCGCCCACAGGATACCAGGCTGCAGGAGAAGAGACCTTTATCTGGAGGCCTTAGATAAAGTCTCACAGTTATTAAAAACGTTATTTAAAATTCCTTTGTGCCTTCTGCCTTTGAAAGCAGAACGTTGCCAAGTGTGAAAGGCACGTTAGTGTTGGGGATGAGTCAGAGAAACAGAAATGCTAAACAAAAACTTGCCCAGGTTGAAAGAAGAAAGGAGAGGTTGACCCCTGTGTGTTGAAGGATGAGCCTTGAGGTTTGTTTGCCCCTCAGATTTTCATGGCCAGGAATGTTGTGATCTTCTGCAAAAGCTGTCCAAAAAGCCAAGGAGTGGAAGAAGGGCTCAGCTTGGCTACAAACCCCTCGCTTGGGTCTGACATCCACTGGTCTCTCCTTCCCCAGCAGCACAGCTGGAAACAAACACCTAAAAATAGGGCTCAGGGATGGCTGGATACACTGCTGCAGACACAGAAATAGGATGTCCCGGGCAGGATATCCTGATAAAACAGCCCCTTCTCTCTGGGATTAACCTCTGCCCTCTGGAGAGGGATGGGGCACAGTGCCAGCCTCCCTTCTGTGCTCTGTGAACACAAGCACCTCTCCTTCTTCCCAGGATCAGCACCAGCTGCTGGAAGAGATGCACAGGAAGAAAACAAGAAAACCGGGAGTGATAAACAGCTCTTGCATGTCCCAAATCCTCTGCGATGAGAGCCATGGGGATTTAGGGTGCCCAGAAAAGCTGTGGCTGCCCCACCCCTGGAAGTGTCCAAGGCTGGACAGGGCTTGGAACAACCTGGGATAGTGGGAGGTGTCCGTGCCCATGGCAGGGGCGCTGGAATCAGAGAGTCTTTAAGGTCCCCAATCCAAATCACTCTCAGATTCCATGATTTCTTGGCACAAGGAGACCTGGCAGCTGAGTGGGTGGCAGAGCTCTGATGCACTCCTGATCCCAGCCCCTGAGTAACCCCTGGTAACTAAAGGTTTTAAGAGCTTCCT
Source organism: Corvus moneduloides (assembly GCF_009650955.1). Taxonomy (NCBI): domain Eukaryota; kingdom Metazoa; phylum Chordata; class Aves; order Passeriformes; family Corvidae; genus Corvus; species Corvus moneduloides. The sequence continues at coordinate 5,379,329 of NC_045489.1, read as the reverse complement.
CCCTTTGTTTCTCTTCCACCATTCTGTTCCTGTTAATTTTGTGAGGTCACAGAGCCATTTACAAAAAATAGAGTAAGAATATTTCTATTTTTACATCACCTCCAGGAAGGGAAAGTTGCCAGCAGCCAAATTATCTGTCCAAGCCCTGGGCCATGAGCTGTGACCCTGCATATCAGGTACAACTGCTCAGCTGGAAAAGAGGCAGCTCAGAAGAAGTCACACCATGAAGTTACACCACTTGTTCAGCCACGCAGGAAGGAGGTCACACTCAGCAGGCAGAAAAACAGCTAAAACCCCTATATATGTGCATAGATATAGGAAGGGAATTAAAGGAGACAAAAAGAAAAAGATCGGGAATGATGCACATCATGGTTTTTTTAAACAACAGTATTTTGGGAAAATCTCCACCTTAAACCATCACATTATTTCAGGAATAAAGTCCAAACCCTCCAGCTTTAGCCTGCAGCCTTGATAGTCTGAGGCTAACCAAGCTTCCAAGAAAATGAGGGAAAATTACTCCCTTCCAGTAACTTACACTGGCAGAGTGCTCGGTTTTCCTTCAGCGAGCACTTATTGGGAGGTTACTTCTGTATTTTACAGCTCTTCCCAGGCACAGTGACCGTGGAGAGCAGCAGGAGCAGCCGGAGGGAAGGGCACCATCCCCTCCCACAGCCCCTGTGCCCAGAGGCGACAGAAATCCATGGTCTCCATCCCTGGGCACTGGCACCAAACGACGTCATCGCCTTCCCAGCGGCTTTAACGTCATTAACTGCACACGTTTGGTGTGGAGAAGAGAAACAAAATACAGGATTTCCTGTTCTGCAGCCACTGGACCGGGCTGCAGATGCCGGCAGGATTCCAGCGCTCCGAAAACATGTGGAAGTTAAGCGAGGAGGCGCTGGGACTGCTGAGAAAATCAGTGGGAAATAAAAGCAGGACGCTGGCTGCTCCTGCTCCCTAGCACGGCTATGACCCCCCCGGAGCATGGGAAGCACAGGAAGGTGAGTGGCATTTCTGCTCTTTTCTTCAGGGGACTGAAACCGGCACAGTTTTAGCGAGTTTATCACTTCTTTGTAGTTCTCCAAGAGATGGTATCGGGCAGGAGCTGGTGCAACATCCTCAGCCGCTTCTGCTGTGCCCACAAATTTGTCTCCGAGGGTGGGTGAGGGGAGTCGGTGCCTAGGGCAGGCTGTGGTGTGGGGGAGGACGTGGGGAGAGGCTGTTTTAGCCAAAACCCCTCAATTTTGTCCTTACTGACAGAGGCTGCCGCAAGCGACCAGCTCTATTTACGCATTTCCTATTAGTGCCTAGATTAAACAAACAAAATCATTCCTTACAACTCCAGTGCCAGAGAACTCCATGACTTAAACCAAGACCCTATTTTAAGCCATAAGTGGATTTTTTTTTTTTTTTTATATTTTCCCAAGCCTGCTTTTCCCACCAGCATCCCAGCACTGAAGGGAGGCAGCTCTGCCCGCATCCCCCAGCTTGGAGGGCTCTCCCCAGCCGTGCCTGGAGTTCAGCTTTAGCCTACGTTGTCCAAGCAGCCCATGGAAAAGATGAGGGCGAGTTTGCCAATGGATCGGGAGCAGTAAATGCAGGAACAGCCGTGTGGTGTGGGGCTGGGTGGGGCACAGGCTGATTCACAGGAGCCGGGCGGTTTCCAGCACTGACAGCCACATTCGCCTCCAGGAACAGACACTGCTCCAACGCACTCCAAAAATCAACCCCGGGTGCTCCAAGAGCTGCCTTGGCCTCCTAATTAATTGCAGCGTTATTTGATGTTTAATGAATGGCGGGGCTGCATCCACAGCCAGTGCTCTGACTCCTCGGGCACTGATACTGGGCTCCCTTCTGGAATTTCAGCTGATTAAAGCTCAGCTTTGCCAAAAAAAACCCATCCCCTGCTCCTGCCTGTGTTTAAATCCATGCGTGGATGAAATGGGAAAATAAGCAAGGAATGGCAGGAGTATTTTATTTGTAAAATTTAAGATTTATAAAGTCGCTGGACAAAACTCTGGCCGGAGCCCATAGGAATGTCTCTGTCCAGACACCACCAGCAGAACAGGGGGAAGCTGGAGGGATTTGGGGCAAAGGGAAAACTGGAAAACAATAAAACATTTACAACTCCACCTTCCCAGGAATTGTTGTAGTGAACAAGCCCAGCCTGACCCCAGCCCAGGGTGGGGCTCTCTGCTGCTTTCCTGCCAGTGCCCTCCAAAGCGCTGCCACCCAAAGCTGTGTCGGGTACCAGGAGTGCCACCCGGCCCTCCCGCCAGGAACAGGCACTCCAGGAAAGTCAAAATACATGGGAAAAACCAGCAGGGAGGCTCCCCATGGAAGACGTGTAAGATCTGGGCTGAGTTGCTTGGCAGGGACACCGAGGCTCTGACCCTTGCCATGAGCCCACACCAAGTGCCACCTCTGTCACTGGACAGCTGTGGCAAGAGCTGGGAACAGCTGCATTCCCCACGCTCCCTGGCAGTTTTCCCTCTCTTTCCTGCAGGGATGTGAAGATCAAGTCCTGCCACCCCTTTCCCAGGGTCAAACAGACAAGTCCCTCATGGATTTTCAGGCAGGTGAGGAGCACAGGGACACTGCCAGGACCAAGGAGCTGTTTCCCAGTATTCCCTCAGCACAGATGTCCCCTCTTCCCTGCCTTTTGCAACTCAGTGGAGTAATCACAAACCTCTGGCACAGTCGGCAACCGAGAGGGGCCTTCACCCAGCAGCCCCAGCTCCACTCCAGCCTTGCTTTGCTTGCAGCCAAAGCCTGGAAGAGCAAGGAAAAGCAAGAAGGCACTTTGGGAAGGGCTCAGTTTGGAAAGTAGGGTGTGAGCACTGACCCTCCTCACACCAGAGCTGAGCGTGGGGGGCATCCAACCGAGAGGCCGGGGCTGTATTTTAGATATTTATGTGCACATAAAAATATAAAATATCTAAAATAATGATTTCTTTCTGAACCTGAAAACATGGTAAGCCCACCAAAGAGCTGCCCAGGTGAGGAGGAGCAGGATGCAGGAGACTTCATCCTGTACCTTGAAGCATTGGCATGGATTCGCTCCTGGAAATCCATCCCTGTGACAAACTCTGGCTCAGGGCTCTGGGAAACAGCACCATGGCTGCTTCTTAATTAATTACCACTGCTGAGGGGCTGGGTGACAGTGACAGGAGGTGCTGAGGGCTCTGCCAGCCCCAGCTCCAGGCAGGGAAGGGCAGGGCAGGCTGCCCACCCCTCACAGGCTCCATTTCCAAGGGGAAAATCCCACTGCAACCCCTGGGTTTGTATCCTGCTGCTGCCAAATCCCCTCTTCCCAAAAGAACAGATTGTTTCCCATGGGATCTGCTCATGAATGACAAAATCCATCCCCTCTCCAGGGAGCAGCAGGAGCACCTGAACTCCCCGTGACCCGTTAATAAATCCCCTCAGCACTGGGTGAGCTGGGATGAGTAAATGGATGAGAATAATTTCTACTTTAACTAGAAGGGAGGTGTATTTATCTCCCTGCATGTCCTGAGCAGTTGCTGAAGGATAATTCCTGCTGCTGAGGGATAATTCCTGCTGCCCCAGCGCGATGCCTGCACAATGTGCCGGGAGTGCCGGAATTGAGTTAGCAGGACCAGCAGAGCAACTGGCGTGTGCTTGGCCAGTTATTAACTTATAAATCCAGCCTTAACTCTGGAGCCGGAGCTGATGGATCTGTCTGCAGCTGTCCCCAGCCTCAGCTGCCTGCGGATGTTAATTACTGCCTTTGCTGCCGATTCACATCACATCCCTGCACAGATCTGCAAAGACAGTGCCTAAATCCATTTCAAATCCCTATTTATTTACAGTCCAGCTGAAATTGCTCATAGATGTAGAGCACCAATTTGACAGAGTGTGATGGAAAACTTGATGAATTAAAAGAGGTCCTGGAAAACCCAGGGAGCTGCAGAAGCTCTCTGGCAATAAAGGGAGGGATGTTACGGAGCTCAGTGTGTTCACTGTAATTGGGGCATCTCACGAGATCCCACAGAGCACCTCTGCAAGGAGAGGGTGGAAGATGCCTGGAATCCCTCCCTGGGAGTGGGGTCCCCCTTCCCCACTCACACTCACACTGACTTGCACACACACCCACACACATCTTACTCTTCTGTCCTAAAGCGCATTTACTCCGTGGAGAGATTTTGGCTTTACAGCACCTTTTTCCCCACTCCAGAACGCCTCCCCCTGCCGTGACCGCCCCATGAGCGAAGAGACCCGGCCAGGATGGAGAGCAACGTGTCCTCCGGGAACTGTTCTGACCCCCAGATGTCCTTCCAGTCCACCCTCTACGCCACCACCTACACCCTCATCTTCATCCCGGGGCTGCTGGCCAACAGCGCTGCCCTGTGGGTCCTGTGCCGGTTCCTCAGCAGGAAGAGCAAAGCCGTCATCTTCATGATCAACCTGGCCGTGGCCGACCTGGCCCACGTCCTCTCACTGCCCCTGCGGACTTACTACTACATCAACCACACCTGGCCCTTCGGGAGCTTCCTGTGCCAGGTGTGCTTCTACCTAAAGTACCTCAACATGTACGCCAGCATCTGCTTCCTCACCTGCATCAGCATCCAGCGGTACTTGTTCCTGCTGCACCCCTTCCGAGCCAAGAGCTGGAAGCGCCGCTACGACGTGGCCATCAGCGCCCTGGTCTGGCTCCTGGTGGGGGCCGCCTGCCTGCCCCTCATCATCGTCAGGAGCCCAGCCCTGTCCAACTCCATCAACAGCTGCTTCTCGGACCTTGGCGTGAAGCAGCTCAGCCCAGGGGCCGCCATCGCGCTGGTGACGGTGGCAGAGCTGTTCGGCTTCGTCATCCCCTTCGGCACCATCGCCTGGTGCACGTGGAGGATGTGGCATTCCCTGCGGGACGGCCCCACGGCGCTGCAGGACGCTGGCGAGAAGCGGAAGGCCCTGAGGATGGTCCTCATGTGCGCCGCCGTCTTCTTCATCTGCTTCACCCCCTACCACATCAACTTCCCCTTCTTCATGATGGTGATCGAGAACATCATCCGGGGCTGCGCCGTGCACCGGAGCGCGCTGCGCTTCCACCCCATCTCCCTGTGCCTGGCCAGCCTCAACTGCTGCCTGGACCCTGTCCTCTACTACTTCATGACCTCCGAGTTCCAGGCGCAGCTGCTGCGCCACGGCTGTGTGGCCCTGCGAGCCCGGCTCCCGCCCCGCCGGAGCAGCGCCTCTGGCACCGACACTGCCCACGACATCCGCGTCAGGAAGAGGAATCTCCCTCGCCTCAAGTTCTGGTCTCTTCCCAAGTTCTTTGGCCAAATAAACAGCATGGACATCCCCCCCGTGCCGCCCGACGAGCTGCTGCTGGAGTCCATCTCGTGAGCATCAGCCAGCCCTGTCCGTGCAGGGGCTTCCCAGAGCTGCAGTGAGGACCGGAGCACTCTCCAATTGTCCTCGTGTGCTGCAGGTGCCAGGACCTGATCCATAAGGACGTTGTGATGCCAAAAGGTTTGATGGTTGTGTTGTTGCTGCTGGGGACTGTTGCCTTCTATCCCCTAGAAAGCTGTTGTTGATGCTGAAGTTTCTCCTGTGCTGAACTGCAGTGGCTTCAGGTGCCTCATTTCAGGTGTTTCTGTGCTTCTGCATATTTGCCATTTTTGGGAATCCTTCTGAATCCTGAGCTGTGAGTGAGCAGCTCAGCCTTGGCACAGCTCTGGGAATTCCAGCCCCGATCCCGGGTACCTACAGCCACTGTCACCTGGAGCATCCACCATGCTCACACAAGGCTCTGGATCAGGATGGTTCATTATCTCCTCATAAACTGAACCTTTTTCCACTACAAAAATTCCATTGCCTGGGTCCGATCCAGCCTAATCCGGACTGCACGACTATAACTGTACCAAGCAGAGAGTATTAACCTATACCACATCAGTGTTACAGGGAGAGCTCAAACAAACTGGGCTCAGCTCATGCTGCTGGAAAAGGCACCCAGAGCTGAGCAAAGGGATCCACCTGGCTCCTGGCAGCTGCAGGTGCTCGGCTGATTATGGGGGATCAATATTTGGAAGACAAATTGTGATAGATATGCCACGAGCAAAGAGGGAGATGTGACACCTCCCAGGGCACATTAACTCATATTAGAGCTCTGGTGTGAGCTGCAAAAACGGGGACCTGTCGTTGGTGTCTCTTGTGTTGTTGGGAGTCGTGTGTTATTTGTCATGTTGCTGACGCATGTGGTTGCACATTAAGATGTTATCCAAACCTTCAGTTTTGCTTTGAACACCAAAAACTATCCCAACCCTCGCTGGGTACAGAGAAAATTTACAAAACTGACTCCAGTACACCCTGAAAGCTTCAAACCCTGAGGAAATAAAAATGATCCCAATGTGTATTTGAGCTTCAGGAGTGTTATTTTAGGTGCTTAGAAATATTTTGCCCCACATCTGCTCATAGAGCAGTGACATAATTTGGGGGGGACACCCCAGTTTGGGGCTCAGAGAGGCCTCGAACAGTGGCCTGTGCAGGGGTTCTGAGGTCTCCTCCTCCCAAAAAACCCTCAGGGAATTTTATAAGTAAACATAGGCAGAGAGGGATTGATAGAAAACAGCTTTTCCCATGATTGGATGCACATTTCCACCCCGCGCAGCGTTTCTGGGAAGCACGGAATGGGTGGTGGTTTGCCCTCACAGTGCTGAGGCTGGATGGGGGGAGACCAGATGGGAGATCCAGACAAACTGGAGGAATTTGCTTTGGTACTTAAAGTGTGCCAGAGACAGGCAGCAAACCCCGGCAACAGGCAGCAAACGCCGGGAACAGGCAGAAAAGCCGCTGCCCTGAGGCTCATACTGTCCTAAATCTCCTCCTCTCACAAAAAAATATAAATAACAAAAGGCCATGTTTTCCTTGTTTGCTGGGGGGGGAGGGCGGGTTGGAAAAAGAACTTTCAGGGCTGGAAAAACGCTGTTTCAGATGGCCCAAACCCAGCAGCGGGCAGAGGCAAAACAGGAAACCCAAGGAAACCTCACCGATGCCGGGACTGGCTCCAGGCAGCTCCCACAGACAAGACAAGCCACAGCAGCAGGATCTTCACCAGGAGTGTGGCTTTTCCCGGGTGCTTTGGGAATGGCACAACCCCGAAAAGACGGGCTGGGCATCCAGGTGGCCCTCAGTGACCAGAGACAGGTCATTTATAAGCCCCTCTGAGCAACAGCAAATCCTGGATTGTGGCTCCAGCTTCACTAGCAGCACCAGCTCCAGGTTTCCCAGGAGCTCCAGTTCCCACTGGGATTTTGCCAGGTTGTTTTTCAGATTGCTTTTCTGATATTTCTGCAACACAGCTTGCCCTTTCCAAACAGAGCACAGGAAAGAGAAAGCAAACCCAAAACTCTCACTAATCTGTCACGTGGAGACTCAGCATCAAACCCTCCCTCGGGCTGTCCCTGCCCCAGGCACGGGAAATGCAGCGGAAGAATCCCTCGCTGGGTTGGACACCTGGATAGCAGGGATTCTGCTGGGTTTTCTGTAAATCAATCCCTGAAGAAATATCCTTTTCCGGTACAAACTGGTGCTTCCTGCCCTTCCAATGCCTGCCAGCCTCCTGTTTTATCAGTCACAGGATCATCATGGAATGGTTTGCATTGGGAGAGACGTCACAGCTCATCCCATTCCACCCCCTGCCATGGGCAGGGACACCTCCCACTATCCCAGGCTGCTCCAAGCCCCGTCCAACCTGGCCTTGGACACTTCCAGGGATCCAGGGGCAGCCACAGCTTCTCTGGGCACCCTGTGCCAGGGCCTCCCCACCCTCACAGGGAACAATTTTTTCCCAAGATCCCATCTAACTCTACACTTACATATCCCTAAAATTATGCAGTACTTGGGAGTATCCAAGCTGTCCCTTGCACGGCACATTTCAGGGCCCCACAGGGAGGGATGGAAGCTGCTTTTCTCCTTGCTAAAAATACCTTTATCCTCCCTCCATGACCACATGCTCCCAGTCCAGCCACAAATTTTTGCCTCTGGAAATCCCAGTTTTGCCTCTGGAAAACCACTCAGGCTCTGCAGAGTCCTCACCACCGAGCTTCAGACTCCTTTCCTGATTTTTGGCACCACTGCTGGCAAGGAGCAGCTCCTCCACCCACCCACCTCGTGCTGGAGAGGGGAAGTGCTGTCCCTGGCAAGGGAACAAACACCAACAGCTCCAATCCTGAGCACAGCTCCAACGCACGGAAAGTGAATTTTGCTGCTTCAAACCCAGCCGAGCCAGGGAGAGGTTCTCCAAGCCAAGGAGCCGTTTTCCAGACAGCCATGATTTCATCAGATCCCAATCCAATTTTTTATTCATGTGCTCAGCCAGCAACACCCTGCAAAGCCCAAGTTTGGGGTGTGGTGGGACAGCACTGTGTGATGGCCCCAGGTGTGTCCATCAGCCCCTCCCATGCTCCAGGGTCCTGTTCAGGGCACAGGGGAGAGGATTTGGGAATTCTGCGTGGATGCCGTGGCAGCGTTCAGCACTGGGAGGGTGCTCAGCATTCCAAGGAACAGCCAAAGCCTCATCCCTGCACAGCCAGCACATCCTTCCCAGCAGGCGCTGCCACGCCATCGCTCAGCCCTGCTCCTTCTGCGGGGATTTTTTGGTTTTTAAAGAGAATTCCCTGCTGCAGGCACACAGGGCAGGAAAATCCAGCAGTTTTTAGCCCTCAGCCTGGTGTCAGCAGCACGGCTGCATCCCTGGCTCCACGTGAGCCCTGCTGATGCCGGGAGCTGCATCCATGGACCTGTGCCTGCTCCCCGTTTCCAGACACGCCCTTCCCCTGGGGCAGCCCCAGCCGTGCGGAGAGCAGACAGACAACCTCTTCCCAGGAATTATTTCTATTAAAGACAGGCAGTGCAGCTCAGAAAGACCTGAGCTGGCTCTCTCTGGGGATCTCCCACAAGGTCACGAAGCACAAGCTTAAATAAACTGAGAACTTCCAATTCTTATAAGATAAAAATGTAAGTAAAGATAAAAATATAACAATTTTAAAATTTTACTCTATGCGGTAAAATAATTGTTTTGGGATTTGGTGCCCAGCTCCAAGACCTCCTGATTTTTAGTGGCCTCAACTACAGCAGGATTGGGAGGTCCAGCCAGGGTTTTTCCTGGGGACAGCAGAACTCAGAGACTGGCACTTGCCTGCTGGTAAAGGCACCCTCAGTTCCCACCCCACACCCCAGGAACACTCCCAGAGTGATGGGAAATGGGATGGATGCTGATGGCAGCGCCCATGGAGCGTGGCACCAGCAAAACTGGATTTGGGGGTGCTCTGCAAGGTGGTTTTGAAACAAAACCTCCCTCAGCACCCTGCATCCACTCACTGCCCCGAGCTCAGGCTCTGCCTTGCCATAACCAGGCTGGCTGCTGTGGAAACGGAAGTGAAACAGAGCATCCATCACATGCCAGAGGGGGAAAAGCAAAGGAGCCCATCCCCGAGCCCATGTGCTGCTCAGCCCCAGGGGTTTGGTGATTCCTGGACTGGCCTCAATTTTGTTGTCTGTTAAAGTCACCTCCAAACCATCCCCCTCGATCCTTGCGGGAGGCAGGGAGGTGCCAGGGTCACACAAGGAAATGCTGGTGGGGCAAGAGGAGCTTGGGGACCCCCAGGTGTCACATCACACAGTTCTGGGGAGAGGGAGAGGAAATAAATGAGAGCACAGCAGAGGCAGCTGCTGGGAGGTGCTGGGAAAGTTTCACATCCCAGATCCTGCTGAAATTAGGGAAACAGCCCTGGTCTGACATGAGCTGAGGCAGCATCCTCCATGGAGAGCTCTGTGAGACCTCAACACCAACGAGCCCCCTAAACCCCAACCCCCCTGCTGCCAGCCCAAAAGCATCAGGCCAAAACCCAGCCCTGCACCACGGGGACAGCTCTGACCAGAAGATCCCACAGTGCTGAAAGCTTTGACTCCCACATTAATTAAAACCCATCAAATCACCAGCAGCTTCAGAATAAAGCTGGAAGCTTTAACCAGCAGGAGCATCAGCTGTTGGAACAGGAACAGGGCTGCATTTTTGGGAGATGGGATCCACAGAGCCTTAGAGAGGGGCTGGGCCACCACAGGGTGACAAATCCTGTGCTCTGCAAGGCTGTAAGAGCCATCAACCTCCTGCAAACCACCATAAAAAGGAGTGTAAAGAGCTACAGAGCCTAAGTTGGAATTGTGATATGAGTAAATCAATGGTGCTTTAAAGGAGCAGGTGTAATGTAATATAATGTATGTATGATGTATAATATATAATATATGTATGCTGCTCTCCTGGGAAGGTGCGTAAGAAAAATGAATAAACGCAAATTTAAAAGTTGCAAATCTCTTCAGAACTTCTCCAGAAATGGGTTTAAAAGTCACTTTTTCAGATTAAGCAGTTGAATCGTTGCTCCCTCTTGATCTTAGCAAGAACTCTTGATGTTTCGTGAGCCGGAGTCCTCTGTCGGATAAGCAGAGAAGTGCTGCTTTTCAACCTCAAAGCGCAGCCAGCTCTGCCCTCTGCCGATGGCCGGGGACCACGATGGTCCAGGGATGTGGCCGTGGGTGACACCACTTCATGGCACGTTTGGAAAAGGAGAGCCCTTGGAGCTCACCCTGCTTTGCTCCATGAGAGCTGCGGGAATCCCCTGAATAAGGTAATAATGACTAAGGAGGACTCGCTGCTTTTGGGGAGCCCAAACCTTCCCACGATCAGCCTCGGGGGGACCCTAAAGCCCCCCAAAGCACCGGGAGCAGGGACTGCAGCACAGGGGTGGGAACATCCAGGCAAGAGCGAAGGAGCCTTTCCCAGCAGGCTGCGGAAGGAAAATAATGGATGAATCCTCTCATTCCCTCGGCCTCAGCTCCGTGCCCGTCACAGAGGGGCTCTGCCAGCGGGTCCCTGTCCCCGGTAGCTGAGGGGTCAAGCCCCCTTAACCCCCACCCCCGGCAGCAGGACCAGCTGCTGGGGTGACACCAACCTCACAGCGACAGCTCCCAAAACACCCCGAGACCACCACAGCAGCCAAAACACCCCGAGGCCACCAGCACCTTTACGAACATCTGTAAAACCGCAAAAAGAGAAGGAAAGCGGGCGATGCCAGGCAGGATCCGGGGCAGGGACACCCCGAAGCGGCGCCGCGGGCCCCGCCGTGCCCGTCCCGCTCCCCACGGCGCAGCCGCTCCCCGCAGTTGCGCTTTTGCTTTGCGCGGCGAGGGAGGGACCCGCCGGGGGACCTGCTGCAGCCCCGCGGGGACACACGGCAGCAGCCCCCGGGACACCAAAGGTAGGGCTGATCTCCTCCGTCCCGGCCACCTTCGGCTCAGGCCGGGCGGGTTAAACTGGGCTTTTTTCGATTGTTGTGCCGTAGATTTGGCGCGGCTCCTCCGGGAGTGCTGAGAGGGGATGGGACAGCCCGGGGACAGCCAAGGGGGTCCTGCCTTCACCATAGACCTGGTGCGACTCCCAGAGTAAAAGGGCAGAAGGGAGGCGATTCAGAGTCAGCCCAGCTATAGGTAAGGAGCTAATAGTTCATTTATTGAAGAGCTCCTGTGTGTGCCCGTGGGACGCTCTGAGCATCTGAGGGAGAGGAGGGGGATGGCTGGAGCTAAAACACTCAGCCTTGAAGATTGAAACTGTGTTTTCTGCTACCATTGTGTGAGCAGCTGAATGTAAGGATCAACCCCAATCCAGCGATTCTCAGCCTCTGGAAACCCAGCACTACCTGGGATGGGACTCGACTGTAAGGGGCCTCTGAGGCCACACAGCCCCATCCCCCCAGCACAGGGATAACTGACCCAATTCCCACGGCTCCGGGTTTTCCTTGGGTTTGTCTCCCTCTATTTGTCCCACGAGTTTTCCCAAGTGGCCTGTTCCTCACAAGTGGCACCACGCTGATTTTCCACGGGCCAATTTCCATCTAATTACAAGAAGCAAGGAGGAAGAGGACAGGGTTATCACAGCACAGGGACACGGCTGTGCATCCCTGGGGGGCATGTGCTGAGGGTTTGAGGGGATAACTCACGACTTTGGTGCCAGGAACATCTTCCAGGGACATCAGGGTTTGCCAGGAAGGGAGAAGGACGGTGGGGGATTAGGCTGACACACAGCACTGCTGCTCCAGGTTATTTTCCCTTCTTAACCAGGATAAATATTAACAAAGGAGGACAAGAGCTTTTGCAAAGGATTAAAAGGCAAAAGCAGAGTATTTCACATGGCATGAAACCAGAGCATTTATCTTTTTCCGGCATATTCTTGGAATTTAGTTAGCACAGCAAGGGGCAACCTCGCTCCTATGGAGAAAGATCTAAATCCCAAATATCTACCAGGAAACTACTTCAAGGCAGAGAAGCCTCTTCCTCTGTCATTTGTTAACAGAACAAAAAGCCAACCCCATGCAACATTCAGTTTCTGGTTTTATCACTTCTATTTTCAGTTCATACTTTGTAAATTCTACTTCCTGCCAAAGCAGGACAGCAGCACTTCAGGTGAGCCAGAGAACAGAGTGGGCACTGGGAGAAGCCCAGCCCACCCCTGGGCCAGCTGTCCCCTCCCCACAGGGCCCCTTTGGAGGGACAGAGCCACCCTCACCCCACCTCCACTCACACAGGAAACTGAATTTCCATTTGATGTTTCCCTGGTGCATGTTCTGCTTTTATTTTAGGTTGTGGAGGAGAAGAAGGGAAAACACAAGAGAGGCAGCAGGCACAACCCGGCCCAGCTCCCTCAGGAGGGTAAGTGAGCAGGGAACACCAGGGTGCTGCTGCTGTGCCCCAGCCACCGGTTTTATGTGTTCTTAAAACATCCCCCACACTGAACACTGGGAGCCTGAGCACCCGCAGCTCACCTGGGCCAGCAGCAAGAGCAGGGCTTGGTGGAGGATCCATCCAGGCTGGTCCCTCACTGGCTCTGGGGAGGAGCAGGAGGTGCTGGCAGATCCCAGCTCTGAGAGGGCTCCAGGCACGAGGCTGCAGGAGGGACAGCACCCACAAACCGAGCCCAGCCAGGAGCTGCTTTCAAACCCTCTTCCCCCCAGCTGGGTTTAGGAGCTGCTGTGGGTTAAACCCCCCAGGATTTGCTAAGGAGGATCCACATTGGCCTGGACACCTCTAACCAGCCTCAGGCGAGGAGCCTGAGCTCCGCTGAGGGTGTGGGAGCAGCCCCTCATCCTGGTCACAGGTGGGCTTTGTCCCACACCCCCGGCTCCTGAGGGGGCTTTCATGGAGCAGAGGGATACACGGCTGCCCTCCAGCACACGGAAAATGCTTTACCCAGGGTGTGTCCAGCTCTCACCAGCTGATTTTAGGCTGGCTGCAACCCTTACCTGCTGTTCTGGCTCATTAGGCACAAATCTTCATCCAGTGCCCCAGCATGGCTGATTTGGGGGGTACCCATGGAAAAATCAGGGGGAAAAGCTGCTCAGGGGAAGAAGGAGGCTGTGCCTGTGGAGAGTCTCTCACCCACCCCCTCGCAGTGAGGGGAAGCGAGCACAGAGCATGAAAACCCAAATTTCCTCTTTCTGGAGATTTTTTTAGCATCCTGCTGGTTTTTTACACAGCACATGGGGCTGAACTCTGTGATGTTGCTGCTTGGAATTTCCAAAGCACCGTTTCTCACACTGCTGTGTTTTTACACCCCCTCCCCAGCTCCAAGGGTGCCTCTGGGTGCCCAGGCTGAGCCCCCTCGCTGCTCCTCACCTTCAGCTGGGCCTTGGGGACCCCTCGTGCCACAGGGAGAGGAAGAAAGTGCTGCAAGTGCCTCCCTGCCCCAGGGCCTGGCTGGAGGGAGCAGGGAATGGAGTTCCAGCAAAGCTGCTGTGCAGTGGGGATGGGGAAGGGCAGGAGCTGGGGGGCAGCAGGAAAAATAAGATGTGCACATGTGGAAGGGCTGAGGCTGCACCTTGTCCTTCCCCTTGTGTGTGCCATGGTCCAGAGATGGAGTTGAGGTGGGTTTTCCCACGTGGGAATGCGGCCAGAGGAAAAGGAGCATGATTGAGTCTTCCTGAGTGGGTGACAGGAGCCCCTGCCAACAGGAGAGGAAAGACAAGCTAGTAGAAATTAATAAGAAAAATTACTAAAATAAAAAATATGATAAATTGTCACTTCTGAAGCATAACAGGATCATTTCACAAGCCATTTTACTCCACTGGTTGGGTTAGATGCTCCCTCTCTAGAAGGAAGGAAGAAAGACATCTCAGTTTCCTTGGCGAGTGAAAATACAAAAGTAGACATGTTTCCTTTTGTAGCAGATTTTCTGTTTCCACTCAAAACTACTTCAAAGTTTCAGTGCCAGCACGTGTTGAACACCATTAATAAGTGTTCACATTTTGTACCTCAGCACTGGAAAAAAAACCAGCAGGGACTGCAGCAGATGTCACTTTATCTTTAAAATTAAAATTTAAAAAATTAAATTTAAAAAATTAAATTTAAAAAATTGAAACGTTTTAAATCAAGTAAATGTGCCTTTGGCAGCTGGGATGGTACCTATGAACTTCTCCCACTTAGAGCTGGAGGATAATCCTTCACGTGGAAGCCAAAGAAAAACCTGAGAGGGTCTGGGAAGAGATCTGAATTTCCTCTAGATTTATCAGATCTGGCTGAGGTTTTTGTGTCTGACATATTCAGATAACATCACCTGTTTGGCCTGCAAACAATTTAAAATAAAATCCACCTCCGGCCTCCTTAGTACCGGTTCTGGTATTACCAACAGCCGCAGACGTGCACAGTGGGTAAGGACAGGCTTAGAAAAAGCAGCTGTGAGAAACTCGAATTGGATGAAATGCAGGGTAGTTCTGCAAAGGATGATTCATGTCCTATTTATAAAAGCAAAATCAAAAAGTTGACCCTGGTCTGGTGAAAGCCACTGACCTGGGACTTCCACCCACAGTGAGGCAGCGGCGGTGGCTGCAGCGGGGCAAAGGTTTGGGTGCGCATGTGTTACACGAGCACATTTCCTTCTGTCATCTGCAGCTGGGGAGGGCGGGAACCTCCAGAGGGCTTTCCCGGGAAGCCAGGGGATGTTCCCCTCAGGAGTTTGTGGGAAGTGAGAGTATCCCCAGCGAGGGAGGTGGGTCCGGCGCTCACCGGAGCATCTCAGCACTGACCACGTGCTTGGACACAGGAAGAGCAATGCCCCCAGGTTTGTAGCACAAAATGAACACAATTTCTATTTATTGGTGGTTTTGCATCTCCACTGGACAGGGCATGGTGCTTGCTGGGCAGCAGAAGAGCTGATCAGCACCAAAGCCACACAGGTTTCTGCTGGAGAGATGCTCCAGCTCCTTCCAGTTCTCCCATAACTCTTGCTCTGTTCCACCCCATCTCCCAACAATGCTCCAACTGCACCTTTCTGTCTTCCAGCTGCGGGGCTGCGTCAGTTGTTGAACCCTTGTGCTGAGAGAAGAGGCTGAAATGCCACCCAAAAGGTGACAGAGACACAGCTCCGGTGAGGAAGTGTCCACTCGGGCACAGGGCGATGCTTTTCCCAGTGTGGATCCCTCCTGCTCATCCTGCAAGTGACCCCAGCGAGCTCTGACCCAGAGCATGAGCAGGGCACGAGGGCAGGACTTGAATTAACTCCCCCCACGCCAAAGCCCCCCACGATGAGCCGGTGAGCAGAGCCTCCCACAGGGATTCCAGGGCTGGACTGTTCCCTTTGGATCCTGAGGCCACCCTGGCTGCAGGACAGGCGGGATGGACATGTTATGATGCCGGGGCTGAGCACAGAGCTGGAGCACAACCATGAGCAACAGCTCCAATTGCAGTGAGACAGACCTCAAGGCCTACTACGCTGTCACCTACACCGTGATCCTGATCCCTGGGCTCATTGGGAACACCCTGGCCTTGTGGGTCTTCTATGGATACATGAAAGAGACTAAAAGGGCCGTGATATTTATGATCAATTTAGCCATTGCTGACTTATCACAGGTGCTGTCCTTGCCCCTGAGGATTTTTTACTACCTGACGGGCACGTGGGAGTTCGGAGGAGGCCTCTGCATGCTCTGCTTCTACCTGAAGTACGTCAATATGTATGCCAGCATCTACTTCTTGGTGTGCATCAGCGTGAGGAGGTACCTGTTCCTCATGCACCCCTTCAAATTCAGCGACTGCAGGCGTATCTGCGACGTCTACATCAGCATCGTGGGCTGGGTCGTGGTCTGTGTGGGCTGCCTGCCTTTCCCACTCCTCAGGCTGCACCAGGATGATAAAAACACCTGTTTCGTGGATCTTCCCATCAAGAAACTCGACCTCCCCACCTCCATCACACTGATGACCTTAGGGGAGTTGGTGGGGTTTGTGACCCCCTTGCTCATCATCCTGTACTGCTCCTGGAAGACAGTCTTATCACTAAAGGAGAGGAACTCTGCTTCTCGGGACCTGGGAGAGAAGAAAAAGGCTTTAAAGATGATCCTCACCTGCGCCCTGGTGTTCCTGATTTGCTTTGCACCTTATCACATCAGCTTCCCACTGGATTTCTTTGTAAAAACCAGGCAGATCCAGGAGGGCTGCGTGCAGATCTCGGTGTTCCACGCTGTGGCTTTGTGCCTGGCCAGCCTCAACTCCTGCGTGGATCCCGTCATCTACTACTTCACCACGGATGAGTTCAGGAGACGCCTCTCCAGGCAGGATCTGCAGGACAGCATCCAGCTCCAGCCCCTCAGCTACGGCAGGAAGCACTCCAGGGATGTGCTCGGGGAGGACACCATGGAATACTAGAGCTGCCCTTCCCAAACAGCTGCCAGCACTCCCAATATTCATTAAATTTAGGCCTTTGCCACAATTTTTTCCCTCAGGACGCTGCAAACAACAACTCAAACTTCTGCTTTCAGTGAGGGTTGGAATAAACGAACAACACCCCCCCAAAAAACCCCAAACCTGACAAAAATGTGTTGATTTAATACTTCAGTTGCAAATTTTCACTGAATACAAACAGGAGCATTTCTATTCCTCAGCTGGGCAGCAGGAGGTCACAGACCCATGGCAGAGATGACACTGTGCCCCACCGTGACCCATGGCATCACCCAGCCATGCCCTGATCAGCAAGAAACAGCAAAGATTCGAGGTCTTGCTGTGCAGAAAGAATTTGATCCTAAAAAGTACTGGATGCCACAATATTCTGTTTCTGAAGCACAAGACAATCCAGCAGAGACTGCTTCTCCAGAAAGTGCCCAGAGCCTGCTCCAGCCACGCTGAGCACGGAGTGAGGAGCAGAAGGTTCTTCCCATTTAAATAATTAATGAAGCCTCATTTTGGGGTGCAGCAAATGCCATCACCCCAAATCACACAGTCAGTGAAGCTTCCACACACTATTTTTGTGCCATCAGTTCCCACTTCTGTATGGAAAGAAGGGTTGGAGCCATGCCATGAGTATTGAACCATGGGGTTGTGAATTTTGAACCACGAGGTTGTGGATTTTGAACCACGGGGTTTTGCATGGAGGGTATTTATTCAAGCCAGGTGTCCATCAAGCCTTTCAGGTCCTCTTTTCACCAAAAACGGGGCAAATTATTTCCCTTTTGCTGATAACTGACCTATAGCCATCACATCCACTCCTCATCAACAGCAGCAGGATTCAAACAGAGGATCCAAACTTTTCCGAAGTTTGCTGTAATGGGAACTCCCTGGAAGCAGAGTCAAAGGTGCCACAAGAGATTTTTAAGAAAGGCTCAAATATGGATGTATTTTTAATAACATTTGCTTTAAATTCAAACCACGGAACCTTCGGGCTTGACTTTGGTATTTCGTTTGCACCTTCTTGTAAAATGCTATTTTTCTGTGAACATTGGAAACGTTACATTTAGAAGCGTAAAATACTGTGACAGTATTGTTTTTTATTTATGCAAATGTTGTTTTGTAATTTATATAAGGGACATACACATTGTAGGAAAATGATGTGAAGGTGATGTTCCTGTCAGAACACAGGAAGTTTTCTTTTTCTTTTCAAAAACTCTTTCACATAATAAAAGAAAACTCCACCACCTCTTCCCTACAGGAATCTGAGCCGGTGCCTGATGGCTGAGCAAGCACTGATAATTCATGGAAACCACGAAGCACATGCAGAGTGATGAAAAAAAATATTTATTTTTATATTTCCTGTTGTATATAATAAAATAATAATTTCTAAAAAATGTTTTTTAAATGTAATTCATGGCTCCTCCTCCCCCCTGCATCACCAATACACACGAACATGTGGCAGCACCTGGATTTGATGCCTCTTGAGCACCTGCAGAACATTTTAGATGCTTTTCTGAAATGACTTTACCCTTCTTCTTGCACTGGCGAGAAAAGCCAAGGGACAGGTTTCCCAAGATAATGGGAATTCCTCCAGCTGCAAGAATCCAGCCCATCGCTGTCCTTTCTGGCCCCCGTGGGAGGGGAGCAGGGTGGCCCTGTCCAACCCCCCCAGAGTCACTTCTAGTTCCTGAGGGGAAAAAGCTGTTACATAAAGTGGTGTCAGAAGTTCAGAAATCGTTCAATGAGAGAAACCTCAGGCAGCTGAAGTTTTCCACCCAGAAAATCTCGTGGGTGCAGCAGCGCCTTCCCCTCCTGCCACGGCAACGGGGCTTATTCAAATGAGCATTAATTATCTCTTTTTACGGGAAGTTGATGCAATGGCCGGGGTTGGTGACACGAGACAAATTCAGGGGACACCGCCCTGCCCTCCCCCAGGGCACCTCTGCTCCAGGTGGGATCTGCTGGAGCCACACTGAGGTCTCACAAACCCCTGGTGATGCTGCTACCAACACCTGGAGAATCAAGATACTCCTCAGATTACCAGGAGGTGGATTTTCATGACATGCGTATTTTTTCCATGCCTCTGTATTTTCAGTGTCTCAGGATCCACAAGCTGGACTCAGTGATCCTTGGGAGTCCCTTCCAACTCAGAATATTCTGTGAATCGCTAAAATAATCTGAATAATCTGGTCTGCAGCACTGGAATGGGAACCTATGAATGAGAATGTAACCGAGAATAAAAAACCCCAAACCCCAAAATATCCCCTTTATTCTGCAGGAAGGGTTTCCTTTGATCGCAGCCCTCCCCCAGGGCGTTGTTATCACCGAGCAGCAAAGCACTGAGCTCTCTGCCAGTGCCCTCACCAGGCTGGCTCTGCGCTGAAGTGACAAGCGGCTTTTGGGCACAGAACCAGGTTTAATTCGTGCTGGGCCAAAAGGAAAGCCATTGTGGCAAGGGCGCAGCCTCAGGGGTGGTTTGAGGGATGCCCGGGGAGCTCGAGCTGTTCAGAAGCAGCAGAGAGTGCTCTGGGAGGCACAAGGTGCGTGAGGGCGGCAGGGTCAGGGGGAAGCAGAGCTCTGGGTCTGCTCCGACCCTGCCCCGCTCCCATCGCCCGCCCCACGCTCCCAGCCCGGCACCAGCTGCACAACCTCCCACCGCCCTCGGGCACCGCCTCCTCCCCGGCCGCCGTCCCCGTGAGGAGAGACACAGCTTTTTGGGGCTTCTTGGGAGCGTGCTGAGGCTCAGCGCTGCCCCTGCACGGGAGGCTGGCACGGACAGCGGCGAGCGCAGCCCGCTGGGATCAGAGCCCACCCCCTGCCTGGCCACCAGCCTGAGCCCCCGGTGATCCCCGAGCTCTGGGGCTCATGAATTCCCTGGTTTCGTTCCATGTCGTTGCTGCTCTGAGCCATCCCACGACGGCACCTTTGGGTGTCCCTCCCTGCTGCTTCCCTTTTCACCTCCTCTGCGGGATTTGTGCCCCAGCCTCGGGGGAGGGGACACCCCACAATGCTCAGAATCCCCAGCCACTCCTGCCCCCGAGCTGGGAGCGGGGCCACGTGTCCTCCAACATTTCCAGTGCCCTCTGCATCCTCTGCCATCACCACGAGCCATCCATGGAATCCCAAAGATCTCCTTTCACCATGAAAGGGGCTGATTTACAGCTTCTCTTACCAAAGCAGAATTTTTGTCCCCTCACACATCTTTTACCAGCACTGTTTTATTTGCTGTTTTGTCACATGGTTGCTCAACATCCTGAGCAGAGTCCCCGTTTCTCTGTAACTCTGTAACTCGTTAGGTTTTCCTGCTGGGGTTAAGGCAGCTTTGGCACGTTTTACTGCACTGCTTACTTCCTTTTCACTTTGCTGTTAAACATGAGCCTCAGCCCCAGCTCGTTGGGTGTAAATAAACACACAGAGCACCCCTGGCACTGCTGGACTCTGCTCCTCAGATCTCAATAACCAAAAACAACCTCCAGAGAGTGACCCAAATATGAGCCCACCCCATCGAATACAAAAACAAAAAGCTGAAATCTTGTCAGAGATGTTTTGATAAAGACCATGACCAAAAACAAGCCAGACCCATCAGGGCAGTGCCTGGTTCATGCTGCCAGTTACATCAGGGCAGAGGAGCTGCAGCCTTTGGGGTGATAAACTCTGAGAATTTGATCTACATGATCAACAGCTGTGGCCAAAAATCTGATTTAGAAAAAAAGATTTGGTTATGTAAAGCCATGAGAACAAAATAACGGTGATAAAATGTAGTAATGTCACTGCCTCAGAGGGGAAGGCCTGGTTCAGGTTCCTGCTTCCAGCTCTGTTCCTGCACCTTAGGTCAGACCAAGCCAGTCAGGGCCAGTGTTTGGTCTGGGCTCCGCAGAGGTGCCACCATGAGGTTAAAGGGAGGGGGAGACTGAAGATCCTTGGAGGTCAGGTACCTCCATGGTCACCACGTGGTAGAGCTCCAATCGTCAAGATGATCATTTTTGATGCCATTTTGCTCAAGTTTCCTTCTACTCCCACTTTTTCCCCCCGAATTCAGAGAAGAAAATGAAAAGCCCAAGCAACCAGCAAAGGCAGGATGAACACAATGACATAATCGAGTGCCATAAGGAATTGTGAGCATGAACCACTCAACTCATCTCCCATTTTCCCAGTGGCCCAACAGTGCTGTGAAAAGGGAATATCTTGGTGAGGCTCATGGAGGTCATGGCTTTTACCACCCACAATGTGCAGCTTTGCCTCCGCACTTGTGCTCCCACAGGTCCTAAGGGAAAAAACTTATTTTAAAGATTTTAACCCACCCAAACTCTGGTTTTGGCTGACTTGTTTCCCTCATGTGCTGTCAGATCAGCAGTCCTGTGATCAGTGCCATTATCTGGGACAAATCCACAGTCACAGGACACTGGATATTAAAGGGCACGCGAAAGTCGGCACAGCTCCAGAGAAAGTTCCCAGGAGACCTGAGTGAAACAGAAGCTGAAACTCAGAGAGCTCTGAGGTTCTGGTTGAATGAGAAGTTTCTTATTTAAGTGAATCAACACAAACCATCCAAGCCCACAGCCCAGCCTGTTCCTGCTGCTTAACAGCCTAAAAATCCTAAAGCGGCACCATCCCAAACCCAAAAAGGACAGCAGCACTGGCAACGTTGGTGTCATGCTGCTCTTTGAGTTCCTTCACCCAAAATTTCTCCCTCTGGGCTCATCTGCCCCAGCCCATGAGTCTCTCATGGAACTTCAAATCCCTGGTGAGATCTGGTTCAAATCATCACCGTGCTCTGCCATAAATCCCAGCTCTGCAGCGAGGACACATCTTGCCTTCGAGCACAAGAGGGTTCTGGTTGGTTTTTTCAAAGAAAATATAAATGAAAACACAAAAACTCAAGAAAATAAAATGATATGAAGAAAGCAGAACGAAGAGTTTTGTGGAGGGACACCATCAGCTGCACTGAGAAACAACAAATACTGGGAGTCTGCAAAAGGATAAATGACTATGTTATCCAATACATCTGCAAATGGGATATTTATTGGAGAAACACAAAGTGTTCCTGGTCCAGGAACCTGGTCGAGTGGGAGGTAAACTGGCAGGGGGGTTGGAACTAGATGGGCTTTAAGGTTCCTTCCAACCCAAACCATTCTGGGATTCTAAAGGCTGGGAAGATCTGGAGCTCACTTTTTACTCAGACAGCCACAAATCAAAGGTCTTGATCCAGGGGGAAAACAGAGCCAGCAGGCAGCAATCCTGGGGCAAGCTGTGCTCAGCCACCTCCACCAGTGCAGCTTCACCACGGCAAACCCTTGGAGATGGGCGGGAAGAGAAGGAGCCGTGGCTCTGGAGCATCCTCCAGGGATCCAGCAGTGCCCTGTGACTCCTCACGGGAGCGGTGAGGGGAGCAAGAGGACTCGTCCCCACAGGAAGGCAGCTCACAGTGAGGCACAGATGGATCTGATAAGCACAGAGCCTTCCTGTGCCCCGGGGCTGCTCACGGGTGAGAAGTAGCAGCAGCTCCGCTCACCACGGAAGTGTCAGCCCTGGGTTGTGTGAAAGTCTGATCCTCCTGCCTGTTTGGGGGTTTTTTGTCATGATATGAGGCAAAGCTGTAACTGCTTCCAGCTTCAGGCTGGGTGACAATGCACACTGGTAAAGGAAGTGTGGTCTGAAGTGGGGCTTCTACATCACTCTTATTTAAAAAAAAAGTAAGGCTTAATTAGGGAAAAGGGCTGAGAACATATGACAAAAGCTACGATTCCCAAGGGCAGAGAATCCAAAGTAGTGAATTACTTATCACCAAGTGACCACTGAGATCATCAACCCACAGAACCACACACCCTCCACAGCCCTTCCCTCCCAAGGGATTTTGGGGCACCAGGTGGAAGGCGTAGGTTTATCCACAGAACCATGGAATGGCTTGGGTGGGAAGGGACCTTTAAGGTAATCTCATTCCACTGCCATGAGCAGGGACACCTTCCACTAGCCCAGGTTGCTCCAAACCCATCCAACCTGGCTTTGGACACTGCCAGGGATCCAGGGGCAGCCACAGCTTCTCTGGGCACCCTGTGCCAGGGCCTCCCCACCCTCACAGGGAAGGATTTCTTCCCAATATCCCTCTTAAACCTTCTCCATGCATGGATCTGTTTGTGATGAATCCCACATGCTGACACTCTCTTTCCAGAATAAAAGCACTGGGTTCCACACCAACAAGGGATTTGGTCTGTAGGAAGGAAGTTCCATATTCCAGAATCAGGTGTCCACTCATGGATTTAGCCCACAACAGCTTCGAACATCAACAAGCCCTAGAACGGAACAGCAGCTCAGGAGAACCCAAACATTTCTGCAAGACACAAACCACCATCCACAGTGAGAATGAGCCTGCAGACAGGAAACTCACTTTTGCATCCGTTCAGGTGGAATTCAGGGCTGTCACAGCACAAAAAGAGAGAATACCCATTTAAGTAAACAGAATAGTTGAACTACAAGAAATAATTTCCTTGGGAGGTGGAGTGGTGGGTAGAAAGCCTCTAATTACTCTCAAGACAGGAAATACACCCATCCTATTGCCTAGGTAATAACACAAATATATACTCATAATGTAGAAATAATGTTAATGCAATAATGTCACTGTAATTATCCGTATCGTAATTATTTTGGTGGCAGCCTGGAAGCTTCAATCAGTGCTGGCATTTGGGTTCTGTGCCACAGCTGGCAGCAGAGCCATCCCCCACCCGGCCTGGAATGAGGACAGGCAAAGCAGCTTTAATCCCTCCAAGCCTGACCTCGAGCTCAGCCCTCCCAGGGGGGTAATTCACATACGAAGTGGAGGGTTTGGGGGCTGCACCCCATTTATCTGGTCCTGCACAGCTCTGCTGAGGCCCCACCTGCAGTGCTGTGTCCAGTGCTGGTGTCCCCAACATCAGAAGGACAGGGAGCTGCTGGAATGAGTCCAGAGGAGGCCAAGTTGTTAAGCGGACTGCAGCACGTCCCCTGTGGAGACAGGCTGGGAGAGCTGGGGCTGCTCAGCCTACAGAAAAGAAGGTTCTGGAGGAAGAGACCTTCCAGTGTCTGAGGGACTACAAGGAGGCTGGAGAGGGACTGTTCATCAGGAAGTAGTGACAGGACACTGTTGGGTTCACACTGAGAGATGGGAAATTCAGATATACCAAAGAAATTCTTCCCTGGCACAGGGTGCCCAGAGCAGCTGTGGCTGCCCCTGGATCCCTGGAAGTGTCCAAGGCCAGGTTGGACGGGGCTTGGAGCAACCTGGGATAGGGAAGATGTCCCTGCCCATGGCAGGGGGTGGCACTGGATGGGCTTTAAGGTCCCTTGCAACCCAAACATCCTGGGATTCTGGGACACGAGTTCTCCTCAGGGCCGGGCTGTTCAGTGCTGAGATTTCAGCCATCACTGACCCCAGACTCTGCTGAGCACAGCTGGATTTTGGGGAGTTTTCCCGAGAACTAATCAAGTCCACAGGAGCCAGCCCAGTCTTGCTGGAGTCCCAGCAGGCTCTTTGCTCCCCAGACCCCTGCACAGACCCTGGGAGTGCTGCTGTGGGTGGGAGGCGACAGTTTCTCACTGCCACACCGAGCACAGCCGTGCTGCAACAGGCTGCAGCACAGAGCTGAGCTTACGGCCAGAAAAGCCTGGTTAAGACAAGCAGTTTATCAAGTCTGAGGTGCTAAAGCTCCTTTTCATACCAGCCTGAGGCCTCAGGGGGTTTTTCAAAGGTCTCCACACTCCCCCTATTTTTTTTCTCCAGCTCTTTACCTCAAGATATTTATATATGCAAAGCAGTTCAATTTTTATAGATTTTTATCAACAGTAAGGCTGGAGGAGACTGAAGTTCTAATTTAGACTATTACATACTCTAATGGAAGAGTCTGTCACCACAGCCACCCACACCTCAGCAGTCACACAGAGCAGCAGGTTCTCTAAGGGCAACAGCATCTCCTCCGAGAACCAAAACCAACTGTGTTCTTAATGATTTCTCATGTGCTTTTCTGGTTAGAAAAACCCCAAACGAACCCACATGTCATGCTGCAAGAGGAAATATCCAAACCACTGCATTGCCAGCTTCACGCTGATAGAAGTATTTAAATTTTACATCTAATTTTTAATTTATAGGGTCAGAAAATGAACCTGCCAGCTCCCCCAACGAAGCAGTCCGAAGTGCCTGCAGAGATCCTGCTGGTTGTGCCATACCCACAGGATGCTTTTGCAGTAAACACAGATGTAAATGAAACTCTTACAGTAAATGAGTTTGCATTTGCATCCCGGCAGTGTCACGCCCTCAGTCACCACACCCATGCCTGCAGTACAGTTCTACTCAGATACTAACAGGGTTTTACACAGTTACAGCTCTATTATAAAAATGTTCCTTACTATAGACACAAACTAAGCCAAGACACGAAGCACCAGGTGGAGGAAGCTTTGATCAAACCATTTTTAGGTTTAATTTTGGTAAAATAGCTGAAAAACTGTCTGTTGGATGAACGCACCAAGTTTTGACCAGTTATGCACACTTTACACCCAAGTGTTTGCTGCCTGTGCCATCTACTGGTGCAAAGGACTCCTCCAACTCGTGCTCCCTCCTGCTTCGACAGCCCAGCTGAACACAGCAGCTGCTCAAAGCCAAACACAGCATTAGAAGATCCCAGGAGTACCTGAAAATTCCAACATTTTGGCTTGGACAGCCCCAGCCTAAAACGCTTAGGGATAGGTAACAAGCCCAGCACAGCACACGTGTGACCAAATCCAGCTCCCTGCTCACCTCAGAGCAGGTGAGAACAATCTGTTCCTGCTGTCCCTGGCTCCCTGCCTGGAACATCCAGTAACATCTGAAAGAACTGACTTCACTTCGTTCCAAAGGTATAGAAAGTGCTCCAGCCCATGTGGAAGCAGGTCCAGCATTCCTGGCTGGAGGTGCATCCACTCCATGGACACTCTGAGCTGGAAAGAGCAACTCCTGGGGTTTCTTTTCCATATAATCACACCTCACTGCTACAAGCAGATGCTTCTTGCTCTCCACAACCAACACATCTCCAAGTCCTTCCGCTCAAGGTTATGAAAAGAACCCATCCTGGTTATCCTCCCATCCAATGCAGAGGAGCAGGAAATCACCCCTTGTCCAAAGGCACAAAATCTGGAGGAAAAACTTCCCAGCACAGCTGCTTCTCCCAGTAACACCCCGTGAGTGAAGGAAACCTGGCTCACAGTGACAGGAATCAGAGCTTTCTACAGCATTTTATTTCATTATACACTTCAATTTACTGAAATACTCTCCTACACACACTATTCTAGAGCCAAAGCTCTGGTTTTGGGACACATCCTTGGGGGAAGAGCTGTGTTAGTTTCTGTGCTAAAAGTCCTGTGTTCTCCTTTCTCCTGCAGTTTCCTGGGCAATGACAGAGCAGCAACTCCTACAGGCACCTCTCCCTCCCCAAGGCTCTCTGTGCAGAAATCCTGCTGCTTTCCTTCCAGCTGCACAATCCCAGGCACTTTCCAGGAAAGCTACAAGGGTTCAGCAACACTTTAGCTCGGAGCCCCAGAAGTTTCAGGGCAGGACTTTCCTGTCTGAGCTTCCAGCAAAGCTCAGGGTCAAAGCTAAACATTCATTAAGCTCTGCCTATCCCGATGTGCTGAACAGCCCCTCATTAACACCCATGAACAGCCTGGGACAGGCAAACCTTCAATCACAGCCTCATCACCAGCAATATTCAAATGAATTGTAAATACATCCTGCCCTTGCAGTGAACACCCCCCGAGCTGCCCCTGGGGGATGCTGTTTGGAGAGAGCTGTCTGTTCTACCCTCTGTTCCTCGAGCTTGTCTGGCACCACAAAGCATTTCCACAGCACCAGAAGAAGAAGTTCAGCTTCACAAGCTCAAAAACAAGTTAAGAGGGGTAAGAGAAGAGCACTGCACGACGCCTCAGGCCCACAGCATCACCCCCCTCACCTCTGAGCACCAGGAAATCACACAAACACCGAAGTTTTAGAGAAACATTTATTATAGGGTTGCAGAATTTATGCCAATATAAAGTCCCTTAATAAAACTCTCAGGTTTATCAACTGCAGGACACTAACTCTTCATTCTCTTTAGACTGCAGCTTTCCAAAAAAAGGGAACAATGCTCTGACTGCAGCAGTAATGCTACTTGCTCATAAAAAGTTGATCTAAAAAGTTTATATAAGCCCAAGTAGTTTAAGTTTACAACTACAGTCACGTTCACAAGTGAGCTATACCAGAACAGACCCTGGAAATAGGAAGTTACAGGATAAATCAAGTCATAACCAAAAATACTGACAAGCTTTAAGAGCAACTCTATCTGAATCTAACAACTAAATGCCACAAAACCAAACTAAGGGAGAAGAACTCAACGTAAGCTCAGGGAAGGTTCCAAATATACATACGATTCAATACAGTAATTGCACAAAAAGAAATAGGGTAGTGTTAAAGGTTTCTGATCACTGAGCTTGGATTTTACATGCTGCACACATGGTCGTTAAAATAAACCTTTAATGAGCCAGATCAGGAAGGTTTCTGAGCCAGGATACGGAGTGCAGAGCTATTCTACAGAACTACACAAGATGTGCAAACCACAGATTATTAATATTAATCATTCTGTGAAAGTTAAGGTGAACATAACTGGTTCCAGCCAAGGAACTGGTTAACATTTTTATATATATATATTTTTCTGCCATTCCCAGATTACACTAAATCAAACACATTCAACAGATAAACTGATATTAGCTTTCTAAAAAAACCTTACTCAAATTTAAGTTTTACATGAGACAACTAAAAAGTTATACCAAGGATCAACGAAAGCTGAAATGGTGACTTTGTCTTCTGAAATACAAGCAATACACAGAAAATGCATAAGGCTTTTGATTATCACTGCACGGTTTAATTGCAGAAGTCGATGTCTAACGCTGACTTCTCCAAGAAGGTGTGACCTGGTCACCTCCCATCCGTCACCTTTCACTGCTGACAAATCTTTGTCTCAACCACGAAAGAGTTTTCAAAGTGTCTGATTGAGTGACAGTTCTCCGCTGCCCGTTTCTGCACACCTGGGGACGAGAGACAACAAGAGGCTGAGTGAAGAGTAAGCATTGCCAGCTTCCATCGTTACAAGACACAATCATTCCATGCATTGTGTTTCTCCAGCCAGGAACTGCCACCAGAGCCTGCTATGGGCTTGTTTTCCATCCCAAATCCCTAGCCCAATGTGCATTTGCACAGGGTGTGCTTTGCAGAGCACTTCACCTTGGGAGGATTTACCTCACTCTAGTTCTTCCTAACACTATTGGAGTGATTTTTCTCTATTTCAGGACATGCCAGCACTGCGTCTGATCCAGGCAGTTTACTTGTATCAGCTGTGGCTCAGTAAGAGACAAGAACACAGCAGTCCTACCATCAAAGAGCTGCTCTCCTCAATCACTTCCATTTGCAGTAATTCAGAGATTTAGTTTGTTTAATTAGAAGAGAATTGTTCAGAGTAAGCAAGAGAAGCACCACCTCTTTACCTAACCCCAGCAGGACACTGCTTTGGTTTATTAACACCTAAAATCCCGGCTGTCCTTCAATTCAAAGGCATCAGGATGGAGGTGAAGTTTCCAATGCTCACCCAACAGGATAACCTGGGTGCCTCCTATGCCTCCAAGTTACAAGTCCAGGGAATTGCCACAGCACCTGAGGTCAGTTTAACAGATGAACACACAAACTCCACAAAAGCTGAGAGCCAAGGCAGCACCAGCAAAATGAGAAGAAATGAGAAGACTTTCCCAGAGAAGTTCCAGGAGTTTATCCATTGCAGTCTCATTTCTGTGACATGGCTCATACACTGTGTGCTAGAAATGAGGTGGGGAAGGCAAGGCAAGATTGGCCCCTGAACAATTTTCTCCTCACTTTGATTGGATTTCCCACCCTCTCCCCTCCACAGGCAAAGAGGGAGAGTTACAGCACAGCAGCAGTACCAGGAAGCATTTTCCATTTACCAGAATCCTTTTGTACAAGTGCTCTGCAGGAATCTTTTGCTCTGCGGCAAAGATGTCAACAACGCGTTAGAGCAGGATGATTTCAGGGAACATCGTAAACACTCTTCACGGGGCTGTCTACAGACACAGCAGCTGTCAATTTAGCCTTGTTCCCAAAATCATCCTCACAACAGCTCAGTCACACGCCTCTGCCTCCCATGAGGACAGCATTTAGCGTTCCTTCATGTGCCCTACACAGAACCCCTTTGCTGCTCCCACAGAGGGAGCCTTCCTTCCATCCACAACAGGATGTTGTGTGCAGCAAGCAGCAGATGTGGCTCCTGATGCTGCAACTGGGCTGAGGAAACTCTTGCCTAAGAGCTTGGCAGCCAAACCAGAGCACAGAGTCCCGACAAACCAAACATTTGCATTCTGAAAGGCTCTAACTGACTAAGGGTTAGCTCGCTGTGTTTGGTGGGAGCAGCAAACATGAAATGCTTTGAGCTACACTGAAGCAAAACTCACAGCACCAGATTTCTGTCCCCCAGGCCTCGTCCCAGTAGGTCGGAGCACAGACACCTCAGCTCAGTCCCTGTCACAGAGTGGCAGGAGCACACAGGCAATAAAGAACCAGAGCTCAGCAGTTCCTCTGGAGCGTTCTTCCTCTTTCAGAGAGGAAGTCTGGGATGTCCGGAGCTCACTGTTCAATTACTTTTTTTTTCAGAGCAAGTAAAGCAGAAGAAAATGTTTTTATTTGGTGCTCCTGTAACCCAGTTTTAGATAGGACAGGGACAGAATGAGCTGTGCCTACAGAGACTCACATTTTCTGATGGATTATATGGATTTTGGGGTCAAACTAACTTTTAAGTTCAACCAAAAGATAGAACAGAAACAGACTTAAATTTGGTTTGGGCATGTAGCCTGTAATTGTGTAACTGAAACTTTTTCAGCATGTTCAAATGACACTTCACATTCAGACATGAAGGGAGGGGAAATACCCAGCAGGATCAGGAGTAGCCTCAGCTTCTGCTGAGCACTCAGATCCCCAAGACTAAAAACTCCCCAGGTTTAAGTATTTACCCCTTCCCTAGTTAAACAATACCTTTGCTTTTTCCTGAGGGGAACTTACCCATGATTTGGTCTCTGCGCTGAAGCCTGAAGGTCTCTTTTCCCACACAGAGCTGGTAGATGAAGATGCCCAGATCAGACACGTTATCAATCTCCTCTGTAACCACCATCTCCTCACGCACCAGGTACGTCTGGGGCAGGTAAGAGCCAGTCTGGAAGAGACAAAACCTGCAGGTACAGACTGCCGCTTACCACTACATTTTACTCTTTGCTTTGGAAGGGATTCAAGCAGGAGAGTTCAGCCTTCCTGATTTTTAATACCAAGATATGCTGAGCTCAACCAGTTGCATACCAGGGAAGTTAAAAACTGACAGAGGCCATTTCAAACAGCTGCAGTTACATCCAAACAAAGCACAATTAACCTCAACTCTGCAAGCCTCACGTGAAGCAAATGTAAATAGAACCTGGTCAGGTTTATCTGTACACAAAATTTGCAGCTAAAAGAGAAACAAAGTATTGTGAAAGGCTCCAGGTTTGAGGCAATGTATTTCTAATATAAAAAAGGCAGGCCAACCTACAAAAGGCTTCACCAGATGCTCCCAGCATTACTGAGACAGCTTCCTACCCCTCAACTCCTAAAACAGGGGCAGGGACATACACTTACAGCTTATCTTCATGGAGCTAAAAAAAATACTGCAACAAGCTAAACTAGACCAGTGGCCTCTAGAACCAGATGTAAGAGAGTCAATGATTTTTTTAAAAAGTCCATTTGACACATGACAGCCAAGTATTGCATTTAAGTGGGAAGCAGCAACAAGTTCTGTTAACTTGACCCACAAATCATCTTGGAAAAACACCAGTTTTAGTCACTGAAGAGTCAAATGCTTGTGGTGATCTCATAACTGCAGCGCCAATAACTGGGGAACAAGTTCACATTGTTCTTTTCAGCAAAACCCTCACGGGGCGACCGAGCTTGCTGGGAGTAACTCTCAGGTTTAGGCTTTCAATGATATTTGGAGCTTTATCAAATTCCTTTCTAACAGCTAAATTTAGCCTTATCTGCTGGTTGCTTTCAGCTCTCATAAAGCCAGGTATTAATAAGAGCATTAGGCATGAATCTACTCAACATAATATACACTGACAGCTGGCCTTAACTTCAGTGCAGTGACTGAGCTGGGGGATTATGGACTCTGATGGAGGGAGGACTGTTCTAGCAAGGGCCTGAAGTTCAGGAGCAGCACCCAGCACTCTTAGCAAAAGGCAGCCTGTCAGCAGAACCCAGCAGCAAAGCTCCCACGTACCGCCAGCTTGGCGAAGAGATCCATCAGATTCCTTGGAGGCATGACTATGGAAGTGTTCAGCGGGATCACGTAGCAGTTCCCCAGCTGCAGGTCGAGATACGCTGTCAAAAGCTGTTTTAAAAAAAGTTTTCAGTTAGTCAGGGAGCCTTCAATTAGCAGAACACAATTCTACCAGGAGCAAGGCAAGCTAAAATAGCTGGATATCACTCACAGCTACTACAGAAGTGATGCATTCAGGAACTGCTCCGTGTAAGAACTGAACTGTTACCACTTTGGTAAACCAAGCGGTTACAGCAATAGTTTAAAAAACTTTCGCAGATAAGAGAAAGCTGAATGGAAAAGCAGCTTCTGCCATAATTGTAAAGGAGTACAGTTTGTACTAACACAGAGGAAGTATTTGGGAGTATGATCTCATAACTGAAAAGGTCTAATTAAGCACAGTACAAACAAAAGGTATCCAGCTGCCAATAACAATCGTTCCCTTTAAATAGTTCTTCAGGAAAAGTATTAGTCCCTACAATAATCTCATCAGCATTGCCACTGAGCACAAGAACTGCAGCAACTAGAATTATCTGTTTATTCTATCTGCATTGCCAAGGCTGGATTTACAACCAACCTCTGAGAGCTTTTACAGCTGACTGAGGATAAATGTTAACACTATCAACACAACTTTAATAAAAAAGTCAAATGAAAGCCATCCTCTCCTCTTCGCCTTACACAAACTCCATGCAACTACACAGCATTGTCAGCTTCCAAGTTTCAGCTGCTTGAAGTGATTTTTCAATGCCCTTCTCCAAGGCCCACACCTGTTTGCAATCCTACAATTTGCTGTGACATTGCGCTGCATCCTTAGCCCCTTAACACATATTTATGATGTTCTCCATTTACATGGGATTCTTGACCAAACAGCAAGAGGCACTTCCAGATATCCCACAGGTACCAGTAGAGTTGCACAGCACTGAGATGCATTTTTCTGGGAAACAACTCAGAGTTCCTACCCACAGTGACTGTACCACCACTGCAGTTAATCCCACTGTTACAGAGTTCACAGGGTCAGCTGTGTCACGCTAAAACCCAAGCAGCACTCGCGCTGACAGCGAGCTTTAAAGCCCCGAGCGCAATCCCCCGAGCGGTGCGTGCCTGTCCCCGGTCCCGGCCGTGCCCCCGGACACTGACCCTGTCGAAGTCGTGCACGATGGCGGCGGGGTCGCTGTCGGAGAACTTGGGGACGGGCACATCGATGATGGCGATGTTGTCGTCCTCGCGGATGTCGGCCTCCTCGGCAATGGGCAGGAAGTACGGCTCCACCGCACGCTCCCGGCCCTCGTTCTCAAAGTAGCACATCTCCCCACGGTACACCTTGTGCTGGGACATGAGCAAGGGCAGTTACCTCACAGCAAACCAGCTCTTAACACTGCATTTCTGTCTGCCGAGACTGAGCACAGCTCCGTCACACCCAAAAGACACACAATCTTCATGGCCCCGTGATCCTTCTTTCCCCTTCATCTTTCCAGTCTAGTGATAACCCATTTACACCTTTTTTAATCAATGCTGTTTAAATAAAAAAGAACTCTCACATTACCTTTGGCATGAAGTACTTGTAGATGCAGGCTCCACCCACAACAACCCCTGCCAAAATGAACGCCAGGCCCAGCAGAGTCAAGAGACATCTTCCAGATGAGTTTTCAGCCCTGTGTGTGGCAACTTCTGGGTCCTTTAAATAAAGAAAGGTGAGAACTTAGAAAGGGCAGCTGCTCTGAATTTAAAGTGCATTGTTATCAACTGCTTCACTTTGACCCACCATCTTCTACTTCTTCTAGGTGCAGGAATTACAAGTCAGCATCATAAAATAAGAAAACACTCACATGAAATGTTACTGCATCAGATTAAGATCAGTTTTCAAACAGCACCAAGAGTATTTTCTGAGTTAGAGGATGTTTTTCTAGACAAACCTTTGTCCAGGAACTATTTGAATTGTAAGAAAGTTAAATAACTGTAACAAAAGATACTGTGCTGCAGCCACGGTCTAGTACAAGAAAGCAGGATTTGTAGATCAAGGTCATTAAAGGTACACAGTGTCTTCAGGCCTTTTGGTAAAGCCTCTTTCCCCTCCTCCTCTCGCTATCACTTGCATTAACATTACTTTTCCTCCCAAAGCTGGATTAACAGAAGAAGCCAAGATGCAACTTTGTCTCTTGGCTGGGGAACAGACAACTGACACGAGTCACCAGGTTTTGGAACTTTTAATATGCACAAGCAAAGTCCATTATGAAAGAAAACCACTCGTCAGCTTAAACACAGCTTCCAATTATGCCAAATGAAAACAAGTCCCTGTGGCACATCCTACCCTGCAGCCTCAAAATAACCTCCCTCCTACCCAAATCCCAGGAAGTTTTGTTTCCAACAGCCTGAAACTTCCCTCTTTAGCTCAGCAGCTTGTTTTCCCCCACCCAGTGTTCTCTCAAACAAGGATGACTGCACCCAAAGGAAACTACTCTCAGGTAGGTGGCGAGTTGTGCAATCCTCACTGCAAAGGCAGAGGTGGTGTCTGAAAGGAAAGTTTAACCCTCCAGAGCTCCCACAGCATCTTCCCAGACTTCCAGCTGCAAGGCTCAGGCAAGCCAAGTGAAGAGAACAGCAAAAGTACTGTCAAATACTAAACAATCAGAAGAGACATTCCCTCCTGGAATCACACACTGGGCTTGAGTCTTTAAAAGGAAAAAACAAAACACAAAAACAACCACCAAACCCAAAATGTTTAGATAATCTCTATATTTGGTCAAGAAGGTCCCTTTAATGATTCCTGACTCCAGGATTTAATAGCTTGCTTTCAAGATCTGCTCTTTGTCCTGGTCAGGAAGGAAGAAAATTGGATTTCGCAGTAAAAGAGCTTTTCCTTTGAGGTGTTCCCAGAATCAGTGGCTGGGCTGGGCACAACAGCTTCCATGGCCTTTCTTTATTTGGGTCCTGCAGAACACAACACATTTAATGACCTGTGCTCCCAACAAGCGCCAGCATTATCACCGAGGTTGCAATATTTCCATGCTCAGCAAGATGCAGCAGCATAAAAGTCAAAGCCATCAGTTATGCAAGCAGTGAAACAAACCCCAAGCTGTTTTGTGAAAGTCAATACTCCCACATTCCACTCGCGCATCCTCCAAACACAAAAATGTTGGTTCAGCAGGACACGAGCTGCTACAATTGGCATGTGAAGCATTTGTTAAAAAAGAAACAAACTACAAAAACAAAGCCAAACCCTGGTTTCAAGTCAGAATGATGCCACATTTCTATGGCACTGTGTGAAAATCATCTTTCAGGGTTAAGCAGCTGTAAGATGGAGATTAATTCTGTTCTCTCCATGTTCACCTCCACCTTGGAGGTCCTTACTCATCCAGCCTGTCCCTACTTGAACACACCAGTCTGCACCAGTTTTGGCACTCCAGCCATCCCAGTGCAGGGATGATGTCGACATCTAATTAGCTACACTTGCACTACACCTATTTCAAACAAAGCAAAGGTGGTTCAGCATATTAAGCAGCAATGTGGGCAGCTGAACCTGAGAGGGAAGAGTTGACAGAGCTGCTAAGAGAACACAATAGGAAGATTTTGCTCCAGCAGGTTACAAAACCTCTGCACAAAAGTAACAGATAAAAGTCATCAAAAACCTACAAAGAAAATGCAGTTCTAAGCCATAACAAGCAAAGAAAACGAGGGATAAGAGACAAGAAGAAAAGTCACTTGTTTTAACACTGCTGACAGCCCCAAAGAACCTGCAGGGAGAATATTCTGCAAGCTCAAGAGTTTTGTGCAGATACTCCAGGGGACTTTTATTGTGCTGTTTCAGCCAACACTAGCCTTTAAGCTTGTTTGCTCTGCACAAATATTCCAGCAAAAGAAGACATTAACAACCACTCCAACAAGTCTGTCTTGGAATAAAATTATGAACTTGATGTTTACACGCAATTCCAAGCCCTGAAGCCAGAGTGAAGAGTTGTTAAAAACCCAAGTACGTGTGTGCAAACACACAGGATATTCCAAATTGAGAGGAGCAGCTCTCATGAGAACACAAAAAGGGGTGTGTTTATTAGAACTATTCCAGTCAAAGCCTTCACAGTACAGGGCTAGTAAATGTATGTACAACCAGTTGCCTCAGGAGTAGCTGAGGAGTTTGTCCCACAAGAAATTGGCCAGGCTAATGACATCTTCAAATTTTAAATCCTTTATCTACCCCGTTTTCCTACTTGCTCTCTTTTTGATCCTGTAATTCAGTGCTACTATATTAAATGTGCACACATCAAGCTCTGACAGCTCAGAAGAGTGCACTGAGCAGGAAAATCACTCTGCATCCCTTCTCCTTCCAAAGGGAGGCTATTTCAGGTGAGGCTGTGTAGGCTGGAAGGGAAGCTGCTTTCCTGATTACAGCTTAGAAGGGAAAAAAAAAAAAAGAAAGAACTAGAGCCCAACTCCACAAGTTTTGTTGTTTTAAAAATTTTCTTACCTTCCAATTTCAAATAAACTCAGCCCGTGCCATCTTCCCCGTCTAGAACCACTGATGTATTTACCTACAGGCTGAGCTTCTCCACCTGCCTAAAACGCAAGACACCTTCAAAACAAATTTCCCACAAATTGGGAAAGTTCCACTCAAGCCAGCGACGCGCAGCTCGCTGGGAAGGAAAAGCCAACCACAGGGTGCTAGCCTGGGTTTCTATTTAAAACCCTTTATGGCAGGTTTCTTAATTTAAGCGCGACACCGACGCCTCACCGCAGCTGCCGGGAGGCTCCGAGCGCCGCCGGGAGCGGAGGACGAGCCTCAGCCCGCTTTGTTTGCCTGCAAGGCGCCGGCCGAGCGCTGCCCACGCCGGGGGGAGCTCTCCCTGCGCTTCCCCGGCCGGCCCAGGGCCGAGCTGGGAGCTTTAAAGCGCCGTCAGGAAACGCGGCGCTGGCACGGGCCCAACTCGAGATAAACACCCGGTGCCGGCGCTGGCCCGGGGGTGTCACGGGACATCGCACCGCGACGGGGCTGCGGAGAGGGACAACACCGCGGCACCGGGGCCCCGCAGCCTCTGGCGGCCGAGGGGAGACGCTCCCGCAGCCGCGGGCAGGGCGCGCCGGGGCAGCCGCCACAGGAGCGCGAGCCCCGCGGCCGCCGCCGCCTCCCCCGGCCGCGAGAAAATGGCGGCGGCTTCGTCTGCTCGCGCCCCCCCTCACACCGCCCCGCTCCTCCCCCCGCCGCCGCTGGCCAGGACACCCTTGTGCCCGCACCTTGTCGGCCACCAGCGCCTCGGCCGCCTCCTTCTTGGGCTCATCCTTGAGGGCGAAGGGCGAGTTGAAGGCGATCTTCACCATGGCGCCGGCGCTGCTGCCGCGTCCCGGAGCGGCAGCGGGGACAGCGCGGAGGGCGGGGCGGGGTCTGCGATGGCCACGCCCCCTCCAGCCCCGCCCACGGGCCCGCGGGAGCGCCCCCTGCCGGCCGCGCCGTCACACGGCTCCATTTCCCCGCCGCACCTCGCCTCAGGCGCCGGGAGCTGCTCCCGACGTGGCGTGACGGGATCAGAGAGGCTGGAAAAGGCCTCCGAGACCAGCGAGTCCAACCTGTGACCGATCCCCACCTTGTCACCAGCCCAGAGCACCGAGTGCCACGTCCAGACCTTCCTTGGACACCTCCAGGGATAGGGACTCCACCACCTCGCTGGGCAGCCCCTGCCAAGGCCTGACCGCCCTTTCCATGAAGAAATTCCTCGTGCTGTCCAGCCTGACCCTCCCGTGGTGCAGCCTGAGGCCGTTCCCTCTCCCCCTGTCCCTGTTTCCTGGGAGCAGAGCCCGATCCCCCTGGCTGCCCCCTCCTGTCAGGGAATTGTGCAGAGCCACAAGGTCCCCCCTGAGCCTCCTTTGCTCCAGGCTGAGCCCCTTTCCCAGCTCCCTCAGCCGCTCCTGGGGCTCTCTGGGCACCTGTCCCAGTGCTCTGCCCCCTCCGTGGAAAGAAATTCTTCCTCATGTCGACGTGGAACTTCTTATGGTTTGGTTTATGGCCATTGCTCCTTGTCCTGTCACTGGCACCACTGAACAGAGCCTGGCACCATCCTCTGGCACCCCTTGGAGATACTGGTATGGATGGATGAGATCCTCTCCCAGTCTTCCCTTCTCCAGACTAATCAAACCCAGCTCCCACAGCTTCTCCTCACCAGGGAGATGCTCCAGACTCCTCATCACCTTTGTGGCCTCCACTGGGCCATTTCCAGCAGTTCCTTGTCTTTCTTGTCCTCAAGGAGCCCAGACCTGGGCACAGCCCTCCAGATGTGCCTCAGAAGGGAGAATGAAACACTTAATGAATTAGACTGTGTGAAACAATCTGCTCCTTCATATGGATGGAAATCTGTGTCCGTCTCGCTAGAATTTGACTTTACAGCTCTACAAAGAAATCTGGTTTGAATCTGGTGCCCACACCATGGAACCCTCCCTCGCAGACAGCCATAATTAAACAGAGCTGAACACTTATGCAAATATTGCAATAAGTAATTCTTCTAAGTGTAAACAACATGCAGTGTGTATTCCAGCATTCAAAGCATGTTCCTGTTATTCCACAGATGGAATACACTGTGTTTCCTTTCAAGATCATAGGTTTGATATTGCTGCCTTTCATGTTCGTAAGAATTTTGACTTTGACTTCAGTCAGAGAAGAACAAAGTGTTTTATGTCTATTTAGCCTGACTTGGTCTAGTAACAGAAAACACTCTAACTTCATTTTACCAAGAAACCAGTGAAAAATCAATTTTCATACTTCCTAGATTTAGCATGTTGGGAATAAGTCAAGCTCTACTCTCAAAGTCCCTGGAACACAGATTTAGGACAAATTAAGAAGTTTCCTGTATGGCCAATGCAATATTTGTACTCTCCAAACTGGCAGCTGATAAATGCTATGAATAATTTTTGGTATCTTAATCTAATGTAATTACTTCATGCTTAAACAAATTGACTTTATCTTCCAATTACCCTCTATTTGAAAAATAAGACAGAAATAAAACTAGAATAAAACACAAATAGACCCTTGCTTTTTATCAAGACCAGTGGCTGTACATCCCAGCTGCCTCCCTGTCCATGTTCTGTTGCAAGGGGTGGACACACCTGGAAATATTGTGCTCAGAAAATAAAAAAGTTAAAGAATAGAAGAGTTTTTTTATATTTGTCTGCACTCAAATTCACAAAACTGGAACTTTCAAAAGAGTTGTTACAGATTTCTTTTTAATGTGCATTTCTGTAGTGTTTGTGACAATAATCTGTCTTACCATGTTCAAAACTTATTTAAAATCTGCAGTGTCTGGGGGAAAGTAATTCCAATATCACCAAACAATTTTACATAGCTGATGCTGGCAGTTCAGCCAGCACCAACTCCTTCCAAACACATCTCCTCCTGCACAATCAGAGTGTGTTTTGTAGAATACCAAGTTGGGAAGACATAAGAAAACTCAGGGGTTTTTTCCATCGAGAAATCATCAGGCTGTTTGACTGAATAAATATCAGAATACTCCATGGGTGACTTCCCCACTTCACCCCTAAAATGCTTTTTCACCTTAGTCCTGGCCCAGTTTTCTGTCAGGCTTTTGCCATGTACTGATTGCAGTTAGGCCTGGAAATCTCAAGCCATCTAAAGAAGTCATATCACTTCTTCTTTTGAATTCTGCAATATTTCTGCTTTTCTTTACTATTAAAATACTCTGGGGTTAATTTACTGGTATTTATTCTGACATCATCTTTATCACCTTGGCAGGCAAGAGATTATCCCCTGATGCTTAATTATCTTTTCAATCCTTCTGGTGTCTCTAAAGTTAAAGCAACACTGCTTTAAAAAAAAATGACAAATACATGGAGCAAGTAGTCTTAGAGATGGGAGAAATTTGGCTAAAAAAAAAAAAAAAACTGGAATGCGGTGGTGGCTGTGATTCTGTTACCTTTACCCACAGAGAACAGAACTGTTTTTCTTAGAAGTGCCACTAAACCCCAACGCCTCCCTTTTAGCAGTAGTGATGACATAAGGAGCCCAGACAGTCTAAGAATATTAAAGACCAGGCTTTGGAAGGTGAGGTTGTACCTTGTATTGCACCAGGCAGTGACTCAGCAGATAATCCCACTGGAAGCTCTTTTTTTGAGCAATCCTGAATTAATTTTTAACATGTAGGAGTTTTTTAACTCTTCTCATACACTTTTTAAAAATTCCAGCCTTAAGATGTGTTCACATTTATTCTATCTCCTCTTTTTTTTATGCCAGGAGAACCCTTCCTTACCTTCTGGGAACAATGGGATGTTCTGTTTATCCTAGTTTTTGAAGTATTCTCACACTTGGAAGTAGAAGGTGCTGTGTGTGTGCATAATCCCGACTGTGTATCTTGTCCTGGCTCAAACAGAGCTGGGAGGAGGAGGAGGCTGCAGGCTGGCAGGACATGTGAGCACATGTTCTGCATTTCAATGGTCACTCACAGGTCCTTAAACCTGATTAAGTTAGACCTAAATCCATGCACAGAGTTCAGCACTGAAGTGTAAATTCACTTAGCTGAGCTTCACACCCTCACTGGCACTGCAGGAGCTCACAGGGACAAGGACTCACAGAGCTCCAACCTGGACTCAAGGTGTAAAGAAACAGCAATTAATACAGGTAATAATTAACAGTTTTAAGTATACACTTTATCCAGCAGTTGGTTTTTTTATGAGCAGTGTAATTACTGACAGAAGTGCCATTAAAGTGAACATGTGTGTCAAGCAGGGCTGTTAAAAATGAAGGAGAAATGACAAACTCTCTCCAAAAGACCTTCTCCCAGTTTGGTATTTTATATTTATCTAGATGTCTGAAATTCTGCTTTTTGCCTCCCGTCATTTCCCAGCTCTCTTGCTAAGCATTCCTCCTTCACCACCTCCTCCCGCTTTCCCTCACTCTCTAGCTCTGGTATTCCATCTCCATTCCTTCCCTAATCAGTGACCTGGGACCTCTTTTACCTTTCTACCTTTTTCCTGAGGCTGTTGATACTGAATCCATCTGGATTTCAGGCCACAAAACTGCAAAACTGGGAGCTGCCAGTGTAAACTTTTGCAGAGGAAAGTTCTCCCACCAAATTTGGGCCCTTGAGTGGGGATCTGTGTGTCTGGAGAGGAAATGTTGTTTGCTCCGCTGCCTTCCCCTGCTGCCTGGCAGGCTTTTCTCCACTGCAGCAGTGTTAGATTAGGATCTGTGGCAAAGAAAACACACATTACTCACTTCTACTGATGCCTTGTTACAAAACACTACAACAGGAATGTTGGTTACGTGGAAAGTTGCCTATTTCCATGCAAGGAGAAGTCAGGAGTCCCTTTTCTCTGCAGCGTCCAGCTGTGGGAGGGATGAGAAGAGGGAGCCTGAAGAACAGAGATCCTGTTGACGTGGTCAGGTCAGTGTTGAGGAGACCTCGCTTCCCACACAGCTATTGCCTCACAGAGCAGAATTCCACAAGAAATTCCAGTCCTCTGGAACATCTGCCAAGTGAGCAGCAATCCCAGAGTGATCAGCAGCCCCAGAGAATGGAAGGGCCAAATGCGCCTGTGGTGTAACTGCAGTGAGGCAAGCAGAGATCTGTCAGGAACCCAGAGTCCTGGCAGGTCTGTAACAACATTGCCACACTCTGCTGCTGGAGGAAACCCAACAGTCAGCTCAAAGCTCAAAGTGTCTTCTGCTGAACTGGCCAAAAAGACATTTTTGGACAGAGATTCGTGTTTGCCTTGGCACTGAGGGGTGGCATCCGGGATTCCCCCATTTTCCTTTCAGGCAGGCTTACCCCCAAACCCACTCCAGGAGTTCTCCCTCTGGCCACGTGGGCTGGCAGAGGCTCAGCTCTTCCTGGGGCTGTCATAGGGGAGGACCCCCAGACCGGGTTTGGTTTTGTTTGAATGGGGGCTGTTACCTGTTGGACACCCTAAATGGGCAAGTGCTGAAGAAAACCTGCCCCTTCATCCTTGGCATTCTTCCTGTCTGCTGATCCCTACTTGAGCAGGAACTTCAGTGGCCCTGCCATCCTGCTGGAATGCTGCACTTCAGGAGAGCCCACACCTCCACATGCAGCCTCCTCTCAAACAGCTCAGGCTTGGCTCTGCTGTGACCAAGTCATGTTTGAGCTCAGTTTAGTGATGAGTGTAGACGTGGGGATGTCTTGTTTGGCTGTGCTGTCCAAAACACGATACTGTCCCTGCCCTGGGCCGGGTGAGGATGTTCCCAGATGCACAGGGCTGTGCTGGCAGAGGTCCCCAGTGCCCTGGCAGAACTCTGCAGCGACTGGTGAAGCTTGTTCAGCTTGTTCCCTGTGGGTTTGCTCTGCGCCTGTCGATAGGGCTGTGCATACAAGGACAGCTCTTTCCTGCCTTAATGGAAGTAGCACCTATAGAGTTGGTGCTCCTGGGCTTGGGAAGGTTTGCTGGGAGCTCACACACGAATTTAACATCCATTAAATCTTCCAGTGAGTCACAGGATCATTAAGGTTGGAAAGACCTCCAAGATCATCAAGCCCAACCTTTGACCAAGCACCATCATGTCAAATAAACAATAGCACTGAGTGCCATGTACAGTCATTTCTTGAAGACCTCCAGGGATGGGGACTCCACCACCTCCCTGTGCAGCCCCTTCCAATGCCTGACCACCCTTTCCACGAAGAAATTCCTCCTGATGTCCATTCCTCCTGATGTCCAACCTGACATGGCTTGAGGCTGTTTCCTCTTGTCCTGTCCCTTGTTCCCTGGGAGCAGAGCCCGATTCCCCCCCCCAGCTGCCCCCTCCTGTCAGGGAGTTGTGGAGAGTGAGGAGGTCCCTCCTGAGCCTCCTTTGCTCCAGGCTGAGCCCCCTTTCCCACTCCCTCAGCCGCTCCTGGGACTCCAGCCCCTTCCCCAGCCCTGTTGCCCAAAGATGCAGGTCTGGAAACAGCCAAGGAAAGGAGAGCCCTGCCTCAGTCTTTTTACATCCGTGTGTGTTCCGTGCACACCACCTGCATATGGAGCAGCTCCATCTGTTAATATGACATTAATGAAGGATTTATGGCCAGACCACATTCCAGCTGGAGAATTTCCTTATGTACAAGATGCTGTAATTAGGCACCACTAAGAGGCTGTAGAAGGTTTTGGAGCAGGGGTGAAAAAACCTTCTGAAACCAGAAGGTTTTTGGTCACAGGTGAATCTTTCAAGGGCTTTAGCAGAGCTCTGTGCATCATCCAGAGCTGAATCCAAACTGGGATTGGGAGTATCCAGTGAGTAAAAAAGGCATAATTCAATTATAGAGACGCCTTTTCTACAAACTTCATTAACACTGACAGAAATCAACCCTGGACTGTGACTAAGAACATGTTACCAATTTTTGTAGCCAGCTTTTACCTGAAGAAATAATACAAACTGTAAAAATAAGAATTACTGATGGAAAATGAGGCTGCCTTCACCCTCACCCTCATCTACTCCTGTGGGTGCTTTTTTTTTAGAATACAGGTGTCCCTTTTCATCTGCACAGAGCCTGTCAAAAATAGCAATCCT
Organism: Corvus moneduloides; assembly: GCF_009650955.1. NCBI lineage: Eukaryota > Metazoa > Chordata > Aves > Passeriformes > Corvidae > Corvus > Corvus moneduloides. The sequence continues at coordinate 5,336,744 of NC_045489.1, read as the reverse complement.
GCTGAACACCTGTGCTAACAGAGCTGGAGTACAAATCTTGTCAGTTAAAGAGATTTATGGGGGTTTTTGTGAAACTGTGCAGGTTTTCTGTTGAGCAGCAGAGGTAGCAGTGGTCTCCTGTGCTGATGTTTATCTGTGAGCCGAGGTCTGCCAGCTCTGAGAGGCAAAGCCTCAGCAGAGTGTGGTGTCTGCTGCTGGGGACGGTGCCAGCTGGGGGGCTGACACTGCCAAGCCTGGCCCGGGCTTCCTCTTCTCAATGCGGAGAGCAGGAAGCCTTTGATCTGAGCCACGAGCTTCCTCTGCGCAGTGCAGGCAGGAACAGACGTGGTCACACACACGCACAAGCACAGCACAGCCTTACCGAAACCAGGTTTAATCCATGTATGAAATACTGTGTTGGAACAGACCTTAAGAAACACGTTAAAAGTTTTTATGTCCTACTTTGGAGAAGATGCCTTTTGATTTGAAGGAAAAGCAAAACTACTGCCCACACCATTTTTACAGAGAACAGGTTTCAGTGCAGGAGGTGTTGTCTGTTCACAGCACAGATACCAACGCATGGTACAGGAAATAACCTGTGGTTCTTTCTTTTCCTGTTCCAAAAAATCTCTTCACAGTGAGGAGACACCTGGTGATGTTACAAGGCTTTGATGGGACCCGTGCTGCTGTATTTGAACGTGTTGACTCTCCAGCAGACAGCAGAGCGAACAGCATTTGTATTTTGAAGGATTGGAATGAAGAAATCCCCCCAAAATCGGTGGTTTTCTTCTATTGCATTTTAGTATGAAACCTCCCAGTTCAAAAGAAGGTTTAAGGAAAGCAATTGAGGGCATATTGAAATCTTCCCAAGTGAACATTAAAGACATGCATTGGCCAGAATTTAAGATCACAGAAACATGGAAGAGAATGTTGGAAGAGAATTCTTTTGGTTTTTAGCCCAACCTCCCACTCAAAGCAGAACTATCACCAGCATTAGATTTGGTTTTGTGCAGCTGAATCTTGGAAAACACCAAGGATGGAGACTCCCCAGCCTCCCTGGGTAACCTCCTCCAGCACTACACTCCCTTCCTACTGGCTTTTTTTCCCTGAGGTCCAACCTGTGTCTCCCAAGCCACAATTTGTGTCCATGTTCACTCTTTGGCCTCCTCTTCTTCAGGGAACAGTAGTTAAATAAAATGTTCTGAGCCTCTGCTATATATAATTAATATTTAAAAATTAAAAATCAACTGTATGATGGACTGATGGGAATAGTCACATCCACAGCCCTATGTTCCATTCCTAAAGAACCTTCCAGTTTCCAGTGTAGTGGAGGAAATTGTGTTCCCACTGCCCCATTTCTAAGCCCTGGCTGTTCCCCTGTCACTCAACTGAGAGTACAGGATGAAGGGTTCCCAGCAATGTGACCTTTTGGCCAGGTAAACAAATCCCTGTTTTCTGCAATTTAGAAATTCCTTTAAAATTTGGCAGCTTTTTTGAAGTGTCCATCGTTTCCACGCTCAGAGCTGTTTCTTCAAGGTGGCAACACAGCCATCCCAAAGGAAGAACCATGCCAAGGGGCAGGAGGAAGTGTTTACTTCCACTTCTCCAGGGATTGCATCAGAGATACAGTTCTGGGCAGTTCTGGTGTGATGTTTGGGTAAACCAGAACTAAATTATGGCCCAGCTTTGATAACCTCAAATGGCCCATGTGAGAGTAATCTAAGAACCCTTGTGCTGGGAATTCCCACAGGATCATTTTCCCTAAAGACTCTTTACAGGCTCTCCTCTTGGGATTTCTGGTATTTCCAGAGAAATCAGAGCTGCTTCCACTGCTGCCTTTGCTGCAGTGTGAAGTGGGATCCTCATCCTTGTCAGGCTCAGCAGGAAAATGAGTTCAGTCTCAGCACTGCCTGAGTGCCCCCTGGGGCTGCCAGGGGAACAATGACCTTATTTCTGGGTTATTTTCTCCTCCTTCTTCCCAGGTGGATATTCCCATTAGTGAAGGACGTGACCTCCCCTGCCGTGTCCCCCTTACTCGGTGCCACACTGCAGGCCTGGAGATGGTGCCATCTTGAATCCAAATTTAACCATTCTCCTAAAATTCACCTGCTTGCAGTCAGCAGAGTTGGATGGTGTTTTCCGATAGGAAAAGATGCCACAGAAATTAATACAGCCTTAGCAGTTCTTCCACTTAAATCCTGTATTCCTACAGGGAATAATAAATACACAGTAAGATATATCCTTGGAATTGCCTGCTTCAGTTTCTTGGATGAGCTGCTTTTTCGCCTTAATTAGCAGAGCTGGGTCTGGCTCTTATTGAAAATTAATCTCAGTTGAGGCAGTTTCTGTTCAATTCCTGCATGAGAGGCCAACGTGCATCCCCAGTCCTGGTTTCCAGCACGGATATGTTGGAATTGGTCATTCCACTACACTGTTCTTTCCTAATGAAGTGACTCCCTGGGTTTTAATTAGTCTGGACAGCAAGACAGGAGGGGTTGGAAGGTGGTGGGCAAGGGATGGAGCTGGGGAGACAAGGAAAACAAGAGGTATGAGAGGGAAAGAGGTGCAGGGCAGTGCTGGGAAAAGACAGAAGGAAGTATTGCCATGATTTAAAATCCAGTGTTCCTTAAAAATATTCTACCCTTCGGAGTACTCTGGAGAGCTTAGAGCTCCTTTCAATGCCTAAATGGGCTCCAAGACAGCTGGAGAGGGGCTTTGGACAAGGGGTGGAGGGACAGGACACAGGGAATGGCTTCCACTGCTGGAGGGCAGGGATGGATGGGAAATTGGGAAAGAAGTGTTCCCTGGGACGGTGGAGAGGCCCTGGCACGGGTTGCCCAGAGAAGCTGCCCCATCCCTGGAAGTGTCCAAGGCCAGGCTGGGTGGGGTTTTGAACAGCCATTCCATGATTCCATGATTCAGAGATCCATTCTGGGCAAGTCACTGCAGCCATGAGGGAGCCCTGGTCTGAGGGTTCCACAGCTCTGTTTATTCTCAGGAAGTGTGTGCTCTCCAGCTGAGCACATCCCTGTCTCCTTGCATTCCTGTCTGTCTGAGGAACACTGACATTTTCAATTAGAAAACAGAAAAAAGGAGCAAAATCCTTTGCCGTGCCTGGAAGTGAAGGTTTGGGCAGAGCAGAGTCACAATTTACAATTTCTTTTTTTTTTTAAAGAAGCTGGTACAAGAAAGCCCACGAAAGGGTGTGGGCCTTTTATCTGCAGAAGGCAAAGCCCTCTCCAAGGGTGGGGTTCCCAAGAGAGGGATTGCTCAGCCCTGGAGCTGCAGAGGGCTGGAGAGGCTGCAGGAAGCCTGCCCGATCCTGCCTGTCCATGTGCTTCCCAGCCTCAGCAGGCTCCTGGACTTGTGCTCTTGGCTAGGGACAGGCAGGGACTGGGGAATATTCCACACAAAATCCTGGCCAGGAAAACAGCAGCAGTCTGGACTGCTGGAAGGATGTGGGCAGCTCCAGAGCGCTGGGAAGATTGGAGTGCTGACATCCAGGGTCAGGCTGACCCTGGCAATGAATGTGCTGATCCAACCTCTCATTCCCTCTGCTCAGACTGCATTTCAGGCCTTTGCTGCTCCCCTCTGATCTAGAGATAATCCCACACTGGTTTGGATTCAAGGGGACCTTACAGAGCATCTCATCCCACCCCTTGCCACCAGCAGGGGCATCTTCCCTATCCCAAGCTGCTCCAAGCCCTGTCCAACCTGGCCTTGGACACTTCCAGGGATCCAGGGGCAGCCACAGCTGCTCTGGGCACCCTGTGCCAGGGCCTGCCCACCCTTACAGGGAGCAATTTCCTCCTAATATTCAATTTAATGTGATGCCAAGGGTGAAATTCAGCAGAGACGCTCTTGATCCATGAGCAGGACCATTCCTTTGGGATCCATGAACCAAAGGAGACAGAAGGCCAGAGGGATGGGGATGCCAAGAAATCTTCTTGCAGGAATGATGCCTAAATCCACACAATTGTGTTGTTTTTCCCGTAAACCCCCTTTCAGAGAATTCTCTAGAAGAGAATTCTCTAGAGCTCAAATGCCCTCATCAAAAAATCCAAACCTCACTTCTTTTCCCAGTTTTTCCAGAATAATTTCAACTAGAAAATGAAAACAACCCTCCAGGAAAGTACTGTGTGAAGCAAAAAGGCCAGAGGGAAGTGAAATCAGAAGAGAGATGAAATTTGTGCACTCAGGCTTTATATTTTGGGGAAGTGCTTGTTGGTGAGGGGCAGGGAGGAAGATCTTGCTGGGAGGGCTGACTCAAATTCTGCTGCTGATATCAAACCCTGGAACTCAGTACAACATTTTCATGGATCATTTTCCACTGCACTTCAGAAATAACTGTGGCTTACATATTTAGGGGATTTTGCAGAAATAAACGTGAGCCAGGAGGTGAATAAGGAGAAGAAAAGGCTCTGGCTTCCCAAATATCCTTCTTTTGTCCCCATTCATGCCTCAGCTTTCCCACAAAGTGCCCTTTCTTCTCCATCTCCTCCCTCCCAGGTAATATCACCTGGTTTGGAGCATGAATTCTTATGACAGAAGAAAAGCTGCATTGTTCAATATCTTCCTCCTCTGAGTTATGCCAATGGCACCTATTTTGACAGAGTCTTCGTAGTTTCCTCATATCTGACTAATTAGAGCTGATGAAAACCGTGATTCATTAAAGAAACACAGATAATCATCTGAGCAAATCCAACCTCCGTCTTCAAATGGGGCTGAATGTTCTTAAATACCCATCAAATCTCAGAGAAATGATTTAATCTCAAGGCTCCATCTTGTGGCAAAGTAAAGCAAAGTCACTGATTGGGAAATTAATATTTGTTCTTCCTGAATATTTGTTTTTCCTTAATATTTGTTCTTCCTTAATTTCCCCCGCTTCTTCTTTAATAACCTCATGGATGTGTTTGCTCATGTACAGGAAAAGTTTAATTTAATGCCCTTGAAAACCTAGAGCAGCACTCAGAGCTGTGGTAATTCTGAAATATCCCGAGTTTCCCAAATTTCTGAGTGTCCATGTCCAGTATGATCGTGCTTGCGTGTATTTGTATTAAAAATCTCTTGTAAAAGGGTAGAATTTGGCATTAATTTTTGTCTGGAATCTCTCATGGAGCTTCTTTAACTCCTTCATTCCAAATTGCACCAATGGTGCAAAGCAGAGAAAAAGCGTTATAATTACAAGAATGATTTTTCATCAGCTAGAAATTCTGATTGAAAAGATGGTTTACAAGGGGCAAGGGTTTACCTGGTGTTTGATCAGGTAATTAAAAAAACCATAGAATCATTAAGGTTGGAAAAGACCTCCAAGATCATCAAGTCCAACCTTCAATCAAATCCCACCACTAAACCCCATCACCAAGGGCCACATCTGCTTGAGTTTTGAACTCTTCCAGGGATGGGGACTCCACCACATCCCTGGGCAGCACTTCCTGTGCCTGACCATTCTTCCAGGGAGAAAATTTTTCCTGATGTCCAACCTGAGCCTCCCCTGGCCCAGCCTGAGGCCGTTCCCCCTGTCCCTGTTCCCTGGGAGCAGAGCCCGACCCCCCCGGCTGCCCCCTCCTGTCAGGGAGTTGTGCAGAGCCACAAGGTCCCCCCTGAGCCTCCTTTGCTCCAGGCTGAGCCCCTTTCCCAGCTCCCTCAGCCGCTCCTGGGGCTCCAGACCCTTCCCCAGCTCTGTTCCCTTCCCTGGACACGCTCCAGCCCCTGAAATCCTCTGTCCCCAAGGCCATGTCCCTCGCCCTGGAGTGGGACAGGCAGCCCTGGCCTGGCCAGATAAAGCCCTTCCACCAGGGGCTGGGCAGGAAGGGGAGCAGCTGCTCCTTATCTGCCTTCCTGCAGCTCCCCCAGCACGTCAGCTTTTTTTTTTATTATTTTGATAAATATAACATAAAGCTGGTTTTTAGCAAGCATGAGCTGGTGAGCTTCCAGGAGGGTGTCCTGGGCAGGAGAGACAGCACCCGTGGGTGCTTCCTGCCTGCTCACCCACCTTATCCAGCCAGGGATCTCTGGAAGCGCCCGGCGAAGGGAGCAGCTCCTGGGTTGGGCTGTTGCAGCTGGTAGTTTTATCCTGGGACATTTTTTACAAGGGCAAGGAATGACAGGATGGGGGGAACGGCTTCACACTGACAAAGTTCAGGGTTAGATGGGATATTGGGAAGGAATCCTTCCCTGTGAGAGTGGGCAGGCCCTGGCACAGGGTGCCCAGAGCAGCTGTGGCTGCCCCTGGATCCCTGGAAGTGTCCAAGGCCAGGCTGGACATTGGGGCTTGGAGCAGCCTGGGATAGGGAAGGTGTGGAATGAGATGATCTTTAAGGTCCTTTCCAACCCAAACCCTCCTATGGTTCCATGATTCTACGAAAATGATTGTTTCTCTTTAGTGTCCCAGGGAGCAAGGCATCATCTCCCAAATAATTTCTCAGGTCTCCGTGTTGGGTATCTCACTGATAACAGCTCCCAGCCTGCTTATCAGTGGAGTGCCAACATTCCTGCCTTCCCGTGCCCACCTGAACTGGTGTCTGTGAGGGCTTTTGCCTTTGCTAAACACGTGGAGAACAATTGCCATTTGAGGGGGGTAATTGGAGTGCTCCAGAAGCATTTAACAATTGGAATATCATTCTGCTCCATGGCTTTTTATTTCTTCCTGTTCCAGCTACAATGTCATTCCCTAATGAATGCAGCATGGGCCGGGATTAGGTTTAAAGAAGTATTTTCCTGTTGCTGTTCCCTACATGTTGGTCGCACCCTTAATGATCTTCCTAGGAAATATTTACTTTGAGGACTTTGCTTCTAAGTTCTCCAAGTGATCAAAACCAGGCAAGGCATGGCTTGCTCTCCTATGACTTCAGTTTTTCCTGGAAAGAAACGGGAACAAAAAAAAATTCTTACTTCCAAAATTAATGTGAATCAGCTTGAAAATCATCTTGTCCCAATAAATGAACACTCCGTTCTTTCTCGGGCAGGCTAATATTGGCTATAAAGGGAAGAGAAACTCTGGGAAGAATGAGCACTTGTTGGCAGGATGGGCCTTCTGTGAGTGGCCCTGGTAAGAAATCCCAGCCAGGGGTGCCAGGATCGCTCTGGAGCTGAAGTTTGGGAAGCAGTTTGTGGAAATCAGCAGCCCAGAGGTTGCTGACCAGGATACTGCCACGTCCAGTCCTTCCTTGGACACTCCACCACCTCCCTGGGCAGCCTTTTGCAATGCTTTACCACCCTTTCCATGGAGAAATTCCTCCTGATGTTCCAGGGGATGCTGCACTGAGCCTTTCAAGAGATCCCTCTGCTCTTTGCGATATATTTGCAGTTTAATTCTGTCTGATTGTCAATAAACCCACAGGACATAATTACACCCCCAAATTCCCCAGACTTGAAAGCCTGACTGTCCCTCCCTTGTTCTCCACGAGCTGTAACTCAATGCAAACCCCTCTGTCTCTCTCCATTTTCCAGTTCTTTCATTCATTCCTGCTGAGTAATTAAAAATGGCTTCTAAATAAACAGCAGGGATGATTTACGAAATGTTCTGTATTTCCTTGCAGGGCTGGGACTTCTGTCATTGGCCCACTTAAGTGGTTTTGAAAGATTGTATACAGGTTCCTTTTACAATGTATTTGAAGTTTGTAATCCTGCTTAAACACACAAAAATAGGAAGGATTAACAAACTGCCACGCTGAGGCCAAAAGAAGACAGAGCTAAAAGCAATCAAGGAGCAGCCTATCAGATCCATGAAATAAATTGGGGGAAAAGTGGAAAACTGTCAACAAAAATAATATGTTATGGATCCTCAAGCCTTTGTGTTTATGCTAGAGGAAGCCTAAAATAATCTGTGGTTTCTGATGCTTGATTTAGTTTTCCACAAGCCTAATTAACACCAGATTAAGTTTGCTGCCACTATAGGTTATTGCTTAGACTGACAAATCCTGGCTGTTTATTTGTTTCCTAAGAAAATGACTGGAGGCAATAACAGCATGACACAGTCAATAAGGGTGAAAACAATGCTGTAATATTCATTTTTAGAAACTTCATCTTCAGGAGAAACCCCCTTGACTTTCCATATTAAATTCTGGCCCCAGAGTCTTTACAAAGGGAAAAATCCCATTGATTGATTGTCCCATTGATTTAAGACACAGCCCTGTGAATTTAAGCTAAAAACTGTGGATTTGCTGCAGTAGATGGGTTTTTCCAGATGTTTCAAGCGACCCACATGCTCAGGGCCCTGGCCAGGTGCAGGCCAGGGGCTCATGGAATGAAGCTGAACAAGGCAGAGACTTAGAAAGATAAAATCCCTCCGTTGGAATTGTCCCCTAGTGTGGGTTATTTCTATGGAAAATATCCCAGAGTGGCATCAGCCGTTCTGAGACCCTGTCAGCACAAATGTCACGACATCAGGATTGAACCTGATACCCAGAAACAGGGATAGGACACAGGGAAGGGCTGCCCGTTGCCAGAGGGCTGGGTTAGATGGGATATTGGGAAGGAATTCCTGCCTGAGAGGGGGAGAGGCCCTGGCACAGGGTGCCCAGAGAAGCTGTGGCTGCCCCTGGATCCCTGGCAGTGTCCAAGGCCAGGTTGGAAAATTTGGAGTGACCTGGTCTGGTGGCCCTCTGATGCTTCTGGGGGCTGCACTGGGCTCCTGGCTGACCCTCACCCTCCAAAGCAATCATCCAGGCTGAGGGAACAGATTCTCTTGGGATGACTGAAATGTGGACATGGACATGGATGAACAAGTCAGAAAAATACAGATTTTCCTGCAAGGCAGAGCCAGCACAGCCACTGAGTTTTCATCCTTGAATCTTCATCTCCCTCCAAAGCAAAGCCCTAAATCCCCTTGTCTTGGTGCTGACCTGAACCCAGATTATTTCTGGGAAGGCTGAACAGAGGATGTGCCTGTTCAGTGGCACAGCTGGGAGAAAATCAGGAATTCCAGAGCCAGCCCAAATGTCTGATGATAAGGGGCAAATATCAGCATTTGTGGCCTCCTGCTCTTTCGTGCTCTCTCATAAACCCCTGACAGCAGCGGCTCATGGAGTGTGACCCTGGCTGAGAGGAGCCCACCCACGGGACAGCTCCCACCTTTCCTGCTGGCCAGGAGGTGTGGAGGTGCCACCTTGGATCATCCAAGGATTGTCAGGGGCTCACGGTCCTGCCTCGTGCCTGCTGAGAGTATCTCAGAGTTAGTGCTGTGTCTGAACTCACCTTTTAAAGGACTTTTTTGCAGCAGACCGCCCCCCTCTATATTTCTGTGCCAAACTGATTTGTGCCCGGGGCAGCCCCAGGCTCACTCTGGTGCCACCACCCTGCCCCAGCCACCTGAGCAGAAAAGGACCGGACTTACAGGAATTCCACCAAATGGAAGAAAAAGGATGAAAAGTTCTCTTCTCTTCTAACATTTATCTAGAAACCTCCCTGAAAAAGCTCTTGCTGTGTTTAAGGTGCACTTGGGGAGCAGTTTTCCAGCGCTGCAGTTCATCATGCCCTGAAATATTGTTAATTTCGGTGTTTAGTGAGTCCGACAGGCCCGGGCTGTGGAGCCATTTGGATTCAATCACGCACTTCCATCGCTCCTCAGCCCGGATTCCTCAACCAACTGCGCGAGGATTTATCGTTTGCGAGCTGTAAGTGAATTACTCCGGGTAACCCAATCCCGGGAGAGGCCGGGCAGGAATGATGCCTTTCCAGGGCTGGGACTGGGGCTGCGCTGTGTCCACAGGTGCCTCCCTTTCCTGGAGGTTTAAATCACGCACAGTGCAACTTGCATTAAAAGAGGAGGGTGATTATTTAGGAATGGCTTTCCGAGGGAAATGAGCGATGTCCTGAGTGGGTGCTGCGGAGCTTTTCCCTCAAATATATGTCCTTGGAGGCTGCGTTTTCCTGCTCTTAGCCCTCCCCCTTGGCTCCTAAGCCGCTCTCCGTGGCCACGTCACAGCAATTCCCCTCCTTTCCAGCTGCTGCTTCCCGGCTCCTGCTGCTTCCCGGAGGCTGCGGCAGCTCTGGCACAGCTCAGAGGACACAACAGCACCCAAATCCCACCAAAATCTGTGCTTTGGAAAGTCTGGCTCCTCCGGCTGCCTCTGCTGAATATGGAATGTTTTGGTTCAGCGGAGCCACAGCGTCAGAGGGGTTTCCCTGGATGCACCCGTGCGCTGTAAATCCCATCCCATCTGCCACGGAGGACAGGGCTGCTCGGGGCAGGGGCAGTCCCCATTTCCCCACTTTCTTTCATCTTTCCCTACTTCCTTTCCTTTTTCCCCGTTTCACTTTCCCCATTTTCCTTTTCCCTCTTCCTTTCTTTTTCCTTCACTTCTGTCTCCTCAATTCCTTTATTTTCCTGCTTTTCCCTTTCCTCATTTCCCTTCTTTTCCTCCTGCTTCCCTTTCCCTGCTTCCTGCCTTTTCCCCATTTCCCTTTCCCCACTTTCTTTTTCTCCACCTTCCTCTGCCCCCTTCCTTTCTTTTTCCCCTTTTCCCTTTCCCCATTTCCTTTCTTTCCCCCCATTCCCTTTCTTCTCTTCCCTTCCTTTTCCCCCATTTCCCTTTCCCCGCTTCCCTCTCCAGGGAGCCCTCCCTGCCGGAGCAGCAAGGTTGGAGCAGCTGATCCCAGGGTGGTCCCTTCCATGTGGCCGAGGTCGGGACGTGCCCCTGCGCTTCTCCCATCACCTCGGAGCTCCCCCCCGTGCTGTCACTTGTGCCAGGGCTTTGCCACGAGGTGGCTTTAAGATAAAGGGGATTTGAGGGATATTCAGCTAAATCCTAAATCCAGGTCAAAGTTCCTTCTTTTGCTAAGCCCCCTCAGTCTTATCCCTGGATCACGGTGCCTGAGAGCAGGATTCAGGTGCTCGTGAGCATCAGGAGGTCAGCGATGCCTCAGGTAAAGCTGTGTTCCAGAGTGACGGATTTGGTGGGATAACATCCCACAGAGACCATTCCTACAGCTCTCCCAACCCAGTGTCACTTGTTCCCTGCCACCCATCCCACAGAACGATCCTTATGCTCAGCCCTCCTCCGTTAATTGCCATGGAAATTTGATAATTTCATCCTAAAGGAGAGTTGAGGAAAACTCAGGAAGAGCTCCGATTACTGAAAACTGGAAAAAATTAATCTTGATTAAAGCACTTCCCCCAGGAAAATCGGGACCTCCTGAACCCAGCCGAGGGCTGATTGCTCTCCAAGCTGGGATGTGCCCACTTTGTCCCAAACACCTTGGAAAAAGGAGGAAAATTCCCTCCAGAGGTGGAATTTAGTGGGCTCTTGGCTTCATCCCGCTCAGGGAAAGTGCCAAAAGAGGGATATTTCTCTCCCAAAGTGTGACGGGATGGTCCCATCAGCACCCGCCGGGCTTCCCAGGAGATAAAATCGGGATGGGGCAGTGCCAAATGAAGGAGAAAAGAGGAGATGGACCCTGTTTGTTTGGCATTGTTGAAACAAGGAGGGAAAAGTCCTTTCCCAAAGCCAGCACAGGGTGGATTTGGTGTGTTCTGGCAGATTGATCCTGGGGAGGGAAAGGAGGACTGGGATAGGAAGGGCTGAACCTGGAATTGAAGACCAAACCACTTCACTTCTTTTATTTTCTTCTTATTTTCTCTTATTTCAATCCATTTTAATTTAATCAAATTTTTATTTTTACTTTATTTCCTTTTATTTTAACTTTTATTTCATTAGTTGGCTGATTACTTTTTATTCTAACTTCTTTTAATTTAATTTTTTTATTCAATTCGATTTTTAGTTTACTCAGTAACCTCTCCATGTGGATTTTGCTACTCAGCACCATGACTTGGTTCCTACTGAACACGCTCAAAGGAGAAGATAAAGCCCAGGTGCTGCCTATCCCAGGCAGTTCCCATTGTCCAACTCATCCAGCACCTCTCCAGCTTGGATCCCTCTGGCTGCTGCCCACAGGACCATTTGTGGCGGAGCCAGGAGGGATTTAAGGCCGTGCAGAGGTGTCACTGGTGGCCTTGGACGTGCTGGGGACAGCTGGTGACACCACCACTGCCCTTGGAGCCTGTGCTGGGACAGGACAACCCTTTGAGGGGAGAAATTTTCCCTCATATCCAACTAAACCTCCCCTGGCGCAACTTGAGGCCGTTTCCTCCTGTCTTTGATGTTACCTGGGAGGAGAGGCCAACACCCAGCAGGAGGCTGTGGAGATCCCGGAATCCCAGAATCCATGAGGCTGGAAAAGACCTCCAAGACTGAGTCCCCAGCCAGCTCAGAGCCCTGAGTGCCACATCCAGGAAATAAAATCCTTCCCCTCTTCACGTCCATGACGTGGCTGATGCTCCACACTTGGCTCTCGAGGTGTCCCATCCCTCTGGCACCTTCCCACCCTCATCCCACTGCTGCCACTCACCCTAAAGGACTCCAGGGGGGCCACGGCCGCTCCCCTGGACCTCATTATCCCATTGACAGCAGTCCATATCTCCCTGGCCAGGAATGTATTTACTCCTGGGCACATAAGAAATTCATTTCCCAAATTGAATTATCTGCCTCGGGAGATTGGGGGTTTTGATTGTGTCGCTGCACTTCGGAGAGCGACTGAAAATTGATAAAAGCCAGATGGGAAGCGGAAACAGTCATTTCATGACTCCTTAAACGTTTCACTTGGTTAACCCTTGGATTGCACCGGGCTTGGAGTCGGGCTGGAGTGTGGAAGCAATTTGTTGGGGAGTTCTCGGGATGCAAAGTGGGCTGGGAGTGCTCACCAGGGAAAGGAGTCCCTGCAAGGGAGGAAAAAAGATTTAGGACAGAGATGTTTCCCCATGGGAGTTGTTCAGCCAGAAGGATTCCAAAAGAATGGGACAAAATCCCAGCTGAAGGGTGTTTGGGTCCAGGGAATATTCCCAAAGGTGTGGGATGAGCAGTAAATCCCTCAGGCAGCCCTTCATGTGGGGAAGGCAAAGCCCAGAGTGCAAATGCCCGGCAGAGGCCAGGAAGAGGAGTCTCTTTTCTTTGGGTGTGCTTCAATCAGCAGAAAATCAGGGAAGAGAGGAAACAGATGAGGGAGGAATGGTTTCCCAGGCTGCTGGTTCTTGGGAACACAAGTCTGGCACTGTGGATTGTGCTGGGAAGACTCCCCAGCACCTGTGAATGGAGCAAACCCAGAGACTCACTGTATTCCTCTGATCTGTCCTTTAAATTAACCTTTTGTAGGATTTTTATATCATTTTTTTAGGATTATTTTCCACTGGAGTGTTTTCCCTGTACTCCCACGGACCACACGTGGCACAAATTCCCAGCTCGGCCCAGCAGGACTCAGCACTAAACCCAAACCTTTCCAAAGTATCTGCCAGTGCAATTAAAACCCTCAAATTCCCTAATAATTAAGGAAGAACCCGACACAAGCAGCCCATCTTTGGGATCTGCAGCTGGAGCAGGGAGCGGATTCCGGGGCACATCTGCATCGAATCCCAACTCCGGCTCTGGGAGCAATAACCTCGCAGGTGCTGGGCTGGGATGTCTCCCTGCATCCCAAATCCTCGCCAGATCCTTTCCCTCCGTGAGAAGCCTCCGAAATTAAATTGCCTTTAATTGGTTTAGGGTTCTGCTCCTGCCGCTGTCGCATCTTGGAAGCCGGAAAAGGCTCCAGCCTGGAATTCTTTACGATCTCAGTTTCCATTTCGTTCATACTTTCCAAGTTGGTTTCCTGTTTTCCTGTTGCCAAAAACACATTTCGGCAAAGGGGCAAATTATTTCATATTCCAAGTGTTGGAAACCATTGTTTCAGCCCAGAAATCTGGGGAAGGCTGAAGCTTCTCTATCGGCAGACCCTGCGGTGATCCTTGTTTTCCCAGAAGATGGATTTTTATCCCCAATTTTTGGCACAGGGAGGGAGCCCGATGCTGGTGTTCCTCCCTGGATTTTGGATCCAGAACTCCAATATCAGGGGCTGATATTTTTTAGGTCCCACAAAAGTGGGGTTTCTATTTTTATCAGCTCTAAAATATTTCATCATAGAGCAAAACAGGGAAGCTGGGAAAGGGTGGGGAAAGGGCTCTGGGATCGGGAAGTCTCGCTCTGCGGGAGTTGCTCCTTCCAGGGCTCAGTTCAGGAAAAAAAATCTGTGGTGTTGGGAAAGGCCATGAAAGGAAAAATCCTCTTACTGGGGCAGAAAGCCAAGGGGACTTCTCCAGCTCCACATCTCCCATCCTGACCCTTTTCCACGTTTTTTAGCCGTTATCCTGCCCGTGCCAGGACCATTCCTGCTCCGAAGTCCCGGGGATGCAAACGTGGGAATGAAGAGCCTGAAGTCCCCAAAAGCTGCTGCTTCAAACTCAGAGGGATGTTGGGATTATTTTAATAATATCCATCATAAATAATAATATTTAATAGTCCCGTTGGGATGGTTTTCCCTGGGGAGATGCTGGTGGAGCGGCTCATGGGTGTCAGATCCCTGGAAAATAAAAAAATAATGGATTTCCAAATCCCTCTAGGTCAGGCTGGGTCAGGTCAGGGATTGGAGAAAACCAACATTTTCGTTTAGCTGGATTTTTTTTAAATGTAGGAAAAGAGGGAAATTATTTAAATTTCCTCAGGAGCAGCCACAAACTATCATTGCAAGGAAAAGCTGGGAAAGAGAAAGGTGGGATATTCCAGGAATATTTTACATGGGAATACTCAGCTGAGGCTGTCTGGGAGAGGGTAGAGGGAGATTCCCTTCTCCTGCCCTTTGGAGCAGGAATTTGGATCCACAAGGAAAACAAAAAGGAGGAAATCAGAGTTTTCCAAAGCTGTGTTCCTCGGATCTCCTGGCTCCGTGCGGCTCTAGGAGCTTGGGAAGTGGTTTTGCAGTGGATGAAGCAATTCCTGCCAGGACAGGGGGAGAATCAGCTGTGGAGTAAGGGAAATAAAATAAAATAAAATAAAATAAAATAAAATAAAATACATTAAATGAAAATAATGTAAAGTAGATAAAAAATAAAATAAAATAAAATAAAATAGATAAGTAATGAAGTAAGATAAACAAAATAAAATGCAACAACATAAAATAAAATAAAATAAAATAAAATAAAATAAAGTAAAATAAAATAAAGTAAAATAGAGAAATAATAAAGTAAAACACAATACAATACAATGCAATACAATACAATATAATACAATACAATACAATAAAATACGATACAATAAAATATGAAAAGGAAAATAAAAGTACAAGAAAATAAAATAATAAAAATAAATTAATTTAAGTAGATTAACTATCCTAAAATAACATAAAATAAAAGAAATGTAATTAATTATCGAATCAAGGAGCGAGTGATGGAGTTTGCTGGTCAGACAGATCCTAAAAATGTATTATTAAGATTTAGGGCTGATTTGGGCCAGGTCTAACCCAAAACTGATGCTCCTTCCCCTCCTCCAACCTGCTGCAATGATCAGCTTCAATTACAACCAGCAAAACAATCAATAAAATGATCAGAAAAATAATAATAAAATGATCAGAAAAATAATAATCAAAACTTAGAGGAAATTTGGAGGAAAAGACAGAGAAAGACCAGGGTGATCCCAGGGTGTTTCCAGGGTAATTTTTGTCTGAATGATTAAATTGAATGGAGTTAATTCAGATTCACACTGGGAAGCGCAGAGTCAGGAGAAAAAGGACATAAAATAAGGATAGGGAGAGGGAGAAAAGGGGAATAATTTTAATTAAAAAGAGAAGGATTATCAAAAAAAAGCTGCCACAATATGGATGCATTTTAGGAAAAATCTGGGAAGTAACGATCACCATTTTTATCGCAGGATACTCCTGGTAATTACTGCCGACGGAATTGGATGAACAAGTCATTTTATACAAATATTCTGGTTTGACACAGAACCAATGAAAATTGATGTTTAAAAAGAAACAACAAACGGGTGATTTTAAAAGAATTATTTTATTGAATTTTGACTGAGGGAAGGAGGGGAAGGGGAGAACTGAGCTCTCCCAGCCCCATCCGGGCTCCCTTGGCCGCTGTGGCTTCACTCATCCCCCCAGGTCATCATTCCCTGGATGCAGCCACATCCGTGTGCCTGTGAAAGCACTAAACCACTCACTTGGGAATTAAATCAGGAATAGTTCCTTTCCCTTTGATTTTTTGTTACGTGGCTTCAAACACATCATTGAAAAGCAGGATCATATTAATGATGATTTTCTTAAATGTGAATTAAATAATAACCAGAGTTAAATAAACCCTGGGAGTCAGCAGCTCTTCGAGGTGAATTTTCTCCTTCATACTCCAGGAAAATCATTAATTTTCTGTATTTTCCAGTAAAACACAGCACAGAAACTGGGAAGGAGCTTGAGGTCTGTCCCTGCTTTGTGTCACCGTGAGAGGGGTCAGCAGCTCCAGTCCCATCCTGATCCCGATGCCAGCGATGCCATTGGCACTGCTGGGACTAATTTTGTTTAAGATTAGAATTTACAGGTCTATTTATTAGGGCATCTCGTATAAAATATTTTCCTTTTAGGAAAATAAAAGAGGGAGAAAATTACTCCCCTTCACCCTGCTGGAGTTTCAGAGGAAATTCCATGTTCCCACTCGAGAGCACCCACGAGAGAAAACAGGGAGGGAGAAATCCTTGTTCCCGATCATAAAAATAACCTCAGTGTGGTGTTGCCTCCCCTGGGCTGAGCGGGATGGGATGGGATGGGATGGGGTGCCTTTGGGATTCACTGGAAAATTGTATTTACTCGAAAACAGTAAACCAGAGGATTTTATATTTCCATCGAACATCCCAAGAAACCGGGAGCGGACCGAGCGTCTGACCCAGGGAAAGGTGTGGGATGCTGCAGGGAAATAAACCGGCTTCTGGCAGGACCGGGAGGCTGAGGAAAAGCAGGGACTCGCCTCCAGATGGCAGGAGGGAGGCTTGGATCGGCTGTAGGGAAACCTCCGCGCTCCCAAGATGTGCGCGGGGCTGGTACCACCCGGCAGCCTGGGGTCAGCACCCCCAAAATCCCAGTGTCAGCACTCCCAAATCCCAGTGTTAATATCTGCCAAATCCCAATGCCAGTATCCCCCAAATCCCAGTGTTAGTATCCCCCAAATTCCAATGTTAATATCCCCCAAACCCCAGTGTTACCACCCCCAAATCCCAGTGTCAGCATCCCCAAACCCCAATGTTATCGCCCCCAAACCCCTGAACTACCATGCCCCAAACCCCTGAACTACCATGCCCCAAAATCCCAGTGTCAGCACCCCAAACCCCTGTATTAACACCCCCAAATCCCAGTGCCAGCACCCACAGCTTGGAAAAGCCCCTGAGATCCCGAGTCCAACCACTCCCAGCCCTGCCAAGGCCACCAGTGCCCCATGTCCCCAGGGGCCACACCCACATGGATTTTACAGCCCTCCAGGGATGGGGACTCCACCCCAGCCCCGGGTGGCTCAGCCAGGGCTGGACAACCCTTTTCCTGAAGAAATTTTTCTTAATATCCATTCTAAAGCTCTGTCTTCTTCCAGGGAACAGGACCTGGATGCTGATGTTGAATATCAAGCTGTGAAGGGAAGAGGTTTTTGGAAGTGAATTAATTAATAGGGGATGAGGGGAACTCCATTATTAACCCTTAAAAGCCTCTTTCACCCAGCCCCTGGTGCCAAGTGAAGGAGGTGAAGCTGCTTTTTGTGGGGTGGCTTGTGCAGGAAGCTGAACTTGAACTGGCAGAGGTTGGGTTTAGGTGGGATATTGGGAAGAAATTCCTGCCTGAGAGGGTGGGGAGGCCCTGGCACAGGGTGCCCAGAGAAGCTGTGGCTGCCCCTGGATACCTGGAAGTGTCCAAGGCCGGGCTGGACGGGGCTTGGAGCAGCCTGGGATAGTGGAAGATGTGCAAGGTTTGGAACTGGATGGGATTTACAGCCATTCCCTACCCAAACCATCCTGGGATTTTATCTGGGAGCAGATCCAGGTGCCCGGGTGAAACTGAGTCACATTTGCACAACTGTTTGCCAGGGAAGCAAATTGCACATGACAAGGGTTCGGTTCCTAGTTCATAGCTGAGGGGAGAAAAAGACCAAACAAACACCTCCTGCACTGGAAGGGTTCACTTCAAATCTGGGGAACTCCAAATTGAGCAGCTTGATGAGCGTTGGCTTCCCGGTGTCCAGAATCCCAACGCTGAACTCTCCAGGAGCGGATTTGACCACGAAGGATGGAGGAATCGCTAATCCCCACTCATCCCACATCCTCTCCCATCGGAAGGCCTGGCCTGGGAGTGTTGTCTCATTTGTTATTAATAACATCCATGGTGTGCACCCAAGCCGAGCCTCATTCCATGTGGCCGGTGTTTGGGCATAGTGTGCCACGGCCCATCTGGGCCTCGTTTGAAGCCCCTCGCAGTCGCAGGGGTCCATGTGCAACTGATAAAGGCCAATTTGGGGTGGCTGCGAGGGGGGGGCAACTCTCTCCAGGCCGATCCCAGAAGGACGCCCTATATGTTTTGGAAGTGCTAAACCCCAGGGAAATTACTTCATCCAAACCCGCTCCAGACCCCAGTAATGAAGGCTGTGATGTAGCCAGTGTTCACCCATGTTGACTTTACAGTACTGGAATTAATCCATGTGCATTGCAGCTTGGTGAAATCATTTCCAGCCCGTAGCAGCTCCGGGGCTGACTTCATCCTTGCAGCCCCAGATGCAGATCCTCGGAGTTGGGGAAATCAGGGAGAGGCTGCTCCCTGCGCTCATTCCTGGGGATGTCAAATTGTCCTGGGGACCATTAGGATCTCCCAGCTCTGTGTGGCTTCTCAGTGTTCTGCTCATCTGCTCCTGTGGCCGTGCTTCCTGCAGGGCTGGAGACAGGGATTTGCTGCTCCCTCCATGAGATTATTCCATTTTAACCCCTATAAAAATCCCAGTAATCTCACCGTGACCACGGCTTGCCCAGGGTGCAAATTCCAGCCGATGCTGTCGGCCGTGTCCAGAGTTTCCTTGGGAAGGGGGTATGCAAGCACCGGGCTTTCCTCACTGCCACAAATCCTGCAGCCCTCATCCTGGCAATCTTTGTGTCCTTTACACATGGACACTCTGGGTATTTTTGTGCTGTTCCAACCACAGAAATTCGAGTCATGGGGTGTCATCCCAGCTCCAAGGTGTGGGCTCAGAGGAGCTGAGGAAAGCACAGATCCCTCCAGGTCTGCACATGCAATCCACTGCCCAGCCCCGTTCCCCTTCCTTTTCCTTCATCCCTACTCTTTATTGCCATTTTCTCAGTAAAAATGCAGCTGCCTTTTCCTGGGCAGTGCTCCCTCCCTTATCTAAGTGAGAATAAGGAGCTCCTGCAAAGTGAGCACCACCCCAGACCCTGAGTTTGGTGCTGTTTCATCAATCCAATAAAGCCGAAATCCCGTGGGGATGGATCCTGCCTGCCCAAGCTCTCCCTCACTCCGTGCCTGCTGCCGGAGGCTGGAGGGGGATGCTCTGGGGACCTCCAGCAACTCCCACAGCAGGAGAGTGCCCAAATCAGGCAGATCTGGTGAACAGGGAAATTAATGGGAATTCCTGGATACTCAGCTTTCGGAGGAACTTCCTGAGCTGTTTAAAGGCTCTGTGGCAGCAGGATTTTAAAACATCTCTGAGGGTAATTCCTTAGATAAGGGAGAGAGCTCTGGACACTGCTGTGGGCATTCCAGGATGTCCCTTGGAATAGTACAGGGTGTAGGGAAAGTGCAAAATGTGAGCATCCAAAAGGATTTATCAATCCTTGTATTTTTTGCCGGGCTATTTGCTGTCTTACCTAACCCCTGTCATGTAATTGAATTAAGTTTGTTTAATTTCTTTCTTTAAAAAAAATGCATCTGGGACTGGTAAACTTAATTAAAAAGAAACATTGTTAAGCAGCCTGATACAGCCATAATTTGATTTAAAGTACTGGATGATACCAACATTATAAATGTAAAGTGATATGGCTTTTTTGGGGGGGAAAAAAGGGACCTAAGTGAACTTAAAATCCTTCTTCATTTGAGCCAGGGTTAATTGCGAAGGCTTTCTTCCTCCTGTTCTGTGGCTGTAGGGCTTTTCTGAGTGGGGGAAGGAATATTCCCTCCGCAGACAAAGGATTGCCGGATCATTTGTGCTCTGCACCCAAGCCGGGTTTCGGTACCTTTGTTCATGGAATGCAAAATCCCCAGTGCCCTGAAATCAGTGCCAGAGCTCCTATGGATTTCAAAGGGACCAGGACATTAGGGATCATTTGGATTTGTTTGTGGAAAAATTTCCTGGATTTCAGGGAAGCTTCCACCCAGCACGAGTCAAAGAGGTGGAAGTTGCCATCAGAACCTGTTTATAATGTTATTATAAACATATTATGTGCAATCCAGTGGGATATAACGCAGTACTCCATTGGATTGCTGCTTTTCCTGATTGAAATCCAGGCAAGTCCAGCTCCTTCGTTCAGCAGAGGCCGGCGCTGGGTCCGGCGGGTGCCTCGCTCACTCTGGATCCCGCTCCATAAAGCCGGGATATCCTGTGTTGCCCCTACCAAATCCTTCCCAAATCTCCCTGCTGGGGTCGAGCCGGGCTGTGCCGGGAACGCACGCTCGGAGAGAGGGAAAATACCGAGGGAGGCTGGAAACTGCCCCAGCTCCACGGCAGCGCTGCGGGGCCGGGACCGGGATGCTCCTCTGGCTCTGCCGAGGATGGAGCTGAGATTGGGGCTGGGGCTGGGACTGGGGCTGGAGTTGGAGCTGAGATTGGGGCTGGGGCTGGGACTGGGGCTGGAGTTGGAGCTGAGATTGGGGCTGGGGCTGGGACTGGGGCTGGAGTTGGAGCTGAGATTGGGGCTGGGGCTGGGACTGGGGCTGGAGTTGGAGCTGAGATTGGGGCTGGGGCTGGGTTTGGGGCTGGATGTCACCGACCTCCCTCCCACCAGTGCTACAAAACCATTTCCTAACTCAACACAAAATAAAAAGGCTTTTTCCAGCAGCAAAGTTGTTTTGTAGGAGCTGCTGGGTTTAACTTTTCCCTGAATTATTTGCAGAGATATCCCAGACAGGCCAGGAGGCGGCTGGAGGCGGGGAACCCCAAATTTCCATCCCTGAGCTCGGGGAATCCCCTCCTGTAGTGGTGCAAAAATCCCTGGGATGGGCTTTGCCATCCCAAGCTGAACAAATCTCAGGATGCCAGGGTTGTGCCAGTGCAAATTTGGCAAAAATCAAAGCCAGAACTGAACCAAAAAAAATCAAATTAATGAACAAATGACGAACAATGGGATCTTCACTAATCATATTTTGTATGTGTAGAAAACTGTGTGTAGAACTGTTCTGATGACGTGAGGAAGTGGAATCATGGACAGACTTAATTCCACTTATTTTGGCATTAAAAATAATATGTATAAAAATCTTCATTGAAAAATCTTAATTGAAATTCTTGAGAATTGAAATCTAAATTGAAAAATCTGAATTTCACTTTTTCCTTACACTTTCCCCTTGATTTTTTTTCCCTCCAGTTCCTTTTGCCTTTAATAAGAATCAACCATCCTGTTTCCCCCTCCTCCGGCAAAGGGGGACCAGGCTGACAGACGCAGAGTCGAGACACATGAGAAGGAAAACACTAAAAATAATAAAAATATCATTTTTCCTTCAACCCCCCTCGATTACAGCGATCTGAGCTGCAACTGGAGGCACAGACCCCAAGCTGGAAAGTGTAACAGGTTTGAATTTAACTTTCTCCCTTTAAACTTTAAATTTTATGGAACTTTATGACTGAGAAAATGCCCGAGAGCTCCCGGAGAGGCTCCGGCAGAGGCGGGATCCCAGCAGGAGCTTTGCAGGTGTCCTGGTAGGAGAAGGGATTTCATGTTATTTGTTGAGAGGAAACCTTGATAAATTAAAGCTTTTCTTTTGTGTCTTGCAAATTATTCTCAATGTGTTCTTGATTTGGGGGAAGGCAAACAAACTGAGAGAGTTTGTATGCTGCACATACAGCAACTCCAGGGATCTCTGGGAGGGTTTGTGGGAGCACAGGAAGGGAAACCCATGGATTCAGGGAACCCCTTTTTCTGTCACTCAACTCTGTTTGCCAGCCATGGACACAAGAGCTTTTTAATTATGAATTTTTTTACTGATTCTCTTGGTTGCATTTTATTGCTGTTGTATATGACAGAGAAAAAAAACCCAGGGCTGTGTTTTGTATATCTATTTCCTATGATTTAGAGGAGAGCAGATCCACTCCTTACCTCCCAGAGTCCTGGGATCGTTAAGGTTGGAAAAGAGCTCTAAAATCATCAAGTCCAACTGTCAACCCAGCACTACCACCCTGCTCTATGCTGAATTGTAAGAATTGGAGGAAAACCCATTTCTCAGTGCTCTTACCTCCACTCTGAGCTGCCCAGACAGGGGAACACAAACCACCTCGGGCCAGGGAACGCCATGGGAGGGAGGGATGCTCCTTCAGACGGAGGAAGGATCGCTCCGAGCCAACTGGGATCCATCAGCCACCGCTCACTGAGCCCTGCTGGGAGCTGCCCAGCAGCGGGAGGGTTCCTTGTTGGATTTCTCCAGCAGGCAAAGAGCTCTGGCAGCAGCTCCTGACCCATCTCCGGGTGGGAAGCTCCGGGTCTGAGCAGCACTGATCCTTGAGATGCTGGGAGAACAGCCCTGGTCCTGTTGCTTCCTGACATCTCCGCATCCCGCGGCTCCGCTCTGCCCCAGCGCGGGGTACGAGCGATGCCAACAAAATCCCTCAGGAAAGCACATTAAGGAAAAGCCCGGAGTTCTTCCCTGCCCTCCAGCAACAAAGCAGAGCTGCAGCCGGAGCTTTCAGGATTCCTCGGTGGCTCCCTGAGTTTGCTGTTTCTGGGATTGGGAATTGGAGGGTGTGCAGAGCAGGAGCCTTTGGCATCCTCGGGGCTGAGTTTTGTCGTGTTTTGCAGTGAACTGGAGGAATTCTGTTCAATATGGAAGTGCTTTAAGTTTGTGGAACGTGGGACAATAAAACCGAGCAGATGCACAAATGCAGGCAGAAATCCAGGGAAAAGTACAGTTCATCTCCCCACAGTTTATGGAAACTCCCCTGGCCCTGCTTGTGCTCCAGGCTCTGCTGTCCCAGGAGAAGGGGGAAGGAGAGGGAAGAGTGAAGTCCAAGTGGGATTTTTTTAAATCCAAACAACTTCTCCTGGCAGTGTTGGAGCCATCCAAGCTCCAGCCTTTGGTGGCAGCGCTGGAGGAGAAGCCAAACCTGCCCTGGTGCTTGGTTTAATGCCGTGCTCCCCTCAAACCTTCATCCGTGGGAATGCTAATTACTCATTCTATTCCAAACAATGCCCACCAGGTTTCCCATAGGAAAAGGGACGATTTACCCAGGAACTAAAGGGGCACAGCCAGACTTGAGCAGCACTGAAAGGCAACATGCCCCGAAATACAACCAGATGTGCAAGGAATACACAACTTTCTATGGGTAAACCTGCTGCAGAGCCCAAATTAGACTCAGCTGCTACTTCCAGGTCTTGAGGGTTAGGAAAAAGCAATTTTTTTGTGGGTGAGCCATAACTATGGCTCAGCCTTCCGGCCACAGCTGGCAGAGCAGGGTATTTATTGGTGAGGGCAGATGCGCCAGATCAGAGATATTAAACCCATAGTCCTGATTTTTAATTGCAGCTTAGCTAAAAAGCCCCACAAGGCAAAGAACTAAGATCAGTGTATCACACACAGCAAGGAAAACGATTCTGTCCGCTCTGAGTCCTCCCACTCTGCAGAGTGGGCTCCAACCAAGGGTGGGAAAACCCTGCAGATCCCAGTGGAGGATTTCACATTTCACACAGGAGGATCTTTCCTTGAACACCCGCACACTTTTTTCCTGGAGACCCTGGATGGGAAACCACAGCTGGCAGCACTGCTCCACGTCCATAATGGCTCTGTGATGCCCAGAACTGTGCCCGGAGTTTTGGAGCTGGGACAGAGCATCCTGATGGATGGAGAAATGCCATGGGAGCAGAGCTGGGTGAGCTGGTGGATCCCAGGGAAGGGCTTGGGGAGTTCAGCTATGGATGGGACACCAAGAGTTGAGGAGGGGATGCTCCTGCAGATCCCCTTTCCCTGCTGAAAGCCAAGGGATGCTTGGCTGGAACTGGCTCCCTCCTGGAACCAAAGCTCTCCCAAGGCCTTCCCAGCTCACCTTGTTTTTCCATTACTCGAGGACTCAGCTCGTTTTTCTGAGCAAATCCCCTGCTAAGGTTGCTGGGATTTGAATTTACGGCCACAGGAGGTGTTGAGCCACCAGGCCAGATGGTTATGTGCTAATTTCCATGGGTTGGAGTGGTTTGGGGATCTCAGCACAACTGTCCACGTTCCCAAACAAGAGAAAGCTGTAGCCTGAGCTGTTTCCTACATTAAATCATTGCATGGCTTTCTTCTCCCCTTATTGCAGAAGAGGGTTTGATTTGGGCTGTATAATTTACAGTCCACAGCCTGTGACCCAGTGCAGCCAGGAGGAAACTTTGGAAGGGGAGATAATACCATGGAGACAGATTTGCCTCTTCCCTGAGCTGAAATTCCTCATGAAGCTGAATTTTGTTGACTAGTTCAGCTAATTCCGATTTTCCTCTGCTCCAGCAACACCAGCCACTGACAGACTTAACTGACAGACTTTATCCTTATTTTGCACAACTCAGTGCTATTGGGTGGCAAATCAATCCCACTTATTTATGAATTTAAAATTAAAAGCAGAAAATAATACCCATCCTCCCTAAGGGGGCGGCTGAACAAGCAGAGTCTCACCCAGCTTTGCGCGGGGAGTTCATGCGGCTTTAATTTCCAACACAAAGAATATCTCGCTGGGCTGGGGGGTGACATCACCCTGCTCCCAAAACTTCATGTGGTTCTTTTCCTTACTTTTAAAGCTATTATTTTACATCTCTGCCGACAGATATTTGCATTGGCACGTCTCATGGAATATTAAGATTGTATCTTTTCTGTTTAATTTCAAACGGCGCTTCCTAACCCGAGTGCAAGCTCACAACTCCAAACCATGAAGATGAGTGAAAGCTTCCTTGCAAACCTCTTAATTTATTGTCCTTCTCCCCAGTGCCTCAGCCCTTCCAAGCTTTCATTCTCATCCCTCTATATTTGCATTTAGGGCCATAATTAGCTGCATTAACCGAGGATAGAGTAGCAAAACAGAGTGGAGTTTTCTGTTTGTCTCACCCAGGTGTGGGCTCGGCTTAAGGACAGAGTTTGAGTTTATCTCTGCACACGGGGAAGGATGGAAAAGCCTCAAACGTGTCCTGGGGCCAGAAAAGAGATGGTGAGGCACAGACGGCAGCAATGGAGAGAAAAGAGTGGAAACAAAGCCTTGGAAAAGCACTTTTCACCAGAGTTAGCGGGACTGGGATAAATCACCACGTCATGTTCCAACTCACCTGCCCTAATCCCAGGAAAGAAGGAGCAAAGCTTAGAGCAGACATGGAGATTTGGTGTGGTGGAAGAACAAGCCCCAGAAACCTGAGATTCCAGCAGGAATGAACCTGCCCATCCCTGGCTTTTTCGGCACTGAAAGAGTGGTTAAGCATGGGAAGAGGCTCCCCAGGGAAGTGGTGGAGTCACAAACCCTGGAAGTGCTCAAAAACCAAGTGAATGTGGCACTTTATGATGTGGGGTAGTGGGCATGGGGGTGGTCAGTCAAAAGCTGCACTTGATGATCTTGGAGATCTTTTCCAGCCTTGATGATTCTGTGATTTTTTAAGCCAGCCTCCAGAGCAGGCTCTTCTCCACACCACAACAACCAAGACCACAGGACTCCCCAGTGTCCCTGTCCTGCCCCATGTCCCGGCCACGGAGCTGCCTCCTCTGGGTCATCTCTTCCTGCTGCAGTGAGGACACAGCCCTGCTGGGGGTTTGGCAGCTGGAAGCTGGGCACCGGGGCTGGAATGTCTGGAATGTTGTCATCACAGAGCTGGTGGGGGAGAGGCCCCAGATGAAGGACCTGCAGCATGGACCCCAGTGCTGGTGACCATGTGTTCAGGGGGGCTCGGCAAGCCTGACCCTGTCTGGGACATTTGGGACTGTGTTGGTGCTGTGGATCCTCATCCTCCTCACCCCAGCCTTGGTGCTCATGGGGGAATTGGTCCATTTTTCCTCTCAGAGCAGGTGATGTGACCAAGGCCATCGAAGCACTGAGGGGGTATCTCCGGGTACCCAGCAACTGTTTAAAGATTCCAGGCTGTACTTGGCAAAAATAACATCCCTCCTCTCTAAAAAGGCTTTTTGCCCTCAGATTGCTGCCTCCAAGAGGGCTCCTGAGGGTCAGGTCCCAGTTGGGGTTTTCAGACCTCGGGGCGCTGAGCAGGGAGCACAGGAAGGTGGCCCCAGCTGTGCCCAGCACCGTTTCTGCCCAGGAATATGGAATAACTTGGTATCAGCTTCCCCATAACTACTTTAATTTCACTTCTCCTGTGTGGTTTTCCTGGCAGCTAAACCGAGAACTCCAGCTTTTCCCTCCCTGTATTCCAGCACTGAGGAGAGCAGGGGTGACCCTGGGGACAGGGGGTCTTGGAGCCCTGGGGACAGGGGGTCCTGGGGCTCACCTGGGGTCACTCCCTCTCCCTCCCTGGAGCTCTTCCCTCAGGTAAAGGCAGACAGGACTCTTTTTTTGAGCAATTCTAAAGGTTTTCTTCTGCATCCACGTGCTGAATTCTGCCCTCTCTAAATCCCCTCTTATTACACATTCTTTAAGTATTTTCTTTAAGTATTATGAGAAAAGTTCAACACATCAGGAATTTTCCCCATTACTTAGAGGGGGAAGGGGCCGGGTCTTGGGTTTATTTCTCGGCTCTGGAGAAGCCGTGATGAAGGAAAAGTGGGGAGAGGTGCTTTGAGGGATGGGAGCCTGGTGGCTGGAGAAGGGACGGAGCAGCTTCTTCTCACTCTCACACACAAGCACCAGCCAAAAGCCAGGAGCTGGGCTAGGAAAAGCCGCGTTAAAAATGTTCCTGGCAGCACAGAGATGAGAAATCCTGCTTTTCCAGAAAGAATTTGGAGGTTGCAGTGAGGTATCTCACAGAAGGTCCTGTTACATCACGCTGGAGGTCCTGGAGAAACTCAGCGGGGCATCAGCCACAGCTGGAGGAAGGTTCTTGTGGGGACAGGTCCTGTTGTAGTCTCATCCTTACCCCACCCCACACGGGCATTATCGACCCTTCCTTGACTTCCCTGCTTGTGGGGGTGAACACCACCCACCCCTCTCTCATCCTGAAGTGATCTGAGTGCCCTAATTTGATTTAACTCTCCCCAAATGCTGTCTGTATTGTTTTTACTTCACTGAATCATTTCCTTCAGGTTTAATCCTGTTCCCTGCGCAGACTCTGGGGGGGGTTATGTATAAAATAACATAACAGAGATTTATTTTAATTTATCTTTAACTAATGCAGCGCACATGGAGGTGAAGAACCTCCTTAGGAGGTCAAGCAAGAAACTTCAGCACTGGTTGGCCACCACCATAAACTGCTCATTTCTTGCTCAGATCTGTCATTTTTGCCATGGAATAAATTCAGGATTGTGCTGTGGACAAGGACATCTTGCCATCACCTCCTGGTTTGGATGGAGTCGGCCCAGAGGTGCCACAGCCCAGCAGGGATGGAGAGAGGACACAGTCACGGAAGAGCAGAGGTTCTTCAAAGTTCATGAGGGGCAAAATAATCATGGGATGAAATTAAAGCTGTGCTGGGGAATGGGACATTTGAGAATGTCAGGGAAAACAATCTCCTGAGTGCTGTTTTATGCTACCACGGGTGTTTTCTGCCAAGAATTCGTCAGCCTTCAGCAGTTTCTGTTTGAAAGATTTTGAGGAAAAAGAAATATTTGTTAATCTGTTAATGACTAATTAGTTAATGGCTCCTGTGAAACGGTGGTTACGTTTACAAAAATTCAAGTTGATTATTGGCACTTGCAGGTCCTGTAGAACCCAACCTGGTGTTGTTCCAGCCCCCAGAAGGGTCACTCAGCTGCCTCACATCCTCTCCATTGCAGCCTCTTCAGGGCATTTAGAAACTGTTTAATTCCAGCTCTTACACCCTCCCATGACAAACCTCCCATCCCTGTGTGGATCAGGGCAGCTGTTTGTGGCACTGCCTCATCCCTAAGTTTAGTTTTTTTCTTCCAAGGAAAGGACATTATTTGCACATTGGAATATTGGCTATTTGCTTGCATTTCTCAGTGCAGGTGTGACAGATGTGAGGCAGCACGTTCAGTTATTTTTATCATGTATTTATGTGTTAGATTTTGGTTGCCCAGAGAAGCTGTGACTGCCCCTGGATCCCTGGAAGTGTCCAAGGCCAGGTTGGATGGGGCTTGGAGCAACCTGGGATAGTGGAAGGTGCCCCTGCCCATGGCAGGGGTGGAATGAGTTGGGCTTTAAGGTCCCTTCCAACCCAAACCATTCTGGGATTCTTTGATTTACAAGTGAATAGCTTTGGATCTAAAAATCCCATTCTTTATTTGCTGGTAGCAGTAAGGCTAGGAAAGCAGGAAATAAAGGAAACTGGAGTAGTAAGTTAGCAGCATGTACACAAAGGATTAAACCACTCCTAAAATGCTTTTTTACAGGAGAGGAAAGGTTTTTAAAGGGCAGATGGTGCCACCAAGGCTGGGGTGGGAAGAGCAAACAGAGACATGGGATCAGCCCAGGATTCTCTGCTTTGCTCCCTCTGGCTGCATCCCTGTGACAGAAGAGCAGCTTCACCACCCAAAATATTGCTCAGAATGTGTCCCACCTCACGTACACCCAGCAGGAAGAGAGATGCACCCACACCCAGTTGTAAACTTGACTACTCATCATTTTATTAAACACTGGAGAAGCAATGGCTGAGGCTCTTCTGGGAGCCAGGGTTTGAGTAACGGTGCTGCATCCCTCTGAGCACAGACTGGAGGGCTGGAAACCAGCATTTTCCCAAATATTAAATGAATAAATATTTTCTTGCTAATGATTTATGGAGTAGAGAATCAACAATCCTTGAGTTTATCCCGATCAATCCTTGAATTTATCCATTAGAACCAAAAATATCATGCACCAAATTTATAATTGCAGCTCTGTATAAATTGATGGTGGAGTGGAGATATAAAAGAGATAAGTATTGGATGCATAATTGAGTTCAGGTGATATTAAAATATTACCCCTAAGCCAAAAGGAAGGTTTGGTTTGGTTTGTTGGTTTTTTTTCTTTAGTTTTGGTAAATGCAAAGCAAATCTTGGCAAAATCGAGCACAGCTTGAAAACAACTCAATATCCTAAAATCTGCCCCAAAAGTGGCTGGGCAAGGCCGTGTTTGGAGGTTACCTGAGTGCTTTCACACATTAAGGGACAGTATTAAAAGATCATTTCCAAGTTAAGCAAACATTTCTGGCATATTGTCTAACACTTGCTTCAAAATTAACTTAGTTATTCTGAACTTTATGCCAACTGATTATTTGCTGGACTCTCTGATGACGGTAATTCAGGACATTCCATCCCATAATTCCATAAAGACAATAAGATTACAAAGCCCAAGCAGGCTCTGAGTCAGCCTTTGACAGATTAAAGCTCTCCAAGTCCCCTGAAAACCCCTCTCTGACACATTAATTTGACCTAAACCCTCAAAATGTTCCTGATTATATCATCTCAATCGGGCTTGATTTTTGTTTTATTTTTCAGTGTAGGAAATTAAAAAGGCTCGGTTGATCCCCAGCCAAGTTCTTGAAATGTGTTGCAATGCTGAGGAAATCAAAGATTACTCGAAGTACTTTTTAATAATATGTCATGTCAGCAGAGATAAAGGTTCACACTCAGTGCCCTCAGCTGGCTTCCATCAGCGCTGGCCAGGACCCGCCGGTCACCTTGAAATCATGAGCTTATACTCTTCTAATTATGAACATGTTCATAAAATTTGATTAATTTCTCTTTGTAAGAAGAATTAAATCTGCATAGTTGGGGCTGATCCTGCCTGGAAGGAAGAGGTAACCCCAAATTCCCCTCCCCTGCCCTGTTCTCCATCCATTCCTTGCCACAAGGGATCATAGAATGCTTTGGGTTTGAAGGGATCTGAAGGAACATCTAATTCCAACCCTCCTGCCATGGACAGGGAACCATTACCTGTGAAATGACATTCCAGAGGATGGGCAGTAGGTTGGACATTACCCCATAGAGTCATCGGGCAGGAGCACCTGGACATTCCTGTAGGAAACAAAACCACATCAGAGGCCACTGCTGATGGAGATCCATGGAAGCGTGGAGCAACACAGGGCCAAACCCAGCTGGAATTCAGATTACAACTATCAGACTTTGGGAAGCTGGGATACCAACTTTCCACTCCCCAGTCAGGCTGCAGGCATGAACCACACCAGAGCTGGGTCTGGAGGAAGGTCAGCAGCTGGAGAAGGAGGTGACTTCCAACCAGATACCCAGGCTGGATGTTTAGCTTGGGTTTTTGGCAGCTGTATCTGCACCCATTCACTTCCTCTGAGGTGTTTTCCCTGGTCAAATCCCTGTCCCAGTGAGATATGCCAGGAATCTGCTGTGTAAATGTGTGCTAAAAAAAGGTATAAATGGTTATAAATGCATAAAAATGTGTATTAACATCAATGAGCAACACCCACCCTGACCTGAGTAAGGCGCGTCCTTGGGATGCGGATTTGAGGGCAAAGATGTGAGTCCGGGACAATAAAAATACACATTTGGGAACAAATACTGGCACAGAGAGGCCATGGCTGCCCCATCCCTCTAAGCATCCAAAGCCAGGCTGGACGGGGCTTGGAGCAGCCTGGGATAGTGGGAGGTGTCCCTGCCCATAGCAGGGGTGGAACAAGATGAGATTTAAGGTCCCTTCCAACCCAAACCATTCCATGCTCTTCACAAAGAAAACCTGCTGCCAGCCCAGAGTTTGGGAATGAGTGCACCAGGACACCGACTCTAAAAAACAGAACAAGAAAGCCTGAAAAGTGAAACATTTGGATGTACCAGGAATTCCCTGGGACTCAGGGAGCACCTGGAAGCAGAGCATGGAACGCTGCACCCCATCCCCTGCCTGTCCCAAAGCCACAGCACCCCGTGGCAGCTCCCCCCTCCTCAACCTGCTTTCTCAGCTGGCCTGTGAATTTTATCCCTTTCCGCATTTTTTTCCCGTTAAGGCTCATCTGTCCCGGCTGACCTCCCCGGTGCAGGGAAAGGCTGCGGGGCCGGAGGTGTACAGGGGATGGGGGGTGGACACCCCCCTGCTCAGTGGGGACACTCCCCCTTCCCCAAAACCCACCTGAGCCCCGGAATCCCCTTTGCTGCCGGCTCTGGGGAGGGTTCCCGGATGGAAAATAAATCAGCGCGGGGGTTCCAGCCTGGGCAGGGCGGGGAGGTCCCCGGCGCGGGGGTGAAAATGCCGCGCAGCGCTTTCCCTGCGCACCTGAGGGTCCCGGCTGGAGCCCCCCAGCCTCGACCTTGCCCTGCCCAGCCGCGCAGGAGTTTCCCGGGACTCTCCGAGTGCAAAACGGAGATTTCTGCCCCTAATTCAGCGCAGCTGCCGCGGGTGGCGGGGCCGCGCTTTGAAGCGGAGCCGGGGCGGAGGGGGCGGTGGAGCGGGCGGGGCTGCCTTAAAAAACACCACAAAAACAACCAAACAAACAAAAAGCAAAGGAAAAACGGGAGACAAAGCCGGAACCCCTGCCCGGCGCTGTCATAGCCCAAGGGTGGCACCGGCTCTGTCGTACCGGGGGCACCGGAGGGGCCGCGTGTGACCGGCCCGTGGGGGCAGCCCGGCGGGTCCAGAGGCGGGGCACGGCTCCCTTCTCTTGTATCCCCCTTTCCCCCTTTTTCTTTTACTTTTCTCCCCCTTTTATTTCTCTTTTCCTGCCTTTTCCTTTCTTTTTCCACCCTTTTCTCTTTTTTGTTCTCCTTCTTTTTTGTTAATCTTTCCCCTTTCTCTCTCCCCCCCCGCCCCCCCCCCTTCTTTTTTCTTTTTTCTTCTTCCTTTTTGCGCTGGTTCTGGTTAAACGTTATTTGCACTTTTGTTGGAAAAGTGGCCCCTAGTGTGCAATTATGTCAAATTTCTTTGAGTTTTACAATTTAATGGAGAACAGTAACTCTTTTATTGATCCTAGACGGGGCCGGCTCCTCTTCCCCCTCTCCCCCCCACGCTTGTGGCTCTCCCCTCCCTCCCCCTCCAACCCCCCCGTTACTCCCATGAAATGTCACTCAATGTTTCTTATGCTCCCACCAGTTTCCAAAACAAACAGAGGAGGCTGCAGCCGTCTATTGACTCAGTTGGATGCAAGAGGATCTCGCCGTGGCCACTGCCCCCCGACGGGAGCCGTGCGGCGGCCGGGCGAGGGGCGCTGGGTGCCGGCCGGGATGGAGCCGCCGCCGCCCGCCTGAGCCCCGCTGCCGCCCGGGGGGACCGCTGGCAGCCCGGGGGGGATGGCGCTCAGCTCCCGGGCTCACGCCTTCTCGGTGGAAGCCCTGGTGGGACGCTCGGCCAAGAGGAAGGTGCCGGAGGGTCGCGATGAGGAGCCCGGCCCCGGCTGCCGGCCGGGTCTCAGAGCCCCGGAGGCGGGTGGGTACCGGAGGGAGCCCGGCGCGGCGGGGAGCGAGGGCCGCCCCCTGCCCCGGGAGCCTGCCGAGCCGCCCCCTGCCCTTTGTGTTCTCCGCAGAGAAGCGGCCCAAGGCTGGTGCCGAGAGCCGGGCGGGCGGGGTGCAGGTGGAGCTGCAGGGCTCCGAGCTCTGGAGGAGATTCCACGACATCGGCACCGAGATGATCATCACCAAGGCCGGCAGGTACCGGCCGGCCCCCGCCGCCTCGCTCGGGCTTTGCTTTTCCGTTTTGGTTTTCTTATTTTCTTCCTTTAATTTTTTTTTTTTTTTTTTTTTTTTGTTGGGGGGGGGGGGTGATGTTGTTTCTTGGATTTGGTTTTGTTTTGTTTAGTTTTGTTGTCTGGGCCCTTTCTGTTCTGATGGGATATTTCACTTAGTTTCCCCCTTTTCCCGCTATTTTCGTTGAGTTCGATTTTCCTTCCTCGCGCCGCCCGTTTGTAGTTTCGCAGCCTCTTTTTGCCCCGTGAGCGGCAGCTCTCGCTCAGCCTCTGCCCCTGTGCCCGCAGGAGGATGTTCCCGTCGGTCCGGGTGAAGGTGAAGGGCCTGGAGCCGCTGCAGCAATATTACATCGCCATCGATGTCGTGCCCGTGGACTCCAAAAGATACAGGTACGGGGGGGACCGGCGGGGACCCTCACGCCCACGCGGGACCCCTCCTGCGCTGCTTGCCGCGATCTGCGCTCCGGCCCGGTCCGAGTGGGATACGGGCGTTCACACAGGGATGCTGGGGGGGCCCGCACGCACCTATAGAATCTATAGGTGTGGGGGGCAGGCGGGGACAGGCTCCCGCCGCCTGACGCGGCCCGGCGTGGGCCAGGTACGTCTATCACAGCTCGCAGTGGATGGTGGCGGGGAACACGGACCACTCCTGCATCACCCCGCGCCTCTACATCCACCCCGACTCTCCCTGCTCGGGGGAGACCTGGATGAGGCAAATCATCAGCTTCGACCGAGTGAAGCTCACCAACAACGAGATGGACGACAAGGGGCACGTAGGTGTGGGGCAGCCCCGCCGGGGGGGCCGGGGAGGGGCAGAGCATCGCCCCGGGGTGCGGAGCATCACTCGGAGGGCAGCGCCGGGAAGGAGGGGGCCGGTCCCTCCTGCCCCGGGGCTCAGGGCTGGGTTCCTCCTGAGCCTCGCCTCGGGTTTTCTTCCTGCCCTTGTTCCTCCGGGGGGCTCAGCCGCCTGTCCTCCCGCACAGATCATCCTGCAGTCCATGCACAAGTACAAGCCCCGCGTCCACGTTATCGCCCAGGATTCTCGCTTCGATCTAGCGCAGATCCAGTCGCTGCCGGCCGAGGGGGTGCAGACCTTCTCCTTCCAGGAGACCGAGTTCACCACCGTCACGGCCTACCAGAACCAGCAGGTACCGGGAGCCGGGGTCGGGGGGATGGAGAGCCGCGGCGGTACCGGGGATCGGGGGCACGGAGAGCCCCGACGGCCGCGGCCGCCGGTCCCAGCCCGCCCCGCTCCCCAGTGGGCCCTTCGCTTTCATCCTGCAGATCACGAAGCTGAAGATCGACAGGAATCCCTTCGCGAAAGGTTTTCGGGACCCCGGCAGGAACAGGTAAGGGCCGGGGCCGCCCAGCCGCCGCCCCCCGCGCCCGCCGGCCCCGCGGCTGCGTTCATCGCGCTCTCGCCCCGCAGGGGGGTCCTGGACGGGCTCCTGGAGACCTACCCGTGGAGAACCCCCCTCGCCCTGGACTTCAAGGCTTTCGGCGCAGACAGCCAGGGTAAGTAAATCCCGCTCGCTGCCTCTCCCGGCCTCACGCCCGGAGCTCCTCGGGGAGCTCAAACCATCAAAGATAACGAGGTGCGTCCAGAAAACGAATCCCTGCATTTTGGGGGAGTTAATTCCGCGTGGGTTTGGACGAAATTCCTGTGAAAATGGATGTGAGAAGCCGGGAAGAACAGGGTGAGGGCGCGGGCTGCTCCAGCCCCCCGCTGAAACCAGAGTTAGACGGGCAGAAAAAAATATCTGAGCATGCAGGAGGCTAATTTGGAGTCGGGTTGTTCCGGCTTTGATCCTGTTACACTAATTGCTTCCAACCGGATTGGGAACATCAATTACAAACGTGGTAGCGGTGACCGCCCGTGTTTTCTGTAGCGGCGGCTTCTGCAGCGACAAATGCGATATGCAACAGAAAATAAAATTATCTGATATTTAGGATGCAGCAGTCGCACAGAAATGCAGGGAAGAGGAGGAAAATATTCAGGGAAAATGCTCTCCTTCATCCTGACAAGTGCAATCGGTCCTTTACAGCCTTTTCCCAGAAAAGCGGCTTCAGAAAGTAATATTTGAAAACAGATTATTCACAGCGTCGAAGGGAAAAAACCGACAGCTCGTTTGCACTTTGGAGCGCTCCAAGTTGGGTTTAAAGTCGCGAGTTAAACTCTCGTTTATGTCAGGAACTCTTCAAAGGCTTGGGATACACAAAGTCACCCCTGTGTCTGCCGGGAAATGCTGCAAAAATCACAGCAAAAATTCATGTTCGGCAGGCATAGAAATCAGGGCACAAAGAAATCAGATTCGGGAGAAATTAAGAGGTTTATCAGCTGTAAAGAGATCTAAAGTTATTAATTATAATTGCCATTAGTAGTAGTACTGGTTTTATTAGTATTTTTAATAGGTTTTTTATTAATTTGATTTTTAGAAAATATCTTATGCAAAAAGCCCCTTTTGAACCCGTTTGCCGGGGGAGAGGAGGTGGTGGATGAGCTGCATGAGGAATGAAACAACAGCAACTGCAATGTTAAAGATCCTAAAGTATTATTGTACATATAATATTAGAGCTACCTGGGATTTAAATTTTTTTTTTTCTTGTTTAATGTATCTGGTATTTTTCTTCAGGGTGAAATTACTGGACTGATATAAATATAACAAATCTCCAATTCCACTCCTAATAAAATATATTTCTGAAGAAATGCCATAAAACTGAAATCCCAAAGCTCTAAACCAAGGAGGTAAATTAAAAGAAATTATGATCAGCACGCTGAAGAAAGAATTGGCCATAAAACTTTTATTTTTAAGCCAAATAGAAAGGGCAGAAAACATCTGCTCATTGATCTGCTCTGTCCTTTCTGCTGCAATCCCCATTCCCAAACCTGGTCTGGAATTTGGATGATATTATTGCTTGGGATACCGTGGAGCAGATACTGACCCTGCCTTGCTCTGCTGTCTCCAACCATGTAGGGCTTCACTTGCTGCCTCATACACAAATATCGGCTCAATCCCACATTTTACATGACCCAAAGTCCCTGAGCCTTGAAGGACATCAGGATATGTCCAGGGATGAGGACTGGATCCTGCCCTGCTGATGTCAGGACTGAAGCAGCCACTGTCATCAGCAGGGAAGGGTGAGACCTTCACGCCGCAAAACCTTCCCGGATTATTGTGATCAAGGGCTGACCTGTGAGAGGCTCTGCTTGTTGGGAGCTTGGAAATTAATTTCCACAGCATCCAAAATCTTTGTGGTTTAAGATTTTTTTAAGATTTGCTATACCAGCAGATGTGGTTCAGTTTTACAGTTGATTTCAGGTTGCTGGTTGCGTGTAAAGGCGGATCAGATACCAGCCAGGCATTTTATTGCTCGGAATTGAGTGTAAATAGTAGCCCAAAAAGATACACGTTCTCTTATATCTTTTCCCAGTGATTTTTGGTAAGAAATTAAAATAAAGAGTGGGGGGAAACCCCTCTGGAAGAATTTGGTAATGAATGTGCAGCAGACATTTGGCTCTCCACAGGCGGGAGGTGAAACCAGCATCTGTGTAGCACCAGGGCCGGCTGCTCCTGAGCACCATTCCCACCTTGGAGCAGCCATCCCATCCCTGCTGCATTTTTACTCCTTGGGGTTGCTTTTTTCCCGAGTCCTGAAAGTGTTCATTCATCCCTTCCAGCAAGGAGGACGTTCACATGGCATGTGAGTTTGAATTTCTGGAGACACCGATAGCATTCAGGGGAATGTTTCAAATTGCTTGGGAAGCCAAGTGAAATGAGTCAATTCCTGTGAGCAGGAAGGTACAAAAAAATTCTCCATCAGGCTGAATATGCTTTTTTGTTCTTATATCCAAGGGGGAAAGGCTGTCTGGAATTTGCATGAAAAGTAGGGAGCCTGAAATAGCAATGGTATGTGTGTATAGCAGGGGAGGGTTATCGGTCGTGCAGCCAGGTACGGATCCAGGTGTGTGTGGAGCTGGATTTACCATGATCCCAGCCCAAGTAATGGGATTAGACATGTGGAACATGGTTCTTAGACAAATACCAGGTAACAATAACCATTTATGGATAGATCTTCCCATTTTCCAGGAGCTGGTCTTTGGAGCGCGTTCGTGCTTGGGTGGACACAGGCAGCATGGAGACCTGGAGAGGGAGCAGGACTCCTCCAAGGATTGCTGACTGGCTGTGGACACCAGTTAGCCCAGCCTGGATGGTTTCTATTTTCCTTTCCAGGTGGGAGCTCCAGCTCTTCTCCAGTGGCCTCCAGCGGTGGGACCCCCTCTCCTCTGAACCCCCTGCTGTCTCCATCCTGCTCCCCTCCCACGCTGCACTTGCCTGCGAGTAACCTGGGTGTGTCGTGCCCCGAGAGCTTCCTGCACCCCCTCAACGTGCCCCTCTACTACAAGATCTGCCCCACGAGCTTCTTGAGACAACAGGCGCTCCTCTTTCCGAGCCACGAAAAACTGGGAGCCACCAACCCGCATCTTCTACCCCACTTCATGGTGGATATGCCCAAACTGTCTTCCCTGAAAAATGCCAAAGCCGAAGACTTAAACACTCAGTGCCTACAAGCCCCTGGTTCTGCTGGTCAAATGCTGTATGGATTACATGCATCTGGAAACATTTTCCCATCAAGTCCCATTGCTCGGGAAGCACTTAATTGTTCTTTACATCCTCCATATGGCGTGTATGGTTATAACTTCTCTGTGCCATCCAGACTGATGAATGCAGCAGGGCATTTCAAAGTGAGTGACAGCATTCCGGCTGCTTTGAGGGACGGCAGATGCAATCACTCCAACTGGCACCCCACAATTAACCACTGCCTTTAGTGGGATCAGAGAATATTTCTGAGTGTTGCTATGTAAAGCAAGTCCTTCCTTCCTTCATACCCAGGGGCTTGTTAGCTATTGACTCTGAAACTCTGCATGGTACAGGAGCGGGATGGGCAGGCATTTAATCCTTTTATTTGTGGACGGAAGTGTTGTGTTATTGGGAGGGTGGAGGGTCTGAGATGACCCTTTTGGCCACATTTATGTAACAGCTGTAGGTTATGAGCAAACTGTCAGTCACCTTTTTACTATTTGCACTCTCAAGTGGGGACGTTGATGTCTGTATTTCTACAAATGTGTTTTCTTTCTCTCGCTTGCCTTTAGTTAGCTCAGAGCCCTGGGGAGCTGCTGCTCACCCACTCGTGTTTTATCCCGAATTTCAAAGGGACTGTCCAGGACCTGGACTTGGCAAAGGAGCCACATCTGGCCAAGCACTCGAGCATGTTCTTAAGTTCCCTTGGCTCTAATGGGTCCTAATTAATGACATGAAAGTCCTTCATTTTCCAGGACCCAAGTGCTGCCGTTATCAGGGTGGGGACATAAATCCAAGTATCTTAAATCCAAGTATCTGCTGCCAGGGTAAAGAAAGGCAGGAAGAAAGATGGATGGGGTG
Source organism: Corvus moneduloides (assembly GCF_009650955.1). Classification (NCBI taxonomy): domain Eukaryota; kingdom Metazoa; phylum Chordata; class Aves; order Passeriformes; family Corvidae; genus Corvus; species Corvus moneduloides. Next base: position 5,298,595 of record NC_045489.1, on the reverse strand, counting down.
AGAAGCTGGAGGGGTGCCCCAGAGCCCTCTTTTCCATGCCCTGTGGTCCAGTGGCACCAGCTTTGATGGCGTGGTGGGAAGGACAGGGATGGGGTCACACATCTCTCCCATGTGAGATGGATCCAGGCCGGGGCCACGGAGGATACATCTTGGAGAGTTGTGTGGGACGAAACACTCCCAGGAGCCCTGCAGGACCGTCCTCTGACCCAGAGCTCTCAGCCCAAAGAGATGCAGAAGATCCACGTGGGATCTCATCCAGCCTGTGCCCGAGGGAAGGGCAGGGATGCTCCCAGTTCAGTCTGACGGAGAACACGGATCCTTTACAGAGAATTATAACTCAACAGGCCCTGGAATATGAGATTTTCAATTCCTTCCAAAAGTCCTGTTTGTTTTCTTGTAACCTGTGGATATTCTTGTTATTCCTATAAATAATCTCCAGCTCGCAAGGGCACCATGTAACTCACAATAAATCAGGACACAGGTTTTATTCTTTATTTGGTCAATGTTCAGTCTCTACCTAAAGTCAAATTTATCACTTGATAGATGGCAGAGATTGGAAAATAAGGCTTGGCTGGGACTAGCCCCATTTTGGGATTAATCCTGTATTTTCAAACACAACACACAATATAGAGGGATTAGGCACAGGTTTAAGAATCAAAACTGGTAGCAGAGTTTTGACGTTATTTTCATTCTTAACAGACAACAAATTCAGAACAAAACAAGCAGTATCAAAAGCTGCTCAAATATCAAAATTTACACTTTTACTTTCATGAGACTTTGATAATATTCAGACAACATTGATTTCCCTAATTTTTCTGCTTTGGGTGTTCACAGAGTCCCCAGTGATGCCAGTATGAAATGGGTGGTTGTGATAAATGGTCTGTACAACTGTAAAAATGAACAAGCCTGCTTTCTTGGGCTGTTTCTTAGCAGTTAATCTCACTATTTTTATTAAAAAAAAAAAAAAAAGAAAAAGGAATTTTTCCTACGGGAGTCCTTATTTCCAACATTGGTGATGACTGAATCCCTGTGGCAAGTCCACTGCTAGCCCTGGACAGGCTCTGTCCAGCTGAGTGACCACGACCCAGCCCCTACATGTGGTTGTACTCCTGGAGAGCTGGAAGGTTCTTCCTGATCAGTCACGGATTTGTGCAATGGGGAACTTCCAATTTTCCAAATATTTGCGGTTGCATAAGATATTCCAGAGTTGCTGGCCATGAGCTGTAATCCAGTAAATCAGAGTTTGGTTAAAAATGTGACTGATAGTGACTGGGAGAGATAATTTTGGTGCAGTGATTTGCTCCACCAGGAATGATGCTCAGCTGATTCCAGCAGAATTAAGCTGGATTTCAAAGCGCCTCCGTGGGTCCCGTAGGATCCCAGGTTTCACCATCCTCCCTCATGGCAGCCACATGGAAAACACTCCCAGAGCCTGGTCCCTGCAAGGTCTGAGTGTGTCCCAGGGGTGTCACACTTTGGGAGGGTGCTCATCAGGCAGATCCAGAAATACCAATTTGTCCGTATGAGAGGTTGGCAGAGTGTGAGAGAGGCTGCTTGATCCGGGTTATTTGAGGCTTATTTCCGTTTCCTTTGCCTTCATCTCCTGGTTTTATCCTTTCAAAAATCACTGCAAGAAACAAAAAGGATGTTGGTGGTGTTTTCAGGCAGTCGTAGCTCTCTGTCCTGTGCCACCATGGCCACCTCAGACCGGACCAAGCTTCCTGGCCCTTCTGGCATAGGAATGTTTTCCATATCCACAATGGTGACTCAGCTGATTCACTTGCACTATCAAATAGATGAGTTTGCCTGTATATTAAAATAAATGTGCCCCAAAAAGCAGATAACCTGCATCTATACTCTCAGGGTCCTTTGTAAAACAGCCACTGGTGGGAGGTGATTGGCAGAACTCAAGAGAATAAATCAGATTAATAAATATGATTTATTGAACGTGAAACTTGGCCAGTCGAGGTCGATATTTCAAGCAGGCCCATGTGCCTGTCAATACAATCACATCATGTGCTGCTTTGTATTTCCTGCCACAAACATTATTGGAAAACTCTGGCAATTTCAAAGTTCACAATTCTTTGGGCTTCATGGGCAAATAGAAACATCACCTCAGGACTACAGTGCTATTTTTAAATGGGAACAGGGAGATAAAAATCAAAGGGGTTTTTTTAATGGTTAAACTTGCTGAACAATCTCAGCTATTAGTCATTTGACCTTTCCCAAGAGGAGTCTGAAGTTATTGGGGAATATCTGAGCCTGTTTATAGCACTCAGCAAGTAAAACTGGCCATTCCAGAGGTGCCGTGTCCATACCCGACTCCAGGACATGGGATAGGCTCGGTGCTCAGACATGGGGGTGGATTTAAAATCCCAGGAGACAAAATACCCAGCAATAAAATATTTAATCAAAGTGCAGTTTACTCTCTGGTTTCACCCAAATTTAATCCATCTATTGGAGAAGCCAAAGGCGTAGAGGGAGCATCGGATGTCGCTTTTTGTGATGGAAGTGCCTCGGTTTACATTTGATCTGCTGAGGTTGGGGCTGTAATTAGATGATAATTTGTATCACAATTATGCAAAGCAAACGAGGATTGGATAGCAAGATAGTGCAGAACAAATAAGCACCCAGACCATTTGAAATGCATCCAGTATGGAAACCATGTCCATGTGTGGCTGGGGCTGGGGACATGTTGTTCCAATAAAGCTGCAGAAAGGGAAAAGGCCGTGATCGGTTCCTCCAAAAGTTTCAAATGCTCATGTTTACAAATTTGTATTGCACATTAATATGTAAACACAGCCTATTGGAAACAGATGAGGCCACGATATTTACGTGTCCTTTCCTCTTCGTTTTGGGTGTCTGGTTGTCCCCCAGAACAAACAACATCTGTGATGACTCATAAAGCTCAGCTCAGGAAGCTAAAGGAGAGGTTCAGATAATTATAAAATTGCTGGTGCTGTGGTGACTCTCCTATCCCAGATGGATTTTGGGTTCTGGGTGCAGGGGAATGCATTCCCAACTCCAGTGGGGGTGTGCTGGGAGCACTCAGTGGATGGAGCTTCACTTTGCAGTGCCACAAGTGAAGCCTCATTCCTTGGCATTTACTGGATGAATTTTACAATTTTCTTTACTGCTGACTTGGAGCCATGTCAGGAATCATGGCATTGCTTGGAACATGCAGGAACTCCATCCATGCCTGCTCCGTGCTCCGCCAATGCTGCACCCACTGGGAAAAACAGATTTTGAAACATCAAGAATTATTTTTTATCAATTAATTTCCAAAAGGAAAAGGAAAAGCATCTTCCTCACAATGTGAATAAAAGCTTTGACTTGTTAATCACCTTTTCTTTCACTGGTTTATTTGCATTTTGGGATGCAAATTCCAGGCATCCCTTTCCGGGATCCCAGACTGCCGGCCCTGGGGAGTGAATGCCGGTGGATGCAGCAGTCAAGGCTGTTGGGAATGACAGGGGCTGAGAGGATTTTTGCAGATGTTGGGAATTGCCCTGCAAGCTGTTTGTGCTTAATAGAGCTCTGCTCTCCCCAGGCTCGTGGACTTTCTGAATTTTGCAGTTATTTATAAAGGCACTTCTCTGCCATGTCCCTTTGGTGACATTCCCAAGAAGGACCTACTGTCTACTTCCATCCATCAAACAATTTCCTCCCAGATTTTTGCTCCTAAAGCATCAAGTTTTCGGTTTATTGTAGCAATTAAGTACAAGAAGGAGTCCAGGTTTTGAGAAGGATCCCTTGAGCTTATAAATCAAATGACACAAAGCAGCAAGTAAAAGTCAAGACCTTTCTGGAGAGGGAAACACCAATGATAGGGAGAAGCCCTTGGAAAAATCGTACTTGCTGCCTAAGGAGGCAGATCCTGAACAAAACCAGAGATGGGGGCAGGAGCTGAGGATAGCTTCTGGCTCTCTGAAGTCTGAAGATATATTAGATACATTTTTTTTTCAGATATTTTCAGCTATTTTCTCTTATTTCAAAAGCCTCACTTTTTCAGGCTTTCAGAGAATGGTGTTTTGGAGAAAATCACTTTTTCCTTCTTGGCGCTGCCTCCAGATCTCACCTCGGAGCTGGGTTCCAGCTCCAACAATTTCCTCGGGGTCCAGCCCAGCAGCTGGGAGCACTTAGCAGCTCGTCTGCCCCCTCCGCTCACCTGCCTGAGGAGCCTTGACGGGTCCATCTGCTTCCAGTCAGGCTCACATAAAACCTTCGGCTCTGAGGAGAATAGAGGACTTGTGTGGTGACTTGGAGTTACTCCTGAAATTACTCAGCTGATGCTCCAGGGATGGATTCTGCCCTCAGCTCCTGGTCCATCGGAGAGAGCTGCTGCATCCCTTCCCTCTAGACCTGCTACATGCCTTCCCCCTGGACCTGCAGCCTGAAACCAGCAGAAATAGCCTTTTTTAGTCAGGTTTGGGTGGATGTTAAACACTGAACCATGATCCTGCCCTGGCTGTGCCCACATCATCTCAAGCACTCAGTGGTTTAAACCATTATCTTCCACCATACATTGCTTTAACCACCCTGTAGGTTTAAGGTGGTTTGTTAAATTTTGGGGCTGGGGTTGTGTTTCCTGGGTGTTTTCAATTCCAGGACAAAATGGAGCGATCCAGGAGGCTGGACTGGATCTGGTTTATCCTTAATGGCACAACCACACCCTCTGTGCTGAGTGCCTTTTAAATGTAAAAAAGAGCATAAATCCAGATACAAAGCAATGTTTCAAGTGCTAAATGGTTCATATCCATATAATAGTGAATTATTATTATTACTATTATTAAATATCAGGCAATGGGATGCAAGGAGCAGAGCCTCCTGTGCCCTCTAAAGCTGTGGGAAGAAAGACACCTTCAAGTGAGTCCAGTAAGGTCCCATCCTCTCACAGGACTTGAGATTTGGGGCTGGAATGAGGGATTTTTCTCCCTGCAATGAAAGAATTTCACATGTCTTTCCCTAGAAATATTCACACAGGATTTTAACATCACTGCCTGTGCAAAATAAACAGATTTAAGTTTAGACCAATACCTTCATTTCTGGTAGCAAATCCTTGTCTGAAAGTGTTAACAAAGAGAAGAACTAACGATCTTCAAAAAATTTGATTATGAACAACTTTTCTTCCATGGAAGCAAATCCATGTTTAATATCCAGCTGCCTCACTCAGGACATGCAGGTGCCACATGTCTCCCTTCACCAGCAGTACTTTTAGCTTCAGCCCTTTGCTGAATTCTTCCTTTATGTTCGTTAAAAGTCGTACTGTAAAATTAAGCAAAGTCGATATGCTATTTCCTGTATCGTATTTCTTCTAACATTATCAATATTGCTAATAAAAATAGAGATTGGAACAGTATGTTGTAATGGCCAGGATATAAGCCAGATCCTGCTGCACCTCAAATAAATATGAACTTGGCCTTTGGCTTTCATAAAAGCAGGATAACGTCTCTATCTGGGCTCTTCTAACGGATAACATCAGCCCCCTTTGCTTCGCTTCTCAGAACTCCCAGAATTTGAGAATTTAGGCTGGTAGAAGAAATACAACTCTGTGTCCTGGAGACTTTTGAGATTAAACCAAATCAAAGTAAAGCAAAGCCCCAAACTCCATTCCCAGCTGAAACAAAATCTGGCATTTCCAAAGCCGTTGTGATTTGAAAGTGCTGACACTTCCCATGTTGGCCCTCGGAATTGCAAACGAGGAGCTCTTGGGAGACAGGATGGGACGGAGAGAACAGAGAAGAGCTCATATGGAACTGGTCAGGTCCAGGTGCTTCATCCCTGCTGCTGTTCCTCCTTCCCAAGCTGATGTCCCCACTTTCTGAGGTGGTTTTTAGTCCAAGAATTAGGAAGGAATTCTTCCCTGTGAGGGTGGGGAGGCCCTGGCACAGGGTGCCCAGAGAAGCTGTGGCTGCCCCTGGATCCCTGGAAGTGTCCAAAGCCAGGTTGGATGGGGCTTGGAGCAGCCTGGGCTAGTGGGAGGTGTCCCTGCCCATGGCAGGGGTGGGGACTGGATAGGCTTTAAGATCCCTCCAGCTTAAACCATTCCATGATTCCATGAAATGGGTTTGGGTGGTGTTTGAGCCATGTGTGTCCGTGAGGATCTTTCCACTATGTCCAGCTGCTCTCCACACCTTGAGGATCCTATGGAGAGTCGGGATTTCCTCAATCCAACATGTATGAATGATCCCTCTGGGAATGCATGGTCCTAGCTGCTGATCCATGGAGTCTGTCTCCAGGTCCAGCTGGTGAGACAGCCAGAGCACCCCGCTCCAAACTGGAGCCTCCCAAATGACCAAATATCACTTATTTTTTAACTGGTTTTGAGTATCACTCATGCATCTGGAGCCACGAGCCTTAATGAGCCATAAAAAGGAGGAATTTTGCTGGGTAGGTCTCCTGGACACAGAACAGAGCAGAGGATGGAAATGAGATCCAGCTCTGCCCAAGCCAAAACTTTCTGGAGGCGATGGCGAGTGTCTCTGCTGGCCATCCTGCATCGGGCTCATGGGGCAGGGATCCTCCTGCATCCACTGACTTCTCCCACCACCCTGCATCGAATCCAGACCCTGCTCAGGCTCCTAGGAAAATTCCCTCAAAAATTTGGAAGCTTCTGTGTCTCCTTGGGGTTGCATCCCTCACCAGAGCCACGGCTTGGGGGGTAGCCGGGCTTGGTCCATGTCCCACAGGTCTCCCTGTGGACTTGCTCCTCAGCAGGTGAAAACAGGGATTTGCTCCTCAGCTTAAAAAAAAAATATATATATATATATTTTAATGTAAACATCTCTGGGGTGGAGGAAAGTGTTTTATTTGCAGAAATTTGGCTTGGCCCATTTGGATCTCGGCATTCCTACCACGGCAGCCACGTGGCCCCAGAACCAGCCCCCGCACTTTAATTCTTCCCTTTTTTTTCCTTAAAATAGGACACACCTGTAAGGAAGGGGAGTTTCTTCAAGACATTCCTGATCTGGAGCATATTAAACTGATATTTTTGTTTTGTATTTTGGGTGATTTGCTCCAGTGATAACATAATAGCATGATATGTAGCCTGGGACTGATTAAAACATTTCTTTTGATCAGTGCAGCAGATTGCAGCAGTTGTTTATTACTGGACAAAGCTTGGAGAAAAGAAATTAAGAAAAAAGAGCTGAAGAAAGAAATGGCTCTGGGTGGCTGTTGGGTTTGGTTTTCACTGGGATATTTCCTTTGCTTTGGGAAAATTCTCTGCTCCAGCCATGGTTTGGGAAGTGCGAGAAGGGAAGGATGATCCATCACGCTGATGGACAACGGCTGAAAAGCTGGGCACTGGCTGTTAAAACCACACGTGTGGGGAATGAAAGTCATTTCTCCCTCTCAGGACACACTGGTGGCCCAGTTCATCACTGATGAATTTGTACATCCAAATTTGGCATTTTCTAGGAGGAAACTTCTCAGCTACATCAATCACTGCACATTTCAACGCTGCCTATGTTTTAAAATATAAGATTTCAGTTAAAAAACCTTTTATTTTGCTTTATCATTTAAAAAAAATGCAGCATTATTTTATTACAAACCTACAACATCTGAATGTAAACATGTTATTCTGGTTTAGCTGCAGTTCCTCTAAAGGCTTTTAAGGCTATAGATTTTAATTACACGAATATTTTTAATAAAATCCCCTTTTTAACTGCTGGCAAGACTGTAAGGGAAAAAACAATAATATCTGGCTCTGTCTCTTTGACAGGATAATTCTTCAAGTTGCATTTGCCACATCCCCGCAGCTGCGACCAATAAGCCTCTGTCTTTATGATTCTCCTCCGATATGAAATTAAAATGAACTGGAAATGTTTATGCTGCAAATGGTGTGCAACACATTAAACAGATAATGCCAGCAAAGGGTTTGCTTCAAACAGGGGTTCTTCCTCCAGCAGAGCCCCCCTGTAACTTAATCCCCCCTTTTCCCAGGCAGCGGGAATTGCTGCTCCGCAGAAAGCCTCGGACACATCACGATATCTTCATTAAAGAGGAATTACTTCCATCTCGCCATCCCCAGGTGCCACTGAAAGTGGGGCTTTGTTTCATGTAGCCTGTTGCAATTCCTGTGTTTATAGCAGCGGATTCCTTGGCTTCCCGGGACATTTGGAGATGAATCTGTTTTGGGTCCTCTTTGCTTCCCCCAGCCTTTTCCCCGCAGTGTGTTTATAGCTGCATGTTAATTCCTTGGTCATGCCTTTGTAATTTTTCACTGCTGACAATAAAAAAAAAAGAGGCCTCATCCTATTTAATCATCTCAGCCCAATATATTTTTTGCTTGCTTGCACCAATTGATACATTGGGCTAAATCAAATTCTTTCAGGTTGTTAATTCCGAGGGGCTCCATTCCCAATGCCTGCACCTGCCCTGTGTTTTCCTTGCAAGGGGACACCTCTCCCCAGCTCTGGAAGCGACTCCCTGACATGTGTGTGCAAAGGGATCCTGGGGATGCAGAGAGCCGGGGGCTGGGGAGGTGAGAGCTGCGACCTGGTCATTTGTGTCACATGTCCCTCGTGTCCCACAGCCAGACATGGTGCCAGTGACTCAGGAGGGGAAAGAGCTTGTCCCTAACTGGGGTGTTTTTCCAGCACAGCCAGTGGGATTTTTGCCTCCTGCTGCTCCCTGGACACAACCACCACAGGATGGTTTGGGCTGAACCATAAAGTCCATCCAGTCCCCACCCCCTGCCACGGGCAGGGACATCTTCCACTGTCCCAGCTTGCTCCAAGCCCCATCCAACATGGCCTTGGACACTTCCAGAGATCCAGGGGCAGCCACAGCTTCTCTGGGCACCCTGTGCCAGGGCCTCCCCACCCTCACCTCAGCTCAGAAACATGGTTTCTGCTACACGGTGCTGACTTCAGGACTGGAGAGTCCCATCAACTTTGCTTTAATATTTCAAAGCATTGGAAATAATTGCTAATTGTTCCTCCAGAGAAACCCAACCCCTCCAGACAGCACCTGCAGAACAAAAAAATTAGATTTATAGGAGCACATTGTCATTTTGGGGTGGGTTTGGGGTTTTTTTTCCAGGCTGCTTTAAGCAGAACAGAGTTTATCCCACACCCTCTGTATGGCAGCATAAATCTGGCCAGGGAGGGAAGGAAGGGAATGGCAGCACGATCTGTCAGCAGCTCCCTGGGATCTCACAGGGTCCAGCAAACGCTCCCCCCATCCTGACCCTGCCTGTCAATCAGCTTTCGGGGAGAAGCCCCTTCCCACCCTCCCCTCGGCCCTTCGGCGAGGAGCAGCAGCCAGCTCCAATTTGGAGTAGCTGTCATTTATCATTATTTCGGGGAGGAAGGGGCCGGGAAGGTTCTCCTCACCCCGAAGGTGCGGGCAGAGCAGAATTTGAGATGATGGGTGGGGATTTCCACCGGCACAAATGGGAATAAGACTCGGAGCTTTCCAGGCTGCACCAAAAATAGCGGCCCAATTTCAATCTCAATTAGAGCTCGGTAACCCCGGAGTATAATTCAGGAGTCAGCTTCTAATATTTCAATTCAGGATGAAGAATAATATTCTACTTCCCCCTCTGCAGCCGAGTGATTTTCATTTCATAGGGGCTAATCTTGACTTGAACATGTGTTTCAGTGAGATGCTCAAGGATATGAGTGTGCTAAAGAAAATAGGGGGAAAACTTGTATAGAAATGGCTGTGTTAAGGTCTGTGCAGGAGTCAGCTCCTTGGAATTAAAGAATCATGGAATGGTTTGGGTTGGAAGGGATGGTAAAGCCCATCTTGTTCCCCTATCCCAGGTTGCTCCAAGCCCCATCCAACCTGGCCTCGGACACTGCCAGGGATGCAGGGGCAGCCACAGCCTCTCTGGGCACCCTGTGCCAGGGCCTCACCACCCTCACAGGGAAGAATTTATTCTCAAAATCTCATTAAAACTCCCCTTTTCCAGTTTAAAGCCTTTCATTTATTTTTTGGATGTCTCTATTACCACAGAGTTCCTACCAACAGGCCTTATGGAGAAGAAAAAAACGCAAAAACCCTCCCAGATTTATTCTTTATTTTGGAAAACACTCCCTTTCCAAGGCTTCCAATCAGTATTATCATTCTAATAATAAATTCCTTTAAGAATTAATATCATAAAATGACTGCCTGAAGAATATTTTGAATTTTAGAAGGCAAGTCTCAATATGATTTAATTCTGATGACAAAAGAAATTAGCTTTAATATTCAAATTAACATTATTATTTAATAAATATCATATTTTTCACTTACATAGTTCACTTGTAAGCACTTTTTTAGCATTTAAAAGTAAAGAGTTGTATGAAGGGATTGATCCCTTGAGTGGGAAGAGGGGGGAAAAACATACATGTTTTTCCAACAGCAAAATACTGATTTTCCAGCCCTTTTTCATTCTGTCACTGGAGACTGCTGGGGTAGAAAAGCTCCTTCAGAGTTTTTGCCCACCCATGGACCTTCCTGCAGCTTTGGCTCATCCCTCCAAACAACAAGGCTGGTGCATTGGGAAGTGCCCCTTCCCTGTGCCGCTGGCGCTCCCCCTTTGCCGTAGGAATTATTTCTTTGTTACTTAATCATCTGTAATTATCTCCTGGAGTAAATTCTGTTGGTGCATCAATTTTCAAACACAACAGTCATTTTTATCAGTCATGTTTATTTAATTTTAGCTGATTAGCACAGAACCTAACAAGTGGCTTAGACTAACAGTGTGTCACTGCCCAAGTATTTTGTAGGTAACAAGAAGACATGGAATAGTGCACATGTTGCTTTGTCTGCATTAATCTATTTACATTGTAATTCTTCAACTGTTTTTAATGGCTGGTTCAGCTGGAAGCAATTAGTTGTCTAAATTAAAGCCACATTTCTCACTTCATGCACTGGGAAGGTTTTTTGCCATTGTCTTTTCCTTGCTTTTTTGTTTTCCAAATCAAGATGGATACCATTTAAAAATGCATGAAATTTTATTGAGGGGATTGATGCGGGTGTTTGGAGCCGTGTTCCCGTGTGTCTGGAAGCCAAAGTTTTGGACGGGCCAGGGAATGGTGTGTTTGGAGGTGCACTCTGGAGCAGGGCTGTCAGCACAGCAGCAGCAGCAGCCAGGCCTCGGAGCAAGACCTCGAGGCAGCTCCGAGAGCAGGAGTGGAGCAAAGCCAGGAGAAGAGAAAGCACCAGATCCCCTGGGCTGCTCTGCAGGGGCAGGAGCCCGTTGTTTATATATTAATTAAATTAACAAATAGGTTTGTGTTAAACACAACGTAAGTTATGCAGCACTTCAGAGCAGAGGGTCACTGCGTGTTGGATCCCACCCTCATTTTACTTTACAGGTAAAAATGTCACATTTTTAAAGCACTCGTGGAACACTTGGAGTAAGGCTGGTGCTGCTCCACCCCATCTTTGCTCATCTCATTCTATAACTCTATGATATTACAGTCCAGTGTCTCCCATGAGGTTTGGACTTTCTGTGCAAGATGGGAATTTTTCCTTAAAAAGTACTATTTTATACCATTTGTGAAAAAATAAAATAAAATAAAATAAAATAAAACAAAATAAAATACTCTCCAGGCATTGACTCTGAAATCAATGCACAAAGTCAATGACTTATGAAGGCAAGGAAAGAAAAGCCCCACTGTGCCCTCCATGGACTTGGGAAGATCCATGGTGGTACCCAGTGCACCAGACTGGGAAGGAGGATAGAAAACACGAATTTAAGTTGCTGTGTCCCAATGGAGCACCTCCGGGGGCCATTGGACAGGTTTCGGTCTTGACGTCATTGAAATTGACACATTTTCTTTTCATTTTGGTAACAAAATTAATAAAATTCACACGTAGTTTAGTCCAGACTGAGTCTAGGCTTAAGTCGATATTCCAGTAAGTCAGGTTTTGGCTCGGATTTCCTCCTGAGGAAGGTTTAGTTGGTGATCCAGCAAAACAGGGTGAAGGGAAGGAAGGCTATCACCCTGTTTGCTGCTCTTCCTTCTCACCTCCAAACCCAAAAGCTCCAGTGGAGAGTTCTCTGCCTTCTCCAGTTTGTGCCAAGCCAGGAGCCCCTCAGGTGTGTGCATGCGTGTGTGCGTGTTGTCCCTTCTCCCTCAGACATTGTGTGTGTTTTCTCCCTTCTCCCTCAGACATTGTGTGTGTGCCCCTTTTCCCCTCAGACATTGTGTGTGTTCTCCCTTCTCCTTCACACATTGTGTGCGCTCCTTCTCCCTCAGGCATGGTGTGTGTGTTCTCCCTTCTCCCTCAGACATTGTGTATGCTCCCTTCTCCCTCAGACATTGTGTATGCTCCCTTCTCCCTCAGACACTGTATGTGTGTGTACTCCTTCTCCCTCAGACACTGTATGTGTGCTCTCCCTTGTCCCTCAGACATTTGTGTGTGCTCCTTCTCCCTCGCACAGTGTGCGTGTGCTCCCTTCTCCCTCACACGTTGTGTGTGTTCTCCCTTCTCCTTCACACATTGTGTGCGCTCCTTCTCCCTCAGGCATGGTGTGCGTGTTCTCCCTTCTCCCTCAGACATTGTGTATGCTCCCTTCTCCCTCAGACATTTGTGTGCGCTCCTTTTCCCCTCAGACATTGTGTGTGCTCTCCCTTCTCCCTCAGACATGGTGTGTGTGTTCTCCCTTCTCCCTCAGGCATGGTGTGTACTCCTTCTCCCTCAGACACTGTATGTGTGCTCTCCCTTGTCCCTCAGACATTTGTGTGTGCTCCTTCTCCCTCGCACAGTGTGCGTGTGCTCCCTTCTCCCTCACACGTTGTGTGTGTTCTCCCTTCTCCTTCAGAAATTCGTGTGTACTCCTTCTCCCTCAGACATGGTGTGCATGTTCTCCCTTCTCCCTCAGACATGGTGTGTACTCCTTCTCCCTCACACGTTGTGTGTGTTCTCCCTTCTCCCTCACATGTTGTGTGCGCTCCTTTTCCCCTCAGACATTTTGTGTGTGTGTACTCCTTCTCCCTCAGACACTGTGTGTTCTCCCTCATCCCTCAGACATTTGTGTGTGCCCCTTTCTCTCAGACATGGTGTGTGTGCTCCCTTTTCCCTCAGGCATTGTGTGTTCTCCCTCATCCCTCAGACATTTGTGTGTACCCCTTTCTTTCAGACATGGTGTGTGTGCTCCCTTCTACCTCAGGCATTGTGTGTACTCCCTTCTCCCTCAGACATGTGTGTGCTCCCTTTCCAGTCCATCCCAGCTGTCCCTCATTACATGCTCCGCCTGAGCCCCACGCAGGGTCGGGTTGCGCCGAGGCAAAGGTCAGAGGTACCTCCAGCCTGCATTTTGCCATCGCTTGATTATTCAGATAACAAACAACGTAAAGACTGGGGGGGCTTCTCTGTGCCCACAGACAGGGCCCGATCACTGTAGCAAAAGAAAAAGGCCATTTCTAATTCCTCCTGGCTCCCTGCTACCCTGAATCTCCCAAAAATAATTAAGCGAGCAGATGGTGTTTGTGGAGCTGGTGCTTGGCCACAGACTCCTTGCTCTGCCACGTCCTGCTTTTAATATACTGCCCAGCATTAATCAAGCAGTTTAGAAGCATCCTGTATCAGTTGTGCAAAACAGGGCTTAAATGATTTACTGTCGGATTCTTTCAGCTCCTGTTAGGCTCCTGTTTTTCTTTCATGTGGGGAGCAGGGGTCAGCAGCGGCAGGAGATCCGTGCTTTCACTTGGCCAACATTTGCTGCTGTCATTCCGAGCCCGCTCCAGTCCCTGCCGAGCGACGGATGTGTTCATGCTCCCAGCCCTGGATGCTAATTGATTTTAGGGAGCCCATTTATCAGTTAAATTTAGTAGATCACCCACCAGGTTTGCTGTTCACTGTCAAAGGTAATTCAATTAAAACTCCACAAGTGTGACTAACCAGTGGATGGTAAATATGTTCACCAGCTGTGTTTGCTGGACCTTCTCCATCCTATTGTGTCTGTGCCTGGTGGAGGATGTGCCCGAGCCCTATACCTTGGCTGATTAATGTATACAACAATTCTGCAGCACTGCCAAAAAAATTAAGCCCAAATGCCACCTTTGGGATTTGAATGCCTGAACATAAGAGCTTCAGAGAAAAGAAATCCTCAGGTGTGTTAAAGGCAGCAGTGCTACCATGATTGAATTAACTCAGGTCTTGGGGTTTTTAAAAGAACCTCTCAAAGAATCTGATTTGGATTTTTGGTTTTGAAAATAACTTCTAAAAAATCGAATTTGGATTTTAAAATCCATTGACAGTTTGGTTTCTCCTCATTCACTCCCAGTTTGCCCTCAGCCATCAGTCAGAGTTGATGTGAAACCATCCAATGTGGTTTTATCCATCATCAAAGCTGTGTATAAATCAGGGAGATGTTCAGGAGCTCCTGGAAAGATGTTTCTATTAAACCCTGAGGTGGGGAGCTTTGCTGGACCCTCCTGCCCGATCAGCTGGGCTTTGAGTCTCCTGCCTGCTGCCATCGGGCACTCAGATGCGGTTTGGTAGTAATTAAGCACATCATTAACAATCCCATTGCACACCACAGGACAAAATGGTGCGTCTGCTCAATAGATTAAAGGAAAACACTCTCTGAAAAGCACAGGTAAACAAGACACTCATCCCTCAACCTTTCACCCTGGAAGACCAAGGTTCACATCCCACTGGAGCACAAATAAATAGGGACTGGACTCCCCTGGGTCACTGCTGGGGGGTTTATAGTCACGATGAGACTATTTTGGAGCACGACAGAGTTGGTGGGGATGGGAGAGGATGGGTGGGATGCAGGCTTGGAAGGGGCTGGGAGCAAGCAATTCCTTAAATCCCTGCCTATCTAGAAAGCAGTCAATACAGTACTTACAGTGGCTGCCTAAAATTCTTCTTAAAAAATTAATTAGGCAGCAACATGGAGTTTCCAGGAGCTTCCATTACACAGATCCCATTCCAGCAGCCCCTTCTGCAAGAGTGAAAGCCCACACAACACTGAGATTTCCTGATTTCTCTGTGGTTGTAGGAAATAAATGAGCTGGAGCGACTCTGCAAACCACCGGCTTTCCTGCACATCTCTGTAGTGCAGGAGGAGGAAAACCTGTGTGGTAAAGAGTATCCTGAGAAAACAGCCAGATTTCCCAAATATCCCCATAAACCTTAATAAAGAGCTTGGGAATAGCTGGTTTATTACTCCAACCACAGGCTAAGAAAATTGTAAAACTTCAGCAAAAGCATTAAGTTTAGAAGAGAACCTGGGATATTCCATATTTGCTGCTTTACACTCACCACACACCACACAGCTCAGGGTTTGGTGAGTATTACCTTTGTATTTCTAAACTATTTGGATGAAAAAACAGTGCTATTGTTAAACGTAATAATCACCACTAATAAATTATTACTTCTACTCTCTTTGCACATAAAACTACTCTGCAAAATATGTTATAATTACACATTTTACATGGAAATAGGAAGATTTTAAGCAGTGGTCAAATACTTACAGCGAGGTAACTGGATAAGGAATGGCTTCGATATACAGCTGCTGCCAGGAATTCTCCTTTTGTTGGTCCTGTTGAATCTCTCCCTTCTTCTAGCGTTAATAAATAAAGGCACCTGCTCTACAAATCAGCAGAAATCTGGAAAATCATTATCACTCCAACCTGGAAACAATGTCCATCATGACAGAACAAATGGGGAATGAGCCTACATGGGACTTTAAAAAAGGGCTCTATTTGTCAAATTACCAGAGGAAAAGTTGATCTTACTGTTATGGACTTTATCCACTTCCAGGTCACATCAATTAGTCACAGCAGGCTCGTGGAGACTGGAACTAATTTACAACACTGAACAGGCCTGCCTGCTTCTCCTATGGATTTCCAGGCAAATATTGGGACTTCAGATGGAACCTGGAACTGGAAAACCACCAGCAGCAGAAATTGAGCTTAATGGTTCTAGTATTGACCCATCTTGCAGCAAGAGAAACAAAGCCCTCATTGTGATAAGAATAAAGGGAAATATCTCCTGTAGAGACTCCAGGGTTATGTTTATCTAATCTTTGAAAAAAGAAAGGAGTCATAAAAGATTTAATAAAAAATGCTGAGCGCCTTTAAAGGAAGTTTTAAAATGTTTTCCTATCCCTGACAGCTCATTTTGACAGAAATTGATTGTGATAAAGAATTATGAATCAGATAGCAGGGAAATTAAATTAAGCTGATTATTATCTTGTCAGATACACACATTATGTCATGTTCGTTGCTTTAAACTTTTTGCAAAAAGATTGTTTCACTCAGGCTTAATAAATTTAGACTATCCTAAGCAATACACACAGGCGTGACTGTAAAACATCTTTTTTTTAAGACATTTAGATTTTATTTAGATTACTTCGATATTTTTATTTATATTATTTTCATTTTATTATTTTATATATAATCAACATATTTATATCACTCTCTAGATTATTTGGATTATTAAATATGCATATTTAGATTAGAAATATGCAATATGAAATACTTTATTCTCTGAAATCTCCCTTGTTTAGGTAAGGGCTGAGAGCAGCTTCTGTGCTGTCTGGATCTGGAAGCTCCTCATGGTGACCAGCACCACTGGAAGACCCTGGAAAGCGTTCCCAAAACCTGGATCCTGCAGCCCTTTGATTTTCTCTTTTGAACCACGTCGTGCCGCTGATCCAGGCTGAGTTCCTTAATAAAGAGCAGTAAAGGGAAGCAGGAGCCTGGAAGACTCTCTGAGTGCATCTTCTTCCCAGTGAAAGCGGCTCCACTGGCACGTGAAATTAGTTACAGATTGTTCACGTCGGGCCTTTCCCTCATGGAATGGTAATGAAGGGAGCTGCTTCCGAAACAAGCAAGGCCACTGACCCTTCTCGGGGTTCCACTGGAAAAATGTTGTTTGAAAAAAGAAAGTTGGGAGCCAAGTGCTGCCGTGAGCTCAAAGCAGCCCAAGCAAGAGGTGAAGCCAGAACTCCAGTGAACTGCAGAGAGAATCCTGAAATTAAAGTCAATCCTTCATCAAACCAAAGCTCATCAAACCCCTGATAAAAAATAAAACTACCACTAAAATCCATTTCCATCAGTACACACTCATTCCTTAAGTATAAAACAGAAGAACTACCATAGGACAGAAGCAGAACGCCAACGGCTAAAAACCCCCAAGATTTAACTAAAAACGAAATTTAAACCCAAGTTTTAAGCACAAGGTTACTCACTATCACACTCCTAACAGATCTCAGAGACCTGAATTACCCTCAAAGGCAGCAAAGGACTGTTTTGAAGAGTATTTAGTGCAAACTGACCCCATTCAGCTGATGGCCCTGTGGACGTGCCGGATTTCGGGATCACAGCCCCGGCACAGACACGTCCTACGGCGAGTGGATACTGCCCGAAGAGAGGTTCCACGGGAGAGGCTGTTCCCTAAATCAGCCGGCTCTCCTTAAACTATTCCAACCAGTCATTTCTGTAGGATCCACAAAAGCAAAGCCGGAGGTGCCCTCTGCTGGTTCCCAAACGACTGAAGAGAAATGTTAAAATGCACGGGTTTTAGGTCTGGGAAAGCCAAACCCAATCCCAGACTCAAACCCACACCACCTCCTGCCAGTTTTCCAGTGGTCCCTTGTTCTGTGTGTAAGGACAGAAAACCCTCTGAGTTGTTTAAGCACAGGGCTCTCTCCATACCAGACTAAACATTTTTAAACACACCATAAAATTAGAGTTTATGTTGTTATAATTAATATTAATTACTTCCCAATTGTCCCAAATCTCTCTCAGTAGTACCCACTTCATTTTCTTCTTGTTTTCTCGCCATAAATATTTAATTTTCTGAATTTCTTCCCACAGGAAGGACATCTCATCTGCTTGTCCATCCATGTACTGAGACCTGTAGCAGCCACACAACCTGGACATGCATCCAGAGTAAGTTGTCTGTACAATTTTATTTACCACCTGCAGTTACATTTACAAACTGTCCCATACAAGTAAAGCAGTTTTCAAAGTGAACTCAACCAAAGCTACAAAAATTATTCTCTTCTCTATACATGGTACCAGCTTCAGAATTTGTCTATACACAACTGCTGATTATGTTTAACAAAAATTCACTATTTTTTGGCTCCAAGGATCTCCACAAAGGCAACTTGACAATTTTATCCCATTGCAATCACGACATTAAAGTTCTTGTTCTTGTTTTGCTTCCCTCTTCTTCCATCTGAAGCTTTGCATGGCTTTGTTTTGGAATTCTAACGAAGACAAAGCTACCACAGACCAGCAGTTTTAGTAACAGAGGACAAAAATGCTGAGCAAAACCATCCAGCAACATTTCAAGCAATGTTTCACTTTACATGTGCCTGCTCATCAGCAGAAATATTGAAATTTTAGCTGGCAATAAGGTTCCAGAAAAGCACAAACAAGTGATTTACCATGAAATGAACTTTACAAACAGTCAACTTACAGAGACAAAACAAGGTTGGAGTGAGGAGCCAGAGCTGCTAAGGGAAGAGAAATGTTTTGAGGAGCCTGAAGGGAGGAAGGATGAAACTCAAATATTGCTTTAAGAGGAACTTTCAGCTTTAAGCATTTCCAAATGACATGAGAAGAATGTATATATTTAAAATATAACTTAAACCTTTCTGGATGCAGCTCTCAGCCAGAGTGAAAGCATTTCCCCAGGAGAGGGCAGGAGTTCTGTATGCAGGAGCTGCCAGCCCCAAACCCTGGCACGGCTGGAATACACAGCAACTCCTGGAGTGAAGTCAACAGGGCAAAAATTCCCGGTCTCAACCACTTACTTCTTTCTAAGCCTCTTTGCATCACAGTCCCCCAGACATAACCTTAATTATGTCAGTCAAACTTTTTTATTTCTTAATTCCTTTCAAGAGACACCACTGGAAATCTATGCTGGTCCTGGAGATCATCAGCCTGGGATAAGATCAAAACTCCACAACAATCAATAAAATAATGAAGCTTATTTAGCCTTTCTGTTGCAGCAATCTCAGTCCCACTCTATTTTTAAATCCCTCCAAGGCTCACAGCAAGGCAACAGACTGGGAAAACCAACCATGTAGGAGCTCAGAATTGCTGTATGACCCTCAACTAATTCCAGAATAGCCCAAAACAGTCTAACAGCAGCATAATCTTTAACATTAAAAGAAGCCAGACACAGCAGCCGGAGCTATCTGCTATCAAACACTGAATCCTCAGTATTTCATGGACAGCTCCAAGTAAACTCCAGTGTGGAGCGATTCCACAGCAGGAAGCTTCCAGCACTCTCATGATATGAAGTAACTGAACATTAAAAAGCTGAAGAAGTCCAGCAAGGCAAAGGCACACACACAGCCACCCCAGCTGGGTAACTGGGTTGCATAGATACACCATGATCTTGGTTACACTGTTCAGAAGCAGCCAGGGAAGAAAATGCAGGAAGTAGTCCCTTTCCTAGGATGTTTTTTAATAGTTGGAAGGGATTGTAGCCAGACTACAGCTGTCAGGATGTGGTTTTCAAACACCTTCCAACTTCTCCTGTTTACAGAAGAAACACTCTAGGTGTTTACATTTATTTTTAACCCCACTTTCTTTCTAACAAGTGAAAAGATCCCATTTTAAACTCACGGTTTGAGTTCAGCCACCAGTGTGAGAGAGAATCTCACAACAGTTCACATTGTTTTGTCTATCTTATTTTCCTTATTTTATTTTTACAGTAACCTTGATTACTCCAGTCCATAACATCCTGCTCAATCCTTGGAGTGAGTTGGGTAACACATTCAAAATAACGTCTGAAACTGCTCTGAAATGTTTCGTCATTTTTGTACATTTTCACTGAAAAAATCCTGCTTGAATAAAAAAGTGAGTTGTTTTTTTTTTTTTTTCCCCCTTAAACAATTCCCTAACTCTGGAAAAGCCACGTGGCCCTGAGCACCAAGCAATTAAGAATCAATTGCAAGCCTGGTGCTCCACATCCTCCCTCACCCCTACAAAGACAAAACACAAAAATGAGCCCAAAAAAGTCAGGAAGAGAATGTGAACGTCACTGTTTATCACAACACATCACAAGTGGTCTCAGCTACAAATTTCTACAACCATTTTTTACTTTACAACTGCAACAAGAGTTTGAAGCTACTGAGAGCAGCCAGACTCTCTTACTATGCAGAAATACAAAGGGATTGCTAAAATTAGCTCCTCCATACAACCAGAATATTACAAATCATGGGGTTTTATCTGCAGACAGCAACAGACCTGGCAGAGTCCAAAAATATATTTTATTCCTCCTGTGCTAAAGTGATGCCACCACACGAGTCCTCAGTTATATGAAATCAGCTTTTGGTAACTCATTTTTGAACTAAACTGTTAATTTCAGCACATTTATCCTAACTTTTAAAGACTAAAAAACTCAAAGTCCACTTATTTGTTTCAACAAGTGCATTTTCCAGGAGGTCCACGCTGTCCATCCCTGCGTGTTCCAGGAGATTGGCTCTGTAGGGAAATCATCTACAACAATCATCTGAACTGATAAATCAGTTCTCCAACCATAAACAGTTCTCATAATTTAAAAAAAATCACTAATTTAAAATATATCTCACTGACACTCTGCTTTGCTTGGAACTAGAATGTACCACCATTAGTAGCTGACTTAGAACATCAACTTGAATTTGTGAAAAAAGCTTGCAAAAAATAGATCAACTTCCAAATGTACAGAAAAGGACATCAGAGCTGGTATTTTTGGGTCACTTAATGTATTTCAGAAAGAGTAGCAAGCTGGGAGTGAAGTCCCCTATATTACAAATATTCAAACACCTAAGCTGGACTGTTTTACACCTCGAGTGGAGTGCAGGGTTAGTTCCAGACAGGGAATTTGGAAGCAGGTCCAAAGAACTGCAGCTCTGTTCAGTTAGACTTGATCACGTAGGCGGGCCAGTCTCTGTGACAGCTCATCCTGCACAGTAGGAAAACACAAAGGCAAAACCATCCATCAGGAACAGGAAAAGCAACTTTTGCCACCTCATGTCCAGCTGATGAGAAATTCTCTCATGGCTTAACAAGATTTGCTTAAAATCTCAAGCATGGCTGTGAGGGAGGAGTTTCAGAACACAAAATTAGGTAGAGAAAGGGTTGGGGTTTTGTGGTTTTTTTCAAAGAACGTGGAATATTTGATAGGACAAGGAGGCTGAAACCCTCCCCTGTGAGGGTGGGGAGGCCCTGGCACAGGGTGCCCAGAGAAGCTGTGGCTGCCCCATCCCTGGAAGTGTCCAAGGCCAGACTGGACAGGGCTTGGAGCAAGCTGGGACAGTGGAAGGTGTCCCTGCCCATGGCAGGGGGTGGCACTGGACGGGCTTTTAAAGTCCTTTCCCTTTAACAACTGTATTGCTAAAATCAGTGAGACTTTTAACCACATAGTTTCCTTGGGACAGCTGGAAAAGAATTCTAATTTAGCAATTTAGCATTTTGTTTTGACAGAGTGAAGCAATAATTCTCACATCCCATTTCTCCAGAACACAATGACTTCATTGAAATCCAACGTTTACCTGCTCTGCTGAGGCAACGCTTGTACCAACAGAACCTGTCTGTCCTTGAGGTAGTTCCATGTTCAGATCAAGGCTAACAGGAGAAAACAGAGCAAACACCAAGTCAGGCACAGGTGGATAAAGGGGGAAGCACAATAATTGACAGCAGAGGAATAATGAGACAGCATCCCATGAACGCTGTACTCCAGAGCTACACAAGCTGGTGAGTAATTTTGACTCACTACTAAGACAAGTCATGTATGTCCAGAGGTAAAAGGAAAATTGTGGTTTTTCTCTGCTTCCAAGAGACAGAGTTATAAAACAAGGGTGTTTGACCTAAGTTACAGCCAGGAAGGGTTGTGGGAACCAAGATTTATTCGAGAAATAGAAATATCACCTACCCTGCTTCATCTGCCATTTCCTGCAGGAGCATGTCCACCTGGTTCTAAAGGAAAACAAAAATGGATTGTTGTGGTTGGACTTTCCAACAACCTCTCCTGTTAGGTTTTTAGAGAACAGGAATTATTTTAACAAAACTGATTTAAAGGTAAACGTCTTCGGCAGAACAGTTTTGTGCTTAACCACTAGAAGGTATGAACTCAAAAGAGCAGAGGTGCTCAGCAGTCAAAATGACATTAATTGAACTCTGGCTTGTAAATAATGCTTCTAAGGAATTCAACTTATCTGCAAAGAACTGCAAACATACACCTGGAGTGTTTCAAATGCTGATAGTGAACAGCTAAGACACATAATTTAAGATCACCTTGTTAAAATATATTTTATTATTCTTACTTGTGGCGTTGTTAACGTTGTAGTGTTGCTCATTGTGTCTTCCATCTGCTGTGTCTGAACATCCAGTGTCTCAAACTGATGTTCAAATTTGTCCATTAGTGCAGAGATCTATGAAAAATATGAACCAAATCACTTATCTTAAGATAACAGAAAAAATACATCTCAACTGGAAAACTCTTGATTGAATGTCCCTTTTTAAAACTCGTGTCTGTTGTCCCTTCTGCTTTTGGTGTCAGCTCCAAGAAAATTAAGTCTATTTACCTTTTCCAAGTTCATGCTCTTCAATGTGGCATCCATAGACTTCACCACCCCTGCCATTGACTTTGTTACCTGAAACGAGGGGAAGGGAATTATTACAGGGAAAAATGAGCAGTTTAGGAACAAATCCTCCCCTGTGAGGGTGGTGAGGCGCTGGCATAGGGTGCCCAGAGCACGGCTGCCCCATCCCTGGAAGTGTCCAAGGCCAGGTTGAACGGGGCTTGGAGCAACCTGGGATAGTGGAAGGTGTCCCTGTCCATGGCAGGGGGTGGAACAGGATGGGTTTTTGGTCCCTTCCAACCCAAATTATTCTACGATTCTGTGATTTCTTACCCAGCTCTCTTATCTCTGTCCACAGAGCTTTGACAGCATCAAATAAGAAGGAACATACTATTGCCATCTGGAACGTCATATTTTAAATAGCTCCTACCATTCCAAGCTCTAGAAATTAACTCAGCCACTTGAAGTACACATTCTGAGGCAAAATTCACTAAAAATGAGCTTTATATGGCATTCATTTCTGTAGACTTGAGACTTGTCGCTGCTAAGGGATACATTTGGTCCACAGGTCACAATAAACTTTCAAGATGAAGAGCAGTAAATTAGTTTACCTTAAACAACTACCTGAGCTAAAAAAGATCTCTGGAATCACAACTCCCACCTCATGACTTTGTGCATTTTGAAGGGGAGAACTATCTTTGTAAAACAATCCAAAGAGCAGCTACCAGAGGATTTCCAGCACCCAACTGACTCTTGGCTACATCTCAAACTGAAAGTTCCCAGCTCATTCCAGCTGGGATGAAGTCACTCCACAGAAGGTGAGAGGTGTCCTCCTTGCCCCTGCAGGATGGGGAGGGCCTCACCTTGCCCATGGTGACGGCAGTCTGGACCCTGGCTGCCACGGCGTCCACGCGGGCGCTCATGCGCAGGAAGTTGATGGCCTGGTTCTTCTGGCGGATAGCGTTCTCCGCGTGGATCCGGGCCACTTCCATGTTCCCCTTCTGAATGGCCTTGGGAAGGGGGGAAAGACAAAAGGAAAAGCCTTTTACCCTTCCCCGCTCTTGTAAACAGGATTTCTGTGTAGTCTCTTTTGATTTTGAAAGAAGCATTAATTAGACACTATATTTTTTTCTACTAAAGAAAACAAACCCCTCCCTCCTCCCACAATAGATCCCAAACATTTCCAAGATGTGAACTCCGAACTTCTTTCCAAGGAAGGCATTGGAAAGAATGCACTTCAAATAGGAAGTTTTGCAGAGCTACAGAAATATAATTTTCTGTTCCTGAAAACATCTTCAGTCTCAAGACACAAACACGGGCACAGGTGGTACAGCTGTATCTCATGGGCAAAAATACAGGCAAATCAACTCAGTCTCTCTTCACTACTTCAAGGACTCAAAAGCTGTTTTGAAGTTCCTCTCCACAAGTCCTTTTAATACAAGCTGATAAACATGAAGTGGTTTTAACTCTGAGAACAACAGTCTCTACAAAGCACATACAAGACAATCCTCTCGGGAAGCAAACGCCACCAGCAGGCCATGAGGATACACAAGGATTTATCCTCATGTTCATTAATAAGCAAAGGAAGATTTATAGTCACATATTTTAAATCACAAACATTGACCACATGATTATTAGCATGCACACCAGGGAAATGACAAAACACCAGATGTCTTCCTGCTGTAACATGCAAGCAACAGGCCTAGAAAGCTTGGTTCAGACTTACCTTCTTAATTTTAGCTTTCTCAGCCTTTTCTTCTTTGTCGCATTTTTTGGAGTTTCTGTTGAGCTCCTTTGCAGCAAACTTCAAATTAAACAGGTGTTCTGCAGTGCAAGTTAAGGGACCAAACCTACTTCAGACTGATAAATCCAACCACCAAACACCCCCCAAGAGCAACTGAAAGTGGTTCTCTGCCAGTTACTTTCACTCCCACACCTGGGAGCTGTGACTCTCAGTGAAATGATGTGGTTCCCTGACCTGCCTGGAACCTCGCCATCCAAAAAAAGCCCAAAGCCACTGTTGAACACAACAACCGACCAGTGTAACAGCAAACTGGTTCAGCTGGCCATGGCCAGCTACAACCCAGCAGGATCTTGCATTTAAATTGCTCATCCAGCTCCTTCCCAGCCCTGGGTCATGTGAGTGATCCTGGGCTCTCCGACAGCTCCATCATCTGACTTTTGGGCAGAGAGTACTTCAGCCAGGAAAAGAAACTTTTTAAAAACAAAACTTCAAGTCCTGCTTAAACTGACAGCTCCAAGAAAACAAGACAAGCCTTAAGAGTGACTTGGAATGACTGCACTAGACTACTACTAACAGAGAATGAAGTGTGTGCTGTAAAAATAACAATCAAAAAACATTCTCTTAAAATACTGTTGATGAAAGCTTCCAAGTAATATCAGTCATTCTCAAACAATATGGAAGACTTTGAAAGAAGCTTGTAGGCTTCTTTCCTGCCACCTGTGCTATCTCAAGAGGAACATGCACCAGGTACTAAGATAATTAACAATTAAGTGGAAGCACAAAGCTAAACATTATGAGTACTTGAGGTTTCTTCAATATTTCAAGCACATAAATTATTCCAGAGCTGTTTTCTGCTTTGAAGTCCAGCCACGCCTCTTACTCTGACAGCAACCTGGAGACATTAGGAATGTCTTTGTTATCCTATAAACATCACCAGCAGGCTACAAACAGGTAACAGGTGTGACTTTGCATTTAGGAGATCTACTAATGTAGGTACCAGTAGCAGACCAGTTTATTTTGAAGTAACTTCCTCAGTTACACAGCTGGGGAATTTACCTGACATTAAACCAGCTCACCTGCCACCTCCTCAGCTCAGCCATCCCTGAGAAGCACATTCCTGCTCCTCCCTTCAAGGAGTTGTCTTTCTCAACGTGCGACAACCCAAGTGGAACCCAGCTTCCACCTCGGTTTGTGACTCACAGTCAGCTGCTCCAGCAATCCCGTCAGTCCATACCAGGACAACTGGCAAAGCCAGCACTGCCTGCACATTCCAATCACGCTGAGACCACTGGAATCCACACTGAGACCTCTGGAATCTGTAAGAGTTTTCTGCCCCTGTGCATTAAGATGGTTTTATACAGTAAGAAAGTTTCAGTCAGCCCACACAGGGCTCTGTGTGTAAATTCTTTGCAAGAGCAGGAAGCACAGCTGATGTGGTGGCTGTCTGGCAGACAGCCCGGCTGACATCACTCCAGTCTATACACACGTATGTCGTCCCTGCCGCACAATTTGCACTATTTTTAGTATAAATTGTGTTTTCTGCCTCAGGAACTGGGCTGTCCCTCCATCCACCACAGTCCTGCCTCCTCCCCCTCACTCCCAGCCAAGGCTGCCTGATCACACCTTGGGAAGAGACATCGAACTTCCCACTCACTTCCTTTTCCCTTCAGGGCGGTGAAACCACAGAATCACGGAATAACTGAGGTTGGAAGGGACGTCCAGAGATCACCCAGTCCAACACCCTTGCCCTGGCAGGTCACCTGGAGCAGGAACGCGTCCAGGTGGGTTTGGGATGTCTCCAGACACGGAGACTCCACACTCCCCCGGGCAGCTGTTCCAGTGCTCTGCCCCCTCCACGGAAAGAAGTTCTTCCTCGTGTTGAGGTGGAACTTCTTGGTTTTTAGTTTATGGCCATTGCTCCTCATCCTGGTGCTAGGCACCACTGAACAAAGCCTGGCACCATCCTCTGACACCCCTTGGAGATACTGGTATAGAATATGAAATCCCTTCTCGGTTTTCCCGTCTTTAGAAGAGAATTCCGAGGTTCAGAGAGCTCAGCTCCTGCCAGTGTCACACCCAGCCCTCGCTCTGCTGCTGCTGCAGCCCCTCGGGCCCCGCGACCACCGCCATGAGGGAGGATCGCCTCCTCCTTTCCCCGCGCCCCGGGGGCTCCTCCCGGCGGGGAGGCCTCGTTTGCCACCGCCACCTCCCCCCGGCCCGGCCCGGCCCGGCCCGGCCCCGGCGGCTCCCGGCCCGCCCGCGGTCCCGCCCGAGGATACTCTCCATGTTGGACATGCCGGCGGCCCCGGGGGGAGCGGCGCGGCTCCGGACCGGGCTGGGGCAGCGCTGGGCCCGGGGCGGCGGCGGCTCCGGCGGCTCCGGCGGCTCCCGGTTCCGGCCCCGTGACGAGCCGGGGCGGAGCCGCGCCTGCGGCTTTGGGAAGGGAGGGACGGGGAGACTCATTCCGGCCCTCCCCTGCTGTGGGCAGGGACGTGTTCATACAGCGGGGTGCTCCGAATCCCGGCCGGCGTGGCCTTGGACACGTCCAGGGATGGGGGAGCTACAGCTTCTCTGCGAAATCTATTTCAGGGCCTCACCACCCTCACAGGGAAGAATTTCTTCCTAATATCCAGTGTCACTTTCCTAATATCCAGTCTAAATCACAGAATATCCTGAGTTGGAAGGGACCCACAAAGATAACAGTCCAGCTCCTGGCCCTGCACAGACACCCCAGCAATCCCACCCTATGCATCCCTGGGAGCTGTGTCCAAACACTCCTGGAGCTCTGGCAGCCTCGGGGCCGTGTCCATTCCCTGGGGAGCCCTTCCAGTGTGCGACAAGTTCTGGGAGAAAAGAACCTTTCCTGATCTCCAGCCTGACCCTCCCCTGGCACAGCTCCAGCCTCGGGGCCTGTCCCTGTCACCGCCACAGAGATCAGTGCCTGCCCCTTCGCCTTCCCTCACGAGGAAGTTGTGACTGCGATGAGCTCCCCTCAGTCTTCTCCAGCTGAACAGATCAAGTGCCCTCAGATGCTCCTCAAGGCACTTCACCATCTTTGTGTCCCTCCTCTGGACACTCTCTCCCCTTCTTT
Source organism: Corvus moneduloides (assembly GCF_009650955.1). Classification (NCBI taxonomy): domain Eukaryota; kingdom Metazoa; phylum Chordata; class Aves; order Passeriformes; family Corvidae; genus Corvus; species Corvus moneduloides. The sequence continues at coordinate 5,271,283 of NC_045489.1, read as the reverse complement.
AGTTTGAATCCATCCACCGCTTGTCCTGTCACTCCAGGCCCGTGTAAATAAATAGTGTATCTTCATCTTACTTGTTGGCTCCTTCAGGTACTGGAAGGCCACAATTACGTCACCCCAAAGCTTCTCCATGGTGGACATCCCCAGCTCTCCCAGGTTTTCTCCAGAGCAGAGCTGCTCCATCCCCTCTAATCATTTGTGGTGTCTTCTGGACTGGCTCCAGCAGCTCCACATCCTTCTGGATCCCAGGGCTGGAGGCAGCTCTGCAGGGCAGAATTCCCCACTTCCTGCTGTCCGCGCTGGGGATAAGCCCAGGACTTGGGGGGTTCTGGGCTGGGGCATGTCCAGCCTCTCACCCACCAGGATATTTAATGATATTTTCTACTGAGGCATCTCGGACAAAACCTGCCAAATGAGTGATGCATCTGAGCTGGCAGTTCCTCCCAGGTGAAATGCCTGTAGGAGTTGCGGATATGGTAATAATGCAGGAGCGCTTGTGGCAAATGAACTGCAAAGCGTGTGGCAGAAGACACTTGAACAAAGCCAGTAACTAATTATTCTTGCTGGTGTCTCAGGAGTCTGAATTTATAGTGATAAAGACCGCTGAGTCCTGGCTGTGAAAGCTTTGAAACCCAACTGGTGACACCACAGCAGTGGCAGACTCCATGTGTGTAATGAGAGAGTTCTGCAGGAAAAATCTTTTTACCCAGGAGATGGGAAAAGATGTGATTTTCTGGACCTGATAATTCTTAGTATCACCAGTTCACAGAAGTGTTCTTGTCTATGGTTTCAAACCAAATCTCTGGAGGGCTGTAGGAGAGATTTAACATATTTAATAGTTCTGTTTAAAAGAGTCTGTTCCTGCTTGGACGACCCTCCTGTGTTCAGCCTCCTGGAAGCTTGGACAGTAATTCTCATGAGTAATAGTTCTTTAAATGAACAAGGGTTTCCAGGGTCAGAAGCAGACACTAGATCATTGAATATCCACCTTTTTTTTCTCTGTTTCCTGGAACTTTCTCATTAGGACACGATTTGGAGGTGGCAGCGATATTAGATAGGAAGTATTAGAGTGATCATCTACTCTGAAAAAAATTATTCATTTCAGTGCTGTCAAAGAGAAGTGAACCTGACCTAATTATCCACAACAGTGCTAGAGAGCAAAGCAGCAAAACCTGCTCAGAAACAGGAGCATGTAATGTTCTACCTCAATTAAACCTGGAGAAGCATCAATCAGTGTCACACAGGTGACACAGGATGGAACACACTGGGCTGCAGCTTCCTCAGAGCTGCTCAGGACATCAGCTCACAAATTCCCACTGAAATCCCTCTTTCCTTTTGACTGCTGAGGAGATATCCTGGTGATATGCCTTTAAAAGCTACCTGAGTTAATAAAGAAATACAGTTTATTGGTTTGGGGTTTTTTTCCTGACAAGCATCACTGAATTTTCATTATTAAAAAACCCCCTGATTTGGAAGAAATACATTACCAAGCAATTATCCTCAGGAACCTGAATTAAATATATTACCTACTGTGGGTGCAGGTGTAGAGACACCTGTTGGCACAGATTGCAATGAAACCTGTGTAATTTAATTATTTAGAAATATTTTCATTATAATAACACTCTGGAGGTATAGGAGGGTCCCTCCTGAGCTGTGCTTTGGGCGCAGGGTGAGGCTTCACTCACGGGAACTCAGTGCTAAGACCCTCCAGCCTCTCTCACCCGGGAGAAAAAGAACAACTTTGACATTGGAGTCCCTGTTCTTTGACATCTGAGTCACCAGTGCTTGGAAAGGAATAAAGCTGTTGAATAATCTCTGAACTCTTGGTACAGAACTTCTGCCTCTAAAATGAGAAGTTTGCTGTATCCCAGGTTTTGAAAGGTGAAGGCACAGTTGGTGGCTTTTTCCAGGCAGTAAAATTGTAAATAAATTGGTTTACCTTCAAACAATCATGGATGTCCAGTGCTGCTGAAACCACCTTGCACAGCCACAATTTCCGAACAGTTCCCTCCTGCTTTTTGCATTTCAGTTCTTGATAAATCCATTTTAGAGCCCCAGCCATTTTGTACTGAGTTACCAACTCTCAATTCTCAAATCTCTTCCAAAAGCACCAATTTCAAGTCTACCTCCTGCCTCCTCCCCTCCTACACAATCTCCATCTCATCTTGGATGCAGAAAATATTTATTTTTCTGTAAATTTTATTGAGTTGTGAGTTATATGTTCCTCCCTCCATAGCACTTTGGAGAAATAAGATTGATAAACTGAGCTGCACAAGAGGATGAGCTAGGAAAGAAGTAAACTGAAAAGATGAAAAAAAAATCAGAATTATTAAATAAAAGTGCTGAAAACTCAGCAGAATTGAATTTTCAGGCATGATGGAGGTGTATGGATTTGCCAGTTTAATGAGTGCACTTACAGGTGGTGATGGTGTTTAGGGCAGGAAGGAGGTGATGAGATGGAAAACATTCATTACATAAAATTCTCTGTCTGTGGTGTTTCAGCTCAGTCTTTCTTTTATTCTGCCTCCATCATGCTATTTTCCATCTCTTTTTTCCCTTTCCTGTGTGTTTTCACATGCAGGAATTGACCAACCCAGGATTTGTTGATTATAACAAGCTTTTCAGTGCAGTGTGTTACGAACACTTGGCATTTCCTTGATGCCTTTCAGCCAAGCCTACAGGAATATCCTTCATGTTTTGCAAAAGGGAAGAAAGGTACATTTTATTTTCAGGGTACCTGAGATCCCATATTGCATAAACCTCCCGAACAGTGGCTCTTCCTATAAAATGGCATTTTTGAAATGCATCCAAACCCAAATATTACTTTACCATTAGGTATAAAGGCCATAAACACAGCTTGATTTTTACTCTTGTGACGATCAATCCTTTAATTTTGATGAAGCAATGATTTTACTCTGCTCAATGAGATTCTCACCATATGCAATGGTTACAAATCCAAGCCAAATGAGCTCATGAGCGCTGGCTTGTGAACTGTGACACCAAGAGTGATGAGGATCGATTTTAATCACAATAATTGATCTGTTCCCTTAGTCACTCCTGATGTCAGTCACGCATGAGGTGCAAGAGGCAGCAAATGTTAAACAGGAATTCAGGGGGTAGAACATCAGAACAAGCAAATCCAGGTGTGATACAGCACTGCTGAGAACTCTGACCCTGGGAGAACACTTGTAATTAATTGGCAGGTTTTTTAGTGGATGCCAAAAAAAGCAATACAAGGATTGGACTCGCATAGTATTTAAAGTCTACATACAGCACAAAGAAATTAAGATGATAAAGACATTGGGGGATGTGGCATCTTGGCTGCATCTCTGAAGCAGAAGCAGTTGGCTATGGGAAGAGGGATGATATTATCCCTTGGGATGAGCCAGACAGCTTGGCCTCATCTTGTTGGATGGAGGAGCACTGGCACCAGGACGTGCACACGTTGCCCACCGGCTACTTTGCTTTTCTGCTTGCAGAAAGACTCACCAAAGCAGGGGGACTCAGCAGCTCAGAATTACTCATGGTCCAAAATGCTGGTGACTCACCAGATTTCCACTGCAGGTGGTTGGCAACTGCACGAGTCCAGTTCAGAGAGGTAACAACAAATCAGTCCTGGTTCAGCATGGAGAGATGATGGCAAAATACAGCTCTGCCAACTGTCTGGACCTGGATAAACAGGGATGCTCTGGCTATAGGGAGCCAGCTACCTCTGGGTGTAAAAGGCCTGTTGATCCTGGCAGGTTTTTGTACCACACACTGCATGGTTACATCCTAAAATGAGCATTTCCTTGACTTGATAAAATCACTACAAGTAGAAGGCAACAACAGGAGACACTGAGGTTGCCAGTGATGGTGATTTAATCGTAGAACCATAAAACCATGGAGTGGTTTGGGTTGGAAGAGACCTTAAAGCCCAGCCCATTCCACCCCCTGCCACAGGACACCTTCTGCTACCCCAGGTTGCTCCAAGCCCCGTCCAACCTGTCCTTGGACACTTCCAGGGATCCAGGGGCAGCCACAGCTTCTCTGGGCAACTGAATGTTGTTTTGTTTACCACTGAACCGCTGGTTGTTCTTTCACAGAGACACGTCTCTAACAGTTCCACCTAAAAGACACCACTGAAAGTGGACAAAACAGAGTTTCTGTTGCACAGAAAATTCACCAAATATTGTTCTCATTTAGAGTGCCCACCAGAAATGACGGAATTTTCCAGGAAACGAGAGTCCAATAATTAATGTTTTAGAAAAAGCTCATTTCCAGATTTTTTTTAATGTTTAATCATTTTTTTTTCATAAAAAACTCCTCTTAGTCATATTTCGTGTTCTTTAAACATCATTGCCTTTAAAACCTTCTGGCTGTCCTTTGAAATGTTGCCATCTCCTTCAAAGTTTCATGGAAAGAAAGCTTCTTCCACCATGGGCATTATTTATCTGAAGCAGCAGAGGGATTTCTCCTGACTCTTTGTGGAACAATGAATACAGACAGGACTGTAAAGCCCAGGATGAAGTGTTTAGGAATCCAGAGCAAACCTGCCAGGATCTGAAAGGCAGCAGCCAGAGGGCATGAAAGAATCAGTTCAATAAAAGCATTTAATTCTCCAATAGCAGCATTAATGATCTGAATCTCCACCTCTGAGGTCCCCCAGATTGTGTCATTTTCAGAAAAAATTGGTGTAAATCTAAGTTAGGTCTTTTTGAAAGGCAGTAGGACAGGGAAAACCAAAGGGCTCTACATCACTGGGCTCATTTATTTTTACTAATAAGTTTTTTTCCCTGTTCTGTTACTATGAATTTCCTGAATAAGCTTCATTTCCAGCTTATCTCTGCCAGGAGCACTGGCACAACCTTCTACTGAGCTGTACTGGTTGTGTTCTGCAATGGTTTGTGGATGTGCAATTTAAAATAGGGATGTGGGGTTTCACTCAAATCAAAACAGATTGAGGAAAACAGACCGTTAGGTCTGAAAAAGATGTGAAACTTTATTTTTCCCCCCAAAAATGCTTCCTTTCTGTTCTTAAATAGATTAATATTTAGCCTTTGAAAATACTCTGTCAACCACTAAGCAAATGAGAAGCTGGGACAGATTTAAGGAGAAAATTAAACTTAGTTAATGTGACAGGGAAGTGATTTTTCTTCTGGAAAATGTCTAGTGGAGAGAAGCAGTTAAAAGAACCAGCATGAAGATAAAAAATCAAAATTATTTATTTTTAAAAATTTACCTCCTTTCAATAATAAATCAATACAACAGCCAGGAGTGGCTCTGCCACTACTTGGGGTTGTGTAGCTGTGGTTAAACTCAGCCCAACCGTGGAGGAAGACAAGGACCTCCAAAGGCGCACAGAGACTACAAAAGCTTTTATTTGGAATAGCAATTTTTTTTTTTTTCAAATTAAAACAGTATTTTTATGTCCTTGCTTTACCTTTTGTTGCATTTTATTTTGGGGCACTTAATAAATAATCCTCCACAGTACTTTTAGGGGATTTCCCCCCTTTTTTCCCAGCTGAAATCATGTGACAGGGAACCACCAGGAGCCTACGTGACTGCTCTGTGCTCCAGGGATTCAGATTTCTGCTGCCAGGGCTGTCTGAGCTGTGCCGAGTGCTTAAAACATGTTTTCTCAATGATAATCAAAACAAATCCTTCCTCTCAGTGCAGTATTTATCAGATTCTCTAAAGGAATTGCTCTGGATTTGTCATTCTTTGGCATTGCTGCAATATTGCACAACACAGTAAATAATAATACCAGGCTCCACTACAGCTCCTTTCATACAAAGCCCATGAAACAGTTCCTTGTAGCCCATGAATCCCACCGCAGAGCCTTGCTGCTTCTCCCTTAACAATCCCATCCAGTCTGATCTGAGCCGTTCCCACTTTGCAAATGTGCAAACTACTCCCGTTGTTCCGCCTGTCCCGGTGACTCAGCGCTGCTGGCGTCACGCTGAGGTCAGTCCCAGCTGCGGGTCTGGCCCTCGGGCTCCGGCACGGAACACTCACTGGGACACCAGTGCCACCACCTGTGCCACCGCCAGTGCCACCGCCAGTGCCACCACCGGCCTCTGCCCCCGCTGGAGGGCAGGGGCCAGCTCGTCTCTTTTCCCTGGGGGGTCCGGGTCGATGGGAAGTTGGATCTGAGTCAGCAGGAGGGACATCCCTGTCCTGGGGGACACCCGGGACAGGGAGGGGATTGTCCTGCTCTGTTCTGCACTGCAGCGGCCTCACCTCCAGTCCTGGGGGAAGTTTTGGATCACAGTGTAAGAAAGACATTAAACTATTAGAGAGCATCCAAAGGAGGCAAAAAAGATGGTGAAGGGTCTTGAGGAGTGGCTGAGGTCACTTGGTCTGCTCAGCTGGAGAAGAGGACACTGAGGGGAGACTCATCACAGTTTCAACTTCCTCACGAGGGGGAGAGGGGGATAATGGGAATTTACAGGTAGTTAATGCTGTTACAGCACCAATGATGCAACAAACCTGCAGGAGGATGTGCAGCCAGGTGTGACCCCATCGGGGATGTTGCTGCTTCCAGTGGGAGCCAAAGTGCCTGGTCCAGGCAGCAGAGCAGTCCCGGCTGTGGGAACAGTCCCTCAGGAGGGACACGGTGCTGCTGTGCTCCCTGTGCTCCCCTCAACAGCTTGGGATTGCTGGAAGAGCCCTGGAGCAGGAGATCACAGAATCACAGGATCATTAAGGTAGGAAAAGACATCCAATGTCATCGAGTCCAGCCTGTGACCCATCCCCACCTTGTCACCAGCCCAGAGCACTGAGTGCCACCTCCAGCCATTCCCTGAGCACCTCCAGGGAGGGGGACTCCGCCACCTCCCTGGGCAGCTCCATTCTGATGCTTGACAAAAACACCTATGGAATGCTTCATGGATTTATGTGTCCTCACCTGGGTCTGAGGGTGAGCAGCAGCAATCTCATGACATACTTGGAGCACTGATGCAGGAAGGCATTTCAGCAGTTTCTCTGCTCATCTACAGTATTTCACTCTCATCCCTCAGGTGCTCCAGAGTGCCCTACACAACACAATCAAATTATTGGAGCTCTACTAGGAGAGAAGATTGGATTAGCAGCTAAACAAACCAGATCAGGTTATAGATTTCTGTGCAGTTTTATTTTCTTCCTACCACCACAGGGATATGTGTAAACAGGCACATACATAAAGCCACCAGCATTTGCCATCCAGGGACATCTTGTTATAACAGCCACACATGTCTGAAGTGTAAACATTTTTATGTGGGATCTGATATAGGAGTCAGAGGTGAAGGGCACACACAGACCTCGTCTTTCCTTCAGACTGGACAGGCAGGAAATAGCATTTTCTGAGCTTCCCAGCTGTCCGTTGATGACGAATTCCTGCTTGTTCCCATTTAGCCCAGCTTCAGCTGGTCTGAATATATTCTATTTGCAAGTGCCCTGGGATTAGTTCAAGTTGCTCCAGACTTCAGCGTGCTGACGTTGGAGGAGATAAACAGAAGTAATTTGCTGATTCACCATTACAATTTTCATAAAATATGAGTCAGGGTTTTCTTCTTTCATGTAACACGGAAATTAGGTTACCATGCTTTGCTGAGCCCTGTGCTGCACTATGTGTGTTCCCAGTAGCATCTCATGTTCCTGCAGAGTATTTTTGGAAGAATAACCAGATTTGTGAGAAACCAGATCTGTTTCCCTTGGCCTTCCAACAAACTGGCACTCACCACTCAGTGCCTTGAGTTAAAGGCCTCTTCTTCCCTCCATTTATAGAGTTGTGATCCCAAGTGGATTTTCTGCAGCCTCTCACCTGTTGGACTGTTAAACCTCTGTTTAAATTTGACACTCCCATGAGCTCCTCCAAACCTGGACATCTGCAGCAAGGCTTGCTGAACGCCTGTGGTAGAGGGGTTGGAACGAGAAGATCTTCAAGGTTCCTTCCAACCCACACCATTCTGTGCTTCAAGCCTCAGGATCCACCTCAAATTCCAGACTAGGGAGACACCTCTTTCCTCAGGTTGTTCTTTCATTTTGCAAAAGCGTCTTCCTGGCAGCCTTTGCACGTGGATTTCCCCTTGGATGTGTCTCCCATGTTCCTGCTGTTGCCTGGACAAACCATCCCCTCCTCTTGACTCTGGCAGTGCCTTTCTGGTTTAACACAGAGTAAAATTGAAGTGGTGACTGGAGAAAATGACATCAGCATTTAAATAGATTTCCTGAGGAAATTTTTAATGGTCATTTTTATAGCTTATTTTGTGCTTTTAAAATTTTTCCTCCCTGGTCAAAGGTCAAGAAATTATTTCATACAGACCAGTACAGGAAAAGAACTAATTCTGACTAATCTCAGGGGGTTGATTGTTTTGATTCATTTTCATCCTGAGCATTGATTGCCTTCAGAGAGTTTCTTTGGATGAATCAAAATATTCTTCACTTCTAGGTTGAGGCAATACAAAAACTTAACAAATCTCTTCACATTTAAGAGTAAAACTCCATAAAAGGGAGTGGGCGCTATAAAACCCCTGACCTCAATGGACTTCTGGGACTTTCTTTAAGAGAAATGTGCACAGCAAGGAGCTCTCAGTACTTTCACTCAGTGGCTACTAAACTGAATATAAATTCCATCCAAATCCTGGCCGAGCATTCAATGCAAGGTGCCTGGGGATGAGAGGAAGAGTTTACAGTGCTCTGAGAGTCCTATGTGCAATCTGGCTTCACTCTGGCAGGCTGGAAAGGAAAATTTCTCATGGTTCTGTTCTCTTTGTGTGTGTACGTGTGTAAAAATGAATGTCCAGTTCACCTGGGAAATGCACATTTACCCACCCCCATGTTGGTTCAGAAGCATGTGCCTAAAGTTAAGGCCACGAGGAATGTTTTTTCTGAGGTGATTTCCTTTGAGACAGAATAAGCATCATTCATGAACTTGAAATTCTGGAGTTTTAGAAGGAAAACATAGCCCTGTGATGGAATTTTCCAAAGGTAAAGATATTTCCTTCCACCTTGCTGAACTGCAGAGTGCCGAGCTAAATGCACAGGGTATCTCAGATCTAAATACACGTGAGAACTGGGGGAGTGCAGATCAGGCTCTGACCTTTACAGTTCCAGTCTTCAGCCTTTTACAACTGCTTTTATTGCTCTCACAGTTTGAACTTGTTCTGCACAGCCAAATCCCTGTGAAATTTGATAAAATCTCCAGGTAGGGCTGGACCCCATCGTTGCTGTGGAGGATTTAGGCGCTGTTATTCCAGCAAAACATGACCTTGCATTAGGTTCTCCATGGCATACTATGGACCTTGAGCTCTGCATTCATAAAACCCCATAAAGGGCACGGTTCCAAAGTCTGTGAAAAACTGGCTGTGCCTCTACAGTTTTATTCAGCAAGAAATCAGTGCTGTGCGTCACTGGTCAAAAGATGACTAAGCTCTGGTTATAAATGATAAAAACTGTGAGGATTTACAGCTTGATTATCCCTTTTTACTCCTTTGGAGTAATACCTTACTTCTTCACCAAGGAATTAGAGATAAGCAAATCTTTAAACGAGGTGTTTGCTCAAGAGCTTTGCCTGTGAGAAATGTATTTATGGGTATATTGAGTGCTTTCTGGAATTAGGGCCAAAGCAGGAGGAGGCAGCAAGTGTCCAGGTTTAGGGAGTGTTTCTTGTACATCACCACAGGAGACCTGGCCTCAGGGGCGGCCTTTAAAATCCTCATTTCCAAACCAAACAAAGGGAGCTGGGTGGAATCCTGGCTTTACTGAACTCAGGAGCAGAAGTTCCAGCAACCTCAGTGGCCCGGGGATGTCATCAGAGAGATGTCCTTGTCCTTCACCCAATCTCCTGTCACTTTTCCACACGGAGAACGTGGTGCTGTCAGCCCTGCGGTGGCATTCCTGACCTGCCTGCCTGTGGCCAGTCCCAGCAGCCTGCTGACATCGCCATGGCACATTTTTACATCTGCCTCCCTGAAAATGTGCAAAGAGGTAAAGGCATAATTCCAAGAGAATCCAGCTCTCCCTGACATTAAACTGCATTCATCACCCATTGAACACGAGCTATTCTCGGTGTACTGAACACTATTCCATTGCCCAGCTGTGCCATGGTACTGCAACTTCCTAGTGATAAAAGTGAAAAAAAAAGGAAACATATGTATCTTTTCCTAAGTAATTCACTGTTTACGAAGTGCAGGAGGACCATTAACTAATTAATTTGCCCAATTAATCATTCAATAGCTACATACAATGGCTGGGCAAACCATGGGCTTCATCCTGGCACAGGCTGAGTGTGCAGCTTCCATCGTGTTCCTCTCTCCAGCAATGCTGCGTGTCCAGGGCCACTGGGCTCCCTCCAGCTTGGCTCTGGTGGCCCAGGACCAGGCAACTGGAAAAGAGACTTTTGGGGGCTGAGATTTGGTTTGTGTTCGGAATTTGTGAGGCTTTCAAATGTCTCCTCACCTCTTTTCCCTAACTTCTGAACTAGGAATAGAAATTAATATAATAATAATAAACAAAGAAAAGAAATAATAAACTAGTATAATAATATAAAGTAATTGAAATATAAGTGCTTTTCAGAGCTAGGAATATAAAATATTATAAACTGACTTAATGACATAAAATGAAGTCGTCTCGGGAGTGGGATTTTTTAATTGTCAAGTGCTTTGTAATCGCTGCAATTGCTCCATCATAAAACTATTCCTAAGAGGAAAGATGTTTTTAAGGGCCCTAAAGAATAACAGCTGGTCTGGGGATTTTTATGTTCAACAAGGGTCATATTTCCTTGCTGTGGATTCTTTTAGGAGAAAAGGTTAAAATCCTGCTTTGGCGTAATACCCAAGAGCCAGCCTAGCAGTACCTGGGTGCTGGAAGGTCAAGTACAGACACAGCTATTTAAGGTGATTTTATATTTCCCTATGATAAAATGCAGTTTAAAATACTTTCATGTCCTTTTTTTTTTGCTCATTGTTATGAGTCACTGTACTACTAAATCTGCACTTTTTTTCAAAACTAATCATGGCTTACCCATTTGGCATATTTTCTCAGAACAGTTAAGTAAATTCTCTCTCATTTTAGGTCTGTGTTTAAGCAAACTTAAACCTTGTACAGCAGCAAAGGTATTCAGTGTCACAGTGGAATGGAAATTACCAAAAATGGCACAAATGCCATAACCTCGTCTCATGCCGGGCTTTATCCCATTCACCCAGTGAAGTAATTGATCAAAGATAATAAATTTTAGAAGCTCACGTTGGAAAGCCTGGTCTTTAAATTGGGTCTTTAGAGCTGAACTGAGTCTATGACATCATGCCTTGTACAGGGAAGAGCATATGGAATGTTTACAGCGGGACCATCTCTGAGCAGAGCCACGCTGGAGGAGATCCTGGTTCCAGAGCTGAGGATCACACAGCTGCCAAGCACTTTTCCACTCTGGGAAGGGTGGGGCTGCAGGTGAGGCAGAAATTGGGGGATTGAGTGGCCAAACTGCAAGTGCTGGTGCTCACATCACTGATTTCCCCTCAATCATCTTAATCCTTCTATTTGCGCTTCTGAAACGTAGATTTCCTTGGCAATTACATCCTGTGTAATTGTGTCTTGCCCAGAGAAGCTGTGGCTGCCCCATCCCTGGAAGTGTCCAAGGCCGGGGTGGATTGGGCTTGGAGCAACCTGGGATGGTGGAAGGTGTCTCTGCCCATGGTAGGGAGTGGGACAATGGTCTTTAAAATCCCTTCCAACCCAAACCATTCAATGATTTTATGAAATAGTGAGGCCAAACCCACAGACTATTTGTGCAGGAAGGACCTTGAAACCAAACAAGTTTAGTTTTCACTTTTCTTGGGTTTAGTGATCTGAGAACTGGATCACCAGGACAAAAATGCTTTCCACCAAGTCAGTGGGACCTTCTTTCCACAGGCTGACAGGACCTCACATTGCACCAGGGGAGGGTCAGGTTGGATATTAGGAAAAAATTCTTCATGGTAAGGGTTCTTAAAGCATTGGAATGGACTGCCCAGGGCAGTGGTGAAATCACAGAAGCACAGAATATGCTGAGTTGGAAGGGACCCATCAAGATCATCAAGTCCAGCTCCTGGCCCTGCACAGACATCCCAACAATCCAGCTCTGTGCCTGAGAGCGTTGTCCAAGTGCTCCTGGAGCTCAGTCCCCGTCCCTGGAGGGATTTAGCAGCCATGTAGATGTGGCACTTGGGGACACGGGTTAGTGGTGGGTTTGGCAGCACTGAGGTCTCTCGGTGGCCTTAGGGGGCTTTTCCAACCAAAACAATTCCCTGATTTTATGATTCCTTGAGTCCATGCTTCCACAGTTCTGTGCCCTCCACGGGGAGTGTGTGGCAGGGGAGGTGGACGAGGCGATGGTGGCCGTGTCCTCTCGGTGTGACCGCGGGGCAGAGCACGGCCGCGGTGCCGGTGTGCGGACCCTCCGAGCCGGGGCTGCGGGTGTGCCGGCGGTACCGGCTGTGCCGGGGGTACCGACTGTGACAGTGGTGCCGGCGGTACCGGCTGTGCCGGGGGTCCGGACTGTGCCGGGGGTACCGGCTGTGACAGTGGTGCCGGGGGTCCCGGCGGTGCCGGGGGTACCGACTGTGCCGGGGGTACCGGTTGTGACAGTGGTGCCGGGGGTCCCGGCGGTGCCGGCGGGCCCGGCCGGGCGGCGGCGGGCGCGGCCCCCTCAGCGGCGTTGCCATGGCGGCCGCGCTGCGCTCCGCGGGGGCGGGCGGGGGCGGGCGCGGGGCGGGGCGGCCCCTTCAGCACCAGCGCGGCCGCGGACAGCGGCGGCCCCGGCGCGGCGCGGGCACCACACGGGGCGGCTGCACGGTGAGTGTCCCTTACACCCGCTCCGTGAGTGTGCCCACACGGTGAGTGAGGGTCCCCCCACCCGCTCGCTGCGTGTCCGCCACACGGGGAGTGAGTGTCCCCGCACCCGCTCGGTGCGTGAGAGTCCCCGCACCCGCACGGTGACTGAGTGTCCGCACACTCGCACGGAGCGTGTCCCCCGCAGCCCCTTGGTGACTGAGTGCTCCCACAGCCGCTCGGTGAGTGAGTGTCCCCCACAGCCGCTCGGTGAACGGGTGTCCCCCGCATGGCGAGTGAGTGTTTCCACAGCGCCCAGCCCGCAGGGCCGGCGGGTCGCGGGTGCCCGCGGGGTTGGGCCGGGCGGGGCCGTTGCGGGAGCGGTTGGGCTCGGTTAAAAAACTTGGCCAAGCCCGGAGCGCTCGGCTCGGCTCGGCTCGGGCCTTTTCCTTCTCTCTCCGTAAGGCGTTTTCCTTAGAGACTTATCGGGTGAACTTGTAAAAAGGGCGGTTTGGCGGCGCGGCGGTGCTGGAGGGGGCTGTGTGTGTCTGGCTGCACGTGAGCTCCGTCTCACTACGGGCGTTCCTTTGCATGAATCCTAAAAGCTCCCTGGATTTGGGCAAGCCCTGCCTCGACACATTCATAGTATAGCAGTAGTGGGAGCGTGGCATTACTTACTCGCTGTCGGAAGCTCTGTCATCCCACTTAGATGATGACAGCCCTGGTAGCTGAGGCCTTTTCTGTGTATTCTGCAAGGACCATCCGTGTTTTGGGGGAGGTCACAGCCTGGAGGTGACAGTGACAGTGAAGTGACAGTGACTGCAAGCTGCGATTCTGTGCCCTAAACTATTCGGAAGTGCCTGCATGCAAAGCAAAACTGCTTTCCAGCAACTTGGGGCTGGAATTCTGTGTCTTCCCAGCCAGGAATCACTCTCCTGTGCTCCCTGCCTTCTCTCACAGGCATCTCTGATACATCTTTAAGCCACTGCAAATCTGTAATAACATTAATTGTTCCCTCGGAAAGAGGAGGGTGGGCTCTGCAGGCTCACACACGTTGTGTTCCGTGTGCTGCCTTAACAGTAACAGCCTGTTCGTGCCTCCCATGAAAAGCAGCCAGGTGGGAATGAATGGGGATGTGCCGAATTCTCCGCTAAAGGCCGAGGGATGAATAATAAATGACAGTGACTCCAGAGCAGGGACTCTCCCACGCTTCGTGCTCCTGACTTCTCCTTAAGCTCTAGACACAGATGTGATGTGTCTGTCCCATTCAGAAATGTTAAAAACAATCCCTGTGCCCTTTCATCCTCTGTGTGCTGTGCCTGCAGCGTCCAGGACTTGGGAATACGGGCTTGATGCGTGGAGGGAGAATAGCAGTCTGCATTATACCTTCTGCTCCTTCTGTCTTATCCCTCTGGCATTCCCACAGCTTAGTTCAAAGGGAGCACCAATAATTCCTTTAATTTGCAGTGCTGCAGACCTTTGACCTCAGGGCAGTGCTGCCTGCACACCCTCCCAGCCCAGTTGTGCATCCCAGGCATAACTTTACAGTAAATTTAGTTTTGTTGCCTCATTAGGCACCAGACACACAGGGCTGTGTAAGGACTGTGTGCTCTAGAATGATGCAGCTGCCACAGAGACATGTTGCCCCCTGAGAGCAAAAGCCTGACCCTAAATTCCTGCCCTGTAGATCAGGGCTTGAACTCCTGCTTAAGCTCAGGAGTAACTGCTGACACAGTAGAGTCCTGTAATTTATGAATCGACTATAAATCAGGGAGACAGAAGTAGACCAAGTTCCTTGAAAGATCACATTGAGACTGAGTTATTTTGGAGAGTCAATTAAGCAGCATTTAGGCTGGCAGTGGAAATTAATTCATTAATTAACACTGCTTGAAGGAATGAAATTCTACGCATGTTTTCAGAACACTCCTAATCCAGAGTGGTTTTGTGGCTTTCCTGGTTCTGGGCTCTGATGATCAGACTGCAGGAGGGGTTTGGGCTGTGCCATCTGTGCTTGGGCATAGGAGGGGGTGAAATCTTTGTACCTTGTGCTCTGCTTTCCCTCCCTCATTTGTGTTGAGAAGACCTTGGTGGGTCATCCTGAGGTTGCTGACAGTGTTTGTTGAGTTCTCAGTACCTTGATGGTCTCTGCATATGGGGATAGATTTTTTAAAATGGATTTAACACATAGTTATGTGTTCTATGTCATATCTCTCTTACGTGTCTATGTTTAACCCACATGGTTTAATGGTGAAAGTCAATGAACAGTTAGAGGATTTGGAGGCAAATTCCAAGTCAAATTTCATCATCAAAGTATGGAGTGAGGGATGGTCCATGGAGAGTGGAAGTGAGCTCAGGGTTTATCTTACAGATACTCAGCCATGAACAGACCAGGCCAATTCTGGTCCCATTTACACCAGAGCAATTCCTGCTGAATTGAATTGTTATTCAGTCAATTCCTTTATCAGGAACTGTAGTGGTGGGACAGGGAGTAGTAATTTTAAACTGAAAGATGGGAGATTTAGCTTCAATATATGGAAGGAATTGTTTCCTGTGAGGGTGCTGAGGCCCTGGCACAGGGTGCCCAGGGAAGCTGTGGCTGCCCCTGGATCCCTGGCAGTGTCCAAGGCCAGGTTGGACATTGGGGCTTGGAAGCTTTCCACTGGGACAGTGGAAGATGTCCCTGCCCATGGCAGGGGGTGGCACTAGATGGGCTTTAAGGTCTTTCCTGACCCAAACCATTCTATGAATTTATGCCATTTGGATTCAAACATTAAAAAAATAGAAATATTTTGAAAAGTGCAGTCTGGCTTTTTCCCTTTGCCACCATGATCTCATGCAAAAATAATTATTCAAAGTATCAGTAGGGAAATCTAGGATGCCCCAGGAAATCAGCAACGTGCCATTGCCTATGGCCGTGCTGAGTTAGTGTGGTACAGCAGGGGAGAACCCAGCTGCAAAACTGGAGCATAATATTGAGCGTGATTCCTTCACGTTGCAGAATTGCTCACAGGTAAACCACCATTTCAGTTCTTTTCTAGCCAAGTTATTTTAGAAGCTCTAAAAACTGTTTCTCTCTCAGTGTGTATCAGCAAAAGGAGGGTTTTCCTCCATAAAACATCACGAACGGGTACAGCAGATGTTGATTTATGTCCACATCAGCTGATTTTCTTCTCCATTACCCTTTCTGCTGGATCTTTGCTTATCCAGCAGGTCCTGTCGCCCTGACATCCGATGTCAGGTTGGATGTTTTTGCACATTGGGTGAAAGCTTGACTCAGTCTTTCTCCCCAACTTGGTGTCGTCAGGCGCATGATGGTCATTATGAATTATTGATAGTGATGGAAAAGTCACGAATGCACAGCTGTGCTGCAGGGCCCGGGCCTTTTTCTTGGGTTTAATCATCACTTTATCTCCTCTCTGCCTCTTAGTAATAATGTCAACAGAGATTTCATGCTACCTTCACCACAAAAGAGGAGCAGTTCCCTGCTCTGATGCTGCAGTCAGAATCCTTTTTCCTGCTGCAGTTTGACCAGAGTTATGCAGATTTTTTAACTGAAAACTCTAGAAAACATTTCACTTATCAAAAAACTATTTTCTAGGGGAATCTAGGCTGTCACTGATGCAAAATTAAACATAAACTCTTGTGCAGCAAATACTTTGAAGATAATGAATAATTCATTTCTTTTTCCCCACTTTTACAGTATAACTCATAAAATTGGGAAAATGGCTGTAAAATGAAATCCCACTGCTGTGTTTTGTATTCAGAGAGTAACTTTCTAATATAAGTATGGAAATTAATTCATAAAAATATGAATTCTATATGAACATTGTAAACACAAATAGTAATATAATTAAGCAGTGGAAGACGCAGTAATCTTTGAGTAGCTTGTGAGACACATTCCTGTGGAGGTGTCAGCCCAGCCTGCTCCAGGATACAGAAGTTTTCCCAATTCAATTTAAACTCCCCCCTTGCTGTTGCAGTCAGGAAGAGCCTTTATTTGAAGTGATCCTAAACTGCTTCACAAATCAACCTGGAGCCTGGGCCTGGAGTTCACAGCTTCTGCCATGAAATGAAAATACTCCTGGAGTGGAACAGAATAATTGTTTAACAGAAACACTTTTCTAACATGTGCAGAGCAGAGCACAGGTGATGCAGGGAGGCCTTCGGGGTGCATTTCTTTCAGCTTTCAGGCTCCTTCCAAGGAAAACTCCAAATCCACTCTGCATGAACCATCAAAACCCACCCTCAATACCCCAGTGGCTCATTACTGATTTAGAGGGGAAAACCCCCACACTGCACTGACTGAAGGAACTAAATGCAGCTTCCAGCAAGGGTTTTTGGGTATGATCAGTCGGAAAAGAGAAATGCATTCTGTGGATGTGGTTGTGTTGGAACCCTCTCAAAATAGACAGAAATGTCATCGTGGAGGATCCTCTCATGGTTTAGTGACCAAGGCAGTTCTTGGGGATATTTGGTGCTTGTCCTTTGGTGTAGATGAGGGGAGAGTGGTTCTGGAGAGTTCCTGAGGAGAGCCTTGACTTTGTAATGCCCTTTTTACCCTGAAAGCAGCCCAGCATTAGGGCTGCAGTGGCACATGGCATCGCTCATCCCTCTTCCTCTGGCATTTGAAGAGGAGAGATGATTATGAAGATGGTTAAAAGACGGAAAAGAAAGATTGTTTCAATTTTTACCTTGCCTGCTTTTGCTGCAGTTTAGTCATAATAATGAGAGTTTTTGATAAGTGAGCTTTGGATTGAGTCACTGGGATCTCGAGTGAGTAAATAGATTTTGGGATTAGTCTGAGGAGTTGAGCAGAGCAGTCAGGAGAAGCTGCAGCACAGAGGGGGAGGAAGGAATCTCTTGGATCCTTGGATCTTATTCCTGCCACTTTGGGGGGCATCACCATGAAATGCCCTGGGAGGGCTCACGAGGTGTCTGAGAAACCTCCATGTCCACCAAAGCCCATGGGAGACATGGAAACCTGGAAGGTTTGAGGGTCAATATTCCTCGGGGTGGAACCTGGGAGTGGGGACACCCAAAGGAGTGACCAGCTGGGAGATTGTGGGACAGAAGGAAATCCAGGACACAGAGCCCCACGTCATCTCCCAGACTCTTCTGGATCTCAGAATAGTCCTGTGCTGCTTAGGCATGGAGACACCAGGGGAAAAGGCTTGGGAATGGGTTTGTTGGTGCGTGTCGCCACAATTCGCATCCCGCATTCAGGAGCAGGGAAATACTCTCTTTAAAACACAGGGTGATTGTTGACACAGTCATTTTTATTTTTGTTTCTCCTTCAGCTGAAAAAGTCCTGGGAAGCCTGAGTGTAGCGTAAGGAAATGATGCTTTTTCCTGCGGTGACTGAGCCAATAAAAGGCAGCTGTTGGGAATAATGTCCCCGTAGGCAAAGCAGCTCATCAATCTCAGCTGCTGCTTCTATGAACATATTATATAATAATGCCTCTTCTAAAAAAAAATGCCATAAAGGTCTCTCTCTTCTTCCCCTAAATATCACCAGGGGAAGCCATAAATTCTGCTCCAGTGTTAATCTGTTCTATCATGGTGATATATCCATTAATGAATATCATAGATCCATTAAACCTTCCATCCTTGCACGGAAAGAAATAACAATATTTCGGTGTTAAAAAGAAGTTTGTATTTTTATGCAAAGTGACTGATTTGTCTGACTTTTCCAGACTCTACATGCCGAGAGTCTTTTATCTAAGCAGCCCAGAACTCTTTCCTTTGCCATCAGGGTCTAACTGGCTGCTCACTGCCAGGCTTAGAGCAGAGCTCAGCCCTTGCCAGACTTAACCCTTTATTCCAGCTGCCAGTGTGAGCCATCAGTGCACGGATTTGGGGGCAGGTCAGGAACATGCATCCAGCTAATTAGTAGCCCATCAGGAGCTGGAAAGCAAATGAAAGCTGCAGACAGGCCCTGGCACAGCAGACAGGTCCTCAAAGGGTGAGCAGAGCGAGTGCTGTGCTTCTGGCAGCACTAAAATGGCATTTTCAGGGATAAAAATCTGCCTGCTGTAGCATGGAGGAAAAATCCATTATATTCCTAAAAAATTAATAACACAGTCCATACCTCCTTGGGCTATAATTTCAGTTTTTCCTGCAGGTTATGCAGATATTTACACTTAAATCATACTTGCAATATTATGTTTCCTAAGAACCATATATAATTTCAGCATAAAAGCTGAGATTGTGGAACACAACTCAGCAAGGAGTAAATTCCTGTGGATATCAAACCATCCAGTGGACAGGCCCTGCTTAGGATAGTCAGGGAACTTGAGTGGGTGTTGTGAACTTTGCGGGATGGGGTGCTGGAATGGGAGGTGTTGGAAGGAAAGCCTGAGAATACAGACTGTCAGCATGTGTTTGAAATGAGAAACAAATATAAGAAAGTGCCTTTATGACAGCAGATGAATATTTACAGAAATATTTCATTCCAGCACAGCCAGCCAATGAACATGGAAATTCCAGCAATAGGATCCTGGGCTTACTCTAAATGAACCAACCTCACGTGCCAGGAAACAAGACCTTCCTGTCAGCTGCACACTCTGATAGAAAGAATCTAAAGCCACTACACAATTCATAATACTTCATTCTGCTGAGTTATTATTCATTCTAAATTTTATATGATTCTACTACGTCCCTGCTAATTTGCATGTCTATTAATAATATTAAATTCCCACTCAGAATCCCGTAGGGAAAATGCCAAGTTTGTTAATATCCTTGCAGAGGATTAAGCATGACCTGAAACCCGGAGTTTTTATAAGCACTTTGGTGCTTTTTCCACTACTTTTACCTTATAATTTCCAACTTCAAAGGCTGTTGTTATACCTGCAGGACTGCCAAGCTATAATGCATCATTTATTATGTCCAGCAGGTGACTGGTGGTTAACATTGATCTCCAAATGAATGTGGTTGTTTGTTGGGTTTTATTTCCTGCAGCTTTCCCGGGGAGCTTCGTGTTTCTGTCAGTGACAAGATGACAATTCATATTTCTACCAAATGATGCAGTGACTCATCCTATTAACTCCGCTGGAATACACGCTTCCAGTCGTCCTGCCACGGTGAGTCTGGAATTTTGCATCTTTGCTGGGAATATTATTCAGGACTTAGTCCATAGTATGTGTTTGGTAGTACAAATAATCTTTTCCTAAAGCAGGAACTTCCCAGGCATGACCACAGCCCCAAATAGACCAAATATTGCATATGCCAGCTGTTTTTAAAAAGTTATTGAAGTATTTTAGAGCAATTGAGATACTGGTGGCCTCATGTTCTGTACACTGCTTGGTTTGTTTGGACTGGAGGCCCTGTGAGAAGGAGCCTCGTGTGTTGTGGGAACTGATACCAGGTCATAATAAATGGGCCCTTGAAAATGTTGCCCTGTCAGGGGATCCCCATCTGGCTAAGAATGAGTGTACCATGAATCATGATGGAAAAATGGGATGTCCAAAAAGCCCTGAATATCCAGCATGGCAGAATATGGATTATGATTTCATAGTGGGTGCCCAAATTAAACTCCTCATTTTGTGCCTCCTGAGAGCTCCCAGCTCATCAAGCCAATATCCTGGAACATTCCAGTACAAACATAATCCCGGGATGGTTTGGGTTGGAAGCACCCTTACATCCCATCTTGTTCCATGGGTAGGGAAACAGCCATAGTTCAGGATGCTCCAAGCCCCATCCAACCTGGCCTTGGACACTTCCAGGGATCCAGGGGCAGCCACAGCTTCTCTGGGCACCCTGTGCCAGGGCCTCCCCACCCTCACAGGGAAGAATTCCTTCCCAATATCCCATCTGACCCTGCCCTCTTTCCCTTAAAGCCATTATCCATGTTCCTTGGGTTGGGTGGAAAAAGTAGGACACATTTTTGTGGATCAAGTCTCCTCTTGTGTTTACTTTTTGTGCCCTTGAAGGTGACATTCTGTGGTACAGCCCAAGCCAACTGCTTTGCAGTGCATTTTGCCCACCTTGCAACCTTATCTGCCAGGGAAGAGCTGATATCATTTGTTATCCCAGGGAAACTCGATGGTAACTGGCCTGAAAAACTGATGGCAATTCATGCGTTATCTCTTGATAACAGGATAAATAAACACTGCCTCCACCGTGTGCATTAACATTAATGGAAGGAAAAACTCATGGAAAACACTGTCAAACCAATTTAAATATGTCCCCATTTAGGTTCCCCAGATGCTTTACTGCTTCTCCTTGTCTCGTCTGGGTTTAATTTACAACTGGAAGTCCCTCCACGTTTGACATTCTTGCCTTTGGAGCTTATGCCAGCTGCAGTCCTGAAGTAAGTGAACAAAATACTTCTAAATGCCTGGCTTAATGGAGAAATGGATCTCTTAATTAAAATAAAGCTTTAGCAGGACATCATGGAAATCGTTAATGATGTACATCATGTGTAAGCAGGAAAACCAGTGCAGAGATGTGAGGAATGGCAGAGTTTCTGTGGGTGTTTCTGAAGTGATCCCCCAAAACAAAGACACCGCGGCAGCTCCCAAGACATTCTGCTACATCTCCTTTCTAGCCTCTTCTCCCAGGGAACAGGGGACAGGATGAGGGAAGTCTCAAGCTGTGCCAGGGGAGGTTCATGTTGGACAGCAGCAGGAATTTCTTCATGGAAAGGGTGGTCAGGTATTGGCAGGGGCTGCCCAGGGAGGTGGAGGAGTCCCTGTCCTTGGAGGTGCCCAAGGAAGGACTGGAGGTGGCACTCAGTGTCTGGGCTGGTGACAAGGTGGGGATGGGGCAGTGGTTGGACTCGGTGGTCTTGGAGGGCTTTTCCAGCCTCAGTGATTCTGGAATTCTGTGATCTGTGAAAGGTCCACGCACAACTGATTTCAAGTGCAAAGTAGAAAGAATTGGAGCATTTAAGTATTCCCAACCTTTATTGTAAACAGAAAAACATGGGAGCAGATAGAAGCAAAGGGAAGAGGATGGAGCTGCCACAGCTGCACAAAAACTATTTCAGCTGTATCCTGCCTGAAAATGCCAGCACATGGCGAACCCTTTGAAAACACACTGAATCAACATTATGGAATATATAAAAAAAGAATCTAAACAGTTTATCAGTAAAATATGAGCTAAATTTGATGAGACTGTTCTCTAGACTGTAAGTATCTGTTTCTATGAAAGTTGTGGGGAGCATGAAAGCTGTCATTAGCATGGCAGATTTGCTTCATTCAGATGTAAAGCCAGATCTGCTTGGATTTTTTTGATGAAGCTCATGCATAGTGGAGTACTGAGAGGTGGTTAATGAAACATTTTAGCATCATTGTAAGCCCAAACTCAGAGCTGCTTGGTCCAAAAAGAAAATTAAGAGCCTCTAATTTCAATAGGAAAACAAATGATAAAATTTAACAATATTATGTTTAATGATCCAACAGTATCCAAACATTTTTCCATATTGTGACCACTTTATCAGCTGAAGGTGACCACTCAAGGACAAGTTGGAAGTTGAGTCAGGGAAATATTTTTCTAACCTTATAATAAGGATAATATATCACAAAACTTGACTGGGTCTGATCCATCTTATTCTGTGCTTCTCTAGCCAGTGTATGTAAAAGAAAACACCCTGAAAACTGCTTTTCCTCATCATTTCATCTGTCAGAGATCTTTAATCAGGTGGGATTCAGGGTCTGCTGCAGTTTATGGTAACATTTAAATCCCATAAACAAAAAAACTTAAGAGAATCTCAGTAAATTACAAATACTAATGAAGTGTGGAAAGAGACATCCTCTTTTGAATTTCACTACCATGGTGGTGGTGTTTGTGCAGCTTCCATTTGCCCACGTGCAGACTTTAGGACAAGAAAGCCCTGAATGTGGAACACATGAGATGCTTTGGGGTGTTCCTATGGAATTCTTTGGCAGGGTGCCACAGGGAAATCTTAAGGAAGGCTGGGATTAGGGGTGCCACTGGGGTGAGGTGTATCTGCATCCAGGGACCATGGAATCCCAGGATGGTTTGGTTGGAAGGGACCTTAAAGATCACCTGCTTCCAGTTCCACTTCTACTGTCCCAGGTTGCTCCAAGCCCTGTCCAACCTGGCCTTGCACACTTCCAGGGATGGGGCAGCCACAGCTTCTCTGGAACCTGTGTCAGGGCCTCACCACCCTCACAGGGAAGAATTTCTCCCTAATTTATTCTAAACCTCTCCTCTTTTACTTTAAAACCATTCCTGTGTCCTATCACTCTCTTTCCATGTAAACTGATCACCCTCCATTGCAAACAGCGCCAGTTTCCAAGGAATAAAGTGATTTTCCAGCCTCTTTTCCCATTAACCAGCTCAGTACTCACTTGTGCTTGGCTTCATCTGAGTGCTGTGGTCACATGCAGGGAGTTTCCTTCCCTTCATCCCAGGATCTCTTGTTTTACACAACACTTTGACTAATTGCAACCTCAGTGTTGCTGCTGATGTATTGCAACTGAGGTTAATTACATTAATAATAACTCCTGGCATTAACCTGAGCACCTCAGTAAATAAATTTCCCCCTGCTTTGAGAAATCAGGTTCCTAAGGACTATAAAAGTGCCTAGGAATTGTTCTTGCTGCCAGAAGAGACTGAGGAAAAGAACAAGGGAAAATCCTTCTAGGAGAGTGCAGGGTTAAAGTATTGGGTTGCAAACTGGTAGAAAATTAGTAAATAATAAATACTACTACTAGTGCTACTAATGTTTATTTATGTTTATCTGCAAATTAATTATATTTTTGAAAACTGAGTTCCTGGGTTTTTTTCCTATCACATTTTCCTCACTTGTCAAAGCTGAAGGTGTTATTTCAGCACAGAATTCTTTAATATTTATCATAAAACATTAATGGTGAGACTCTGAGCTCCCAAAGCCTCCCCAGATTCTCCAGGAATCCCTTCAGAGAAATGACATTTTGAGGGACGACTCTTCAACACAAAAGAGAGATTTACTGACATTACCTTCTCGTTTCAGTTTCAAACCTCAGTATATTGGAATAACATCTGAAATACCTAAAAACATGTAGCAATAAAGGAAGGATTTCTAAGCTTATTTAGGGATACGTCCATCTTCTGACTTTCCAAGTGTTTGAAGAGGGTCCCTCTGCTAAAAGGGGATTGAATTTCAACATTCCCTTTTCTATTCCCCCTTTTTTTTTACATCACAGCATCAGCCTCAAAAAGGTCAAAGTTTTGCAATATTAGACAAATGCCATAATAAAAACTACTGCTTAGACAACAATTCTGACAATTCTAAGTTTGCTAGGGGATCATTGGGGCTGGTCCACTGTAATCTGATGTATAAAAAGCTGGACTTGATGATCTTGGAAGTCTTTTCCAACCTTAGTTCTGTGATTCTGTGAATGATTCAGGTGACAACATGGCAGCAAAAACATTTGAACAAAACTCCCTCCTTTCAACCTGCCTCCACCCAGGGTCGTCCCACTTCCAGAATTTCTGTAACAGCTGTTTTTTAGGATAAACTTGTACTGAGTTGTCATAAAGGCTCTGAAGGATGCTTAGCAATAGTTTTAAAGGAATAAGCATGGCATTCTGATGAAAATTTAATGATGAAATCATTAGCATGTAAAATAGGCAGTGCTGTGGATGGCAGTTTCTCTGCTTTTCAGTTCAAACGTGTCCTCTAAATGCCTGCAGGAAAAACGTGGATATTTCTGAATACACCTGAAAACATACCTGTTATGTCTGTGGAATTATGCACTATGTACATGATGTCAGGAGCTACGTGGTTGTGCCAGACCTATGGGACCGATTCCAAGACCTTCACACTGTCAATTAAATTCCCAACTTCAGTCCTGCTTTAGCCAACTTTTAAAACATTCCTTCAACTT
This sequence comes from Corvus moneduloides, assembly GCF_009650955.1. Taxonomy (NCBI): domain Eukaryota; kingdom Metazoa; phylum Chordata; class Aves; order Passeriformes; family Corvidae; genus Corvus; species Corvus moneduloides. The sequence continues at coordinate 5,246,687 of NC_045489.1, read as the reverse complement.
CAAACATCTGGTTTGTTCCATTCTTTGTCATGAGGCCAGGAAGGTGCTTGGAATTACATATGCTCCTGATCAGCTTAATGGGAGTTGAAATTCCAGCAGAAGTATGTGAAATAGAACTCTGCCATATTCAAAGCTATTTGGCAGCTCACAAAGTTACTTGAAATTACTAAAATATTCCAAAATGTGGAATCTGAAGGCGAGGGAAGGGGAATGTATGACAACGTACATATGGAGTCACTACTGATTAAGAAACAACAGTGGGGACTTTTCAGTAGTGTTATTACTTAGTATGATTTTATTTTATTTTTATTCTTGAGCTTTGGCTGAAAGAATATGTTTGAGCCATCTGGCTGCAGAAACACTCGGGGGTGTTTCAGTAGCAGGTTCTGGGTGCTGGCAGATTCCCAAAGGCACTTCTTCCACCCGGCTGGTGCCTCACTGAACATGTTCAGATCCCCCCTGGACACCACCTGAGTGTCTCATCTCCTTGCTAGATGTGATGTTATGAAGGCAAGATACCCTTTTAAACTGAGAAGTTCCCAAATCTGAGCTTTATCCCATGTATTCTATAGGTGTTTCTTTACAGGTTCTCTTGAGGTTCTTTCTCCACAAGACTGGAAGGAGTTGTCTCACCAGATCTGACAAACCACGACTTGCAGCATTGATACATGAATGTAAAACATGGTTAATGGCTAGAAGGGAAATATTTTCCTCAGAAACATCGTGGAAACAGCTTAACAGTTATCAGACATCCAGTCCTTAAACCATAAGTGATTAAAGGATGCATGTGTTTAGATGAGCCACAGAGACCAAAGTTCATCCAAGGCATATGGCTGGATAAACAGGGAGCAGGTTGCATCATTCCTGCTTTTCACAAAAAAACTTCCTGGTCTTTTAGTACGATTAAGTATTCAAGTCACTGAAGATCAAGGGAGATGTCTAGGCAGGACAGAAAGAACAAATTTGCTCATTTTGTTCCTTTTAGTTCTTCACGGTGAAATTTATTTGGAGTTTCATTAGAACCACCAAATATTTCGTGTTATTAACCTTTGAGTAGTTTTAAACTGGGTCTGTATGGTTTGCTGCATTTACTTTGAGTCATGGGTTATACAATAACATGATGGCTTCTCAGCAGGATTAAAACCAAAGTACATTAAGATTCAATTAAAAGCCTGCAACAAGTGCAGTGGTTGACTCAGACCATTAACTGGGGTTGTGTCTCTGTAAAATGAACAGCTCTGTCACTACACTGAGGGAGGAAGTTTGGTATAACCAAGTGAAATGTCCTCTCTCGTATTCCAGGAAGTTCTAACATTTGTCTGTAATTCCTTTTTCTCCCTGTTTAGCCAACTGATATCACAATGACTGAGGACTTGGACCACAGATTCAGTTATCTCACCTGGGATCAGATTAAAATCCTGGATCAGGTTTTGGCTGAGGCTATACCTATTCATGGGAGAGGAAATTTTCCGACCCTGGAAGTAAAGCCGAAGGATATAATCCATATGGTAAAGGAGCAGCTCATTGAGAAGCAGATCCAGGTTAGAGACATCCGTCTGAACGGTTCCACTGCCAGTCACATCCTGGTGAAGCACAATGGAACCAGTTACAAGGACCTGGACATCATTTTTGGAGTGGAACTTCCCAGTGAGCTCGAGTTCCAGGTCGTTAAGGAAGCAGTTCTCAATTGCCTATTGGACTTCTTGCCAAAATGTGTTAACAAGCAAAAAATCACGGCTCAGACCATGAAGGATGCCTATGTGCAGAAGATGGTCAAAGTCTCCACTGACCACGACCGCTGGAGCCTCATCTCGCTGTCCAACAACAGCGGCAAGAACGTGGAGCTGAAGTTCGTCAGCTCGCTCCGGCGGCAGTTTGAGTTCAGCGTGGACTCCTTCCAGATCATCCTGGACTCCATCCTGACTGTCTACAGAGCCACAGACCAGCCCCTGACACAGGACTGTCACCCCACCGTCATCGCCGAGAGCATGTACGGGGACTTCAACCAAGCCATGGACCACCTGAGATACAAACTGATCTCCACCCGGAACCCGGAGGAGATCAGAGGAGGTGGCCTCCTGAAGTACAGCAACCTCCTGGTCCGCGACTTTAAGCCGGCAGATGAGGCTGAAATTAAATGTCTGGAACGTTACATGTGTTCCAGGTTCTTCATTGATTTTCCCGACGTTGCCGAGCAGCAGAGGAAAATCGAGTCCTACCTGCGCAACCACTTCATCGGGGAGGAGAAGAGCAAGTACGACTACTTGATGACCCTGCGTGGGGTGGTGAACAAGAGCACAGTCTGCCTCATGGGACACGAGCGAAGGCAAACCCTCAACATGATCACAATTCTGGCTTTAAAAGTGCTCGGAGAACAAAACATCATCCCGAACGCGGCCAATGTCACGTGCTACTATCAGCCTGCTCCCTATATCAGTGACAGAAACTTCAGCAGCTACTACATTGCTCATGGACAACCCCCTGTGTTCTACCAGCCGTACCCTTTCCACATACAGCTACAGAGCGGGATGGTGTAGGAACGCTCCGACCTCCAAGCACTCACCACTCCTCTCTTTCCAGTTCTCTCCTTAATAAAGGCCTCATTAAAGCGAGTTTTATCAGCACTTTTGAGTTAAGGACGTATTTTCGTGCAAGTTGCCAAGGTTGTTTGGTTGATCGATGTCTAACTCACCATTAAGCAGGTGAAATAAGTGAAGCGTCTGTCATTCGTGAAGTGTTTATACCTTGATGTGTGTTCGGGCTGTATTTTTTTGCAATGAAAAGAGAAGGATATAAATTATTCTAATTTTATAAAAATGAAATGCACTAAGTTCTGGGTTCTAAAAAAAAAAAAAAAAATTCTTAAGCAAAATTTAAATGGTGTCAATGAAAACTGAAGCCAATGAAATACCTCTTTGTAGAAATGCCTGGTGTTAGAAGGGTCAGTGCTCTGGATACATCAAAGTCAATCATCCCTTGGTTTTATCCATGCAGTTCTAGGAACATTTATTTACAGCACCTTTGAAAATACACATTGATGGGTCATCTCGTGGTGGTGTGAGCTCTGCGGATCGTTCCTCAGGTCAGTCAGAGACTCGGGGTCACTCCCCTCCCCAGAGTACTGGTTCGTACTGGTGAGTGAGAAATGCCCCTACCGAGAGCAATTTCTACTGATCCCAGTGAAGGGTTTGGCTGCTCAAGTCAGGCAGCATCAGAGCCCAGGATCTGCCTCACAGATAGCAAAAGCTGTAAGGGATACAGCTGTTCTGATTAAATTGGTCTTGAAAGCCAAGGCAAGAGAATGAGAAAGGAGGTAAAAATTGAGCAGATCAGGCTCACTTTCTATTGCTAATTTGTTATTGATCAGAGCTGCTTTAATGCGCAACAGAGTCAGGAAAAAACTCCAGAAGCCCAGGACTGCGCTATTTTTAGGTGAATTAAAACAAATCCTTGGCAGTGGCATTTGAAAAACTGTTTTATACTGGTAAAGTCCTGTTTGTGTTTAGATACCTGCACACATCCACCGGTAGCAAACGAGGATTTACGATCAGGAAGCAAAACGTGAGTTACACATTTGTGTGTGTGTGAGTGTTTACCAAAGATAAGTTTTAAACATGTCACATAAGTGCCTCCCTGTGCCAGTTGCTCCATGAAATGTTGGTGCCAGAGAACTCCTGAATTATGGAAAGGGAAACGTGGAAAGGGAAACGCCCTGAGGTTGCAAAGTGTTTGTAGCTGTGATGGGCGGAGGGTTTGCTCCAGGATGAGCAGGTTTGGGACAGATGGATCTAAAGTGGTTTCACCAAAACCAAACATGGGAAAAGAAATATGGAACAAGAAGGACTAGTGGGAAAAGGAGGTTTGGAAGGGGTGTGGGTATAAAATGGGAACAGGCAACTGGAAATGCAAGCTGTAGAGTTTCTTACATCGACTTTGTGTGTCGCTGTGTCGTCCCTGTCACTGTTCATCCTCATCTCCTCCTGCTCCAAAGCAGTGGCTGCATTGCATCCATTTACAACAGCTGTCAGGCCTTGGGAATTTCTTCTACTTGGGCACAAGAGTTTGCTTTATTTTACACAGAAATGTGGACCATAAATGTGCTGTTTCAAATCAAACATTTCTTAATTTTCTAAGTCCAATTGCCAGTGAAATGTAGCTTCCCTTTTCCCCATTATATTCCTGTACATTTGAACAAAGAATTGTTCAAAGACAGCTTTGGTGACCATCATCACTAAAGTCAACTTTTTTCTGTAAAAGACAGTGCAAAAAATCGGTATTTCTGCAACATAAGAAGGGTTTGCTAATGAAGCTGACTCATTTTGTGATGTCTTTCATAAATAGAGTACTGTTACTTTTACTGATTTTTCAAGTATGTCCAATTTGGTGTCTGAAAGCACACTTTATTCCACTTCCACTAAGATCTTTCCATTGGTTAAACAATATTTAATAAAAACCATCAGTTCTGATTGCTCTGTGATCAGCTGTGGTAACACCATATTTGCATGAAAGCACTTCTAGGGAATTCCCCCTGACAGGAGCAAAATGGAGTGAGACATGGTGGATTCCTTTTATTTCTGTTTTAATTGAAGTGTCTGGATGACAAAGGGAACCTTTACATTTAGTTTGGTGTTTGCCATGTTAAATAGCACTGTGAAATTCTGTAAGAGCCTTACGTGGGTCATGTCCCTGCTACTGCTTGAGATCTGCAGGGATGAGGAGCTGAGAGCTGGACTGGGGAATCTGTGGGAATCAGGCATCCAAATGCCTTAAATTTCAGGAGGAATGGGGCTCCTGATCTCTCTAGATTAGTTGGAAAGTCTCAGTCCATCTGCACTGGCCTGTGACCTTAATGTAGTGTTGCCACTTTGATTTATTACTCCTCCCCTCCTGGTTTCCTTGGTTGCTGGGTGGAAAAATGGGTTGATCTTCTCAGGAACCAGGGAACGGGTCAGGCAGGAAGGAGCATTTTTAGCGTGTCTTGCATGGCCAGTGATCCAATACCCGGAAAAATTCTTCACTAAGGTGTTCTGTAACCAACAAGTAGAAACGTGCATTGGGTAAAGGACTAAAATTCTTTTGAAATCAGATACTGTGGAAGTGTCAGGAGTGGTGAACTCGCTGTGGGTTTGTATAAACCAGCCTGTGCACTTGTACAGAACTTTATTTAAACATATATTGAATTCTGTCACCTCTCTGTTAATCCAGGTTGGGGAAGGAAGGGCTCAGCCAAAGTCCATAGAGCTGGTGGGAAGAGCCCACCTGGCTGTGATGGGCTTTGTACCCCAGGAAAGAGGAAAGACTTAGGGGAGCACCTACAGGCAAAGGTACAATGATATCAATATGCAACAATCTCTCAGGTATAAAATAAACCCTTCAAATTTATGTAAAAAGGTCTTATATTTCTTACCTAGAGGTAGTTCAGTTCTGAAGGTTGAGGCTGTGATTTTGTATATGTAAGCATATATGTGTAATTTATTTTGCCTTACATATATAAAATCTCGTGTATCTACACCTACAGGGGCAATTAACAAAACCTGATGGTTTAGATTATTTCCTTCCAGATGTTCTATTGATACCTGGCAGCAGTAATTGACCTGGAGGTTTTTTTTTTTCAAGGTTGTAATGACTCTGTAAAGTAATATTAAAAAGGGAATGAATGATGTGTTGACTGCTGCTTGCAAAACAGTGATATCAGTGTGTAGGATGAAATATTGGAACCTCTTCCCCAGTTGTTACTGATTTTATCATGTGCAGATCTAAATCTACAAAGAATTGAGAGTTTTCTCAGTGCCGGTCTCCTGAGCTTCATGTTTGCATTATAATTATATCTCGTTGTTACAATCTGTTCAATGATTATAATGCCTGGAAATTGTAATGCTGATTTTATTTAATCACAAAACTTCTTAGGGTTTACAGCTTAAAGTAATCTAATGTTGTCAGGACCTAAGTGTTACAGTTTCAAGTGCTTTCCTAAAAGAATGTCCTTTGAATTTTGTGTTTCATTGTAAAAGGTCTATTTGAAGCAAATACTTTATGGTAGTTCCTTTAAAATGTATTTTGTGAGCTTTATACTCGAAACGTTACAGAGGTTTTTGCAATGGATAAAAGAAATGCAAATTGTCCTCAGTAGGAGTGTTGCCTCTCCGTGTGTTACCTGGAGGATCTGTGAGGGGATTCAGGTGGTGTTTGAGGAGTTACAGTGATAAATTGGGAATAAATTTGGAGTTGCACAGGTGTGGATTCAAGATGAGCTGCAGAAATACCTGGAGAAAGGAGGGCAGCGAGCTCAGTTTTGGTTTGATCCTTTTTCTATTAAATTAATCACATGGAAGGGCGTTCAGGACAAAGCTGTTGCAGATGAAATATTCCTCTTAATGTGCCATCTGAAGCTGTGGAAAAAATATTGTAATGCTACAAATGTGTAAGAATCCCACCAATTTGTAGGTCATTAGTCCACGGTGTTGACTGGTGCCTTTGGGTATTCGGGGGGTGATCATTAAAGGAACATTTTATTTAACGTGTGGTTTCCTGTAATCCCTTCATTGCTCCAGCTGGAGCAGGCAGGTTTCTCTAGGAAGCCAAACTGGAGTGGGGTAACTGCAAGAGAGATGAAAATTTGGTTCCAGTTCCTTAGGTGGATAAACCACAAGCTCAGGTTCATTCTGGCTGACCCACAGGGGAGGTTCCAGAGGGGCCAGGTTCCCGTGGATCTCCCATCCCTTGGAATGGCTCTGTGCTCGTTGTCACCAGGCTTGTGTCAGATACTCACATCTGAAGTGCCTACATCTCTATATTTATATAATAAAAACCTGACTGTCTGCTGGGTCAGTAAAATTAATACTTCAGTAACAAAGATTGGACCTTACATATGCACATCCCCATAAATTTAATCCCATATTTATCCAGGATTTCTGGTGATGTTGCACCAAGGTTGGAGAAACTCCCACAGATTTGTGGGTTTTAGCTGGGCAACATAACCACGCTCATTACAGTTACATTTCTGGTTGTTTACTTGGATTTTCTGGGTTTTGGGGAGTTCGGCTTGGGATTTTTTAGGGGTTTTTTTGTTTCATGGCCTGGGCTTTGCACTACTACTCATTAATTCAGAGATTTTAAAGAGGACAAGACAATATTGTTCTTTCTCTGGGGGGGTGTCATAGCTGTTCAATCAGAGTCTTACAGAGGAGGGGCAGGAACATTCCAGAGGTTTTGACCCCATGTGAGAGCTTGGAAATTCCCAGTTGACTCACAATGGTCCTCAGAGTTTTCCCCAACTCTGCTCAGCCTTTCCCTGGGCACCGGAGCCATCCCAGGCTCTGGGTGTGGGAGGGCAGAGAGACCCCTGCACTGCAGGGAAACCTTTTTTCCTCAATTTTATCCAACATTACTAAAACCAGGGTTTTTTCACCTGTTTTTCACTGTGCAATGGGCAAATTTTTGTAAAAGCCCTCCCATTATTTTAACCAGCAAACACCATTTAATAATAATTTCCTGACTGTTTCTTTTATACAGTTGGATTTTTAAGAGTTTGCCTCAATAAAATGGGAAGTGGGGAAGTGAGAAGGCAGCACATAAAGGGGAGTTTCCCCTTCCTTAAATATTCACCAGATGCTTTCCTGAGGAATTCAAAATCTGAGGAAATACATGACGCTGAGCGAGAGCTGTTTTGTGTTCTAGTCCCTGCCACCCCCATTTTTTCTGCTCCATCAACCCCCATCATTAAATACTATTTCATAAGCAAGCGATTTTCTTCTTCCCAGCTGCCTCCATATTCAGCTCCATTTCATCCTGTGCCATTGCAGAACCTGTGCCTCGGAAATCACAATTAGTTACCATGGAAAGCAATTCAAGACTGTAATAAATACACTCGAAGGCTGCTCACTCTGCCTAGGATTCCAAAATAAAAGTAAAAATAAGTCCTCTGGAGAACTGGATGCAGATCATGGATGTTTACGGGCAGCATGTGCTTGTACATCCCCAGGTTAATGGCATTTTTGAATTCATTTTCCTCGTGTCTGGGTGCATGGGAATGGCAAACCCCTCCACAATGCAGCCCCGCTCCCTCCCAAGCCCACTCTCCAACAGGAACCCCTTCCCCCATCCTCTATTTCATTTTCCTGTGAATATTCCCATCCTGTTGTTGATAGGAGTTTATTCACACTCCTTCTGGTTTGCTGCCGGGATAGACGGGCACAGGATGCTGCCCATATGTTCCTGGATTTCTGCACACACAGAACCAGCAGCGTTTCCGTGTTCCGGGAGCTGCCCAGGGCCAGCTTTGCCCTCCTGTTTTCCCTCTGGATGACAATTCCCAGCTCGAGATGATGCAACCCTGCAGTGCTCTCACCATTCATGCCAACAACTTCTTCCTCCAGCATTTTCTCAGCTGCTGACATTTTCCAGACAATAGGCTGGAATTGCAGCTCGTGGTTCTGTGTAAAGGATCCACATGGATGTTGGAAGAGATCCCTTTTTATTGTATTGCCTGCTTATCCCTGGCAGCTCCCAGGGAATGGCATTGCCCAAGCAAGGATCTGGATTCACCACCAGCTTTGAACGGCTGATTTACCCCCAGGTCAGGAGAAAGAGCTGTGACCCTCCCATGTTAAAGTACCAACAACTCATTACACCTCCTTAAAATTGGTTCAACCAGAAGTTCCATCCCAAGCACTCAGTTGTGGAACATTAGGATCATTTAGGTTGGGAAAGACCTTTAAACACTGTATTCAGTGAATGAATTTCTCAACTCTTATTGTAGGACAACGAAGTGTCACAAGTGTTCCCACCCGAGGCGTGAGCCAGGCATGTGTGTTGTGCTCCTCTCACCGAGACACGGCCCTGGGTACATGTAGGTGCTTTCCTGAAGTGAAACGGGATTTTTCCCCAGGTCATAACAAGAAAAATAGGTTCTAGGACAAGAACTAGGGAAGGGCCCTGGCAGAGCGTGGTTTAGGTAAAATCAATCTGTGCTTCTGTGAATGTACAAAACAAGGGGTGCTCAACAGCCATGGGAAGCCAAGGAAGAAGGATCCCAGCCTGGAGCTGCTCGCTTGGTCTGGGTGAGGCTTGGTGATCTTGGCTTTGCCAGTTTGGGAGGCAGGATGGAACCTTTGGCCGTGTCCACGTCCTGCCCAGTGGCCATGAAGGACCCTCTGTCCTGCTCGGCTGAGGACAGCGGCTCTATGGAAACACCACTGGACATCGTTATTTATGGCACTTCTGTCACCCTGGAAACAAAGTAGCTGCTCCCAGACATGACTTTTAACACTGCTAATTACATCATTAGTGTCAGGGCCACTTAACCACGGCCATATCCTTTCCCTGGGCTGGTGCTGCCAATGTTTCCATGGGAATGACCCAGCTCCACACCTCAGAGGGGACGCGCCCGAGATGTGACAGGACCAGGGTGAGGTGTCAAGGCTTTCTGCCACTCCTTCCAGGGCACGTTTGGTGGCTAATCCCAGTCCTGCATTGGCTAAAAAAGACTATTTGGAGAGCAAGAAACTGCTGATGAATTCAGTCTGATTCACTGAGCGCTCTGCCCTGAAACATTTCTGCTGCCATCCCCGTGTGTGGGACTTCAGCAGCACTCCCACCTCAGAATCCACTGAAGCAAAAGAATTCATTCAATAAAAGATAATTACAAAAAAAGAGCAAAGTGAAAGCTTTCCTCCCTCTTTCCCAGGGCTTCCTGATCAGCCCCAGCAGTGTTGATCAGCACTTTAAGGTTTCAGAGTGACTCAGAGGAGGTTTTGGTGGGTGTCCAAACCATTCATTGCCTGGCACAAGCCACTGGTTCCGTGGGGAGTGTGACCATGTCCAAAAGCCATGTCCAGCCGGGATCTGCTGCAACAAGAGCCTGCCAGGCTCCTGAGATCCACAGGCAAGCAGGAAAATGCTGTTGTTTTCCTCCTCAGTTGTTCATACCTGGGAGGCCAAATCACTGCTGATGGGTTTTGTGAAGTTTAACAGCGTTAGAGCCATACGCTCACAAAGAGTATTGGCTTTAGTTTCTGACTGAGCAGCAAACAGCTCTGTAAAGAGCTAATAAATGATGCTTGGAAGAAAAAACCGCTGAATTATTAAATCCCTGTCCCGAAGGCTGCACACGTTGGCTCTGCATCCTTCCAGAGCTGCTTCCCCCCCCAGGAACAGCCCTGATGGATGGGCTGGTGGGGCTGGGGCTGATCATCAGCATCCAGCTGTTCCACAGAGGTGCTGTCACCACGACTGGCTGGGGCTGGCAGCATTTTGGGGGTGATCAGTGTGTTTTCAGAGGCTGATCCCTCCCCAGAGCTGCAGGGGGTGGTTTCTGAATGAGGGGAAATAAGAGGAGGGATGGATGGGCACATTAAAGCTGAGAACAGTGCTTGTGGATTTAGAGAAATTGGCTAAAAAATAATGAAAATCACTAAAGAGCCACTGAGAACCACATGAGTCTGGTTCCCCTCACCTGGGAGAGATGGATGGCTTCGTTAGCAGGTGATAACCAACAGATCCAGCACTGCAGGAGGCACAGGGTTATCCAGGGAATATGGAAACTACAGGGACACGGATGTTGTGGAGATGTCCCCAAAGCCCTGAGAATAAACCCAAGTGCCTGGTGGACATTTTTCAGCGAAGACAAGACGTGAAGTTGGGGACTGTTTTGCTGGGGTTCAGCTCCACAGTCCAAATGCAATGGGAGTTTTTCTCCTTTTGGTGATGCTTCTGTGTATCCCCTGTGCCCATCACTCCACATGGAGCATCCCTGGGCCCAGCCATGGACCCAGCTCTGACATTCCTTTACAGGAGTTCTTGAGGTTCCTATGCCTGCTCTGTGCTGCAGCTGTTTCTTGCTCTGAAACAGAAAAAAAACCTGGCAAAATGACGTGTCCTTGTAGAGGAAACAATGTCAACATGAAACTACTCCAGACTGGAAATAAAAGGTGGCTCTTGACCGTAAGGTTTGGGCTGGAGGGCCCAAATTCCTGGACCCACCCCATCCCAAACCCATCCCTGTCACCCCAGTCAGCAGAGTAGGTTTGGGCTCCTCTCCCAGATTCCTGTTGGGAAGACCTCATGGAAAGCAGGGCTGAAGGGCTGCAGCACACCAGCAGAGCCTGTTCATGGTCTTTGTTCTCCACGGACAAAGGGAAATGGGGCAGGAATGGCTTCCCACTGCCAGAGGGCAGGGTTGGATGGGATATTGGGAAGAAATTCCTCCCTGAGAGGGTGGTGAGGCCCTGGAATGGATTTCCCAGAGAAGCTGTGGCTGCCTCATCCCTGGGAGTGTCCAAGGACAGGTTGGACGGGGCTTGGAGCACCTGGGATAGGGGAAGGTGTCCCTGCCCATGGCAGAGGGTGGGATGGGATGGGATTTAGGGTCCTTTCCAATCCAAACCGTCCTGGGATTCCATGTGCTGCTCAGTGCTGTGCCTGGACTGACCCTGGCACAGATTCTGCTGCAAATCCAAGGACACTCTGCAGCAGAATTCCTGCTCCCACCGAAATCCCCTGGCAGCCTCTGCCTCAGGTGCCAATTAGTTCAAACCTGACTCCAGCTGAAGAGCACCTGCTCATAAATATCCACAAATCCTCCCATATCCTGCTTGCATCATCGTCCCTGTGCTTTGGTGGGAGAGAACATGAGTAAATGACTGACTCACAAGGTCTTATTTCCCAAATTTCATGCAGTTTTCGAGTTTTCCTTGTATTTTGCATTAAGATGCTTTTATAACCTTCATTACACAGAGCACAGACCCAAATAGCTCTTGAATTCATAAATATGGAGCAATCAATGTATTTTATTTTGCAATTATTGGGATAAACAAATAGAATATTTTGGGGCTGCTCAGATGTGCTCTGTAAGTGATGCCGCCCATTGTCCTTTAATTGTAAGGATTTGCTAAATGAGCTTTAAAGGGTCTATTAGTATTCGTTAGGCAGAAGCTCCCATACATTTTCTGCAAAATTAATGAAATAGAACTGTTTCTTCTGCTGATGACGTGGCTGAGCTGCAGCCCAGCTCAGTGCAGGTTTATTACAGGGAACTTTTAGGGGTTCTGCCCCAATCCTGCTCAGGAAGGTTACAAAGTGGCTTTTTCCAGCTGGTGGCTCTATACTGAGCACAGGGATGGGCTCTCACCAGTTTTCTGAGGATTTTCAGGGTAAAGTCCATTGCCCAGCTGGGAAATGATGCTTGAAATCCAACTGGATTTTGGAATGCTAAACCAGCATTACCAAGCCAACACCTTTGGGGTGTCCCAGTGCTCCCCATGGGCAACCCCAAAAGTGCAGAAGGTGCTGCCAGTGCTGGGGTGGGGGAAGAGGAGGTGAGCCCTGCCCAGGGGGGTGTGGGGACATGTGTAGGCAGCTCCTCTCATATTTTTTTTAATATTATTTTATATCAAATGCATTTAAAACAATTTGCAACTGGTTTTTTTTTGGTTGGGTTTTGAAACATAAACCAAACTTTTTTTTCTTTTAAATAAAACCAACTGCAACCAAAAGCCCAGAGAACAGCTACACAAGTCCAGAAGGATTTATAAAACCACAGGAGAAGAGCTGAGGACTTTTTCCTAGCAAATTAAGGAAAACTTGACCTAAGGAAGGTTTCAAGGGTCTCCACACAGTGGAAAATTCTTGAGGAGGTGGAAAAGATGAGCTGAGGCTGAAACAGGTTGTGCAAAGGGGTGAAAATTCCACCAGCACACCCCTCAGGATCATGGATTCATGGAAGAGGAGGTTCTGTGGGAACATCCACACCAGTGGCTTTGTCAGGAGCAGGAGGCAGCACATGGGAACAAACCTGCCTGCGTCATCCCTGGAAAACAACACCCACTGCCTGTCAGGGCGTGATGATATAACATAATAAATACATTTATAATGGAGGACATAAAAGTAAAGCAACCCCAAACATGAATGGTGAGCTCTGCTGAGAGGAGGTTTGTTATGGGTTTGTTGTGGAGATGCCAACCTGGATCCTGCCAGGTGATTAATAACCCGGAATTGGAATGATCCTGCAGCCAGTTCCAGGAGCTGAATGAAAAATGAGTGAGGGCAGAGCAGGGGGGGGGAGGCTGCAGGACGTGACAGAGGTAAAAAATGACTGAGGGGAAGCATAGTTTAAAAACCAACTCAAAACCAATCAGGAAAGCTATAAAAAAATCAATTAAAATATAATGAAGGCTAAGACATTCCAAATTTTCCTCTTCCCAAAACTCTGATTAAATCAGCACAGGGAGTGGAGGAGTTCAGGCTCTCATCCTGAAGGGAAACACTTGTTGGAATAGTGATCCATCAGACTGGGAGAGAAGTTCATCATCAGGGGATTACTTATGGCAAAAGAGAATGCCACCCCCAAGGCACAGCAAACTGTGGGATTTGGCTCCAAATCCCCATGGAAGTGGCAGAAGCCTCATTCATTACCCGGAGGATCTGGGTTAATAAAGAAGGGAACAGGTCAAGCAGCTGATGGCTCTATATAAATATTTAAATAGCACCAGAGCAGCCCAGCATTTGTGTTGCCCAGGGGTTTAGGCTAAATAAATGAAGTTGGCCTTTCCCACCTTGTCCTCTGTAGTTTGGTAAATATTTGGGATGCTCAGCCACCAAAGACAGAGTTTGGGAATAAACCTACACCCGGCACTGAATTTAAGAGCAAATAGCTCCATGCTCCCACTCCGAGGGAAGAAACGATTGCTGCTTTCTGGTTAGGTCAGAATAATGAAGAATTAAGTAAATTTGTTGCTTAAAGGCGTCTGAAATGACAGATAAAGGATGTAAATAGAAATCTTATTGATCTTTTGATCCATCCCAGGGTCAGGCGAGGATGGGCAGTTCCATGTTTATGGCACATGATGTTAATGCATGGAAAGACAAACTCCAGCCTGCTTCCCCTGACCAGGAGGAACTCCGCTGGGTTTAATGGACTTTGAGGTATCCTGAGAATTCCATTTAGGACCTGGGATGTGGTGTGTAGGTGAGGCATGAATGAGTCAGGGGTTTTTCTCGGTTAGAAGAGGCACAAGCACCTCCTCCCGATTTTCAAGGGCAGAGCAACACATTGATCCCATCTCTGCCCAAATCAGGGATTTTGCATGTCTCCATTCAAGGCAAAATCACTCCAATCATCGTGTGAGTGTTTTCCTCTCCCCCAACCCACGCAGAGCAGGGCAGAGGCTCAGCAGCACCAGCCAGAAATAGAAACACTCCTCAGCAGAGCTTGAGCTCCCCTGCACTTCCCCAGCCTTCGCCTCATGCAGGGGAAGGGCCACGGAATCATTGCATAACTGGGCTGTTGCAGGAGCTGCTGGGCTGGAGGATCCCTGGAGAGGTGGGAAGGGACAAATCCCAGCTGGAAATTTCCAACTGAGCTGTCTGGGATTCAGGCTGGTGGCAGGTGTGAGGAGAGCGTGGTCCGAGCCAGGGGTGATGTGCCACGAGCTGGAAATTCCTGAGTGGCTTCCCTGTAAAGCAATTGAAATTTTATAATTTTATGCACAATGCAAAATAAAAGGTATTTCATGGAATCACAGAATGGTTTGAGTGGGAAGGGATGTTAAAGGTCACCCCATTCCACACCCCACAATCCCAGGAACACCTTCCACTCTCCCAGGCTGCTCCAAGCCCCATCCAACCTGGCCTGGGACAATTCCAGGGATCCAGGGGCAGCCACAGCTTCTCTGGGCAGCCTGCGCCAGGGCCTCAGCACCCTCACAGGGGGGAATTTCTTCCTTCATAAATCCCCCACAAAACAGAGCCCAGTACAACCTCCTGTAACAGCACAGGGACAGGAGAAATGCCTGGAAATGGAATCCAGTCACCAATACAAACCTCTTCATCCAGCCCCTGGCTAGACCAAGGCAACACAAACCTATACTGAGGGAGTAAAACTGTGATCAAGCAAAAAATATTCCTCCACCAGCTTTATTGGGATCAGAATTTACTCACTGGATGAGGCAGGAAGGTTTGGCAAGGAAACACCTTTTCTGACCACTCCATGGCTACATCCCCTCTCCTTGGGGGCTCACCCTGTTGAGATAAAAATGGGGAACTGTATTATATTGATGTCAATCCTGCATCTTGTTTTGCATCAGAGGAGCTTTGCTAGCCCCAGTCAATTATCCATTTTAAGTCTCAACCAGAATTACTTTTAGGGGTGGGAAGGAAGGGCCTGTATCACATTCATGGTTAAACCTGGTCCTGCCTGCTGTGGGTGTTGGTGTCTCACCATGGCCCTTCAAACAGGGAAATAAAGTGGTGCCAAACCTGGAAGAGAATCCTGAGTGTCCACAGGTCTGGTTCCTCCCTGCCCAGGGTGCCACAGTCTGATTTGGGATGGAAGAAAAGTATGAATCTACACTGGGTGATAGAAAAGATGAGATTTCTCCTAAAATGAGCCTTCCCAGCTCTATGAGGTGTGGAAAAACTCACTCTGAAGAGGAGAAAATGAAACTATCATCATTGTGAACGCTGCTCAGAGACATCTGTAAGAGCTCTGCTGAAATGTCACAGAAAACACACACAGTGATGGGATATTGATAAATGAACACGATAATGGGATATTGCTGTGCACATCGTGGGAGCAGAGACAAAGCATTTAAATGAGCAATCACTCCTGGATGTAAAACACTGCACGAGGTAGGTTTGTAGTGCCTCAGGACCCTGTGTCATCCCAGGTCACATTTCCAGGTGGGCTGGGACAGATAAATGTGTCCTCCTTGACTTGGCATGTGGTTCTGGAGACTGTTTTGGCATTTAAATAGGATGTGGGAAGCAAAATGCCCAGGGAAGGATCCCAAATGGCACCCAGGAGGCCTCTCCCACTCCTCTTCCTCCAGCCCCACACCGAGTTCATCCAAGGTTTCCCTCCGAGCTAAACCCAACTCTGCCACCTGAGCTATGAGCATTGGGGTTTTTTCTCCCAGTCCCCCCTTTCCCACTGCTGCATATTCTCAGGAACATCAAATCCTACAAACCTTTCATAGCTGGGTCAACACACTTTTATAAAGAGAAAATCCTGCACTCACCATATAAAGTTATTTGTGCTGAGGGGCAAATAAAAGGAATGCAGTGGGCTTCCATTACAGGGGAGTAAGGGAGAGCACAGGAATTAGTACTTTGAGGGAAATTGCATCCTTTTACCCCAGAATAGCTCAGACTTTCCACAGTGTCCAAGCAGGAAAATGAAGAAACAACCCCACATCCACAACTGAGTGTCTGCAACAGCCAAATTCTGGCTGGTTTGGGCAGAAATAGTTAATTTTCCAGTTATGGTACCTGCAGGTGGCAGCCTGGATGAGGCACTGAAAACAGGAGCTGGCAGGGGGCATGTGATGACCCCAGATCACCTCTGCCAGACAAGAATAATTTGGGGTCTATTTCATCACTTGAGGGGTATTTGCTGTTTCTCCCATCCTTTAATTCCCCCTGAAAACAGTTTCCTTGCCCAGGTTTTGGGGGCTGTGACTGCTCAGAGAATTTAGAGGTTTTCATCCTATGGAGAAGGAGCATTTCTGCTCATTTAGAGCTGAAACTGGATTTTTACCCACACCTGGAACACAGAGGAGTTTTTGTTACCCCAGGTGGGATGGGGTTCCAGGGGCTTTCTTTCCACAGCCTCACCCCCCTGGCTGGTAACCAGGGACAAGCCTTAAGAACTCCCAGCTCTTTTAAAGTATCACAGCTTTTTACAGACTGCTTGGTTCGTTTCTCAGGGAGACAGAAACACCAGAGTTATATTTGCTCAAATAAAAGAATGCCAGTGAAAAATAGAAAAGGACATTTACCTGCAGAGCCAGCCAGGAGACAACATTGCACCCAGGAGACAAACAAGAAAACTTTAACAAAATAATTATGATTTACATAAAATTGAAGGCAAAGAACAACCAGAGACCCTTATAAGAGTTCACCTTTCCAGGGCTGGGAGAAAGGGGAGGACTAGCTCTGTCTCTCCTTTTATTTACTCAGAACACCTGGTAGCAATTTCTTGCAGGACATAATTAGCTTTTAATTAACAGGCAGGTCATTTGTCACCTGAATCTGTTGAGCAACACCCTGGGTGCTCCAGCTATCCTGTCCTCCCTTGGTGAGGGACCTTTACTCACAGGAGCTGAGGTTATGTTTGAGGCAGTACCTACCACTAAAAAACCAGTTTATTTCTGTTATTACTGACTGTGGCATTGATAAGGCTGTGGTGGTTTTTTATCTGCTGTAATGAGCTGTATCCCGGGGGCTGCTGGTGGTGGGGAAACTCTGGAGATAATGAGTGGAGAAAGGGGCAGGGCTGCTCCGGGAGGGTTGCTCAGGAGCAGGGAGAGGGAACGTTTGGAGAGCTGTGCAGCAGCACTGTTACCTGCTTGGATGTTTTGTCACCTTATTCCAGCTGTGCCCACATGGTTTGAGCTGTGCTTTGGGGCTTGGACCAGTAATTAAAGGGATTTCTGCCCCAAATGAGCGTCAGCAGAGTGGGGGATGCTCAGATTGGCTTGTGAAAGGTTCCCGAGTGTGTCACAGGTGTGCAGGAGGCTCTTTACCTGCCCCTGCCCTGCCCTGCTGCTCTGGGGGATTAGATGGAAAACCACAGCGTGGAGAGGAGCTCTGGGGAGGGATGAGGCTATTTTAAGGAAAGCCATTTGTTTATCAGGGTGGAAATCTACTGAGGAGAGGGGACCTGGGCACCAATGGCTGTGCTTTCCCAGGCACCTGCTCAGAAAATATCCTCAGAATGTGGCTTAAAAATCCTGGATTTTAACACACCTGCTCATCCATCTGATTCACCCAAACACGTGAAAGCTTTTCTCTTGACTTTCTGTGGGAGAAAAAGCTGAGTAAATATTTTATAGAATGGTTTGGAAGGGTAAATTGGATTAGGGTGAATCATATTAGGGGATTATTGCCTTTCTCTGGGGTGGCTCTGTAACAAACTGCTCCTTCCCTGCTCTCCCTGCCCCGGGCATGGGCCCCTTCACAGGTGCAGAGTGTGCAGGAGAAAAGAAAATACCAAACTTATGGGAATGCCATGGAGAACTTTCTTTGTTGATAGCTCGGGGCAGCAAATGCTTCCTGACATGTATTGATTCAGCAGAAAGTCTGTGATATATAATAATGCCACTTTGTCATTTGATATCCAATTATTTCTGCTCCACATCCTTGGGATTTCCCAGCTGAGCATTATGAAGTCGGCAGAGAGCAGCCTGCACTTTTTAGTTTGCTTTAAAACACAGAGGCTGCTGATCCTGGAGGAGCAGCTGAAATTCAGCCCCCAGAGTGGGCTGGGTAAGAAGCCTCCTCTCATGGCCAAAATGCCCTTTGCTCACATCTGGGATTCCCCTAAAAGTGTCTGCTCCCCTGATTTTCCTGGTCTTTGCTGCTTTCTCCGTGCAGGAAGCTAAGCTGTGATGTTCCCTAAATCCCTCTGTGCAGTGGTGGCACAGCAGCCCCTGTGTGAGGGCTGAGGGCTCAACCCCTCACTGAGGTCGGGAGGAGTCTGATTTTCTGCACAGATCATCACTCACCTGGAATTCAGCTGCTCTCTCCTGGAAGAGCTTCAGTGACTCCAAACACTGCCTGAGCTTGTTACACAGATAACCCATGTAATGAGCTTCAGAAATTAATTGTTATTGATGCTAAAAATCACTGCAGGAAGACCCTGTGCTCGTGACCATTGTTCTAATTAAAATTTTCTGCTCTGAAAATCTGAAACGTGAATTAAATTTAAAAAGAAAACAGCAGTGGAGAAGATTCCTGTGTGCCACTCACAGTGCCCAATGAGTTGTTCCTCATGCAGCTGGGCAGATGTGATCTGAAAATAACTTTTGGCTGAAGGAGGGCAGGTTTAGATCACATATTAGGAGGAAATTCCCTCCCTGTGAGAGTGGGGTGCCCAGAGAAGCTGTGGCTGCCCCTGGATCCCTGGAAGTGTCCAAGGCCAGGCTGGACAGGGCTTGGAGCAACTTGGGACAGTGGAAGGTGTCCTGCCCATGGCAGGGGGTGGAACTGGTGATTTCTAAGGTCCCTTCCAACCCAAACCATCCTAGGATTCTACGGAATGGCTGGAGAAGGTGTGGGATAAGAACACCTGGAGCCACCAGGGGAAGTAGTGTGGCCCATCTGATGTTTTGCTTTGTGCCACCTTCCAAGGAAAAACCATTTCAAATACCAACAGCCAAACACCCAGAACACTGATCCTTGCAGGTGACAGACCTCCTGCACTTCCACATCTCCCTCTCATCCCACCTTTGGCCGCTTCCCAGACAAAGACCAAAGCCCTGCCACGCAGATGAGGTGCATTTCCCGGGAGCTGATCCATTTATTTTCCCTCCGATATCACAATTATTATTTTCCATCTCACACCCGCCCCTCGCTGCCTCGGGCCCCTCATTAACATGCAGAGCACGGGCTCTTTAGGAGCTGTTAACAATCGTTAGCACGCCAGGTCCTCCCGCAGAGCCAAGCTTTCCTGCCTCATTGGCATTCTCTCCGTGCCACCGGTGGCACCGGGAGCCGCCGAATTCCGGCGGTGGCTTCGCTGGGTGACATCAGAGCCTGCGTCACCCTGGTCCTCCACAGTCGTCCCCGGAGACACAGGGAGTCTGGGGTGGTATTTATTTCGATTCCTCTTGAGATCCAGAGGTTTCCGAAGGGTTTCTCGCTCGCTGTCCTGTGCAGTCCCGTTGTCATGGTGACCGGGCGGGATGCTGGGACCAGCCTGGCTCCCCTTCTCAGAGGATGGGCTGGCTCGGGATGGAGCTGGTGGTTGCCAGTGGATTTTTGCCACACCTGAGGAGAAGTGTTTTAAAAAGCCAGGGAAATCTGCTCTAAAAAAGACTTGGAATTTCTTGCTGAAGCCTGATGACCAGGGATTCACGATTTTCATTATTTTCATAGAATCACAGAGCGGTTTGGGTTGGAAGGGACCTCAAAATCATCCAGTTCCAAGCCATGGGCAGGGATTTCTTTCACTTTGTAGATTAAGTACGAGGATTAGAAGCCTAATCCTGGGACTGGGCTAAACTTCCCATGGTGAGCAGTTGTGGAGCAAACCTGAGCTGGGGCTCCTTTGTGGTGCTCTCTCACACAAATTTACCTCCCTACATAGGCGATCATCACTCCTGTGACTACACGTCATCCCAGCAGGATTGAGGCTCCATAACTCAGCGCTCCCTCCCCTGAGGGTGCGTGGAAAGGTCCAGAGGGGCGGAATCACCCTTCCCCCACCCGGCTCTGCCGTGCGGATCCCTCTCCTTTTCAGCAGGGAAACACAATTTACCTTCCAAACAACTGCAGAACTTCCTGCTGCAATGTCAAGCCTCTCACAGGACCACGTGGTGCATGGAGAAGTGTCTTTGCAGTTTTGAGCAGGTCACCCTTTGTGACCTGGTTTTTGTCAGAGCAGCTCAGCTGACGTGTTCTCCTGGACACCGTGTCTGACACAACCTGTTTGTGGAGTCACTGCCTTCGTTGAATACAAAGAAACTGAAAGAACATAAATTTTGCATTATCTATTTACTCACATCTCCTGGAACAATTGTTTATTTTGGTGGATTCCCAATACCCTGGGCAGACAGGTCATTGGAGCCACTAATAACATTTCTTTCTCCTCTGCTCAGCCTGTAATTATTCTCTTTCTCTCCCTTTTATCTCTTCTTCTCTGTAGTAATAAAGTTCTGATTCTTCAGTAGTACCTCAGGATGTCTGGGCTACAAGAGAGATGCCCAAAGGGATGTGCTGCCACCAAAGCAGGAGACAACTCTAGCTGAATTTTAATGGGATGTTGTCAATTCAACAATAAATCTGCTTTTTCTTGCTGGTCAGACGAAAACTTCCGGGCATGGGGAAGTTGGTGACAGAGGAAAGCAGGACTGCTGCTGCCCAGGGCAGTCCTCCGTGGGCACCAGTTGCTCATGGGCGGGATGAAGTGAGAGAGATGGATCCTGCTTACAGAATTTCCCTGGATCACCCTTGCTGCAGGGTCCATGTGGCCACGGGTAGAGTGTGGTGATTATGGAAAATATCTTTATATTGTCACATTTCACTTCATGAACTGTGGAGTGTGGGACACTTGGAGAACCCTTCCCTGTGGGCAGGTTTTATCTCACTTTCACTGGGTCACCCTGGCACCAGATCACCATCATCTCCAAGCCCCTTTCCCTCTCCTCCAAGAGCTCTCCAGCTCTTGGATCTCTGTGTTGGTGCAGGATCACCCTTGGCCGAGGCACCACTCCTGGTTTGCTCCTGGTCTGTTCCGCGCTCTTTGGGAACTTGCCTTGTTTCTGGGCTGTATTTGATTACCCTGAGCTTTCTGGGGAATGGTAAAAGCTCCTGCTGAGGTGATTTCAGCCCAGAAATACCCTAGGAAGAGGTCACCTTCCTTTTCTGGATCCTGGACTACCTCAGGCTGTCAATTTCAGCAGTGCCAGAGCCAAGGGTTTGTGCTTTATCACCTTTCAACCCCTGATGCTCTGCAAACACCCAGGGCTTGACCTTAGAACATCCCAATCAATATCTCATTGCATCTGTATTGCACAGCAAACAGATAAAATATCCCAAAACCCTAAAGGATGTTGATCTTAGGAAAATTAGTGAAGGCCAAGTAGCTCCTTTGTGTTTTTGTACTACCAGACAGATGTTAATCCTTAATGAATTACGTTTGCCTGAATCCAGGAGCACCATTTACCCCTTGTGACCTTCGCTGAGTTATTAAGTGTTATAAATAACTACTCTTAATATGCAGGCAGTGTCCGAGTGCTTTTTATACTGATTCAGGAACAATCACAAACTAATTCCCCACAAATAATTCCTCAGATATTTGAATAAAAAGAAGAATTTATTTGCATATCTGCCTGGAAGGAACTCATCTCCCTGAAAAATATTCTGGTTTGCAAACTGCATTTGTCAATGGCTTTAGCACAGTCACTCTCACAAGAAATTATGCTAATCCGTGTGGGAGATTTCATTTTCCTCCAAAAAGAATGGAAGCTCAGTAAGACACAGAACAGCCCAAAAGACTGCAGGGAGAGGTGCTGCCCTGAGAAATGGATTGCAGGATCTACTCAAATAAATCATGGTTTGTTAGGGGGAAATATTAGACAGGTTTGAATCAGATATAGCTCTGGACAAGTATTCAATAAACAAATGGAATTCAGGATTTAATTAGAATAGGCAGGTGTTGTGTTATACGTGTGGGACTCACTGGCCTTGGCTACTGAAAATCAACCACTTGGAAATATCCAAGAGAGAATCACAGAATCCCAGGATGGTTTGGGTGGGAAGGGACCTTAAAGCTCATCTCATCCCACCCCCTGCCATGGGCAGGGACACCTTCCACCATCCCAGGTTGTTCCAAGCTGCATCCAACCAAAATAGCTGGAATTCAACTCTAAATCTCACAGGCCATTTGGCTGATTCATCCCACACGTCCCCAAAACCGATGGGGTGGAAAATAATGCAAAAATCTACAGACCACCCATCCCAAAGCAGTGATTTTTAAAAATTTATTTGTAAATGTTTCCACATATGGGGTCCAGCTCTGGAGCCCCAACAGCAGGAGGATGTGGAGCTGCTGGACAGAGTCCAGAGGAGGCCACGGAGCTGCTCCAGGGCTGGAGCCCCTCTGGAGCCAGGCTGGGAGAGCTGGGGGTGTTCACCTGGAGAAGAGAAGGCTCCAGGGAGACCTCGAGCCCTTTCCAGAGCCTAAAAGGGCTCCAGGAGAGCTGGAGAGGGACAAGGACAAGGGGGAATGCCTTCCCACTGCCAGAGGGCAGAGTCAGATGGGATTTTGGGAAGAAATTCCCTCCCTGTGAGGGTGGGGAGGCCCTGGCACAGGGTGCCCAGAGAAGCTGTGGCTGCCCCATCCCTGGAAGTGTCCAAAGCCAGGCTGGATGGGGCTTGGGGCACCCTGGGATAGTGGAAGGTGTCCCTGCCCATGGACTGGATGAGCTTTTATGTCCCTTCCCACCCAAACCATCCTGGGATTCTGTGATTTCTGGGCTGTTTAATTTTGAATTCAATGAGGAGGACATGGAGAAGCTCAGTGTGGCCCTGTCACAAGGCACCTGAGGTGACCTGCAGAGCTCAAACCCAGAGTTTCCTCCTCACCAAGTGAGACAAACCCAGTGCCAGCACCAAGCTCTGAATATTTCAGCAGTGGGGGTGTGATACCTTGGCCAAAACCCCGAGTCTTTAATTGCCAGCTTTGAATGTCATCTCTGTTTGAATAAGACCATCAAGCTGTGCTTTAAAGCAGCTTTTTAGTCAAAGGAAGATACAAATATTCTCATGTCTGTGAAGGATCCCATTAACTGAAAAAATCATGAGAAAGCCTCTCCTGAATGAAGCCTGGGCCGGGTTGTGAATCTTTAATGTGCCTTTCTGCAGGTCCTTTCAACACTCAGCAAATTCACATTCTCTTTGACAGAGTAGTCATTTTCATGAAGTATTTATAGCAGCCAAGCAAAATAACCTGATTTCCTTTTTAACAGAGGTTTTTGGGAGGCAGCTCCCAAATCCCAGTCTTCCTTATTTACACTATAAACAGCAAAGAGATCAAATAATAAAATGGAACTGCAATTACACTGGTTTTTCCACTGGAGAATACCTTCTTTTGTAAGAAGATCTGGGTAAATTCTGGCTGTTCTGTACAGCTCAATTATTTATGAGTCAGGAGGAGAAGGGAGAACTGGGAAGAGCTGAGGGAGGAGGAAAGAGCAAACCCAAACACGCTCCTGTGTCATCAAAACAGAGCCCATCCCCTGGGCACGTCCCCAGCGTGGGGAGAATGGTTTGTTCTCCCGGGAAAATGGAGATCCATCAGGTGATAAAATTCACTGCATGGCACAGCTGACAGACTTCTACTCAGAAAAGCAGGGGAGACAAAGATTCTGCATCCTATGGGTGAGTTCCTTTCACTTGCTGGAAAAAGTCCTGATGGCTGGAGACCCTTGGAGGGCAGCTCCTCAACCTTCCTTCTCCAGCGTGGTGGCTGAATCCTGGAGCTGTCCCTCCTAACACCACAAATATTCCAGGCATTGGACTGATTTTCTCTGTTTCCTACAGGCTTATGACTCACAGGGCTACGATCTGCTGCCATTAAAGTGGCTGGGTTTAACCAGTGGCAGAAAGATGAGATTCTACAAATGTGAATCCTCTGCTCCAGCTTCTGCACTTTATAACTCACTTGATATTTCCCAGTTTAAATGATTCCAATAAATGTGGCTTGCTGGTCAATTTAGCAAGATGAGTGTTTCTGGTGAGGTCAGTGCAAGACGAATAAGCAGGTTTCAGTAAAATGACTTGTAACATTTCATAGAAATTATTAAAAAATCATAAACAAGCATTGCTTCCCACTAATTGCCCGCTTACAGCCGTATTCCCATTGCTTCCTTCAGGAGTTTCACCAGTCAGACCTTTGAAAAATATACAAGGAGCTTAGAGAAGACGTTTGTTACGATTGATTGGATGCAGATGTCTATGAAAAATGGAAAATGGGAAAAGGAGAGCAATATCTCTGAGTTTTTCTGGCTTTTATGGGCAGCAGAAGACCCGGCTGCTGTCGTTCCTCTGCCTGAAGGCAAAGATTTCCATTACCAGTGAATCAGTCACATGGGCAGGCAAAGAGATAAAAATTGGTTCTTTGTACAATGTTCAGCCGAGGTAATTAATTGGGGATTGATTCAGGAGAAATCCAACTCATTTGAAGTCTGCGGCGATAAAATCACGACAGCTGGGATGGAGCAGGAGGGACTCCAGCCTGGCAGGACACGGAATGAGCTCCGGGTGTGGGAGCAGCCAGCCTGCCCCAAGGCTTTCCAAAGCTGGGAATTTTCAGTTTAACTCTCAGGAGTGGCACTTCTGTCCCCTTTTCAGCTCCATGTGGCTGCTCCCACCTGGTTCTGCTGGGATGTGATGTTTTAAAGCATGGAAACTGTAATTATTCATAAACCACTTTCACAAGCCACATCTTTCTTTCCATCTGCACAGTTTGCCCTGCTCTGAAATATGATCCTGTTAGTGCTCTGCTGTCACTGGGCCGTGCTGTCCCCACCCTTATGGAAAAACTGGTGCCATCCACTCCTGGTTTTCCAGCCCAGCATCCCTGACTGCTGGGTTACCGGAGCATTACTGCTGAGTGCCTGCTCTGCAGTCTCAGCCTCCTCCCTCTCCTTGCCCTTCTCCACGCAGCTCTGCTGACCCTCTAATTGGGAATTCCTCAATTAACACTGTTCTTCCAAGCCACCCGGGGCCGTGGCTTCACCAGCCTGAAATATTCCCTTTAATACCCACTTTGAATCCAATTATGGATCAAGAAATCTGGCAGGCAGAGCAGCATCCCTGCTGATGGTGATGAATGGAGCAGACACCAGCAGGACCCACCCCACTCATCTCCAGGACCAGGATGGATGCTGGGATCTGCACACTCGTCTGGAACCTGGAGCTGGAAAAGAGATAAAACCCAGGCAGTAAAGTTCTGCTGCAGAATTTGATATTCCCACTGGCAGTTTTTAAGGTTTTGGTACAGAACAAGGGTTCTTAAACCTGTTATTCCATAATGAAGGGGGGTTTAAGCCTGTTGTTCTGTGTTCCACTATTTTACCAGGCACACGGAGAACTGGACTGCAGCACCAGTTTTTTGTATTTTATGTACAGCAGAGCTTGCTTGTTGTGTTTTATGTACAGCCTTGGCTGCTCAAAGCAATTTTCAGTATTTCTTGTGAGTTAAATTAAAAAAATAATGAAGCTTCATGTCGGCTCCTGGGGGAAATAGAGGTGGAAATAATGAATCCACGAATATTCCGTGTGCTCCATAAAATGGTGACACAGCACCAGAGCAGAGGAGGTGGCCAGAGAAAAACCTGGCACAAAATTTCCTGTGGAATTTCCTCCTGAATTCCCTGAGCCCTCTGGACACCCAGGAGAACACCAGCTAGAGAAATCCTGACTCTCTTATTTTATCTGTCTGTTCTTCATTCTTCACACTCAGGTGTTTGGTGCCTCTTGGTGCAACCTCAGCTCCTGGAGTTGAATGGCTCCGAGCAGGTTTTACCAGGATGCAGGAATGTGATGTGTGGATAAAGGAAAACCTTTTAAAAATTCAGTTTTTGCCAAATCTTGGGAAAAAGAGGGGAGAGCTCCTGCATGCAGCAGCACTGGGGGTGATTCAGGCTGTTTCTGTGTAAGCAAAAAGAGCCTTTTTCAGGTTTGAATTTAATTTGGATGCAATTTGAATCTGTATTTTCTGCATTTTTAATTGTACAGAACATGTAAAAAATCGACCTCTCAGTTGATCACAGCCTTCCCCCAAATGCTACCAAACTAAAGTGTGGCTGTTTTTGCAAGCAAAGGAGTGGTTTTGCAGCTCTTGGTAATAAAATACCTCAGACAAAGCCAACGGCCTCTCTCCAGAGGCAACGGAGCCACTTTCCCCCTCCAACTTTATAGACCCTTATTTTCATTAGGCTTTTATTTAATGAAAGAATAAAACCCACACGCTCACACAGAGTCAGCATGGAGACAAAACCCCAGGAAAGTCTATTTTAAATAAGAAATCAATGTAGTTTTGCAGCACAACCCTTCTTCCCAGTCTTCCCAAAAATCTGCTCAGAAGGGTAAGTTTCAGGTGGGCCATTGTGGCTGTGAGAAATGTGGGGTAGAAGATATTTTTATATATGAAATATTGTATTTTATTATAGATTCATGGGTGCCATGCCACTGACTCCCACAAATCTCATGTCCCATCTGAGCTCTTGTGGACACGAATCCCTGGAAGTGCTACAGCCCTGCATCCCTTGCCAGGCTCAGTTAACACCTTATGTCCTTCCATGCCAGGCAGAACACTCATTTTAATTTTAATTTTAATTCTAATTTTAATTCTAATTTTAATTCTAATTTTAATTTTGATATTTTTGTTTTCTTAGTGAGGTCCCAGGTGCTGCCAGGAGATGGGATTGTCCTGGGCATCCTGGCATTGTCCATGCATAATGTAGTTGAATATTTCCTGAATATTTGCCTGACACAGATTTGCCTGACACAGATGACCCCAGGACCTGGAATTGCTTGACAAGGGATGAATAAAATTATTTTCTCTTATTTTCCAGGCTCTCAGCAGCAAGAAGAATCATTTGTGCACTTTGAGTGGGCCTCTAATCTCCTTTAATGGGCTCCCCTAATGGGAAATAAATGGATCAGGGTCAAACCCCTTGTCTGATGCCCATGAGGAGATAACACTGATATCACTCCAACAGGAAAGAATTCCAAATCCAACAGGTTCCAGGGAGCTCCTCCCTCCCGGATACCACAGCACAAAGGTGGTTTGGGAGCTAAAAATAAGCTTTATTTGACCCACAGGTACAAAGTGATGAGGAAGCTTTAACCTATTGATCCAGGACACGGCATCATGCATGGCAATGATCCCTCTGGGAGCTCCGGGGTGGAATGTGGAATTAAAGGAGGATTTGCCACGCTCACATGGAGCCTCTGGAGCTCTCTCTGCCTTCAGACATGTTTTCCTTGGTGTCTGCATGAATTGTGCCCATTGTTTTCCCGCTAGAAAAGAGCAAAATGCATTCCAGCATGGAAATCATTTGCTGTTTTATGAATAAAATTATCCCATTGTACCAGCAAAAGGGCATTTGCTCCGGTTCTCATCACTCCCAGTTTTCCCTCTTTCAGTGCAATTTCACAGCACTATATCCAGGCTTTTTTTCCATTGTTAATGGAGAGGGAAAAACATCACACCCAGGGTAAATCCCAGCTCTGCCCTACTGCAGGAGCACAAGCACAAACCCCATCCCAGAAACAGACCTACCACCAAAAAAAATCCCATTTTTGCCCCATTTTGCTCCTGATACAAAGCTATTTTCCAAGAAAACAAGCAAATAGGAAGGAGCAGCGTCCACTACAGCTGGCCTTCCATGTTATGAAGGGTGAAAAAAACATCTACCATGAGCAAAATCAACTTTTTATTTTCCTTTTGCCCTCCTTAATGGTTCCTAAGTCACTCAAAGTTTTGAGGGTAAACATTTTTTCCTGAGCAAAGCCTTGGACCATCCCAGTTCTGAGAGATGTTTATGGCCAAGTTATGAAGTGATGGTGATGGAAATGTTCATAATCTTTAGCCACAGTGATCCCAGCTGGCCCCTCTGATAATAAATTATATAAAATGAGGATTCAAAAGGACTTTGATTCACCAGGGCTATCTGCAACCGAGTGCTGAAAGCAAGCTGGATTTTCAGCCCTGCCGCGTGTTTTGGGCTTTTTTTCCCAGTTTTTCTTTTGACCCAGTGGCTGGAATGTTTTAGACTAGTGTTGGGGATGTGTTAAGATTTTATATTGTGAATATTTCAGTGGATATGAGTCTTTAATACTCTGCTCTTCAAACCTTTTCCCTGCTTAGCTCAGGGAATTGAGAATTATGGTGCAGAAATGACACAGAAAACATTGTTCTGTGGTGCACCAGCAAAACAACCAGCTGAAATTTGTCACAGTGCTGGTTGCACTCTTGTAATCAATTAGCTTTGTACACATGCAAAAATGTCCCCTTCGGGAATGTGCTCGATATCAGATTTCCCCCGTGCCTCTGGAACACTGAAGGGATCAATAGTGACCCAAACCAGCAAGCAGATGGATATTTCCCTCCACAGCCTGTTAAAATGTTCCCAATTTTAAATTCTTTTGGCTAAACGAGTTAAAATGCTTCAATATGCTGGGAAAACCATGGATCATCCAGTTTTGGAGCAGGGAACTCCCAGGTTTCCTGGGCAGAGCCAGGCAGTGGAGCTCAGCCACGAGCGTCTCACTGCACAGTCTATGCTAATGAGCCTCATTATTTAATGATAAACAGCAACATTTAATTAGTGCAGCCATTACTACACATCAAACCCTTTAATTAGGCCGAGGGCTGGTGGGAACGAGCCAGTCCGGGATGAGCTGAGTGGGAGGCTCCGCTCTGGAATGTGGCCACGGGCAGAGGCAGAGCCGGGGCTTGCCCGCGGTGCCCTCGCCCGCGGGTTAATTACCCACTGCCCTCCCTCTGCCTTGGGCTTCCTTGGCACAGGGGGTCGCTGCTGCTGGCTCAGGGATGGCTCCAGCCCCCTGCACACTGCCCGGGGCGGCCGTGACAGCGCTGGATGAGACAGGGATGGTGCAGCCGAATTCCAGGATTTCAGCCCGTCATTCCCTGCAAGCGGAGCCTGCAGCCTCCCTGCGAACCACCCACGGGGCCTCGGTTCCTTCCTCTCCCTGGCACTTTTCCTCCTCTAAAATGCACCGTCAGACCTGCCCAGGTCTTTCCCACCTGCAGGAGTGTCCACGGGCTCAGGGCCATGGACATCCCCGCGGCCACAGGGAACCGGGAGGAGGCTTGGCTCCAGCATCCGCCTCCCGCAGCATCCCCCGCCCGAGCAGTCGCTCCCCATCCCTCCGCTCAGGAGGTGTCTAAGCGAGAGATTTGTGGCTTTCCGGAGGGATCCATCTGCCGGGGCTGCTCCAGGAGGAGCCCGTGTGAACCCACACATAAATAATTCCTTGTGTCCTCCCCGCTGGAGACACAAATCCCTGGAACCCGCGTGGCAGATGGGCTGCTGGAGCCTCAGCAGCGTCCCTGGAGCTGCCAAGAGGCTGCTTGTGTTGCCACTACCCGGGAGAGGAGCCGGGACACGGCTGTGGCTGGCTGGAAAAACGATGAAACGATGGAAAACGATGCAAAGTGATGAAACTGCCGACCTGGAGTGGAATTACAACTCAGAGTTTATCCCTGGAAGCACAAACGGAGGCAGGATGTGAACCCTGAGGTGGAGCTCACCTGAAATCACCACTCGGGTTTTCTTTCACTCCAAAGCCTGTGCTTGTACATCTGCCTGCCCCAAAACTGGCTGTCCCCAAAGCCAGGAGGATTCACTGTCCAACAGCGAAAAGTATCTTGCAGGTTTGCCAGTGTTTAAAAAACAAATTTAATCAGTGAATCAAATGTTTCATAGTTAATTTTATTTATTACCTCACTTTTCTCAAGGTAGAGCTTTGACACTGCTGAAGACTTTTGTGGTAGCCTTTTCCAACTGAGAAATAACCCTTTTAAGAGTAAAAACAACAGGCCCAAATCACCCCAAACCACATTTAGTAATGATATAAGTGTGAAAAACAGATTGCAAAGAATTGGTGGGAAATGTCTGTGGTGGCCAGGACCCAGCAGGCCGGGTCCAAGGTGCTGGGCAGGGTCTGCACTGAGGTCTGTACCTGTTGTAACACCTCCCACCTACCTGGGCCCAGGATGTGCTGGGCTGGGTGACTTCATCCACCTTCTGCTTCTCCAGCTGGGTTATTTCCAACCTAAATGATTCCACAATAAGTTTCAAACTCACTAAAACAAATGATGAATATCTGGCTTTATAATAAATCCGTATTTTGCAAGTTTGAAAACTTCAGATTTTTTGTGGAGCACATTTTTTTCTGGAACTTTGTGCTTCTGCCTTTATTCATCAGAAATGTTTTAGTCTTAATTTACCATTATTCTGTGGCTGCTTTATGGAGGAGAACCACATTGCTTTCCCCCCTCCTTGCATCTGCCAGGAAAACAAAAAGCTGATCCTCTGCACCTGTCTCCAATTCACCACCAGCTGAAACGAAATTCAGTCACTCAACAAAGTGCCAGCAATGACTCAGTATGGAAATAAGACTTATTTCTTTTAAACTCTATTCTGAGGCAGCACAAGACAGCGGGCCTGTGTTCCACAGCAGAGCAGATCTGCTGGGTCATGTCCACAATCTTCTCCCAGAGCTTCCTCAACAGCTCAGAGAAAAAAGGACAAAATACTGATTTTCTCTCTGAGACTGGGGCGCATCTGCTCCAGTATCTATTTACATTTCTGAACGTTGACAAGGCACGGTTAAAAAGCAAGAAAATGGAGCAAAATTAGAGGAAATATTGCAGGTCCCAAGTTACAGCCAACCTGCACTTCAGTTATCCCAATATCCACCAAATTTAATAGAAATTGGTTTAACAGACCCCCCCGAGGGGTGATGTCCCAGAGATTGAGGCCTCCATCCCTGAAGGTTGTTAAGACTTGGCTGAGCAAAGCCCCGGCTGACCTGGGCTTGTGGGATGCTGGACTGGATGAGCCCCATGGTCCCTCCAGTCACTCCGGCTGGGATTTGGATTTCCCACAGCTGTGATGGATAGGGCTGAATCCAAACCATTCCTACAGGTGTGGGTTAGGAATTCCATGCTCTTCCTGGATGCTGATGGTTTTCAGCTACCAAATCTTCCCTGCGAGGATGGGGAGGCCCTGGCACAGGGTGCCCAGAGAAGCTGTGGCTGCCCCTGGATCCCTGCAAGTGTCCAAGGCCAGGTTGGGTGGGGTTTGGAGCACCCTGGGATAGTGGGAGGTGTCCCTGCCCATGGCAGGGGGTGGAATGGGATGGGCTTTAAGGTCCCTTCCCGCCCAAACCATCCTGGGACTCTATATTGAAATAGTACACCTGGAAACATTTCAACTCTGAGGATGCTGGGGTAAGAACTATGGCAACTTAAAAAAATTCCTGTAGCAAACCTGTGGATATCTGCTGTCCACCTTAACCAACCCAGCTCCCTTCCCCACTTGGATTGTACAGCCACTAACTTCCAACAAAAGTTTGGGTTTCAGGTCTTCTATCTGTTCTCGGTTTTCAGTAAAATCTGTTTTGTTGTGGTGAATAAAACTCATCCATTCCTCATGGCACTGAACACGGGGAGTGTTTGCAGCCGCATAATACAGCTATTTAAAAAGTGCTAATTGCTTCTTTTGGAAGAAGTGCCTGAATGTTCCCGTTCCAGCAGGGAATGAGCTGCATTTGTACGCTGCTCTCAAGATTGTTTATCTTCCCTGCTCCTCTATTCCTAATATTCTCCACTTATTCTGAAGCCTGGCAGGCTCCATATGAAAAGAAAATGAGTAAATGATTTTAAAAGGAGCTGGTTTAGAGTTGAGCTGAGTGTAAAGTAGTGAGTAAAAGAGAGTCTTATTGCAGTTATGGCATCCTGGTGTGGAAAGCCTTTGTACCTCACCTCTGAGAGGCACTGACACGATTTTTTCTCTTCCCATTTGCATAACATCAGATTAAATGCAGAAATATTCACCCTCTGAAGGATATGGCCTGGGGACAAAAGGGCAGCAAAGGTTTCCACCATGTCACCCAGAGAGCAGGAAGGAGGATTGCTCTTGAAAACCACTCTTGGAAACCACTCTTCCAGTTTTCCCACTTCATGTTTGATTCACATTTCTGTTAAAAAATTCAAGACAAGTAAAAACTGTTCTTTGTGGCTCAAAGAATGATGTCAGTTATTAATTGTGATTTATGACATTGGCTGCTCCTGTTTGGTGCTTTCTGCCCACGATTCCATCTGGAAGTCACCGCCAGAAGTTCGCTCACTGTCAGCCGATGGCTCCAAAGCTTTCTACAGGTCTCAGGTTTATTGCTGTGCTAATATTTGGGGAGTAGGATTCACTGTTGAGGAATATGAGGGAAATGATGTCACTCAGCCACCGTAATTTTGTGAAGAATAAAAAACACCAGGCTTTTCCTGGAGGACAGAGAGGCCACATCCTTTTCCCATAAAACCAAGCGCCGCAGGATCTGTCTTGGAGACAGACTCCTGCAAGCCAGACAGAACACTGGAGCTGTAAAACAGCTCCTCATCACAAATGGCTCTGTGACATTACAAACAGGAGGTAAAACCCTCTTTAAGGTGTATTTGATACAACAAAGTTCAGCTTGACCCATATGCTGGGCTTGAACAGTCAATTTTTTGCCTCTCAGCGTTAATCCAGCCTGAAAAGCTTTGTATTCCCAGTGAAAGGATTTATCTAAACCTCCACAGAAATGTTGTAGTGCACATGGATTGACAAAATCATTCAAGCAAAGCCCGTTTTTAGAGAAGGGTGGATGTGTTGTGTGAAGCCAAATTAAAAACTTCCTGTGAAGTGAGGATTGCACCAGAACTCGAATTTGGGGTTATTTAAAGCCTTGGTGATCACCGTGGGTGCAAAGGTGACTCTGACCCCATTTCCAGGCAAAGCCAGGTCACTGATCCTGTGGACATCACCGCTGTCCTGTCCCGGGCGTGACTCATTCGAGAGCTTCAGCAATGCAGATTGCCAGGGACAACATGCAGCTGTCCCCTGGATCTCACTTGGAGCTTTGCAAACAGCAGTCAGGCACCAAATCATCCCTGGAGAAGCTGTTGTCTCCTTGACTCATCATCCAGTGCCAATGTGGGGTCCTGGCAGACTGTGACGTATCTGTCATTCCCACGGCGTGATGGGAACATGGTGAGGGTAAAAAATTGCCACAAATCCCTCTCCTTTCTCTCCCATCATGAGAGCTCTGCCCTCCCAGCCAGGCACAGCCCCTAAATCTGAGTCTCTGCTTGGAAAAACAAAGATCTGTGCACACAGGGCTTCAGGTTCTGGGAAACAGGAATTTCCAGTCTGAGCTGCCTGGGAGTGCCAGGACAAGGGGAATGGCTTCCCACTGCCAGAGGGCAGGGTCAGATGGAATTTTGGGAAGGAATTCCTGCCTGAGAGGGTGGGGAGGCTCTGGCACAGGGTGCCCAGAGAAGCTGTGGCTGCCCCTGGATCCCCGGAAGTGTCCAAGGCCAGGTTGGATGGGGCTTGGGGCACCCTGGGATAGAGGAAGGTGTCCCTGCCCATGGTGGGGGGTGGCTCTGGATGGGCTTTAAGGTCTTTTCCAACCCAAACCATTCTGGGATTCTGTGATCCTAAATTATTACTGGTAGGTTTTGTATGAGTTGACTGCAGGAAGAGACATGGACATAAAATTTCATCCCTGACAGGGAAATCCAACCACAATATTTTATCCCTGGAAAACACAATTTAGTTCATGCCTGTAGCGAAACACCCTTAAAAATGATCTCAAACTGAGATGTGACCTGCTCCAGGCACACAGATCAGGGACACCAAAGACATACAGTTGAAGTAAACACCACAAATGAACTCAATTTGTTGATAAAACCCAAGGATGGGGTTTCCAAGACAAGCAGTGTCTCCCCTGAATTTCTTGGCAGGGATCCCTACTCCTGCAGAAAGGCTTGTGAGCCAGATCTCCGTATTTTCTGGAGAGGCAGCAGCAGATATTTGATGAGCTCTATGAATAGAGTTGTTGATTCACTGGAAAATACAGGAAAAACCGCGGAGAAAACAAATCAAATCAATTTAAACTGCTGACACATTCTTGGATTGGGGAGGGAAATGTAAAAAGTGTTTTGAAGCAAGGCAATCACTTGGTAGCCCCCACAGAAGAATGAATTTCTGATTTGACACTAAGTATATTTGCAATAAAATTACCAAGTGTGATTTGAGAACTAAAAACCCCCTTCTTGAAAAATTTCTGGAAAGGGAAATATTGGGTGATGGTTTTCAATGAAGAAAATGCAAACATAATCCATTCAATATCTCCTATTGAATTAAAATATCTAAATATTTTGAATGAAGAATTCATCCTTCCTCTCGTGCTGGGGAACTGGAGAACAACAAAATGAAATCACAGCTCAACTTCCCCCTCCAGTTTTGCTGATAGATGTGGATGTCCAGAGGTTTGGCCAAAGAGATGCTTCAGACACGAGAGAATTCAGGGAGCTGGGTTCCTTTTCCGTGTTCAGGAGGCTTTTAAAATGCTGCATTTACAAGAAATTATTCTGTTTGTGGGGGTTTGTTGTGACATCAAAAATCAGCAGCATCGAAGGGACCAAAGCTCAGTGTTTGAGCTGAAATTCACAACCCCCCCGGGGTCCCTGAGCAGGAGCTGGTGAGCTGTGGTAACCCACCTCACCTTAGAAACGAGTTCTGCAGGGTGATTCATTTGCTCTGGAATTATTTACTTGTCTAAACGTCAGCAAAAGATTTTGTGTTCTTAAAATAAAAATTATTTTCAGTGACACTTCTTCAACTGAAAGGCTTTGCAAGTGCTGCCAGCACAGTTACAAAAGCTTTGGGTTTTTCATCCAGCTCCTTTTTACACATTTTACCAAAAATTCCTCTTCCAGTGCCTTCCATGTGTGTGAGCACAGAGCAGAGCTGAGGGGCTTGAAATTTTAACTTTGGCTTTCTCTTATTTTTCCCCTTAAATGTGAACTTTTTACATTTCTGATGCTCACTTGGGACATCATTAAAACAGCTCTCTCATGTCTATTCTCGGAATTGTTACAGCGGGTGCTCCACCTCGGTGTCACCATCTCCAGGAACACTCCTAAATGTGCTCCAGATGACACCCCAGCCTTTCCTTGGAAGAGAAAGGAATCTTCCCCATCCTGTTGGGTGTTCATGCCTACATTACAACATCACTAATTA
Source organism: Corvus moneduloides (assembly GCF_009650955.1). Taxonomy (NCBI): domain Eukaryota; kingdom Metazoa; phylum Chordata; class Aves; order Passeriformes; family Corvidae; genus Corvus; species Corvus moneduloides. The sequence continues at coordinate 5,211,366 of NC_045489.1, read as the reverse complement.
TTTTGCTCTGCAGTAATTAGATCCTATCTGAGGCCAGTATTTAATGAATGGCCACCAGGCAGCAGGAAAAAAAATAAATTCATAAATACATGAAGTCTCATTAACCACTGAATCCATTGGTGGGAAGATCCACTCTGAGGTGTAAAGTTTCTCCTCTTTTCCTCCTCCTTTAACTCCTCACAGGTCCTTGAACACAAATCAGGGTTATTTTCCTGCTAATCCCACACACAGGAGAGCTCGTGGCTGCTGAAGGCCCACGAGCACAGGGCCATCCCCTCTGTGCCAGGCTCCGGGGGAGTTGTGCTCCATGAAATCCCCTGGGAACACGTCCTGGCTGAAAGCACTGCTGGGAACACAGCTTTTTTGCCTGTCTTTTATGGATAATGATCTCCTGAGCAGCAAAACCAGTCAGGCCAGACACTGCCCAGCCACCCGAGAGGGCTCCGGGGAGGTTATTTGCACGGAGCTGTGACAGTGGGGCGTGAAAGGAGGTTAAATATGTTTTATTTAGCTTAGATTTGCCACCTCCCAACCTCAGCAGGTTTAATTCCCTTCTCTCTGTATCCTGGGAGTCTGTAAATAACTCCAGTGCTTCCCAGATGGCTGCTCTTGCAGCCACACAGTAAATGTGGGGTTGGATGTGAGATGCAAGAGGTGTTTCCAATGGGCTGGAAGTGGTGGATTTTTTTTTTTTTTTTAAGAAAATCAAATAAACGTGAACTTCCATTCATCAAGTTTGAATGAAAAAGGAATATTCATTTAGAGCTCCTCAATGGAAAATAAAGAAGGAGGAAGAGGGCAGGAACAGAGACCACTCAACTTGGCTCCCAGAGCTCTCATAGGGATGGACATTCCTGATGTGGGGGTCTTGCAGATCAACAGAAAATATGAATTTATTAGCCTGAAAATTAAGTTTTCTACATTCCTAAGAATTTAACTCAATCAACACACTGAGAAGTCATTCCATTTCTGCTCTTCCTTAGCTTTGGGCTCCCTGCTGCAAAGAAATAACTCTCCACACTCTAGAGGTTATTGAGAAATAGTTTTATTAAAGCCCAGCCAGAAGATAAAAATAAATGTAAGCGTGGCTGAGAGCACTGGGATGAGCTGCCAGGAACCGCCAGGACACAGAGGGACCTTCCTCAAAGGGCCCCAAAAAGCTTAACCAAGCCCCAGGCTCTAATTTGAGAGGTTTTGGGAAATTCAGGTGGTGATATGAGGACCAGAAAAAAGGGCCACTCCAAGTTTCCAGCATTTCCAGCACATGTGGTATATTGGCTGGTTTGGGAATTTGCAGGTTGAAGTAAAAGCCTGCAGATTCCCAAAAAATTGTGCAAACCTTCTCCTGGTGTCAGAGCATGGGATAAGCCATGTGGGACACCCAGCCCAAACCTGACCCACTGCCTGACAAACCAGCAATGGCCAAAATGCAACATGAATGCACCAAAAACCCCAAGGGAGTAGAAATTGGAGAGTGTGGGGAGAATCAGGACTGGGATGTGGTGGAGGAGCCCTCACCACATCACGCTGCTCCTTGGTGGCACTGAGCCATTGAGCCCCCTCACATGTAACCACAGACCTGCCAAAAACTTCAACAGGCTTTTTTTTTCCTCCTTGAAACAATAACAGAAAGAAGAAATGTTACAGTTCTGAGGTCAGGTTTTGGAGTGTTCAAAGTGCTTTTCTTCGCTGGGTGCTGCAATGCAGATTCACAGTCCCCACGATGCCATCAAGGCGGGCAGGGTCCCTGTGCCACCAGCAGAGGTGTGTGTGGTCCCTGTGCCATCGAGCAAGGTGTGCATGGTCCTTTCATCATGATACAACCTGTGCATTGTCCTTACATCACCACACAAGGTGTGCCTGGTCCCTGTGCTCCGTGCAATGTGTGCAGGGTCCCTGTGCCATCAGGAAAGGTGCTGGTGGTCCTTGTCCCACCGTGCAAGAAGCTCCTGGTCCTTGTGCTGCCTGGCGAGGTCTGAATGGTCCCTGCATCACTGTCCAATCCACCATCCCTGCACCACCATGCAGCTGGTCCCTGTGCATCCAGGTGTGCATGGTCCCAGGGCCATCAGGAAAGGTGTGTGTGGTCCCCCTGCTGCCATGTGAGATGTGCATGGACCCTGCATCGCTGAGTAAGTTGTGCATGGTCTCTGTGCCATCAAGGAAGGTGTCATGGCCCTTACACCATTGTACAAGGTGTGCATGGTCCTTGCACCATCATACAAGGCGCCGTGCTGTTCAAGGAGCACAGGACAGCAGCAGCCTCCCGACACCGTTTCTTGCCCAGCACAGGGTGAATCCCCGAGCGCTGCTGGAATCCCCCTGCGCAGCCCCGGCTCAGCGCAGACCCCGGCCGGGGCACGGCAGGCAGGGGCAGCAGGAGCAGAGGCCGAGAGCCGCAGTCAGCAGGGCCGAGAGCCGCGACGGCCGCTGGTATTTGCCGGCTCTCTTCACCTCGCCGCCCGTCTGGGCCGCGTAGTCGAGGGTGCGCAGGACGTGCTGCTCCACGCTGTCGGCAGCGCCGTGCTGCTGGGCCAGCAGCCCCTCCAGCTGCAGGAACAGCCCGCGCAGCTCCAGCATCTGCGCCTCCAGCTCCAGCAGCTGCCGCTGGCGCGCCTGGGCCAGGCCGAGGTGATGCTTGGCCTTGAGCTCCTCCAAGTCGCGGCCGACGATGCGAGGCCCCTGGGGGCTCTCGGCCAGCAGATCCACGTCCTGGGCGCCCAGGTTGATGCCTGCCAGCTCCGCCTGCCTCTGGATCTGCTCCTTCAGCCGGTGTCGATAGCGGCTCTCCCGGGCGTAGTGGCGGGCGAGGACGGCACCGTAGCGGCGCAGCAGCAGCCACAGCTGGGTCTGGCGGACGCGGGGCCCCGCTCGGCCCGAGCCCCCGGCCGGGGCCGCCGGCAGCGCTCCGAGCTGGGGCTGCAGGGCCGCGGCCTGGCGGGCGAAGGCGGCCCGGGCCGCGCCGAGGCCGCTCTTCTCGCGGGCGATGCTCTCCTCCGAGGTGCAGCACAGCACCGACTGCTGCGTCCTGTCGATGCTCTCCGAGAGCTGCTCCAGCCGCTCCAGCGCCCGCCACAGCTCGGCCGCCTCCCGCAGCGCCCGGCCCACGGGGCTGGCGTCGTCCCCGACGAACGCGGGGTTCTCGAAGCGCCCAGAGTCGTCGTGCGGGTCCCCCTCGGCCGCCACTCGCTGCTGCAGCTCCGCCAGCCGGTCCCTCATGCTCCGCGGGGCTCCAGCACTGTCTGCGGGGACGTGTGAGGCTGGAGCTCCTGCGGGAGCGCTGCGAGCCTTCCCTCCTGGCACCAGAGCAAATATTGGTGCAGGAGGGCAGGTCCTGCGTCAGCCCCAGGCCGGACACCGCCGGCGGAGGGAAGGGACTGTCCCGGGGCAGAGCGGGAGGAAGGCCCGGGCCGGGAGCGCTGCCAGCACCGCCCGCACCTGCGTCACCGCACGGGCTCCAGCTCCACACCTGATCCACCGAGGCTCGGCACAAAGACGCTTTTATTCACCCAGAAACAAGGACACCCAAAAGTCCCGTCAGGCGGGGCAAGGAGGGGGTCGCTCACCCGGCACCCCCCGGCCTTCGAAACGGCTCCACACAGCTCCAAAGGTGCACAAACCCAGCCAGGCACCGGCCTCACCGTGTGCCCCAAACCCGGCTCCTGGGTGTACCTAAGGAAGGGCAAATCACACAGAGTCACTGATTCTGCCGAGTGAGAAAGGACCCACAGGGATCACGGAGTCCAGCACAGCACCATCCCCCCGAATCCCCCCCTGAGCCTGAGGGCGCTGTCCAAACACTCCTGGAACTCAGATCATCCCATTCCAGCGCCTGATGTGAACTGGAAAGGTGGGATGGAGGCAAAGCTTGGCCTCTCCCTGCTGTGCAGGTCGAGAAAGCTCCAGGGGCCACCTGGTGCCCGCGACCACCGATATCACCGGCAGCACCCTGAATGCCTGGATTCAAAAAGGTGCTCTTGGGGTTTTCCAGGCTGGAAATGAGCGTTGGGATGAACAACGGGCCTGCACATCACTGCAAGGCAGTGTTGAGTCCACACACTGCTGAAGTGCATAAAAATCACAGTTGAATTCTAAGACATCTATAAAAATTACCATTAAAAAGGTACTTCTACAAAACGCATTTCCAAAGGACGGGGGAAAAAGAATTGTTCTCTACCACTCTGGTATTTTATATCATGTATTTTATAACTTGTATTTTATATTATGTATTTTATAACATGTATTATCACATATGACCTAAACATGATGATATAAAATATTTAACAGCTATGATATAATATCAATATAATATCGATATAATATCAACACAGGGACAGCCAAAGGGGGTTTAAGAAAGGTCAAGCAGCTCTGAAGGGAGTGGAATTCCTTCCCTCCAATGCCATCTGACGGATGTACATAAAGGGGGGCTCCAGCATCTCTGCAAAACAAGTTTAATTTTGTTCTCTGTAGCCATTGAGGCCAAGAAAAAAAAAAGTCCTTTTGTCCCTGGGGTTTGGAGGATGAGTGTTGTGTTAAAAAGGAGATATTCATTCCCACTGGAGAGAGAGGAAATGCCACTGGAATCAGCGCAGTAAAGTGAAATGTCAAGTAAGTCAGCAGATTAATGAGGGGAAAAGTCAAAATAGAATGACAGAATCCCAGAATCATTAATGTTGGAAAGGGCCTCCCAGACCATCAAATCCAACCTGTGGCCGATCCCCACCTTGTCACCAGCCCAGAGCACCGAGTGCCACCTCCAGCCCTTCCTTGGACACCCCCAGGGATGGGCACTCCAAACCTCCCTGGGCAGTCCCTGCCAAGGCCTGACCGCCCTTTCCATGGAGAAACTCCTCCTGAGTTTATTCCATGTATTTGTCAGCACCTCCCTCCAGCTGAGCCCGAAGCCCCCTGGCAGCTCTACACAAACCCATCCACCCCCAAAAATCCATGTTTAAACAATGTTATCTCTGCTATTTAACTAGAGGGCACAAACAGAGGTGGGAAAAGAGTAATTCCTTGTTTTCCATGAAATATCCCTTAGACAACAGGTACAACCTTCTCCTCAAGCCAAGCCACCCCCTGAACCCACCCCATGTCCCACAACGGCTGAGGGACCTCACCCAGGAGCCTCCTCCTCCTCCCCTGCTATTTCATGGCATTTTTAACCATTTCACTGCACTTTCAGGCATTTTCCCCTTCTTTTCCCAAGAAATCACTAGCTGCTCCTATCCTTTTTTCCCAGAAAAATGGTACTTCGGAGCCAGATCGAATGGTGATTGGGATGAGGGTCTTCATCCCATCCTGCTTGAGATCTTCAGTTTATAAAGCTTCTCTGCCCACTTCATAAATAAAGTTTCTATATCCAGTTTATAAACCTTTCCATTAAAATATAAAATCATCCAGTTGAACTAAAAAACAATTTTCTTTTTACATTAAAACCTCCATTTTACCTACTTTTAAAAAATGTTTTGATGTCTCAGCTACTCAGTAAGCAACGCAAAACCAAAGTAAGAGTTTCTCTTTTTATTTTTTTTTTTATTAAGACAATCCCACAGCTGGAAAATGAAACATCCTAGATTACATCAGTGACTTCAAAAAAACTCTAGAAAAAAATCTTTACAAATTTACATTTGTACAATACAAAAAACTAACAGCTCATTGCATATAAATATTACATTTGGTCTGCCAACACGTGGCATCAAAATCCCTGAAGTATTCATTAAAGGGACCTGAGATAGCAGATGTGAAGATATGGGCATAAATATCACCTGAAAAAAAATTAATATAGAAAGTAGACATAATTCTAAATAGTTTTGTGCACTTTTGGAGTATTTTAAACCCAGAACACGACCTGGAGAGCCTAAATCACATGAATTTTACTCCAACATCAAGTGGTATTTCTACATGAAATCTGCTCTAATGACTCATGGAGGAATGAAGAGCCTGAATTAATATTTCTACAGAAAAATAATCCTCAGACGTTGAGTTCTGAACACACCCAAGCAGCCACCACTCTGAGGAGGAATTTTAGGAAGAGAAATGGCAGATTTGGATTTTACCTGCAAATATTCTGGCAGGATTTCACCCCCCACCCCCCCAAATGGCTCCTCAGACCCAAAACCCAGGAAGATCCACACTGCTTGCCAATGAAAACCCCCAAACCGAGGAACTGCTCCGAACTGCCCACTGGTGGAATTAGCTCCCAACTATTTACACATTTGCCAGCTCTCCAGCGCGGCTGCAGTTACTACCAGGAGTAGTAATTCCAAGTGCTTGGTTTGCCTTGGAAGTCTCACAGACTCGGATCAGGTACCCACATCCACGCACAGAAATGTATTTCAGCACCATTTTTAGAACACTAGAGTTAAGGCTGTGACAGCAATTCCCACTGGAAATCGAAATTTTTCAGGGATTCGTAGCACAGTTGTGTGAGTTCGCTGTGGGCCAAACAGGACGTAGTAAAAATGTACAAGCTTCCAACAGGTCTTTGCATTTCTAAGACTAAAAAAAGACAAGTTTTTAGGCTAAATTTTGCAGGCTGTTACTTACTGTACATAAAGGAGTCTTTTTATCATGTGTAAACCTCGGATATACTAAAGAGTTGAAAAGTCTCTGTCACTCATGCGCAGGGATTTGCTATAATACACATTGTAAGAACACAACAACAGCTCCCTACCTACTAAATATAGAGTTAGCCTTGGAGGGTTAACTGCTCCTTCAGGAAAACATCAGCATTTTATAAAACTCTGCAGGATGGTTTTTAAATAAGATAAAATTAAGACATGTAAACACACAAAGACATTTTTAACCCATGAGATCCATGACGGGACGCTCCAGATCAGGACACGACATCCTTAAACCTACAGCTGTTCACTTTTCCCTGGTGTTCACCACTCAAAGATGGAATTAATCAAGTTCTTATCAAAAATTTGTGATTCAAACTGATTTTCTCATGTTAATATTCTGTGATTTGGAGCACAGGAACATTCCCGAGATACCCAGGAGCAGCTTTTCCAAATGCTTGGCAAGGGTCATCTTGCTTTTGGGAGTCAAGAGAACCTCCATGTATTTTAATTTTTTAAATTAATTAAAAACTCTCTTGCACACCCCCAGTGCCAGCTCTTTTCCATGCTCTCTGAACTACTCAGTTCTTCTGCTTCCCCACAGGAGGAGCAGCTGATGGGCATTAAGGAAAACATTCCAGGAAAATGAAACTACGCAAACAGGACGCAGAATTTGAAGCAGCCAAAAATCCTCCATGAATTATTTCTCCACAATTCTTTATAGTTTTTTTGTCTGCAGGGTGGGGGTGGTTGGGATTAGGGGGTGGCCTCTGCTTGGCTGATGGAGAAAGGAGTGATGGAAAGGAGGAGGAGGAATAAAACTGCCCAAATCCATCCAAGTTCAAGCACCAACACAAAGGTTTGGATTTAACCTTACAGCCTGGCAGGCCAGCTGAAATAAAATTCATCATGAGATCTGAAGTTTCCAAGAGAATAAATAAATAGCCTGTAAAAGGAAACTACAGGAGAAAGGTGGGGCATGGCAAAGAGAAAAATAAAAAGTGATGAAGAAAATAAAAAGCAGGTGAAGTTTGGGCTGAATCACGGAATCACTAAGGTCTGAAAAGCCTCCATGATCATCAAGTCCAACCTTCAACCAAATCCCACCATGGCCACTGAACCACCAAGGGCTACATGTTCTCAGTTCTTGGATGGTGACTCTGCCACCTCCCTGGGCAGCCTCTCCCAATGCCTGACCACTCTTTCCATGAAAAAATTTTCCCTAGTATCCAAGTATCCAACAGCACATCACTACTGCCAAATAAGCCTTGTCATCCATGCCCTGGTCTGGAGAGAGAGGGGAGCACTACAGGGACAGTGGTTTGGGGCTGGGAGAAGCTGAGAGCAAAGACACAAGATTTCAGCCCTGTCTCTGTGGAGGATGGAGTGTGTGGGCCTGAGGCCTTTTCCAAGGCGTCCCCCAGTGCCCCGAAGTGCCCCAGCAGCTCGGGATCGGGATCCTGCCAGCAGGACATCTCGAGGGAACAGAGGCACCAATGCCCAAGTATCTACAGGAACAGAAGAGCCCCTGGCCTGCCTGCTCACCCGCAGGAATCCCACTCAAAATCAGACCTTAAATCCCATTCCTTAGGCAGAGTCTAGAGTTTTTTGTTGTGAGTGCAAGGAAAGACAGCACATTCCTGATGCTGCAGCCTGCCTGGAGCTCAGCAGGGTCTGGAGCAGGGAGACTTTTGGATGGTTTAACTCACTTTAAATCCTGCTTCTGCTGCACCTGGTGGGCTCATCCTAAGTTTACCACACTCATAAGTGGCCCCTGATAGGATTTGGGATTCGAGAGCATCCAAGTTCCTACAAAAGTGTCATTATTCCACAGAACTATGAGAAATCAACTGCCCAACTCAGAGAAAGAATCCAGACACAAGCAAAAAGAACATCTCTAAACCCAAGTTATTTGTCATGCTTATAAAAGGTTCTCATGCACAAAAAAAAAGCTTTTTTTTTTTTCAATTTTTACACTAAATTCTGCTGTCCCAGTACCCCCTGCTCTAGCTCATAGTCATGGGACACAGTAATACTTACGCCACAGCAAAGTGATGCTTCACTGGTATCTTCACAGTACAGAGAAAAGATACAGTTAAGAACATATTTAATCTTGCTGTTAAAATACACCAACTTATAAAATGATTTCTCTGGAATCCCTGTGGTTTCTCTCTCCCCGACCCCTATACAAAATAAATAAGGAATAAGTGGATTTTCGGCCAGTCAGAAATAGAGGGAAAAGCATTTCTTTTGCATTTCAAGCTTTTCAGGCTTTAGGACAGAACCCATAGTGTTTACATTAGCTCACAGGACTGATCTAAGGGATATGACTCCAACTATGGACTGATGCATACATGCTATTCCTGGTTACCATATGTAAAAAGACCAATCAGTCAAACAAATAATACGTCTCTTATAAATATAAATGTGTGTATATATATACAGATATATGAGAGAGATGATAGGACAGGTTTTTATACTTTAAAGCCCGACACAGAACTAGGAGAGCCTCTCCACTTGGTTCCCCCGCCCCCCCATCAAAAACCAAATCAAGTCTAGCAATGGATTACGGCAGATTCCAAACATTCCTTACAAAATTAAAAGTGTGGGTTTTGTACTGTACCATAAACTCATATTAATGAGCAATTTAGGATATACTCTCCTCCATCACAAAACTAAACCTCTGCTTTTTTTATTTTCAAGTCATTTTTGCATCTAACTAGGATTTTTTTGGAAAGCAAGATAAAATAGCTAGTGCTTAATATAGAAAGTCAAAAATCAAATTCCTTCTGCATCTGAGAAAGTACATGGGTCACTCTTTGCTGCCTGAGGTTTTCCAGAATTATTGACCAAGCTGTGCACAGAAGAACTTCAGAATATTGGATGAAAACTTAAAAAAAACCTAAAAACCTTGAAAAACTCCACTGGAACTTTGTAGTTTGACTTGTTCTCTCTGTGACCTGACTCTGCACTGTCAGACAACGGGAGGAAATCAGAATCCCACATATATTCCAGCCAGAGCCCAGGAAGGAAGAGGCCGCTCACCTCCAGCTCAGCCCACGCCAATACCGAGGTCACCGAGGAGCATGAGCAGGGATCTCCTCACCAACTGCACTACCACTGCCAGAGGATTTCAAGTCAGCATTTCCCAGGACAACAAGAGCACAGTGCAACAGGAATTCTCTTCTGGAAGCTTGAGACACAAGAGTCAGTCTGGAGAGCAACAGCTCCCTCGGCACCTCCAAGGGGCTGAAGGGCCCAAACCACATTTCCACGGAGCACAGGGCAGTGGGAGCCAGCCAGCCCCTCTGCACAACCAAATCCCCACCTGCCCCAAACATCTGCTGCTGAGAACTCTCAGAACCACTGCATTTGATTTCATGGTGGCAATACAAGGAAGATACAGCTACTCACAACTTCCACCCCTCTACGCTCCTTCTCGCCTCTTCTTCACCACGCTCTGAATAACAGCATCTATTTTCTTTTCAGTTTCCAGTAGTTGTAAATAAGAGGTAGCTGAGCTACAATTAAAAATCATGCTTTGAAGAGGAGGAACCTTTCAAATGTTGAAGTCACCCCTTTAGCTGCACAATCTCAATTAATACTATAAAAATATGAGAGGACAAAAAGAAAATAGATGCAAGTAACTTTTGCATTTGGCACCTTTTGTCTAGATATTCATACTTCTCAAGTATTCTCTTTTTAATAAAGTTAATGCACACATAGGACACACCACATCAAAGGTTTGCTACATATTTACAAGGCACCAACCCTTTGTCACTTTTTTACACGAATAAAGAACCGATAGAAAGCACATCAGGACCCCCAAAACTGTAGTATGGACATACTTCAGCACAATTCCATCAACGTTTGGCCTGGGAAGATTAAAATAATCCAGATCCTTCTTACGATATAGAAACTGTAAACATTTTATAGCTGCCTTTAGGATTGGTGTATTGTGCAAAAGTTATAATTATTACTGTGTCTAAGGATTTATGGCAGAAACCACATAAAAACTCTGTAAGAAGGTGCTATTTCTATAATACAAAAACAAAACGAGGGAGGGAAGTCATAAGCGTGACTCGAAAATGTCATGTTCTTACTGAGAAGCTGGAAGCCTCTGTAATGTGATGAACTCGTAGTGTGTGGGGAAGAATTTCTGTAATTTAAGGCCTAATGACTAAGGCTTGTTTTGACCAATGAAGTGTGGAGATCTGAAGCTTTAAAACAAACACAAACTGACAGGATGGAAAAGCACCACTGTGAAACGTGAGTGGAGTCCCCGCACAACTTGCTTGGTAGAATTTCTGGTAAAATCCCTGCAGTAGAAGGCCATTGAAGTTCTTTTAAAATTGTTCCAAAGTTTTCCATCTGTCAATAATTCCATCCCATGAGATGGCTGACCCTGGCTTTTTCTGTCATTTTCCGCACCCTGCCTGACCTGGAAGTACCAAGGTTCAAAGGATCCTCGGTGTGCACAAAATTGTCATTGTCGGAGTCGTCGTTGTACAGGACAGTTCTCCTGCCCTCGTTCCTGGTTTTGATCCGAGGGGGGCGGCTGAATCTCCCTCCGAACACGCTCTCCCCAAACTGTCCCCCAAAGAGGTTTTCAAACTCATCGTCAGCGAGCCGGGCGCGTTTCGCTCTGGTGGCTCCTCGCGAGGCCCCTCGGCCTCCTCGGCCTCTCCTTCCTCCCCGGCTGCCGCCCCTTCCTCTGCCGCAGCCTCTTCCACCTCTGCCCCCTCTTCCCCCTCTGCTCCACCTGCCCCACCTGCCCCATCTGCCCCTCCTCCCTGTCCCTCGGCCCTGCCAATTCCGTTTGCCCCCGGTGAGTTTCCGTTTGATTTTCCGTTTGGGTTTTTTGGATTGCACAACTTTGCTGTAGTCGTGGTCACCATCGATGTAATCCTGGTCTGTTCTGGAGGTTGATTCCGAGTCAGAATCAGAGCCACTTCTGCTTTCAGAGCTGGAGCTGGATCCCGATTCCCCACTTTCTGATGAAGACAAACCAGACTTTTCCTTTACTTCTCTCTTCTTCTTTTCCTCTTCCTCCGCCTCCTCCAAGTGCTCGTCCTCTTCTGAGGCGCTCAGCAGCTTCCTCTTCACTCCTGCCCGGGGTTCTCTGCCATCCCCGTTGGTGAGTGGCCCATCAGGAGAGTGATCTAAGCAAACACAGAATAAACCCATCAGCATCACACCAGAGCCAAACAGGACACAGAAAGTGGGCTTTGCCTCAGTTGCCTTTGGGATTCTCCTCAGCTGCTTCTGAGGTGTGCTCAGGGCTGATCCAGCTTGGAGGTACTTCCCCTTTACATGCTGTGGACACAAGCAGGTGCTCTAAGGGGAAATTTTATCTAGTAAACAGTTTTTCTCTGGAAACAATGACTGCAAACTCTTCTGAGTAAGAGTTCAGTGAAGATCGAGGCAGTAACAGAAGCCCAGAGTGACCCGGTTGGACACAAACATCTAAAACTCAGTCAGGTGAATCCTACCTGAGGTGCCAAGGCAGGAGAAACTCTAAAATCCATTTCAAACCTATATATACACAAAAATAACATTCTGCAAGCAGCATTTATTCCCTATCAAATGCACGTTCTCCAAAGGCTTAGTCCAGGGAGTATTAATGGAAAGCCTAACTCAACAGAGTAAATGACCCAAGAAAGCTCACTGGGATTGCTGAACACCTTAAGTGAAAATTAAATTAAGTATCTTGCTGGCTTGGGACCCAAAATCCTCCATATTTTCGGGGTTATGAATCTGACAAGGAAGATTAAATATCTTCTTTAACATAGGACAGGAAAAGCTCACCTACAGCATCCAGCACTGCTACAGCACAGGAGTGTGGACTTGGGAAAAGCTGCAGCGTCCAGGAAATGCCCACTCAGTGCTCACCTTGGGGGAAACTCTGAGTAACTTGTCCCAGAGATTACCACACCTGCAGTGTTTCCCTTCTAATCACACCTACTTTGTCTTGTGTGTGAGAAAAATATTTAAATGGTTTTGTAAACTTTTTTTCATCTTTGGTTTAAGGCGAAGGTTTTGGGGTGGGGATTCTCTTGGTTTGTTTGCTTTTTGTAACTCCTGACAGAACTGTAGGAGCTTAAGAGCAATTAAGTTTTCCATCTGGAGAGATTTTAAAGGACTTCACTAAACTGCACATGGAATCATCTGCGTTCCACACCTCAGACAAGACACCACAGAACTGTAGGGTGTAAATTAAATTCAATTTTTGGGTATGGTTTGGGGGGGATACATATAAGGCTACACTCAGGCAATAATTCCATAAACATCAGACACAAGCAAAATCTTTCATCTCTAGTGAAACCAGTCAGTCAAAGAACAGAATGTTATTATTTCTCACCTTGTTTCACTGGTGTAGATTTGCTCCTGACTGGTCTGCTTTTCCCTGGATCTATGGCATTTCCACTCCGGCTCTGTGCATTTGAGCCTGATGAAGATGGTTGACCCTCCAGCTCTTCACCAGTGGCTGAACCCAGAGGTTCCTCTGCTGTATCTGAAACTGCAGACAGGACACCACAAGGGGACAGGCTGATTTTAATGTTCTATTTACAGGGCTGTGTCTGGGGAGGTTTTGTACCCCCTGAATTAACAGCCCAAGTCAGGGTAATCTCACCAAGCTGCTCTGCAGCCATGGAAAGACAAATTCCTCCTGAATGTAATCCCAAGTAGGATTAATTTATCCATAACTGCTGTAGGAAAGAAGCCCATACACAGGAAGTCTGGGCTTTTGTCACTGGACTGATTCTTAACATGGCCAGACCCAGTTCCCAATTCCCTGATCCTTACCCAGAACTTTCCAACAGCCAAACTCAGCTAAAACAACCTACAAACACCACATTTCCAGGACCTTGCTCCTTCAACGGGTGGGTGTCTCATGAGGATCAGACTCAACCTGCACAGACAAGTTGCTGTAAGAGAAAGGCTGGATTTCTCCTCACCATGAGATGAGACTGAAGAGTTAGTCCTGGTCAGGGGCAGTGAGGTATTTTGGTTGGGTTTAGGTTGAATCTTCATTTGCTTCTGTTTCCCTTTTGGGCTGCAAACACAGAATACCCCGAAGAGATAAATCTGTTAGCACCAAAGACTCAAATACAAAACTGATTTCTCCTGCAAAGTGCCTTGATTTTTGCATCACACAAATGATCTCTTTTTCCCATGTGTGATAACACTAAAAACAGTTACACCATGCTGCTGTTTGCTACAGGTACAGGAGTTTGCAGGGACAAGATTTTATCTCCCTTTTTAAAACCAACAGTCAGTTTACTTAAATAATGTATCAGACGAACATAGGGAAGTGTTACACAACTTCTTTCAACAGTTAAAAGGTAAAGAGACAGCTGATCTTTCATTTCCTCCAGAGGGAACACTTGTAACCACATCATCTTTCACTTACCAGAATTACAAACTACAAACTGAGCATGATTTTATCTCCCAAAAGAGCAACTTCATGTGGAAATGAGCAACACTGTTGCTGGTTATTCCCAAAAGCACATCTCCCACTGTCTTCTGGAATGGCACTGCCAGCCAGGCTCACCATCCCTGTTTTACCTGGATGCTCTGCTGGTTGAAGGGGAACTGCTGCTGCTCCTCAGCCGCTTTCGGTACCGAGGCCTTTTCCTCTTCTGACATTGCACTGCTGACTTGTACTCAGAGATGATGTTTTTCATGTGATTCTCAAATAAGGCAGAGAGTCGAAGGGTCATGCTGTAAATCTGCAGTGAGGAAAAATGGTCAGGCTTATTGGAGTTGAGTAACTTGAAGAGCAACCAAAAAACCATCACAAAGATGTCCAGACTTTGTAGCACAAAGAAAAAATTCACGGTGATGTTCCACTATGAGGCTCCTTACAGATTATTTCCTTGCATGGGCTATGTGTATTCTTGCAACAGAAAGTGTTTTCATAAAAGGATTTAATAACAGTACAAAATATTTCCAGAGTTGAAGGAAAATGGCTATCTGGATTACTGGAATACTTTGTCAATCCCCATAAAGCATGGAAGCAGGCCTTAAGATAACTTGAATACCAAGGGAGAAACAACTGGATTTCATGCCTCCTCACCTTTGTTTTTGCACTAAATCCCTGGTGAACTGTCCTTACACCACCCCTACAGAGCTGTACAGAGAAGCAACCCAAAATGTCCTCGTTCCGAATTTCTGTAAACCAGATGCCAAAATCTTTAAACCACTTTCCTATCCTCTTTCTAGGCCTTGCCTCTGTGTACCCTCATCCACAATATGTGTAGTTATCAAGTTATATTCCTTGTTTCCAGGGACAAATTATTGAAAAAAGTAAAAGCAACTGGTGCCCAGTTTTCTGTTACAAACATTGCAAAGAACAGCTACAACAGTGACCATCATCCCATATGAAAATGGATGTTACAAGTGATCTGGGACAGCAGAACAAAGCATGTTTATAACCACAGAGTTGGTGTACCCTGGTTATTTTTATTACACCAAGCAGCGCTTTGCTCTTCAGACCTCATTTCATGTGTTTTATTCATGTAGGCCCAAGGTCTTTCTAAAAAAAAGGCTTTAAAATTTATTACTTACACGAGACTTTTTATTAGGAGTGTAAGCTTTAGAGTTGCAGAATATTAAGCGAATATCTTTGTAGAATTCCAAAGGACTGGTGTAGTTTCCTGCTTCCAAGGTTTCTTTCACAGTGCTGAAGTCCATGGGAGTGTCTACAATATCTCGATAATCCTGTGAGAACACACAAGAAAAAAATCAAAGCTCTCAAATCCTACAGCACTAAAATCACCTCAGTGTTCATCCAGTGGCTCAAGTCATTATTTTACTTTGAGAGTTGTTGCAATAATTCCCTGAAAACATCAGCTCATAAAGGGAGAGGACAAAGCCATGCCCAGCATGGATGCCCTGCCAAAGGAGGAACAATTCTGGATGTGGAAGCTGCACTTACAGGGTAAGAGAAGAGATCAACAGGCTGCCTGAAAGGCTCTGAGTCCTCTCGTTCATAAATCAGGTTTAAGAGCTGCTGGCACTGCTCCTTCCAAGCATCAGCACTGGCTTTCATGGGCTGCCTCTTCACTCTTCGTCTCACCTGCAGGGAAACAGGTATTGCAGATTTTATCAGAATATTCACATTATTCACTTGAAGTTCCTATTAATTTCCCAGTGCTCTGATTCAAAGCATTCCCCAATTAAAAACAGAAATCCAGGAAGATGAAAGCAGAGCTGATGGCACAGCAATGTGCAAATTAGACAAATTTGCCTTTTTTGGTCATATATAACACTCAGACACATGAGAAGCTGCCATATTTCAGCTCCAGCCTTGCTATTTTGATTAGCTGCATTGAAACCTGACTGCTGGAGATATTTTTTTAAAATAAGGTTTTTCAAAAAATGACCAAAGCAGAAAGTTGACTCACTCGTCTTTTCCCAGAGGAAGTGCCTGGAGCGTCTGAATCCACATCTACTTCTGCCACCTAAAGGCAAAGGGAATGATCACACACAGGCAGGTCTGGATGCACCCTCAGCCACGGAAAAAAGGGTTAAAACCCAGCCAACAACAACCACAGGGCACTTGGCAACAGGAACTACAGCACATTTCAAACTGCACTGAAGGGGAGAAGGTGTAAGGAGAGAGAAACGGCTCAAGGCAGTGATATCTAACCTGGATTCTACCTGACATTTCACTCCAGGGATCAACTGATGGGAAATGACACAGAATTACATAAGGAAACAGCTCTGCTGCCTGGCTGACAATGGAGAGCTGTTGTCCTTCTGACTGAGTAACAGCTCCACTTCCCCGTTCCCCTCATTACTCATCCTTCTAACAAAACATCATGTGCTGAGAGAAGACTAAAGACAGGCAGTTCCAAGAAGCATTTTTACTTCAGGGAGCTTATTGTCCCAGGTGAGCCTAAACAGCCTCATCTCCAAAACTCCGTGCAATTACCCATTAAATAAAGACTCGACAAAAAGCAAAATTTCTTTCATGTGCTGAATTTTAAAAGGAAAGGAAATGATCTTACCTCCTCTTCCTCATCAGTACTGCTCAGGTCTTCTGCTTTCACCTTGTTGTAGATTTCTAATATATCAGTACAGCTCTGATCTCTGCAGGACAGTGACAAAAACCAAGGTACACAATGAAGGATCTCAGGAATTGGAGCTGTGGGGTCTGTGAGGTCCAAACTCACCCAATGAAGCGGAGCAGGACGTCTGTCACAATTTTGGCTGCTTTGACTATGGGGCTGTCTGGCTCGTTGAAAGTCCTGGCATTATGTTCAATGTATCTTACCTCCCACATCAGGGCAGAGATTCTCCTGAAAAATACACAAAATGAAAGGAGTGGCATGGAGAGGAAGGTGTATGTTATTTTTCTTCCACATTCAGTAGGATTCTTTGGTAAAAAAAGGAATTAGGAATTCAGATCAAGGAGAAACAGGTGGTCCTCAGAGGGGAAAAGAAGAGCAGGACATTATTTATTCCCAAATTAACTGGAAAAACTGAGATTTCCAGTTTTCCAGCATTATTCTGGCAACTGCAACACAAGCAAAGCCCCTGTTCAAAGGCAGGAGGGATGGAAACAAAGCAAACATGCTCTGCCTCCAACACAGAGCAAGGCTCAGGGTGTTAAACCAATACTCCAGATCCAGCTATGGCAGCTTTTGCCTTAACAACGTGGCCAGAAGAATTCATTGCTCAGGAAGACTCACTTTGCCCAAGGCCAATCTGATGTTATGCAGTTTACACAGCATTCAGCTCCACACTGTCCTCCATGCGGCTGTAATAAATATCAGCTACAAACCCAAACTCACCTATAAAACCGGTTTTCAAGCCTCCTCCTGATCGTGGTGAGGTCAGTTGGATAAGCAACGACAGTGCAATACATGGGATAGGCACTAAGGTCCACTGGAACAGCAAAGGGATTAGAAATGTCTGCAAGACAAAAGACCACAGTAATTTAGATGCCTCCAAGGGATGTTATACCAATATTCCTTTTAATGGTTTCTGGGGTTTCTAAGAATTCAGCAAAAGCAACACAGACCTACAGCTGAGAATGTCATTACCCACAGGGCAGGGTTCTTCCTCTTGTGTCATCTATTCCTACTCTCGAAAAAGCACTTTTGGTTTAGGTATCATATCTGAGACTTGTGTGCCAGCAGCCAAATCTGACTGAAAGGAACGTGGCATATGCACTTACAATAGGAATACTACAACAGGAACCATAAAGTAAGAACACAGACATGTCCTGGGTGTGAACAGAGGCAGAATTTAAATTACAGTGTGCTCTTAAATGGCTTCAAACCAGTTACAAGGAATTTGGAGGTGAGGGTATTTAGTGAGGATTCGTTTGTTGGTTTTGAGGGGTTTAGTTCAATGTTTTGTTCTTTAACACTTAGATATGACCCACTAGGAAGCCCCATTGGAAGAAATCAGGTGAAGCTCCAGAAAAAAAGGGAATATAGCTTGGAAACTGAAATACGAAATTTAAAAGGCTCTTTTCAGTAATTTAGTTGAGCACACTTCAAATACTCCCCACCAAATCCCAGCACTCCATCCCATCTACTTCTCAATCCTGTGCCACCACCCTGATATTCTTAATCCTTCCCCCTTTTCTCTCCAGACATACCAAGGGAAAGAAGCTGCTCAATCCCTCGGATTACTCGTTCACATTCTTCATCTCTGGAATGGGCCCCCCATTCTCCTTCCTGGGGTTTGTAGAGAAGAGCTGTCAGCTCCTCTGGGGTCACAGGAACTCCAGCCCCGACCTCCTCCGGATACGCAGCTGGAGAGGAACAATTCCAGAGAGTAAATCCAGGGCCCCAAAGCTGTTTGCTTTGTACAGGGACAGGAATCCCACACACACTTACTTCCTTCTGGGATCGGTTCCATGTCCCATGGACTCATCCTCTCTCTTTCATTGTTGTCCCAGCTATTAAAAAAATACATGCAAATACACAAGTTAGAGCTGAATATAAAGATACACCTTTTCTTTACCAGATTTGACCCAAAAGGTCACTCCTGTTAGGAATAAGCCATTCCAACTCCCTATTATTCTCTTGTATCTCCTATAGAGTCACTGCACTATTGTTTACACCAGAAGTGTTGCTTTAGGAATAAATTCAAAAACTAAATAAGTAAATATTAAAATTAAGTAAATATTCTAAATATTCTAAAATAAATAGAAAGTAAGTAACAAATAAAAAGTACAATAAGTGAATATTAAATTAAATAAGTAAATAAAGTGTCTGGGTATGTATTTAAATGGAAAAAGGGATTCTAGTTCTTGAGGTTCTTGATCCTATTTTTCAAGTTCTCTGAGTTGTGTAGGAGCCCCAGGACATGGAAATACTCACTGGACACTGTAGCACTGGAAGGAACTATCAGGATATTCTGCCTGGAAAGGCTGCTGACTCTCCACAGTCCCAAACCACCAGGCATCATCAATTATACTGCGAAATCTATCCCCTGGAAGGGCAGACATTGCATTCAGCAAAAGAACAACATCAAAAATTGCTAAATATTTCCTTTTAGAGAATCAACTCCATCTTTTGTGAATGCCCTAATTCCATCCTTACATTTTGCACTACAGGAGTTGAGCCCTTCCCCTCAGGGCAGGACTTGCACATCTCTGGGAATTACTCACAGCTGCCTCATGCCTCAGATCCCAACAGATCAGGAGATTCTCCTGCTATCATAGCCCTTGCAACAGTTTCTCTCATTTCTCTTTTTTTTTTTTGCTACAGGAATTGCAGCAAACATCAAACTAAGGTTTCCAATAATCTTTACAATATCACGTGTGCATAGTCCTTTCTGTCGTGTAATAAAGACACTGTATCCCATTAAACAGCTGCAGAACTGGTGCAAAACACATGGAAATGGGGAAAAAATACTCACCTATTTGCCAGTTCCTCTCTTTGGCTTCATTATAAAACTGATGCAGCACAAGGAAATCAATAACATCTGGCATATCGTGGTACCTTCAGGAAATAAGACCAAAAAAATTATTATTACCCAGAAATACAGTTCTAGATGAACTACACAGTCCTCAGATTCCAAGCATTTGGGATAATCATTACTGCCATCATCATGCCTTGCACAGGAAATAAGAAAGGAGGAGGGGGAAGCTTCTACACAGCACGGAAAGCCCTTGAAGAATGTCATCAGCATTCCAGTGACTTACTTTATGGAAAAGGATTCTCCTGTCATTTTGCCTGTGATTGGATCCAGGAATGCAAGCTTCAAGCAGCAGAGTGTGGGAGGCCCAACTTCATATTTAATTCCTACAGTCTTCACAAATTCTTGTTCCTAGTTAGCAAGAAGCATGGAACAGCATTATTTTAACTTGCCAACAACAAAAATATCCATTTTAAAGTGAAACATATTAATAAACTCCAAATATGTTTCCACTCGACAGCACAGGTAATTTCACCCATTAATTTTTCTTTTTCAAATACTAAAATCAATCACTGTCACCTCAAAAAGAAAAATGAAGAAGCTCATTCCCTTGGTAGGTATGTGAACATGATTCCCACAAATTATTTAAGAAAATTCTAAGGGAACAAACCCAGTTCTAAGCACACCAAAGGCTCTCCCTGACCTACCCCAAGACCCCTCACTCTTGCACAGGGGGAAAAAAGGAAATTCTTCCTCTGAAAACAGAAATTCCACAATAGCCTTTATGTTCATGTCCTGTCAAAGCCCATCCTAAGTGAAGAGCTATTTCCTTTTCCTCACAAACTGATGATGCCTTGGAAAATTGCAGCTGGAATCACTGAATCCCTGGGACTGGTAACTGGGTGTTTTCCCAGTAAAGTAATTATTTTCATTAATAGAACCACTGGCATGGTTCAGTGAATATGAGGACATATATGGGCTCTTCTCTTGATATGAAATCCGAGGAAAGCAGGAAAAAATCTGTCAACCCTGTGGATTAAGTATCGGGAACTCATGCAAAGCAAGATCCAGCATTTAAGAGAACTCCTGCACACATTTAGGTGTTTACACCATGATTTCTTACTTCTTACCACAACATTAAAAACAAGAAACAGAACCCAAATGCTCAGGTCACTGTAGAGTGCTGAGAGAACCACAACCAGCTCGGCAGTGCTGGCTTCTGAATGAATTCAGTGTTTAAGAAAATAATTTGTGTTGAAAGAGACCCCTGAGAATCAAGTCCAAAACCAGGAAGTGAACAGATGTAAAGACTTTGTGCTAATAAAAACTAACTTTAATATTTAAAATTAAAACTTCGATATTAACATTTTGAAGTAATGCTTTCTTTACATTTTTCATGCTGGTTTTTCACGTCAGTTTAACATTACAGAGACATTCAGCTCTTTGAAGTATTTCTTGAACTTACCCTGAGTTCCATTTTGTTCCATGGTTGTTTTTGCATGTTAATGCTGTAAATTTTGGCTTTCCTCACTGCCCTCACATAAGCTTCATGGCCTTGCCTAAAGTAAATGATCTTAAAAGAGAAAAAAAAGAGAAAATTAAGAGAGAAAAAAAAGAGAAAATGAAAAGAGAAAAATAGAGAAAACTATTTTACTGATAGCGCTCTTCCTGTTCATTCTATACCAGGTTTTATCCCTTTCAGAACACATTGCACACTGATTCATTTCATCATAGACCACTATTCCAGTTAAAAATATTTATATCAGCCCCCAAACTGGCACCTGCTCTGTGCTTTAAAACTGAGATCATTAAGATACGTGCAGGTGAAGATGCACAACCAATTCTTCCTGCTAATCCCAAGTTACCCGAGCAGAAAAAGGGACGCAGGACGTGGATCTGTTATCAACAAACTGTCTGGGAATTACCAAAGTTATCAAAATTCGGCCTGTCCTGAGCACAATTCCCTGCAAATATTGCTGGGTAGAACAGTCCTAAGCAAGCTGAGCTGCGGATTCCCTGGGAATGTGGGAATTGCTGAGGGCAGTACCTCATCTCCCATCTGGGGGACGAAGGGCGAGCGGCGGGGAATGGTGTCCAGGATCCACTGTGGAGCCAGCCACTCCTCACTGGGCTCCCCTTCCAGGGACAGCAGCCCACTGGCCTTCTAAACACAGCACATCAGGAGTTAATACAGGTAAGTTACATACAGAAGTTAAATATATTGCATTATATTTAGAATGCAATCAAAATCCAATATTCAGAATACAGTTAATTACTACGGCAGAACACATGGAAAACTCATCATGCAGCAGGTACTGCAGATAAGATACAAGGAAAAGCAAATTGTGGAGTGTCATCCTTCCCAAAATCTCCACTAAATAGTAGAGAATAAGATAGGTTTGTTATAAATATAATTGAAAATTAAAACCTTCATAAATCATTAAAATGCCTTAAAACATTCATAAATCATTAAAATGCCCGTGGCAGGAGGGTGGGATGAGATGATCTTTAAGAGCCCTCCAACCCAGTCCGTGGTTCTATGATAATAAAGAAATAAATTGTATTTTTATAAATATTCTAAATATCTTTAAAAAAAAACAAACAGGAAAAAGAAATCTGACCATGCCAATAAAATACAGATGCATTATAATTTTACAACAAAACCACCCTGGAGTAAACCTGACTGTAGCGAAGAACATAAATCTGGGAGGAAAAAATGGCATTTGTAATGGAGAATCACCTGTGGGAAGCATGGAAGCACAATTAAACAAACAATAAAATTTCTTGGTACCACTGGTACCACATTTACTGTGCTCTCTCTAATTTTTTTTTTTTTACTCTATACCCATTTATGAAAAATTTTACTTTGAAAACAACCACTAAATCCTAAATTCATATTCATAAAGTAAAAAAGACACTAGGAATTACACTTGCTGACCTTTTTCCTTGGCTGTTTAAGTTTCCTTCGCTTTGGCTCCAGCCCTTTTGTTCCCTTCGTATTTTCATCTTCAGAACTACTACAGATTTTCCGAGCTGCCTGCCTGGTTTGTCTCTTTGGAGGCTGCAGATTAATCCCAGCATCTGCTGTCCAGTCTGAATATTCACTTGATGAATCACTGTAGATAATAAAAATGTTGTAAGAAAGAGAACAGAAAACTTCAGTTTTCTCACAGTGGATTGGAAAGTCCAAACATTCAACTTGCTCTCCTGGTTCTGCTCAGGATTAGCACAAAATTTTGTTATCGTGTGAATTTAAAGGAAACCAAGTGCTCTCTGATTGGTGATTTCAGTAAATTATTTTATCAAGTTGAAACTCACAGTAAAACTACATCTATGGCTGGTATCAATTCTCATTATCTCACTGATTCACAGACTGACTCCATAAGAACTGGCAGCAAAAAATGCATAAAACATTTGAAGAACTAGAGCACTTCCCTAGAAATCCAGTTCTGACTTCTTTAATACCACATAACACACGTACAGGATTTATATGGCAAACTGGCATTGATTTTTTAAAGTAGCTCTTAATTAAAGACAACATTTTTTTATAAATGTCTTTCAAAATTGTTTTTGACTTTGAAAATAAAAAGAACAGAAAAAAAATCACAATATAAAATGGCTCATGAAGAACTGGCTAAAAATCAGTTTTCAAAATGAAGTCTGAGTATCTCAATATCAACTGTCTTACTTCAATCCCACAATAAAGCAGTGTTACCAATTCAGAGCCCAGTGGAGGTACCTGGAACTGCTTTCACTCTGCCAGGCTGCCACAGGATCATCCATGGATGCATCACTTGTGCCAACAGTCTCATCTTCCTGTAGTGAAAACACCAGGATTCACTTTGGGGCCAAGGGTAAAATGTATCAGCTTTGTTTGCAAGGGAGTTGTGTCACCTGAGGAAAGCTCTGTATTTAAGGGCTGGTTTAGCTTTAAATAAATAAGTCCACAGTTTCTTCCTTAATTAATATTATAATATATCCTTATATAGCTCCTATAGAAACAAATGTGAATTTTAATTATATCAGAACTATAGAATGAATTCTTATTTAAATGTTTGATTAACAAGTTTAATGCTCAGGGCCCAGCTTTTTGAGCTGTTCTGTACTTCCAATGCATTTACAAAGCAACAATGTTCAGTCTCCTCCTTAAGGAGAACAAGTTATATTTAATCTGGTATATTTTAAGTTCTTCCCTTGCCAAAATCAATGATTAATACCAATACTCAATCTCTTTCAACAGCAGTCTACAGATGTAGATGAAATCAAAGCACTGCAAAATGAAATCAAAGTGCTGACCTAGAATCCATGTGCTGTATGAAATCCCAAAATAGCAAGTGGTTTAACACAACCCAGTTAAATTTACTTGAGAATGTTTCAGGTTTCCAAAAATACAGGAGCTGTTTTAAGCTACTTTTGAACACTGTCCTGGCATTCAGGTAAATGATCCTTCACTCTCCAAGACCAACATGCCACAGGAACACCACAAATCCCAGATCTGGACTCAGTGACCCCAGCGTTTCTTCCCACATGGAGAATCACAGAATATCCTTAGTTGGAAGGGACCCACAAGGATCAGAGTCCAGCTCCTGGCCCTGCACGGACACCCCAACAACCCCACCCTGTGCACCCCTGGGAGCGGTGTCCAGGCTCCTGGAGCTCTGGCAGCCTCGGGGCCGTGCCCATTCCCTGGGGAGCCTGGGCAGTGCCCAGCACCCTCTGGGGGGAAGAACCCTTTCCTGATCTCCAGCCTGACCCTCCCCTGGCACTGCTCCAGCTGTTCCCTGGGTCCTGTCACTGCCATGACCTCTCTGGATTCCCAAGACTGATCAAAAATCATCAAGAGAGGCTTCGTGATGACATCAGAAGCAATTTGAGGATTCTTGGATGAATTCTCTCAGGCCCATCAAGTTGCAGGGATCCAGCTGGAGCAGCAGATCCCACACAAGTTCAGGGTTGACTGGGAGTTTATCGTTGTCAGTCACGGCCCTCCAGCTTAGAGCACTGGGACCCCCTTGCTCCATCATCTGTGTTGAAGACAGAGGCAAAGGATGAGTTAAATCCCTCTGTCCTGTCCCTGTCCCTGTTTGTGAGGTGACCATCCCCATCCTGGAACTGGCCAATGTTATTTTTACCCTGCCTTTTGCCATGAATACATTTGAAAAACCTCATTTTACTGTCCCCTCCAGTCCCGGCAGCTCCAGCTCCAGCTGAGCTTCGGCTGCACGAATTTCCTCCCTACAGTGGACACTTTGGGAACAGGGGAGCTGTTGGAGGTTGCTGGGAGCTCAGACCTCAGAGGAGCTGTCGGACTCGTGGCGTGCACAGGGGTTCTGGCTGGCTCCCTGCTGGCTGTGCTCGATGGTGGAGCGCGTCTGGTATGCGTGCTGCCGCTTCCGCTGGTTCCTGCGCAGGGAGCGGCCGCCTCCCGCCTGGAATTCGCTCTGCCACGGGGACAGGAGCACAAACAGGGACAGAGCAGGGAGTTACTCATGAGTTACACAGTTAAAAGGTGCCTGGTTACAGTGACTGAGTGTGGCACCTCCGGTACAACTGAGCAGTAGGAAATCATTGTAGAATTAGATAATATCTCTGACACATTGTGGATGTTCAGGTGTGGATTTTTGGTTCAATAATAATTCTACTTTATAAAGTAGCAGTCTTTGAAAAGGAAATGACTGAAAACACCATTTTTTTTCTACAAAATTCCTGCAGAATCTGCATAAGATAAATCCAGCCCCTTGTAAAAGTTTGGCACCTCTACTTTCCACAAGTCAAACTGAAAACCCACTGTGGCTCTGCTCTTTTCCTTTCTCAGCATCTTCCCACCACTGAAGCCTCAAGGATAGAGATTTACCAATATTTGGATGTTATAGACAGCGAAATCACAATTACAGAAGGAAGACAGTGAGCCAGAGAAACAATTAGGACTACTGATCTTCTAAATAATTCAATAAAATTGGTTTGGGGTTTTCTGTTGGTCTTATTTTTGTTGTTCCGTGCTCAGAACTGCTTCCTACCCAGGTTTTCTCTTCCAGGGCATTAACTCACCCGTTGTAAGGTGTGGGATGGCTTTCTCTTCTTGTCAGCAGTGTATAAACTGATTTCTATTTCACCTTTGGCAGCTCGACATTCTTCCTGGACCCTAATTATACATAACAAACACACATTATGTTCATTAAATCATCATGTAACTCAACAGCCTCATTAATATAAGCATTAAAATATTTGTCTTGCTCTAAGAAATCCATGCACAAATCCCCCTAGCAGCATCCATCCATTCACTCCTGGAATCACAAGCTAAGGAAGCAAACTTGTCAGCTGAGCATCCACAATTATTTTCCAATGTATTAAAATTATTGTCAAGCCTTTTTTAGACAAAGCTGGAGGGAAATGCAGTATTTGAACTACTGAAGAAAGACTGAATTGTGAAAAGAAGGAATTACCATTCTCAACGCTCCATTCTGATCCTAATATTCCAAACAACCCGACCAACCAAGCCCCAAAGCTGATGCATCACTGAAAAACCATTCCAGGAGCACGGAAGGATCAGACACATTACACTATTCAATCCCTTGTCCCACTTAGCCTCTTACTTGCTGATGCCTGGAGGAAGCTCGTTGACCACCACCCTCCTGCTCCAGGCCATGAGGTCCCTCTCGGTGGCCATCTGGCTGCGGGGCGCGTTGTGGTGCATCTGGCGCACGCCCTCGATCTGCCCGCTCCTGCGCAGCCCCACGTTGGGCGGGGAGGCAACGTCCAAGCCCGGGCTGCGCAGAGCTGGGGGAGGAAGAAAGAGAGAGAGAGAAAGAGCTTCTTCACTTCCATGAACTATCAATAAAACCATGGAGTCACAGGATGGTTGGGTTAGGAGGGACCTTAGAGATCAAACAGTTCCACCCCCTGCCATGGGACACCTTCCACTATCCCAGGTTGCTCCAAGCCCCGTCCAACCTGGCCTTGGACACTTCCAGGGATCCAGGGGCAGCCACAGCTTCTCTGGGCACCCTGTGCCAGGGCCTCCCCACCCTCAAAGGGAACAACTCCTTTCCTGTATCCCATCCACAATTTAAAGCTTAAGGACGGCACAAAGATCGATAAACAAAGTTTGGTAATAATGGAATCACTGCAATCATTGTCCTTACTTATCGACACAATTCCCATAGGCTTAAATACAGTAAATCACATGAAAATATTGCATTTATGGTTGTGCAAAGCTATATAAAAATATCTGGCTATTTAAATACTTTATATATAGTCTAATTAACTCACTCAAATGGGCAGTTCATGCGGCAAAGTCATTGATCAATGCAAGATCTAGAAGGCAACTGCTTTAATTTCCACACTAGTCATATCTGGAAATTCCTTTACACAGCTACAGGGACACACAAATAAAACTGGGAACTGGGGCTGTACAAAACATCAACGTATCCTAAGCGGCAGGAAAGACTTTGTGTGACCTGAAGCTGCCTTTTAGGCAACCTTTTTGACATATCAACTTAGATCAAAGCAAAAATGCATTTTCCTGTACTTCCCTGATATTTTTCTTACTCCTTCTTGAATTGAAACACAAGCAATTCCAAATCCAAATCCTAATGGGCTTTGCCAGGAAATCTACTTCAAACACATGTAATCAGTCACTTAACCTACAAGTGATTTATTAGCAGCTGTGAATTCTCCCAAGGCTCCGGCTGACTTGCAGCACAGTCCTGGGCATCTGCTCCCTCCCATCAGCTGCACTCACTCAGCTGCTCACATCTGATTGAGCGTGGTTTCAATTTTTAATCACTTTGTGTATTAAATATAAAATCACAGTAGCAGAACACTTACCAGGAGAATAATCTCAAGCTTTCTAAGGAAACACTAAGACAGAGCAACATGTTTATTTTATTAGCACTGATGCTCAGCCTTGTGCTGCAGCAGGAAACCATTAGTCTGTCACAACACTGTATTCCACTGACAACCCTTAATTACACGCTTTCATTTTGGCATTTTGCAGTTATGAAGTTTCATCTCTGCATCGATATCAAGACAATACAGTGAATTTCATGCTTACTTTTCAGAAAACTGGTTTAGAACAGGAATAATTCCAGTCTAACAACTCCAGGCAATCAGAAACAGTCTGGTTAGACCATTGGGTGCCCTCAGTTGCCCCTTAAATTTGTAATTCCTCTGTTGGAATCTACAGAACATCTCACTGCTCCACAGGGGTTAACAAGGTGTACAAGAAGAGGAGAGGAAAGCATCCTCAAAGACACCGTTTTATACCTGACTTTAACACTTTGATCAGTCCTTCCTGTGATAAGGAAGAAACTGATGAAGACAAGGCTGGGACACTAACCTCCATTAACAGAGTGGGATCTATTGAGTGGAGGGTTTGGAGGAGTTTCTCCTTCATTAATTAGTCTCAGATCTTGTTCCCTCTGGAGCTCTCTGATCATTCCATCAAGGATACTCTCATCCTGGTCATTCGTTTGCTGCCCGATGACTTGTTCAACCACCTCACCATCACCTTGACAAGAACAAAGCCAAAAATACTGATAAAATGATGGATTTCTGTATTATCAAACACCATAGAAATAATCCCATTTAGAACTCTGCACCACTATTTGTCTGCTCTGCAAAACATCTGACTACCAGCTGGCTTTCTGCTCTCATGTAATAAATGGAGGCAAAGTTTAAAAGAGAAGTTACAATAACATCCTAAAACTCCAGACCACATGTAGAACATAAACACAAACCCTTAGAAAAAGCAGAAAGAAATTATGCTTCAGTAGGTAAGAATGGAAGGTCTTTTTGGGGGATCAGCATTTTGCAGAAGTTTGTGTCTATGAGAAAAAAGAACTGTTTTAAAAAACAAAAGCTGTTTTTTCCATGTCTTCCTCACCCTCCTGCTTTCTTCCTCACATCCACAGTTACAGAGGTTAATAGACAATGCTTTAAACATCTGGCATATACCAGGGAAAAATCCCCAGACTTTGGAATACTCTTGCCTCCAGTCAATCTGATTCCACACACTTCTTTTTTGCCATAACCCCACCCCATCTCCTCTTCTATCAGTATACTGAATTTAAACCATTAATTTATACATCCACACAGCATCATCCCAGGAGCTGGTGCTCAATACTGTGCCACACTTGTGTTATTCATGATGTTCAGACAGAATACCATTAGCCACATATCCCAGCTGAGGAATAAGTTGTTCATCCTTGCAATTTTCCCTCCCTGGCACCAGCCGCTGGAATCTCGTGGGATGAGGATTTCCATCAACATCCACCAGGAATGGAGGAGGCATAAGGTGTGGAGCCTGTTGAGTCTGTTCATCCAGCACATAATTATTGGCATCCCGGATCAGGGGCCGGTAATCCGTGTGGAAGAACATCTGATCAGGAATCTGAAAGAAAAGCAATTTAGGAAATAAATCAATGGCCATTTGCAGCTGTCTTGCTGCTCTGGAATGGCTCCCATAAACCACAACTCCTACACTTGGGATCAGCACAAGGAATGTTATGACAAAGAACAGATTCCTGCCACAAATGTGGTTTATTACCAAGGCCTGATGCAAAAATTCAACAGTAAAACAGGCCAAGAGAGGTGGACAGAGAAGTTAATGCTTTTCTCCTCTATCTATAGAGTCCATTGCCTAAATCTTTTTGATTTAGATAAACAGATAATTTGATTTAGCTCCATGACCTAATTATTATTTTGTCTGGGGCAGGGTGAGGGAATAAATTGTAGCACAATACTTCTAAGACAAAATCAGGTCAAGACAGGGAAGAGTTTAAAATTCATTCAACCCACCTTTTCATAATATTTATTGCATCCAAAACCAAATAGTAGCAGATGTCCATGAGAGTCTGTGCAGGCAAAATGCTGCCCATCTGGTGAGAACTTGCAATCAAAAACAGCTCCATGGCCTTGGCCCTCAATCTGTACCAAGCACAGAGAATTCCTTTCACAACCATACATTCTCTATAACAGCATTTTCACAAACATTTCCCCTGTGCTCCAACACGTACTGAATCCTCATTCTGTGATTTCTCATCTCACTCAAGACTGATTTACACTTCTATTTATTAAAGTTAAACTGAAAAACGAAGTAAAACTTCACATTTTCTCCCTGTCCTGAAATTTCAGCCCAACTTTTAATGTATGTTCTGGAACAACCACCTGGAAGTCTACATTTTATGTTAATTGTAAACATAGGGCAAGATCACCAAAGATCTCAGAGCCGTACTGGCTCTAGAGGTATTTAATGAAATTTGCTTTTGTCCCAAGACCAGTTTTGTGAAAAAAGAATAAACCAAACCTTCTGTGATCCTTCTTACCATGTTAAAGTAATTGCGAATTTTTGTTCCTTTGTCTATATCCCAAACAAAAATATTCCCATCGTGTCCTGCCGAAAGCACAATCCTTTGGTCAAAGGGATGAGCCTCCAGAACAAAAACTTCGTCATCGTGACCCTGCAACGACAGCAGGGAGTAAAAAAAGAAGCTGCATTTCTCCTTGTGGTATCTCCAGATGTGCTGGGAGTTACTGAGAGGACATCCCGGAGCAGGGAGTCACCCAGGACACCTCAATTTACTGGAACCGTGCTTGGTCACCATTCCTGCCACAGGTTTGGCATTGTCACTGCTTGGCACTGCTGAGATGGGGAGGGATGGGAGGAAGGAGAAATCAGGGCATGAATGGAGCCTCCAAAGGGTTCCCTGGCAGCCAGCAATCACCAGGGTTCTGCAATCAGCTCCTTTCCCCACAGGACACCCTCCTCCTGGCAGGCAGGGGACAGCTGGATACTTCAACACCAAATCCTTGACAGGGGAATGATGCAGTTGATGCAGGTGATGCAGTTTAGCCTCAAATCAATCTCAGAGTGAACTACATCCATTTGGGATTCCCCCCTGGAATTGTACTCACAGATAAGCTATGGAGAAGCTGCCCTGTGGACGAGTTCCACACTTTGAGGAGGAAATTGTTGACTGCAGTGATGACAGTGGCATCATATCGATCCCAAGCCACCATGGTAACCTTCAGCTTGGTCACCTTGTCCTCCCCAGACGCCACATTGTTTCTAAGGAAATCAGTAATTTTAAAAGGAATAAATCAGTAATGACATATGGGAACATTTAAGAGAGCTAATTCAGTATGAATTTTGGGGAAGGATGGTTCACAGCCACCTCTGTGACTCTGGCTAAGGCGGAAGAAGGAAGGATGGTTCTGCAGTGGTAAAAACCAGATATGGGAAATATTCAGTGCCACTGAGATTTATAGAGCTCTCTTTCCTTAAAAAGGACATTTCCTCCTCTATTCCACTGTCATCATCCTCCTCTACCCCAATTCTTACTTTCAGACCTATTAAGCTTTTTCCTACAAGGCATTTTTCTTATCAGTCATCAGTATCAGTAAACTCCACGACAAGCAGGAACCTGCTAAATAAACCCAACTCACATTCTGACTGCAAACACTGCAAGTGTAGCCACTGAAATATGGAGAATTCTGCAAAGCAAGAACCTAATGGATTTCTCCATTTCTGCTCTTTGTTGTTGGGAATATTAAATTACAATTCAATTACAGGGCACTTAAAGTAGTCACTTGAGGATCTCAGAAAAACATGAAACCCTAACTGAACCTGAGAACTAAACACTAATTTCACCTCTTACTTGGAAATCGAAGGTAGAAATACAATTTTAAGAACCGTGTTGGATATATGTATTAGCATATGATCACTGGGGCTCCACCAAAACCTCCTTCTGTGAGATAAACTATTTGACATTCTTATTTCATGTGAAAAATGCTAAATATTCCTCAACCATTAGGATAGGGAAGTACCAACAGATTATTATTTATTTGGGGGTGAATTAACTGTGTAAGTTGACAGTGCCATGACATTTTCAATACATGCACTGAAATTAACTCAAAATGGAAGCAAATAACCAGTTTTCAACATGATGGAGGATTTAGCTTGCAGGTAAATGTGCCCATGAGGTGTGTTCTGCTTGCTTTGCTTTACCCTGTCATTTTTGTAGCCATATCCAGGATCAGACTCTTCCAGTCATGTTGATGGTAGTGCCAGATTCTTGCTGTTCCATCCCTGCTTCCACTGACAAACCTTAAGCTATGGGGCAAAGGGAAAAAAACCCCATGAAATTCTGAATAAAGATGGTTTCATCCCCACATGGACACCAATAAATGATATATATATACACTTGGAAGTGTGTACTTGTGTATCTCTACCTCTCCTGCTCACGAGGTTACAATTTTCCTATCAGATATTGTGGGGTACAAGAGAGTTTCTAGCCCACAACATTAATTACATTTGGCTCCAGCAGCAGATGGCCTTGGAATGACTTCAATGTCATAATTCATATGAGCTGCACATTCCCTTTTTAATGACATCAGCAAATCCCTGGAGCAGCTCAGAGTGGCAGCAAAGAAAGGGAAACTACGCGCCAGGAGTCTGGCATAAATTATAATACATTAACTTAGGGACAGGGTGAAGACAGGCAAGGGAAAGAGCCAAATGGAGCACAAGGAGGTTGTCCTGCCTGTGGAGCTGAACAGGAATATTCTAATTTTTAAACCCCTTCTTATTTAAAAATTTTAAGCATCCAGGAAATGTATTTAACCACACCATAATGCTTTGGCCATCAATGTCACAGAAATCACTTTTGTTGAGAAACTGGGAAAAAAGCTCCTCAAGTAATATATTTTCACAGGATGGCCAACACCTTTGGAAGTATATTCCATTTGTATACAAAATTACACTTAAAAGGCAAATCTATTCAATTTTATGAAGTGATTGTTTCACCTTTTCAGCTTCCTTGGTCTGATTTTTTTCACTGTGATGAAAAAGAGCTTGAAAATGCTTGTGACAAATTAATTTTCTTCTTAATTTTACTTCTTTATATTAAAATAAAAAGGAAGGTGCCCCTTTTTTCCATTCAAAGCATCATTACAGAATATAGTTTTCAGTGAGTATGTGACCTCAATGCCTCTCACATGGCTTGGAAAGAACTGGTGATACAATTACACCAGCACATTCTCACATAACTTCACATGACAAAGCTCTCCAAGTACAGGTGCACAGCTACAGCTTGGCTTGGAAGGCTCATCCCTTAAAGGCACATCCCTTAAATCTCCTACCCCGCAAAATAAGGAATAGGAGCAAAAGCTGGGCTAACAACATCTCTATTTACTAACTTTTGCTTTAGACTACATTGATTACAATGCTCTGACTCCACAAGCAACCCTTCTGTGGGGGCTACCTGGGAAGGAAGGCTGTTCTTACACAGAAAGGCTATAAAATTTGGGTTCCAATTTGCTGTTTGAAAGAAAAAACAAATTAAAAGCACAGTTACAGAACATTTGTGTTGTTACAGCAGAGGACAACGAGTTCAAGCCTGTGGACATGACACACATCTTGCAACACACTGCAATAATTTGCCCAGGATCAAGCCAAGCCCGTGGGCAATCTTCCTGTTGCGCCAAATTTTCCATGAAATGTTGTTTGGAAAATTAAATACCATCATTGTCAGGTCCAAAGCCCAGCACTCACCTGTCACCGTTGTTACAGAACTGCACTGCAACCACTTTGTCCTAAACAGGAAGGAAGGAAACAACAGAAGTGAAAAACTCAGCCTAAAAGATCTTCATGACAAGCTTTTTATTTAGCAAATAAAAAGATTGTCAAAAAAAATTTCAAGTACGGAACAGTTGTATTTGAAGTTAAAACTTCCCCAGACACATTGTGTAAAACACTGAAATAGAAAACTTCAGAGAGGTGATGGTTTCCTGCCATTTTTAGACCTAACGTGAAAGTGCATAGAAAAATGTAATCCCAAAAATGCAAACCTTGGCTTTATTAACACTTACAAATCGTTGAGAAACAAATGTTACGTTTCAGACATAGCTCTGCCCTTTTTTAATTTGCCAAATACTTGTGCTGGCTCCATGCTTTGCTCTCCTTACTCCCACTGATGTCTCTAACTCCTGGTAACTGGGATTTGTTTTAGGGAGGGCTGACAGCTGTCTGCAGGATTAAGAGTGGATTTAAAGAAATTAAAGGAATTACAGCTTCTTCCAGACCTGTTCAATACAGAAAATATTCTTTTCTTTTGTGAACAAAATACTTATTTGATGTGTTGGCTTTGAGACTTAAACGTGAGAGCCATGACTCCCACTGAAGCTCAGGGAATCAATTCAGACCTTGGGCTTAATCCATAAAATGTTCCTGAGGTGGTAAGTTTGTAGTTTGAATTTTTATGGGAACCCTTCTGCATTACCTGAAAAAAAGATGCTTTAAGCTTTATTTTCGAAATGAAATTACCATCATGATCCAAACTTTGACAGCACAGACCAAAATATGAATTACTTTGTCTTGTTATGTGGATTTAACTAAACATTCAACAGCAAGTTTAATAGGGAAAAAATGACACTGCGATATGACATTGTGCATTAAAACTGTTTTAATTCCTCATTCTAACACAAACTTTTTTCAAGAATGAGGGAAAATCACCTGCTCCCTCAGTTTTCCGGGGGAATGAAATGCATTTTGCACAAACCTCTTGCCTCAGAGCGATTTAAAAATAAACATCCCACAATTTTCCAGGCATTTAAATACCACAGTGTTGAAAGCCAAACAAATTCTAGACAGTTAATAAAAAAAAATAGGATGTACAGAAACCAAGTTCCTGAAATGAGATAAAGGGGTAGCAAAATAGATTTTCTTTTGGATTTGCCTCTTACCGTGTGAGATTCCAGCTCAGCCATTTTCTCTGGAGATTCTGAGCCCAAATAATAAATTCTTATCACGTGGTCAGTACTCCCTGTTGCAATGAACATGCCACCTAAAACAGAGAATTCTCTGTGAGAAGAAGTCATCCAAGGAACAACTTAACTTCATTTATTTTCATTTGCTGCTTTCTTGTCAAAGCAGCAAACTAGTTTTAAACAGAAAATTTCAATGTCAACAGGTAAATGACAAATAAAACATTTAAGTGCAACTTCTGTATCTACTTGACACACAGCAGAGAAATTATTGCTGAATTGGGATGCAGTGATTAAGGTATTTTATTGTAATTTCTTTACAATATTGCCCAGAAATGGCACTATTGTGTGGTTTGCTGCATTTGAATGGGTTTAGTTAATTCAGGATTTCTAGCTTTAAAAAAGCAATGTGGCTCTACAAGGGCTCTCAATTTCAAAAAGCAAATTTAATGAGTAATTACATCATTTTCTTTGTAAAAATCATTTTATTTTGCTCATTCAAAGCTGCAAAGGAGGTCTGTTACGCTGAGATTTTCCAATACATTGAATTGATCCTCTTAGAATTCAGCCAGATTTGGAAGATTAGCAAAAGTGGAATCTTCGACAGAGGATTTCCAGAACTTTTCACTCAAAACCTTCACGAGGTAAAGTCTTAAAAGGATGTTACAGAGAAATATCTCTGATGTGCAAAACAAGAGATTGAAAGCCTTAGAAGTGGTCAAGATATTTTAGCTTCAATTATAGGAAAAAAGAGAAAGAGCAGCTTGAAGCAGACACTTTTCAGGGAAAATTTCCAACAATCCCAATTTGACAGTGGTAAAAATAACTGGGAAAGGGTTTAACACTCTTTGTATTTAAAGAGAAATAACAGAACTGTCACCCCAGGCCCCAAATTCATGAAACGGCTGATGCTGAACACATACCAGAACTGAAAGATGAACAGGAGATCTGAACACCAGGCCTGGACCTCTCTGCAAACTTCACAGGACGATCCCTACATGCAAAAAACAACATTTTTATTTTTCCTTCTTTATTCAACACACACAGTTCCCTGCAGTTCAGCAGGCTGAGGTCAACATGCTCATCTTAAATCTCTTAATTTTATAATTCTCACCTAAGTCTGCTAGAACTTATTTTTCATTTTAGGAATTTTCTTCCTCAGTTTAATAAGAAAGCCATAATTCTCTAAATTGAAGATTATTTAATTGATTTATCATGATACCAATTCAAATCTATTTAAAACAGACCCTGCCAAACCATTAATCCAATAGCATTTCCTCCCAATTAAATATGGGTTTGATGACATCTACATATGTACATTCTTCTTATTATGAGCAAATTAATTCTTCTGCCTGTACATTTTGGACAAGGATTTAATCCTGAATATAAAAGCTGGAATTTCTTCCACAATTTTGTCTTGCAAAGCACAAACCCCAGAAATAACAACCCCAATCTCTCCCTCCCCTTTGGGTTCAAATGCCACAGAATCCCAAATTGCTCCAGCCCCACACACCAGTTTATTAAGCAAGAAAACGCCCTTATTTCATTATCTCAGCATTCCTCTCTATGCCAAAATTAAAAATAAATTCATCCTTGAGTTAAAATAATTATAATTATCTAAACAGTCTTACTTGAACTTCATGGTGTTTGCATGCCACTGCCAGAAACAGATTGTTCCATCGGCACCGGTGGAAGTGAGGTATCGAGTTGTTCCTTTCCTTGCAGGAGAGAACTAAAAATAAAAGTTGTAACAATTAAACCAGCTCCTATCCTCTCTTCTATCATGCTGGAAACTTGTTGACAAGAATGTTTTTCACTAACACATTAGTTTCTCCCCAAGAGTACAGAGAGCAGGGGTAAGCACAGACCTGAGTTTCCATAAAAATAAAGCTGAGGAAATGGAAAACACCTACGTTTTGGTTAGGAATTCTTTGTTTTTATCACACAAAGGAAATTGGAGAAATGAAACAAGCCCAGACCCCGTAAATGGGGCAAAAACATGAGGAAACAGTTCTTTTTAGGATAGAACTGGATCAAACATGGCAAATACAATGATTCCTGCATCCAAGCCCAATGAAGAACAGCTGCACAGCAGGATCCCCTCTCCTCTATCTTCCTAAATCTCTCCAAGGAGTGGGAAAGCTTTTTATTCTTAATTTCATAACCGCAGCAACACCTTTAATCCTCAGGCTACCTGGTAATTTGATAAAGGAATCCAGCACTGCTTCCTCAAAAAGCCATGACTGATAATACTCTAAATTATCAGCTTTATAGAGAGCTTGAGAGAAACATATACACACACACGTATATATATACATATATATGTCAACAAATAATACACCAGTTATAAAGCCAGGTGTAACATATGTTTCCAAAACAATCACCTTAACATGGTTGAAATCAGACAAAAAGTCTAGGGAAGATGGGGAGAAATGAGACTCCTGGGGAATACTGGCATGATGGAGAAGCCTGTGCTGAATCCAAGGCAGCACCACTCCAGGAGAGAGGGATTCTGAGCCAAACAGCCCCACTCACTCTCCCCTCTATGTGCATCACCTGCCAAATTGCAGGGATTGTCTTTTTTATCCTGGAATTTTGTTTTTTGGAGGTTTCTGCCTGGCAGTTGTGAGGATTTTTTAAAGAAAACCTGCATTTGCTACAACATCCAGAGCAGCTCCTTATGCTACAAGCTAAGATAACAAGGAAACAAGAAACGGCGAGTAAGGAATTTTAACTGATCCTTCTGAAAAACAAATGTTCTCTGTAAATACAAGAGCGTTGGGTCAGGTGCTGTGCCAGGAGCACCACCAAAGATGCCAAACACGTCAGCGAGTTGAGCCAAGGAGAGGCTGCTGCTCTCTGAGTTACTCTAAAAGAGCATCAGATCTCCCATTTTCTAGACCTAAGGAAGCAGCAGTAGGATCACAGAGCTAAGAGCACGTGGAAGCAGGAGGATGATCCCCTGGGCACTGCACGATTGATTTAACCAGGAAAAACACCCTTGAGCTGGGACAAAGCAGAGACAAAAAGATCAATTTTATCCTTGACCACCACAGCTCTTATTACCATTCCAATTCAAGGGGTTAGGAAAAACCCCATCAGTCCTTACCTGTATGGAAGTGATGGAAGCTGAGTGGCCCTGCAGGACCGCGAGGGGGGCACAGGTCCGGAGGCACCACACCCTGACCACCTTGTCACAGCTGCCCGCGGCCAGCAGCGTGTTCTCGTAGTTGACAGCCATGTCCGAGATCTCGGCCGAGTGGCCCCGCAGCGTGGACAGCAGGCGCCCATCGTCTGTGGCCCAGATCTTCACCAAACAATCATCTGACCCCTGAAATCCCACAGAAATTCCCAAAGGTTACAGAAAATACGGGACACGTTCCATGCACAT
The DNA here is from genome assembly GCF_009650955.1 of Corvus moneduloides. Classification (NCBI taxonomy): domain Eukaryota; kingdom Metazoa; phylum Chordata; class Aves; order Passeriformes; family Corvidae; genus Corvus; species Corvus moneduloides. The sequence goes on along the minus strand of NC_045489.1, from coordinate 5,173,764 downwards.
CACACATGGGTCACCGTGGAGGGACAGGGATCCCAAGCCCCATGAACTGACAGAACAACTTCGGTGGGATTCCACAGAGGCAGAGTTTTATGAAGGAATTCTTCCCTGTGAAGGTGGCTATATGGAAGAAATTCCTCCCTGTGAGGGTGGGGAGGCCCTGGCACAGGGTGCCCAGAGAAGCTGTGGCTGCCCCTGGACCCCTGGCAGTGTCCAAGGCCAGGCTGGATGGGGCTTGGAGCAGCCTGGGATAGTGGAAGGTGTCCCTGCCTATGGAAGGGGGTGGAACCAGATGACCTTGAAATATTCCATCCCATTCAAACCACTCTTTGATTCTATGGTTCTATGAACTGCAGAGTCTGGGGATCATCTTACGGAGTCAAGGATTTCAATTTGATAAAAGAGAATCACGGAACCACAGGATGGTTTATGCTGGAAGGGATCTATTTGGAAGGCAGTGACACACATCTTCCACTATCCCAGGTTGCTGCAAGCCCTGTCCAACCTGGCTCCAGGGATGGGGCAGCCACAGCTTCTTTGGGCAACCTGTGCCAGGGCCTCACCGCCCTCACAGAGAAGGATTCCTTCCCAACACCCCACCTAACCCTGCCCCCTGTCAGTGGGAAGTCATCCCCCCTTGCCCTGGCACTCCATGCACAGTGACAAACACTGACAGCTAAAACTGCAACGCTCATTTGAAAAATCTGTTGATTTTTAAATATGCTCAACAAAAAGCAAGGGCATCAGCACAGAAATGGATGTCACTGTATTCTGGAGAAAAACTTACAATAATTATCATGTATTCACTGACACACTACAAATCCTGGAAGGTAAATTTAGTAGAAAAACAACTTGCAGCTGAACAAAGTAATGTCTGCATCTCAATCAATGACTAAGAGGGTGTTGAGGGACTCAAGAAAGAAAGAAATCAAACCAAACAAAGCAATCTTCCAAAAAAATGTCCAGATTTTAAACTTACTGTAAAAATTCTCCTCCCACTGCGATCAAAGGCTATGCAATAGACAGAGGAGAGGTGCCCCAAAATCCTCTTGTGCATCTTCATGTGTTGGTAGGTGGATGTTGGGAACAAGTGGCTGAAACGGCCACATCCAGTTAATTGCCTGGCAGAAAGGATATGAACTGGGAGAGAAAAACAAAGCAAAAGGAAGACTGAGACATGAATTCTGTCCAGAACTCAGAGTAAATAAATATTAAATACAATACAGTATTTATTAACAACTTTAGTATTAGAAACAGTAATAAATCTGAACCTCTTCCACCTTATCAGAACATTCTGTCCAGTGTTATAAAAAGAAATCCCACTCCTGATGGAGCCTTTCAATTCCCTCCACAGACTGCACCTGCTTCCTTACTAAAAACGAAAGCAGAATGCAAAGTTCCCACCACAACTGGGAGTTATTCCAATGCTCAGTTCATGAACAGGTAACAGATACATTTATCCTACATGGATGAAGAAAATCTTTAAGGAAAATCTTTGAAGGAAGAAAGGAAATTTAAGAAATTAAGGAAATTACATGTTACTAATATCAATTACAAGAAGAGTGTAATAATAGTTTCTTTTAAGTGCTTCTTTGGTGATGAAAATCTTTCTTTGGAATGGCTTCCAGATCGTATGTGAGGGCCAAAGGACTTCCACATCCACATCACTGCATTCCTATGGCAGTGGAATCCAAGAATAAGAAATAGGTGCCACTAACGGAAAAGTCCCAGTGGCAGAATGGCAGGTAAGAGAAAACTGCAGCAGCAACAACGAATTCCCTCCTGTTTCCATAGCCAGCAGCCCTTCCAGAAACAGCCTAAAACCTAAATGCACAAAACCATCCCGTAAAAAGCCTTTGATTGGATGCACAATTTTGAGACCATTTGGGGGTACTTAATTTCACCAATCCTATCCTATTACGGTTTTCCCTAACCTATCCTCATTCACAGCACTTGAACTTTGGATTTGAAAGTTCTGAGAGGGTTTTTCAGTGGCACTTGAGGATCTGACGGAGCTGTGCTGGTGGGTTTGTGGAGACTCTGTGATAGCAGATTCCCTGGAGCAACTCCTTATCTTCTCCTGCACCTTGATGTGGGCTGGGCTTCACAGGAGCCCCACGAAGCTCTTTAGTGCCTTTCGCTCCTTTAGTTTAAAAGTCTAGTGAAAAACTCGAGCCATTTCTTAATTGTCTCATGATATCACTGCCAATCTACACAAAAAAAGATCATGGAATACATTAAAAAATTAATCTACAAAGTCAAGAAGTGCCATTTCAAAGGGTTCCTAACCTGTAACTCCTTGTGTAAATTGATACCATTGAAGTATTTACACACAAGCAAGGGAAAGAAATTGTTTCCAGCTTTAAAGAAAGTATTTCTGTGTCTCAGTTTTAAGTTCCGAAATGTGGCTTATTTTTAATCCCTCAATGCAATTGAAACATGAAACATGACACATGAGGGAAAAAAGCTGCATAGAAGATCCTTGCAAAAGCCATCAGGCTCCAGCATAACCTCACCTTCAGTCAATATTTGCTTTGCAAGTAAAAACACATATTCAGCAATACTAAAAAGCAAAACACACTAAAGCAAATTAATTTACTACCTACCTACTATTCAATTGATACCTGATCTTATAGAGGGCTGTTAAACAAAACTGTCTCCCCAAGCAAAGTAAAACTGAAATTTTAAACTCTTTTTCCTACCTCTAATGCAGAGATCCTGTAGTGATAAATGCTCTACAAAGGTACCTCAGCTTTGCCTACACATTATTTTATTTACTCTTCAAGTATGACAGCTTAAAAGCTGAATTCTTAAAAATATTACACCTCCCTTTCCCCCACCCTGTGTGCCAACAGAGACATGGAGTCATTCAGCAACATGGTGATTCTGCTGTGCCTTTCAAGGTTTCAAGCATTTCAATACATCTATATTTATATATTTAAATACATAATAACAGTGTATCTGCCTGTAAGCAATTTCAAATGGCTTTGAATATTTTTTTAACCACCCAAACAACTGTGTGAATCAAAAAGATACACTCTCATGTCAAAATATTCCTAATAATCACAGTATTTTCTGTGTCCCCCTGCAAACCTTCTGAACATTTACCACTGCTGTTTGCTGTAAATCCCATGAAGGAAGCACCAAAAGGCACCTAAATCCCACAGTTTTGGCACCCCACTTTTCCGGTCGATTCCCAGCCTTGCGATCAGTTCAGCTTCAGCGGATATGAAAGTCATTTGGTTTTTTTTTTTTTTCTGTGTTTATTTCCCTATTTGCACAATGAGGATAAAACTCCTCCATCTCCCATGGATAATTACAAAATAAAAAGCCCTGTTTATGAAATGCTTCCATCAGAGACATCCAGAACTATTGTTGAGCCACGAGGAGCAACAACTTTATCAAGGCAACAGCATCTTTGGAAAAAAAAACCTATCACTGCTTCAAAGGAACAAACCAAATATTCTCCATTCCTGTATTTTTAGGAAGATTAATACACAATATCTAAATAGGGAATTACCCCCACATGACAAAAATCCCTGTGAAGCTTCCTTTCTACAACACAATGAAGTTATTGTCCTCCTAAGGCCCCAAAGCATTAAAACCTAACAATTCCCACATGGAGAAATAGCAACTTAGTAACCCTAAAAAATTTTACTAACCTATCTCATTAACTGATGTATTTCATGCCACACTGGGTGTAAGAGCTGCCAAGTCCACCCCCTCACTATTCCCTGCCAGGAAAAACTTTCAAGACAGTTATTTCCCATAAAAAGGGAGGAGATCCAGCCTTCTTGATAAGAAAAGTTAATTTTGTCCCAACACTGAAGGGCCATCTCAGCTCCTCCAACTACCAACCTGTAAAATACAGGCATTTTACTCTTTCTTTCCCACAGCCCTTGGTCCTGGAAGACCACACCTTCAGGAAAATTGCAGTCCTTAATGCAAGTCACATAGGCTGACAACAGCAATTCCTAAATAACAATTTACCCCCCATTCTACTGCAGGTGACAGCACAAATGTAAAAACCCTTGCAAGAAAGCTCACCTAGGAAGGATAAACTTCAAACCCTGCAACAACAACCCACCAGTGAAAGCCAGATTTAAAAAACAATCATCAGACAGCCTCAACTTCAAAGTTTAATCACAACCTCAGAAGGAATTAAAGCATTTCAGTGAGGCAAAGTCACTGGGCAGCACCAGCTTGAATTCCTGCTCTCCCTAAAAACCCTTGTTTCTCTCCACTTTTTGCAAGGAAAACTAGAAAACGGGAAACTGGTGCAAATGTTTGCGTTAAAATCAGTTTCTCAGGGGTGATGAGCTCTTATCAGACTGTTTTACCCTCTGCAAGAAGCACTGTAACTTTGTAACGAGGACCCAGATTTTGCCCTCATCACAAATCCAAGCAAGGATCAGGTACCACTCATGGGAGAGACACAAGTCAGGATTCATAGGAATGCCAGGAAGCAAACACAGTTGGCTTCCACATGGAAAACACCTTCTCTGAGAATGGCTGTGCGGCCACAAAGAGTCTGGGCGCAGGAGAAGCAGCAAAAGCACAGCGTGTTCCAGCTCTGGGAGCTGCTGACCTCATGGAACTCATTTCCAGCACAAACCCTCATCGATTCCTGACCTCATCCCGGCGCTGCTCTTTGGCAGGCCCAAGGTAGCTGGATCACCTTGACTGTGAATTTCCACCCAGATGAAATGCTTGTTCACTGAGACTGTGCTGAAAACTCTCTGCTTCCAAATTTTGTGTTGTTTTCACTGACAACAGCTGCCCACAGAAATATTTCCATCCTCAGGTTAGAGCAGTTCTTAAAGACTGAAAACAACCTTCTTTCTGACCTGCTTTGAGTTGCCTGCAAAAAAAAAAGCCCTGACAAAATCGAAGTAGCATCAAAGGCAGGTTTATCAAAGGGGAATCACTCCCAGTGCTGAGGTACTGCATGACCAGTCTTTCCACTTTCTGTCTGGAAGAGCACAAGCAAACTCTAGAAGTTCCACTACAGCAAAAGCTGCCCAGAAAGGCTCAACCAGACTCTCCTCCTCTGTGCTGTCCTGTCGGCAGCAGGAAGCCCAGCCAGCATTTTCCCTCCCTGTCCCCCTCCAGCAGATCACCACAGCCCCAGCACACAAACACCACATCCCTGGGAATGACTTGCGCAGCTCAGCACTTTCCCAGAGATTCCCCCCCCCAGAAGATTCCCAGCTCTGCACAAACACGCAGGGAAAAGGCAACACGAATTTCCCACTCCAGTTCCACTGTGCAGGACCTTTCATTTTGGAGTACAGACACAAGGTCCCATCCCAACCCAACCACATGGAAAGGCAACCGCTGCAGCTCCTGACTCTTCCAGCTGGGCCTTCCCAGCTGATCCCATTTGGACCATCACTGACCCCATTCTCACAGCATTTATGGTGGGAAGCTTAAATCCTTATCACTGGAAGGGAAACGATGTGAGAATACTCCTGGCTGCTCATTCTATACCTCGATTTACCACTTTGCACAGGTAATTACACAATCATCACACACATTAATGGGTGTCTTTTACTTCAGCCCAACTCCTTCAGCAAGTAATTCCAGAAAAGTCCATCTGCCTGAGCCAGCACAGTGTGGGAATTCACAGTTATGCCAAAACACCAAAGAGGTTGGGCACACTTCTTCATCTTGCACTTAAAACAAGACACACACACTGCAGCATCTCTGGCTGGCACCACTCACCAGGAAAAAACCACCCCTTTTGCACAAACAGACGCAGAATTTTCTGACTTCCCCTTCAGGATTAACAAGGGAAATCAAATTCCTGTCTGAAGTCGAATCCTTATTTTAATATTTATACACATTTTCCTCTCTTAGTAGTAGTTTATGTAGCTACACTAAGGACTGCATTCTTCCAGGAATCAATACTTATAAAAATTAATTCCTGGCTATGAAAGACCCTTTTCCGTATAATACCTTTGCCTTTCTTACAAAAAATAAACCAATTAGGAAAACACCCAAACCAAACAGTTATCGTGTTCTTTAAGTCACTAAAGAGTTACCAAACAAGCAGCACAGCCCTTTGCCATGAAAGCATGACAAATGCTGAAGTCCAATCTGCCAGGATGCCTCATTAATAATACCACATATTCCAAAAACACCCAGTCTGATGAAAGAATTGATCCAAGAATCCGTGCAGAAATACAACCAGAGGAGTTGTGTGCAATAAATCTACAATGCAGACTATTAGTAATCCATCAGCACAACTGCTCACAGCAAAGTAACTGCAGAACCAGCCTAAAATAATAAATACACAGATAGGGTAGAAACAGAAAACTGCCAGCACCATCCCTTCTTCTGCAAAGGGAGGGAAGATCCATACATGAAAGGACTCCCTGACAAACCAGGCAAATGTATCCACTTGCACAAACAGAGATAAAATACCCTAAAGAAGAAACAAACCAGGATTTACTTTTATGCCTGCAAGAATCAATTTTTTTGCTATAAAAACAGTTAATGAAAGTTCAAACCATACAAGGCAAACACTTGAGTTTATATAAAACAGAGCAGCTCTGTGATGAGATATAAGCTGAGAGCCCACATATATCTGAGTTTTATACAAGTTCTTTATCTAATTGTGTGGACAACTGAGGCTGAAGGAACACAAATGTTGCTTTGGTGATTATTTCCTTTTTGGAGAGGGATGTTGCAAGCAGTCTGTTTTCTGTCATAATCCAACTAAAAGGAATTCTTGAGTCAAAAAAGTTCCCTGGGAGCCAGACACTGTTCTGGCTAAGATACCATGATGATTACAGGATTCCATGCTCCTGTGACCATGCCCATCCAATCTTACAAGCACATGTACATATTATGGAGGCATATCACAAAAAAATACTCAAGCCTGTTGCCCTCCAAACAACCAAGCAAAGCTTTGCAAAACATGGCTACACACAATGTGGAAAATCCAAGCCTGAATAACACAAAAATTATCCTATTGTCAGGCAGAGACCTATTTTAGACTAATTCATCATGAAATGTTAAAGAAAATACTAATGCAAACTCATACTAGTGGTTTAGTCAGTGAGAGGAACTTTCTGTGGGACAGGAATAAATATAGACAGGAGAAAAAACCATTTTATGGACTTCCAAACTCACCCACGTTTGGTGGTTTCCCGTAGTTCACCGGGAGTTCGGGGGGTCGGCCCCTGTGCAGAGCTGCAAATGCAGATCCTTTCCATAGCGTGTGTCTGAAGTCTGCACCAGCAAGAGTGACAAGGGACAAAAAATAATCAATACATTAAATAACCAATGGATCAAGCACCACTCCCAGCAGCCCAGAACGAGATTTGTCTCGTTAAATAGTTTGTCAGACATTCCTCATTTAAAGATTGTGACTCTGATTTCCAGTTCCTCGCCAGCGTCACCATAAATGGTTTCAGCTTATTTTTGCCTAATTTGGGTGATTATTGACTCTAAATCCATGGAGAGAAGAAGTGAATTTAAAAAGTGGGTGCACTTTGTATGGAGGCAGGACTGAATCCTGCCATGTTTACCTTCTGCAATCTCAACAACTCTGCTTAGGAACTGCACATTTGAGAATACACATTTTGCTGCCTAAAAGTAGGAGAAGTGAGGGTTTTTTCCAATAAATCTGTTTTCCTGCAATTTGTGGCAACATGCCCTCCTTTCAGATTGTCCTCTGCACCCTCCCACCCCGCCCCCCCCAAAAAAAATTGTTTTAAAGTCAAGACTGTTCTCTTTAAAGACTCTCCAGCCCTCTGCTGCCAACTGGCCTCGGAGAGGCTCCTCTCTAGAACAATAGTGATTTTTCTGAGACTGTTCAAAGTGCCTCAGAAATTAGACCTGGATTTCTTCCATTTCTGGCCATCTGGAGGGAGAGAAATGAGCTTCCACGGTGAGTAAGTACTGAAACAGAAGGACAGTGCCGCAAGTTGGTGGATCTGTGTAGCACCATGTAGATCTCTGAACATAAAGTGCACAAGCTGAGGTGACTCAGAGACTCCTGAGAGCACCTTCTGATTGAACCCCAAACTGCTGCACAGAGTATTAAATGATACTCATTAAAAACAGCACTCACACTTCCTATAATAGATCCATCCACCTAAACCCTTCTGTTCCCCTGCAGAAAAATGTTTATTTTCTCTTTACATTTTGCTGCTGTTTGCTTCTAAGCTGCAAACTGAGTACGTAATGAAGGAATGTTTCTCTGCAAACCTGAATTTCTGCACCTAATTACAGCAAAGCACAGGCAAAACAAGACTCAGCCCCAAAAGTGTGTAGGGCAACATGTTTGGGAACGGCACATCCCTCCAGGAGATATCCAATGGATCAGCAGATGCTCGTCAGCATCACAGTGTGACTTCACAGGATGCAGGGCATTAAGGGCTCAACTGCCACCAAAACAGGAAGGTCCTGCTCTGCCATCCCTCCTCCTCTCCCAGGATGATGCTCCTCCTCCTGTGTCACCTCCAGCCCTGTGATCCTTTTCCACCAGCTCATTTAACTCACTACAACAAATTTTGCAACATTTCAGCTCTCTGAATCAGCACGGATCAAGGAAGTTCTGGCTCCTACAGGGAGGAAGTGGCAGGGGCATGGAGTGAGGAGGGAAGCAGGAATCACTTCAATAGCAGATGGCTCTCAGATCTCTTTCGTTCTAACACAAAACTGCTCTCAGGATCATTCTCTCAAGCAGAGAATTTTTCAAAGGGAATAGGACTGGTGCTCTCTTCATGAAAGGATTGGGGGCTTTCAAATTAACTTGACGCAAGGACAAGCAGGAATTGTCAATGAAGAATCAGCCTGGCCTTCTTCTACTCCCTAAATGCTGCCCCAAATGCCACCACCCCATCCTGTGTCTGCACAGCTAGGGAGACAAAGAATGGAAGAAATCAGGCTGAAAAACAGCCCAGCTCAGTGATTTTAGACACAAGTGTGTGTAAATGGATATGGAAAAAATGGCCTTTTTCAACTGGATCAAACCCTTAATCCCATTCACATCATTTACACCAACACCAACACACTGGGGAAGGAGGCAGAGGAAGTAACAAGATCAGGCAACTGTAGGCAAGAATTGCTTAAAATGGCATCTCCAACCCGAGAAAACATATCCAACAGGGCCAGCAACGATTGCATTTTAGGAAGAAAAAAGCCGGGAAGCACAGGAGACAAACCAGGGCTCATGCAAACACACAGATATCCCAAAAGGAATGGAAACAAAAGGGGGTTAAACGTTAAAATAGAATTCAAGCCAGGTAAATTGAGAAAATCTTACCTTTTGCTGCCCTCAGGAGAGACTGGCGCCCAACACCCAGCAAAGTCTGCACCCCCAGCACACTCTGGGGGATTTCCTTGTCTAAGAGGGGTCCAAGTCTCTCACAGATCCTAAGAAGATAATCTGGAGGGATGTGTGCATTGACAGCCACCTAAACACACAAACAACACAGACATTAGAAAACTGGTTTATTCTTCCTTCTACTGGTAGTACTTTGCTTCATATTCAAGTGTAAAGTTACTGCAACCAAGCCTAAACCCCCTGAAAACCCCCTCAAAATTAATTATACTGCATTTTAAAGTGATGTAGAGTGTTGCAAAAGCCACACCAGAAATTTCAGGTTGGAACAGCTTAATTGTAAATTCAGGATTTCCCTTAGTAAGAAACAAAAATCCCCTGAAACTTGGAGCTCCCAGTGCAGTGCTCTGCTCAAACAGCTTTTTTTAAGCCTTTTTACCTTTCAGTTCATTCTCTTCCCATTTTTTGCTTAACTGAAACAGCCCTGCATTTACATTACTGTATGAAGCATGTGTGCAAAAGAATAAAAACCTTAAAAATTACCTAAAACCCCTAAACATTACCCTAAAATCAATACTCAGTCTCCAGTTTCCACCTCCTGGGAGTAGGTATCTTTAAGACCCACATGTGTAGGTCCAATTTTGTCATGTTGGGAAAACAGCCTTTATTTCTCCCTTTGGACAGAGACTGTTTTCTATGGAGTGACAACAGTTTTTTCTGACACTCTGTTCGAACAACAAATAAATTGTGCTGCATTATCCAGAATGTCCTGCACTGCCTGACTCCTATATTTACAAACTGGCAAGAAAAGCTGCCCATCAGAGCTCCTTTGACACAGGACACCCAGCTCCATCCACCTCTTTTCATGGATCAACAGCCTCCTGCCTACCAAGACCCCAGGGATGTGCCCAGCTCCCGCCCCAGCACACCGGAGGGAGTGCCAGGCATCAGGAAGGAGGAGAAGGTTTGTAATTCCCTCAGCCCTGCTGCCAAAACACTGTTCACTCAACTGTGTCATCAAACAGATTATTAGGACATGGCGTTGGGAATTTTTTCATTCCAGTTGGGCAACAGCAGTGGAGCTACAGGACCCAGCATAGCCAGGCAGGGCTGGATAATGTCACCACCTGCACCATGAGCAGGATCAACACTGTCCCATAATTAAGATTTTAATCCAAAGAAAAGGGAAATATATCTAATTAAATATACAACTTAACAGTTAACTAAATCTGACTAAAAACTCTTCCAATGTGAATGAAACCCTTGGAAAAGAGACAGGTTTCTCCCTCTACTCATCCCTCATTCACTGCTTGTTAAAGAATCATCTCATCAATCATGATAATTCTGAAGATCCAAAATCATCATTTTTTCAGTGCAGGAATGAGAAACCTGACGAGTGCATTAACATGTTCTCATTCCAAGACTTTTCATCCTGTGAGCGAGCATCAAGGAATGACCCTGGGAATGCTCTCCTGCACTGACAGGTTTCTCCAGTCATTTTAGCTTTTTTTCCCCAAAATCAGAGTTCCAAAATTATATTGACAACTTCCCAGTGACACAAGCAGTGAAGTTCAGTGTATGAGCATGAATTGTCTTTCACTGTAAATGATGGGATGTAACAGAAGTTGAAATGAGAGAAAAGGATTATCCAAACTTTGGTATTTGCCTCTGACTCATTCCTGAAACACTGTAAATGTGTTCATGCTATAAAATATTTTATGATGCTGCACCAGCCTCCCTTCAGGGTGTAAGATTTCTGAAAGGGTCTGAAAGGGAAATTCTAGAGAGAGAATCTGCAATTAAGTAAAATCTGAGTATGAAATTCTTATTTCCATCTCTGATAACCAGCAACAAGCCCCTCAGTCACCAACTGCCAACAAACAGCAATGTATCAAGCTTAAGATTAAAAGATCAAAAAGACCAACCTAAAAGCTCTGGAATTTTACTTCCAGAGTACCAAAACAATCCAAACCACACTATTCTTTCTGGAAATGTAAAAAATCCAAACCATTTTCCCAGTATAGCACAGCAAACACTCCCCTCTTCACCCTGGAGCTGGTTTGGGAGTTTCACCACATTCCATGCCTAGGAAGGTGCTGAATTAAGCCTGGCAGCAAATATCCCACTGGAAAGACAGAGCCCAAGTTGTTCCACAAGCAGTCCTGACTGACTCCAGAATGGAAAAGGACTTGGTTGCTCGAAGATGAAGACACAATTTTATAGGGAATAGCAAAGAGCAAACACTGACACACGTGGGGCCCGACAGCATTCCCTGATCACACTTCTTTCCCTGACATTTCCATGTTTCTACAACCCACAACAGCCCCAAATAAGCAGCCCTTAATCTGAATATTATCACTGCTGTTACTAACAAACAGCTTCATAGGCAGGCAGCAAGAGCAGCAAATTCTCCTGGTGATTTTTTTCCATAATAACTTCTAGAAAAAATGCTTAAATCACAGCCCAGAGCTAAACAAGCAATTCTATTTTCAGGTTCCCAAAAGAACTTGAATCAAAAATCCTTCCTTTCACCTCTGTATGAGAGAGTTGTAAACGGATTTTAATTATTTTTCTAGAACATGAAGCTGCAAACATCCAGCTGAAAAGAACAAAGTCTCCCAGATCAGATTTTCCTTAAAAGAAGGATGGAAAAAGGCATAAGTGCAGCTACACCTCTTAGTGTGTGCTCGTCCAAATCCCACATGGCAAAATGAAACAGCAGCAAGGATATTATCAGCTCCTCAAATATATTAGAAAATATTTTAGAAGATAATTAGAAAGTACTTTAGAATATAATGAGAAAATATTTTAGAAAATAATCAAAAAACTGGAAAAAAATTAGAGATGAGTAGTACAGGCCCAAACCACGCATGTTAAAATAATGCAGAGCTGAAAACATGCTAAGTGAGAACAAATGCTGCATCTTGGGATAAATCATAAAGAAAATATGTTTTGTTGCCTTAGATTGTGAAAAAAACCTATAAAAGTTAAAATATGAGAGCACAAGAATGCAATTGTATCACAGATGAGTCCTCTGACACAGTAACCACACAGGTACAATGGATCTAAAAAGTGATGGATTAAGTGAAGCGAATCCGTTCTTTTTAAAAAATTCTCTTTTGAAAATACTCTCCCAGTCCTGACTGCTTGAGCCAGGCTGAGATAAGCTGTTCCAGTGATAAGCACAAGGAAAGAACTATTAGTGAAGTCACATTAGGGCTCGGAGAAATTCAACCCCTGAACCTGTCCATGGTCCCGTGGTTGGAAGCATCACCTCAGAGACCATGAGCACAGAGTCCTCCCTGGAGCTGGGAGAAGCAGCTTCTTGATCCCTGAAACAAAATCCCCTGGTGTGACTCTGATCCCTGCCTGGACAATGTTCTCAGGCACAGGGTGGGATTCTTGGGGTGCCTGTGCAGGGACAGGAGTTGGATTTGATGATCTTTGTGGGTCCCTTCCAAGTCAGGAGTCTGTGATTCTACAGCTGCTGACAACTCCTCCTCCAAGGAAGGTTTCAATAAACAGGGAACAAACAACCCAAAAAAGACTCTTTGTGATTACTACTTAAAATAAGATGTCTGTCTTCCCAGAGATGGGAACAAGGGAACTCTGGGAACAACCTCTTTTGGGAAGCCCAGTGGAACATCTCTTCAAAGCACAGATTTGAGGCAAGAGCTGCAGACTGAAAGAGGCAGTGACACGGCCCTTCGGAGGCTGCTCCGTCCCCATTCCCGGTGGGCAGGCCCTGCTGGGCCTCAGCAGTGGATTTCTATCCTCCAGGTAGTCTTCCAACACTTCCCTCATTTGCCAAAGTAACCATCAATTAAGAATCAATTGACAACTATATCAAAAAGTAGTGGAGGAGGCCAAGAGGCTGAGGCAGCTGAGCAAGCAGGAAATTACTCATGATCTCAAACAGGGAATCTCATCACAAGGAAGCTCAGACACTGGACCTGCACAAGATGCAACAATATGCAAATAGACAGGAATTAAAAAAGCCTTTACCCACTGGGGTCCCCAGAAAGAACAGGTGGGAACGACCATGCTATCAGATGACATTTTCCTGAGGTGACAAAACTGTAACATCTCTGCTCTGCTAATGCTGGGATTGGCAGGATCTATAAATACCAGCACCTCGGACACAGGGCTAGTTTTAAATCAATGCAGATGGGCAAGTCAGGAACTCAGAGCCAAATCCCATAAGCTGTTCCATACCAGCACAGCCGCTCATGGATGCAAATTCCCCACTGTCCAACAACAGCTGATTTTCTGTTTTGCCTGGAATTACACGTTTTGCAACACAAAGACTGAACCAGGCCAAGCCAGAAGACTCAGCCCATCAGAAAGTTCTTAAAACCAGAGCAGAGCCAGTCACCTTTATCAGGAATAAACAAAGATAATGTGGAACAGCAGGTCACTGGAGACTGTGCTGATAATCGGAGTCATTCAGCTTGACTCATCTGTACAGCAGCTGACTCCACACCGAGCTGCTGCAGCTCATTTAAAACCAGAGCACTAATTGCCTGCAAGTTGGACACACTTCAGACCTTCATAAGGCCAGGCTGGATGGGGCTTGGAGCAACCTGATCTGGTGGAAAGTGACCCTGCCGATAGCAGAGGGTGGAATGGGATGGGCTTGAAGATCCCTCCCAACCCAAACCAGTCTGGGATTCTGTGATTCACTGACCCTCCCCTTTACAAACACATCTCATGTCTCGAGACCACCAGCAGCCAATGACAAAGTAAAACTACTGTGGAGTACACCTGGAGAATTCAGCCTGGAGAAGAGGGGACTGAGGGGAGAGTCATGGGGGGCTGCAGCGCCTCTTGAAGGGCAGCTCCAAGCTCTGCTCTCTGTGACAGGGACAGGACCCGAGGGAACAGTTGGAGCTGTGCCAGGGGAAGGTCAGGCTGGAGATCAGGAAAGGTTCTTTTCCCTCAGAACTTGTCCCACACTGGAAGGGCTCCCCAGGGAATGGACACGGCCCTGAGGCTGCCAGAGCTCCAGGAGTGTTTGGACACAGCTCCCAGGGATGCACAGGGTGGGATTGTTGGGGTGTCTGTGCAGGGCCAGGAGTCAGACTGATGATCCTGTGTGTCCCTTCCAACTCAGGATATTCTGTGATTCTGTGATTACCTAGACAGGCAGCCACACGCTGCACAAAAACATGGAAATAAACAGGAAAAACAAAGGGAACACAAATGCACATAAACTTGCATTCTGTGTGGTTTTGCTCCATTAGGTACAATTCTTATTAGCGTGTCTTAAACTACTCATCTGCCCTGTGATACCTGACACTTAAAGATTAAGTTTAAAAAAAAAGGAACAAAGAAATCTCACAGAGAGCTTTCAGATCTTGCCTAAAAACTCGAGTGAAGTGGGAGTAGACATTCCCTAGATAAAAACCACCCAGTAGCCACTGGGCTGCTCCATCTCTATCACTCTCAAAAGCCCAGGAGCAATAACAACGTACTGAGTGGTCACAGTATTGGCATATTTTCTGAAAAACACCACTCCGAACCTAAACAGCCACACTGAGGATGGAAAACAAAGCTGAAACACCAGAACGAGAAATACTCTGTCAGAATATTGGGCAAACAAACAAATCAGACTTCTCCAGATTGTAAACTGTCATCAGTTCAATTACCTGCCTGACCAGAGTAGCTGCACCATCCAGCTGAGATTGTAAACAATTCTGGGTTTCTGTCTGTAAAAAGCTACCAGAAATGGGTAGGTAAAAACCCCTTACCTCCAACTGCTGGCATCTCCAATTTAATTTGGGTTCATTATGTGCCTGAGATAATTAAAATGAAGGTTGGAGTGCTTTGTGTCCTTCACAACCCTGGCTCTGTTCTGAACATGGCATTCAGACATCCAGCCAGCCCTGAAGTCGAGGAGCTCAGGTTAATAAACAATCATATGCAGCCAAAAGTCCAAATTCCAAACACAGCAAACCCTAAGCAATGAGGGTAGAAAAAGCCTTCCTTCAACATTCTCAACACTCTGAGGATTCACAGAGAGAAACTCAGCTCATCCCACCTGGCATCAACCTGTCTCACTGTAAAGATTCATTTATAATCCTGGTCCTTACTGTAAACCATGAGAAACAGTTAAATAATACCAGATAAGAAGGCAAACTAAAAGCATTAGTTAGTGCTGATTAGTTTAACATACAGGAAAAAAAACCCCCTGAAATTTAATTATGATGAGTTTATACAGAAAAAAGAAATTTCTCATTAACTCCGTAACTCACTTCAAAATTGATTTCTCTCATTTCTGAAATGCTAAGAAAAGTACATGTTTCAACATGTTCACACACACATTTAAAAAAAAGGTTTTAAGGCTTTTCTGTGCCACACAGAATGAGAGGAAAAAAATAAGATGTTAATCTAAGTGATAGGCAAAACCACTTTGTCTGACACCAGACTTCACAGTGGCACTGCTAATATTCCTCTTGGATACTGGGTGCAGTCCCAAGCTAAACCTGAGACAGCACACAGTTAGATTTCACCTTCTCTAGGAAGACCATAGAGCACCAAAACTTACTGAATGCAGAACTTACTCTATGTCTGTTCACTCAATTTACAGTCCCAGAATTATCCACAAGAGGTGTGAGGAAGCCCAACTTCCACCTGAAATTCTGAACAGGCTTTGGAAAGAGAAAGGCAGTGGGGTCCAAAGGTCTGCTCTGCACACAAAGAGTTCTGTCCAGACCTGAGCTTCTACACAGTCGCTAAAGTGGAAAACCACCTCCTAAGCCAGATGCAGAGGAGTCTGAGCAACAGTCATGGCAAAATCCCACGTCACCATTGCTCTCCCTGGGAGCCGGGAGAGGCCAGGACGTGCCTTCCATTCCTTCCAGGTGAGGTGCCAGTGCTGGTCACAGGTATCAATGCTATAAACGCTATTGGGAAGTTTACAGCGTTCCAGCTGCAAAGTGCTACATCAGCGCCACACGTCATTGCCCAGAGCTCCCAGAAATGAAATCAAGGCCGTCTGAACTCTTTGGGAAAGGGCTGGAACGACTTCAGTTTTGTCGCTTTCACACAGACACATCTCGGGGGTGCGGGGCCAAGGGCCACCCCCCACTCCCGGCCCTGCAGAGGGACTGACCTTCCTCAATGACACACATTCATAAGGTTTATACCTCAGCAAAAGCAGCCACTCCGTTTATTTCACCGGCATTTAACACCCACAACATTACACTTCCTAACCCCTCCTTTCCTGCCTGACAGCAGGCCCAGACGCCGCGGTGAGGAGCGGGTTTCGCGCAGGCCGCCGCAGGCCGGGAATCCCTGACCCAGCCCGGCAGCGCCGGGCCCGGCGGCACGTCCGGCACGTCCCCCCCGCAAGGCCGCGGGAGCGCGGCCGAGCCCGGCCCGGAGCGGGGCAGCCCCGGGGCCGCGGGGGCAGCGGGCGAGGCGGCGGCGATGACGCGGGGGGACCGGGGGAGACCCGCGCCCCGCGCCCCCCCGGCTCCGCCGCGACGCCGCCGCAGCCAATCAGCTGCCGCCTCACATCGCCGCGCACCGCTCTCCGCGTTGCAAGGCGCGGCGCCATTGGCCGCGGCGGGCCCCGGTGCGTGCCCTCGGATAACCCCCGGCCCCACAATAGCGCGGCGCGGCCGCTCCGCCGGTGCTACCGGGCGGCCCACGGGGGTCTCACCGGCAGCCCCCGGCCCCGCCGCGGGTCCGCTCCCTGCCCTGCCCTCCGCTCCGCACCCCGGGGCCCGCCGCGGCCTCGGCGGGGAGCAGCCCGCAGCCCTGGTGGGGGGGGGGGGGGGGAACAGACAAACGGGGCGAGAGGGGGACGCGGCGGCCGGTGCGGCAGCGGCGGCGCGGGGGGCGGAGGGAAGTTGTCGGAAAAGTCAGGAGTGAAACTTGTCTTACCAGGTCCTCGAAGCTCCGGCGGTGCTCCTTGCCCTGCCAGTCCAGGCGTCGCGGGATCAGCTGCGGAAGGGACACGGGGACGGGGGCGGCCGTCAGAGCCCGAGCGACCCCTCCCCGGGAACCCCCCCCGGTGCCCGCCCGCGCCCCCCGGGATGGAGCCCCCCTGGTCGCTGCCCCCGGCCCCGCCGCGGGTCAGCCGCGCTCCTGCCCGGTGTCCCGGGCGGAGATGGGCTGGGTTAGACGGGGCAGGGCAAACGCCGACCCCGCCGTCCCGAGGGCTTCCCCCGTCCCGCCGGGGCAGGCGCCTCACCTGGTGCTCCTCCAGCTCCTCCACCAGTACCTGGGGACAGAGGGACACACAGACATACACAAAGGACGTGAGTCCGGCGCCCGCAGCGCAGCGGCTCCGCCGCCCTGTCCCGTCCAGTCCCGTCCCGTCCCGTCGCCGCCCGCCCGGCCCGGCCGGAGCGCCGGCTCCGCGCTCACCTGGGCGGATTTCTTGCAGGGTCCGGACTGCAGGAACCGTGCGATCAGGTAGTAGAGCTCTGCGGAGGGGCGGGGGAGAGCGGGTTAGACACGGTTAGAACGGGGGAGATGCGGAGCGCAGCCCCCGCCGCCAGCGATACCCACCGGCTTCCAGCTGGGTCGGGGCGGCCGCCGCCGCCATCCTCCTCAGGAGGGGGAGGGGAGGTGGCGGATGGCGCCCCGGGGGGACTCGGCTCCTAGTGCGGGCGCCGCCCCATGCCGGAGCGGTGGTGCCGGTGCGGGGCGCGGGTCCCGGTGCGGGTGCGGGCGCGGGTCCCGCCCGGGCTCATCGCGGCTCCGCGGACCGAGCGCCGCCGGCACCGCCCGCACCGCCGCCGCCCGCCGCCGGGGGGCGCGCGCGGCAGCGCCGGGCGGGCGGGCGGGGGCAGGAAGGGCGGGGCGGTGACGCGCCGCGGGGGGGCGCCCGCCACTTCCGGGCGGTGGCTGAGGGAGGAGGAGGAGGAGGAGGAGGAAGGGGAGGAAGAGGAAGGGCTGGGCTGGGCCGGGCCGGGCCGGGCGAGCCGGGATGTGCCTGAGGGGTCTGGCCGCCGTCACTGGGCAGCGCTGAGCCGGGGTGTGCTTCAGAGGGCCCGGTAGTCGTCACAGGAGGAGCTCTAGCGGCCTCCGTCCTCTCGGCTTCGGCCCTCCGGGCCTCAGTGCTCCCGATTCTCCTCGCCTTAGCCCTCACAGCTGCGGCTCTCGCGACTCCAGCCCTTCCCAGCACTCACGGCCACAGTGTTCCCGGCCTCAGTGGCCTCCTACCTGGCAGCGCCTGGGAAATGGAGCCCCATGTGTGCCTCAAATTAAGCCGTTTTTAAGCGACTTAAGGCGTTCAGGAACCTTAGGCATCCTGTCATGGGTAGGGGGATGAATCCCACGCATATGCCGTGGAGGGGACACAGGACTGCGAGGTGGGGAAGTGTCAGCCCTCCCTGGCTCCAGGTAAACACGGCCTGGCTGCAGGGAGGGGTCTCAGATTCGGGTGGCTTTAGGAGTTAAATAAAAATGTTTTCTCCCAGTGATCAGGAAATTAAAATATGATGGATACAGCACCTCTTCTGAAGGAACTAAGGGGTCAGGGTCAGTGTAGATAGTTTTAATGGAAATAAATATTTTTCCGTGGGAAGCATCCTGTGAGAGCTCCTGAAATCAGTGTCACTTTGGCAATAGGTTGCTAAAACACATCAAGTGAATTGTATTTTATCACAAGTACCTGACATTGGGTGTTAGAACTCCAGAGCCTTGGCAGTGTAAAAACCACTGTCATCATGGAATAACAAAGGACAACCTCTCCTCGCGCCTGGAATACTGAGAGCTGAATCATTGTGAGTCGATGTTCTGGAAATATTAAGAATAAATTCAGTTTGAGCATATATTTATAGCAGCTGCTCAGGACTGGGTTTGCTGTGAACCACTGGCTCAGAGTTTTCCTGCTGTGCAGTCAGGATGCAGTCCTTCCTGCTGGCAGCTCCATGGGGTCCCTCCAGGCACCCAGCCAATCTGGGGAGAAGGATTTGGCGATTTGGCGTTAAGCTGCTCCACATAATTCACCTGTACTCACCTGCTGCTTTATCCAGCTGTGGAAGTTGTTTTGTGCCAGGAGCTTGGGTGATGTGTAGACCCTGTTTCCTCTTCATCATCCTCTAAAGTTCTTGAGTTGTCAGTGACAGTTCATAGGATCATGGAATGGTTTGGTGGAAGGGACCTTAAAGCTCATCCTGTTCCACTCCCTGCTTTGGGCAGGGACACCTTTCACTCTCCCAGGGTGCTCCAAGCCCCATCCAGCCTGGCCTTGGACACTTCCAGGGATCCAGGGGCAGCCACAGCTTCTCTGAGCAACCTGTGCCAGGGCCTCAGCACCTTCACAATAAAGATTTCTTCCCAATATCCCACTTAGCCCTGCCCTCTGGCAGTGGGAAGCCATTTCCCCTTCTCCTTGTCCCAAGTCCCTTTCCATCTTTTTTGTAGGCTCCAAATAATTACTCCTGGAATGTTTTCGGGGCAGGTTCATTGCTTAGCTCCTCAGTGGCAGAGATGCGAGGTGCCACCTCACCAAGGTGCAAATTCCAGTGGCTTCCCAATAGTAACAGCTCTCCCAGCTTCCCAGCTGGACCCTGGGGCCTTCAAAGCTGCAGAGCAGAGCTTCCTGTGAGAGACAGTGTGAAACTGCTGTTCTCAGAATAAGTTCCCAGCCAGGAAAAGCGCACACTGATCCCACTCCCCGGAGAGGTAATGTTTCTCCCACCTGTCTTCAGAGCCCAGAACTGCAAGCTCATCTTTTCATGCATGATGGGAAGGCGAAGGAGAAAACACAGATGATGTTTTATAATATGCCCTGAAAGTACAAATCCATCTTCCTGAGCTGAATAGAATTCCATGTCAGGGGAAAAACAGCCCCATAAATATTGCCTAGCGCCATGTCCTGGTGCATTCCGGTGCCAACAGCTCCTTGATATATCCATGCTTGGGTGAGACCCCCACCTGCAGAGCTGCCTCCAGCCCTGGGATCCCCAGCACAGGAAGGACATGGAGCTGTTGGAACAATCCAGCAGAGGCACCAAGATGATCAGAGGAATAGTGCAGCTCTGCTGTGAGGAAAGGCTGGGAAAATTGGGATTATTCAACCTGGAGAAGAGAAGCTCCAGGGTGACCTAATTGTGGCCTTGCAGTCCTGAGGGGAGCCCACAGAGAAGATGGAAAGAGACTATATGGGCCTGGAGTGCCAGGACAAGGGGGGATGGCTTCCCACTGATAGGGGGCAGGGTTAGGTGGGATTTTGGGAAGGAATTCTTCCCTGTGAGGGTGGGGAGGCCCTGGCACAGGGTGCCCAGAGAAGCTGTGGCTGCCCCTGGATCCCCGGAAGTGTCCAAGGCCAGGTTGGATGGGGCTTGGAGCAACCTGGGATAGTGGGAGGTGTCCCTGCCCATGGCAGGGAGTGGCACTGGATGGGCTTTAAGGTCCCTTTGAACCCAAACCATTCTGGGATTCCATGATTCTGTATTTCTTTAGGAATGTGACATTTCCTTGGCACCTTTTGGTGCCTTGCTGAATCTCTCCAGTCATGATTTGCTTTTATTTGAGCTTGGGGGTGCACCAGGCAGGATTGTTCTGTTTGGGCCTGTCTAGAGCCCGTGGGAATTTCTGCCATAACTACAAGGGGCTTTCAAAAGCCTGGGATAGAAAATGCTCCCAAAGTAAGCTTATCCATGCCTTGGCTGTGTCCTTCCTGCAGCATTCCAGCTGGGAGCCTGGCCACATGCTCCTTGCTTAGTGCTCAATCCATGACCTTGTGTCAGTGCTTGGCTCTGTGCAGTGTTGCTCCACATCGTAGCTTGGATGGATTCCTGCATCAGCAGGAGAGGAGAGCATTAGGAATGCCCCAGGTGTGTCCTGTGTGTGCTGCAGGGCACAGCTGTGCAGGAACTTGCACCAGGGGCAGGTGCAACCAGCATTCCTCATTCCCAAACAGCTCCTGGGGAACTTCCCTCAGCCTGGCTGTGGCTGAACTGTGCTGCTGTGCAGTCACTCCCGAGCCTCTTCCCAACATTCCTGACTCCCTGGCACCTCAGCTTCCTCTCCCTAATGCTCTCCCAGTTGCTTCCTTATTCCCCAAGCCTGCTACAAGGGCTGTGATCGATACCTCTTCCCACCTCTCTCAGGTTTTCCCCTCCAGGAGTCATGTCTGGTGAGTAATGCCCATCCTCTCTTTCCCCAGGAGCTCCATTTCCACACCACACGCGGATCCTGCAGCTCCGTGACTCATCTTTTTCCAGATCCTCTGCATCCAAGCAGCAGCATGCTGGGGGTGATAGTAAATCTCGGAGTGAAAGCAGGATTTTATGGATGTGCTGATTCATCTTTCCTCAGAGCAGAGCTCTGTTATGTAAATGCCAGCAGCAGCTGGTGGCAGGAGGGAGAACAGACTAATGGGCCATAGAAGGATTCAGGAGCAGAGATGCTTTAAGGAAGAAGCTGGATTGTAGCTGTTTCTTTCCATATTGCTTTATAAATAAATAAAAACGGAAGTTTTTGAGGGATTTTAGGAGTAGGAACTGATGACATTCAAATACCCATTGCTTCTCCCCATTGGGTATTGTAGGGAGTTTTACTCTCAGTTGTAGTTGAGAGTAAAACTCAAACCCCTGTTTAATTTGTCTACAAAATTAAATGCACTTCCCCACAGTCAGCTTGTAACACCAGGTAAAGGTGTCTCTCTCATATTTTATTTATGATTATTCTGTCCTCATGAGTCAAATCCTGCTTTAGCTGTGTGTGAAAACAGGATTGTGGTTTGGCACAGCCAGAAATGTACAGTTAAAAATCAAAAAGAAGTGTAGAGAGGAATTGTGCAGGTGTGGTGGGTTTACCTGCATTGTACCTTTCCAGTAAATGTAGATGGGAGTGCACATGCCTGAATCCAGCTGGATTTAAACACTGGAACAAATTAAGCATTTTTAGGGTTTTTTGTTTGTTTGGTTGGTTGGTTGGTTTGGTTTGGGGTTTTTTTGGTGTATTTTCTGTGCACATTTCATAGAATACCCTGAGTTGGAAGCAACCCACAAGGATTTCTATGAACATCCTGCTCATCTTGGGCCTTTCATATGGAGCTAAATGGCAAATAAGGATAGTAGTTAAATTAAATCCAAGTTTTTGTTTAACTGATTAAAAAAAAAAAAAAAGCTGTTCAGAAGGAATTTAGGAGTTGATGCCTTGTGCTACACAGTTGTGAGTAAGGGAATATTGAAAAGTCCAAGCTTATTTTAAGATCTTTAAATACAGAAACCTCAAATTTTGGTATCGTAGTTTATTTTAAAAAAATAAATGAGATGCAAAATAATTAGCATTAATTACAGTTGCTGGAATGTAGGGCTCGTGTGTGCAAACCAACATCCTGTTTTTGCAGGACAAATCTCCAAGTTCCCACTCGTTCCTGTGGTTTTCTGCCTCGACAAGAGCTTTAATAATAACTAGATAGCTGTTAGATATTACACAAGATCTGCTCTAGGATTTTTGCTGTTTTTAATAATTTAATATTTAATTTCTCTGCTGCATCATTCCAGTCATTCCTCTAGATGGTGCCAGACATCCAAGAGTTGGGTGTAACATTATCCCATGGGAAGGCAATGGAGGAACAGCCAGGACGCCACTCGCCTTTGTTTCTAAATTCTATCTTGCAATAGTTCATCTTGTTGATAAATTACTTGTTCTGGGTGATGTAAATATGATGTTTTTTCCTTTTGAGAATCCTAAAATCCATTCAGCAAAGCCTAAATTCCACCTGCCTGGAGCAGTGTCATCCCTTGCTCCATGGACTGATCCATATCTCATATTCCTTATGGCAGCCATTAGCTCGTGTGAGCTGTGATCAGTGTGTGCAGCCCTGCTGCGACTGGAAGAACTTAATCTGCCTGCTTTGCGAAGAAGTGATATTTCTGCCTATTACCTAAACATTTCTCCTTATCTCTATTTTACGCAGAAATGCCAAATCCAGCTGTGGCTGAAACACCCAGGAAAATGGGGTGTCCCTGTGTGCTCTGGGCTCTGTCAGCAGAAGGACCAAGGGAATGATGTCAGTGTCAGGTCCATCCTCAGCATCTCTGAATTCCAACTTTGTACCTCAAAGTGCCTGGAATCCCCCAAGTTTTATAGCAGCAAAATCACTACTGGGTGTAAGTGACCAGGTAGGTTTTGTTACTGTTGGTGTTACTACTGCACTCAGCACCATCCCTGCCTAAGGGCCTGATTCTGTCCCCTGGTTGGGATCAAGCCTCCTGTTCCCAACTTTTTCAGCTTCTCCTGAGATGCTGAAAAAGTTGGCTGCTACCAGTCCAGGGGTCCCCTGCACAAGGATCTCACCACAAAAATACCACCTCATATCACTACTGGGCTAAATCAGGAACTTCAAGTCATGCTAAATATTTGTAAATAATCCTTTGATGTTTGGTTTGTGATTTTTGTAGGTTTTTTACGGCCAAATCTTGCATTTTTGGCTTCTCCTGGAGGCCTGGGCACACAGCATCCAACTGCAACTGGGAATTCATCACCTCTCTCCCTGGACATGCAAATTTTACTGGAAATCCCTCAGCTAAGTAAATATATTTAATAAAATTACATTCCTGTGTATCCCGTAGCCTTTTCCATTAAGTTTTGAAGACTTTTATGTTTTAATTATGTTTTTCACTTTACGAAAATACCAGAAATATTGGGAAGGAGTGCACCAGGGTTTTTTAGAGTGCTGCTTTTATTGAAATAAAAGGTTATAAAACAGTTTGATGTATTTTTTATATTTATTGATATCCCTAACATGCAGTCATTGTAAATAACCTCATTAATACTCTTTAAATACAGTCTTACAAAATTAATTCTCAATTACTGCATGAGGTGATGGACTAGAAAACTGTCCTGTGTAAGTTTGCCCACAGGAGTGTGAGTTTAGAATGAGCTTTCACTAATTGTGGAATCCGAGGATGGGAGTGTGGAACATTTCTCAAAGTGCTGTCCCATACAGGAATTCTCTTCCCTTTTTTAAAATTTATTTAGTATAAAGCTTCTTCTCATGATCTTCAGTTTGAGATGACTTCTCCCTCTTATCCCTCATAAGGAAAAACTTTAACATGGAAACCTCCATAAATTCCTCTGCAGTAAAGTCAACCCATATTTCATTTAATTCTTATACTTCCATCATTTATTGGAGATTCATGTTCTCCTGTAGCCTTCCAGCTTTGTATCTCTCAGGAAAGTCTTTCCCCTGATGTCCTCAGGAGTTCAGATTTCAGAATCTCTTTTTATTTTTGGCCTCAAATTATTAGTGCTTGAGACATAACCTGCTAGGATATGTTTTGTGTGTCATCTTGATTTGGACAGGCCTTACATTCTTGGAAGATCCTTTAAAGTGTTTTTTTTAATAGAAGGACTAATTTAATTTAATTTTCAGTGAGGTGGTTTTCAACACTTGCAAGTTCTTGCCCTGTTGGCTATTTTCCTTTCATTTCCTCTTACACCAATAAAAGTGTATTTAGAGTTTGTGAAGTCCCCAAGTTCTGTGTGGTTGAGTTTCTGCTGGAAAACCACTGTAGGTGGGAGGTGAAGCTGTGAAGGCACATGGTGTCCATAAGGACATAGTTGTGCCATCAGTCCTTATTTCCCTGAGGTTTTCAGTGTTACCCCTGGATTATAATGGGATAAGTGTGGAATATGACTGTAAAGGTGGAAAAAAGCATCTCCTGTTCATTCTCCACATTGTCCTTGAAGTCTAAAGGATCTGGTATTTCCTGCTGAGAATCCTCTTCTCTTCATGTGTTTCCTGATGTCTCTGTTCACCTTTCTCTCTCCTGCTCTGTGCAGTCAGTAGACCTCAGTCTCTTCATTTTTTTTCCTCTCTTTGCTCCTTCCTCCTGCTTGGTGACTGAGGTTGTTACAGGTAACACCTTTCAGACCTTGACTTTCTTCCAAACCCATCTTCCCATCTTGGCTTTGCTGCTGCCAATGGACTCTGCCAGTTCCCCATGCCCTTGTATTTGGGGGTTTTGTCCTTACTGACTCCAGGATGCCTCTGGAATGGCCAAGGAACATTTCCATGGGAGACACGGTGTCTCCTGAAATGGGACATGGAAGAATCCCATTGAGAGTGACGCTGACCTCTTGGTGCAGGTGTCGAGCAGATATTGGAGAAATCCTGGGAGCTGAGCAGTGAGGGAGGGATTTAAGGAGACAGAGGCTCGTGAGATGCATCAAGACTCTTAAAGCCTCGTTTTGTCTTTCTTGAACATGTGAAAAACAAGCCAGGCTGCAGCATTCCCTCCCTGTTGGGAGAAGAAAGCAGCAGGACAAAATCTGTTGTTGGAATTTCCCTCCAGCAGCACTTCCATCCCTCCCACCCGAGGGCAGTTGGAGGGAGCCATGGCCATGTTTGGGGGGACTTACCCAGGGGGTCTGGGTGTCCCAGAGCTGGGGACTCTGCTTTGTTCCCTGCAGCCTCACCTACCCCCTCAGCCAAAAATGACATTTTTCACCAACTGCTAAAGTCTCCTGCTCCTGCTTTAACGTTAATTTTGGGAGTTTTCAGCTGGACTCTGAGCTACCTCATCCAAGAATCCGCGTGGCAGCCCTGAGGTCCAGCCCCATCTGGGTGACAGAGTTTGTTTCCTTTGGCAATATGGATTTAACAACCGGGCTTCCAGCCCTGGGAATCATTTCCCTCAAATATCTGCAAAATAAATGATGGGACATTTTCCAGTGCAGTGCTGCAACCACCCAAAACACCACTGTAAAACTCACAGAGGCCAGGCTGAGTGAGTGCATTAAGCAAGGCTTACGGGGATTATGGAATTAAATTGGGAGTTCCTTCCACCCTTCCCCCAGTCAAAGACATTCGGAAATAAATATTAAAAAAGGGTGTTAAAACAATGGCTTTGGCTAAAACCTCTGCAAGCAAAGAACTTCGTTGTGGAAACTGTGGACTGGTGTGTCCAGGCTGTGTTCCAGAGGGTTTCCATCAGGGAGCTGGGGTAATCTCAGAACACCCAACGGCCGTGGCTGCAACGCTTCTGGAATGGCTCTGCTTCCCAAATTCCCTCTGCACTGCAGAGAAGTGCACCAGCCCCTCGTACCGCACAGGACCTTGCCTCCACACCTCTGGATCCTGCTGCTGGCTTTGGCATTCCTTATCCTCTGCCTGCAATTCCCAGCTCCGTCCTTTTCCCGGCATCAGGAGCATCCTGCTCCTTTCAGGGAGAGTTTGTGCAGTGAAAGCTTTGCTTTAATCTGGGCTGGATTTAGCCAGATGCTGCAATCCCGGGAAGGCTTACGCAGCGCTCAGGTCTGCCAGGGGAACGTAGCCTTGATTTGATAATCTGGTAATGGTTTATTTAAAATTAAAAACAGAGAAAACCTTTAAAACAGCTTTTTTTTTTAGCTCCTTTGGGCCTTGCAGTGGAACGGACACCCGGGCTCTTGGTCACATATAGGACCTGGCACCCATGAAATAGGTTTTAGGCTAATGAGGCACACTCTGCCTGCTTTAATTAGATGAATTAGAGCCAAAAAAAAAGCATTTCCCATTAAAAGTCTTTAGCATCATAATAACACAATGAATTTAAATATTTAATATAAAAATACATAAAATTAAATATTAATTTCCAATACACTTACAAAGCCCATTTGACCCAAATGACCCCACAAATATTCCCTTACCGGGGAATCCCTTTTCTTTGCATCTTCATTAACATCATTACAGACCTTTGCATTTAAAATCTTTATTTTAGTGCAGTTCTCTTGGTAATAAAATAAATCCATGAGTCACCTGTGCAGCAAGAAATAGGATTTACAGAGATTTTAAGCTTTTGGGGGCAAACATGGTTTATTCGTGCCCATGTCAGGGCCTGGGGTAGATGAGCACAATGACACCAGAGGCAGCTCAGTGTGTTAATTAGTGCTAATTAATGAAGCTACCAGGTTGTTTTTGACCTTCTCACAGCCCACTGCAAGGGGTGAGGAGGAAGGATAAGGAATGAGCAGAGGAATATCCTTTTGGTCAGAGTTTTTCCGTGCCTGCCTCCCGTCTCTGACTCCCCCAGGTCCCGTGTCCCCCCCGTGCCTTAGCAGGGAGCAGTGACACCTCATCCTGCAGACTGGAGTTCCAAGGAATCCTGCAGCACTGTGGGAAGCTGCTGTCCAGGAAGGGGCTGGGGATGCTGACTGCTTGTGACAAGTCTTGCCTGGGAGAAAACCAACACGGCAGCGGTTGGAAACCTGAATGATGTCACTATGGCAACAAAATAACTCACCTTAAAATAAAATGTGCATTGGAAGCAACCTCATGTGCTCAGGGAATAGAGGGAGGAAGCTCTTATTTTTTATATGTGTATATTTTTATGTTTATGTATTTTTTAATATTTTTTCATCTTCCTAAATTCTTGCCCTGTTACCAGATGCTGATGCAGATATAAAAAATATTTTAATTTCTCTCAGCAATGAAATGAAACAGAACATGATCAGAACCTCCAGAAGAAGGAAAAATGTGTTTGCTGGAGGGCAGGAAAACCCTGGAGCTGTTGATAACTACAAGTCATTCTGATGGATGTGAGATCCAGATTATCGATATCTGCAGCTCACAGCAGTGATTCAGGACTAATTATTGCTAATATTTTTCATAATCCATCTCTTTCCAACAATCCCAAACTCCATTTCCATATTTGTTCTTTGCAGACAGGTTTGTTTTCCCATTGTTTCTGCATTAAATAACATCAACAGGTGGAAATTTAGAGATTTCTCTGGAAATTCCAGACTCTCTCTGGCTCTTTTCATCCCATGGGCATCCCAGGCAGGTTGGAACCATGGTGATTCAGCCACAGCACTGCTGGTGAGATGTTCCCAAGTTTTCTCATAATCCTGGTTGCTTTTTAGACTGGAGTGAGTGACTTTGACCACCTCTGTGTCAGGGAAGCTGGGATGGGAAGTGCGGTGGTGGGGGTGAGGCTGTGTGCTGTGCTGAGCTGCAGCAGCCCTGGCAGCTCCTCAGGGACCAAACCCTGGCAGCAAAGAGGAGTTGTCCTGTCGGGTTCTTCTCCTGCTTGTCAAAGGCAAAGAGCATTTATGGCATGAAGCATAAGGCCATGGAAAGCCCAGCACCCCTGATTTGGTCCTGCAGCGATGCTTGACTAATCCAGGGTAAAAATAGGAACACAAATTGTCCGGTGTTTCACTGGGAAGCAGAAGTCCGGCAGCGCTTGAGTTTGAATCATCCAGATGATACCCTGCAAGAGGGGGGTGTTGCTCTGGAAATCACAGTGGTGCCCAGGGACTGTGATCGTGGTTCAGGTGGAGAGATGCTCCTGATGCTCTGGCGGGCAGGGCAGGGCAGGGCTGGAGCTATTTTAAGCTGAGCAGAGGCAGCTGGCGTTGGCGTGGTACTCATCCAGTGTGTGTGTGCTGGGGACAGAGCCTCTGCCTGGGAATGGGCAAAGAAGTCTCCAGACTCCACAGAGTCACAGGTTTTCCCATGTTTTTTGCAAAGTTCAGCATATCCCAGCAGGAATCGCCAGCACCCACAGCTCCATGAGCAACTCTGGACTTCCAGTTCTTGCAGTGCAAAAATAAATATATTTACAGAATAACTATATTTTATATAATACAATACAATACTTATATAATATAATGTATAATTCTATATTATAATTACATTATATAATATTATAATTTTCCTCCCTCTATCTCATTTTCTGAGAGCGTTGCACCCAGTTCAGTGGCAGTGAAAATAATTTACTTCCAACTGCTTCTTTTATAGGAAACTAGAGAAAGTGGATTAAAAGGAATGAAGTTATGGAGCATGAAAAGATACTCCAAAACCACTGTGGAGGAGGGAAGAGAAGGTTCTGCTCTGGCCCTGGGTGAGTTCAAGTGGGTACTTTGGATACTTGGGTGCCAAATAATGCTAATAATTGAGAATGTCACATTTTGACGTCATCAGCACAGCATCCAGACACTGCCTCTCTCCTTCCCATCGGTATTTCCTTGCAATCCCACATTCTCTGCAGCCTGTGATCATTGGGAGAGCAGGGAATAGCTGCTGTGGTTCCCTGCTCTCTGGCAGCGCGGGAGGGATGAGCCGAGACTGAAATAATTTTCTACCACTGATGTGAGGATGACTCCAACACCGGCTCCGGCTCCATCCACATCACTCCTGCTCCCCATCTGTGCAAGGAAAAGTAATCACTTGCCTTACCTCCGGGTTTAATTAGTCCCTGCTCCGGGGCTAATTAGGAGCGCGGTCCGTGCGGAGGTCAGGGCCGGAGCCCTCCCTCCCTCTCCCGTTCCCGCTCCCGCTCCCGCTCCCACTCCCGCTCCTGCTCCCGTTCCGTGCCATCTGCCATTGCTAGACACTGGCTTTACTTTTCACGCCTGGCTGGGCGCGCTGGATGCGCGGGGTAATGGGGCTATTTTTCCCCCTTGGTCTTTGGAAAGGAAATAATAATAATAAACCCAGGAATGGCTGGAACTGCTGCACGCTACCCTTTTCCTTCCCACTTCTGAAGCTTTTTAGCATTCAGTTTTCCAGCAATTGGGAGGAAAATTGCCCTGAAAGAAAGAAACGAAAATCTGTGTTATTTTTTAAACACCCCCCGTGCCACACAGGCAGCTGCAGAGAATTTCTCTTCCAAAGGGATGATGTAATGGGCTTTGTCAGCCAATGCTGGAATGAATAAAACCGGAGACCCGAAATCCATCCAGGCTTTTGATGAAACTCCTGAGGTTCCTGAAGCAAGTGGTCGCCAAAATGGGCTGGAACCGCTGGTTTTGTCATGCAGATCTTGAGAGAAGTGAGATGGAGAGTCAAGGGCTCCAACCAGGGAGTAACCAAAACCACCAAGTTTTGTCCCTTCTGACGGAAGGGGATCTTGTGCAGAGCATCTGGGGACACTCAGAGAGGGGGTGCACAGCCCTTGGTGCCGGGATGTCAACCCAGACTTCAGCATCCACCACAGAGTCACTCCTGATCTGAACATGGGACCTACAGCCACATTTTAGAGAGAGATATATGTGTATATTTAATATTATGTATGTTATATATAATATTATTGCCCAGAGAAGCTGTGGCTTCCTCATCCCTGGAAGTGTCCAAGGACAGGTTAGATGGGGCTGGGAGCAACCCAGGATAGTGGGAGGTGTTCCTGCCTAAGGCAGGGGGTGGAACTTCATGGATTTATGGTCCCTTCCCACCCAAAGCAGTCTGGGATTCTGTGATATGTATAAAACATAAATATATAAACTATACACAGATATCACCAATTCCTGCTGCAGCAATGGGCACATTGTTGCTCTCCCAAGGATGTCATGGAATGCTGAGGCCAGGAGATTTCTCCTCTCACTCCATGACTTATCTCAAGTCTCTCTCTAGCTTTCTTGGAGCCCCTTTAGGCACTGGAAGAGGCTCTAAGGTCTCCCAGAACCTTCTTCAGAACACCCCCAGCTCTCCCAGCCTGTCCCCATAGGACACACACCACTGTTCCTGTCACCCCAAATTTCTGCAGTGAGAAGGCTGTGGGGCAGGCAGGGAGAGCACCAAGCACTCCAGAAGGTTCCAGCTCTTGCAGGGACGTCACACTTCCAAGTGGTGGCGGAAGAAGCATGGATACATTTCGCCTTGGCTGCTCTCTGGTCCCTGCTGGCCTTGTGCATCATCGCTGGGCATTTCTGCAGCGGGAGCTGGGACAGAGCTGCTTCCACCATCCCGCAAGCCCTGTGGAGCCACTGCCACGGTGCCACATCCCTGGGAGCTGTGGTACCATCTCCTCATCCTGGTGCTGTCACCCCAGGCAGCTGGATAACCCCAAATTCCCAGGGATGACCTCACTGTGTGTGCAGAGCAGCTGTGCAGGAACACCCAGCTAGGATCACCACCTAGGGGCCGCAGCACCAAGTGAAGCTGGGAAGATTTATAGCCAAGATGGGCCAAAAAGGGAGTTGGAAATAATTCCCGAGCCCAAATGGAGCAATACTGAGAGCTGGGAGTCTGGACCCCTTCTTCAGTCCAGTGGTGGCTGTCACCTCACCTTCAGCACCAGCAGCATCCAGCAAACCTGGCCCCTAGGGTGGCATTTGGGGAGGGAGTTTTGCCAAGAGCAGGAGGATGTGGTGCCCTTTTCCTCCTGGGAAAAATTCAGCTCCAATGGAGAATATTCCTGGGAGCACACCTGCACAAGGGGATGTGCACAGCCCAGGTCAGTGGCACAGGGCTTGGCAGGGACACAGGTGGTACCTTGGGTACATCCATGCCATCTGTCCCCACCAACAGCCACATCCAGTGGACAGCAGGGAAGTTTTCCTCCTTTCAAAGTGTCTGGAATGTGGCTGAAGGGGCTCAGACCAAAGTGGGGGTACAAACCTGTGTCCCCTCACCCCCCAGCTCCATCCAGAGGCAGGGACAACTCCAGGTCCTCTCCCACCACCATGGGTTGCTGGTCCTGCACTGGTGACATGTCTTTGTGTCCCACAGCCCCACCAGATCATCTTCCAAGAATTTGTGTAATCACTTCCTAAGCCATTATGATTCCTGGGCTGAATTTGGGCAATGAGTTACATGGTTTAATTACTCATTGTGTGAAATACGTTCGTTTTGCATCTGCCACTCAGTAATTTCATTTGGGGCCTCTTTGTTTGCTTTGTGTCCCCACACAAGAGCCACCGACCCCTATTCACTGTCCCTGTGCCGCTGCACCAGGGAATACAAATCCCGCCTCCTTTCCCCCCTCCGTCTGTCAATTCTTTGCGAGACAAAAAGGGTAATTTATTTAATTGCTGCTGATATAATGTCCTAAAAGTCTCCTTTTCCCTCCAACACTTAATTACACTTGTTAATTATTTTAATTATTCCCAGGGTAATGCTGTAGGTATAGAGGAGCAGAGGAGTAAACATGGAGCAGGGAAGTCGGGGTTTACTCCAAGATCTCTGTTGATAACCAGGCTGTAACCACATGGGTGGTGAAACCAAAGCAGGGAACGTTTGGCCTGGATTTGGAACTTTCTGTTGGGAGCATGGAAGGATTTATAGGAGGGGAAGGCAGATCCTGCAGGATTTCCCTCGGATGAGGCCTGGAGAGGCAACTCTGGCCCTTCTCTCCTGGGAGAGATGGCACAAAATGGAACCATGACTTGGGGAAGCACTTCTGGTCAGCACCTCCATGATGGTGGATTTGTATGAAGGAAGAAACCAAACCAAGCAAACTTCCATCCCACTGGAAAGCTGAGGCTCAGCCTGAGGCTTAAGGACAGCGTACCTCTAACTCCAGCTGTGTTCCGAGGGGAGCGGTGGCCCCGGATCCGTGAACAGCAAAGCTCATTTGTGGTCCCGCAGAGCAGCCTCTGCCAGCGCCCCCGGAGCCAGGGTGAAACCTGAGAGCTGCCGCAATCCAAACCTTCTCCACAGCTTCTTTTATCTTCCTGGGGGGAAAACAAACAGCGCAGAAGCCGGAGCTTTGTGGCTGGGATGTCGCACATCTGGTTTGAGCTCCAAGAAATGCACTTCCACCCCCTCCCCAAATTGTTCGTGTTAAACAAACAAAATCCCGGCGATTTTGCGAGATTTTGGCGCTGGATAACTTCGGAGCAGCTTTGACTGAGAATGCCAGGCTTGTGCTACACTTCATCTCCAGTGGAAGCAGCGCGCCTCGCTCGCCGGGAGGGAGGCACTTCCAAAGGGGAACAGCCGTGCCCTGGAACCCCCTTACCGGGAATGCTGCCAAGGCTGGGAGCAGGGAGTGGTCTTGACCACTCTGTGTTTAGGTTTCAATCCAGCATTTTTCCCTGTGTTATTTATGCTTCCTCCCCTCCTCCCCTCTTAAGAAAGTCTGGAATTGTTTAAGATGTGTCCAATTGTATTAAGTTGCCTTTTGAGAGCTTTATGGTGTCAATTGGATTCCCGCTCTTAGGAACAGAGCTTTCCAATTTGCCATTTTCCCCTTTTCTATCACATCAGCACCAACTTCCTTTCAGTGCTTTCAGATGTTACGTCAGCCTGAAGGTCACGCTAATCCCTGGACATCACTTGCAGATTCCCATTTGACACAGTCCCAGTGATTCCCTGGTTGGTGCTGCAGGAGGAAGGGAGTGTCATTCCTCTGGGATCTTCTCCCATGGGCCCCTCCCTGTTGTTTTCCAGCAGAGGTGGATAAATCAGGGCAGATCATGGAATCACAGAGTGGTTTGGGTTGGAAGGGACCTTATAGACATCTCATTCTATCCCCTGCCATGGGCAAGGACACCTTCCACTATCCCAGGTTGCTCCAAGCCCCATCCAGCCTGGCCTTGGACACTTCCAGGGACGGGGCAGCCACAGCTTCTCAGGGAAAAGATGAGAGGTGTGGATGAGGGGGGTGGGAGCAGCTCTGATCCTCTCCCCATCCCCTCCTTGACTCACCCTAGCCCAATCCCAATCACACCCCTTCCAAAGCAGGGGACAATGGCCACATGAGTCATCAGTGACATCTGTCCCCGTGTTCATGCTCACTTGTGACCAGCTCCAGTTCCTCTGGGCACTGGGACAGTCTCTGGAAGCTACGTTGACATTGCTCTTTCCAAGGACAGAGGCTCCTCGAAAGCCGCCCAGCGCCGGGCCCGGGGTGTTCCCGGCTCCTGGAGCCCATCCAGGGCATCAGGTTTCAGAGTGGGGGCTCCTGGCAGCTGCACGGGAAAGGAGCAGCACCACTGGGACAGTCAGAAGGAGGAGCCGTCGTTTCCATTCCAGGGATTCAATTTTCTGTCTCCCTCATCAGATTAACACCAGTGTAACTCCATTAACTGCCAGGGAGCAGCTCTTGATCTGAAAATCAGACCTGTTGGAGTGTCACAGAATCCTAGACTGGTTTGGGTTGGAAGAGACCTCAAATATCCTCTGGTTCTGCCCCCTGCCACGGCCAGGGACACCTTCCAGTAGCCCAGATTGCTCCAAGCCCCATTTATTCCAGCCTTGGACACTTCCAGGGATGGGGCAGCCACAGCTTCTTTGGGCAACCTGTGCCAGGGCCTCCCCACCATCACAGGGAAGAATTCCTTCTCAGTATCCAACCTAAATCTACCCTCCCTCATCTTAAAGCCATTCCCTGTGCCCTGTCCCTCCATCGCTTGTCCAAAGTCCCTCTCCAGCTCTCCTAGAGCCCCTTCAGGCACTGGAAGGGGCTCTAAGTTCTCCCCAGGGTCTTTCTTCCCCAGGTGAACACCCCTGGCTCTCCCAGCCTGGCTCCAGAGCTGAGGGCTTTTCTGGCTTTTGTGTACAGTCACTTCACTCAAAGGAGCAAAGCTGGATGTGGGATGAACCTGCAAAACCCTTCCTTTTATGTGCTTGGAGGGGTTGTTTTATTTTATTTTCTCCCATTCCTCTTTTCTTTACATCCCAAGGACCTCACTGTGATTTCTATCCTGTGCTTGCTGAGGCAGCTGTGCCTTTCCCCTCCTGATCCTCCTGTGCTGCTCCAGCATGTTGCTGATGGTGGAGACCAGGATGAAGTCTGGAGGTGCCTCCTCTGATTTCCCCCTCCCTCCCCAGACAGTGACCAGTGTTTTCTAAGTGGTTTTCAGTGGGTTTATTGTTCTGAGCAAACAAAAGCAAATGCTTGCCCAGTTCTGTTGAAGATCCCATGAGGACACTGCGTGAGGACACTGCGTGAGGACACTGTGCTGCTCTGGGAGCCTGCACCAAAAGCTGTATCATGGAATTACAGGAACATTTGGGTTGGAAAAGCCCTCCAAGTCCATTGAGTCCAACTGTTCCCCCAGCACTGGCAAGGCCACCACCGGCCATGTCCCCAAGTGCCACATCCACAGTTAAATCCCCCCAGGAATGTGACTCCAGCCTGTGCCAGGGCTGGACAACCCTTTTTTCCCTAATATCCAACCTAAACCTCTTCTGATGCAACTTGAGGCTGTCTCCTCTCATCCTGACAAGCGAAGTGGACACCTCACCATGGTAGGGTATTGCCAACATTGCTCAAATCTCTTCCCATGACACCACCTCGGAACCATGAATCTCTTCACCGTTGCATCTTCAAGGTCCCCACTTGTTATGATGAATAATGATAATCAGCAGTTCTGTGGATCTTTCCTAATCAGCATCAGACTCAGTAACACCCAGAGCCCAGGGAACAGCCAGCCAAGGACCTCAGGGAAGGCAGTTTCTCCACAAGTTCCAAATAAACCTGAAAGTAGGTTGACTCAACAGTTTGAAACCTCTCCTTTTCAGACAAAATAAGCCAAGCTTGGGAGCTCCATGGAGCTGGCCTTGGATTCAGTGTCTAGACATCAGTACAGCTGTGAGGAGGGTTTAGCATAAACCAGACAATCCATTCAGTTGTGCAACTCTCTCAATACCCCATGGCTCTGAAAAGTTACGAATTTGAGCAAAATGTTCTTGGGCAATTTTCTGTACTTATTTGAAAGAAGAATTTGATTAGAACAATAGTTATAGAATTAAGAACAACTCCCACCCTGGCACTTAAAAAAGAAATAACCAAAACCAAACACTCAGTTGTATGTTCTGTGTAACAACCTCTGGACTCAGATGGAGAGACACGACTTGGGACCAGAGTGACCTCATTCCAAACTGTGTTTGTACCTTGGCATATGGATGGATACTGTGCTGAGGAAATATCACCTATATTCAGGGTCTGCTGCTTAAATAACAGTGCTTGAGATACTCAGTGACTGGAGGCTGGAGCCAAAGAGAGATGGCCTCACGGCAGCAGGGCTGGGAGAACGGGCTTCACCTTTCTGCAGGACTGGATTCCTGTTTGAAGCCCTTTTAGAGGAACCTCTGAGGTGGGAAATACACAAATCTAAACCATTTCCAATCTGCATTTTCTCCCTGGAACAGTACAGGCGCATTGGGATTTCTCACAGACTGCTGGCTAAACTCATAGAATCATGGAATCCTGGAATTTGGGTGGGAAAGGAACTTAAGAGATCATCTGATCCCCATTGCCGGCCACAGGCAGGGACACCTTCCACTATCCCAGGCTGCTCCAAGCCTCATCCAACCCTGGCCTTGGACACTTCCAGGATGGAGCAGCCACAGCCCTGTGCCAGGGCCTCCCCACCCTCACAGGGAAGCATTTTTTCCCAATATCCCATCTAACCCTGCCCTCCGTTTAAAACCATTTCCCCTTGTCCTGTCACTATGTGCCTGTATAAAAAGGTCCCTCTCCCTCCTTTTTATAGGCCCCTTCAGGCACTGGAAGGGGCTCCAAGGTCTCCCACAGCCTTCTCTTTTCCAGGTTGAACACCCCCCCCCCTCCCAGCCTGTCTTTGTAGAGAGGATATTCAGTGAAACATTTTCAGATGTGAGTCAGGCTGACATCTGACATTCCAACTGGGATGTTCAGTCTCCCTGGTTTTACCCACATCTCAGCACACTTCCACCAGGCACAGGGAATCTGGTTACTGCTCCATTAGTTTTCACTGGAGGAGAGACCAGAGCATGCCCCAAAATCTCTGCTGGATTAAGGGAATACACTGCCAAGGAAAAGGCCCCTCAGAACTCCCGCACCTTCACTGCTGAGGAAGCGGGAGCCCAGCTAACCCTGAGCATTTGTACCGAACAGGTGGGGCAGCAGGAATAAAAACCCCTGTGCCTCAGGCCAGGAAAATGAAATCCATGTTTAAACATCCTCTAGGGGTCCTGGGGGACTGATCCTGAACCCCACTGAATGCAAGACACTCTCACTGAGATGCTGTTTGGGGTTTAGACACAAAGTAAAATATTCAAGCTCTTGGAATTTCCCATTGCTGGGCTGTGGAACAATTTAATGGGAGAGAGGTTTCTGCATTTCAGACATTTTTCTTTTTATTAAATATATCCTGTAGTTGGTTCATGGATGCAAAGAGACTTTCTATGAAATCAGGTTTGAGCAGGAGTTGATAAAGTTGCACAAAAAAGCTGTAAGAGAACTGGGACTTAACCCCAGTTCACTGGTCTGGTCCAGCTGCTATGTCCCAGAATAAGGAGGCCTGGATTAATGGAAACTCACACAACTGAGGCAGAGAGGGGCTTGAGCCCCAGCCAAAAGTCCAAAGCTCTCCAGCCCCACGGGCTCTCCCTGTCCCACTGCAGCTCTCCTGGAACTTGGGAGCTTTCCAGCAGCACAAGCAACAAACCACAATCAGCTTTTGAGGAGTCTTTTTTATTAAGATAAATCCAGCAAAATTCCTAACAGTGGGTACATACAACCAACCTGCCCTTTTTGAAAAGAAATGTTTGTATTTCATTTAAAAACAGGATTACACTTTTATTTATTTATTTTTCTTTTTTTTTTTCCAAAACTGACAAAATAAAATTACATTTGGGAAACAACAGATTTCCAGCTCTTAGGTTTTTTCATGAAAATAGCTCACCTTCTTTATAAAAGCAACCCACAGAACCACTGGAATGTTTCACACGGTTATTTGTTTTGAGACCTCCCCACTTTAAGAAACCATACAACACATACAAGGGAAAAATTAAAATCTGAAGTCTGTAAGCATGACTTACACAAAAAGGGACACACTGACAGAAGTCAAAAGCTACCACCACTTATTCTTTCCATGTACCATACAAACTATTACAATCACAAAATTTAAAAACAATGACTTTTTTTTTGTTGTTTTGTTTTGTTTGTTAGGGATTTAATTCCCAAGTAACCGAGATGAAGATGTTCCATAATTAAATTCATGCTAAAAAAACCTGCATTTATAAAATAGTTGATAAAAATATTCCTCTCTGTTAACAATACAGCATGGAGGTACGGATACCAAATGATGGAGATATAGGGCAGGGTTAACATTACTCGGACTTGGCTTCCTTATCATCAGATGCTTCAGCAGCTGGTGCCTAGAAAAGGGGTTGGGAAGAATAGAAATATTATTGGTATACTGGATAATATAATTGGATTCCAATCTAACCAGCATCAAAAAGAGACCAGTTTGTTAACACAGACATGGACAAGGCTTTGTGTGGATAGACAGGAATGCACAGAAAATATTGACACAGCAACGGGCTGGTAATTCTTTAAAATGAAAACACAGGAATATTAATTAGTGAGGTAATTTTGGAGTAAGTGTCTGCAGAGAGGCAGAGGTTTGGAATGTATTTTAGACTAGGATAAATGGTATGTTAGGGGAAGTTCAAGCCCTCGTCACAGGGGAAGTGGAAGAATTACACATCAACCACGATCCTGCTCCGTTCAAACTTTGGGGAATCAGTTCTCACCTCTCTCTATGAAAATGTGCTTTTACTTCTCAAGTCAACACATCAAACCTGCAAAGCTCCCTCAAAGCCCCTCTGAAGCACATTAGCCATACAGTGCTTCAACTAAGCAGCTCCTGATCTTGTTTTAGAAATGAAAGAATAAAGGACCCTTGGCTGGATGGTGACACCCAACCCACGAAGAGACGCCACTGGCAGTGACAGAACACAACGGGCAAAGAGAGCCCTTAGAAAACACTGCTTCACCATCAGCAAGGAATCTGCTGGGGCAATCCATCAGCAGCTGATGGAGCTTGCAGCTGGACCTAGCAAAAGGCAGCTGAGGTAAGGAGCTGCCACAGCAAGGACCTGCGAGAAGAGGCTGCAGGTAAGAGACAAGACTGAGTTTACTTTGCAAATCTCTTGGTGAATTGTTCTGAGGCAAAGAATTGTCTTAAAGAATTGTGTAGAACTCAAAACCAGATTTCTGGCCCAGCACCAACCCGTGCTGAGCAGCAGAGGAACCCAGCAGTCCAGAGGGGATGTGCAAAGTCAGCTCAGGGCTGGAGGGCGATGATTTCCCTGGGCTCCATTGTTCCCCAAATCTTGGGCATTGCTGTGAGCCAGCCCTGAGAGGAGCCCTGGGCCAGCAGACAGCACCTGTGGAAGGGCTCCAGCACAGAGCAGGAAGGAGTTGGAAGGAGAAGGCCATTTCTGCAGGCTCTCCCTGGGAGCTGCCCTGGGCAGGTGCCACAGCTGCTCTGTCCTCCCAGTGTGGCAGTGACCCCCCCCACCCTGTGGAGCCCAGCAGAGCTCCTGCAGCTTCCAGGATGTACTTCCAGCACATCTGGCTCTGCTCCCAGCTCTAGTGGAGCTGAAGTACCTCATTAGTTTTGGTATCTCCATTTTCAGAGTGGTTTTCTTCTTTAGCATCCTCTTGTTTAGTTTCCTCTTTGCCTTTGGCTCCTTTCTTCCCTTTTGTTGCTGCCTTTTTGTCCTCCTTTTTATCATTTGCTGCTTTTTCTTTCTGTTAAGAAAACAGACAGTGACATATTTAATCCCAATTTCCACCTTGTACATCAGCATGTTCTCAACTCCAAAACTGTCTGCACAACCTCCTTCCACCCCCCAAACTTCCTATTGACAAAGATGAGATCAAAGTTTCACAGGAGAAGTGTTTTCCTTCTGTCTGTCCTGAATGTGCTACAGGGAAGTGCAGAATATAAAAGCAGCCACAGCTGGGGTTAAAAGAATTCTTATTTCAAATAGGCATTCAATTAAATTAGCTAAAAAATGTTGAACTGGCCTGTATTTCTGCCCTGCTGCTGAAAGGCAGCCACACAACAAAACCAACATGTGCAAACACCAGAATACTTCAGATGTGCTGTAAATGCCTATTTAGAAAACTGTAACAAAGCTGTAGGCAAAGGACTTTCCCCTTTCCCTGCCAGAAATATTCCTTGTGATAATAAACCACTTCCGTGCCAGAAAAACTGGGGGCTTAACAGCATCACTTTGATAACCACAAGAGCGTTGCATTTATTATTTAAGCGCAGTTTCTTGTATGTGGATCAGGCTAAATCGAAACAAAACCCAAAACTTGATGCTTCTGTAGTAATAATCTTCCATAGGCAAGGTCAGATCCTGACCCAAATACCCGGCCCTCATTAGTTTCACTTCCAAGGATGTGCCTCTTGCTGCCAATAAGTAAGAGCACTGGCTCAGCCCCTTGCTTGATTAACCTACTTCCCACAGAGGAACCAGAAACCCAGCAAGATCTACTCACAGCTGAGTGAGGATAAACAGAAAATTACTGGATATACATTTATCTACTCAGAAGATTTGTCTCAGTGACTGCAAATTATCAAAAGGTTACAAAAGTTTTCTTTCTGACTTCAATCTCTCAGTTATTAATGCACAAAATTAATTCACCTTAAAAACAAGCTGCTGAAGAGTGTTAAGGAGTAGAGTCACCTGATTCTTCAATGATTAAAAATACACCAAAATTGACAGCAAATCCTCCAATAATGCAGAAAACATAAGATGGGGTCAGTACACTCGATGAGTGAGGGTTTCCTTCCTCTCTAACCTCTCATTCCTCAGTCTCAGGGATTTCATCCCACCTGCAAAACTCTCCTACAGTGTGGTGTCAGGAGTCCCTGTCTTGGGAACACCCACTATCCTGGTGCTGCTCAGCAGTGAGATTTAGAATTACAATTGTACTATGGCACTGCTTATCTGTTCCCATATCCCACTAAAAAAAACCTCAACTAAGTATTAACAGAGCTAAACCCAATTCTTTCTGCTGGGAAAGCCCCTCTTCAGAAAGCACTGGAGGAGAATCCAGGGAAACTGACTTCCATGGCTGCACTGCCTGGAGAGAAAGGGTCCCACAGGACACAACAGGACCTCAGCTACAGCATTGTGTTCATTTTCCTCAATCATTTTGCTCTAGACATAGCAACAACAGTACAATAATAAGGTCCTGTATTTTAGAAGTGACAAAGCTCCTTTCCCAGCTCCATGGTTTTCAATATGGCAAAGTTTAACAGGTGAAATCTATTCTGACACACAGGAAACCATTCCAGGATCCTGAAGC
This sequence comes from Corvus moneduloides, assembly GCF_009650955.1. NCBI lineage: Eukaryota > Metazoa > Chordata > Aves > Passeriformes > Corvidae > Corvus > Corvus moneduloides. The sequence goes on along the minus strand of NC_045489.1, from coordinate 5,132,751 downwards.
TTGACAAGTAAAGCACTTGGGGCAGACATGAATTAAAAATGCCTCGACAATCCTTACTCCATCACCCTTTGCACAGGTGTTGATGCAGTTTGAGGAGCTCTGGAGAGCCAAAAACACAGCTCAAGTGTCCTGGCTTCAAACAGCACCTCAGGAGCAGGAGGACAAATGCTTTCCAAGTCCAGCTGGGGGCAATTCCCAAGGCACAGCTCCCAGGGGATCCCTGCATGATCCCAAAGGGAGACCACACCACCCAGTTGTGCGGTGGGGGCCCAAACTAAGCTTTGCCGGTCCCTTACAGCCCTTAACTCTTGCATCCCTGTTCCTACAACTTTTCACATTAAGTTAACACAGCTTTAGTGTTTAAACCCAGAGATGTTTCCATGAAAATAAAAAAAGCAAACTTGGAAAAAACCCAAATACAATAACGTGGGTCATGCACCGCTGCCCTGTGGGCCACCAGCAGCTGGCTCTGCTCTGCCTGGGGCACCAGCCACTAGAGGGAAGTGCAATCCAGAGTGCCCAGTCCTCCATCCAACCAGAATGTGGTCTAGAATTCCAGCTGCACGGCCAAGATGGAATGGGAAAACCTTGCTCTGCACAGCACTGAGATTGCAGAGCTGAGCCCAAATGACACATGGGCTCTCTCTCTTTTCCATGGCACCATGCTGCTCCACACAGGATGTGGAGGGAAACAGTCCCCTCACGTGGAGGTCTGCTGTGCCATAGGCAAGTGCAAATTCCTTTTCAATGGAAAAGGAAAAAGCTCCTGGTTCCCAGCCCGTCATCCTCCTCTGCAACCAAAGCGTCTCTCCCCGCTGTGCTCTGCCCACCTCGCCATCCCAAACCACAAGGAAAATGTGCAATGGGAACAGGTTAAAAACAATCACTGGAGTTTTGTTGCTGGGGTGCTTATTGGTTTTTTCTTTTTTTTTTAGCTGCAAAATCCTAAATATATTTACAGAAAAATCTAAAAAATTAGCACTGCAAACTGATGGCTGGGAAGGTGATAGGAAGGGGATGGAAAGAAATCCCTCATGGATTGCAGAACTGCCCCCTTTGAAATTCCAAACTGTTGCCCCAAACTAAAAAAGAGCTTTAAATATTTTCTTTTTGAACTATACTGTCAGACATGCCAATGTTTTTGACATTTCCAAAAATATCCAGCCAAAGGGGTCTCTAGAAGTCTGAGTGATTAAAATGTGATAAACTGATAACTAACTGCAGAGAGGGCCTCAGAATGGAAATATAGTAAGAAACTGTAACTAAAAGCATGATTTTCAGTGCTTCCTCTGACAGAGTCTCTGATCTCTATTCCAAGCATCATTTTCCCAACAATGCATTATATGAAACTTCAGAATGGCCTTGTAAAGCAGCAGCAAAGCCCCACCACAAGGGATTACAAATCTGCTCAGTTTATCACATTCCTACAGTAGAAATTTGATAAAATGATGTCTTTCCCATTCTTTTTGCTCACATAATTCCATCTTAAAGCTTTCAGGATGATTATGAAAAAGCAAAGTGGTTAATTGTGGGGGTTTTTATCCCTGTAAACACCTTGAGAAGGAAAATATAACTTCAGTTCAAGACCCTTACCTTAGGTGCTGCCTTTTTGGGCTTTGGCTCTGGTTTGGGTGGAGCAGGTTTCTGCAAAAAACGCAAAAAACAAGTCAGGCAAATACCAGAAATAAATATTTATTTTTTTATGAGCAATACGTCTGTAACTTTTGAGAATTATTTACCTAACAGTTGGCCCTGCAAAAAATCAATGGGCAAATTACGAGCCTAAGGAGAGAGCGGGTGATTTACAGAGCCACGAGCATTTGTATGGAGAAGTCCTACAGGGAACAAATCCATCCTGAAATCAATATTCCTTAACTCTGGATACTTGTGCCCAGATGGAATGTGCACTAACACAGACGTCGTATCTCCTGTGAGAAGCCTGCGATATGGGGATGTTCAAGGAACAGAAACATGGAATTTAAACTATGCATTGCTCTAAGCATGCATTTCCCAATTCTGGGGGAAAAAAACCCAATAGTTTATCTTTAACTGTCCCCATCCCAAGTGATATAATATTAAAGGATAAATAGAGATACTCACAGCAGATAGTCTGGCTGACCTTCTCTTTGGCTGCATAAGGAAAGATAAGTCAGTAAAATTCAGAGAGCACATAAAGCACAGCCTTCTCAGAATTGCCACCCAAAATAACATGGCATTGTGAAGCCCCATAGAAATCCTAGGATATATGAAATTATGGGCATTATGGTGAAGGCCTTGATGACTCCTCATCCCTGGAAATGTCCAAGGCCAGGCTGGATGGGGCTTGGAGCACCCTGGGCTAGTGGAAGGTGTCCCTGCCCATGGCAGGGGGTGGACTGGATGAGCTTTAGGATCCTTCCAACCCAAACCATGCTGTGATTCTACGATCCTTGTAGGTCCAACTCAGGGTATTCTGTGACTTCCTAGAAGTGCAGCTTTGCTCAGCAGTTCTCTGCTGCCACCACTTTACTCAGCTGACGCGGTAAGGGATGAAGTTTCTTTACTTGCAGGAGTTGTGAGGCTAAAAGGGACTGGAACCGATGGTCCCTGACCTCAGCCCAGGAGAGCTGCTGGACCCCCAGCACCACCTCAGGGGGGTCACCTGTCACCTCAGGGGACAGCGATGGCCCCAAGCACCCCAAAAACAGACACAGGGCCACCCCCAGGGGCTAAACACCCCTCATAAGGTGCGTGGGGTTCCTAATTTCTGCAGAACCCCACAGGAATTCTTGGGAGTGGGGACCACAAACAACTCCTACCTCCTCCTTTGCCTCGCCTTCAGCTGGAGCCTGCAAGGAAGGCGAGACATTGAAGTGAGAAGACAAGACCATCCCGTGTGACACCACCTGAGTCCTGAGGGGAGCGGGAGGGGGGCCCCCCAACACCACCCGCAGCAATGGCGGCCTCCCCCCAGCCCCACCGCTCCACGGACTACAACTCCCACAATGCCACGCGGCCGCCCCATCTACGTCATCACGTCGAGTTCGAAAAGTTCCCGCCAATTTCCCCTCACACAACAAGGTCGCCGCGGGCCCCGCAAGGACAATGAGGGACAACCGGGAACGCAGCGATCGCGCCCGCCCGAGGGGTTTCGAGTCGGTTCAGGCGCCCCACGGCCCCGGACGGGGCCGTGGGGCGCCTGAACCGACTCGAAACCCCTCGGGCGGGCGCCTCGGTGATTGAGGGGCGACCGCGTCCCCGCCCCGCCCCCCCCAGCCGCGCGGTGAGGAGAGTGGGGGGCCGCCTCATATTCGCGCTGCCCCAAAGTTCCTGATTACGGTGATAAATCCCTTTTCCCCGCTTTCCTTGAAGGCCAGTTTCAAATTCTGCGCCGCCTAATGGCCCCAAATTACCATTGCACAACCATCTGGTATGACAAGAAGTGGGAGGCAAAAAAAAAAAAAAAAAAAAAAAAAAAAAAAGGAGAACAAAGGCAAACGCAGGAGAAAGAGGCGACGTTTAAAGGCGAATCCAGCCGGGAATGGCGCGATGGGGATTAAAACGCTGGCGGAGGTGGGTGGGGGGGCCCGGGGGGGTCGTGGCGCGGGTTTTGCGGGGGTTTTGCTGCCCCGCGTTCTCCACAGGGGCAGCACAGCACTATGGCTGTTTGTAATCCAGCATGGAGACACTGCTGCTCCAGCCTTCTCCTCCTTCCCAAACAAAACAGCCCAAAAGTGAACTCGCCGCGCTGCCCTGCCCGCCCCGAGCCCTCTCCCTCCGCTCCCCGCTCCGCTCTAGGACATACACCAAAAATTAAAAATGCAAAAAAAAAAAAACCAACCAAAAAACCCAAAAAACTCCACACATACACGCGCGCGCGCGCTAAAAATTTTTTTTTTTTACAGCTAAATTTCCGCGATTGCCGCTTTAATCTCTCCCCCTTCGCTCCCCATCTGCCTTCCCTCGTTTTTTAATTATTTTTTTTTCGTACTTACCTTTCTTTTGGGCATAGTTGCACCTTAATAGTTGATTGCAAAACCTAATAGAGATAAGATATCGAAAAATAAATGGAAGCGGCGAAAAACTGTTCCGACCGTCCTGCAAAAAAAAAGAAAAAAAATAGACAGGAAAAAAAAACAAAAATAAAAAGGAAGATGTTTAAGGGACCAAGAGTTAATTGCGGCAGAAACTGAACAAAAAAAAAAATCCCCCCCTCTTTATTGCAAACAGTAAAATACACCAACACGCAACCAAACTGCATGAATGGGGAGCGCGAGATGGGCCCGGCCGCTGACTGACGGCCGAAACGGCCAATGGGGGCGCGGGGAGCGGCGCGGGGGGGGGGGGGGGGGGGGGCCGCCGTAGCGCGAGCGCCGCGCGCTTTCCGCGTGTGCGCGGCCCGAAGCGCGGCCCCGCCGCCGCCGCCTCCGCCCGCCCGCCGCGGGGCCCCGCGCCGCCGGCCCCCCCTGTCCCCCTGCCCCCCGCGGGCCGCCCCAGAAACTTCCCCCAAAGTTCCCGCAGGCCGCAGGACCACAACATGGCCGCCTCGGCCCCGCGGCCTGCGGGAGCGCGGCCGTCGCCGCCGCCTTTCGGCCCTGCGGTACCTGTTGGAAAGGGCCGTGGCCCGCCCGTGGCCTCGGCCGGCGGAGGGAGGGAGGGGGCTGCGGCCTTTGTCCGGCCCGGCCCCGCGCGGGGTGAGCGGGTGGTTTAACTGCCCCGGGATTGTCCTGAGCAGTTCGGGCTCTGAGTGACCTCTTGGGCTGTTTCACCTCGGCTGACGCCGTTGAGGTTGGCCCCAGAGCAGGGCCTGCGAGGCTGAGGTTGTTCGTAAGGTGAATTCTCAGATTTTGGTATGGATTAAGGAAAATTAGTTCTTGTTTCCATCATAGCTGCAATGTCTGGCAGTGCCTCCACCATCTATTTTGTGTATTTCCATAGGGAAAGTACAAGGTGTATTAATACCACCTTCAGGACCAAAGCACTTAGCACTAAGGCTTAAGCGGGAGCTGCTGCTCTGAGGTGTCATTGTTCCTGCCCAAAGCCAGGACGACCCTTTCTAAAACCTACAATAAAGTAGATTCTGTAATCTTCCTAGAAAGCCTGTTCCAATACCCAACTGCCCTTCACCCCCCCCCCCCCCAAGTTTTCCCTAGCATCTAAACTGTACTTTGGTTGTGAATTTCGGTTTCTTTGTGCTGTGTCCACCAGATCCAAAGAACGATTAATGAGCATCAAATTCCACTAACATTTTACAGACTGAGTCATTTCACATAATATTATTGTTTTTCTCCCTAAAACTTCATTTTTCTAGACTAAACAAATTCTCAGAGGCCTCATGATCTCATAGGCCATATTTTCTAAACCTTTTGTCATTCTTAGGCTCCCCTGGACTCAACTTTGCATTCCCTCCCAGGTCTGTATCCACTAATCAGGTTAATTAGGTAACGGATCTGAGCATGGCATTTGCAGAGTCAGCACCAGCATCACCATGTTGGTTCAGGCTCCTCCTGATCCCCTGTAATCCTCGGATCCCTTTCAGTGCTGCTCCCTGAACAGCTGTTCCCCCGTTCTTGACAAATTCATGGTGACTTTTTGATTTGTCACTTTTTACGTCACCTCCCTCTCCAAGGGCCGAGATGTCAATAGTTTATTATCTTCCTGCACTTTGCAGTTAAGATGAGCAATTTTCTGTCCATGGAGCCACCCTTCTCCCCCTTCCTCCAGTCAATGTTGATCCATCAATGCCATGATTATTTTGTTAAAACACACCAATTATTTAAGGATGACTCTGAGTGGTCTCCTGAATCCTGGCAAAGGCACTTTCTAGCCTCAGTGTAACCATGTAACCAAATGAAATCAGGCCTCCTTCAAGTTCTCCTGTGTTAATCAAGATTTTAAATGGTGTTTCCAACAGTTTCCTCCATCTTCTGAGTGAAAAGTGGCCTGAAACACTTTTCAAGAGCTCTTGGTCTCTGAGTTCTCCATTACCATCAAGGTTTGTGCTTGAGTTGCCTCAGGAGGTTTCTCCTGTCTCCCTGCAGTTACTCTTTCATCCTTTCTATATTCTGGGAGAAGTATTTGTGGAAGAAGAACAGGAATTTGTTGAAGGGTCTGTCAATATCTTCTGAACAACTTGCACGACCAATGGTTTGGATCGAAATGCGCAAATGAAGAGCAGATTTAAAATTCACAACTGATTTTTGCAATATATAATATATATATTTTCAAAATATGATATGATACGACACGATATGATATAGTATAATATAGTATAATATAATATAATATAATATAATATAATATAATATAACATAAGTAATTTTTGCATTATATTTGCTCTGCCTTCTTTTTCACCTTCCCAAACACTTCTATTAAAAAAAAAAAAAAAATCATTAAACCACAAACTGACCTAACTAATCATTAGTGAGAAGATCATTTCCCTCTAAAGAGACCAGGTAAGCTGCTGTGAGATGCTGTTATGCTGCAAGTGTAAATGGCTATAACTATGCAGGAAATTACAGACCTGGTTGTAGCCAGGAGAATAAGTTTATTCTGGAGCATTAGTTTGTAACATGTGACTTTTTGGATGTTTTTGCCAAAATTGGCATTTTTTATTCAGTACAAAATCACCTAAAACTGAATTTACAAATCATCTCAAATCAAAGCAAAAAATCAGAAATTAATTTTTTTTGTGTGTGTCACTGTTTCCATGAGAAAATTCCATGCTAAAATTTGAATTATCTTTCTGTAAAGTTGTTGACTCCAGAGGTAAAGACATCCAGTCTGCAAGTAGAAACATGGGACTATGTCAAACCAGAAGTGACCAGCACAGGATGGTCAGTCTGAACAGCCCACACTGAACTTCCAGAGTGATGCTCAAATGCTGAGAAATGGTTTGAAAACTGGGAATGAATGTCCTGCAGAGGAGGAGGGTCTGCTTCTGATGTCAGAGACCTGTAGTACTTCAGGAATGTTTTCCTGGACCACCTTCTTGAACCGAAGTAGATCAGGACATTCCTGAATAAAGGCAAATCACACCAAAGTCCATCCTGGGTGATTGACTTCTCACCTTCCTGGAACAGGCAGTCAGATATATGTTCCTTTCTCATTCCTTTGTGCTAAAATTCATGGGGGTTGGAACATTAGGAGATTCCTTTCCACATATTCTGCTCTCAGCCTGGTTCATTTAACCGTGCAACAGCCCCACAGTCATGAGTTCAGAGGAAGGGAAATTAGGACTGTGTGTTGTAGTCATGGCATATATGACCAGTAATATTAATACATATTTTTGTGGCAAAATACCACAAACCACATTTTTGTGTTCTGTATCTGGTGTTTAAAGTGTCCTTCTGCCTTATTTTATATAACTTTTGGGATGAGTGGATTATTGATCTATAGAAGAGGTTTGTGCTTGGTTAATTTTATAGTTTGTCCTGGGTGATCCTGTGGTTTGTCCTGGGTAAAAATTGATTTATGTGTCAAATTCAGTATTGATTGCAATGAAACATTTAGAGCTTATTAATTTGGGAAGATGAGGATGAGGAATTTAGGATTCTCGTTGAGTCGGTTTCATCTGTGCTTCAGTAAAACCTTTGGCATAGCTGCAGCATCTTACCTGGTCCCTGATAGTGAAGGGGGTGACTACATGCACCCAACTTGTATTAAACACAAAACACAGGTAAGAGGATACAAGAATGACTTCCAGGGAGCTTCAGGCATCTATCCCAAAGCAGGAGCTTACACTGGAGTTGTCTGGACTCCCTTGGTAGTCAACAGAAAAATGCCGGGACCTTTGGGAGCTCCTTTCTAGGACGTGTTCAATCAGCATTCTAAACCAGAAAATGTATTTCCTCATCTAACACAAAGGAGATTATTCACAGATTTGGTGCATAAAAATAAATGGAAATGTCTATTTGCACTTAGAACACACTGGCACAGGTTCCCCAGAGAGGTTGTGGACACCCCATCCCTGGAAGTGTCCAAGGCCAGGTTGGACAGGGTTTGGAGCAACCTGGGATCGTGGAAGGTGTTGCTGCCCATGGCAGGGGGTGGAACTGGATGGGCTTTAAGGTCCCTTTCATCCCAAACCATCCTGAGGTTCTATGAGATACCAGGTTTTAATCCCAAATAACAGGAATGGTTGTTCTGTTAATGCTGTCTTAGGACACTTTGCTCAACTGGGCCTTCAAGGGTTGCTGCCCTGAAAGGCAGAAGACACAACCCTGAAATCTGCCATGTCTGGTCCCTGGCTCCCTCTGACCCAGGACTGGGCTGGACAGAACACACTTTGTGCTCTGAACACTAAATGCTGCCTTTCCCAAGCCCATCCTGTGAGAAATCTGCAGTTCCCACTGGCTGTGAGCTTGGAGCAAGCTGGAAGGAGGGAAATGGAGCTGCAGATCTGTATCTGTTGCCTGCCATGAAGGTGTTGGCGGTTTTTACGTACTTGGAGATGGCCCATGCATTCCAAGTCTTGGACTTTGCGGAGGCCTTGGGGTCTCCTAGGACTGTGTCAGCTTTGGTCAAAGGGTCTGCTCACAGACTTGCTTGCCCCCAAATTCTCTGGGAATCTTCAAATGGCTTCTGGGAAGACTTCTAGTAAAATAAGTTCAAAATCAGTACTTTGCTGGTTTTTTTGGTCACAACCCTCTCAGTTGCTGAGTCTCCCTGGGAATGGACTGTAAAAGCTGGGAGCACCAGCCATGTCCTGGGGCTGTGTGTGGAAGCAGTTTTACCCACTCCAGGGCTGCAGGGAGGACCATCTGGCAATGGTTAGGTTGTTATTATTCGCTGTGTCCATTGATTCTATCCCAACCCGATGCTTCGGCGTGAGACAGATCCTCAGGCGAGCTCGTGAGTTCCTGTCTGGGAACTCCCCAGCCTTCTCCTCCTCCTCCACAAACACATGCAAAAAACTCACTGGGGTTTTCTGCCCCAATTTTGTCTTTTCTGCACGTTCCTGTTAGCCCTCCATAGCAGACTGGTTCTAGAAATCATCTTTCAAGCCTCCTGCTCCTGCCAAGACTGAAAAATGAGTTATTGTGGGTTTGAATTTTTTGTAAGTTGTGTGTCAAACTCAGGTTTTTCACAATTTTCTTTATGCTTCACTTCACAGAATCAGAGAGTCCCAGGAAGGGACCTTAAATCTCATCTCATTCCACCCCCTGCCATGGGCAGCGACACCTTCCACTATCCCATGTTGTTCCAAGCCCCGTCCAACCTGGCCTTGGACATTTCCAGGGGTGGGGCAGCCACAGCTTCTCTGTGCAGCCTGTTCCAAGGCCTCACTACCCTCACAGGGAAGCATTTTTTTCCCAGTATCCAATCTAGACCTACTCTCTGTCAGAGGGAAGCCGTTACCCCTTGAATGTATCTGTAGTCTTGTAGCTGTGGTATTCCCTTCCATGTACTTCCCTCGGGTACTCCAGGGTAACTCAATGCCTTTCAGGAACAGGCCAGAGCCTTCAGGACTTGCCAGAGCCCAGGCTGGCTGCTGGCTCGGGGCTAGGAGGATAGATGGCCAGTCCGGAGCACATGGAAAAGCAGGGATTAAATGCTAAGCGAGGAGTTGTGTGTGGCCAGCCCCACTGTGGATGGGAGATTGTCTTTGAAACAGGGAAGTGGTGGAGTCCTGAAAGGATTCAAAATTGTGTAGATGTGACACTCGGGGAAATGGGTTAGTAGTGGCCTTGGCAGTGCTGTGTGTGAATGGCTGGATCCATAGTCTCAGAGGGCTTTTCCATCCTAAATGATTCCATGGTTCTGTGAAAGCACTGCTGACCCCCCATCCCCCAAGGCACCAGTGCGGACGTCTCCAGGCCTCCAATGTGTCACAGAGCCCCCGGCAACTCCCTCCTCCTCTTCTTCCTCCTTCTCCTCTTCCTCCTTCTCCTCTTCCTCCTTCTCCTCTTCTTCCTCCTCCTCCTCTCGGGCCGAGGGGAGCGGGCCGGGCTCCGGCCGCGGTCCCGGCGAGCGCCAGCAGGGGGCGCGCCCCGGCAGCCAGCGCGGGGCCTGGGGGTGCTGAGCCGGGCCTAGGGGGGCTGAGCCGGGTCTGGGGCGGCTGAGCCGGGTCTGAGGAGGCTGAGCCGGGTCTGAGGGGGCTGAGCCGGGTCTGGGGGGGCTGAACCGGGTCTGGGGAGGCTGAGCCGGGTCTGAGGGGGCTGAGCCGGGTCTGAGGGGGGCTGAGCCGGGTCTGAGGGGGCTGAGCCGGGTCTGGGGGGGCTGAGCCGGGTCTAGGGGGGCTGAGCCGGGTCTGAGGGGGCTGAGCCGGGTGTAGGGGGGCTGAGCCGGGTCTAGGGGGGGCTGAGCCGGGTCTGGGGGGCTGAGCCGGGTCTGAGGGGGCTGAGCCGGGTCTGGGGGGGCTGAGCCGGGTGTAGGGGGGCTGAGCCGGGTCTGAGGGGGCTGAGCCGGGTGTAGGGGGGCTGAGCCGGGTCTGAGGGGGCTGAGCCGGGTCTGGGGGGGCTGAGCCGGGTGTGGGGGGGCTGAGCCGGGTGTAGGGGGGCTGAGCCGGGTCTAGGGGGGGCTGAGCCGGGTCTGAGGGGGCTGAGCCGGGTCTGAGGGGGCTGAGCCGGGTCTGGGGGGGCTGAGCCGGGTCTGAGGGGGCTGAGCCGGGTCTAGGGGGGGCTGAGCCGGGTCTAGGGGGGGCTGAGCCGGGTCTGGGGGGGCTGAGCCGGGTCTGAGGGGGCTGAGCCGGGTGTGGGGGGGCTGAGCCGGGTCTGAGGGGGCTGAGCCGGGTGTAGGGGGGCTGAGCCGGGTCTAGGGGGGCTGAGCCGGGTCTGAGGGGGCTGAGCCGGGTCTGGGGGGGCTGAGCCGGGTCTGGGGGGGCTGAGCCGGGTCTGAGGGGGCTGAGCCGGGTCTAGGGGGGGCTGAGCCGGGTCTGGGGGGGCTGAGCCGGGTCTGAGGGGGCTGAGCCGGGTCTGGGGGGGCTGAGCCGGGTCTAGGGGGGGCTGAGCCGGGTCTGGGGGGGCTGAGCCGGGTCTGGGGGGGCTGAGCCGGGTCTGGGGGGGCTGAGCCGGGTCTGAGGGGGCTGAGCCGGGTGTAGGGGGGCTGAGCCGGGTGTAGGGGGGCTGAGCCGGGTCTGAGGGGGCTGAGCCGGGTCTGGGGGGGCTGAGCCGGGTCTAGGGGGGCTGAGCCGGGTCTGGGGGGGCTGAGCCAGGTCTGAGGGGGCTGAGCCGGGTCTGGGGGGGGCTGAGCCGGGTGTAGGGGGGGCTGAGCCGGGTCTGGGGGGGCTGAGCCGGGTCTGAGGGGGCTGAGCCGGGTCTGGGGGGGCTGAGCCGGGTCTGAGGGGGCTGAGCCGGGTGTAGGGGGGCTGAGCCGGGTGTAGGGGGGCTGAGCCGGGTCTGAGGGGGCTGAGCCGGGTCTGGGGGGGCTGAGCCGGGTCTAGGGGGGCTGAGCCGGGTCTGGGGGGGCTGAGCCAGGTCTGAGGGGGCTGAGCCGGGTCTGGGGGGGCTGAGCCGGGTCTGGGGGGGCTGAGCCGGGTCTGGGGGGGCTGAGCCGGGTCTGAGCAGTTCAGCGAGGCCTGGGGGGGGGGGGGGGCTGAGCTGGGTCTGGGGAGCTCAGCGGGACCTGGGGGGCTCAGCGGGACCTGGGGGGAGGCTGAGCCGGGACGGTTTTAGGGGAGCTGCACCGTAATGTAACTCATGGGTTCCACTGTAGAGGAGTGAGAGTCCCTGCTCCGTGCCCTGTGAGTGACCTCCTCCGCCGTGTGCCTGCCACAATTCCGCGTAAATCAAGGAAACCCGGCCCTGCTGAGTTTCCAGACGAGAAAGATCTCTTGTATTTCCCCACCTGTTATCAGAAAGTCTTTGGAGCAGTTTGCACCTCCCATGGCACGGGATGCAGCAGGGCACGGGCAAAGCCAGGAGGCATGCTCCGAGTCACGGCTTGCCCTTTGGCTCCAGTTACTGCCAGGCTGGGACTGGGAATGAAGGAGGATTTCTGATTTCCTGTTGTGAGCACTGAGCTGATGTCCCTTGCCCATCACACCTTCTCCGTTTCACACAGATCCGGATCATCTCCTCCACCACAAGCACAATCTGCGAGGTGACCCTGGCACAGCCTCACGTTACTCATAGGTGGATTCTGGATGAATTTCTCTCCATGGTTACAAAGCAGCTGTGGAGCATGTGGAGCATGTTCTTCCTGACCTTTTGGACAAGATGGAACTTGCAGTTGATTACTGCAGTATCTTTCATTGTGAGATTCTCCTACAGTTCTTTCTTAAAACAGCTGAATTTGACAGCATTGAGAAGGCTCCATCCTTGCCTGTGCTCTAAGGAAAAAGCGAATGGATCTTTGCCATCACTGGCAGTGTTTTAATGTGAAATCCTAGGATGACTCTGGGATGGCCAATCCCTTGGGCTTCCCTTTGGGGAGCATCTAAAATTTGGTAATTTTGTTTGAGGTTTTGGTCTACATTGAGAAAGATATTTCACAGCTTCACAAGTGTTTAACAACGAAAACAGAAACAACACTGTGGATTTTACAGGAGTAGCATGGGAATAGAAAATATCTCACTTTTCCACCAATAAAATAGAAAATTTACTTTTATGAGTCAAGAAAACCAAGTTGTGTCAATGATACCTGATTCGTGTATTGCTCTTAACTTAATAAATCTCATTTCATGATGATAAAATGCCTCCTAGAGTGCACTTTTGAGAGTAATGATTATAGCAGCGTTTTTAGGAGGCAGGAGGATGAGGTAGAGCTTGCTCCAGGTGAATCTCAACCTCTGAGGAGCCCATTCCAAGTCTCCAAGGAGAGGAGAGCTTGCAGAAGGCAGGCAGGCAGCCAGGAGCACAACAGGCGAGCCCAAAGTTCAAGTGACCCTCCCTTTCCCGTTCTCCACCTGCATTTTTTCCTTCTTTCTGATAAGCTGTGGTTTCTCCCTCCTGCGTTCCTTGCCATGAATCAGGTTACACACTGGAGGCAACAGGAATTCCCAGGGTGTTTCTCAAGCAGCTGGGAAGGGGCTGCACAAACACAACTGAAGAAACATTCCTTGAAGAATTTTAATCTGGATTTAACTCGGTTTGTTTTAAACAGATTAAAAAATACGCCATTTATTTTATTAAATTTTGAAATTTCTTGAACCAGGGAATTTTTATGGCATACCATCATTTTGGTTTATTGATTTTTCACACACTTAAAACTCATGACTGCTTCAAAGATTCAGATAAGTATCATAAGTAATATCAAATTGAGGCATGTCCTCTTCAAAAGTTTTCTTTCCTTTACTATTGGCAAATTCATAAAGCAAATACAGATGACTTAATCACTACTTTTTAATTCAATGTTTTCAGAAGGTGTTTTTTTTTTTTTAGAAAAACTGCTAATGATTTGAAACAGGAAAGCTCTTTCTGAAAACTCATTTCAGAAATACCTCGCTTTTTGCCAAGAGCAGAACAAATATCTTGCTTTCATCTTAGCTTGTAGCTGTAAAATTGCAGCTTCCTGTGCTCATCACTGTACATATTTTCCATTTGTTGTGAACCTGCTATCAGCATATATAATAAAATATATATGAGGTAATATTTGGGAGTACCAAAGGCAAGTGGGAGACAGGTGCTGGATATACATTTCCTTAAAAAACGTAAATGACTATAAAAATTAAAAATGTGGGGGATTTGATGCTTTATTTGTGTGGAAGATACTTTACAATAATCACAGGAATGCGAAGAACTCCACTGGATGCCACCTGTCCTTTGCCATGGGCTGGCACATCAGTACCTTCCATGCTGGAGTAAATTTTAAAAGGAAGTTCTTAATTCTAAATACCACTTCCCAAAAACAACCACCCGCCCCTGACTTCTCGTGCCCCCGTTCCCGGTGAGCGGCCAAGGCACCGGGCGGGCCGGGGTGGCGGCGCTGCCGCTGCCCTCGCACCGCGGGCAGGGCGGGAGCGGGGCAGGGCCATGGCGGCTGCAGGACCGCCGGTACCGCCGGAGCCCAGCACGGGCCCATCGGCCCCGGGGACCGGGCCGCGAGGGCAGCGCCCGTGAGGGGACCCGCCATGAGGGGAGCTGCTGCTGAGGGGAACCGGCGCTGAGCGGAACCAGCCGCTGCCATGGCGGCCCCGCACGCTTGGCTCCCTCCCTCTCTGCCAGCCCGGTGCCCCCCGGTTCCCCCCGCCGCTCTCAGCCCCCGCCCCGAGGCAGGCGCCCCGCCCGAGCCCCCGCGTCCCCTCGGCGCGGCCCCGCCGCCATGGCTCCCTCACCCCCTCCCCCGCACGTCTCGCGCGGCTCGTCGAGAACGCGCCTCCTCTCCCCTTTCTTTCTTCCTTTTATTTTTTTTTTTCCCTTTCCTTTTTTACTATTTATTTATTTAATTAATTTTTAAAAAACCATTTTCCGCCCTTCCGCGCTCGGGCGGCGGCAGCTGCGGAGCGAGGCGGGGCGAGCGCTCCCGCCGCCTCCCCGCGCCCGCCCTCCCGCCTCAGCCCCAGCCCGCACCCGAGCCGCCCTCACACACCCACTGCCCGCCCGGCTCCGCATCCCGCCGCTCCCAGCATGGTCATCAAGGTCTACATCGCCTCTTCCTCCGGCTCCACGGCGGTAAGCGGCGCACGGGGGAAACTTGTGCCGGGCGGGGGGCGGCCGGTCAGCGTGGGGAGAGGCCGGGGCAGCCGCGGTCCCCTCACGGCGCCCGGCGCTGTGCGGGCGGTGCTGCGGCTGCCGCCGACGGAAAGCGGCATTTCCTCGGTGATCCCGCACCCCTCGCCCTGTGCTGGGAAGGCAGAGCCACCAGTATTTGGGGGGTTTTTTTTGTTATTCTGGAAGTTAAATTCTAAATGTGTCTCCCGTCATTCGGTTTTGATGAGTTCATTCGTCGTTGATTGTGGCAGGCGTGTGTGGCCGCTGTCCCAGTAGCCTCCGGTTCTTGCCCTGTTGGGAATACTGGATTTCGCTTTTCGTGGCCCCAGTGTGTTGTAGGCAGAGCTCGGACTGTGTTTTTCAACGGGAAAATAAAGAGGTACACAGAAATAGCGGGATTTGTGCCTAGGTTCAGGTGTAGCTCTGTGTCCTCAGGATCGTCTGGTTTCTGTTTGATCCGTGTGAGAGATGCTCCGAGGCTGAAATCCGGGGGATTTGGTTGCACTTGGTATGGATGTGCTGGAGAACTACAAAATGCCAGAGACTCAGAAAATGTCAGCTATTGCAGTTAATGATCAGTGACTTTTACTGCGAGATAGAGAGTCTGAGCTGTGGCTGTGTGATGACCTTTTCCTGTCACTGTTCGTGCTTCAGGTCCCCAAACTTTGGGAGGACAGGGACGTACAGAAGATAAAAACAAACCCTCACTGCGTTTTCCTTCTTTGCTTGAGTGCAGCCACTGATCTGTAGGCTTCAGCAGATCAAGCGCCAGTTGGTAAGCTTGGGGTGATGGGCTGCAGATGGCACAGGAGCCTGTGCCTCAGGTGTCCCTGCTGTCCCTCCCTTCCCGGGTCATTTTTGTTAAATTTGATGCCAGTGCCGACAGTGCCGGTGCCGGTGGTGAAAAGCAGAGGATTATTTGATGCTGATCTGGGGAGGGTCTTGAAATCCTGAGTAGTTCATTCATAAAAGGGATCCAAAGGGATTTCTTATGGGTTCATACAGAATGATCATCTGGAAGGAAAGCAGCAGATTGGAAAAGTAATCCTTTCTTTCTAATGCAGCTGTTAATAGGTTTCAAGTTGACTGCTTCAGTTGCTATAGATTTTTATCAGTGCCCTCTTCATGGCACCTATTGATTTCTGTCTGTCTGGTGATACTGAGCTCCAGGGGTGCAACCACAGATCTCAATCCCAACTGTGTTTTTCTGGTTTTAAGTTAAGTTTTTAATCATTAGCTTAGTGTTTTTTACAGTGCTGCCTCATCCTTGTGTGGGTTGTACATGTTACAAGGCTCCAGTCTGACTAACTGCTGCCTTTCAGGCTCCTCTGTGCATCCCTGCTTGTGGAATTTGAATGTAGCGTTGGTGTAGTCTGTTTTTTGGGGAATTCGAGTGTAATGTGCACATAATTGCCAATTTTATGACGTATATATTTTTATATATCTACACACATACACTCATGCCTGTGTCTAAAGCTGGAGCAGCTCAAGGGATCTTGTGGTAATGAGCAAGACTTGCACATTCTCAGATTCCTGTGTACACCGAGGGTGTTTCTGTTGGCAGGACCGGCCCAGCACCTCACTGGGTGATGTTTTCTTTCCAGTATAAGAATTTTAATCGATGTTTCAACCTAAAGTAAGACAGAGAGGCACCCCTTTGGAGGGAATTGGAACGAGTTGTTTCTGTGGCTCTTAAAACCGTTGGTGAGACAGGCTTTGCTTGGAGGACCAGAGGAGCCTTTCCGGGTGCTGAATTTGAAATAACCCACTCCAGGAATGGAAAATCCACATCAGAGAAGATTGCTACAGAGAGATGGAACAGAGACAAGGCTGTTTGCAGAAAAGTGACTGAACTGGGTAACATCAGCCTGGGAAGGGCTCTCGCTCCTGCTAAGTCATTTTTGTACTCTAGTGACACCCAGCTCTGTGTTATTTTGGGTTTTAAAAGGCTAATTTGCCTGAGTAGAAGCAAACCAGAAATAAGTATCAAATCTCCTCCTTCCTGCCCCATTTCTGTAAGCTGAAGAAGCTTTTGTGAGACTGGAAAGTGTCTCCCACTGAATGGAAAAGGGTTGAGGTTGCTTCACCTCATGCCCTGGGGCTGTGAGTCTTGGAGGGTGCCCAAATTTTGTGGTCTATTATTGGCAAAGTCCTGCTTTGTTATATGGTATAATTTGCCACATCACAGTATATAAAATGTTTCCCCGAGGCACTTTTCTCCATAATGTTTTTATTCAGTATGATGTATCTGTGAGGAAAAAACACTGTGTGAAGCTCATGTCTAAGCAAAAACATTTTATGAGTGTGTTTCAAGGGATTTCTGGAAATTATGATGATAGACATCTCGTCTGGCCTCCTATTTGAATTTCACCCCATAATATGATAGTTACAGCACCGGTTTCCTGCTGTGTTTGAAGGGCTTGCTTGGGAAGTGGCCCCTTGTCTTTAATCTTCCTCAGCATGGATGCTGTGCTGGGCAGGGATGCACGGGGACTGTAATTACGAAGATGAAGTGAGGACACCCAACGTGGGAATGTGCACGTGGAGTTGCTGTCCAGGAGTTTTCCTGCCTGGCGTACAGTCAGAGTGAGCAGTGTTCCTTAGCCTGGGACAGTGGTGGAGGCTACGGACAGAAATGACAGACACAAATGCCGCGTTTGGGAAGTGCAGGAGCGTTGCGGGAACAGAGGCTGTGCCGGCTAGGAGAGGGGTTTCACTGTGACTTCCCATTCAAATCCTTCAGGAGGTTGAGGAAGAAGGAAGAGAGGCCAAAGAGTCATTAGACTCTTGCTCCTGGTAGAAAAGGATACAAGGAGGGAAAAAGCTGAATGCCACAAACCCAGTGTGTGATTTTCTCCACAGGATTTTGGTATTTTGTTGATTTTGGGGCAAGAGATTGCCCAGCACCAGAATCCCTTTCTTCCTGAAGGCAGCTGGATTGCCCATTTTATTGATCTCATGTGGAAGGGAACCAGCTGTTTAAATTCTTCTCGGTCTTAAGAGTGTGCATTTGTTGCCAACAACTGCACAGGTCTTGAGTACGGACTTTGAGAGAATTGTATTTGTTCATCCAACATCCCCCTGCAGTTCCAGGGCTGTGGGTGAAACTGGAGGCTGTGGCTGTGGAACTGAAGTGCCAGCACTGGATGTGGTGGGCTGAGCTCTACTCTGTGCCACTGCCAGTGCTGTGGGCTCTGGAAACTGCCACATCAAATGTCTGGTGTCCAGATGCTCCTTGGAGCCAGGCACTTCATCTTTGTGGTCTACATCCCATATTTCCATTTCTCCCAGCTCTCCCCCTGCCTTGTTTTGATGGCTGTGTGGGTGGTTTTCTTTCCTTGCCTCCTACTGTGACTGCAGACATGGCAGAAAGAAGAGATGACCCCAGAGTCAGACTCAGGGTCCTGTATTACACAGACCTGCTGCTGTTTAGGGATGGTTTTAGAGAGGAAAGGAAATTTTAATTTATTTTTCATCCACAAAGTTAAGGATGTGGGGGGGGTTCTATTTTTCTTGTATTGTCTTCTTGCTTGGGAAAGGATCTAGGTCTTCTCCCCACCCACCAGGAAATGAAGAAGAAAGTGGCCTATGGTCTGGAGAGTGAACATTTGTTCACAATTACTCTTCTCTTTTCCCAGTAAGGCGCCAGAGAACTTGCTGGTGCCACTGGGGACATGTAACAAGTGTCAAGTACTTCCTAGAGCATTCCAGGGGAGAACCAGCTCTGGAGAAGAGCTGTTGGAAATGATGAGTGTGTGTAACCACCAGCTCTTGTCCTTGTTCAACAGCTCAGGGCTTTGGGAGGGCTGGTGAGGCTCCTTCATCCTTCTGAAGTTTGAATCCCAGGGAAGTAATACATGGAGAGATGGAGATTGTATAAAAAATTATATTTTGCATTTAAATACCTCAAGGGCCTTTTTTCTCAGATTGTCACAATAAATGCAAATAATACCACCCTAAGAGAGAATGAGCAAGTCTGTGTGCTTTGTGTTTGTGTTGTTTGGCTGCTGTGAGGTTTCATGGAATCAGAATTGTTCAGGTTGGGAAAGGCCTCACAGCTCATTGAGTCCGACGGCTTTGCTGTGGTGCCGGGCCGTGGCAGGAGGTGGCTCTGAGGGGAAATGCAGCCACAGCAGCGTGGCTCTGTGCATCCAGTCCTTATCAGTGTGGATCACAAGTGTCCCTTGTTCCGCTGCCACGTTCAAGATTCCCAGCGTGCTGTCCCAGCCCGGATGTCTGTGGTCACGTTGGTCGCTGTGGAAGCCCCGAGCCGTGGCAGCAGACTGTCAGGAGCAGCTCGTGAACTTCCTTCAGCTGCCTGGCAGGGCAGTTCACGTGGGAAGAAAACACCGATACAAATCTTTGGTAGATAGTCTTGTAATATGACACAAGTTTAGCTAAACTCACATACTGTGGGGAAATAAACTGCATCTGTAGTTACAAAAACAATCTTACCGTGTATCTATGTTTTTGTGATGCTTAGCTCAGGCAGTATATACACCATGGGTGAAAAGTGACTTGTTAGGCTGCGTATTGATCTTTAAACCCCTCTCTTATGGAAGCATAATATGTGTAAAGGACTTTTTTGGATACCCAGTGTTCACCGAACTGAGTTTCTCTCAATAAAATGGTAGGAGTTGTTCTGAGTTAGAGCTCTTGGGATAGAAGACAAAATCCGTAATGTGGCTCAAGCTCGGATGTGTTCCATCTGCCTCCTGGGTTGTTTTTTGTAAAGTCATTGTTCCAAACTCGAGATAAGTCAAATATTTTTCTTAAAATACTGCATTCAAATTTTTAATGGAGCCAGAGATTAAATTGGCTGCAGTTGTTGCAATAGTTTTAATATATCAAAATAAAAAACACTCTACTGTGCTTAAATAAAACCAGTTTCTGACAGCAGGAGAAAGATGGAAAATTCTACTCCACAGTCAAAGCCAGAAATGGCTTTTTGCTGAGAATTTCTCTAGGTTGTATATGCAGGTAGGACAGTGTTTATTCTGAGGTGGTGCTCAGGATTATGTCTCTGCTTGGGGAGAAGAGGCAGATTTTGGTAGAGGCTGGATGCTGTCAGCTTGCGCCGGCTTTCCCTTGAACTCTGAACCGCAGCACGTTCTGAGACAGGATCCACACAGCGTCATGTCAGGGCTAAGCACTTGTGGGTTTTAAATAAATATTTATAGAGTTGAGCATGAAACTTTCCTTGCCCTGGGGCATTAAAGTTACACTCAGAAAATTCCTGTAGAAGTCAGTGAATTGGCATCTGCGTCAACGAGCAGAGGGTGCCAAGACTTGAGTCTCTGCAAGGTTATTCTTGCTCCTTCCAGGAAAGGAGGAACTGAGGAGAGAGGAGAACAAAGGGAGCTACACCAACATTGACAGAATTCAGCTGTTCAAGCTCAAAACAGAATAGAAATATTCCCCTCTATGACAAAAAGAAGAGCTAAGGGTGCATCGTTGCCATAGCCAAAGGGAGGTGAGCTCTGCCTGTTCTTTGTGTTCCTCAGCCTTGGAAGCACCAATCTCAGTTCCTGGCACTGACTGGAGAGCTGGAAACCTGAACCAAATCCACATCTTATATCAATATTCTGCTATTCAGGAATGTTTTTGCTCACACATGAAAATTCGGTGTTCAGGCCATTTGTTTAACCCTGGCCGTATGCAGGGGAGACTTTCAGTTTCTGATTAAATTTAAATGCTTTTGTTGGCCAGATATTTAATCAAGCCTGAAAGAGCTTTAATTGTAATGCTTATCTTCTGTTGTTTGTCCCAGAAAAAAAGGCCTCAGTCCAGGAGCACGTCCTTCCTGGGACAGCACCTCCAGCTCAGTGTTAAGGCCATTTTCTAACACTGAAAAGGCAGCAGAGTGAGACTGAGCTTTAAAGCACCAGAAAGAATGTGAAGGGTCAGCATCCAACTGGCCTGACTGAGGTTCATGCTGTCCGGATACAGCTGAAGTTGTTTTCACATCCTGACTTACAGCTCCTTCCTGGACTTCGTTTCCCCTGTGAGAAGTGGATGTGGTGATTTATTTCTTTAATTAATGATCTGAAGTTCAGTTTTACTGGGGCTGTTTCCGTGCATGAATCAGCCTCTCTGGAAATCTAAAGGCGCTAGAGTGTAAAATTTTAACTATTACCTGTTGTTTGATTGCTGGGGTGTTGGAGTGAAGAGAGGAGCCAAAGGCAGCTGTGGTTTGAAAAAAGGATCTCAGGGAAATCTGAGAGCTGCGAGCCATCTTCCGGTGCTGCACAAATGGATGTTAATCTTCACTCCCAGAGAATGTGTGGACAGAGACAGGGCAGGGAGGAGAATCAGTGCAGTGTCAGAGGAGAAAGCTGTGCCTCATGCCTGAGCTACTTGGAGCATAGGAGGGAGGGTGATCCATAATATTGAATCCCTGGACTTCTAGAAAGTTTTGGACAAGCATTGGCCAGGTTTACAATCTTCTTTTTCAGAAAGAAACTAAGCTTCTGTGGGATAAGAGAAAAGGATTATTTACTTTCTTTTTGGCTTACGTAACTGATTGCACATCAGTTACAAAAAGCTGATAACAATCAAGATTTGGGAATACACAGGCAGCTTTTACAATCTGCAGAAATTACCAGGAGATTCCCACAGAGATCTGTGCTGGACTGTAAGCAAACAGTGCAAGAACAGCCTGCTGTTGCTGCCCCAGCTGGAAAACTGGGAAGAAACAATCATTGTCCTATGCAAGAACGAGGTTTAAACTCTGCTAAAACTAACAGAGAGGTCTTGGAGCTATACTAGGTAATTCTACAAAAATACCATATTCATGGCCATGAAAAGCAAAGAGAATGTCAGGAATGTTTAGAATGGGAGAAGGCTAAACCCCACTGTATAAATGTGTGGTGAGTCTGTCTTTAGTATTTGTCTTTAGTATTTAGTATATGGAATATATATATATATATAGTCTGTCTTTAGTATTTAGTATATGGAATTGTTGTCTTTAAATTATATAAAACAGTGACAAAAGGGAAGGAAGTAGGGTGAAGTGATCACTTTGGGAGGAACAACCAAATAAGGCAGAACTTGTGGGTAATAAGGTAGAAGCTCTGGCTGCCCCATCCCAGGAAGTGTTTCAGGCCAGGTCAGATAGGACTTGGAGAAACCTGGTCTAGTGGAAGGTGTCCCTGCCCATGGCAGGGAGTGTGACTGGATGGTCTATAAGGTTCCTTCCAACCCAAACCATTCCATGATTCTGTGAATTCTGCAGTTGAGGAAGAAAGAGCTGAAAAAGTCTGAAATGTGATAACATCATGTCAGGCATGGGAGAGCAAACAGGAGGGCATTATTAATAACTTTTCATAATGGAACAACTGGGGGAGAGCTAGTGAAAGTGGCAGGTGGCAGGTTCAGAATAAATGAAATGCTTTGTTCGACTACACAGATTTCAGGGAGGAACTCCTGGCCAGAGGATGTGGTATACAGCAGGAAGTTCATGGGCTCGGGAAGCAGTGAGACAAAGTAAGGGGAAAAGTCTATTAACGTATGAAACGTTATTACTACACCTGTGACTCAAAACTGTGAATGACTGGCATCTGGGAAGAAAGCTGGATGTAGTGTAGCAGCTCTCTGTGCTCAGTCTGTTGGCATGCTCTTCCTTGGGATCTGTGACCAGTGGAGACAGGAGACTGGGCTAGACAAGTGTTGGATCCAACTCAGTAAAGCTTTCTTCTCTTCTTGAATGAAATTGGCTCTGCTTCCAAAATTATGTTAACAGTTTGCATTAAAAAAAATAAGACCATGTTGTCCAGGAAAATGTTTGGTGGAAAAGAATATATGTGTGTGTTTGGGATATGTTGGGTTGGTGTCTCAGCATTTCTTACATATGAAACAAGCAGTTGGTGATTCGAAGACCATCATTGTGCAGATGCTGACATGCTGCATGTTTAGACCATGTTTAGGGTAGATGATCAGACACCTCTCCTGCCTTAGGCATAGATCAAAGTCAACTGGAAAAGCCTGATGGAAACAGCAAGCACAAAGCCTCTGGGAAAAATAATCACAGTTTTCACATAAACCCACGTTTTTATGGGAGTACTCATTGCCAGGCAGGTTTAAACAGCACATCTGTATTCACCTCATGGGATCAACCTCTGGCTGTGCTTATATCGCTGGGAATTTTGCCATGGACTACAGCAGGACAAGATTTTATTCCTTAGGAAACATTTAATACTGCTTATCCAAGGCATTCCTGTGCACATGTTGCAAATGTATTTGGCCAGAGCAGCAGCTGCAGAACAACTGGCAGAGCAGGAGAGGAGCAGAATAACTCTGTGAATGAAATTAAAAATAAAAATTAAAAATATCCTAAAACATTCTCACTGGATATGGATAGAAATGCAGTTCAAGTGAAGCTGATTTATGGCTAGTAGATGTTTGGTGATTTTTTTTTTCCCCTTGGCAGGAAATACAATATAAGTGAATAGAAATATAAAGGGGCAGGTTTGCAGATTTCCTTGTTAGTGCCCCGGTAATCCTGATTAAGAACTGGAAATTCCACCCTGTAATGCAGATAAACAAGTCCCTTGGTTCTGGTAGCTCAGTCCATGGAACCTTTTTGCCTGAGCAGTCTTTTTTCAAATTTCTGTTCCCTTCCATCACATTAAAATGTACCAGGAGGTCCCTGTGAGAGCTTCCCTTCACCTGCAGAGAACTGGGGTTTGTTGTGCATGCTGTGGGAAGATCAAAGTAAATCCATAATGCTGACTTGGGAAATGTTCCCCCCCACGAATTTACACCTGGATGAACTGAGGAGCAGCTGGACAGACAGCACTGGCTTCCACAGAATGATTTGGGACCCAAGCTGGCAGCTTGGAAGGCGTTGGGAGAGCCATCACCTCCCACTGCCAGCCATCAGCATTAGGCTGAGACTGAGGAACAGCAGGGGAATGAAGCCATTTTGGCTGCTTGCCCAGGCCTGGAGAACTCCATCTCACAGCAAATAAACAGCTGGGGACTTAAACTTTGAAAAAATAAAATGCAGTGTGTATTTTTCTTAGTTTCTGATTGGGGTAAGCAGATGCTGGCTTGCACTGAGGCAGAAGGAAGCTTGTGGTTTAGAAAAAAAAAAAGGCAGATACCATGGTGACAAGAGGGATCTATAAAACTTTAAAAAGACAGTGGGGAGTTGCAAAGTGGCTCCAGGTTAGTGAGACATGGGCAGCATCCAGATTAGTGCTCCTGCTCTGGGGTGAAGGTGCCACTTCCCTTTGGGCTGCAGGGATGCAGTGGATGATAGCAGCCTAGTGATGGGAACAACCTGACTGTGTTGGAAAATGCTCCATTTTATTAATTCCTGAAAGAGTCACTTCAGGATATCTCCTGAGCAGTCCTGAGAGCAAACCCCAGGCACTGGCCTTCCTGGCTATGGCAAGCAGAGCTTGGCCAACTCCTGTGTTGTTTCAGCTGCCCAAAGTGTTAGAAACTGCAGTGTGGCCAGATCTTGTGAGAAGAATTTATCTCTCCGTCTTAAAGACACAGTTTTTAGACAATATTTCGTCGCAGTAACATAAAGAAGGATCTGAGGCCTCCAGGATGATTCACACTTGAAATATTACCCAGGGCAATCAATTACTGGGTCAGAAAACTGCTGCCCATGTGAGCTGTGGTCTGCTGAATCTTTCCTCTCCAGGATGTTTTTGGGATGCTGTTCTATGTCAAGACAGCCTGGCTCTTCTTGGAAAGAGGAGGAAAACTTGCATTTAATCCATAGTTTTTTCTCTTCCTTTGTATTATGATATTTAGGTATTTTAGTTGAAGAAAAAAGCTTTGTTCTCTTAAAAGAATTACGTGGTTTAGTTTTAGCAGTCAGCAAAAAGACTCTTCGTTAAATAACATCTGTGGTATATGAATTCTTCAAAGATAAAAAGTAATACACATCAGAAGCACCTGGATCCCTGAGGTCATGTATTTCTTCTTAAAGTAGTTTTTCATTTAAAGAATAAATGCCTGGCAATATAAAGGCAGTGAAACAGCAATTAATGCTGTAAACTTTTAGTCCTGTCAGTTAATTGAGCCTCTGTGTGCTAAACCATACAGGAAATAAACTTTGCTTTTATTGTAAACCACAGGGGCCTCGTGCAGAACTCTCTGTGCTTTTAATTCCTCTCCTAACCAGAGCTGAGCTTGTCACACAAGCACAACCAAACCTGTTTTCCCTCTGCTCTGCAGGGCTCCCCATTGCCAGCAGAAATCCACAGCCTCTGAAAAATAATTACAGGAGCAGCTGTTTCAATAAACCCCTCAAACTGCAGCCCTGTGTGTGTTATCTCAGGCTGCCTCCCTGGAAAGATTATTGGAGTGCTGGGCTGATGCAGAGGGTGAAGTCTCAGGGGCACTGAGGTGGGACCTATGCTGTTTGTGTCAGTTCTTACAGCGTGGAGTTGCTGCCAGCATTGCACAGAGTTGTCCTGGGATCTCCACAAAGCTGAAGATAAAGGAGAAATAATTCTTCTGGCTTTCAGAAAGAGGAACCAGATTCAGAACTTGACAACAGGGGTGAGCTCCAGACTATCAGGCCTTTTTAAAGCTTGCAGAGCAAGCAGTCAGGTGACCAGTAGCACCTTCAGGGCCTTTCCCCTGCTCTTCTAAGCACATGGTCAATTTTTGAGTATTTAGGAATATATCATATGTCAGAGAGTTTTCTGCATCTTGTGATACTGAGCCTCACTGTCTTATTGGAGACCAGTCTTCTGTGTGGTAAATTGCTTTACAGCCAGTGTGCAAAGCCTGTCTGTGGGGCTTGGCTGTGGTGTGTTGGTACTGTTTGTAGAATCAGCCAGAAATGATCCCTGAAAAAGTAAATAAGCAGTGATTTGAAGAAATAATTATTCCTGCTGACTAACAGCTCAGGAAAAGGAGCTCTGAGAGGTGAAGAGAAAATTGTTCAAGGAGTCTGTGACAGAGGTAGCTTGGACTTAGGGACTTTTTTTTTCTTCCACATAGTAAAGATTCCCCTTTCCCTGTTTATAACTCAGGTAAGCACCAGTGAGGTGCTGAGGCTGTGGAGACACCAGGAATACACAGAAGAGCTGGCTGATGGGTGGGAATGCTCCAGCTCCTGCCACTCTCATCCCTGCGCTGTTCAGGAGTTGTTAGTTTGGTACTGGGATTTGGGAGGACTGTATCTGTTTGTTTTTATTTAACCCAGCATGGAGTTTGGATGCTGTGACAAGGCACATGGAGACTTCCAGGGAAACTCAGCCTGCCAAGCTCCACGTCTGCTGCAGAAAACAACTGTGTGTAATAAACGAAGAGCTCATATTCTGCTGCTGCTTATGCTTTGTTAGTGCATAACTGAGATAATGGAGCCTGTATTCCACAGTAGGAAGCTCGCTCTCTGTTGGTTTTGGACCAGATGAGCAGTTTTCAGGCTTATAAAAGTCAAATGCCACAAGACTGACTTAGAAAATTGCCAAGGGTCAATTTATTTAGTATTGTAATGGTGGTGTTTTCCTTTGGATGATGACAATTCCGGGTGCTGCAGAGGTTCGTGGACAGTGTCAGTGCGTGTGGTTAATGCTATGGTTTGCCATACATCAGGGTTTCTTTACATCCTCGCCTAAAGGAAGATAAGAGGAAGCCTAGGTCTGGAAGCTTGATTTTGCAAGATATGTTTATCCTGGATAACTTCAGTAGTCATTTAAAAAAAGACAAAAAATCATCCTGATATGTGAATATTTGCATTTGCAGGTCTTTCCTGTTGCTGACTGAAGCAAAAGCCTGCTGCAGGAATGGCCCAAGGCCATGGTTTGATCCCTGCTTTCAGTCCTTATTGCTGCTGGGAGAGGCAGTCCTGCCTCCCCTGGCTCATTTCTTCCCATTCCTTGTGATGGCACAAGAACCCCTGTGTCATCTGTGAGCTGAGTTGGGGTTCCCAAAGCAGCACTGCTGTGTGACTGGAGGAGATTCCCTGCTCAGAGCTCCATGGAGCCCAGCCAAGGCATAGCCTGGCACCGACCTCTGCTCTCTGACCAGGGACAGGACCCCAGGGAACGGCTGGAGCTGTGTCAGGGAAGGTTCACTGGATGTTATAAAAAGATTCCTCATCCAGAGGGTGGTCAGGGACTAGAACAGCTCCCCAGGGAATGGTCATGGCCCCAGAGCTCCAGGACTGTTTGGACAGCAGGCACAGTGTGGGATTGTTGGTGTGTCCTGTGCAGGGCCAGGAGCTGGACTCAATGATCCTTGAGGGTCCCTTCCAGCTCAGGATATTCTGTGAGTCTGTGGTTCTCAGAAGTGGTGAATCCTTGCTCAGGAACAGGCCTTCGGAGTTGGTGGAGAAGGTCTCTTTCCAAATAACCTGATTGATGCAGGTTGAGTGTATACGGTCCCAGTAAGGAGCTGTGCTTCCCTGACGGTCTCTCCTGGATAAACCTGCCCAGCCCCAGCGCTGGAGGAGGTGAGGTTTGGGAGTAGCCTATGCAGAGCCCCTGCATGAGGGTGGGCAGGCTTTGGATGTTGGAGGGGTCAGTCTGTAGGAGTTTGGAGCTGCTGCCAGGCAGTGCCCAGAAACTCTCCAGAGACTCAGGCTGCTTCCTGTGCAAAGTTCATCCCTAATCAAACACAGCTCCTGGTGGGGTTGTTTGCAGAGATCACGTGAAGGGAGAGGAGATTCTTGCTGTCCCTGCCTCTGGGGCTGCTGTCCCTGCTCCCAGCGTGAGCAGAGTGAAGAGGAGTCAGGCACCCCCCATGTCTCCAATCAAACCTTCCTTGTGTGAGGGGCCAAGTGTCAGTCTGACACCTCTCCAGATCTGGGACACCTCCCAGCATTCAGCAGTTGGAAGCTTCAGTCACAGTCCCTGTTTTTCTGTGTTCAGGCTCTGGGGTTGTCTACAAAAAGTAGGTAGGCAGGTTTGGTGCCTCTGTTTGTGCCAGCTCCAGTGCTGCCAGAACTTCCTGGGACTTTTGGGTTTTAACTTCTCCCTTGCCCAGCTGCTGGGGATCTTGTGTTCCATGTGCATGGAAGTACAGTGTAAAAAGGTTCCCTGCCATCCCATGAGCAAACATCTCTGTTCTTTGGCTGATGATGGAATGAGATTTTAAATGTTAAAGTCTTGCATTAAAATCCCTGCAAATGGAAGTTTTGGCTGTGTGGGCTTTGTTTGGTTTTAAAATCCAGGCAAATAATCCCATTGGGCATTGCTGTCACTTTCCACAGAACTTTAAAAAAAGGAAAAAAGGAAGGAAAATCCCAAAGAAACAGAAAGTCAGTCTCTGGATGCAGAGTCTGTGTTTGGGGAGGCAGTCTTTGAGCAGGCCATGATTGCTGTGGGGAAGAGCTTTGGCGTATCCTGACTTGTGAGTGACTTTGACTTGGCAATAGTGACCCTCTTTAAGCCTTTTACAGAATGAACAGAAGCATCTAAGCAGAGAGTAGAGGGATGTGTCATTTCTGGCTGTGGTGAGGACACAGATATCCTGGCTAAAGGAGGGTGTATCTGATCTGATCTGCTCTGGTGGCCCCCCAGAATATTCCCAGGAGTTTGTGCATCTCTGGTAGGCTTGAGACAGAGCTGGGCTCTTGGGCAAAAGAACTGGATGCAGTCAGGAGCCTGGACAGGCCAGGAAATGCTGAATGAGCAACTGAAAGTGTTGGGGAGCAGCTGGGAAGGAGGAAAGTTAAAGGAGAATGCTCTGTGTCACCCTTCTTTTCAGGGAATCATGGAATATCCTGAGTTGGAAGGGACCCACAAGGATCAAGTCCAACTCCTGGCCCTGCACAGACCCCCCAACAATCCCACCCTGTGCCTGGGAGCGTTGTCCAAATGCTCCTGGAGCTCTGGCAGCCTTGGGGCTGTGACCACTCCCTGAGGAGCCCTTTCAGTGCCTGACCACCTTTTCCTTGCAGCAAAAAAAAAAGAAAGATGTACTTCTGAATTCAGTGCTTCAGTAGGAAAAGAGGTGGGGTTTCAGCTGACAGAACCATTTTCATGTACTGGAACAAAACGGGAAGTTTATTAAATGGCACTTTTAAACACAGGCTTCAGGTGTTGCTGATAAGATGTTCTCTGTTAGAATCCTGGTAACACCACAATAGTCCCTGACACGCAGGTGTTAAAGGATGAATGGATTCACCCCCACACACTTCCCCAGTGCTTGGATATCATTTGTTAAGAGCGGAATTTGCCTTAAGCTGTGATAATAACATTGATCCTTAAGGTGCCTTCATAGAAAGTAAACCTAAAACACATTAAAAAGTCATCAGGGCTTTGTTAGGCAGTGCTGCTGCTGCTGTGGGCCAGAAGCTGTGGAGATATAAATAAGGAAATGTTACTTGTCCTCCTACTTGACTAATGGATAAAGGAATCTGCTTTTGGCCACTGCAGGGGGAAAGTAGCTAAAAAGACACTGGATGTGGTGCAGCAAGACAGTTCTGACTTATTTGTGGCCTTTTAGTATCTTGTTAGAATTTGACTGTAGTCGAGGTGTGGTGGAATTGGCTGTACTGCGTGTCTGACACCAAATTAGTGACACTGAAAAACTTTGCTGGAACACTGAACTCAAACCCTCCTTGCTGCAGCAAGAGAGAAAAGGTTTCTTTTTTTTCCTTAACTAATTCCTTGAACTCCAACAGCAAGTTGGCAGTGTGGCAATTAGGAACCTGCGCAGCTGTGCTGGGCTGTGCCAGTCAGAAAGGCCAGGCCGGTGTTGCTGGCTGAACTTCCCAAAGTAGCCCAAGGGAACTAAATGCCAAATCCCCCTGGGATTTTATTCTCTTTGCAGTCTGTGTCAGAGTAAATAAAAGTGAGTAGGAGTTGGGTCTCTAAGCGCCCTTGGCTCCATTGAGAATCCTGATCCCCAGGACTTTAGTACATGGAGGTGACGTTAACTTTCCTGTTCCGTTCTTCGGGTAGGAAAAAACTTGTTGAACGCACAAGGATCTTTGGACTTGGGTGTTGTTGGTGTGGGATTTAACAAGTTTTTAGGCTTTGGGTTATTGAATGAATGCAATTACAATGGCATTATAATCCATGAGAGAAGCTTTTATTTTTGTTCTCATGAATCAGCTTTTTCATTTATGTAACTTTCTATGGTTTCTGGAGCAAGTCATGGTCTTGTTTTGGGAAGTGCAGACTTTGTCCTTTGTTCCAGCTATATTTTTGGCTTGTGTTCCAAAATCTGGTCTGTGGGGTGGTACCTTATGCCTGGCTAAAGCCCTGTTGGAGACAGGCCATGTGCTGCCAGACGTGACGTAACCTCCAGGTTAAATTGCAAAAACCTTTTGGTAGCCTGGATTTTCCCCCAGCCTCGCTCTTGAGTGGGGGTCCCTTTTCACCTTTTCTTGCTTTTATAAAGGGTCTTCTAAACCCACATGTGAACAGCAGGAATGTGGTTGTTGCTCTCAGTGGGAGCCGGAGCCTGTTCCCTCCTGCCCCAGGTGTTGGGCTGGTGATGCTGACACAGCCCAGGGTTGGTGGGTGCCTGGTGGTAAAAACCATTTCCAAATAAACCAATTTTAAGCTTTTGGGGTCTAACCACATCAAACCAGCACTGCTGTGCAGGAATCATGTGGATATCCCATGGACTTCCCCAAAGGACCCTGCAGGGAGAGAGTCAGTACATATGGAGTCCATCTGGACACTGCTGAACTTCTGGGGAAAAAAAAAAAGGAGCAGCACAAGTCCAGCGTGAGCTTTTCCAGCCTCTTGTGTTTGATTTAGGTCCCGTAAGTTCAAGGTGGTTTTGCTGTGTTTGTCCTCAATCTTATTCCCTCCAGACCAGGAACCATCAGGAGAGACAACGATGGCATCACTACATGTAAAGCTCTGCTTAAAATAACCAGAACAAAGAAGTGCTTTGAGTTCTGTGATGATAATTACCCAGACCTAAAAATAGGCAGATGTTCTACTAGGCAGGGAGAAGTAACAGTGAGACAGGAATTGCTGGGAAACACCTGGCAAAGCTCTGATCAAGCCAGGTCATTGTTGGAGTTGCCTGCAGGTTTCCCACCCTCTGACCACCATTTACAGTGGCGCCACCAGAACTATAGGGGGGAAAAAATTGGCTTATTCATACAAATAAAACCAACAAAACCACTCTAGACAAAAAACCAGCTTCTGGAATATTAGAGTAAAAGCAAGGAAAACTGTGATGGAGGCCAGGACTGAGGCTGCTCGGAAGGGAGCCCTTCTGCTGTGTGCTGGGGTGGAGAATGAGCTTAGGGGGCCGTCAGGAATCTGTGACATTTAAATCCATGGCTGAGCTGCTGGGCTGTTCAATTCCTACAAATTAGGTTGTAGTGGGAGCAGAAATTCTAAGCATTTTGCAGTTCATTTGCAAGGATGAGCTTCTGCATTAGGGACTCAGGTGAGGAAGGCAAGGCCATTTGAGAAATTAGGTGAGACATATGAAAACCAAACCAAAACCCCCAATAGTTGGTACTCTAATTCTGAAAAGTGGCAGTGAAGTGTGGCAGTGTGGCCACAGCTCAGTCCACAGAACACCCTGTAACAAGTCAATTTGTCTTGGCAGCACTTGGCATTCCTTGTGCTGCCCATTCCTCCAAGGAAAATCACTTCCTGGGGGTTTCCACCTTGCTGCTGGTGGCTGCCACTGGAATTTGCTGAACATTTCTTGCACTGCACTTTTCTCATTCACTGCTTACATTTCAGCTTATCCATCTTCAGAAGACTCTAAAGCTTCTGGAGAACTGCTGGGTGCAAGTCTGGCCACAACCAGTAGCATCCCCTGGAGTTTGGACTTCACCTTCCTGCACAAAGCAGCTGCTTCTGGGATTTAAAGATATGCTCCCACTAAGTATGAAGCAGCGTCTTTAAAATCATCATTGGCATACAATACAACTGCTTTAATGCTGTAGTTGCTTTTGCTTATCTAGAACCCAGAAGGCTGGAATTGGAAATGGAAAAAAAAATCCCCTTTTAAATGTGGTGTTGTCTTGAAACTTAATTGAGAAATGTGTAAGATCAAATGTGTAAGATTTGCTGTAAGGTGTTGCTTCTCTGTTGTCCTGGTGCTGGATCCCAGCTGTGAGGTTGGGAGAGGCAGTTCAGGACACACCTTCAGCAGGAGCTGGAGAGAATCGCAGAACCATGGAATTGTTAAGGTTGAAAAGACCTTTGAAATCATCAAGTCCAACCATCAACCCAGCCCCAGCCCCATGTTCAGCACTAAACCGTGTCCTCAATGCCACATCCACTTGTTTCTTGAACACTTCCAGGGAATGGTGACTCCACCACTTCTCTGGGCAGCCTGTTCTAATGCTTCATAACCATTTCCATGAAAAACTTTTTCCTAATTCCTAATCTGAACCTTCCCTGGTGCAATTTGAGGCCATTTCCTTTTGTCCTGATGCTATAACTTATGATATAACGATGGCTGAAAACATCATAAGAAATCTCTTTATAATTCTTTTAAATCCTCACAATAAAGCATGAGCCATTTAATCCCATGATTGGGAAAGCAATTAATAAAATCTGTGTTTTTCCCCTGCATGGAAGTTGGGACACAGGACCCACAGAAGTGGTGGAGAAGCCCCGTGCCAAGGGCCAGGACGGCAGAGCTGCGGTCAGCAAGTTTGTTGTTGGATCAAAACAGCAGCACTCAGACTGTAAACTTACTTTGGGTTCCAATGGTCCATAAATAGGTTTCCAAAACATGTCTATTGTCCAACAAGAGATTTATTTATAAACTGAAAAAATAACAAGACTGAAAGAAAACCAACCCAAACCCTTTCTTGGCCAGCAGCGTGGACTGGACTGTGCTCTGTGTGTGTGCCTGAGATAGAACCTTCTGTGATGTTCCAAAAAGTGTTTAAAATAAGTGTTTCCCTGCAGTGGGGTGGTGCTGGGAGAAGTTGGCTCTTGAACAGCCAGCACAGTCCTGGCTGGAGCTAAGGCTGGAATGCTGCCTGCTCGCTGGACCAAGGTCCCACAGCATCATCCCTTCCTCCTTTTCTGCTTTTTATCTTTTTGCCGAGTTCTTTTTTTAATTTTTTTTTTTTTTTCAATGAGTAAAGATTTGGAAGAGAATCTAAAATGTTGCAGCATTTTCTGGAAAGTTTATTCCCACTTTGGGGTTAAAACTTTATTTTTGATGGGCTGATTTGTTGGCAAACATCACATGTTTGTACTCTTGGCAGCTTTGACGTGGTTTCTCTTGTGTTACTGGTATCACTGATGGGAGCTAGATCTAAGAACAGTAAATTGAATTTCTGATGTGTACTGAAGTGAGGGGCAGTACTTGTTCACAATTCTACACTCATTTTTATGTTAATTTGTGCCCATGCTCTGTTGAAAGCTTAATGTTCCATGATTGGCTCGTAACTGGAAAAGAAAGGAATCTTGATACCCAGTGGATTTTCTAGCACAGGATCACAGTGTGTGGTGAGACTTTAACCACCAATAACTTGCCATAAAGCTGTTTCTGTCTTGGGAACAGACCCTGAAAGCCAAAACAAAGAGAAAATAGATTTATTTCATTAAATGTTCCTTTCAGTAGTATCTTGGGAACATCAGCAAGAAGCAGAATATCTCCACTCAGCTTAGGAGTTGTTTTTCTCCCAAGTGTGTGTTGAGGCAGAGAAACCAGGATGTGTTTCTGTTCCTGGGGTGGGGATAAAGGCACCTGTGAGCAAGACAGGCTGTTTGAGGGCATCCTTGTTCCAAGGCAGGGCAGTGGGGAGCTCCAGAGGATGCAGCCCTTCCTCCCAGCAGTACTGACTTCACCTGCTCCCACCCCTTCTCCTTCCATCCCTCTGTCTCCATCCCACTGGGATTTTCCCCTGCTCCATTTTGCTCATTCCCTCTGCTCCTTCCCCCAGCCTCTTCCCATCCTTACAGCTGTCTGTCCATCCCTGTCTTTCATTTCTCTGTTCTTGTGCTTTTGTGTCTCCATAAATCCTCCTGCCCCACCCAGTACTGGTCCCAAGCCTCAGGGCCCTGCTTGGCTCCTCGGCTCCTGTGCTGACTCTGGGTGCATTCCCGGCTCTCGGCTGCTGCTCTGGGCCTTGCACAGTGTGTCAGGAGCATTTGGAATAAACAAGGATTTTCGTGTTTGCCAACTGCAGTGAGCTGCACTTCAGAGGCCAGAGCGGCTTCAGACATGACAGTTGTTTACGTAGGCCGAGGTGCGGGCTCTGGGAAGGCTCTGGCCGCTGTCCATGCCTGCTTCGGCAACTGGGAGAGGTTTTCTGGGAAGCGAGCGCTGCGTGTTGACAGGCGCATCCTGAAGAAAGGATCCTCGCTCCTTCCCAAACATGGGCAGCAGGAACCATCTTCCAGGCTCTGTCCCGAGGAGAACGTGTGCCCTTTCAAGTAAGACAAAACACCCTGAAGCAGCAGCAGACGTCTCTTGCTCTATTTTCGGCCCTTCCCTCCCAGTGCTATTCCACTGCCTGAGATTAATGGAAGTTTTCTAAATAAAATCCCATAAAATAACAGGATCTGGCAGCTCGGTGTCCCTTCTGCATGCCCCGTTTCTCTGGAGCATTTGCTGCTCTTTTGTAAGTGCTCATCACTGTGGCCGGAAGACTTGTCTGAGGAGCTGGGAGAAAACATTGCTGCTTAATCTTCCAACTTCTTTTTTGTCTGGCCAGAAAACAAGGGTTCCAGATTAATATCCCTCATGCATCAACACCATCCTTGCTTTTCTGTAGAGTTCTCTAGAGAATTACCTCCCTTGACTACAGATGGCCTGAGAGCAACACAGAAACCAGACTTCATGCTTGCCTTACAATAGTGCTTTTTCTGGCAGAAAAAAATACATTTCCAGCTTTTCCAGCTCTTTAAAAACAAGCAGAGAGGGTTGTGATTACCCTTCAGAGCCACAGTCGTCAGTTTGGGATGTGGTTGTACCTCCTGGAGCTGAAAAAACAACCCAGAGACTGTCCCACTGAGATGCTGGGAAGGTGTGAGGATTTGTGTGTGGCTGAGACAATCTAATAGTCAAAATGATTAAAAAAATAAAGTGACTTCTCAGGGGAACAAAATGCTGATTCCTGTCCAACTCAGAGCTCTTCTTTTACATGGCAGAGTGTACAGGTTAATGGTA
Source organism: Corvus moneduloides (assembly GCF_009650955.1). Taxonomy (NCBI): domain Eukaryota; kingdom Metazoa; phylum Chordata; class Aves; order Passeriformes; family Corvidae; genus Corvus; species Corvus moneduloides. Next base: position 5,098,147 of record NC_045489.1, on the reverse strand, counting down.
GTGTTGGTAAAAGCTTGGTTTTCTCTAATTCCTTAATAATTCTGGGGCATCTCAAAGTGCGTTGTCACTGAGCAATGGATTTTGGACAACTTAAGGACCTGAGCGTAATAAAAACTACTTGGATCTGAAATTACATTTACTACTAGGTTGTACTGACAGAGGAGTTTACAATTCCAAAGACTTTTCCCTTATCTTAGCCCTACAGAACAGTTCATGAAGGAAGTGCTCCCTTTTTTTTCCCCTCTGAGCTGTAGAACAACGGAGAAAAGCTTCCCCTGCTCCTTCCTGCTGCTGTTAGAGGCAGGCAAGGAAACCTCTTATCCAGAGCTTTGAGTCTGCTGAGAATGTTTTTATACAGCCTCTACACGAATTATTTCCTCGGGGCGGTATTAACTCCTCCAGTTTGATTTATTTTTAGCCATGATGAAAATTAGCAATATCCTTGTGTTTCGGGGTGCTCACACAGCGAGTCCAGCGGCTCCTGTGGTCGGAGGAATTACGTTGGCTTCGCAGCCCGGGGCAGGCAGCTTCCCTGCTGGAGCTGGGAGCACATTTCCCTCTGTCGGGAGAGCAGGATCAGTCCCTTTGTGCTGCACTGGGCTGGGTGCACCCCTCCTGAGGTCTGCTTGAACCTGCCATGGATAGAGCAGCTCCAGACCGAGTCAGGGGGCGCTTGAAGATTCCCTCCTTGGATTTGCCGGGCTGTGTTCCGCAGCCCACATAATTCAGGGCAGCGCTGTCCCCACACTCCCTGCTGCTCCTGGCGCTCCCAGCGCGGCTGGGTGCCCGTGGGTGCGGGGCTGTGCGGGCCGGGGCAGGGCCGGGGCAGGGCTGGGGCAGGGCCGGGTGCCCGTGGGTGCGGGGCTGTGCGGGCCGGGGCAGGGCCGGGTGCCCGTGGGTGCGGGGCTGTGCGGGCCGGGGCAGGGCCGGGGCAGGGCCGGGTGCCCGTGGGTGCGGGGCTGTGCGGGCCGGGGCAGGGCCGGGGCAAGGCCGGGTGCCCGTGGGTGCGGGGCTGTGCGGGCCGGGGCAGGGCCGGGGCAGGGCTGGGGCAGGGCCGGGTGCCCGTGGGTGCGGGGCTGTGCGAGCCGGGGCAGGGCCGGGGCAGGGCTGGGGCAGGGCCGGGTGCCCGTGGGTGCGGGGCTGTGCGAGCCGGGGGACGGGCTCCATATTTGGCTCCAGGCTGGCTGTCCCTGACCCCGGCAGCTCCGGGTTTGCCTGTGGCCGTATATGGAGCGGCTGCTCCGGGAGCTGCGGCTGACCTGAGTTAGCACCAGTGCAACATCTGTGTGAATCGCTGCTCCTGGGGCTCCCAGCTCATTAGGGTAAAGCCAGGCCTTGGACTGGCTTTGCAGTGAAGGGGGTAATTTGAAGAAAACAAATTTCCCGTTAAATTCCATTTTTTTATTGTTTGCCAGGATGTGCATGGTTGTAGTCTCCTTTGTGGTGGTAAAGTCATGCAAAGGGACAGCTGAGCATAAGCAGAACATCTCTGTGTCGAGAAGTCAGTCATTCATAATGACAGTAATAAAAACCACCTTCCATGTGCAGAGCCAGCACCGTGCTTGCCTCACAGATCCTGCTTTTCCCTTGGATGCTGTGTGAGTGCACAAGGATGGGTGGCATCAGGTGTGGGACCTCAGCCAGCCTCCCTGACACGAGTGAGGATGGGGATGTGGGGTCACAGCCCTCCAGGGACTGTACCTGCCCTGCTGACACACCCAGGACACAGCAGGGGAGGGGTTTTTGTGCAAACAAGCATGAACCAAAAATGCTTGGTGAGGTCTCTTTTGGCACCGAGGTGGACAAAAACTTGGACTCTAGAAGGAAGGGGGGTTCAGCCTGTGGTTCCAAGGGCACAGGGGAGCAGTGTGTACCTCAAATGTGCCTCCAGCAAACTCCAGTGCACCTGAAAAAACAACGTTCCCCTGAGTTAACTGTAAAACCTGGCCAGCACAAGGGCCCTGCTCACACTTCTGCTTTTGGGTGGGCACCTTTAAGGTTCACAACACGCACATGTGTGTAGGGACAGCATCTTTCGGCTTCAGCCTGTTCCGTTTTGTAGGAGCCAAGTCAAGGCTCAGCTCTGACTCTTCAGAAAATACTTTTTGATTCTAAGAATTTTCTTACCGCTCCCATTTTCAGCCTGGTTTGCACCCCCTGATTTCTGCAGCGAACCCCGGAACCGCATTAAAATTATTTCGCTGATTTTGTTTGCCATCTCTCTTTTGTGACAGATTAAAAAACAGCAACAAGATGTGTTAGGCTTCTTGGAAGCCAACAAAATTGAATTTGAGGAGAAGGATATCGCGGCCAATGAGGAGAACCGGAAATGGATGCGGGAGAACGTCCCTGAGGACAGTCGGCCAGCGAGCGGGAACCCCCTGCCCCCCCGGCTCTTCAACGACAGCCGCTACCTCGGGGTAAGGGCTGCTGCAGCTCTCCCTGTGCTCATCCCACTCACCTCCAGCTCTCCCTGTGCTCATCCCACTCACCTCCAGCTCTCCCTGTGCTCATCCCACTCCTCTGCCTCGCTGCAACAGCCTGTGCTTCACTGCGGTGAGCAGCAAGGCAGGGCTTGCCCAGCTGCAGTTGTCCAAACTGGGAAGGCTGTGGGAGGTGTTAGACATTTCCCCTATCTTGGGCTTTTAGTAATAATTGATTTTTGAATATTCCAGTCACACCATAGGAGAGATTGAAATGTGGACCTCTTGATTCGGATCCTACCTTACAGTGCATATGTAATTTTCTTTTCCTATGAGTTTTTTCCCATCTTATGGCTCTGAAAGTTCCCAGGTTTTTTTAAATCCTCATTTTCCCCATGATTGTGAACTAACACCTCACAGAAATCTGGCCCTGTTACACCAACCTTATGTTCTGTCACAAGTTCTGCCCATGTGGGGTTTGCCAGTAGGTGTGAATCTCCAGATGATATGAAATGATGTCTGCCATGATCATAAATCAGTTTTCTGATCCTTCTTGGGACCAGCTCTGTGTGCTGCTTGCACAGGGAAGGCTGCTGTGGTTCACTTACTCCAGTGCCTTGGACAGATTAAAACTCGTGTTGCAAACACAAATCCTACTGTAATTACTTTAATGCTTGATGAAAAGTAAGTTGCCCTGCAGTACTTGTACCCAGCAGGCCATGCTTGAATGATTATTAGATTAACTGTTAGTTTTATTTTTAAAACTTAGTATCTTCTGAACAGAGCTCACAGTGTGCATTCCTCTGGTCCTTTTGAAGTCTGGTTGTGTCCTGCACAGTCTGTAAGTCAGGACCTGCCGGTTTTGGACCTTTGTGAGACAAATCTGTGCCTACAGAAAGAAATTATTCTCAATGTGCCAAGAATTTTTCTTGCTTGTAATAGAAGCAGAACTTGAAATAATATCCACAGTGAGCTGTTGTGCCACTTGGCTCTCAAAATTTTACTGACTGGTTGTGACATGGAAAAAGGTTGTTTTGGAGTGACAGATAAGTAGTTGTCTGAGCAGGGTCTGGTCACAAGGTTCTTGCTATGGGTTTATATCATCCCCAGAATTTTGGTTGATGTAACATTGAACTTTTGAAATTCGGTCAGTTTAATGTTGCTGGGTTTGAGTGGCTACACTTCAGCTTTCAGGAAGGTAAAATTTAATTCTGTGCCCAGAATTTGAACCTCTTTCTGTCTTTATCTGATGTCTCTCAAGCATGAAGTTCCCTGTTTGTTCCATCTGATGCAGCACAACTGGCAGAGCAAAGAGCAAATTGGCTTTCCTGGCCCGTGCACAGCAGAGAGGCTGAACTGGAGATGCTGTGTGGGCTGGCATGAGCCCTGCTCCTCAGGCCCAGGAATTCCTGTCCTGGGAGACACTGTGGAGCAGGCTCACGGACTATGCACCAGCAAGATAAACAATCCCTTTGTTATCAAGCAGCCCCAGCCCTGTCAACAGAAGGGCTTCAGGGAGGATTTACCATAATCATACACATTTTTATCAAACCAGCATGCAAATGCTGCATGTGCAAATGAAACAATAATTTGATATCCCTGAAGTCCAGGCAGCTGGAATCTTCTGGTCCCTGTACTTTGTTCTGTTCCAGCTGCAGCAGCTTCTCCTTAGAGCTGCCCCTCTCTGCTGTTTTCAAACAGCAGTTGCTGTTCCTTAAGCTTTTACCTCCCAGTCAGTCAGGAATCTGGAGCAGCGGGCCCTAAACAGCTCTCCCTGACTCCAGGCTGAGACTGAGCTACTGCCTGCCTTGGGCTTCCCAGCCAGGACTGCTGCATCCAAACGTTACCCAGGAAAGCTAGAAGAGGCTGGTAATGTGCATCAGTTAAAAACAGAGAGCAGGAAAATCACAGGACTGTTCCCTGCTGAGTTGAGAAGTCGGAGTGAGGGAATTGTGTAGTAACTTGAACAACAGTGAGATTGCACAATACTTCTGAGTTCCTTTAGTTGGGGTTTGACAACTGGTATTTCTTTTTATTTATTTATTACCTTAATTTTCCTGGGAAGTGGCTGTGTGTGTTTAGGGCATTTGTAATACACTGTGAGTGAACAGTGCCGCCCCATTGCCTTCACTTGCACAGACTAATCCTTAGTGGGAAATGTGGTGGGAAAGGTGCACTTTCAGTGTAAAAGTTCCAGTTGAACTTCTGACAGATTTAAGAGCTGGAGTCCACAGTTGCACAGCTGTCATCATTATCAGGAATTACAATGACATCTGGGAACATCAGGGTTTCTGAGGACAAGGTCCAGTCTCAGTTGCTTCTGCAGGAGGAATGTCCATACCAGATCAGTGACAATACCTGTCTTGTGTGGAGTCTGTCCCTCTGGGAAAGGCTGGAGCACCTCACAGCAACATCTCGTTGGGATATAGAACGAATTCCCAGCTTGTCCCTTTCCAGCCAGACCAGTTTGTGTGCTGTTAGTGCTAATGCCACGTACTTGAGGTGATGCTGGATTTTGCATTTGGCCACAGGAAGCAGTTTGCTTGGTGTGGGTTGGGTGACACCCCAAACTGAGCTGAGATTACTTCTGACAATTCACTCCTCTGTCTTTTGTTCCCTCTCCCTTCTGCCATGATGAAGGACTACAATGCTTTCTTTGAGGCGCGGGAGAACAACGCCGTGTATGCGTTTCTGGGCTTGACTGCACCTCCTGGGTCAAAGGTAGGTGAGCACCTCCTCACAGTGAGTCCCAGCCTGTGGCTTACACCACCTCCTCCTCTGCTCAGAATAGGATCTGGCACATGTGGTGTCATTGCCCCCATCAATCTCCCTGGGAGATACTCAGTCTCCAGAGGCTCCCAGGCTTCAGCTTCAAAAGAGTAGTTAATATTTGCACTGAAGAACACATAAGAAATCTAGATGAAAAAGATTATCCCAAAATAAAAGAATGTTTTCAATTCAGTAAAAAAAATTAATTCATGTGAAATTTTGATGAGATTTTTCTACTAGAAAATCCCTTGAAACCAGAGCCACTGTTTCTGAAATAACATGGTCTTGCTTCAGAGTAATTTCTTCCTCCAGCTTGTTATCCAAAGCTTATTTTCCTTTGCCAATTACAAACTGAGCTGCTGCTTTGTGGATGCAATGGGCTGGAATTCTCCTTTTGATTTTGATAGGATAAGACAAGCCTGCTTTATACGTTTCACTTGACAGCAGCAGGATCCTGCAGGTCACTTCCAGCTTTCTTGTTCCAGTGGGTAAACACACCGCTCCCTTTCAGCTTTACTCATGTACGAGTCGAAGGTCATGCTGTGCACATCACTAAGAGACCTAATTTTAAAGGTGGATGGTGACCCATGAGCAGTGGGTTGTGGGGCAGACTGCAGGTTGTGAGGCAGACTGAAGCGGTTTTGGGAGCCAAATTTCCAGTAGTAGCTCCACTGATGGGAATGATGTGATGAGGAAAGAGTTCCACAGAGCAGAGCCCAGGATCTGCACCCCAGCATCACCCACCAGCAGCGTCAGACCAGCTGCGCCCAGGGCCTGGTGAGGTTCCTTGGAACATCTGCAGTGCACTGCTCCGCAGAGTATGCAGGATGGAGCCAAGCAACCAGGAAGCTATCCTGACACTGCGGGATGCAGGGAAGCTCCTGCCTTTCCCCTGGGAAGTGCAGGGGTAGCAGAGAGCAGCTGCTGCCATAACAAATCAGGTCACCTGTCTCAGTAACGCTGGGAACATCGCTGCTTCCAGACCTGCCGGCTGGCAGGAGCAGCCAGCATGGCTGTCAGGAACTCTGCTTCTGCCCTAAGGGATGCTCCCATTCTGTCCTCACCTAAGGAAAAGGTGAATTTTAAACAGGAGGGTTAGAACACAGTTGTACTCTGCTGAATTTCCATGTTGTGTTGGGCTGCTGACGGTAAATAACCTTTGCAGAAGTGACCTTGTATCCCTTGCATCCTGCTCTGGGGCTGATTTTGGGAGTCCCTCCCACAATTAAGATGTCCAGTCAAGTTGACTGCCAGCTGCTGAGGAGGGTACACGGATTTGTAGGTGCTGAAATCGGCATTTCCAGCATAGCTGTGTGCAGCTTGGATATAATGCTGTAGGGAATGACATGGCATCTGCAGAAAATGGCAGGAGGCTGGGAGAAGCCTTGGCAGGAAACTTTCATTCAAATCATCAGGAGAGATTTGGGAAGTTATTTGACCCTGAACACAAAGCTTTAATATTAATGCTAAACAGGACTGGCTTAGAAGTGAGCATGGAAAATAGAAGTAACTATTTTCTGAGCCCCAGTGGTTTAGTTTGTCCTTTGGATCTACAAACTCTGGGAAAGGCTGGCCTTCAGTTTACCTTAAATATCTCTACTTCAAGCAGTATGGGTGGATTTTAAAGGGAGAGGATTTTGTGAGTTAAAAGCTATGTTTAGTTATTTCTTTATTATGGATTTAAGGACTGAGAAGATGCTCAGTGAGGGGCCTTGATGGAGAAATAAGGAAAACTATGAAAGAGGGACAGTGTCAAGCTTGGAAAGCTGAGCCTCTCCCAGATAACTTGCAGGACTATGCCCAAGGAAATGGAGTTTGACCTCCAAGAAGAATAGGTTAGCAGGTTACTTGTATCAGCCTTCCTGGGTGTGAGGGAAATACCAGGAATCCTCTCCAGCTTTCCACTGTCTGTTCTAAAGAGAAGTTCTTTGTCTTGCAAAAAGAAAGCCAGTGAGGTGTCACCACTGCAGTGCCCTGGGCTGGTTAAGGGAGTTGTTACAAAGCCAAGGGAACCTTCTCCTCTTTCTTACCATTCAAAGAACCGCTTGTCTTTTAGAGAATATCAACCATGCTGCTTTTTTCCAGGCTTTGTAGCTCTTTTTTGATCTTCCTTTCATTGTTCACCTGCCTTTTGTGCCGTGGATGGCTGGGATGTCCTCGCACGAGGCCTGTGGGTGCACAGTACCATCATAGCCCCGCTCTCTGACCCATGACAGGCCAGCAGAGCAGAGCAGGGGCCAGGAGCACAGCAGCTCCAAGCCAGGCTCTTCCCACGCCCTGAGTTCAAAGGCAGAATGAGGGCAGTTAGCCAGGAAAACCAGAGTGATCCACCACGTCCAGGATACGGGAGATACGCGTGGGACTTCCTGCCCTGCAGGCTGGGGTCGCCCACTGTGTCTCCTCTCTTAAAAAAATCTTACAGACTTCTTGGAAATTCCCCTCTTAGTCCTTTTTCCTCATGTGTTTTGTTTGTTCAGCAATGCTGGCTCATGGTAACAATGATACCGAATCTGTTATCTTGAGTATTTCTGTGCAGTCACAAAAGCAAACGGCTCCAACACATCTTAGCAGATGTTGAACTTTGTCCTTTCGAATGAGCCAGGCTGTCCCCACTGAGGTGCTGCACTGAGGGCAATGGGAATTCGTCTCTCATTTGTCTCCTTGTAGGTCATGGTGCTGCTAGCAGGTAGTTGAATTATTCTGCAGTCAAAAGTACACTCGGAGAAACCAAAAGGAAATTCCTTTTGCATTTCTTCTGTTGTCATTCTGTTCCCATTTGTGATCACCTTACAAAGGCTGAAAGAAGACTGAAAAATGCAGGTTATTGTTTTACAGTGTTTGTTTCTGAAACGTACTGAGAAACTACTAACATGCAATTCTCTTCTGCTGTTTCAGGAAGCTGAAGCACTGGCCAAGCAGCAAGCGTGAATTTCAACTGCCTTAAATGTCTGTAAAGGGAATTTCCACAGCTTTTTATAAAATAGTCCAACTGTCTCTGCTTCAAGAAATGTAGATGTGATTTCTAACATTTGATTGGTGCTTGCAGCATTCACTGTCAGTAACACAAATTGAACACAGGATGGAAATGGGAATTTCAGGGTAGGGAGCAGGAGCGGGTTCTGATGGAAGCCGAAGCAATCAGACATGAATGAGTTACATTTAGTTTAAACTGTCCTGGCAATTCATCCATTTTGTGTAAACTTAAAGAAACTATTTTAGTACTAAAAATGCAGATGGGTTTTACTTAGAGATCTGGCTATTTAAACTATGGAAAACAGCATCTAAAACCTCGTCAGATACTAATTTAGTGCCTGAGCTGCCTCAAAAATGTTACTGAGTTACACAGTAATTTTTCAGTGTCTTTCCTGGTTTCAGATGAATTTGTAGGTGGTACCGTGTAGTTTGACCATTGTAGTCACTTTGGAAAGTTGTGTTTGTCTTCTGTAGAATGGATATTTAAGGTTTGTATTGTTACACACTGTACAGATGATAAAAACCCCAACAAACCCCATGTATTTCTCATTTAAGTGATCTGTGTGGGCTCTTTGGACAAAAAGGGATGTGGGCAATGGACACAGGTTCCTCACAGCTGCCTAAGCACGAGCGATGACACATCTGGGGCAAGATTCAATGTTGCAAACAAGCCAAAACGCCAGAAATGGCATTTCCTTACCTGTGTAAGGGTGAAAGCCTTTAATGTATTTCTCTACAAAAATACCAGTTCACACTGCTTAGAGCATTAAACATCTCACTGCATGTGCAAGTAGCCATTAGGTTCATAAAGTATTTTTCCAAATGAGGAAATAAATGTTTGAATAGCAAAAGTTACTGTAATTAAGCAAGACTTCTCTTTTTTTAAGGTTTAAAAACTTCATTTCCATTCTTATTGCCATATCATAAAGCTATCACAGGAATTGCAAATCTCTCAGTGTCTTGTGTGGGTGAATTTACCACGTGCAATATTAACCTGTGTGTTCTCCCAGTGCTCATGAGGGAGCCTGTAATTCCTGGCCATATTTTAATTCCTGATTTATGATTTTGGGAGCCTGGGAAGCAGTTTGAAGCTTGTGCTTACAAAAGCAGCACAGTATCACAAGGCAGAGGGAGGGATGGATGCTGCCTTGCCTTAAAGATTAACACACACAACTGTACTTTTTTATTAACAGCTTTCGTCAGGAATTACTGCAGTTCTGTGAAATTTAAGATCTTTTGGGGATGGAAGTTCGGTTGTTTTAAATCCAGCATCAGATTTTTGTTGTTCACTATGATTTCATCTTTCTGTACGAGGTGATTTTTCTTTCTTAATATTGGCTGAATCTTCCTCTGTGTCTAAATTCCTGCTCAAGTGTTTGGGAACTGTGGAATACTACATGAAGTCTGGTGAGGAAAGTGGGATTTGACACACAAGTCTCTATACCCACCCCAATTTACTGTGTTTCCTGTGCAAGTTTGGTGAATTACAGCCATTATTTTGGAGAAGCTGTAATTAAAAGTTGCTGCCAAATTCTGTCAGTTCAGCGACCCAAAACATTCTGGAACGAGGTCAATCCCTGTCTCAACAGTCAAGAAAACGGCCAAGTTTAAGAAAGCAAAGTCACTGCCCTCATCTGTCCCCCCCTTGCCATATGGGAGTGTTCAAACTGTATCAGCATTCCTAAGGCAGCTCTGGTGAGCCAGGCTGAATTATTCCTTTGTCTGGGGAACAAGGCACCGACACAAACTGAAAATACCGAAAATCTCTTTGTTGTGTGTGTAAAACTTGAGTTTTTTGATGCAGATCTCTTGCATGACTTTAGGAGTGCCAGGAATCTGTTACCTCTGTGCTGGTTTTCTGTTTCCATGGGTGCAAGAACTGAATTTTTTCTTTTCTTTCTTATTTTTTTCCTCTGTAGAAAGCAGTCATTGAGGATTTAACCTGTATATTAACCATTCCTTTATCATTCCAATAAAGTTGTTTTAGGACACTTTCTCACACCATGACTTGTTTGCATGTTTTGTTCACAGTTTGAAGTTTGAAGCTGAAAAAAGTGGAGTTTTCAGATGAAAATACTGCTTTTTAAAAGTTCAGGATTTATACAAGGTGAATGTCAGGGATTCGCTGCTGCTGTGGGTGAAGTCTGCTGGGCTGGATCCCTCACCTGTTGCAGCTAATGGGATTTAATTACTAAATGGGATTTAATTTAGGATACACCTACCCAAACCAGTGTGTCAAGGTTTGGGTTATTTCCCACATTATCCTGCCTTCCCACTCATTCCCCAGGGCAGGGACCGGTTGGAAGTGGCCGGGACACAGCAGCTGCTCCCACACTCACAGAGCTCGCCCACTCCTCCTCTGCTTGTTTACAAACTGTAATTAATTAGCTTTATGCTGCTTACAGCAGGGAGCTGTGGTATTTCATATTTGTGTTGCCACAGGGCAGGGCAGGATAAATTTTAAACTGAAACTTCACTTTTACCTTCCCTGTTTGCCTGGTACATCAGCAGGTACCTCCCTCCGGCTTCACGTGCTGGAAGTTCTGCACCCCCTGGAAGATCTGAAGAGTTACAGAAATGGCATTCTCTGCCTCTGACCTGCCCTGAGATTTGCCCAAATTCCAGACTTCAGTTCACATCCTCTGGAGGAAACCAATAACCTGATCTTTTAAAGAGTGGTTTGTAATTTTTACAGGATCAGCTGCTGTGTGAGCAGCTAAAGCACAGCCAAGCACCATCAGTCACAGGATGCCTTCTCAAGGGGATTATTGCTTGTCCCTCACACTTGTCCCTCTGTAGTGTCTTAGAACTGGCCCATGAGATGGGAAGAGGGCCATGAATGCCATTTCTAAATTGTAATGAATACCATTTACTTCCCCTGTGTATCCACTCCACTTGTTCAACACAGAAAAATCGCTGCTTTTCTTGCTTTTTTTTTATTAAAAAGTCTGAAAACCCCAGTTGTTATTCGTTAATGTAAAGCTCAATAAAAATAGTTTCCCAAAATCTTTAAAAACCAAGCTACATGTGTGCACACAATGTGTGACAACTTTCCCTACACCAGGTTGCTCAGATCCTAATCCCATGGCACAAATCAGTAATTCCCAAATCTTTACCTTTTATTTAGTTTCCTGCAGAAGTATTCTGTGACTTACCCATATTCTGTGATCTTGGTAGGATGTTTTAGATTGAAAGGTTCATGATGACAATTTTGAAGTTTTTTATTAAAAATTTTGGTCTGTCTTGGTAAAGTTTTGGAAATGCAAAAGGATTGTAAAAATCGAGGTGATGAAGTAGAAATTGCTGGTTTACTACAGGTGAGCACAGTAGTGAGTACTGAGTATGCAAAATAAATTTATTTAGTTCAAAATACATGTGTTGTATTCATGAAGTATCAGACTTGGCTCTGTATATATTGTAGCAGTAATATATAGTAATTATATTGTTGTATATATCTATTTATACACATACACAATATATGTTATTCCTATATACTATAATTCCTTACAGTAATTCCTTCTCTCACAGGTTAGTTTATTGATATCATCAGGAACCTGGCCATTTCTTCGTTTTAATTTGCTCAGTATTTCAAAACCCTTAAATAAAAGGCAACCAGCACATCATTAATACAATGCCAGCAGCACTATAATTCCCATGTGGCCTCAGTTCTTTCCTGAGCCCTTTCGCAGCACGCAGGGGAGGCTATTTTGTGTTTACACGCAGCGAAGTGGATCAGAGCCAGGACGGAGCCCACGTCCCGCCCGGCCCCGCTGTGAGGGCCCGCAATGGCGCCCGGGCCCCGCTGCGCCGCCGCCACGCGCCGTTGCTGTGGCAACCAGCAGCCACTCAGCGGCCGAGGCGGGCCCTCCTCGCTTTTCTATTGGGCGATGCCGCTGTCAGTCAGCGCTAAGCCCCGCCCCGCACCCGCCTAAGCCGCGCCGGCTGAGGGCGGCCGACTGAGTTCTGTGTGGTGGTCCTGTGGAACAGGCGTGGTGTTGGGCTGTTCGGGTGAAATTCCCTTTGGAATGGAAAATAAAGGGCTCGCAACAGCTGTGCTTAGGGAAAAATCCCCAACATAAAACGTTTCGAATCAGCTAATATCTATTTCATGTTTATGTGCATGCAATACTCAGCCTGTGCTGAAAGAAGGGTCTCTACATGCAGTCACAGTTCCTATAATATCATTTAGTGTGGTAGCATTTATTTTTTCCATATACGAATGGTACTGTGAGAGTAATTTTTAATTCTTTTTCAATATGTATTCGTCTCTAAATTCTGACATCCTTGCCTTGCTGTTTGTCCTCACTGCAGACTGTGCTCAGCTTCTGAAATAACTTTGGTTCTATCTCATTCTGACTTTTATTTTTGTAAATAAAAGGGAATTTCTTTTTGGTAAGATCTTATTGAGAGAATACATTGATTTCCATGGATATTGATACATTTAACACCTGAATCCCAGACTGGTTTGTCACCATGGGCAGGGACATCTTCCACAGATCAGCTTGCTGGGTATGCAGTGGAAATTGGCTTGGTTTTAATCACTCCACACAAATTACCTGACTTGATTTCTTCCTCTCTCTCTCTGTTACTTTTGTGTTTTGTTGAAACAGCTGCACAAGAATTCCAGCTGCAGCTGGCACTAATTACAAGCCTGGCGAGGTTTAAAACTACTTGGAATTTGATCCATCCTGGTTCCTGCCCGCCAGGACTGTGGGCAGTGATTCTGCTGGAGTCCCAGCCACACTTTCTGTACAGAAATTGCTCATATAAGTTTACTAAAAATCAGATAATTTTGAACAGCTTTTAAACATTAAATGAGTTTTATATAAATTTGGTGGGAGTAAAAATAGCTTTCATTTCGCCTCCATTAAAACTGAAGTCTTCTGTGAAATACGGGTGAAAAGAAGGGAAGAGGGGTAATTTTACTGACTTCATTGAACCTGTATGGCCAGAATTACTCCAAACCTACTTTCTAAGGTACAGCATGAGTTCCCTCTGGCAGGGGGCAGGGTCAGATTAGATATTAGGAAGAAATTCTTCCCTGCGAGGGTGGGGAGGCCCTGGCACAGGGTGCCCAGAGAAGCTGTAGCTGCCCCTGGATCCCTGGCAGTGTCCAAGGCCAGGCTGGACAGGGCTTGGAGCAACCTGGGACAGTGGAAGGTGTCCCTGCCCATGGCAGGGGGTGGCACTAGATGAACATTTGTGTCTTGCTCCTGTCATTAAACAGTGTCTTTTTAGAATCCTTTATCTAGTACTTAGATGAGATTCAGCTTCTTATGTATTGGGGGTTTTTATCTTCTGGAAAAAGGAAAGTTAGAAAAGGCTTCAACAGAAGACTCCTCAGACTGTCTGTGGGTTGGACCCTGTGCTGAGGGGTGGGGTGGCTCAGTGCATAAACTTGGCTTCAGCTAGAAGAGGACAACTGAAACCACCATGGGAACACCTGGGACGTGCCAGAGGTAATTTCTGAGCCCCAAAAAAGTGGTTTTGGTCAACGAGCAACACGATTGCGCAGAGCTGTCCATTGGCTGCTGCTTTCCGATTGGCACATTTTCATGTTTTCATTTTATAGACACAGGGTATTTAATCAAAAAACGGATGGAAGGAAGTTGCCAACTTCTTTCCTATCAGTGGCACATCACAAGACTCTAAATTTAGCTGTGTGTTTCCAGAGGGGAAGTGGTGTAAGTCCACAAGTCAGCTGAGCAGCACCGAGCTCCTGCCGATGGAAGTGGAATTTGGTTCTGATTTTGTTCCGCCCAGCACAGCCCTGACCCTCTGCTCCTTCCCGTGCCCTGCTCTGGCAGTCAGCAGCTCCTCGGCACCGTACTGTGGTCAGAAACATCTCAATTCATTTTCAGACATCCTCTTTTAGACTTAGCCCTTGCTTTGTGTTCAAAAACCGCACCCTTTCCCAGTGGGGTTACTTCTGTTTTATGAGGAAAAAGAGCCGGGGAACTACATCATGAGTGCGTCAGACTTTTTCTGCAAGGACAGCAGTGAGGAAAGAGTGTGTAAGTATCAGCCCTCTCCCAGCAGCTGTAGCAGGAGAGCTCTGGGCTCGGGGAAATCCTCCTCGGACCCGACTGGGCTTGGTAAGTTGGGCTTTTTGTGCCTTTCTCTTTTCCTTATACTTTGTTCCAGAACGCGGGAACCACTTACTTTATTTGGAGGGGATCCGTTTTTCCAAGATTACCATATTTTAGCTCTTCACAAGCACTTTCAAAGCAATAAACCAAAATTTATCAGCAGGGAAGGAGCTGGGTACCTTGAGCTCCTACAGACCAGGATAAGGACCTGGTTACCCACATCCTACAAGGCACACAGCATTCCAAGTTCCATCGACCTTTAGCAAGATTTGGACTGCCAAGTATTCGTCTTTTTTTGGAGATTGGTTTATCAAGTCCCTGAAGTGCTGAAGAAAGTGTTGCCCTGCTTTTTGCATATGTAAATAACTCTGTAGATAACCAGGTCTCCTGCCTTTCCTGCCTGTTTTGGCCTCAAAATTCCGATATTACTTTCAGCTTCAGGGAGGGAACAATAAAAAAACCCAAAATAAAGAACCCCACAAAAATAAAAAATCAAACACTTGTGCTGTACTAACGTGTAAATTTCAGGGGGAAGGTGAAAATTTCTGTCTCGCAAATAACTGAAGTTTTAGAATATCTCCTGGAAGGAGCACTGGGATTGAAAAGTGACCCAGTGTAGCGAGTTTCAAATATACCAGGGTGTACAGGCATGGTGAAAAGTGTTGAGGCACAAGCACCCTTTGGGTATGTGGATACTTTGATTATGAGAGATTAAAAGGATATTTGAAGAACTGAATGATTTTCTTAGGTTCATGTTTCCCATTCCTCCATAAAAGCAGCGGTGATGATCTCTTCAGGGAGTTCAGGTCGGACTCTCAGTGTGAAGATTCCCATTGATTTTAACAGTCAATGAATTGGAAAGGAATGATAAGGAATCATTAAATGTAGTAAATTATTTTGAGCCACTTATCTCTTCACTATTATCACTGTTGGGGAAGGCAAATTAACTATTTATGTCTTTTAAGTTCATCATTAAAAGGGACTCCAAATACATTTGAGCTGCATTTTGAATACAGTTTTATTATACTTGCAGGACTCTCAGTATCTTTTGAAGCTCCTTGGCACCTCACAGGAGGGCTCAAGTCAGAAACAACCTCTAAATATGAATTTAATCTTTATTTCTTTTCTGTGTCACCTCTTTAGCTCTTGGAAATGGTTGCCTTCTAATGGAAAACATTGATTGATTACTGATGGTATTGATACTGACAAGTAAAATGATTTTGCTGATTTTTACAGCTTATAAAGTACAATCTGTCCCAAGTAGCCATGATGCAGAAGAGACCTGGGATGTTACAGATGAAGCAGCTGATTAATGCCCTCCCTGTATCTTCAGAATGATTTTTGTGGACATGGTAAAGAGGAAAAGCATGCAGTTTAATGTTTGCTAAAAATAAATGCTTGAGAGGGAAAGAAAAATCACTGTCTTTGTGAGAAGTGCATTGTTCATTGATAATAATAATAGTAATAATAATGTAATTATTATATAATAGTTGTTGTTGTATTGTGCCTGTCTTTCAGTCCTGGGGCTCCATGGAACTCTGGTGATCCCTGTTGCTCACACTTGTCATCATGCTGGCAGAAGGCATCCTAACGAGGCTCATCTATAAAGAAAGCTGTCATCCAGATAAGCCTCGCAAATCTCCTGCATCCCAAAAGGCTAAAGAGGGAATCTGGAGACAGAAACTTGTAGACATCCCAAAAATTAAAGGCTTTGCTGATGGATGTGAGAAGCAGGGGGAGCTCTCTGCCAGAAGCAGCAAAGTGGAAGCCGGGAGCGGCCCTCGATGGGGATCCATAGAAAAGGAGCCCTCAAAAGGTCAGGAAATGCTGGCTAAAGGAACTGCATCCCCAGCTTTACATATCCCCAAGAGAGGAGGAAGCCTAGACCGGGTGGATTTGTACAGATCCTGGCCATGCAACAGCATTTACCAGAACTATCCTGACCTGCAGATCGGGGGGGACTGTGTGGGGGGCCACACGTGTGACTCCGGCTGTGTCCTGGACCATGTGTGGGATGAACTTCCCGACGGCCCCGTCCTGCTCTCCATAGATATTCCCCTAGGTCAGTCCCCCATTCCGTGTGAGCATCCCAAAAATCCCAGTGTGATGTCCCTGCCTGGAGATGAAGCTGGAGAAAGGAGCATTGTGCTCAGTGAGGAGCCTCTTTCCAACTCCACACTCAACAAGTACATGGAAGCCAAAGTGGCAGAGCTCTACAAACAGTTTTTTGAAGAAAGCCTGGCCAGATGTGGTTCCATAACAAACCTCCTCGCTGGCAGCTGGATAAGGAACAGCCTGGACCAGATAAGTGTTCAGATCTCCCAGGAGCAGAGCATAGAAACATCCAAAGCCAGAGGAGCCCTCTTGCACTCGTTGGCTTTGTTCAGCTCCCGCAACGCTCCCAACAGGAACAGCTCTGAGTTCAGCACGCCAAACCTCCAAATCTCCAACATAGTGGGTGCAAAATGGAGCTGCAGGATGGAATTCACATCCTGACTGAGCTGCTGAGCTCAGGAGAGGGATGGGATTCGGGTGTGAATGTTTCACTCCAAGGATTAGGTTGGGAAATGGGAACATTTACACACTACACTTGTTGTAATTAATATTTTAAGGCTTAAACCCCTTTGGTAGCAAGGGAAGTAAAGGTCACTGTTTTCCATTTTCTAATGGAGAATTTGAAATTAATTTCTCTCCAAAATACTGGTTAATTGTGTTTCTATAATATATATATAATCATAGAACTGTTGGAAATAAGCACTGAGATCATCAAGTCCAACCATTAGCCCAGTGCCACTAAATCAAGTGCCACATCCACATGTGAAAGCATTTAATTTTCTGCAAAATCAGCAAGCAAAGATGACTGCAGCATTCCTGAAAAAGTAGTGCAAGATTCCTGCATCTGCATTTGGAAATTTAAGTGCAGATTTTGGTATGGAAATACTGTTGTTTAGCTTTCAAACACATTTTCTCCCCTTGTTCTTGCTTCTCAGAAAATATTTCAGCTGGAAATTACTCATTATGTCATCACTGTAAAATGATAGATGAATTGGACTGTTACCTGCTCTGCAGAAGTTTTTTCTAATAAAGTTTTTTTGTTGGGTGTTCTTGCTTGTGGTTGGTTTTTTGTTTTTTTTTTTTTGTTTTAATCCAGTACCTTTATTTCTTGGACATTTCTTAAAATCATCTCTGAGCTGAAAGGAAGTATCAGTGGGATTGAGAAGAAGCTGCTCCTGAGGGAGAAGTGATCTGAGTGGGCAAAGTAAAGACTTCTCTGTCCTGATTAAAATGACGGTAAGATAATTCCTGATAAGGAAATAAATTAATAAAATCAGACTTATACACATCCAAGACCTAACTGGTCATTGCCTGATCCATAATTCCCACTGACCTTGGTGCAAGGAATATAAGCAATACTGAATCTTGTCCTTGCTTTCTAGGAGCATGAGAGGAAAAGGAGGATTTGCTTCCCTATGCATTGCCCTGATTCCATGTGTGTCTCATTAATCCCCTTCTCAGCGTTCAAAATCAAGCCAGGAGTCCTTTGGAAGAAGCCAAATGACTTCATTAAATTCCAGAGGAGTCCAGGGTGGGCAGAGCTCTCCAGATTTCCTTGGTGGAGGTGCAGAGAATGAGTTAACAGAGGGTGAGAGGGAAATATTCCAGAGGGCATCAATAGCCAAAGGGTTTGCAATTAATCCATGGCAAGAGGTGCTCTGTGGCATTTGTGCTGCCATGCCCCAGCCCTTGGTTCCCCCTGGGATCTATTTATAGTTCAGGCCGAAATCTGGAAAGAAGTTAATTGCACACGGTTCTTCCTCAGGAAATGAGGAAGTCGGAGGTTAAATCTGAGCTCCAGACTCCGGTGGTTTTCAGTCCTTCCCAGCGCTGAGGAATGCGTTGGAGGAGCCCCTCTCTGCTGTGCTGCTCACCTCAGTCCCAGCCCCAGGGATTGGAGTCAGCGGATCAGCAGCAGCTGCTGCCGTGGGAGAATCCCTGATGGATCTGCTTCTCTATCCCCATGACAGAAATGGAGTGGCAGAGGAGAAAACACATAAATAATGGGAGTTTGGCACAACCTGAGGTTATTGGCAAGTTGTGTTCATCCCATCCCTTCTCAGGCCTGGTTTCAGAGCTCATTTTTTAATTAGTTTTTTTACATATGTGGATAATTTTAGCTGGAATGAAAATAAAACCACACAACAGCAGTGTTTTGAGGAAAATGGGTAATTTGAACCACCCCAATGACATGTGTTTTCGCAGCACAAATGAAGGTGCAGATAAATGCACGTGGTTAATGGAAAGTAGAGTGTGTTTTGTTATTGATTTTATGTAGTTTTGCCCATGGAAAAATATTGTCCATGTTCTGCCCCCCCCAGCATTTGTTATTCAGGTTTAATCCAGAATTTAGGTAACTTCTCAAAATTAATTTCTCTCTGTAGGAAGAAAGATGTTGCTGCAGAATACATTTTAGGGGCAAAATCTGGGAATTTCTAAAAAGATGAGACAAACACATTTATTACTCACTTAAATACTATTTTAATTTCAATTCTATTTTAATTGACATGTTGCAATCCATGACCTGCTTTGGATCTATTTATATTTGGAAGATGCTGAGTCCCATTTTGTGTTTGAGTAAAGCTCCATCAGCTGCACTGGACCTGTGCCAGTTTTCCCTAGCAGGAGAAATGCCTCGGTGAACCCAAATTCCGTGGGGAAAATCCCTGGAAAGGTGCTTTTCCAGCCCGCTGAAGGGCAGCAGCTGGATTTCATTACAAAGGAAAGCAGTGCCATATTTTACAGGGCAGACATCCACGGCCAGATTCTGCCTGGAGTTGATTTTTATCCACATGCCAGAAAATCGATGTTGGAGGAGAAATGCTGGCAGGGAATTTTTACCTTCATATCCAACTCTCATTCTGTGTTCCCACAGAAGAATAGTCACCAGGTCCTGGGACCCAGACCCTGTAGAAAGCTGAACTCTAGTTAAATTCCCCCAATCCTTTGGTCAGGATGTTCCTCAGTCTGCCTCAGCTGTGGGAATTAAGCCCCTCTAGAAGGTGACTTCATCTGCCTAGAGGATAATTGGGATTTTTACACATTAACAATCTTTCTGAGATTTATTAAATAGTCAGATGGTGATATCTAGTGGTGGTTTCGTTTAGTACCTTCCAGGTCAGGATTTCCAGAGCTTTACAACCATTTTGCAATGAAATCTCAGAGTCTTTCTTTCTCTGGAGGGAGGATTATTTCCCGCGAAAAGGATGCCCAGGTGTGCAGAACGACCACTTCCATCAATTAATGTTCTATTCAAGTTAAAATATAGAAGGTTTTAAAACCTGGAAGGCCAAACCCTTCCCTTTGGGACTGAAAAATCTGACAATCAGAAAAATCTCTAACACTAAATACCTGTATTTTTCATTCATCTCTCTTTTAAACAGGAAAATGCCATTTGCTTGTTGAGCAAATGAGACTAAATCTGAGTGGCTTATTTTTTCACCCAAAATGTAAAATACTAATCTGCTTTTCATGGGCTGAAATCTACTTTTTAGCAGTGTTCTGTCTTTCTCTCCGCTAATTTATACATGGCATAGCAAAACTGATTTTTTCTCTCTGTTTTGCCCGTTTTACATACAGATTTCAAAAATCCAGACACTTGATTGTAATTAACCTAATTTTCTTTTTCTTTACCAGAAGATCCTCACCACTTAATCCTTGCCTGCTTTTCCTTTGAATTCGTTTATTTGTGGTAATCCCATCAATCTGTTGGGAATATAAATCACTTGTGAGGGTCAGTGGTTGTTTGGTAAATGAGTGCCCAGGTGCTAATGAACCTTCCACTCCCACGTCCACCATCCTGGCTGCCTTCTGTGGGGAAATAAAAGGGTTTAGTATGGAGCTGTGACTCCCAGGAGGTTGAAGACCTTCCTTTTCCCATCCTGATCCTTGTAGGGGTTGTGGATATTCCCCTTTACTTGTGGGCTATGCTCTTGGGAAGGCAGGAAATCTGGAGGAATATTTGCTACACTGGAGCAAAGCAGGGGCAGATTTGTCTCTGGAGCTGAATTACTGAAACTTGCACAGAATGTGTGGGGAGTCCCATGTGGTCTGTGTCCATCAGGGCTTTGTTTTCCTTGGGATGTGTGTTTGGGGCTCTCTTTGGAGGAGAAAGTTTGTTGCTATTTTTGCAACCTTTAAACTGCAGTGCCTTGGGAGCAACGTGGCATCTCACCACTTTTCCTGGGGCTTTATTTGGTGGTGTTTTCAAAAGAAAGGTGAGCAAAGAGCTGAGGAGCTTCCCCTGGAGAAGGGAAACTGTGAGATCCTGAGGAGCTAGAACTAAAACCAGCCCCAGAAGAAGAGCTGAGACTTGCAGGGGTTTTCTGTGTCCCACCACTGCTGCTCCTCCTTGAGAGTAAGTGGGAACAGCATCTTTCCTAAATACAGCTTTAGTTGGGTAAAGCTGAAATACAGGCTCTGGACTCTGTGAAACTCTTTGGGAATATCAACTCTATTATGGAGCCAGGCTGGGAGAGCTGGGGGGGCTCTGGAGATGAGAAGGCTCTGGGGAGGGTTTAGAGCTCCTTCCAGTCCCTGAAGGGGCTCCAGGAGAGCTGGAGAGAGATTTGGGACAAGAGATGGAGGGACAGGACAAGGGGGAATGGCTTCCCACTGCCAGAGGGCAGGGAGAGATGGGATATTGGGAAGGAATTCCTGGCTGTGAGGGTGGGGAGGCCCTGGCACAGGGTGCCCAGAGAAGCTGTGGCTGCCCCTGGATCCCTGGAAGTGTCCAAGGGCAGGCTTGGATAGGGCTTGGAGCAACCTGGGCTAGTGGAAGGTGTCCCTGACAATGGCAGGGCGTGGCACTGGATGATTTTTTTAAGGTCTCTTCCAACCCAAACCAGTCTGTCATCCCATGATTTTTTTAGCCTTTCTCCCAGTGCTGGTACAAGGAGGGTTTTCCTGCCTCTCACTCCTGTGTTGGGAGATAGAGGCTTTGCTTTCCTGGGCTCTCATTTGCTATTTAGGGATCCTTGTTCCCCTCAAGTATGTTTCTACTTTTGTGCAATCATACAATTTCTTAATCTGCTGTGTTGCTGTTTTTTGTTCTCATTCCCCATCTGTAGTGATTACACACTTCTGCTTTCTGTTGCCAAATTTGTAATGCCCACAGACCATTTATTCCCTTGCTCTATTGCTGAGGTGTACGATGTTGATATTTCAATAATCAATTACTAATCTGAGAGGTAACAAAAGTTAACAAGGATGAGTGAGAGAACACCCAGACCTGCTCTCACCTTTTTTTTTTATTTTTTTTATTTTAAGCTGAGTTGGCTCTTTGTTTGAAATGAGTGGGATTTGTGAACGTAATGGAATAGGGAAGAGAACTACAAACTAATTGCCTGAAATTCTTGCCTTGAAGTTTTAAATGAACAAATTTTGTTCCTCTCTCCTGGTAGTTGAATTACAAGACGACGCTTTCCTGGAATAGAAAGCAGAAATCATCATGTTGCACATGTTAAATTTGTACAAATCAGAGTGTGAAATGCTGTGTGTGGATATTGGTGCTGGTGGTGTTTGCATTCTGGGAAAGGCCACGGGCACAGCTCCCTTTCCCTTTGCTCTCCAGGCTCTGCTCCAGCCATCCAACAGCAAGGACAGGTCACTGATCCCAGGCAAATGGCTTGGGGGCAGCTTTATTGAATATTTTATATAACAAAGACATCCTTGGGAATAGCCACCTGCTGATGTTTATTCCATGGAGAGAAACCAAAGGGTGCATCCAGCAGGTAAAAATCTTCAGGGAAAGCGTGGATTTCTCTTGACAATGTGTGGGACCAGGATGTGGTGCCCTGAGGGCAGCCAATAAATGGGAACTGATCTGCACACTGAGATGAAATCCATGCATTAAATATCCAAGATCTCACTAGTTAGGAGGCAGAATATGCTCACACCTCTGCTGAGATGTATCCTTTTAACTTGTTCCTTATCAATATTCCAGCTGCTTAATGTACTTGTGTTGGAATTCTCCTTGAACCCAGATTTTTGACTGGAATCACTGATGTTATATCAATCCTCAGCCTGCCTGGGCTCTGGGTGCCCACGAGGCTCCCCAGTTCCCTGCAGCACCAGGTTATTTCTGTGTCCCCGTGGCCTGTGATGTGCTGACAAACCCCGCGTGATGGCTTGGGGTTTTCCAGGGTTTCCTGTTCCTGCTGCCCGCAATAGCTGCGGGTGGGATCCTTCCCAGAAGGGGAAGTGGGATGAGTGGTTTGGAGGTTTTCAGGGTAAGCTGAAAACAAAAGGTTTACTTCTAAAAAGGGACCAAAAAAAAAGAAAAAGCGGTAACACTAAAACATCACCTGGGTGCTCCCAAATATTGTCTGGCTGATCTCTGTCCCAGAGTTCAGCATGGAGCACTGAAGGCTTTCCCTAGGGAAAGCCAAGAGCTCCCTCACGGATAATCCACCATGGTACTTGTGGGGCTGCCTGTGGTCAGGAGGTGAGTGTTCCCTGGGGAAAAAGGTGCGGAAATGTCACATTTTTATTGCAGGAGCCTGAATTTTGGTCACTGGTATCACATCCGACAATAACTCTGTTCTTCTCCCAGTCTTCCTCATCCTACCAGGAGCAAGGTGCCTGTCAGCACAATTGTGGAGATCAAAATCCAGCCTGGAGACCAAAAAATGTGGGCAAGAGCATTACATTAGGGAAAAAATGAAAGCCTGTCCATAGACATCAGATCAAATGGTGCTCACATGAAAAAGTGGATCAATAATATCAATAGCCATTACCAGAGGAACAGCACGAATCCTGTTGTAATAGAACTTTGGGAAAACATTTTGTCTTTGGCTTTTGGCTTATTCATAGCTACTGTATAATGAACTTGATGATCTTAGAGGTCTTTTCCAACCTTAATGATTCTCTGATTTTATAAGGCTTTTTCTTTGAAAAACAGCATATTTTAAAATTATCTTCCCTGCTGACCTTCCTCTAATTCTGTCTCAGCTCTGTTGTGTTTTTTTTTTTTTCTGGTTTCATTATTAAATAAATATAGATTCTACACACAAAACCAGTTTCCAGGATGCTGCTGAGCTCCCTAATGCAAGGCTTTTTTTCCCCTTACAATATGCAAATATTTCATTTTTGACTTAAGGGAAATGTAGGTGAGCATTAACTTTCCTGCTTTTTTTTCCTGAGAATAGCAAAAGACAAAATAGATCATTTGGGGATGGAGGGGAATGGGGGGTTGACAGAACTCCTTTTCCATGCTGCCAAATGGAACAAGTCCTCAAACTCTTAACACCAAATATTTCAACAGAAAGAGGGAAATATGATGGCTTGGGATGTGAGCCCAGGCTCAGAGCTGCTTCCATTGCTCTTCCTCTGGCTAAATAATTTCTTAATTATTTCTTAATTGCTGTTAAGAGTACTGTTCTCCCGTCTTGAGAGTAATGAGTGATTTCTTGTTAGATACTAGGAAGAAATTCCTCCCTGTGAGTGTGGGGAGGCCCTGGCACAGGTTTTCCGGAGAAGCTGTGGCTGCCCCATCCCTGGAAGTGTCCAAGGCCAAGGCTGGATGGAGCTTGGAGCAACCTGGGATCGTCGGATGTGTCCCATGGAGAGTGGGTTGGAATGAGATGAGTTTTAAGGTCCTTTCCAACCCAAACCATTGCATGATTCCATGAAATTCAAATGAACCCTGGTAAAGCAGAAAGCAGTCGCTCCTCGAGTATATTGCTGCATCCCTCCTGTCTTCCAAAATTTATGCCCCTCTTGCCTTACAAATGGGATGAGGAAGAGGGAACTCATGTGGTACTGAGGCCCAGGATCTGTGTCCTGGGCCTCCACAGCTCAGAAGTGGGTCACCAGCCTGTCACTGGCACTTGATTTTGGTGTCACTTAGGCGGCTGAAGGGAACAAATAGGCCATCGATCTGTCTGGCAGTAGCCCTGGGCCTCAGATTTTAATTACCAGTGTTCTTTGGGCTAAATATGTGTCTCTTGAAACATCATCAACCTAAATGAAGCTTCACAATGGAGGAATTTGACCCAATACATTTTTTTTTTCTGTGTTATTAAAATCGGTTAAACACTGTTGCAGCTACCTTTATTTTTCAATTTTTCCAACTATTCTGAGCAACTCGGGTTTTGATGCTGTTTTCAAGAGAGATGAAGAGAACTTTTCCTGTAAGTCTTTTTTATAGGAAGCTTTAAGCAATTGTAGAGCCTTATTTGTCCCACATGGGTGCCCTCCATTCCTGCAGGTCTGTATTTAGCCCAACAAACTGTGTGATCTGCTTGTTTTACCAAATGAAAACTGGTTTCCAGTAATGTTTGTGTTGTGTTCTCCATGTGGGCACTGCAGAAGTCCAGGGAAGTCCTCTGTGGGATGGAGCTGTTTTGGGATGGGGTTTTTATGGGACCTGTTCTGTCAAGTCTGTCTGCTCTAACAGCAGTGAAGGTTATTTTTTTCCCCTCCAAGAAGGCTTTATGAGGGACTGGGACCCAAAATACATCAAGAGTTGGGATTAAATGTGAATTGTGCCATTGGTCTGAGGGCACATGATGCGTTTCCTCAAGGAAGCATCCACAGGAGGAGCCCCTATTTGGGCAGGTGGCACCAAAACCCACCAGTCTCCAGTGGGATCTCCAAACTGGAAACTGATGGACCGGAGAGGGAAACCAGCCTGAGGTGGAGCATTTGCTCCTCCCTTTGCAGCCGCCCCCACCAGTGCCGGTATCTCCAGCAGCGCTTCCAACCTTCCAACCGCTCACCCACCGCAGCGGGAGCAGCCAGCAGCTTCCAGGGACATGGAGAGCCAAGGACACAGAGCTGCATCTGTCCTGGCTGGCTCCTGGCTCTCCTGCATCCTCCAAGCCCCCAGGGTGGGAGCCCTGCAGGAGCCAGACATGATCCTGGAGAACATCAGCTGGGCTGCCGAGGAAGCCCAGGGCAACGACTCCTCGGAGCACGCGTTCTTCTCTCTGGATTACCAGCACGTCCAGGTGCCCTTTGAAATCACGCTCTGGATCATGCTGGCATCCTTGGCTAAGATAGGTAAGGCCTCCTGAGAGGATGAGGTGGGATGGGAATCTCTGTGGGGGTGGTGTGGGCAGGGGTGGCCTTTGCTTCACCTCCTCTCCAGTCTTGGAGCCTGAGGTTACACGCCAAACCCTCAGGTTTCACACACTGTGTGCCAGACACGCTGCACAGGTGGAAAACAAGTAGCATTTTAGGCTGGAAATGGTGTTTTTCCATCTAGAAATTCACACCTGGGAATGCTGTTGCTGTTAGGAGGAAAAATACCAGGTTTCCAGGAGGAGGAATTTGATTTAACTGCAGGACACACCAAGGTGTGTGTTCAGCTTGATTTTCTTGCCAGCCACGCTCTGTGCATGTTGTCCACTGGCATCTTTATCTTAAAATGAGGATTCCTTATTCTTCTAAAAGTGCCCAGTGTCTGGCCAAGGAATAATTCCATCCATGTTCAGTTACACAGCCTCAAATAAAATCTCTTTGCACAAATTGTCTGTGCAATGACATCTAAGAAAAGTTTAAACGATGCAAAATACCTGATCTTTTCTTTGTTTCCCTGCAAAACTGGGCACAGGAAAGTGAAAATATTTTTCTCCAGGAATTCTCTTCAATTCTGTTAAATTACTGCTATAAAAGTTATCTTACAGCATTTTTTTTTAATTTCTTTTTCTCAGAATAGAGAAGTCTCTAAGATTGAGTTAGATGAGAATTTTTCAGATAGAAATGGTCTTTTTGTCTCATTTGTGTTACATAATGAGACTCCAATTCTAGTCATATGCATGAAGACATAATAATGATCAGAGATTTTTAAAAAATTATTTCTATTCAAATTAGCTTTGTTTCAATGACTTGTTCTTTTAATAACTCACTTTGTACTTGTGGTGGTTGTTCTAATGTTGGGTATTGCACAAGACTGGCTTGATTGGGCATTTTTTAGCTTTTTAGCTTTAAATGCTAATGATTAAATAATATTAAAAGTGGACCTATGTGTAATTATTGGGAAGGCTTTTTGCGATTTTTTTTTTTTTAGTGTATAGAATCTGTATTGTGTTTAAAATTACCAGTTGCTATTTCTGTTAGTGCTGAAGACGGGCTGCTGACAAGTTTACATAATTAATAATCCCAAACACTGTTTTATTTATGCAGATTATTACTTTTTGTTTATTACCTCAATATGTCTCTCTAACCTTATGCAATGATGAAATCAGGTCTGAACTGACATTAATTTGAGAAATTTTGGTATTTTCCGTAATTTTTAGATTTTCTATCCTATTCCTGAGCGACTTCACCCTCACTGTGTGAATTTATTTGTGCTACTCTGAGGTGTAACCTGCTGTCAGTGGGAGCGTGGGCACCTTCTGAGGGTTTGGGCTGGCGAGATAACACCGGTTTTATCTGTCCATGCCCTCCAGGGTTCCATCTCTACAACAAGCTGCCTTCTGTCGTTCCTGAAAGCTGTTTGTTGATATTTGTGGGACTCATCATGGGGGGAATCATCTATGGATTAAATGATAGATCACCACCAGTGATGGACAGCGACATCTTTTTCCTCTACCTCCTGCCCCCCATCGTGCTGGACGCCGGCTACTTCATGCCCAGCCGCCCCTTTTTCGAGAACATCGGCACCATCCTGCTCTACGCGGTGGTGGGCACCATCTGGAACGTGTTTGGGATCGGCTTTTCCCTGTATGGGATCTGCCAGGTGAAAGCCTTCCAGCTGCAGGACGTGTCCCTGCTGCACAACCTCCTGTTCGGCAGCCTCATCGCTGCCGTGGACCCCGTGGCCGTGCTGGCCGTCTTTGAGGAGATTCACGTCAACGAGAAGCTGCACATCCTGGTTTTTGGGGAATCGCTCCTCAACGACGCTGTGACCGTGGTAAGGACCAGCCTGAATTGGGGTATTTAACCTGCAGAGGATGCTGCTGAGGAGGTTCAGAGAATGGTGGGATG
Organism: Corvus moneduloides; assembly: GCF_009650955.1. Classification (NCBI taxonomy): domain Eukaryota; kingdom Metazoa; phylum Chordata; class Aves; order Passeriformes; family Corvidae; genus Corvus; species Corvus moneduloides. The sequence continues at coordinate 5,070,906 of NC_045489.1, read as the reverse complement.
GGAGATCTCAGCCTGCAGGTAAGGAGGCTCAGGAAAGACTTGATTTCCCTCTACATCTCCTTGATATGAGGTTGTAGCTGGGGGAGGTTGGTCTTTTCTCCCAGGGAGCGAGTAACACGATGAGAGGAAATGGCCTCAAGTTTCACCAGGGGAGGTTTAGATTGCAGACGGGGGGAAAATTTCTTCATGGAAAGGGCGGTCAAGCACTGGAGTCACCACACCTAGAAGTGATTAAAAACCATGTGGATGTGGCACCTGGGGACATGGTTTAGTGGTGAACATGGCAGTGCTGGATTAATGGTTGGACTTGATGATTTTGGAGGGCTTTTCCAACCTCAGTGATTCTGTGATTTGTTGAGGGAAAAGGCATCAACAACCCCTTTTGGCAGAGGATTCCTTGTTCAATTCTCTGGCCTGAGGTCCTGGGCAGCACTCATGTGAACTTAGAAGTTTTCAGGTTTCTCTTTGACTCCATGTCTGGGGACAGAAGTGTCCATGGGGACCACCGCAGTGCCCTGGTGGGAGCCAGACCTCCAGGGCAGGAGGTGACGCTGCACTGGCAGAAATCCCAGCAGTGGATTTGGTGTCATGACCACATCTGGTGGACATCCTGTTAATAGCTGTTTCCCTCTTTCCTTTCCACCCCAAGGTGCTCTACAAGCTCTTCCGCTCTTTCTGTGAGATGCCGACCATCAAAAGTGTGGATGTTTTTGCCGGAGTTGGAAAATTCTTTGTGGTTGGGCTGGGAGGAGTTTTAGTGGGGCTGAGTTTTGGGTTCACCGCCGCCTTCACCACGCGCTTCACCAAGGACATCCGCGTCATCGAGCCCCTCTTCGTGTTCCTGTACAGCTACCTGTCCTACCTCACTGCAGAGATGTTCCACCTCTCTGGGATCGTGGCGTAAGTGTGGCCCAGCGGCTCCTCTCTCCAGGAGAACTTCCTGCCTATATTCACTGAAAAACACCCAGAATGTTTTTTAAGTTTGGAAGTCTGTGTATGACGAGAAGCAGGGCTCTCTCCAAGTGTAACTCTGTTTCCTAAATTGCACACTGATGGCTGCTGATGGATTTATGTGGGTTTTTGAGGAATGTTTGTTTGAGCTCCATGGTTTTTGTTTGGAAAGGCTGAATGTTCCAACAGTGGGATGTCTGGTAGGTTTGGCAGAGCCAGAAGAAGTTTCTTGGCTTATTTTGTTATTTTCCGTGTGGCCTAGTCAAAACCAACATGAGAAGAGTTACAAGGAGGATTTAGTCAGCTCCTTGGAATGGTTTGGTCTTGGTTTGCAGCAGGTCTGTTCTCACATCCCCTTCCCCATCTGCGTGTCCTGCCTGGCAGCCCTTGGTGTGACAGAGCAGAGAGTGATGGGATGGGAACTGAAGCCTGAAAGATTCCTGCTTTTTGGGAGCAGAGGATTCGAATGGAAACCTCTGCTTAGGAGATTCTGACTTGGCTCCAGAAGCTCGGACACAGCTCATGGGCTCAGGTGCCACACAATGTCTCTGTCTCTGGTACCACTGGAAATCTGCTGGTGAATTTCAGCCAAAGCTGCCAGAGATCATTCAGTTCATTTATTTTTCTTTTAACTGGGTAGGTCTTTCAATAAAATGAATAGTTTTGGGCCAGATCCTTCAGTTTTAAGAGACTGATTAAGCTCTGTGCTTACCTTGTTGGGAATCTCACTGGCAGAGCAGATGCTGAGACAAAAACAGCCAGAATGACCCCAATGTTCACCAAAATCCCACCTTGGAAAGCAGAGAGAGAGGAAAACCAGAGCAATCCAGCCCTTCTGGATTGTGGGCTGGTGTTTGTTGAGTGTGGTTCTCCTACCCAAACTGAGTCAGCTGGTGCTGAGGATCACAACCACTTAACTTTCCCCAAGGACTCCAGAGTGCACCTACCCTGCATCCGTGGCTGCAGTGTAAACAACTGTGCAGTTGATGAGAAGAAAAATAAAAAGAAAATAAAAAAATGAAGTGGGCTCCCAGCTCGGCACAGGAGTATCTGGGAGATCTATTTTAAAACTAATGATGTTGCTTTGGATATAAACCATTCCTGCATCTTGCAGATTTTGTTTCCTCGGCTGGTTAATAGGAGCAATATTTGAGTGTTACTGAAAACAATTCCAGCTCTGGGAATAGGTAGGAAAAGCCTATTTATAGGAGTGCAAGGCAGAACAGTGAAATAAATATGCTGCATAATCATCGTGCAGCAGAAAACATTCAATCCTAATGGTGTCTCCTTCTATCAATCACAATCTGCTGTACCCATTATGGAACCCATTTGCTGTTCTTTTGAATAATGCATTTTTTTCTAAAGCAAAACAATGGCAAAGGCAGCTGATTCCTGCACTGTGCCCTCCTAATTGCCAAATTATAAATGCTTCTCTTATAGATCTGGAGTTCAAACAATTCATTCTGCTGTGGCCAGGGAATACTGTATTATAAGGAGCAGCTTTTGGCAGTTTTTTTTCTTTGAAAAATAATTTGATTGCCAAAAAAATCAATTCTGCATAGTCCAGAAAAATATTAAAAATCTGCATACAGCTCAGTCTGTGAAACTATTCTGCAAATGGGTTTTAGTTTGATTTTTTCCTTTCTTTTTCTCTTTTTTTTTTTTTTTTTTTCCCCTGCTCCTTGCCTTGGTGGCAATGTCCGTCTTTAGCCAGGACAAGACACGTTTATTCCCTTTCCGTGACCCTGCTGTGATCCCATGTCCATTCTGCAATAAGCATTCCCAAACCACAGCTCTGGAAGTTACTTGCCCATAAATACTTGATTTCTTAGTTTTTAACTGGAGCTGTATTCCTCACTATTTATTGAGGCAGACACAGAAATCAAAGAATTTATTTTTTTTTTTTGGCTTGTGGTTCAATCCCTGTTGCTCTTTCTGGCGAAGCAGGTCAGACCTAAAAAGGATAAATCAAACCAGACCACTTTTAAAATATTTTTATGTATTGGTAGATTTTCTTAGGAGATGAAATAAGTGAACTCAAACATTTGGTGAAAAAAGGATTTGAATCTTGGTCTCCTGCTGCTGGATAACAGAGGATCCCATTCCTCAGCAAAAGCATGGCAGCTTTCCCAATTCTGACCTTTCCTATCCTCTGCTTTTGCCACAAATCCTCTCCCTAAAGCCCAGTTTTAAATTCGGACAGACCCAAATGTTTGTGTCTTCAAAATAATATGAAGAGTTTGTGAAATTCTGGGGTTAAATGGGGTATTTTCAGTGTAAAGCAGTAATTGCCTGGCAGTTCTCTGAGCAGCTCTTGGTTGATAGTTCTGGGTGAGCCACCACCTCTCTCAACACCTTTGTTTGGGCCACTTACCTGTCCTGGTCACAGCAGGTGTGACCAGATCTCAACCAGAGCCAGGGACAAGCCAAGGATCTGCTTCTCTGTTGGCTTTTCTGTGATCCAACATCGTGATGTTCCCCGTGGAAGCCATTTTCAATGCAATAAAAATACGGATGGCCTTACCAAGCAGCAATGGAAGTCAGATCTTGGAAATCTAAAGCCCTTTGTCTATTGCTGCCGCAATATTTAGAACAAAATGTTTTGGTCCAGATTAAAATATAAAAAATGGAGCTTCAGCGCTTGGAGCACTCAATTGTTTTGACCTTCTAGGATTGCTGGCCTGAAAATGTATTGATTTGAAAAGGTGATGAATTAGGCTAACTCCATGTTCCCTGCAACTTGAAAAACCAATTATCCATGAAACATTGCCAGGCAATTGCAAGGTCGGAGTTTGGTGAAGTAAAGAACTGGAAACTCTGTGTTGGGATGGGAGGAGTTGGGTGTTAGTTGGAGGTGTTGCTTTGTGCTCTGATAAAATGCAACAGGTGATGAATTGTTTATCTGTTAAAAACCAGATTTGGACAGTTTGGGCAACCTATAAAGTATTTTATTGCCCTGGTGGTCCTGATACTCTTGGCCTGATGGAGGAAGCGAATCACCCCTCAGTGAAATGTCTGCAAACATCCAAGACTTGATGAAACCCGCGTTTTTCAAAACTGATGTGTTGATTTTCTGTTTTAAAGCAGAAAAACATATTGTTTCTTTTCCATTGTTTGTTTTTCACTTCCTCAGCATCATTTCCTGTGCCATGGGCATGAAGCGTTACGTGGAGGCCAACATCTCCCTCAAGTCCCACACCACAGTCAAGTACTTCATGAAGATGTGGAGCAGCGTGAGCGACACCCTCATCTTCATCTTCCTTGGAGTTTCCACCATCGGAGAAAACCACGAGTGGAACTGGCCCTACATTTGCTTCACGGTCATTTTCTGTCTCATTTGGAGAGCACTTGGTAGGGGAAATTGTAGATACTGATTTTTCATGTATATTATTGTTTATGGGAGTGAGGAATGGGATTCCATTCGATGAGAGGATGCTCTGCCCCTCCATCATCCTTTCCTGCTTGCTCTGCATGTGTGATTATTCCAGAGGGGAATGCTAGGACTGATCTGAGACATCTCAGCTAGTGCTTCCCTACTCCTCCTCTTACTCAATTCCAGGTCTTGCATCTTGCTGCAGTTCCCTGCTCTGGGGACTCACTGGTGGTAGCTAGAAGCTCTCATGAGATCTATTTTATCAATGCCTCTGTCTTTTTGACCTCTTTTCTATTGCCATGATCTCTTCCATTGCCACGACCTCCTCTTCCATTTCAGCGTCTCTTAGTCCCTTGATATTCTCCCAACAGGAGAGAATTTGTAGGCACATACCTTGGGATCAGAGATCCGTGAAAAAGCACGGGGCCTCTGACCCATATTCTGAATTGTGGCAGTTTAAGGGATTTAATTCATAACAAGCTCGTGTACTGCAGCATCCTTCACTGGGAAACTGGAGGAACATTCCAATAGCTGTCCTGAGTAGATGAGGTTTGGGACCTCAACTGTGAGGATACTTCTGCTCCTACTCAAAAATTTCAGGTCGGGGCTGAAAGTGACAGAATTGGGGAATTGTTGAAGTTGGCAGGAGTCTGTGGAGATCATCTGGTCCAACCCTCTGCCTGAGCAGGGTCAGGCAGGCAGGACTGTGTCCGGATGGCTTTTGATTATCTCCATGGATGGGGACTCTACAGCATCCCTGGAAAACCTGTCAGGGTGTTTGACCAACCTCACAGCAAAAAAGTGACCAAAAATTGGTGATAATGAGGAGCAAGGCATGAAAACACTCTCTTGATAACTGATCTCTGCAGTTTCTTTAGCCACAATTACGATGAAAACCCAAGTCCTGGTCCCAGAATTCCCTGGGATCCCATTTTCATGCATTGTAAATGACCAGAAAAAATAGATGTGCTATTTTTCCGTTCTCCTCAGTTGCCTCTTGTGCTGATTCCGTGTTGGGAGAAGCTGGACCTCCATTCCTCCCTCAGTGTTTGGCACCTAATGAGTGCAGAGTGCCTCAGTTATGGGTATTTTTATATATTAACAATATTTGTGAGTATAACAGCACACATTTTTGGCATGAATTTGAAAGCTAAAAGATGTAGAACAGGATTTATGTTTACAAACCAGTGAGTCAAGCAGTGAACTCAAATTTGACAGACACATCAAGAAATTGTTTAAATAGGTTGGGCCATGATTAGCAAGGCAGAGCAGAACGGGGTTTATTAGCTGTTAGGACATGCCAAAGTTTGTTTTAATAACTGTGCACCATACTTGGAAATGTGCTCATTAGTCAGTTTTTTTGTACATTCAAGTGTTTTATTACCATTAAGTGGTTTCTCTTAAATTATTTGCCCAGATAAAAGGAGTTCTGAGTGAATTTGGCTTTTCTTAGTTCAAAAATTCTTCATTGCAAGATATAAGAACATAACAATGCTACAAAAGCACCCCAAAAATCCTCCCTAAGCACAGCCCTTCTGAGAGCAGCTCAAATTATGCAGCACATTATTAGGGAAGGGCTCGGGCTGCAGCTAGCAGAGAAAACCCTTTTCCACTCAAAATCCCCCTGGAATTAAATAAGAGCACACAAACCAGGGCTGGAAGTTGCCTGAGTGGTCCTGAACAGGGTGTTCCTGTCCTGCAGCACCTTCCTGGGAAGCTGTCAGGGAGCTGGGATGGGGAGAACTGGGAAGGGGCTGCACCAAGCCGGGCTGGGAAGCTCCTGCCTTGGAGATGGTGGTTGAAATTAGACTTTGGCCTGCTCAGAGCCATCCAGCAGCACGGGATTAATTGATAATTAATTAATAATTGGATAGTAGGGAATATTTCTTCAGGGAAAGGGTTGCCAAGCATTGGAACGGGCTGCCCAGGGCGGTGGTGGAGATGCCAGCACTGGAAATGTTCAAAAAACGTGTGGGTGTGGCACTTGGGGACATGGGTTAGTGGTGGCCTTGGCAGTGCTGGAGGAATGGTTGGACTTGATTATCTTGGAGGGCTTTTCCAATCGTAACAATTCTGGGATTCTAGGATTCTGGAGGTGCTTGAGGCACTGATCCAGAAATGGGAGGTACCCCTGCATTTCCTTGCAGGAATTGGGGATTTTTGGGTGGGCAGTGGTGTGTAAACTGTAACCCAGTCCTTCATAGAACACTCCCAGTGCTTTAAATATTTGAGAAATGATTCTGCTGAAATCTGGGGAATTCTTTTCGTATGAGGAAGATCATCTAAAAGGAAAACAGAGCCCTTGCATGGAAGCACTGGGGCTCTGCTGACATCCAAGCCCTGGGGAGATTTCCTCCTGCTCTTTCCCAAGGTATCTCCAGGAGAAAATACATTCTGCTCAGAGTGATTAATTGCATGTCGTCTCTTGGAGCAAACTGGCCTTGAATTAGTTTAGGGAATGCTAATAATAATTTATGAGGAAGGATTAAATTAAGACAAAGGCTGGGATATCAGCTCAAGTAAATTTTGTTCCTTTAAATCATTAGCACTGCCTGAGCTGTAGAGTAGGGGTGGATGTGATTCGAGGCAGGCTTTGTTTTATTTATTTTTTAAGTTACAAAGAGCCTTGACACCCAAGTGCTTCCCATCTGCTGGTCTGGGCACCAGTTCTGCAGAGCTCCAGAGATGGGGAAGGTGTCACAAGGTTCAGTTTATTGAGTTCCTTATTCCCAAACATCCCCAGCTTTTTGTTTTCTTCAAACTCCTCCAATGTACAGTCAAAATTCAGATATTTTTAGCTGGAGGTGTGTGGGAAGATATTTGATATGTACATATTAAATGCACTGTTTTTATTTCTTTTACAAACACCCTCTAGAAAAGCAACAATGCTGTGGCTCCAAATAATTCCTACCAAAAGTCAGTGGCAGACACTGCCATCAATTCTCACAATGGCCATTAATCTTTGGGAAATAAGATGTTTATCACATCCATTGGTATTAAAATCACGGCCCACTGATTTAAGGCCTGACTTTTTGCACCTTTCTGCGTCTGTTTGTGCATTTGCAAATGGCTGTAAATCACAGCAATTGGTGTGTCACCTCACATGGCCTTCAATGTGTACAGTATAAATCTGAGGGAAAGAAATAACATTAACACAGGTGGAATATGGCTACTTATCCAAGCTACTGCTTGGAAACTTTGGGAAATAGGAGGGTAATTTGTGGCTAAGTTGTTGCTGATGATTTGCCTCAAAAGCATTTGTAATCTGAGCAATTCAGTCGTTTGTTATCACCAATTAGAATGAATCAATTAATCAATATTTCGGGACTGTGGCCAGTCAATATTCGTAATCCCCCAAATCAGAAATATGCTGAGGATTAAGTTTTGTCTGGACAAAGCAAATTTCAACCTGTTGGATCAGACTGGAAAAAAAAATTCTCCAGTGGCATATTGGGAATGTACCCCCTTGTGCCATGGCCAGTTCCTCGTGGTTGATGTTTACCAATTCCATGATGTTTCACTGGGAAACGCAAGATTATGAGTTTTCTCTAACTGTTCTATTTGATTGATGTGCCTCAATCTTCTTTCCTGCTTTTTCAGGGGTTCTGGTGCTGACTTTCTTTGTGAACAGATTTCACGTGAACACCATCACCAGTAAGGACCAGTTCATCATTGCCTACGGGGGGCTCCGAGGGGCCATTTGCTTCTCTTTGGTTTTCCTGCTGCCTGACTTCCACAGGAAAAAGCTCTTCATTGCAGCAACAACTGTTGTCATCCTCTTCACCGTGTTCATACAGGTAAAACCAGTACTGGGCACAGATTCGGGATTAGGTCCCCTCCAGGAGTCTGATGGAGAAGGTTCCTCTCCCTCACGCTGGGGCTGTAAGTTCTGGTGCTCCAGCACTGAGTTTTAAGGAATTCTGGTGCTCCAGGGCTCGGGAGGAGCGGCAGCTCTCGGCATTGCTGTGACATCTAGTGGTAAAACCATTCCTGCAGCTTCCTGTGGGATGAGGGTCTTGGATGTCTCCTTGCTCTTCTCTGACCAGCTGCGAGTCTCGAGGGGCTTCTCTAAAATACAGCTTTTAGTTCATCTGGCAAACACAGCCACATTTGAAGGAGAATGTGGTGGGTAAATTGGGTTTGTCTGGTGCTGAAGTAAGCAAGGCTGATGTCCACCTGGTGTTTATCCCAAAAAGTGAAGAGTGGGTCTCCACAGGACTGAAGTGAGTGGAATGTGGAGGTTTGGGAAAGATCTCACGTAGAAAAACTCCCTGGGAGCTCCTGGTGAAGGACATGAGGTCCATGTGGAGCTGCTGACCAGGAGCCACCCCCCTCCTGCCCTCGGATGGAGGGAGCTGAGATATTTCTGGGCCTTTGGGAGATGGTGGCAAGTGGTGGCAGCTGCCAAGTGGCACTGAGGCTGAGCATCACCCCCAGAGAAAATTCCTTCTGCTTTTCCTGACTGAACCCCTCAGGCTGGTGTCGAGCACTTGGACAATGTGGAGGGTTGGGGTTGATTTTGTTTCCCCACATCCACCTAAATGCTCATCGTGAGCTGGAAAAGTGGTGGAGGAGGAATCAGAGTGTGTTGTGCCGATGGGATCGGAGCTGGGAGCCGCAGGGCAGTGGGACTGGGCACAGCCTCAGCCTGAAAGGAGAGAGCAGGGGCCAGGGTGGGGGGGGATGTGCTTAGGTGGAGCTTGACAAGTTTTAAGATGCAAATGTGGGTGAGAAATTGAAAAGCCCCGGTCCACAGGCACGTCCGCTCATGCAGAGCAGCTCTTGAGCCTCACACAAAGGTTGTTCTAAGGCGGCAGCTCCAGGCTCCGGGAAACCCTTCCCTGGGCCGGGAAAAGGGCTTTTGTGTACCCTCAAAGCTCAGCTGGTGATGTCATCCCCGTGCAAAAGGGTGAGAGTTAAACAGGATCCCCGTGTCGCCGGGGAGAGCCCCTGACCTTCAGCCATTCACGGGAACGTCGTGTCTGCAAAGAGGGGCTGTGCTGGGGCTCCAGGGACCTGCAGTGCCGGGGCCACCACGAGAACAGCAGGAGGAAAAAACCAGGAAGCTTGCTTAAAACCTGAGGCAGAAAGATATTGCTGGAGCTCAGCACAGAAAAGGTGGGTAAATGTAACAGAAGCAGGGATTAAGGTGAACCTTCAAAAACCTGGGTTTGCAAATCAAGTTTGTGGTGCTGCTGCCAGACACATGGATGGATGCATTATTGGGGAGGGAATATTTTTATCATCCCAGCCTCTTTCATGGTCACTGTGTGTGGAAAGGGCAAGAAAAATATTTGCTGTGAAACAACTTCTCTGCATAGTGAACATTTCTGTTGTTGTTTTGTGCAAAATGTTTTCTTTACATTCACAGTGATCTCTATAATGACTGGATGGGGAGTGTCTGTGTTAAAATAGGACTGAAACCAAGGCAGAGATCCTTTGGGACCTTTTAGGGTGGTTTTGGCCAGCAAAGCATCTTGTCAGAGCTCAAACCCACTTCATCCTATGATTCCCTTGGAAATCCTGCTCCTGCTGGCTGGAAACCCTTGTGCTACAGAGGAATGGCCAACCCATGAGCAGTTGGGCTTGGCTGCCCATGGCTCTATCAGTGCATTCCACAAGCCAGGAAACTCCTCTCCTTTGGCCTTCCTAACCCAGTTGCATAAGGCTCTTCCCACAACAAGCCTGGGTAATCATTTTGAGGAGGTTCACTGAGCAATTCTCAAGTCCTCAGTGCTTCCAGGCAGGCTGGATATGTGCCATGTAGACCAGGAAGTCCTCCGGGGAGCTCTCTGGGCTTGTCTGGAATGTCACAAACCCACTCATTGTTCTGCCTCTTGGTGTGGTTTTATGATCAAATACTGTTGGAAGTTCGCTCTCCCAACTTACTGGCCCCTGACCTCTGCCATGAAATTCTGAGCAAATATATTAATTGTGAAGGGGGGAGGTTGTTTGATGCCTGCACTGTCCCATTGGATTGCTGGAGGTGGAAAACGTGTGAGCTGTGATGGAGCTGTTAGACACTCCCTGGGATGAGTTATCCCTGGTGGGTGGAGGAGCGTCACGGGGGACCTGCAGGTGTGCTGTGAAATGATGTGTGGCCTGAATGACACATGGGATTCCCATAACAGTCCCAAACGCTGCTTTAAAATGGAAACAACTGTGCCTGATTATCCAGGAAGGCAAGAGGCCAAATTGCACAGTGTCTACTTAATTTTTGTAATATCTGTTATTTCAGAATTTGTGAGTTCTGTGTTATTGACTCTGAATAGCAACGCATTTTTTATTGCTATTAGCTATTAAAATGACACATTAATTGTTTCTCCAATTAAAAATGTGTTCAACTGTCCTCCGTGCCAGCATTTGTGACATTCAGAACTCATAAACATCAACTACTCCATCATTTTTGCTGTAAACATGTCCTGGAAAAGTCATTTCATACGGAAGCCAGACTAAGAAACACACCACAGCAGCATTTTAGTTCTCTCACGAGGCTTAAAGGATATTAAAACTTTTCCCTTGACCCTTCCCACCAGGTGGATGCTTTGATTAGGAAACTTAGCCACTGGCTGGCCATCAAAGATCGCTGGAGTAATGGTGTGTGACACACAGTGCTCAAGGAGTGAGCAGACAATTGCTGGCAGAGGCTCCATGCTGAGAAATCTCAAGGATTATCCTCACTTCAGGCATTTGAACTTGGATTGTTTCAAGCCCCTTTCCGTCTGGGAGGCCACAAGCAACAGCAAACCACAGGCTTGACCTTGGAATTATTGGTTGGCCTTTTGTGGTCTTGGAGAGGCCGGAGGAGGCGAGCGGAGGTTTCCCCTCGGTGCCTCCCCCCATCCTGAAGCCTCTTCGGGAGCTCCCGTTGGCAAGTTCCTATGAGGCACAAACAAAGTGTTTGGGGTACACCTGGGAGAACAGTTTTTAGTCCTGTTGAAGCTTCGGAGGTTTTATCCTGCCAGGAAAGCAGGGCAGGTGAGAGAGGCTGCTCGAACACCAGAACAAGGTTGCTGTGGCTCAGCCCCATGCCCGTGGCTTTTGTTCCAGTGTAGGAAAACCAGATGTGAGGAAAGGCTGATTTTACTGTCGTGGTTACTTTGCAGGGAATGACCATCCGTCCCCTTGTTGACCTGTTGGCTGTCAAGAGGAAAAGGGAGAGCGCTCCCACCGTGGGAGAGCAGATCCACATTCGGGTAAGTGGAGCGTCCATCAATACATGGCCAGAGCTTTCTGATACCTTCTGGAATGTGTGTGTCTCCAGGGACCCTGCAGATCTGCAGTTTTACCCAAATCCTCTGCAAGTCAGCCCCTTTCCATGTGGGAAGTCCCTATTCAGCTTCCTAACCATGGGTTATTTCAGCATTGGAAGAGCAGCCACCAACTCAATCAGGCTGAGGTAGCATCAGGTAGTGCACAAACATGAGAGAAGATGATTTCTTGCCCAAAACTTTAAGCTCTGGCCTAACTCCTGTGGATACAAAAATGCTGCTAGCAAGGATTTTCTTGCTATTTTCTAAGTCTGTGAGAGACTTTTCTTTCTCACAGAAGAGGTAGCAGAGTTATGTAAACAATCAAACACCTGCAACCTTGAGAAGTCTTGTTTATGGTACAGTAGAAAAATATTTTGACAATGGATGTTTTAGGATTTTAGCCAATCACCCCAAGGGGTGGCTGATCCTTGTCCAATTAGAGTATGAAGAAAAAAGTCTATAAAAGAGTTTGTAAAATAATTAAAGAAATCAATCTTGCTGCACGATTCCTGCCTGCTGGATCTTCTCTCCTCCTCCTCCCTATGGCTGCAGGACACAGTGATATACCCTAGGGCATTTTAATAAACTCCAATTTCTCTGGTCTCTGGAATGAGAGAAAGAAAGAAAATGAGGCTTGGTTCTTTCAGGATTAGGAACCTCCATGTGTTCTCCAGTCCCATCACCACCATTGGTTCAGATATTTTTGCAAAAAAATGAGGAAAGGGAGGATAAAGGTTGGTGCTGTATTGGAGGGAACCTCTGAAGTGCTCCATCCCTGGAATTATTCAAGGCCATGTTGGATGGAGTTTGGAGCAACCTGGGATAGTGGAAGGTGTCCCTGCCCATGGCAGGGGGTGGAATGAGATGAGCTTCCAACCCAAACCATTCCATGATTCTACATCCATAACCCAAAGGTGGGATTTCATTCCCTTCATTCTCACCATCCAACCATTGGTATTTGTAGTCATAGAGGACTTCAGGGAGAGGCTCAGCTCCATGAGATCAGCTACTCTCCCACTCAGCTGAGCCTTTGCATTTGTGTCTGTGTCCAATGGAAAATTAACATATTTCTGAACCTAATTGTTGAATCCCAGCCACATTTCTGTGGGTATGGCTTCTTCAGGAATATTCTTGTCGTTGTCTTCTTTAGCAATAAAGCCATTGGGGCTGAGGACATTTGTAAAACCTGTTTGGCACCCTCACAATGGGGTTGGACTGCAGGGCTTTGTCTGAGGTTAACACAACAGCTCAGGAGGCTGAAGAGCCTTTTCCCCGTCGTGAACAGAGAAGATTTTGTTCTTTTGTTAGGGTGTGAATGGTAAATCATCTCAGAAATGTGTTTATTAGGAGGTGTGAGCTGAAAATGGCCATGCACCAATTAAGTTGAGAAGGTAACAATGCAGATAGTTGGAAATCAAAGATGTAGAAGCCAAAAGCAGCTTTCTTCCTCAAATTTATTTTGCCGTCTGGATAGTTGGGGTATTCTGGCTCACAGGGGTGATGATCAAAGTGTGTGAGTGTAATTTCATGAAATCAGAGTAATTTGGGTTGGAAGGGACCTCAAATCTCATCTCATTCCACCTCCTGCCATGGGCAAGGACACCTTCCCCTATCCCAAGTTGCTCCAAGCCCTGTCCAACCTGGCCCTGGACACTCCCAGGGATGGGACGCTTCAGTGCTTCCCTCCAATGTCGTGTTTGTGAAACACACAGCTGCCAACAGCCGTGTGAGGGCACTAAACCCACACCAGGCTGCAGGGCTGAGCCAGTTGCTCTGAAACTTTTCTGTCTCTGACCCCCCCAAAAAGATAGTTTTACAAAAATTTAGAGCTGTAGGAAGTTCCAGGGTCATCAGTACCTGAGTGTGGAGGGGGCAGAGCAGAGCCCTCTCCCGGTTTAGAGATGCCATTAGGAAGGAAAGCAGTTTGGGAAATTACAGAGATTTAACTTTTAGGTGGAAAGCCCAACTGGTCTGGGATTTTTAATATAATTTTAAACAATGATAATGTATTTATATAAAATATGATATGCTGATTTCATTTAGTAGGAATTGTTTGGGGGAAGGCAGTGTTTATTATTTGAGTCAAAACTTCATTTGTGAGTTACCTGTATTTGTATCCTAAAGATACTGATTTCCTGAGACAAATTTCCTCAAAAAGCCCAAAATGAGCCTTTGCTGCTTGTCAAGGCCCAGAAGGCAGGACATGGGAGCCATCAGCCACCCTTTACATATCACAGAGAGCAGATTCATGGCCCTCAGCATTTATTCTCTGCTTGCCCGCACCTGAGAGCAAACCACTCCTTGTACTCCAGCACCAATGGATGAGTGAATGGAGAATTATCTCAGTGTCTCTTCTTGTTTCCCAGCTCCATATCCCGAGCTGGAAGCATCCCCTGCTGTGTGTGTGGCTTTTGCTGTTTGCTGGCTGGGTTCATCACGTATGCAACCGGCGTAGAGTGAAATCCTCTCTCCTCTTTAGTTCTTGGATCATTTGCTGGCTGGCATTGAAGATATATCTGGACACTGGGGACAGTATTACTGGAAAGACAAGTAAGGATTTGCCAAAATACAACTGTGTACATGTGTAGGGAAAAAAGGAGGTTGGTTTCTATTCCCAAAGTTTCCGCTGTGGGCAGCTGGGCCTTGCTCATCCTTGTGGCACGAGGGAGGTGATGGAGGAGCAGCTTCTCCTTGTCCAAGCGGACACCAGGTTTTCAGGGCGCTTCCATGCTTGCAGACCCTCCTTGTGCATCACCCTAAAAAGATCCTTTCTCCTCTCCTGTTGTGTTTGTCCCTTCTTGCCCAAAGAAATCTGCTGGAAGTGCCATGGCCATGACACACAGCCTGTCCCAGACTGTGCACAATTACCATTAAAGAGCTGAGTTTGCAGCACTGCTTGTTGTGGACTGAAATTACAGAGGATCTCTACAGACTTCTGTAGTAAAGTGTTCAATTTTCATCAAATTCTGGGAATGTGTACATTTTAAAATTTTAAAAAATGCAGCTAGATTTAAAAAAAAAAATCACAAATACCATAAAATATACTAAAAACAATCTACCAGGTTTAATTCCTTGCTGGTCTAGACATAGATGTAGGGGGGTAGAGATGTTTTTAGGAATGCCCATGCTTGGAAGTACCACTAGAGGGTATGGGAGTCACTGCTGTTGAGGAGCATCCTGGCTCCTTGTGAGCAGATCTTAGAGAGATTGATGATCTCAGAGGTCTTTTCCAACCTAAATTATTCAACAATTTGAGCAGAAAGGAAGAGGAAATGGCTCAAGAGGGAATCTGGGAGTGTTTAAATCTGTGGCTGCTGCTTGTGCCTGTAGCACTTCTAGAAGAGTTCGTGATATATCTGGCACTTCCAGGGAGTTTTTATTGTATTTAGTGAAGTTTTAATATTTTGACTCATGTACTGTAGTGCAGAAATAATTAGGGATTGACCTCTTGGACCATCGATTCCTGAGGAGGAGTTAATGGGATATAATGGGATATAATGGAATTTAATGGAATTTAATGGAATACGGGGCAGTGGTGGGCTATGACCCTGCTGCTCTGCTCAGGTCTGTTGGTGCTGGGGAGTCGGGGGGAAGCTAAGCCCATCTCGTTTTGTTCTCCAACAGATTGGAGTATTTCAACAGCAAATACCTGCAGAAGATCCTGCTCAGGGAGTACGACCAGCCCAAGTCCAGCATCGTGCTGCTCTACGAGAAGCTGGAGCGCAAACACGCCATCGAGCTGGCCCAGGCCGGGCAGCTGGGCCACGGCCCAGCCCACCCCTCCTTTCTGTGAGCAAACACCAGTTAAAAGTCAGCAGCTGGGGGCTAAAAGTGATGGAATGGATGAGCATCACTCGGCACTGATGGTGGTACATGGAGGGTCACTTGTTTCCCCGTGAGTTACAGGGAAATGGTGCTCTGAGGAAGAGGCTCCTGCCCAGTTTTGGATGGGTTTGCACTGTTAAATGTTCTGAATGGCCGCTTCAGACCTCACAGATGGTTCTGCTCTGCTGCAGCTCCCCGTGGCTCTTTTATCCACCAGGGAGCACATGGACAGCCCAGCTCTGTTGCAAATGCCAAATTCCCGCTTTGCCATGAGCTCCATCTGCAAGGATGAGCTGTTGGCCCTGTTGGCTGTGGTGGGATCCCAAAGGGGCACTGAGATTTGGGGATGCACTTCTTGTTCATCTTCCAAAATAAGGTGTTCTGCTTTCCTTTGCAGCAGCAGCGACAGGACTGTCATAACAGACCAAAAATTGGATGACACTCCAAATCCCAATGTCCTGGACAACATACAGGAAATATTGGCGAGGAACCTGTACCGGATCAGGAGGATGGTATAACTTTTCCCTCAATCCATATTTTAAGTGTCCAATAACGCAAATTTCCTCGGTTATCCGAACAGCCCGAGCAGATGTTATGAATATTTCCATAATTACCCAGGATGTCTCTTTGTGAGCAGAGAATAGTTGGCTGTGTGGAGCCAGATCCAGTTTCCAAGTCAGTGGCACATTTCTG
Source organism: Corvus moneduloides (assembly GCF_009650955.1). Taxonomy (NCBI): domain Eukaryota; kingdom Metazoa; phylum Chordata; class Aves; order Passeriformes; family Corvidae; genus Corvus; species Corvus moneduloides. The sequence continues at coordinate 5,054,811 of NC_045489.1, read as the reverse complement.
TTTGCTGCCTGACAGCTTTTGAAAGGTTCACCCAGTCAGCCTATAATTTCATGGAATATTTTCGGCATCGGTACCCGGCAGCGAAAAGGAGAAAGGAGGAGCACGTGGAACTTCAGGCGTTGGGTTAGCAGATCCAGCAGCAGCTCCTGGGGCAGAGCAGGGATGGGGTTATCCTCATGGTACATTTTTTCCCATGGAAGAGATCTGTGAGTGAGAATTAATCTGGAGAGGTTTTAAATCCACCCAGCAGTTTTGCCATGGAACAGGTACAAGTGGTTAAAGGGCGTAAACCCCACTTGCTGGATCATGTCTGGGGTTTCACACAGCGCCTGGGGCTGTACAGTGGAATTGCTGTTCATAGGGAGATTTAGCCTTAAAATCCACCTAAGCCTTTGCTTTAAGGATTGCACACAAAATATGGAGTCTGTAGGAGTGGGGCTGGTGTGGGCAGCTCAGCACAGAGGGATCAGCCTCCCCCTCCTGTCCCTTTGCTGAGCTGAGGGAAGCAATGGGATAAGGCTGGGAAGAAACCTACGGACATGGTGAAGGGATGAAGGCACAGCTCCTGTTTGCACTTACTCCTGTGTTAATCCAGCCTAACCCCTTGTAGTGACAGAGTTATCCCAGCTCCCACTGGTGTTAGTGGGAGACTTCAACTTGGGAGCTTTCAGCCTGGGTGGTGGCTTTTGAAGGGGGATTTATGGCTCCCACTGTTTGCATGATTTATATGGGAAGGTGGGGTTGATATAAAACATTAGAGGGGCTGAAGCTGTGAAGGCACCTCGAGCAGAGTCATTCCACTCATTGTGTCATCTGCACTATCAGCTGTAACTCAGTCTTGTCATTCAGTGATTTCTTGGCTGACTTCATGTAAAAAACCACAGTTTGGAGTCCCATCTCCCTTCTGTGGCTCTTTCCAGCCCCATCTCTCCTAAATCACTGTGTCCCCATAACTGGGCGGGATGGCTGCAGTGGGGGAAGGATCCTGGAGGCTCTCCTGAAGGGAGGGCAGGGATGGTCCCGTGTCCAGCAGCCTGTGTGGTGTCCCTGCAGGGCCCGGCGTACAACAGGCACACCCTGCCTGGGGACAGCGAGCCCACGGAGCAGGCCAAGGAGATCCTGATCCTGCGGCACAAGAGCCTGCTGGTGGAAGTGAGCGGGGGCGACACCTGCAGCTCCAGGAAGGAGGTAAGAGGGAGCACAGGTGAGCAGGACCATGCACAGGCTGCTTTCCCTACGGCCTGGTTATTGCTGGTGGTGTTTCCTTTGAAAGACAAATCTTGTTATTTTAAGTTAAAACAAAAAAGGGGTCTCAATCGCAAATCGTGTTCCAGTGAATAGGAAATACCAAGGGAAAAACTCCCCAACCCAGCTCCTGGCAAACCAAGCAGCCATCCTGAGCACCCCTTTCAGAGCTTTGTGAACACAGATTTCCACCCTGGGAAAAGTGCTGGGAAAGCTCTTTACTGAGCAAATGTTACTGGTTGGGCTGCCCTCTGTAGATCCTGAGGTCTGGTTTCCCGTGTTTTCTTTTCTGGGAGATTTCATCAAAGACAGGATTTTTGTCTCCCTCATTGTCAGTGATCCAGAGGGACTGTAAATATTTGAAACTGCTCAGTGTTTTTTTCCCCCCCAACTCTTTTGAAAGGACAGAAGCATTTTTGTGATCTTTCTTATTCATTCTGGAGGTGAGGTTTTTTTGTGTTTTTAAACACATCTACAGTTCTGGGCAGGCTTGAAAGAAGTAAAATAGAGGGAAGTTTTGCTTACCAGATTCCTGGGAGAACGAAATTTTTTTCCAATTTACTACATGGCATAGGTCCGTGTTGGTTCATGTTCTGAATCAGAGGAGAAACAGGGTTAATACAGCGTCTGTGCCTGGTGAAGACTTCTGCTCTTTTGAAATTGGTGAGAGAAGCTGGGCCAACATTTACCTGTGGGGAAAAAAAAAATATTCTCAGGAATGATGCACGAGGAGCAGGCTTGGTCTTTTCAGTTCCTCCCATCCTCCATAACTCTTTAGAGGAAAAGCATTTAACCCTTGTCATATTTTGCTCCCAAATGCTCAGGTCAGCAGCAGTGCAGAATCACAGAATATCCTGAGTTAGAAGGGATCCATGAGGATCATTAAGCCAGCTCCTGGCCCTGCACAGGACAACCCCAAGAATCCCACAATGCCTGAAAGCATTGTCCAAACACTCTTTGAGCTCTGGCAGGGTTGGCGCTTGCAGTAAGTTCTGAGCCATCCCTAAATTTCACTCACTTCTCCCAGTTTTAGGTTTTGATGGCTTGAGCTGGAGCACTGTCCCAAGCTCCGAGCTGTGATCTCTAATTTGGGCAGCTGAGCTCCATCACTGAGGAGAGCAAAATGACCTTTCAGAAAGAAATAAATCACCTGTCCCTATTTAGACAGTCATTTTCCATGACAGCACAAGAACTCTGGAGTGCTGTGGACTTTTTTCCACTCCAATTTCCTTGTGGAAGTGCCAATCATGGAGGAGCCCACCGAGAACGGCAGCACCACACCAAGTGCTGCTGCTGCTCAGCCCTTCCTTCCCAGAAAGGTGTTCTGGCTCTTGCAAACAACTTAAAAGATTTAATTTGATCATTTACATGCTGATTGGTACTTACAATTCAGAATAGATAGGCAAGAACATGGCATGTTCCTGTAGAACATTTGGTATAATTAAACTTCAAAAGAGCAACATCAAACTCCGGCTGATTTTGAGCACGACGTTCCCTACTTTAAGGATATTTGACTGTTAACCCTTGTGCTCCTGCATTCCCCTTCTCTGCTGCATTTGGTAGGAAATTCAGGAGCTTTGGGAAAGCTGTTTCTCCTGTTCCTTTGAGTGCTTGCAGCTGGGTTTTGGGGGAACAGAACATTTACAGGGGAATTGCAAAAGCAGTAGGATTCACTCTGTCTGTACTGACTTGTGGATGGTGAAAAATGCCCTCTGAGGGTGGGAAATGCCCTGGAGATTGTGGAAAATGCCAATTAGATGCTGAACACTGACTGTTGGGTCACTGGAGTCACTTGCTGGTGCTGCTCACACCCCTTCACTGCAGCCACCTTGGCTTTGTGCCAGGCAAAGGGAAACGGATGGAAATCCCAGAATGGTTTGGGTTGGAAGGGACCTTAAAGACCATCCACTTCCAGCCCCTTGCCATAACAGGGACACCTTCCACTAGATCAGGTTGTCCTGTCCAACCTGGGAGATGATCCCAGTGACACTGGTAAGGGTGGCTCTAACCCAAGAACCATCCCTCAGTGCCCCAAAGGAGAAGCCAGACCTGTTTTGTGTCACCAGCAGCTTTTCTGCTAATTTTTAAGAATAGCTGCCTCATTTACTGTGAATAGAAATAAAATGATGCCCCAAAGTGAAGGGATAATGCTCTAACAGAGCCCTGAAATATTAACACCGTATTAATTTTATATACATAATATTATATAATATTAAGGAGGGTGGGTGAATGCTGTTACTTTGTGCTGTAGGAGGACAGATTGCAGAATTTGTCAGCAGAAAGAAGGAACACTGTGCTAAAAAGTAGATTTTAGCCTATTCTAAGCAGCTCAATACTTACAAGTTTTTGGGGAAAAAGCAGCTACTCATGTTTCTTTGATGCCAAGTTGAAAAGAAAATGGTGTTTTCCTGATTAAAAAAAGATATTAATGGAAAGTGTCTATAGTTGGTGTTAGGGTTTTTCCTGATTGCCAGATATTCCATCCTTTGTAGTCCCAAAGGAAAGGCTTGGCCTTCCAGGTTTTCAGTCAGCAAGAAAAACTTGGATGCTGTCGCTCCCCACGTTTTTCTATTCTACATCTCACCACGAGATGGAGGCATTACAACTGTGTTTGCAAATCCAACTGGAAATCCAGGGACGGGAAACAAACTTCCAGCAAAGGGCCCCTGAAACCCATCTGGTGCTGGTGAAACTCCTGCAATTCCATTGCCAGTCTTGGAAAAAGCTTTGGTGATACCTGCAGCGTTAGGAGCTGAGGGAATAATTAAAAAATCCCTTTGGTTCAGTAGAAATCCCATTTTTTCTTCTTGGTGAGTGTCTGTTTATCTTTTTTAGTGATGCTGGTGAGAGCTTTGCTGTTAAATATGAAGCTGTTGTTGCTCAGCTAAACTCATATTTTATTAGGGGCTGGTTGGTCTTTTGCCCCCAAACAAAATCAGGGATGTGTGGGAGAACATCCTTGTGTGGGTTGGTGGCTTCACCAGGCTGGGGAGGAGCCAAGTTCCTCTTGGCTGCTGGATGATCCATCTCCTTCCACAGGAGAAAGCAGTGCCCTCACCAGGATGGACACAGGTCTGTGGCCAACACCAGGCTTCAGCCAGGGGAATTGGGTTTGGAGCTGAATGATCTTTGAAGTCCCTTCCACCCCAGACCATTCTGTGACTCTGAATCACCTCTCCTGGGTGGCTTTAGGTGCCTTAGGGGTCTCCTGCACCTTAGGTGCTTTTCCAGCACTGAGAGGGGGCTCTTGGGCTGTGTTAGGAGCCTCCACCAAGGAGAGTTTGGAGAGCAAACGGGGAAAAAGCAGGGAGAAGCGGCAAGAAAAGAACAATCCTCCTCCCTCCGGAGCAGGTTAAATGATTTACACCAGGCAGAAGGACCTTGGCAGGAGAACGAGGTGACTTCAGCTCTGAACCACAGCCCAGAGGATTAACTCCAAGACTATCTATTTCCAGCAGAAAGTTTGCCTTCCTCTGCCTAAGGACAAAATTCCTGCTGAAGGCTGCTGCTTCCTGGAGCTGTGCATCATTGCTGGCTCCGAGCACCGGCTGCATTTGGGGCTTGTCTTATTTTAGGCAGGGATCCAGCCTAGCCTGCACTGGCAGGGTGGATTCTGAGACCCAGGACAGCTTTTATTTACCACGGAGCACCCAGAAAATCCTTGCACCTGTAGCCAGGCAACTTGGTCCTCTTTTCTCCTGCCAAAACACGAGTGCACTCCCCCAGAAGGAGCTTATTTGGAGCTGCCTGTGAGCCATGTGCGTAAATGACACAGTGCCTTTGGTAATTATGCCGGAGCCCTTTCATGGAGCATGCTCTGAGAATCGTTAAATGCCCCTGGGAATGGCTTTCCAGGGAGCCGGGCGCTGCTGCCGGAGCCGGGAAGGCATTGTTATTAAAATGGTCAATAAAAGTGAGAACAAGGGATGGAGGGCAGCGGTCCTCGTTAGGGGAGGGAGGAGAACGAACCAAAACAAAACAGAAAACCAGGCTGGGAGGTGTCCAGAGTTATTTTGGCAGTCTGGGTTTCTGGACCGAGGTGCCAAATCACAGCTGCGTGAGAGACTTATTCCCAGTTTGCAGAGGCACCGAACAATCCAGGCAGCATTGTGCTACCTGATTTTTATTTTTTTCATTCCTATTTTTTTGTCCTGGAGGGTGGAGATTAGCACTGGAGTGAAAGGACAGGGAGCTCGTTAGTGCCAGCTCGTTACCTGCCTCCTTGGCCTGCAGCCAGCGAGGGGAACAGCCAAGGTGAGAAACATCCATGTCCTGGGGACAGCTTTGCCTTTCGAACTCCCTGCCCCATTCTCCCAGCTCCAGGGCTGCTCCTTCCCATCCTCTTTGCTGAACCATTCCTGGGGAGCTCAGACCTCTTCCAGAATTCAAAACATAATTGCTGTATTGTGCAATTTTAATTCTTTAAGCCTCTGACAGTGGCTCAGTTTTACTTCTAAATTTCTGACGGTCCATAAAGAACTTCCAGTGTTGTTCAGAGGAGCTGTGGATGCCCCATCCCTGAAAGGGTTTTAGGCCAGTTTGGATGGAGCAACTTGGTCCTGTGAGAGGTGTCCCACCCACAGCAGAGGGATTGGAGTGAGATGATCTTTAAGGTCCCTTCCAATCCGGGCCATTCCATGATTCTATGTCGTAGCAAATCAGCGTCTGCAAATACTTCCTGCCATCTCTTCAGTCTATTTTTAGCAATCCTTCTTTTTTTGTTGTTTGTTTTTACATGGCAAAAGTTAAACAAATGGGAGTGGAATCCTGAGGGATTGCAGAGGGTTGGCTTATGAGGCAGGCGTGTGGTTAACAGATTTCACAAAGCACTGAAGTCCTTCTCTCCCTCAGTCCCAGAAGGAGGACTCATGCTCGGCGCAGGGCGAGGCCACCCCGCAGCCCAAGCTCTGCCGCTCCTTCACTGGTAAGTTGGGGAGCTGGGGGTGATTCCCTGCCCTCCCCTGCTCACCCTCATCCCTTTGGGATGGCCCAGCAGGTGACAGGAAGGATGTGAGATGGAAGTGGGGCTCCTTAAATGAGCCTCATGAGTGAGCAAGGAGAGCCAAGGGCCTTCTAGGCCCGACCCGAGATTGGTGTGAATGGTTTGGGTGGGAAGGGCCCTTTCAAAGCCATCTCATCCAACCCCTCTGCTACAAACAGGGACATCTCCAACTAGGTCAGGTTGCCTCATCCAGCCTGGGATGTAGCTGTTTTAATCCACAGTTTACCAGGAATATTTCATTTATGTTCTTCCTGAAGAAAAGCACGAGTGTAAGCAGAGAGAAGTGATAAAAACCACTGCTTCTGGGTAAGTTTTTTCCATCCCAAGGAACACACGAGCACCGTGGCCCCTGAGATACAGCGGTGACAGAGAAGGAGATTGTAACCCTTCTGTTATGGTTGCATGGTCATCCCCCCCAAAAAGTCCCTTAATGTGACAACATGACATTCCAGGTGCTCCAGCAGGACACCTGTGTTTTCCAGAGCTGGTTTAAGGTAGCCACTGATGGGAATTTTTGTTCTGCAAAGTTGCAGGTGAGAATTGACAAAAGAATGATGATATTGATCCAAATTCTTTACGTATTTCGAAGTATAAAACTGGGCTTAAATTGCCTTTGGGCTTTTTCTTCCATGGAAACACTGACCTTCGTCTCCTGTTTTAAAACTGGGAAGTGATCCTTGGAGTGGAACAGCTCATCCCCAATGAGCACATGGACACCTTGGTGTTTCTTCATTCCTGCTGACCCACAAAGAGGGATGTTTCTCATGGTTTTTCTCTTCCCACAGTGGGGAACACAGAGAAGGCTCGGGAAGGGAAGGAGAGCCGATCCAAGTCCGTGTGTGCCATCCCACCGCCCCAGCCCACCGGCGTGACCGTGGGGAGGAAAGACGTGAGGAAAGAGCTGACTCTGGAGATGTACAAACACAAGGGATGCTCTGGCTCCCCATGAGGGGTCTGGCTCCTTCACGGAGGGCTGCTCGATGTGTAGATAATGTAAATAAGATGCATGTTGGAAAGGACAGCATGAACAGGGTGGAATATTCAGAGTGGTTTGCATGGAAAATTGCTCTTATTGCCCAGGGCTGGGTTTTTAGTGGGAACTGAGGGAAAAGATGTCCAGCTGAGCACCAGCAATGCCAGGGAATGGCTGAGGGAGCATTTCTAAAGAATTTCTAGGAAAAATTAGCCTGTTCAGTCTGGGAGAATTGCTGAAACTGCCTACAACTGCAAGGAAGGATGTTTTAATAAGGTGAGATACGGGATCTTCTTGTTAGTTTTCAGGGACAGGCTAAACAGCAGGGAGCATTTGGATTATAGGTTGGGAAGAACTTGATAATCTCAAATGAGGTTTTATTAGGGGATGGAGGAAAGAGCAGAAACAGCAACAGATCTTTTCTGTTCCTGGGGAACGGATGGATCCTGGTTATGAACTTTAATCTCATGAAGCCCAAAATTAAATGGCGTGGTTAAATAAGGGGTTGTGTCTTACCTGAGGGATTGTCCCACACCCAGCCACAGTTCTGCTAATGAAAAATTATTGCAGCTGAGCTCAAAGGGAGAAATATGTTCTTACTGATTTTTAAAAATTTATGGAAGGAATGGTTCACCTCAAAGTTAAAATGAAGAAGCTCCAAATCCAGTGGTGATACCAGGAGATGAGGGTGACAGCCCTTAAATAGATGGGAAAGTTTTCTGATGTGATTGGTTGGTTGCATCAATGCTGTAAAGATATTTTGGGGTGATCTGTGCTGCCATAGCTGGGAGCTGTGGGATCAAAGGGGTTTGAAAGTGCCAAGAGGGTGACCCAAACCCTGGCTGCTTCTCCCAGGAAAGGTGTGAGCCCTTTGCACAGCAGATGCAGGTAAACTCCAGGGACAGGACCTGAGGAAGACACATAATCCCAGCTTTGGGTAATTTTCTTTGAAACTCCTGGTACGTTCAAGCCTTTGAATTCTTGTCCTTACTGAACCTGACAGGACAAGTTTTAGTTTTGCATTGACATTTTTCTTTCTCTCCTTCCTCTGATCCAAGAGTGTTTAATCTGAACGAGTGGCTCTTTTTGAAATGGCATTGAAAGAAGCTGTAGGAATTCACAGGCTCCCCTCCATGATATTTTTGGGCTCACAGAACCAGTCTCCTGTATGCAGAAATACTCCCTTAGGAGGCTCTTACATGGTACATTGGGGCTTCCATTTTAAATTAAAGGCACAAATTTGTGTGTATTTGCTTTGCAATGATCCGAGGTCTCATTTTCTTCTGAACAAACACCTTTACAGTGTCCTGGCATAGGCTGAGGTGGTTCATGTTGACTTGAAGGTCACTCTGTCACTGGAAATTCACCTCATTGCAAAGGAAAATTGGAGCTTTTAGCAATAGATGTGTGTTTTATGTGTTTATATACATATATGTACATATGTATTGATTTTAATATAGTCTCGTTGTCTTCTTCAGTTAATTGATTACAATTTTGGTTTGTTTCCTAGTTGACTCCATCATGCATGGGAGCCATGTGGATTTGGCTGTACTTGGTTTAGAACACAGCCCATCTTCGAGTATCCTGTAATACATGAAATAATCTATGACATTTATGAATATGTTGAAGTGTTCTACGTTTCTATTTCAATTAAACGGGGATCATCTCTGAGTTATTCCCTCCTTGCATCTCCAGTATGTTCCTGGTGACATCATCAGGAGCTGGGGACACTCAGGGGTGTCTCTGGGTGTCATTCCAGGCAGATCTTCTTGGAACAGCAGCTCCTTCAACCCTTGGCCAGTGATCCCAAGATCATGAGTGAGGAAAGCGATTGTATCGAGGGAATAAAATGGGCAGTTCATTGGTAAAAGCCACTGCATACAAGGGAGAGAAAAAAATACTGAGCCTGAAAGTCCTCAGCTCTTTGGGGCTGGAATGTCCCTCTTCACCTGCGGTTTAATGTCCTCAATGTTTTAAATTTCTCCTTAAATTCTGCACAGTAAACATTCATAGGAGGATTTAACTAAGTTGGGTAATTTTTATTCTGTAGTGGGAGAGCAAAAAGGAAATTAAATCAACTTGCTTGTCGAGGAGTTTTTAATCAAGGATAGAAACTGTGATTGGCTAATTCTTGCTTGGGTTTTGTTTGGTGTTTTTTTGGCTGTTTTGTTTTGGTTTTATGCTTTTGCATCTGAACTGTGGTTTTTTTTGTCCAAAATACCTGGATGTCTGTACCATCTTTGTCTTGCTTCCATCCTTGTCATCTTTGTACACCAGCCATCATTTTTCTGGGCATCAGGCACTTAAATAAGGAGCTTTTTCCAATTGAGATTCCCATTAGTTCTCTGCAATATCATTATGGGTTATCAAGGACCTTATAAAATGGTGGCTTTTTTGGCAGGGGTAGATTTCTTTGTAATACTGTTGCAGACAACAGAAGTGGCTGGAAAAATGCCAGAAAACGGAATGGAAATTTTATCTGATGTGGAAAAAAAGGTAAAAAAAATTCCTTGCATTTTTTTGAAATGGTACATTTTCATCTCAGTTCAGCACGAGGGATGTTTCCATGCCAGGATCTCCCAGCTTCTGGCAATTCCAAAGGCTGCTGGCTCCAGGTGTGCAGTGGCTGCAGAGGCTGCTCCTGCCAGCCCCACATTCCCATGCACAGGCACTGGCTGGATCCTTCACGGATCCCAGTCCATCATTCCCTTCCAGCCCCACTTTGAGTGCTGGACCCATCAATACCTCCCTGCTTCATGAATAATTTGCTTGATCTGCAGAGAGTACAATATTCGCTGCAGGACATTTTTTCCCAATGAGTCACTCTGCCCTAAATTTAACCTTCTGGATACTGTGGATTTTTTCTTAAAATTTCTTTACAAAATATAATAGCCCAGCTAAAGCTTTTATGAAGTATTTTCCAGTCACTTAGTGGCCAAGCCCTCTGACTAGTTTGTATTTCAGCCCAGAGTACCTTTGATAATCTTTGCCAGTATCCAGTGTTGGTGGTCTTAAAATTCTACAACCGAGTGGAAAACTGTTAAGTGCTCAGGCTTCAGAGCGTGCCTAATTAATTCTTTCCAGGGTTTTAGTCCCTTAAAAAGTGTTAAAAACATGGATTCAGTGTATCATTGAATATTGCATGGTTCTGTGGAAATAAATTGCATCAGTTTGATTCCTTTAGGAGTTCAGAGAGTTTTTGCTCTGTGCTTACTCTGGAAGTTTACAGGAGTATGTGGAAAGTTCAGGTTAAAATGGGCAAAAGTTGTTAATGAGGGGGAGTAGCTCAATGGCAAAGTTAGAGCCCAAAAACCACATCAGAAAACTCTGTGCAAAGACATCAATCAGCTGCATTTGAAAATCAGGCAAAATCTCCCTTGTACCCACAACTCCAAAAGCACTTCCTTATGTGAACTTTAATATTTTTATTTTGAGCAGAAAACCACACTTGTGTTTATTTTATTTCATGGCTGCTTAAGGAGATTATAATGACTTAATCCTGGAAAGAGCTGGCAGAGCTTGAGAAGCAGGTGAGGCAAATTTGAGCTTTTTTCTCTCCTGACATCAAGTCCTGGAGGGGATTCAGCCTCAGAAGAACCATTAAGGGTCTTTCAACATCCAGGCTTATGTGCTTCTTCCAAGAGACGTGGAGACGGGAGAGATGAAAAGGGAGCATGTGATGGAGATGAACTGGAGATTTTCATTTTAATGCAGAATTAAAGGGGCAAATGTCAACATGGGTATCTATTGCTCCCCCTTCCAGCACAGCTCAGGCTGGGGGATTGCTCTTGGCGAAACCATCGGGGACGTTGGTGGCTTTTCCAAGGTAAAGCTGGCAGTGCTTGGGTGCTCTTGTTGTGATCTGGTTTGCTTTGCTGTCCTTGGGTGTCTTGTGCTGAGGTTTGGGGAGAAAACAGTAAAAGAAGAGACTCGAAAGAGATTCACTCGCCCACCTCAGAAAATGCCATGTGGAAGGAATATCTTTTGGAGCAGGACAGATCATAGAACCATGGAATCGTTTAGTTTGGAAAAGCCCTTTAAAAACACGGAGCCCAACCATTCCCCCAGCACTGCCAAGGCCACCACTGCCCCATGTTCCCAAGTGCCACACCCACACAGCTTTTAAATCCCTCCAGGAATGGGGACTCCACCACTGCCCTGAACAGCCTGTTCCAGGATTTCACCACCCAGGGTCGTCAGGCCAAGCTCCAATGAAGAAAGGTCTGGAAATCTCCAAAGGGACTCAGGGAAGTCTCCAAAGGCAGCCCTGAAAACTCATATCTTTATCAAATTCCAAGAAATCCTCTGCTTTCCACGTGAGAGAGTGAAAATATGTTCATCTATCTACATAAAATGTAAATTTTTCTGGGAGCATGGATCAAACCACAGGAAATAATAACACAGACTCTGCTGGTGGAGTCTTTGATCAATCCAAAGGTAAAACACCCAATTCTGTGAAAAATCTGAGTTGACTTGCCTCAGCTCTTTGCTGGAATATGTATGTTTGGGAGAGTCACAATTTAGGTTTAAAAGCTTAAGGGAAAAAAATTCTTCAGGGTCAATTAGGAATTAAAAAAATTGCTCAGGATACAACTTTCCCTTCCATCCACTACAGTCCTGGAGCTGCCCATGGTGGCACTATCATTTGACCTCTGTGGATAAGAGGATGCTGAATAAAGGTCCCTGCTGGCACCAGGAGAGGCAAGGGAGGAAAGGGAGGGTTGTTTTCCTTGGAAATTAAATGGTATTTGTGTCTGCCTTTGCATGGAATGTGGTACTGGTCTGTTAATTCACCCCCTGGCTCTGGTGTGGCATTCCAGAGATCCGAACACAGGCTCCACAGGACAACCAACATCATTACCACTTTCTACAGCTGGGGGAGAGGCCGCACGGTCTCATTGCCCAGGAATTTTTTGGACCCTGAAGGTGATGAGCACATGCTTGGGGCTGCAACAAGGAATCACAGAATCATCCTGGAATCACAGGATGGTTGGGGTTGGAAGGGACCTTAAAGTTGATCCAGTTCCAAACCCTGCCATGGGCAGGGACACCTTCCACTGGACCAGGTTGCTCCAATCCCTGTCCAACCCGTCTTTGAAAAGAAGCACCTGTCAGGAGTGGGATTTCAGTGCATGGAGAGACATTTCAACTTTGGGAACTCAATTCCTGTTCCACAGCCTAGGAATTTGGAGGATGTTTGACTGGGCACCAGCTGTCCTGTGAAGAGCCAAGGCTGGGCACCAGCGATGCTCTGCTTCAGCCATGCAAGGTTTTTCTGCCAGTGGGTCCCAGAATTCCTGAGGACACTTCCAAATGGCAAACAGCACTAACTCAGGATGTGCAGTAGCACAAAAGCAGCAGCGCCAAACACAGCTGGCTCAAAACACACCCAGAAATGGGGAAGTGTGCATTAATCCCTTTTTTAAAACAAAAATACACAAGTACCCACTTTGCATTTTAATTTTATGTAATTGCAGTGTGAGCTACAAAAAAAATCCTCACTCCTGGTGTGCAAATCCTTGTTTTCACCCAGCTCCTCTGAGCGTTGCCAAAGCTCCTGTCAGTCGTGTCCAGCTTTGAGGAGATCACAAGAAGAGATGGCAACCAACTGTCCTTGTCACTTGAGACAAATTTAACCAGGACTGTGTGGTGGTTAAATGGCAACTGGTTGGAATCCCACTAATGGATTATTTAGGTGATAGATAAGTTATACTTTGTATTTAATCAACCATTTTATGTTCAATACAAAGAGCTCGCCTTTGGTGTAGTGGAGCACCAGTGACTGTGAGATGGGTGTGTTATTGCTGTTCAAAACTATGGGAAAAGAGTGGATATGCTGGGATGAGGTGGGAAAGGGTAATTTGTGTAGGAATGGGATGAGTGCAGGTTCAGGGAGAGTTGATCCCAAGAACCTACATGGAGACCCATTGCAGCAGCTGGGAGTGTTTCCAGTGGAATGGCGGGACAATGGGACAGACAGAATGTGTTTATTCCTGCAGAATCCCAGCTCTGTGGCTGAGTTTTGACCCTGCATGATGGTAAGTCTGCACCCTGTCCCAGCTCTCCTTTCTCCCTGCGTTGGTGAAGAGAATTCTCTGGATCCTGGATCATGTGGAATTCCTCACGTGCTCACTGTCAGGTTAAACCAGGAGCAACTCTGCCCCTGGGACAGTGAGGGGAAGAGGTCTAACATGTTACGTAACAGCTACCCCTGTGATATTTAAGAAAGACAGTGCAGAGGATAAAATAAATTATTATAATTTAAATTTTTTTGTGCTTATAGAAGATTGAGTACTTTCATCACTCTGTATGCCTCAATAAGAAATGTAGTCAAAATTTTTGTCAATCCTCTCCAGGTTCCCCAGCCAGTGTGCAGTTGCTTTGAGATGCTCATATGTTCACAGGTAACTTTAAATATTAAAATTAATTTGACAACACAATTTCCCATAGGATAGGGAAGTCAGCATCATTTCTTCCCCGTGTTTAGAGCAGGTCATGACTAAGGCTAAGATTAGAAAACCAGAACTTGATTTTTGACTATAATTTAAATTTCTTCTCCCAGCCTCCTGGCATGTCACAGGAATATAGTTATTGCACTACAGAAATTATAATTTTCCTAGTCTGGCATCCCATTCCTGGCAGTGATCTGCAGCAGATGCTCCAGTAGAAGCCAAAAACATTAGGAAGTAAATGGCAGTGAAATTCCATGCAGGAATGTTCCTAGGAGACACTTCTCCCATGGCAGGCTGGGTGGGTGTGAGGGGTATGGATCCATATAATCCACTTTTCTGTGGCAGGAGGGAGAACATCATCTACAACTGCAGGACACCCCCGGTGTGTCCGTGTGTGCACCTGGTTGGATGCTCCTTGTCCAGCTCCATGTGGACCTGCCTGGTGCAAAGGTGGTGATTGCATCACTTCCAAGAGGGCTGGGATATTTAAGATCTCCCACTGTTTTAATGTTTTTCTTGGATCCCTGAGGTTGCTTTCTGTAAAAGCTGCATCAGAGTTTTGCTCAGAGGAAGAAGGAGACGCAAATTCCAGAAGTGCCACCTGTGGGACACAGTGAGAGGTATCACTGCAGTGCTTGAGGACACCACGGGCTCCATGGTGTGGGGAAAACCTTTGAGTCCACCCCTGCTCATCCGTGCAGAGAGGGATGAGAAAAGCTCCCCGGTGGCCTGGGAATTCTGCACTCGTGACCCAGAGCCGTGTCCTGAGGGCTCCCGGCTCCACTCCTCCGGCAGGAGCAGCCATGTGTCGCCTTGGATGGCTCCCTGCTCTGCCTCAATAGCTGTTTGTCATGATCCTTAATGCCACAGCTGCTTGCTTGTGCCAGGTCATCTGCTTTTATTAGTCCTGCTCCACCACCCACTGAAACTCACACCAGCCAGGAGATCGTTATCCATATCCAAAAATAGCAATCCTCTGGCCCTGCTCTTCCAGAGACCTGGGAAACTTGGGGGTTTTCCTCCTTTTCTCATTTCCAGTTGTGCTGGTTTCCCCCCTGCTGCCCCATGAAGGCCGGAGCAGCCGCCCTGGCAGCCGGGATCCTCGGAGGCACCGGGGTGTTGCTCTTCCTCATTGCCTTTGGGACGGATTATTGGCTTCTGGCCACGGACACCTGCGCGGTCTTCGAGCATGGGAACAGCACTCTGAGCACCGGAGTGGTGAGCTCTGAAACCTTGTACTTTGAAAGAACTTACCTAAATAATTTCAAATCGAAAATTTTGAAATCTGTGATAATATTTATGCTCAATGAACGTGACCTGTTAATGTAAAACATCAGCCTGAGGTAAAACTTTAAATTCTTTAAAATCCAAACCAGCTTTTCCATAATATTGATTATTTTGACTTGAGTAAAGTGTGTCTAGGAAACATTAAGACGGCACCTCTGTAATCTGGCAGATAGGAATATTAGAGAATGAAAGGCAAAAATGTAAGAGCTTTAGTTGTTGACAGCATTTCCCTCTAAAGACAAAAGATATCTCCTGATATTTGCCATTAAAAGATTTCTCCCTCTCTAGGTTCTTCATTTAAAACTAGTTCATGTTTAAAAGTGTGGGGCTTGGCAATCACTTCCATCTGAAGTGATACAGCTGCAGCACAGACACCAAGCAAAAGTGAACATCAGACACAGAGCAGAGCAGATGAGTTCCTGCCCATCCAACCAGTGGCCTGGATATCCTCAGAGTAAGATTTGTATAGGATTTTAGTTAGCAGGAAATGTAATTTTCAAGGGACGGTTTAGTGCTAAGGGCTGGTGTCGCTCGTTTATAGATCCCTCAAGCTGGGTTTTTGCTGCACTTGCTGTTGTCTAACTCTTCAATGAAATAACAACCAGATCAGTTCCTTGAGCCACCCACTCCCCCGAAATGTTTTTGTGCCAATCAATGTGTGGTTTCCATTACAAAATGACAGGAAGATCCTTGTTGTGTGCAGACTTTTTGTTACTTCAAAGTTCAATCCAATTAGGTTTGATTTTTTTCCTGGTGTGGTGAGTCACCCTGGGTAAGCATCATGATGCCAGCAAGAAATATTTTTCTTTCATTTCAGAATCCCATAATCAAATGTAGGGCACTGTTTGCTTGAGTCATGGTTCCAAGCGACTTTCCCTACTGAAAAGAAAAAAATTATGATGGAAAAAATGCTTGGAGAAGTGAAACAGAAGACGGGGTCTTCAGTTTTGAGCAGCTCAGTAAAGCCCAGGGATGGCAGAGACAGAGAAGTGCCACTTGTTTTTCGTGCTCTTGGGAAGTGACAGTGTTAATTGTTTCACATTTTAGTTGTTTTTTAAAGTGGAGAGAGCAGAGACTGTGCACTGCACGACATGAATAAGCATCTCAAACATTTCAGAGATGCTCTTGGCCAAGTGTTGGGGAGCCTGACACTGAGGCGGTGACTTCAAAAGCACCAGGCAGAAATAGGAACTGCTCTTACTCTTCCCTCTGAGCTATTTTATTTCTATTTCAGACACTGTTTCTATTATTTCTATTTCTGTTACTGGTTGTGGATAACAGGCTCTGTTTTTACCTTCTCTGCCCTTGCTTAAACTGTCAAATCCTGTCCCTTACAGATAAGGATGGGCTGAGTATCTGGCAAACTCAGTGAAATGTGCCTTGGATGCACCAAGTCAGAGCCACCAGCTGAGGAAGTTTCAGGGCTGAATGCTCCCCTTGCCATAGTCAGGATTTTATCCTGAAAGTAAAAGGAGAATCAGGTCAGAGCTCTGGAAGCTGCCACAACGCGATGCATAAAAACATCGAGGCGAGGGAAGTGTGAGATCTCTGGGGAGAACCCAGAGCCCCTTCCAGTGCCTAAAGGGGCTTCAGGAGAGCTGGGAGGTGACTTGGGACAAGGGATGGAGGGACAGGACAAGGGGGCATGGCTTCCCCCTGCCAGAGGGATACTGGGGAGAAATTCTTCCCTGTGAGGCCCTGGCACAGGGTGCCCAGAGAAGCTGTGGCTGCCCCTGGATCCCTGGAAGTGTCCAAGGCCAGGTTGGATGGGGCTTGGAGCAACCTGGGATAGGGGAAGGTGTCTCTGCCCACAGCAGGGGGTGGGACTGGATGGGCTTTAAGGTCCCTTCAACCCAAACCAGTCCGTGAGAGGGGTAAGTACCTTTGGCACCTCCCATCTCCTTTCTCTGGTTCACAGGGCCCATTCCTCTACGGACATTCCCCATGCATCATGAAACATAATTTTGTCACAGTCCTGTCTGAGGCAGATAAAACTGGCTTTGAGGATAATTTTAATAAGTTCTTTGGTAAATCTTCCATGACTGAACTTTGCAATATCCTTCCTCCAGGAAAGACCAAAACCTTGTGCTGGCAGGTCTGGTCTGGGGATTGGAGGAAGGTGTTTGAGGAGTAGAATACACCCAGAAGGCCCAGCTCCCTGACATTCCCATCCAGCTCAGTCCAGCTGGGGTTTAAGGACAGCAGAGAAAGAGGCAAATGGTTTGTGCAGGTCTGCAGGACAACTTGTTATCACAACATTTCGTAGCTGTGACACGGCAGAAAGTCAAGGACAGCAGCTCCTCCGTGTTCTGCAACCCCTGCAAAACTGACTCAAAAAACAAATGAAAACCCAATAAAAACTAAATCAATGTCTGTCTAAGCAAAATGTACACTGATTGCACCATGATCTTCCCTGTTTCAGCCTGGACTTTCATTCCTCCCCAGGCTGAAACTCCAACAGAGGTTGGGAAGGAGATCCTCACTTTCCACCACGAGGGTTTCTTCTGGCTGTGCTGGTTCTTTGGCGAGGGCCACCCTGAGACCATCTGGACCTTCTGGTACAGTGAGTACAACACCACCACTCTGTATCCACAGCACTCCCTCACAGTTTAATGGGAAACAAACATAGGAAGTGCTCCCAGGGATGCAGAAACAGTTTTTATTTCATTTTTGTCATTCTCATCGTCTCTCAAAAGCAAACCTGGGTCACTCTCTTTGTGCCCTTTCTGTGTTGTTTTTTTCTTTTTTTTGACTTGGATTTTGCTCTCAGAGGGTTGTTCACAGAAATGTTGCAGCCTCTTGATGCCATTTAATTTATTGCCTACAAAGCTGTGTGAAGTGGTGGCTTCCACCAGCAAGGAGAGCCCTTCCTTCCTCCCCCTCCCTCCCAATACCTCTTGATGTTTGTGTTCAGCAAAGTTCTGTAAATCCGAGCCCATGCCCTTCCTGGCATTGCTCTTCTGTCCCTGTTTTCTGCCTTCCAGGTACTCAGCATTCCCAGCTCCCACTGATTTCAGCACTGGGAAGGCTGGAAGTGCATGTGTGGTGTCCCTGGGTGCTCAGGACCAGTGGTGCACCATGGAAGGCCATAAACACATCTCTTTATACTCTTTAAGATCCTGCTGGTTTTAAGGTCATTGAAATTACACTTGAGAATAATCAGAGAGGGATGTAAAATCCTTTATTTTTTGGAAAACACATTCACTTTTCAAAACAAATTGAAGGAGAAGGTGAAACCTGTTCTGTGACACCAGTGGGTGCCAGCCTGGTGGCCTTTGTGCAGTGAAGGATTGGCCCAGTGAACCAGGTGCTCCCACAAGGAATAGGAAAGGAGTGAGACCACCCCAGGACATGGCTGGCACCAGCCCTGCTGGCAGCCACAACTCTACAGTAGGATTTGGGATAAAACCCCCCAAATTTTAAATAAGTTCTGCAAAGGCTTTAAACACCACAAAAACCTTGGCCCTGTGCCCACTGAGGCCTCGGTGGAGGATGTTCCTGTGGTTGTGGAGCAGCACAATCACCTCAGAGGGCACTTCTCTGCAAATAATGCAGGTTCCCACACTAAATTTACTCTGCAGTGATTAAAATTTCAAATGACTTCGCTGTCCCCCAGTCCCTGACCTGTTTCCTGTAAAATCTTGCAGGAATAGTTCCCGCCACCGTTCAACTGAACAATGGGAGGTTTTTCACACAGAAAGTTTGTGATAAAAAAGGACAGGCTTGAGACAGGGAGTTTGCTGCTGAATTACATTATATGGAAATACATAATATAATTTTACCTGAAGTAAAATGAGTCACTCTGATAACTGGCAATTTTTTTTGCTACTTCTTTAGGTATTTATTATAATAGGATTGATCATGGCAAATTAATTTGCTGCTCTTGTGGATGTAATAATTAATTCAATAGGTATTCCATAGTCAATTTAGCATGAACTAATGTCCACCTATTATAAAGTGCTCCTTTGAGCTGGGGAACATATTTAAATAAGTGGCCAACCATTAATTAATTCATTTAACATTCATTCTATTACTGTTAATCATGATAAGCCTCAGTGGTATTAATATTGATGGGGCACTTCCATTCTAATTGTGCTTTTCCTTCTCACCAGCTGGAGGTCTTGGAAGTACCTTGTTCTGGTACCCAAACACTTTGACCCTTCCAGGTGGTCAGGCACATTCTCTGGAGGAAAACAGCAACGAGAATATTGACACTGACTTCAGTTGTTCCATCTTTCATGATTTTTGTCCACCTCAGACTCAGGTTATGAAGATGAGAGGATGTGCAAAGAACACTGTCAGATCTTTCGTAACTCTTATTTCTATTTTTATTTTCCTCTCTAACCAAGATTCATTATCTTTTTTGCCTCCCCAGCATTCTGATGTCACTGAGGGTTTTGCAGGTTTTGCACAACAGCACATCACCATCTCAATCCTGTAACTGTGATTCTGCTGGAAATAAAAGCAAACAGGGATTTAATTCTTCTTCTTTTTTTCATCTTTTCCAGCCAGCCAAGCACACCCCAAGTTCTGCATGCATGGCTACCTCTTCCCCATGCCCATTGCTCTTGGACCTTTCCCCCATCCCTCCTACGACACAACTGCAGGTGAGTTTCTTTCCTTCTCCCCCAGCAGCTCCTTTTCCAAGGAATCAGGCAGAGATTTGGGCTGTGTGTCAGTGCTGTGGTTCTCCTGTTGTAAATGCACATGGCCAAGCATGGCCAAGACCTTTGGAAAGCTCCTTTACAAACAAGTCCTGCTTGGTTGGCTGCCCCAAGCACACATTGAGATGTTCTCCCACGTTTTCTCTCCTCCAGCCCAGCTGTGCTGGGATGGGCTCTGCTGCCTCCCGCTGGGTGCTCAGCACCTACTCCTATGAGTAAGGCAGGAGGATAAATCCGCTCTCTCCCACCTCCTCACTCACTGGGAAGAGCTGGAGCCAGAAGACCCAAACCCAGTCTAGTGCTGACTTGGTCCCAGAGTCTGGTTTCCTGGGATAGCTCAGGTGTTGAATTGTTGCAAGACAAAATAAACAAGCCCTGGAAAATCAGTTAAAGACCAAATTGTTAGAAAACCCTCGTGACTGACTTATTTTTAATGCACCGAACACTACGCAGTTGGAGAGCTCCCTTTCAACTGGGTCCCTTTTTATTTATGTTTCTCTATATTTTCTGAGTTCTTTAATGAATCAGCTGCTGTTAGGAATTTTAATTTGCTAAATTGGTGGCAGCAGTTAGAATTAATTAAATGATCTTTTTTGAAATGAATTGATTTCTTTAAATAGTGTGCATCAGTCTGCCTTGCCTCCGGGGAAGCAGGGCAGACGTTCTGCACAAACAAACATCTTGACCTTTTCCTTAGCCTTTAGCAGTACCTTTTTTTAGTTTTATTTCATTTTTTTTTCCTCTATGAGAAATTAATTAAAAAAAAAAAAACCATTGTCAGTAGGAGCATGTGAGGGAGAGCAGCTCGTTTCTTTGGCTATGCTGTGCAGGATTCCCACCCCGAGGAACGCTCCGCGGTGTCAAATGGATACGAGGGACCTATGGAGGGAGGAGGAGGAGGAGCTGGTGCAGGATATGCGGCAAACACGCGGGATAAGCTGCGGGATTGTTTCTGCTTGGGAGAGACGGGCACAGCGTCCAGGTTCTGGATGATCCCGCTGATCAACACACACTATTTTTTCCGTCCTAAATAAAGGGCGCTGGAGGCATCTGTCCCTGCCTGTCAGCCCGGCTATGGAACCCTCCCCAGCTGCCTCCCAGGCGTGTCCCCTGGGACAGTCCCGGCTCGATCTCGATGTTCACAGAGGTCTTTTCTGACCTTAAGGGTTCTGTGAAGATGCCGGGAAGGGGGGGCTGCGCCCGGGGTGCTGCGGGCTCTGCCTGTCCCTGTCACCCCTGGGGACGTGGAGCGGCTCAGCCTCCACATTTTGGGCAGGGCTCCTCCCCTGCCCCAATCCTGTGCAAGGCTCTCGGGGGGAGCAGCCACTTCTGTCGTGAACACCCTTTTCTTTCTAACCAGCCCATTCTCATCTGCAAACGCTGACAAAACAGGAGGCTGTCCAAGGAGAGGGGTCCTCCAGCTATTACCTGCTCCAGAGATAATTCTGCCTTATCTGCATCCTCTTAGGCTCCCTGAGAGAAACGGGTGACGGGAGGTTAAACATGAAAATGAATTCTGTGGTTTTGGAGAGTTCAAGATACTTATCTCTCCCTAAGTGGCTCTCCTGACAAAATGGTTTCAAATGAGGAAAACGCATCTTCTCTGTATCATTTTTCTTTCAAGTGTGAATCATTTCAGCATTACCCACTTGCTCGTGCTCGGCTTAAATCGAACTGGAGCTTCTGGAAAACAACAGGCAGGGCGAGATGTGGTGGTCCAAGGGGTCAGATTAATCAGGGGATGGGGAACAGGGTATCAGAGGGTCTCTGCTGCAAGACCACCACCTTTGGATAAGGTTTATGGCAGTGTCTAGAAGACACTTGGCTACTGGGAGACTTATATTTGTGGGCTACATCCCATCCTGTCCCATCTGGTGAGATGCGATGGACCAAGCTTGCTCGGCTCCGCCTGGGATGGTTGTACACAACAAAACCCCCAAATTCCTTGGATGGAGAGGCAGCTGCTCCCCGGCCCCGTTCTCTTTCCCGGAGTCAAACAAGGCCACTAATGGGGGAGCTCATGAGCTCCTGTTTTCCCTGCAGTCCTGCCAACAAACACCGCCTTTATTTTAAACCAGGAGCCTGGCACCTTCCCGAAGTGTTAATTAAAGTGGAACAAAGCTGTGGTCTGATTGCACCTCTCCAAATTTTGCTATTTTCTTTCCTTTCTTGCCAAGGTTTTCCACACCCCCTGGCACAGCTAAGAACGGTGTCCTTTCCTCCCACCCCCTTTCGTGGTGTGCTTCCTTGGCAAGCCTTCCCAACCCTTTGGCCTCATTCCAGTTCCATTCTGTAGGGCATGACATTCCCCCTGAACCCGTGGCTGTTCCAGGTGCCCTGGCAAAGCCGGAGCCTCAGCTCTGCCTGTCACAGCAGCGTCACAGGTTGTTGTTTTTACTGTTGCTAAAGCGGGAGTTAAACACGGAATCATTAAGAAAAAGACTTCTGAGGTTGTACAAAGCCTCTTTCCATCTCCTTTCTCCGACTTTGCTCCTGTTGCAGTGTACAGAGGCTTTTGGACGGCGTTCATCCTGCTGGCCGTGGCTGCTGGGCTCGTGGGGGGGCTCCTGCTGGTGTGTGGGGTCCCCTTCTCCAGTCCCCGCTCCTACAAAGTCGGGGGAGGATTCCTGCTGCTCTCAGGTGAGGCGATATGGCCGGGGCAGGGTGGCTTTGGAATGGGAAGCAGGTGGGAATGAGGTGCTGCTGTGGGAGATGGGGCTCTGATGGGAGCAGCAAAAGATTTCCCTCTTCCCCAGTGGAATTAAACTCCTGTGAGCTCTGACTAACCTGGTCCAGTGGAAGGTGTCCCTGTCCGTGGCCTTTATGGTCTTTAAGGCCCCTTCCAAACCAAACCATTCTGTGATTCCATGATTCTATGCTCAGCCAGGCTTTAGCAAGATAATCCTTAATCCTGACAAGGCTGAGATTTTTGAAAATCACTATTTTTTTACTATTCCTCTATGCAACCCTTTTATTTCAGTAATGGCTGCAGGTGTGTTAAGGCTGGGCAGCATCAGCCCCGCTCAGTTCCCCAAAGTCAGGCTTTGCATTTGGCCTGCTCCTGCCTCTGCCGCTAGCTTTGATAGAGCTGGAAGCCCACAGAGTGATGAAAGGCAAACCCCGTGATCCAAAATGAGAGGGCTGGCTTAAGGAGACCTGAAAAGATGAAACGATGGCACTGCAGGAAAATGAATTAAAAATAGGCATTTATTCATTTTTCCCACTGCTGTTACCAATGATTCTACTGAATTATCACTTGGGCTTTTTCCTTTTCTGTGTTTGAGAGGAATAACTGGCTTCAATAGTAGAAATACTTGATTTATACCAGTGACTCAAACTCAGAAAAAAGCTCTTTTATGACTCAAGCAGCCACAGGCTGGAGCTTAGTTGAGCTGCGCCAAGTGAAGAACTTCGTAATGAAATCAGGCTTTTCTCTGAAAAAACACTGCTTAATTGCAGATCCTTCACCAGCTCCTGCTTCCTCATATCTGGCATTAATCAAGCATGAGACACTGTCTTTGCTCTCACTTTGGGCTTTGAGTGTGCCCAGATTTGGGAGGCCTGAAAACATTAATGAAAATATCTAACAAGAAAGGTCCTGACATTGACCCATGCCCCCAGGTGCCACATCTACACAACTTTTAAATTCTTCCAGGGATGGTTGTTCTACCACTGCCCTGGTTAGTCTGTGACAGAGATGGACAATGCTTTCCATGAAGAAATTCCTGCTGCTGTCCAACCTGAACCTCCCCTGGCCCAGCCTGAGGCCGTTCCTTCTCCCCCTGTCCCTGTTCCCTGCCAGCAGAGCCCGACCCCCCCGGCTGCCCCCTCCTGTCAGGGAATTGTGCAGAGCCACAAGGTCCCCCCTGAGCCTCCTTTGCTCCAGGCTGAGCCCCTTTCCCAGCTCCCTCAGCCGCTCCTGGGGCTCCAGACCCTTCCCCAGCTCTGTTCCCTTCCCTGGACACGCTCCAGCCCCTCAATGTCTCTCTTGTCTTGAGGGTCCCAGGGCTGTCCCCAGCACTGGAGGTGCCCCAGCAGTGCCAGCACAGGGCACAGGTAATGCCCTGGGCCTGCTGGACGCACCTCGGCTGGGACAGCCCAGGAGCCATTGGCCTCTTGCCCACCTGGGCACCTCTGGGCTCGTGTCCAGCTGCTGGCACCAGCATCCCCAGGGCCTTTTCCACAAACAGATTCCCAGCCACTCTGCCCCAAGCCTGTAGTTTTCCGTGGGGTTGTTGTGATCCCATAATGGATAATAATCCAAGGGCTGTACCACGGCAGGGAGCTTTCTCTTCCCATCTGTAGTCCAGGCTCCCAGAAGGCAGCAGATGTCCCTGAGGAGTGGGTCCAGCCTGCACGTTAGGCAGAAATATCACAGAAAAGGATGCTAAGTAATACTCAACCATCTTCTTTTTTTTTTTTTTTTCCATTGTTTTTCCACTTTATTTGACTATTCCTTGATTAAAAGGCTGGGGCTTAGAATGTGACACTTTTTAGAAGAGCTGATTATGCATCACATAAACCTCTTGGCATCAGACAAAGATGCTGCTGTTAAAATTGAAGTTTGTATTAATGCAGCTTCAATCTGAACAGCAATCATTGTTATTAACAGTCATTCGGGGGAACGAGTTCAGCTGGAAGACACTTCCTACTATATTTTCCATTCAAATGATAACAGAAGGATTCAGTGTTTTTTTCAGCAAAGTTTCCTTAGTGTTTCAACTGATCCTTTTTTTCGGGGGGGCTTATCCTGATCTCAGACCTCTGGATCCTGCTTGGCCTCGGCTTCTGGATGGATTTGGGTTGCATCCCTCCATGGTTATTTTCTTGTTATCCCTTCTAAAAATATTTTGCATAATTGCGCTAAGCAGTAGGAACAATGGATTTAACACAGCCTCAAGTCTCCAGCCATCCCTTTCCTTCGGATAGCGGGACGTGGAGGGATGATGCAGGAGAAAGCGCCTCTTCTCTTCTAATCATGGCCTGCGGGTCAGTGTTAATTAACCTCCCTTGAAGAAATGATCTCTCCTTGAGGAAGTGTGAAAAAGCTGGCAATCTGCAGGGTGGGAATGTGGTCTGGCAGTCGATGGGGAGATGGAGCACCAGGACTGCGGGATGTCCCGGACTCGAAGGGAACACTTCACCGACAGCTTTGTTCTGCCCATGAACGCCCTACTTTGGGACAGGTCGTGGTTATTCATTGCAAAATGATGTCACTTTTTCTACCAAAAGGCTTTAAAGGCACTATTGGTGCAAATGCATTCCCAGACATTTATGGGTGACCAGCCTGGCATGGTCCTGAGGAGGGTTGTGTGTCCCTCTGTCTCAGGGGGAATCTGGCACCGAAGGGCAAGAATTGTTATGGCTCAAGTGGATCCCTTTGGATTTCCCTCTGAGATGCCTTTTATTTACTGTACATTCCAGAGGGCAAATCTGGCTGTGCCAGCTCCCATAACCAATGGACTGCTCCTTGGGAGGCGTTGCTGAGAGCCCTTCCAAAGCATTGGAGGCATTTCTCTGGATTTCCTCCACTGGGTGACTGGAAAGAGCTGGAGCCCATCTGACGTTTGCTGGTGCTGCCTTTGCACATCCACAGCCCCAGCTGAGCAGTTTTCCCTGCCAGCCTGCTCCCAAAAGCACCTGGAATACACAAGCCAAGAGCCAGCATGCTGCCTTCCTTCCAGCATTTGCCATCTCAGAATGAGCTTCAGTGCTTCCAAGGGGTGGCAGATCCTGCCCAGTGCCTGACTGTCCCCTTGTTTCAGTAGTCAGAGGTTGGTTAATTGTCACTACAATGTCACCAAGAGGGCTGGATGAGCTCTCTGCTGCAGCTTCTGGAAGCTCTTTGAGTTGCTGAGACAACTTTCCTCGTGCTCCTTCATTTTTCCTACCTTGTGCTCCTCAGTTTTCTTTTCCTTTGGGCATTTTAGAGACCAGACTTAGAAGTGCAGCACTGGCACGGGTTACCCAAAGAGGCTGTGGATGCCCCATCCCTGGAAGTGTTCCAGGCCAGGTTGGATGGGGCTTGAAGCAACCTGGGATGATGGGTCTTGTCCCTGCCCATGGTGGGACCAACCTGTTCTTCAGTGTGACCCGACAGCATGGAAAAAAAGGCAGATTTCCCAGTCCTGTCAGTTAAAGGGCTGCATTTTTTGCTCAAATTCTGCTTCCCAAATGGAGCTGCTCCACTTTGGCAGTCTCAGGCTCCCCACGTGCAGTGAAGGCTGACAGTTATGGAAGGGCAGCTGAAGGTCATCCCTCCATTTCCTCGTTATTAACATCCTTTAAGAGGAAACGAGTGAGAGAGGAGAATGAGTCAAAGTTCATTATTCTCCTAATTAGCAGATTACACAAAAGTTCAGTAGCTTCCCCAGAATAAGAGTTAAAGATTGAGTTCACTCACCTGTCCCCACAATTAGCAGCTATAAAGGCGTCACAAGGAAATAAAGTGAGAGAAGGGAAAAGCTCCACTTCAATTTACCCACATGGAAAACGCAGGTCCGCTGGGAGAGGGGGATGGAGCTCCAGGCTCCCGGATCTGCAGCTCACAAAGGAGACAGATTTAATACCCCACTGCAATTTTCTGGCAATTAGCCCCTCCCCAGAAGATGCCGTTGACCTCATCAGCCTGGAGATGGAGTTTCGCAGTTAATTTTTCCTAGTTCCATCCTAATGAACAGAGGCAAAAGGAGGAGAGGGAGAAGGAGACAAGGGAAGGGATCACTTGGGTAATTTTCCAGTGGAGAAAGCACAGGGATGCTGAGATGGGCATGGGGAGGAGGTCTGGTGAGGTCTTCACTTACTCAAACCCAACACATACCCTGTGTCTCAGGTGTGGGTGCCAATGACGGTCTCATTTTTAGGGCAGAAAACAACATTTTTTTAGTTTTTCATCTTGCTGCCCAAAGCAGGAAGGAATTGGTTTCTACATCCAAAGCTGGCAGGAAACAAAGATGATTTTCTGCTTTCCACTAAAAGCCCCAGAAAGGAGGGAGTAAAGTGAAACCTGTTCAACAGATGAAAAATCCCAAATACAACAGCAAAAAACCAAAAATGCCAAACACTTTGGTAATATGGGAGTGAAACTTCCTGATTTTCTCATGATGAAGACTCTGCTCATGGCTGTAAGTGTGACAAATTCTAGGCAGGTTCAGGGATACTTGTGATTGCTCCAAACAAGGATTTCTGGCTGAGCAGATTTCAGTAAGCTGCCCTTTTTGAGCTCCCACCATCCTTTGGCTGCACCTGCCCTTCTGATTTTCCTTTCCCACCGAGGACATGGTGTAAATCCCAGGGATTCTTCATCGCTCAGCTGTAATTATTCCAGGGAAGAAGGCTGCTTGCTTTACATATTCTTGTCATTTGCCCAGAGTGTGAAAACATTCTTAATTTAGATGCCATGGCCATGCCATCACCTCCAGTACCTGTTTAATAATAAATCCTTCCATACAAGACCTGGAGCTTCTCCTGAGGACAGAGCAGGGGCCAATTCCCATTCCTTATCTCATGAAGAGGTTGGGGATGGCACCACCCACACGTGGGACTTCCCACACCCTTCTCAGTAAGAACTGGAAGGTTTTCATCTGATTACTTCAAAAAATGAGACTTAGGCCATCTAAATTGTCCTGGGAGAAATCAGCACAGAATTCCTGGTTATTTAAAGCAAAATTCCAAAGTACTTTTCCATACGCACGTTCTCTGTCCCACTGGGGCTGCGCTTTCATTTGCGTCTCTTACGGTAGGTATTATAAGTTAATGAAATAGAAATTGATCTTTAAAGGAGCACTTTTCAAGGTTCAGTTGCTATCTAATTAATTTAATTTTAAATTACATCAGTAATAAAGACTTAATTGCCTTCTTATCAATACATTGTATTTTGTAAGGGACATGCGACTATTTGAACATGCCATCGTTTTCTTATAGTAGAATAATTGGTATTTTAAGCATACAACTATCATAGTAAGTGTAAAATATTTATTTGTGCACTTAATTTCAAGTGGTATCAAAACCTCAATGAACATGCAAATGTTCCAGCAGCTGTTGTTTAACTCCTCGCCTGCCTCTCCAGGAAAAACAAGGACTCCTCCACGTCAAGGAGAACGGCTGGAATATCAGCATGGGGAGATGTAAAGAGTATTTGTATGGCTACACCAATTTTTGATTGATAGGGTTGCACTTTTTTAGAGCATGGGAAGCAGTTTAGCAAATGTGACAGCTTAGGGTGGGGAACTGCAACTTCTCTCATTCTTAGTGAGGACTTTGAAGCCTCTTACTTTCTTGTGAGTCTTATTTTTGTCTCTGAGATGTTTTTATAACCATTATAAACAGAATCACAGTAAAACACAGACGTGTTTTCTCTGACTGAAGATTCAGTAACCTCCCTAAGCAGATAAATCAATGTCAAGCTTTACTCCTTTCCTTTCCTTTCCTTAGTACAAGAGCTGGATTTTGGAGTGTATAAGCTGCCAGGAAGAATAATTAAATACACCACAACTACCTTTGATTTAAAAATGGCAAGGGGAGAAATTAAATCCTGCAGAAGCCACAACACAGCCACAGAACTGTGTGGTAACTTGTCAACTAAATTAATTTCGAGCTGTTCACTTCAACCATAAAAATAATATAAGCTGTAATGTATTTCTTTCATATATGTGTGTGTGTATATCTATATGTTATACAGCACCATTTAAAAATAGCAGCTTCTACCTGTGAAGTAGGAAGATCAGATATTTCTGAACTGCTTTCAGACCTGTCATCACACCATCACTGTTCAGCTTTAATGGATGTTGAGTTTAAAATGCACCATAGATATATATTTTTAATGATACACAGTAAATGAGATTTGTGCCACTCTAATTTTTGTCACCTGCTTTGAGCCCTGTGGTATAAGCTGCTTATTATTCTTGATGTTATTCTGGTATTTAGTAGCCCACCTAAGATTAATATCTCATGGCTGTGTCCCTTTCCCACTCCATAACGTGTTGGCCCTGCAGGCTCTGCTGGCCCTGGGGGTGGCAGGTTCAGTGGCAGAATTTTGCCATCATCAGGATTGATTCCTGGTAGGAATTGGCTATGACACTGCTTGGAAGGGCAGATACAAAAAAGGAAGAAGTCTTGGTGTCTCCTCATTCATGTCTGAGTGGAAAAGGTGTAGCATTCCACCTCTGAGAGAGGAATGCAGGTCCCTGCTGGGAACATCAGCCCTGCTCCGCTGGTTTCTCCATGGCCATATCCCGTTGGAGCAGAGCCTTCAGAAGTGCTGGTGATCAAAGCACAAGGTGTCAGAGGGCAGGAACTGATCACTGTGGTGTGGGGCTCTCCCATGGCGAGTGGCCTCGGCTTCCACAGGAACCTGCAGAGCAACATCAGGAGCAACAATTCTGCAACACAAAGTTTTGGTGGAGAGCATGGATGAGAAGCTGCTGTGATCTTTTCTCACCTTTATTCCTGTATTTCCTGCACAGAGAATAACTCAGTTTTCTCTCTCTTCCCAGGAGGTTTGTTTCTCCTGCTCGTGTTTCTCTTTGTGATGTGGAAGGAGTTTGCAGCTGACTTCCAGAAGTACATCCTCCTGGAGAGGAGCAAGAAGTGCCTGGATGATGTCCCTGTGCACGTCTACTATGGGTGGTCCTTCATGTTTGCTGCTGCTGGGGTGCCCCTGGTGTTACTCTCTGGACTCCTCTTCTTCCTGGTGGGCAGAGACATTATGGATTCCCTGCAGTAAGACAAATGTGGAGAAGGCTTTGAGAAAATTGGTGATGCTCCTTGTAAAGAAACACACCCAGATTCTGAGGACTTGATAATTTTTGTAGCTACAATTATCAGGGTAGGTTACATTCACTCTTATGGGGGGGAGGCAGGGATGGAGAACTGAGCATCCATAGAATCCCAGGATGGTTTGGGTTCAAAGGGACCTTAAAGCCCCTCCCATTCCACCCTCTGCCATGGGTAGGGACACCTTCCCCTATCCCAGGTTGCTCCAAGCCCCTTCCAACCTGGCCTTGGACACTTCTAGGTTTGGGGCAGCCACATCCTCTCTGGGCACCCTGTGCCAGGGCCTCCCCACCCTCACAGCCAGGAATTCCTTCCCAATATCCCATCTCTCCCTGCCCTCTGGCAGTGGGAAGCCATTCCCCCTTGTCCTGTCCCTACATCTCTTGTCCCAAGTCCCTCTCCCGCTCTCCTGGAGCCCCTTCAGGCACTGGAAGGCTCTCCCCAGAGCCTTCTCCAGATGAGCACCCCCAGCTCTCCCAGCCTGGCTCCAGAGCAGAGGTGTCCAGAGCACTGCCCATCCCAAACCAGCCTCAGCTGAACATCCAGCTCCAGCCTTTTTCCACTTTGGAGATATTTCAAGCACGTTTGTCGGGTTTGCACCAGTTTTCTCTGCAGTCCAAGGGAAAGCAGCTCTCTGTCAGCAGAGCTCCACATCCATATTCAGCAGAGCTGGAGCTTTACAGCATTCCCAGCATCCTGGTTTCTTGTAAAAGGAAATCGAATCTGGCTGTGATGGTGCAAGCAATAATGTCTATTTCTAAAAAGCAATTAAGGATGATTTTTTTTTTCTTAGCTGGCTCTAATTGACATCAAAGGACAACCATTTTAATGGGATGTCGGGAAACATGAGAAACTTTTTTCTTCCTTAAAAGCCCTGATTCCGAAGATACAAATACACCTGGACCTAAGCTAACTTTCATTAAGGGAATAAACCAATTTCTGTGGCTTGAAACATAACATGAATTAATTAGTATTTCTTTACAGCAATGCTTTACTCTGCATTTAGTATTTTCCTTGGATGCAGTTTTGTGGGGACTCCCAACCCAAAAACTGAAAAATGATCCCGGTTGAGGGAAAAGGAGGGGGACAAGGGCATGATACTGTGATATCACCTTGGGTTGTGCCTGTGCCCCATCAGTTCTTCAAGTGGAAATTTCTCACTATAAATTTATTTTGAATAATTTTTGTCATTACTCTGAATTGAATATTTTCCCTAGACACAGTTTTGGGAAGTTTCTCAACCGAAAAACTGAATGATGGTGGCAGCTGGGGGAATGGGAGTGGGGACAATAGCATTGGTATTTTTTTGGCTTTGTTTTGGTCAATGCTGTCAGGCAGCTCAGCTGGGACCTTGTTGTGTTCTACGGACACCTCACAAGAGTCAGATCCAAAAAGACAGATTCTATAACATTTATATACATTTAAATTCTTGCAGTGGCTCAGGTGATTGGCTGACGTGGCAGTGACCCTACGAAGAGCAATCCCCTCCTAATTCTCCACCAAACTATCCGGGTACTGGGGCTGAAATAATTTATCCCGAATGTGCAGAGCTTTGTAAAGACACTTGAGGAATGGCAGAGATTTGATCTCGTCATGTTTTTCGGGCTGGAGCGTGGTGCTTTGAAGTAGTTTGTTGGGTCCTTGCTTGCTGAAATCATTTGCATAAATTTTAAATCAAACTTCTCAGATGCGCCGTTCTCGTGGATGTCAGAGTTTGTGCTCAACTCACATCTCCTGAGCTTTATGTCACACTATTGACTCAGTGCAGTTAATTAATAATGGAATGTAAATCTCTGCTAGGAAGCGCTGAAGATTGTTGGCAGTGTAAAAATGTTTGTTAATGCTCTTCCTAAAATATTATTCAAGTCTGGCGTTTCTTTCCTTTCGGAGCAAGTTCTAATTATTCTTTTACAAGATTCATGGCATACACAGAGTGAGAAATTGTAATTCCCCCATGTAAAGATTAGTTCTTTCATATGAATAACAGGCTTGGCCTACAGTTCTTAAGCAATATCCACACTGTTTTCCCTTAATAGAAATTTTGTTTGAATAGAATTGGGATATGCAGGTAAAAATCGTGGTTTTTTCCCAGTGAATGGATGTTTCATGACTTTCCCAAATACACAGAAATTTTAGTGTTTTATTTGGCCATTCTAAACTGGGTTTTTTTCCTGATTCTCCTTGGGTTATGCCTCAGTTCTTCAAGGGATAATTTTTCACTATAAATTCCCTTTGAATAATTTTTGTCATTTAATTATCTATTCAATGTGGAGATGAACACTTATGGTCACAGAGAATAAAAGTAGATAATCCAGGAGCAGAAGAGGTCAAGATTTACAGTCACTTGCCTTTCACTGATCCCATAAAACAATCCAAGCATGCAGAAATGATGATCCCATAAGAGACACCAGGGCAGAAGAATGAGAATGCAGCAAGAAATCCATCAGACTTATTGATATCTGTGAAGCTGAGGATCCCTGAAGTTGTGAATATAGAAGTGAGTTTTATATTATGGAATGAAATATTTATTAACTTTCTCCATCTGTTCTTTAAAAAATTTAGTTTGATGTCATCAAGGCATTTATGGAATACATTTACCTTAATCATGCATTCGTGCCTTAGAGAGTAAAGCATCCCTGGAGACTTGCTCTTTCTGGATCAGCTCTAGAACAAGCAATAGTTTAAAATTCCATCATTCTTTGGAAGGAAACCACATGGCTTTGAATCATTCTTGAACAAGAAGGTGTTTTATCTTGAATGGTATTGAGCACACTCCACTTGTTGTCTGGTATTGAGCTTTTTGGGTAACCTCATCAAATCTCTGGATCTTCTGCAGGTTTGGAAAATCTCTCAATATTAGATATATATCTAATAGTCACAACAATAAGAAAGAATCAGATTGTAGAGTTGCATAATCAAAGCAATTAATTCCTCCATTAAAATTCTGTGTTTATTGCCAGCACAAGGCCAAACACACCATTTTGGTGGATTAAAGAGTCCAATTCCTTTGCTCTCAAGTTTCTTGTGGCAAGCATAACTCAAGCAGACAAAATTTGCTGTGAGAGTCATCATTTCTGTAGGAGAAATTTCAAAAAAGAAACTCATTGGCTCAGTGGTGGAGATGGAAATTGCAGAAACCACGGTTGCTTTCATCTGTTGAATGTGAAGTTTGATGAAAGGATATTATAGAGTAGTGACAAGGACCTAATTCTGATCCAAGTTTTGTCATTATAAATCATGAGTAATTCCAAAGGC
Organism: Corvus moneduloides; assembly: GCF_009650955.1. Lineage (NCBI taxonomy): Eukaryota > Metazoa > Chordata > Aves > Passeriformes > Corvidae > Corvus > Corvus moneduloides. The sequence continues at coordinate 5,022,159 of NC_045489.1, read as the reverse complement.
TGCAGCAGACCCTTATCACTGCTAAACATCTGTAAGTCAGATCAGAACCGGGACTAATAAATACATTCAAAATGCATAATTAAAACAGTGATTTCACATCACTCTGATGAATTTTAGTCAAGGATTTCTTCAAGGATGCTTTTCTCACATTAGCATTTGATGTTAGTAAGCAATGAATAATTCCATTTTTTCTTTCCAACATCTGGGACACTTCCTGCTTTATTTGCTACTTACTGAGCACTCTGCAGGAAATATTAATGAATCCTGGGTGTTGAAACGTGGGCCCTGTGGATCGTGCTCAGGAGGCAGCCTTACGTAGGAGAGGAGAGGTGTCTTGAGATTAAGAGCTTGATTTTGGTGAAAGATATTGGGAGATTTGCCAAACCTGAGGGAGACACAGGGATTTGGGGACGTTACCCACAAGTCCCTATACCACCTTTTTTCATGCCATGGAGCTCTTCCCTGAGCTCTTCCCTCATTCCTAAGAGACAACAAATAATAATAAAAGTCTTTCCCCTTGGTCAGATCAGCTCTTTCTCCAGTGATTCTGAAAGCCAACACCCAAGGATGCCCCAAGGCTGGGAAGGTGCTGGTGCTTGGGTCCATCTCACCCAAGGAGACATTACCCAGGAGCCCAGCACATCCTGAGAGCATCACAGCCTTGCCCAGCTGCTTTCTCACCCCTCCAGAGGATGGGAGGTTTCTGTCTTTCTTGGGAAAGGATGAAGTTCTGTGTTTGGAGAGCTCTACTGGCCCTTCAGAGCAACCTGCGGAGGAGATCTGAGCTCCTGAGCACCAGGAGAGCTTCCAAAGGAGGAACTGAACATTCTTCTGTATTAATGTGGAGTGACTTTGGAGGTTCAGCGTCTGACCAGGGGGTGAAAGCACCCTCTGCCACGGAGAACAGGTAAATTGGAACTTACCTGCCTTCATTCCAGCTGGGTGTGGAACATCCCCTCTGGGATTTATTACAGACCTTTCCAATGTTTCTTTTTTGTCGAGAAATATCCATCTTATCTGGGCAGGTGGTTTTTTGACCTTGGTCAGACACGTTCCTGCTGCCTTGGTGGCTCCTGTAACAAAATGTGAGTGTGCAGAGCCAGGATCCCACCTGAGCTGCTCCCCAAAGGTCCCTGCATGATGCAGGCATTGCTGGGGATCCTTGTCCCCACAGTGCCCCCAAAACATGCTGGAAAAGGGAAGTGCTGGGGTGTTACAGCCCTGTGGAAGATGCCCACGGCCCCTTCCTGCACCAGTCCCCCTCTTGCTGGCTCAGCACCTCCTGAAGTGCCCCTTGTCCCTCAGACAGTGCTGGGGGAAGGCTGGGGGGAGAGGGCACAGATGTGGTGCAGCAAATGAAGGCACAAACCAAATTAAAATAAATGGGGAAAGGGGAGCAGGCTCCATGCTCAGAGCACGGGGCTGTGCATTACGGCAGGATTAAGCCATATCACGCAGAGTCCCTTTTACAAGAGTGCACAGCACCTCAATCCCAGAATCAATAAGCTGTACATGCTGCAGCACAAAGAGCTCTTATCTGCAATACCACTTTGAATTTAGTGAATTTATTTAATCCCTGATGCCTGCAGAGTATCAGTCCTGTCTTCTGGGTTAATTTATTTATTCCGGTGGTGTATTTTTAGTCTTTCAAGTCCTTGTCATTTGAGAAACAGATTTTTTTCCCCCCTCGTTTCCTAAAAACATCTGAATTGGAAAAAAATTATTTACAGAAATGTATTTTTTTTCCTAATTCATTTACCACTTTTCCTTTTGGGAGCCAAGAGAAATACAGTATCAATACTAATAACCATAAAAGGAATGGATTGGGAAAGGTTCCTTTTCCCCCTGCTTGGCAGGGCCTGTTTCTAAATCAATGCTGGACATTCACTGATCTTCTCTCTTCCTTCTCATCTGTTCTTTTTTCCTACAAGTATTCTCTCCTCCTCTCTAAATTAAAAAAAAAAAAAATCACTTTTTTTTGAGATAAAGTCAAGATTCTGTGCCGCATTCAGTTTGGGAATTGTCAAGAGGGCAGGTGATGCTCTTATCTCCTGGAACTTGATATTTCCAGGTGGTAGATGAACCCTTGGCTCAACCCAAAAGAACCAGTGGGTTAAAGAGCAGGACTACTGTTAAAAAGAAATACCAAAGGAAAAAATGGTCTGGCAGGTACTAAACATTTGGTTATGGAAGAGTAGATTGAAGCTTTATAAACTTCAGGTCTGCAAAGAAGGAAGAAGTCTCACCTGACCTTGGCTGAGTCAAGGATAACTCCAGGAAATCTGCAAAAATTAAAAATAAAGTAGCATGAAGGGTGATTGTTTGAAAAAACAGAGGGTTTATTTTATATTCCTTACCTATTTATTCTCCCTATCCATTACCCAGTATTTGCTTGTGTTTACATCAAGAGAAGCAACAAACACTGAGCAGGAGAAGCCTCTCCTAGAACAGGGACTCTGCAAAAATATATTACATGTCCTTAAAAATAACTCTGTAGTCACAGGAAATAATTGTTTTTCCATTTCAGATGTTGTAGGATTTTTTTTGTATTTTCTTCTATTTAAAAAGCAGTCCATGAGAGAAGATGTTCAGCAAACTATCAGTGCTCGAATAACATTGGCTGAACTGGCTGATTTAAGCTTTTAATATTAATTAAACCTCAGTGGTTACAAGCTGGAATAATTTCAGTGCATGGCGAATAAATGCGGCTTGTTCTGAAACAGAGGCATCAACTTTTGGGCATCCCTGCCCCCCAAAATGAGGGAAATGTAACAATTTAAGCAAATCAGCTTCAAAATTGGTCCTGCTGGGTGTTGAGGTGGAGATTTTGAAATGCAGGCAGAGGTGCTGCCTCTCAAATGACAAGCAAGGTCGTTACATGAGCCAAATAATTAGCTCCAAAATCCAACCAGTAATCAAATGTAATCAAATTTAGTGCAGGGCTCTTGCATCACATCCCCCAGATAAACTCGGGGGGTTGTACCAGCTGCCCTGTGGGGATGGGCATCCTCAGCCCCTTGGCTCCTGGTGCTCCCATGCTTTTTTGGTGGCATTATTTCCTCTAAGGGAATCCTGGTACTGGGAGAGTGAATGAATCCTATTGGCACTAAAAAAAGGGTTTTGGTCCTTCTGAAGGTCAAATCATTCCATCTGCACCTTCAGGATGGTGCTGATGAAGGCTGGGAAGCATCTTAGAGGCGCTCTCAAGGTGATTTTTCCTTCAATTTTGTTCTGCAAGTCAAGATCCCGTCCCTGTTCTCCCACCTGCCTTGTGAAACCCCCGTTATCCGAACCCAAACACAGGCAGACACTCTTTGCACATTAAATATCTGTAAAATAACTGGTTCTCTCTGAGGAGAGACTCTTCCTGTGCCACAAACACTTCAAAGGCTTCAAAGCAGAGGTGCCTGCAGCGAGGGCTGAAGCTGAGAGCACAAGTGCCCGTTTCAGCTGACACCAGAGGTTTCAGGCTCTTAGGGCATAAAGCACTCTTCACTCAGTTTAAATTAATTTAATTGGAAAAAAAAATTGAAGGAGAAATAACTCAAGACATTTTTGAAGGTGGGGGGTTTTTTGTGTGCGTGTGATTTTTGTTTTTAAAGCAGAAAATGCTGTTTTGAGATTAAACCTGTTTTTAAGCAGATATTTTTAAATGAAAATATCTTCAGTGATTAAGAAAGGACTGCAGAGACCTTCCCTTTGCAGCCATCTTAGAGGAGTGTCTCTGCTTTCTCTTGCTTTGCTGTTGCTCAAAGGATGTTCCAGCTCCAGGGCAAGCAGCAGCTCCAGGCTTTCGTTCTGCTGCCCCTTCTCTCAGTTAATGCATTGGTTCTGCAGGCAAAAAAAGACATTTTTAGTATTCCAGAAGCCAAAAGGCTGTCTGCTGGATGGAAGGATTTGCTGCACATCCCAGGCAGGAGATGCAAATCCAGTTTTATACTGGGAATGCAGCACCCTGTGCCCGGCACCCTCCTGCACTCCTGCCCAGGGGAGGCTGACACAGAGAGAGGACATTCTGCTTTTATGTTTTTACAATTTGTTTTTTGTGGAAATACCTTGGTTTTGATATTCTTGGCATGGCAATCTTCTTACATTTTTAAATGTATTTATTTATCTGCTCACTCAGAGGTAGCCCTTACACGATCCATACTTCAGCAAAGAACACACGAGGTTTGGGAGCATTTTCTGGTGCTTGCTGGTGCTTTCAGGTTGTTGCAAGAATGTGAGTGGGGTTTGGATGCTTTGTGGTGGAACAGATAAAGATCTCCTTGGGATATGTGGCTGCTCGGAGCTCAGGCAGGGCAGAGGATTCCCTGAACTAGCCAAACGTAACTCTTAGAAGATGGAGAGGGTCTCTGGCATCTTAATAATTTAAAATAAAAATGTATTAAATACATATATATTTAATATAAATAAACATGTAGGTGTCTCTAGAGATTAAAAAGTATTGATTTAAATAAAAATATAGTCATTAATACAATAAGGAGAATAATTAAAAGGTTGTGGGAACGAGTGTGTGAGTGTAAGTACCTCCCTGACCCAGTCCGGGGCTGCATTCCATGATATCCGTCACAGGGAAACAGGGACCCTCAGCCCAGCTCTCCTGCTTTTCTCCACCTGCCCAGCAGCCACATTCCTTGTGATTCCCTGTGTCCTCCTTTTAGGCCCAAACCTTGGTTAGGAAAAGTCACTGGAGCGTCACGGCCGCATTGATTTAATTGATTGAGAGCGCCGGGCTCTGCCCAGAACCTCAGCTCCACTCCCAGGCAATGCTAATCAGAGCAAAAGATAACAGCAGAAGGAATGAAAAGATTTCTTCCCTAGGACTGACTCCAAAGTGCCTTTGGAGAAGAGGAAATTACGACAGGGTGTTTTGTCTCTGGAGCCCTGGGTTTGCCAGCAGGTGCCCAGCGCAGCCTCTGAAGGTCCCTCCGGATCAGCTTGACTGCGAGGAGGCTGTTGGAGCTCCAGTAGGAGCAGCCAGGCTGCCACGGGCTTGGGAGTTTATCCACCAAATTTTATTATTTTTATCCAGCTCTACTGTGGAAAATCACAGCTGGGTCTCCAGCCAAGGAAGTGACTGAAATTAGCAGCAAAGACATAAAACCTCATGGTTTAGGGGATTTTGTTCTTTACTTTAGCAAAACTTGAGCGTTTCCCAGTGTGTGATGATGACATTATCCATTACAAACGGATATCCAGGATAAATGGACCCATAAAATTAGGGGAAAGCAGGGCTGCTGCAGCAAGCCTTGATAACGACGTGAATAATTCACCCTCTTGCAGCAGCTCCTCAGCCCAGAGCCACCAACCTCCCCAAAGGGTCCCTGTTTCCACCCCATTAATGAGCGAGGCACAGATGGATTTGGTCTTCTAAAATCAAATCAGAATAAAGAATCTCCTATTGCTCCCTCCTTGCTGAGGTGTCCTGAAGGGTAGTCTGAGTTTGTGCCAGAAATAAATCATTGCCTTGGAGCTGCCTAATGCTGGCTCATCCTGGCTTGAGCCAGGAGGGCACGGCCTCTGCTCAGCCTTGTGCAGTCGCTGTTTTGGGGTGAGGAAATACACGAGGAGTTTTCAGAGAATACAGAATTCCATACAGCCCTGGAATCATTTAGGTTGGAAAAACCCTCTCAGACCATTGTGACCAACCACCCCCCAGCTGCCAAGGTCACCACTACCCAGTGTCCCCAAAAGTCACACCCACATGGATTTTGAACCCCTCCAGGGATGGTGGAGTCCAGCACTCCCCCAGACAGTTCCAAAGCTTCTCCCTACGTCTTTTAGACACAACTAAAGCAGAGCTGAGGATGGTCAAGGGAAATTTGGCCTTTGCCTCTCCATGGGCATGGAAGGGATGGGGAGCTGCCCTTGGGATGGAGAGTTTGGGAGCAGCCTGAGTGGAAACAGATCCCGTGCCTTTCTTTACCTGAATGTGCTTCTGCCCTAAATGAAATGCAGAAGTAAAACTCAGGGCAAAAGCTGAATCACTCTCACTTAATTTAGCAGTGAAATCACAGGCAAGGCACTACAGTACCTGCTGAAGGGTGCAGTGATTTCTAATTATGGATTATACAGCTAATCAGTACCAATCAACATTTTATGATCTTGACTTAATATTTAATATAATGTTAATTATAATTGCTTTTGCCACAAACTGTGTCAAATCCTAGGCATGATTTCCCCTCCCGGCGTTCCTGGCGGCGCTGGGTGGGCTCTGGGATGGGGGCTGAGCATCCCTTCCCAAAATCCCACCCAGCAGCACAGACCCACCTCCCTGCTCGCCTTCCTGCTGCCTCTGCCTTGAGTTGTGATGCTAATTAAGCGCTGGTGAGTCACAGCGTTATTAGAATGGAGTTTTTATCTCACACAAGTACCTTCCAGCTACAAACAGGGGAAGTTCATTTAATTAAAAATAATTTTAGTGTAAGTTAATGTGAACACAGTTCAATTGCTCTGAAATATGTTTAGTTTTTTTCTTCCTTTTCTTCTTTCAAAGTCTACCAAGAGGCTGCAGAAAAAAACCCCAAAACTCGAACATCAGATAATCCAGATGCTGCATTCAGGCCATTTCTGTGTATTTAGACAGTGGCCAAAGCGGTCACTACAAGCAGGAGCAGAAATGTGTAACAATGGCAAAGTCACATTCACAGCTCCGTTCCTGTGATTGTTTATTGAGCATCCTCAGGGTTTCTGTCCTTAAGTGCCTTTGTGCCTTTTCGAAGTGCTTTTACCAGCTCTCACCTGATGTCTGTGCATGACAATTCCAAAGTCCTCAGCTCTGCTGTGCACAAACCACCCGGGACCATCTTCACAGGCCTGGTGGTTTTTGATGTAATTTAAACTTTATTTAAAAGAAGAAACCTAAAAAAACTAAAACTAAAGGAAATCCAGAAAGTTTAAGGACATAATTACCACTCAGGCATTTTTAAAATATCCTAAATGCTCTGTGTGAATATCAGCAGGATGCTGCTGGCCCACACACCTAATTTAATTCACATGCATTCCCAAAATCCATTTCCAGCTGGGCTTGGGATCTGGTCCCCCACCTCATCTTGTCCTGGGGTCTCCCCTGGGCATGAGCTGGGCTTTCCTCTTGCAATTAATAATTTATCGACTTCTACTAAAACCCAGGCAAGTTTGATGCCTGTTTCGGCTTTTACGGCTTCCAGTGGAGTTACAGCCCAGTGTCAGCAGCTGGAGCTGCTGGTTTTGCCCCTCCAGCACTACCAGGAGCTGCGCAGGGAAAGGAAGGAGTCTGGGGAATGAACAGGAATGGGGACAAAAGGGGACACGAGCACAGGAGCTGTTTTGGGGCTGCAGCCCCCAAAAACCAGCTGCTGGGATGTTTCACCCAAACCCCCTGAGCCAGCACCTCTCAGCACTGACCAAGTAAAGAAGCTCTTGAAAGTTTTGGTTGAATCTTTATGGAATAAAAGCCCCTGAAAGAAAATCTGTCTTTAAAAAAATAAAATAAAATAAGGAAAACCAGTAAGCCCAGGCTGGTTCCTGCAGAGACAGACACTCCTCGGGCACCAGCTGCAGCCCAATGGCTCTGGTGGGTGAAATCCTTCCCCTCCATCCATCCCAAAGCCTTTCACATGGGTTTGACCTCCCTGATTTGGGAAAACAAAGCTCCAGATAGGAGAGAAAGTCCTTACAGTTAATAACAAAGCCCATTGACTTTCAAATGCAATCTTGTGGTGTTTTTTAATACAAATCTGTTGTGTTGCATCTTGTTTCCTTTCTCTCAGCCCCCATTACCGTCAGGGAATATTACCATAAAGGAAATGAATTTCACCCCCACAAACACATGGAAACTCCTCCCATCAAGCTAATTTAACATCACTCAGGTGCTGAGGGGAAATTATTATCCCACCATAACCCCTCTGGTGCCACTACAGCAGGTGAAGTCCTTCCATCCATTAAAGATCCTATAACCTCTCATTACATGTGAAGTTACATAGGAAGTCCTATTCCCAGAAAAGGTTAATTAAAACCTGTAATTCCAGTATGAGCAGAATGAGGGGGAGGTCAGGCAGGAATTTCTCCCGTGCACAGCCCCTTACTCTTTACTTAAATAAGAATTAAGTTCCCAGAAGGACTCGGAAGCCCAGCCCAACCTCTCCTTTGGCAAAGGGATATTTATCAAACCCCCATCCTTCTGCCTGCACGGCAGAGACTTAAAATATCCTTGTAAAACCCTGTTCAAGAGCTGGAGCCCAGCGTGGTGACCTGCTGGGACAGATCAAGGGGCTGGCATGTTTGCAATGCCATGAGACTGAGTGGAGAATTTAGGGAGAGGGGATCTTTCCTTCCTTAAGGAGTATAACCAGAGTACCCAAATCTGGCCTTCCCTGCTCATTGAGAGGGGTTGGACTGGATGACCTTCAAAGAGTCCCTTCCAATTCCAACTATTCCACGATTCTACATTCCCACACTGAATTTTTTAGGGCAAATGGAGTGGTTGTCCAACCCCCCCACCTTTCCAACCTCAGCAAGAGAAGCCCTGGGCAGCAAGAGCTGGAGAAAGGGGCTTTATCTGAGCATCTCTAAGGGGTTCATCTATTTGCTGGAATTGGGCAATTAGCAGAGAGGGCTAATGAACCTCAGAGACAAACAGCTGAGTGTCCCTTCTAACACCTCCTCCCTCAAACAGCTGCTGTGAGGAAGGTGGGCTCCGAGACCACCACCATGTGGGAACTGTTTCACTGGGAAGGATCACATTTTTTATTTATTTCTGGAGCATGAGAAATGGAGGGGAAGGTTATAACCAACTCCTCAGAAATATCTCCACACACAGCCCCCTGTGCATGTATTTAACAGAAAATAGAGGTGTTGGAGGAGACCACCAAGCTCCAAGCTCAGTTTTTGCCACCTTCCCTGTGTGCTGGTGGTGAGGGAATGTGCAGTGCCTGTGATAAAGGCGGCGGCGGAGTAGAACCATCAGTGCTACCTAAAAGCAAATGAAACTGGCATAAATAATTGTGCTGTAGAAAGCCTTTCTGTTGCACCTTGCCTATCACTGACAATTTACATATCTTAGGAAAACCTTTGTCAGCTTCTGTCATTTCTGCACTATTATGTGCCTTTCTGGATAATTACCAGTTAATGTGAAAAAGCAGATGGAAAAAACCTTGAAATTTCTGATAGAGAATCCTCAAACCTCTCCCCTTATCTGTGCACAGCAGCTTCCTGATTTCAAAAGAAGTTTGAAAACCTTTGTTAAAAATGTCCCTGATTCCCAGTTTGAATGAACCAAATGACATTCAGCTAAAATTATTCAGCTTTTTCCACAATTAAATTCCATTATCGTGAACTGCCAAAGTAAAATGGAAGGTCTCTTAACTAATGTGTCGGTTGTTTGCTTGTATTTTTCGTGGTGTGTATTGTATAAAGCTGTGTGAAGTAGAAGGAGGATAAACAATAACTGTAATTTTGCATCAATGAGTGGGGCATTTTTAGACCCTTTATTATGGGAACACACCAGGGTTTGTGGGCTTTCTCTCTTCTTTATTTCCCCCCCCCTTTTTTTTTTTTTTTCCCTCCTGTTATTTTATTTGTTCTTTTTCCTGAAAAACCCACTGAGACTGATTGGATATTTCACCAAACTTAAGGAGCAGTGTCAGGTTGGTTTTTAGCACCAGGAATGATTTTTTTTATGCAGCCCCTGCATACCATGAGAGCTCAACACTGAGCAAGCACACACTTCTCCCGTCCCTCTAATGAAGAGGCAGCGCAGCAGTACACAGGGGAAATAATTTCATTAAAAAAAACCATTTCCACAAGCAGGGGAATTGTCCTCGTGTTGTCTCTGTTGGTTTTCCCCTTGTTCTTCTGCAAGACTTCAAATTAAGCTGCCCATGAGAAAGGCAGCACAGTTAATCACAGAATCCTAGAGTGGGTCGGGTTGGGAGGGACTAAAATATCATCTTATTCCAGTCCCTGCCATGGGCAGAGACACCTTGCACTAGACCAGGTTGCTCCAAGTCTGGTTTACTCCTGTGCAGGACGGGATAAAGCAAAAATAACCTCTAAAGCCAAGGAGCAGCTGAGCCCGCTGTGCTGCCCAGCTCTGAACTCCATAGGGAAGTTATTTCTGTGAGCTTCCAGTCAAAAAAAAAGAGAGAAACTTTCTGAACACTGATGACAGGGATTTATGGGGGAATTTTCTGTACAAAATGCTTATAACAGGTTTAATTTTGCTCTGCAAAGCCAAGCCTCATTCAAGGTCTGTAGGTAACATCCCCCTGCAGATGTGCTCTGCAATCACAGAATCACCATTTAAGTTGGACAAGACCCTTAAAATCCTCGATTCTACCCAGCAGGATATTTCTAAGCACTGAAAGCTTCAGGCCCTTTGTGCAAATGCACCTTTGCTGAGCCATCCCTGCCCTGGAGCTCAAACCCAGCTGGAGGATGAGGAGGAGGCTTGGGAGTGGACAGAGGAGAGCGAGGAGAAGTCAACCTGGCACTGCAAGGGCAATGGGCAGGGTAAGAGCAGTGGACAGTGAGGAGCTGTAAGGATAGTTGTGTTCCAGCTGGGACACCTCCTCTCCCAGGAGCACCCAGGAGCAGCTCCCTGCAGCACAGGCAGGTTTGCAGTCACACCAACCCCGCTGCAGAGGGGTCACTCCTTTGCTTTAATGGACAGAAAAACACCCAAATACCCTCACGTAAATGCCATTTCCCTTCAGCTGCTTAAACAAAACCAACGAAAGCTCAGTCCATCCTGAGTGATCTGGGCAAAAACTATTCTCAAAATAGAGAGGTACCAGTGGATACCTTGTGGCTCCTCGCTGGAGTCTGAGATTTGCTCAGTTGAAGCTGTGAGTGTGCATGTTACAAAAAAGAAGAATTCCTTTAGATATAGAGAGAATGAGAGCAAGGTTGTGTTGGTGAGGATCACTGTGCTGGGAGCTGTAGGATCTCAGTATCAGGATGTTGTATCAGAGCTCCACACACCGAGGCCGCTTCACTCCATGGTTGCCCCGCTGGTTTGTGTTGATGGTGCTTCTCTTCCTCTCTGGCATTTAACATCCACATCCCCAGAGAATGACATTTCAGAGCCTGATTAAAATCATTGTCTTTCATGGCAGAGGAAGTTTGTTCTTCAAAGTAAAGAAGATAAAAAAAAAAATGCTGTTGCAAACAGTGCTGAAAACCAGATGAATAAAAACAAGCAAAAAAGGGTTTAATTCCATTATTTTCAATTAGCTCTTTAATTTGATTTAAGTCATTTGCACTTGTTGCTTGTTTTACATCTCTTATTGTCCAGCATTTTATTTCACACATCTAACAGTATTAAATCAAACTGTTTTCTAGTCTTTGCCTTCTTTTGAAGCCTCTTGAAAGTTGAAGGCAGAATTAAAAAAACAGATCTTAAAAACGAACTTTCATCTCTCTGCAGGTTATTTGTAATCAGACCTTTCTCATCAAGGGCTCGTTTCATATGTGTTTGGGATCTGGGGATTATTAAAACTGCCAATCCATCTTGTGAAAAATATTGCCCAGGCTTCAGTGTTTTGAAACTTCAGCATCATGTGTGAATTCATCAGCGGCGGTGAAGACTTGGTGCTTCTGGTTGTAGACACTCACACATAGTAATGGCTCAGTAAGTCTACACAGGATCTTACTTCATGTTGCAAACTCCTGTTTATTCACCCTTGGTTCGGAATGGCTGGTGGTTTCAATAATAAATTATAAAATAATTTATTATTAAAGGGACAGTGTTGCTTCCCCGTTGCAAATTAACAATCTCAATGTGTATTTTGGAGAAGCCCATCACAGTCCCATGGCTGAGTTACTTTCTCATCTCAACTTGCTGGTAACCAGCAAGTTCTACCCAGGAAGAGCTTGGTAAATATCCAGGCCAGCATCTCAGCAGCTTCTTAAAAAATAAGTAGTTAGGTCTGATGCCATTTACGACTTAGAGCTTTTATTTTCTTCCGATCCTTTTTTGCCATGAATTTTTGCAATCTTTCCCCGTATATCCTACTCACTTTCCTTTTATTTCCTCATGTCTACATGAAAATACTCATTTTGTAGGTTGTAGAAAGGATGTTCCTTCTAAAGAAGTGAATGTAAGAGAGTTAAGCCAAGCTGAGAATTTCCTGAAAGAAAGTTTATAAAATTCAATTATAAAGGTCCCTTTTCCAGAAACCCCTTCTTACCTTTTCTCTCCACTTCAATACACCAAGAGAAAGTCTCAGCAGCCAGATCAGGTCACATGTTGGTTGTCCTACACCACATCCCAAGGCATTTCCACTACTATTAGGATTGATTTTGAAAGCATTAAATAATGTAGATGGAGAGCACTGATGGAGGACCTGCACCTGCAGGAGCCATTCCACCTTTTATGCCATCAGATTTTACCAAAATGCCCACAAAAATATTTAAATTCTTCAAGTTTTCACCACATTGACATATCCATAGTGGAAGGTAGAGTGAGGAAAACTGGTTATGAACTGCCCCTGGACAAGCATAGTAGATTGCTGGGTGGAAAATGTCAACTCCTCTTCCTTGGGAAATCAATACTGGGATTCATGTCTTGCGAATAAGAAAGTTTCCAGTGGGTGTTAAAATTTTCCAGCTTCAAAAGTTGCATTGAATCAATTCTCTGTCACAAGATAGAGGCCTATCCCTGTTGTGCTGCCCTGCTCGAAGGCAGGCTGGGGCTGGTGAAGGTCAGGTATGAAGTCTCTCTTTGATGGAAACATCCAAGAATTGGAGGTTAAGCTCCCCGGGAGCAGGCAGAGGAGGTGCTTTTGTCCTCGTGTGTGTCTCGGGAGGAGGTGTCCCACACTGTGGGTGGACATCCCCGAACAAAGGAGAAACCTTTCAAAGCAGAGCCATCTTTATCTCAAAGGCAGCATTCCCTCTTTGATCTCCCAATGAATCAGGCCAGCTTTGTGCTCCTCAACTCCTCCTTAAATAGCACCTTTCCCCAAATAGGAAAAGCCTGAATAGATGTAAGGCTTGGGTGTTTTAAGAATCACTTTTCCCTTCTGAGAGCAAAATTGGGTGTTTCACGTGGTGGGAAGGAACCCTCACATGCCCACCTCCAGGCCTTGTAGTTCTCCCAGGTCATGCGACTGAATTTTTGCAGGTGTTTTTTCCATGATGGGAGGAACTGCTTGCACCCTTAAGAGGATGAGGAGACTTCCTGTGCTCTTGCAGTGGATTTGCCAAAGTTCATTCCACCATGAGAAATACATCAGCGTCACCTTCTTCCAAGATATCCCTGGTCCTTCTGTTTCATTACTGCTCCATCCATAAAAAGGCCCTCATTAAAAGTGTGGCCTGTTGTTTGATGAACCAGGAATCCACACATCCTGTAATTTTCCTTCCTTCATCCTCTCTCCCTGAGTTTCTCTGTCATATTCAGTAAAGTCTCTTTTATTGAACATCTGTTTGGTGCATAGCAAGCTTATCCAAACTCGGCAGGAAAGCACCTTTACTTCAAAATAAATTAAAACAATGTATGTGCCTCTGGCCAATAGATCATTGGATGGGAGTCATGAATGTACATTTGTGGATATTTGATGGGAAGTTTATCATTTAAACGATGAAAATACAGTACTTCAACATATGGATCATTCTGAGCTACTCTCTTTCCTTTCCAGTTGAAGAATCATTGTGCATTTAGAGGAATTAGACAAAATTAAGAATTTAAACTGGTCTGCTTGTAAAAGCTATTACCAAAGAGTGGAAACGCAAAAACAAATGCAGGGTGAAGTCTGACTTTGAGATATATGTGGATTAAACTGGTTTAGTTTTAGGTGGTGCAAACAAAGAGCAAAACATAATAAATTAGCAAAGACGGAATTAAAAAGTGAATTAAAGACTTAAAGTAGAAATTAAAGTACACAGAACCCCTCTGCAAGGATGCTAGTGACCAAATAAAGGTGGGAACTTAACATTTTGTGTCTTCTCTGCCATTTTATCCTGATTAACAAGATGGGTCCAACATGATGGTCTGCAGTAGACCTTTCCCACAGCTCTGAAATTATTTTTTCCACTTTTCATACGGTATCTATGATAATTTCCAAAATGAGAAATGTTTTCTGCTCTGGAGAGTTGTGCTAGCAGGGGAGTCCTTCCCCTGCTCTCAAAACCATATCCTAATTCCTGAGGCAATTGAGCAGCAGAAAACTCTTAACGCAATTATCAGGAAATAAACTCAGGAATGTTGAACTCCAAAAGGAGCCTTGGAGTAATCAAGGGATTCAAGATGATGCTGCAGTTTGATTTCCAGTTATTAAGACACCTTTTGGTATTTGACAGTGTGAAAAAGATCTTCCACTCCACATCTGACCAGTTCGTGCCACTGCCTGCATCGTGACCTTGACACACCAAACCCATACTACAAAAAGGGTTTGAAAGCAGAAACAACTAAAATTCCCCTGAGATTAAAATATATTTTCTGGCCTGAATTTTCTGCTGTCCACACTGTATGGACATTGAATCCAGACTGATTGAAACTGTTCAATAAAACATATTTTCTTTTCAGAGTTAGTTTGCCAACATTTCTCACAAAAAACTTTGAGATTTCTGGATGACGTTTTGCAGCTACTTTTAAATGAGGAATTATCACCTTGTGTTCAATTAGTGAACTTAGTCCATTAAAGAAGCAAGAGCACGTGTAGTAAAGTATAAATATATGCTTATATATAAAAGTGTAAGTTCAACTGCTGCCACGGAAAGAGAGGTCACAGTACAACAGGTTGAGAAAATCAGACGGGAATGGAGCTGCTAATGACAAAACCCAGTATCAGAAATAGAAGTGAAAGACAGACTATTGCATTTCTCTCCTTAATGTGCAATAATGTCTCAAAGACAGTACGTAAAGTAAGATTTTTGCTCTTTTTATACACCTACTTCAGCCCAGTTCCCCCTCTCCATGGGTTTTCCAGCCCAGCAGGACGGGGTGCTCATGGCTGTGGGAAGATGAGCTGGGAAGGCCCAGCACTTCCATCCCACTCCCAGGTGGAGATTTCAATGACTCCCATTGTTTTTTTGCAGTAAAACAAGTTTTTACTGCCAAAGCAGTACAACCTCAGGCCATATTTCATTAATATTTCACTGCAGATTTGTGTTTGGCCCTGGGACCACGGAAAGGTGCCTCTCTGGCAGGGCCTTTCCATAGGATTTGTTGTCAGAGGCATGGAAAAGCTACTACCAGTCTTTTAAAGAGGACCTTGCCTGATAGTCTGTAATCACTAGCCAGAGCAATCTCACCTCTGAGGGGAAGACACTTAATGATCTATTATGTCTTAATTAAGTTTGGCCATGTTTACACTGCTTGATGATGATGCATAAAGATTAATTTACCTTTCCAGCCCTGACGCCAGAACGTATTGCCACGGAACTCCATTAGAAATAGAAATAGCAGTAAAGTCTCCAATTATTTTATATCACCTTAAGTCTACCAGAATTCAACATTTTATGTGCTGTCACTTTAATTTATTGGTTTATCATCTATTGAGCTAGTAGCAGTTATCACAAGTTATTCTTTAGATGTTTTAAATATGGTGATATCATTTCTTGTGGAGAAACAACCCAGCAGAACACCTTCCCTACAGTCTGTCAATTGAAGGAGGCCAAAGAAAGCCATTTAATTGCTTTTGACTGAAAAATCTCACAGAGCCATAGCTAACATTGGGTTCCTCTGACTGTCACTGGAGTTTAGAATTAAACAAGCCTGAGCTCTTCAGTGTGACCCTGACGAAATCAAGTACAATCAGGATGAAGGCAGAACCACGATTATACAGGTTGAGCTTTACACTTTGATTTTCTTGAAATATTGATTAGGGATCTGAATATGAATTAAAGATCTTGGCTCTGTTTCAGCAGAAGACTGGAATTTCGACGAGATCTTGAGCACATTCATTTTCTCTTCAATTTGAGAGGTTCTGGAGTTTGCAAGTTGTGCATTGGGTCGCTTGTTCACCCAGGAGCCATGGCCAGAAAAGGCAATGGTCACATCCTGCTCCCGGGGGCTCCTGATGGCAGAAGTGCTGTTCCAGAGGAATCCTTCAGCCTGGAGCACAAAAGGTTCACCTTGATGCAATGACACAGCTGGGAAGATGTTATATGTGTTTGAGTTTTCTGAATAGCAAAAGAAACTTCTCATGGCAGAGGCTGTCCCTTCCTCCCATGGGGTCTGGAGCTCTTTTTGTTTCTGGTCTGGGACATGTCATCAGGGTCTGGCAGGGCTTGGCTTGAAAGCCCTGGAAACCAGGGAAGGATGGAGGCTGAGCACCTTTTTCACCATCCCAACAGGAGCAGGATTTTCCCCCTTATATCCAGTTGCCTAAAGTTGCCTGAGGCACCTTCAAAATTCCTTGAGATAAAGCGGCGCTGCCGAGTCCAGTACCACAGTCCTGTCACCTAAATGATGGCGATGAACATTCCCAGGAGTCATGGTCACCACAGCTGTGCCAAACCTTCAGAGGGATTAATCAAGGACAAAAATCCTTAGGAAAGACGAGCATAATTATCTCATGAATTTTATTTCTCGGTGGTCATTCCCTTCCACTCTCATCCCCCACGTGATAGCACTTGTGCTTCCTCCTCCTGTGATTTCCTACACATCATTCATGGGCTGCTTTACTTATTTTTACTGAATTGCCCCCCCTTTTTAGCCCGGCGATGCCAGCAGGAGATTTCAGAGCAGGTCAGGTTATTTAACAAGCAAACATCCTAACAAACGGCCCGTGTTTCCACACATCCTTGCTGGTTTATGGGGTCATGAGCAGCAGTACATGGCCAATAAACCTTTTGACCGTTTGTCACAGGTTTTATGAGCCGGTGCTTGGCTGGCTCAGATGCACCTTCCCAGGGCCAGTGGCTCTGGAGAGCCACAGGCATCATTTATCCCAACATGGGCAGCACCCAGCACCTCATTGCAAGCTGGAAACCATGGAAGGCACCTCTTTTTACCCAATCCTTGTTTTTTTTCCCAATAAGGCAAAGTCTTGGCTGCCCGTTGAGTGTGAGAAGGCACCCAGAGCTTGGGGGCCACAGGATGGAAACCTTCCTGATTCCACGCTCCCATAGCACCACTGGGCAAATATTGGTGGTCTGATCCCAGCCCTTCTCTGTTTGCACCCTCCTCCAAGGGGTGGGCTCGTGGTGGCACATCCCTGCACAGTGGTTATAACTGGGACCTGTCACTGCGTAATGAGTGGGGCAATGGAGGAAATATAAAATACCATCCATGCTATGCACAGTGGGAAATAAATCCAAGGTGAAATAGTAAATCTCCAAGGAGTTACAGAAATCCAGATAGATACCCTGGTGGAGGTGCATTTATTGTGGAGCACTACAAGGTTTTTCTCTTATCTCTAATTTTATAGATCTGTGCAGCTGCAGCAGTCCTTGGATAGGGCACATATTTGAAAATACTATAAATTTCACCTCCTGTTTATTTCAGATTCATTGGCACTCTCTGTCTTTACTATCTCCTGGTATTTTATGCCTCAGTACTTGGAGAAAAAATGCTTTGTTTGCACTATATGTAATATGAAAACTCTCTCTGACATTTAAACTTTAGTATCAGTTTGCCTACAGTGTTAATATCACTGAAACTGCTTATATGGATTAAATTGCCTACAGTATATAATGCCAAAATATGAACACAGCACATTTACTGATTCAAGCCCTTGAAAGAATTATTACCATTAAAATATTTAAGGTCACCTTTACAAATGCAATAAATCAGGAGGATGTCAAACAGAGAGTGTTTAAAGCTCCCAGTCTGGAGTAGCCCAGTGGGAAAATGATGGTTGATTCATTGTCGTGTGCAGACGGGGGTTTGGGTTTTGTCACACAGATTTAGGGGACAACCTTGGGGCTCACATGTTTTTGGGGTACAACCTGGGGGCTCACACCCCTCTGGGTGTGGAGAACCAAGGGGGCAAAGCTGTTCACACCCAAATTCTGCCACTGTTGCGCCAACTCCCGGCCTGGTTCCACCAGCTCCGAAGGTCTCACAGGAGGAAAGAGCAGCAAAACCTCATTTCTGTCATTA
Organism: Corvus moneduloides; assembly: GCF_009650955.1. NCBI lineage: Eukaryota > Metazoa > Chordata > Aves > Passeriformes > Corvidae > Corvus > Corvus moneduloides. The sequence continues at coordinate 5,004,125 of NC_045489.1, read as the reverse complement.
AAGCCAGACACAGCAGCTCGTGTGCCCTCGGGAAGCAGAACTGATGAGTAAGAAGATGCCATTTTCATGCAGCCACTTTTCTGCACAGAACAGCCTATTCATGCTACAGGTCCAGTTCTGCAAAAACCCTTATTGAGGTCAACCCAATTTACTGATAATTGAAGTCAGAGGAAAGTTTTGCTTCAGTGGGAACTGGCAAATCAAGCCTATCAGACAATTCTTTTTAAAAAAAATCATCCTTCATTATGCTTTCATCTTAAATATTAGGATTCAGCAAATTTCCCCAGAACAACCACTGTGTAAAACTTTAATCTTTTGAGAATGGATTGGGACTGTAATTGCAAAACCCAACATCCTCATCCTGCACCACATTCCCTGTCTCCGAATGTCAGCATTTACTAGCACGTTATAAATGGGGGATAAATTTGCATGTGGTTATTACTCATACTTTTATTTGTTTCCAGGTGACTGTTTCTAACGTTTAGCACAAACCCCTTATCTACAGTCGCCCATCATAATTTACAGCATGAGGAGACAGACTAATGCTCATCACCATTGCCTGAGGCAAACGAGTGTGCTTAAAGATACAACTTTCTTCTAAAATTCCACACAAGCAATTAAATGCAATGATTGATCAGTGCCTCATCTATAAAATTACCTCACCAACATGAATTGGTGGGAGGTGTTTCAGAGCCTTCTAAACCAGTGGTCAACTTTTATTTAACCAGGGGTTTTATTTTAGGACTCACAGGTAGCCACAGGAATACATAGGGATTTTTGAGAGAAGCCTTGTAGCTTAAATTCAATGGATTCAATCCATTATTGTCAGTAAAATAATCCTAAAGTTCATATTTTTGGGTGGGAGGGGGAGAATGGAAAATTCACCTTTAGTGCACTGTGGATTTCTTTCCAACTTTAGAGACTGTTCCCTGTCTCTGAGGGATGGAACCAGTAACCAGTGGCCACTTCCCAGCATCCCTGTGTCCTTTCCCTCCTGCAAACCTGCACTCCCACAGCTCTCCTGGATACACCATTGGCTCCTGCTTTCCTAAGAAAAAAGCTTTCTGCTCTCTGCTCTGCACATATAAACTTTGGAGAAACCTGGGCCTCAGCTCCTTGAGCTCTTTGCCATCTCCCAGACTGGTTCAGGTTCAAATCACAGCACCAGGGCACAGACCAGATGGGGAAAAGTACAGGAGGATGGATAAAATCCCACTGAAGTGGGATGGTTTTCTCAAAGGGTCTTTCAGAGGAAGATGAGATTTTTGTTCTGGTGATTAGGAGACACCTGATTTTCTAGTTAAAAAATGCTCTTAAATGAAGGTAACCTGGTGTTTCCTCCCAAACTTCGGGCTTTTTTAAAGCACGTAATTTGTTTTCTGCATCTTCAGATGCTGATTTGGGGAGCACTGAGCCCATCCTCTTCCCACTCCCTGTTCCCAGGAACTCCAACTGCACCCAGAGCACCCAAACAACACCACTTGTGCCTTTCTTTCCAGTTTTCTCATAGAGAGAGCCTGAATTTCCTAAAAAAATACTCCTAACCCTAAAGAAATGCTGCTGTCACGGGCCAAGAACGAGCAGCTCCCGAGCCTGAGCAGATGCTTTGCCGCAGGAAGAGAAACGGAGCCTGACCCTGGACTTTGGACTGCTCTATCCGTGAGATTTAACAGTTGGGTAACACATTTGATAATTGAGCGTGTTAATATTTTGCAGGAGAGACTGACAAGCAGATTGTTGTCAAATCAAGGCTCCGTCAGGCTGCGGATATTGAAGCTGGCAGAGCCCAATAATTTACGGCTTTCTCCTTCAGCTTCTCATAATTTACTTTCCAGCCACTGAAGGGAAACCTGCAGCCAAAGAAAATTGATGGACTCATCATGCAGACACGACACTCCTGAAACCTCAAATTGCTATTTTATACACATGGTGCAAAGAGGAATGATCAATGGGAACTTGGAAACTCCTCGTTTACAGGAATCCTGGAGAAGCTGCGCCGAACATTTCTGCTCTCCCACTCTCCTGGGACTTGCTGGTATATTCCAAATAATTTCCATTTAGTATTTTCTCTACCCAGTGACCTAGAAATAGTGCAACTGCTGACTCTGAGCTATTAGTTTATATTGGTACAGGGTCTTAGGCCCAAGTGGGTGATATTTTTCTAAAACAAGACCCAAAGTCACTCCAACTCAGCCCAACTCTTGTTGACTGTGTGGTCTCACCAAATGGAACAACCCAGCTGCTCATTTTCAGGGCTCAGATTTATGTTTGTTACTAAAGTCATGCCTTTAAAAGGTTTTTGGGAGTTTTTCATTGCACATCATGATCCCTGAATGGTCTCCATCAGCCGTATATACATGGCAGTAATTTCCTTTTAAGTGCCATAATACACACCTGCAATCATGGGAACACAGTGTTTAAAAATTTCTCCAGTCCTTCCTGAGAACATAAAAAATCAAGAATTGTTTGTATAAATAAAAACCCCAGAGGTTTCCAGATATAAAATGGGATAACTGGGGCATAACACCAGTTACTGAAAACAGGACAGGGCAGGGGGGTGATGTTTCCCAACTGAGTAAAGTCAATTTTTAAAGGCATTATGTGCACGCTGGTTTTAGAATCTGTGTGCCCAAATTCATCATTATTGTCTGCCAATTTATCTGAGTAGAAACCTACCTCAGGCTCCAAAGTGGAACTTGGTGTTGTCACTGGGAAGGAATTGAGGCTGGTGCAAAGGCAGCCAAGCTCTTCCCAAAGCCTCCGTCAGCTGCTTGGAGAGACGCTCAGGCAGCACCGCCATGGGGAAGGGTGGGGGAACTTGCTGAAATTCCAGAAACACATCCAGAACCTACAGAAAAGTACCACTGAATGTATTTTCCTAAGAAAGGAAGTCCAGAGAGAGGCAGAAAATTTGCTTCAGCAGGGAGATAAAGAGAAGGGAATAAAGGCTTGGCTTTGCTCGCTGAGACAAGGGGTTTGTACACCCATAACTGTGCATGGATGTGAATGAGCCTAGGGATTCAGGAGGGCTACAGCACATTTCAACAACCCCAGGCTGAGGTGCCTGGCTGAACTGAGCTTTAATGTGTGTTTAGGTTTGTTTGTGTTACTTGGGGCGTATGTCAAGGTATTTGTATTTGTGCTCGTCAGAAACTTGTTGAAATAGGGTGTTTTACGAGCTTGCTGTATTTTAGCTGTGCTGTTCACTCATTGGATATGTGGTAAAATGATCTCTTTTCTTGGGTCTTTTCATCCCTAGTAAAGGTGCTGTAGGATAAAAAGCACAGCTCATGCCACGGAAGAGAAAAAAGATTCTTATAGTCCAAACACGTAAGACAGCAGAAAAAAGAAATCAAAACCCATTTTTCTGAAAATGCAGAATCATTCCCAGTCTGACCTCACAACCTTGTACCCACTGTGTGTTGTAAAAACAAAAGGAGGAGTTTGGAAATAACAGAACCACACTTGGAAATAACAGATATTAACCTCTATTTCGCCAAAAAATTTTCATTTTACTGCATTGGTCCACACCAAGAGCCAAACTGAATCTGGCCAACTCAAATCCATAACAATGCACATTTAAAACATGTTTTTAACAGTCACAGAATCCCAGACTGTCTTGAATTGTAAGGGATCATCGAGCCCATCTCCTGGCTTTGCACAACCCCCAGAATCACACCACGTTAATAAACACTCTCCTGTATTTTTGCAGTATTTCAAATGGAATAAAATATACTTCTTCTTTTTTTTTTTAAGTTTTCAGAGATCAGCTGAGGTGAACCTGCTTGAAAAACATGGTAAGCTTCAAATCAAATACCACAGTTCTAAGAAATCCATTAACTGCTCGCATCTAAACCTCAGCCTTCCACGCTTCACCCTATAATGCACATTGTTGTCAATTTTTGTCTTATTTACCCCCTGCTAATAGCTGGGCTCAATTCCAAGAAACTTAAGACAATTGTGGAGAGATGCAGATCTAACATTCTTCAAGTTGACAGCCAATAGTTCTGAGCATTTAATTCCCGAGACGGAAGAATCTCCAAATCCTGCTTTTGTAATTCACCCGGGAAAACACATCAGAGCCAAACTGTGTCTGTGCAGCCTGAGTAAAAATGCTATTGTTTGATCCAAGTTGTATCTTTCCTGGCAGATTTGTAGGGATTGATCCTGGCTGACTGGGTTATTTTAATAGGAAGCTGAGCACTAAATTCCTGATGAATTAACACCGTATTGTAACCATCGGCATCTGTCCTCAGCACAGCTTAGGTAAAGGTTCATCTCTTTACCCTTGTTAAAGTTTAAGCAGCTCTGCCAAATTCCACCAGACTTGGCATGTGTGACGTGACTAATGACTCCTCTAAACTTGGAGTCAAAACTTCCAGTGGGAAATGCTCCATCTTCATGTATTTGCCCCCGAACATTAGCACAGGGAGAAATAAATAAATAACATTATTCCATTTGCTCACGTTGGAAATTTAAGCAGCTAAACACAACTCTGAAAGTTGTACAATGTTTCTGCGTGGATTTGGTAAGGGGTTTATGCTTAAAGCAGAAAACATGAAGGGTCAAGGACCTCCCTCCTCCCTTTAAGGAGAAAACTCCAATGAACAGCCCCAAAACACTTGCTCAGATCCTCAGTGCTGTGGTGCAAAACAAGTCCTGGGGATGAGCTTCAGCCAGTGGGGATCAGGTGGGTTTGCCTGGACCTCACATGGTTCTTCTGCTCATCTTGAATGTCTCCTGATCTAACTAGTCCTCATGTAGCTCTTGAGCCACCTATTCTGGTCCAATGTGATTTAAATGGAATTATTCATCTTTCTTCCCCAGGCTGATTACACCTCTGAGTACCCAAACATTGTGGAAAATACCACCACACTATCTATGAAAACACCACCCCACTATTTGCCTTTTCATTCTTTGTCCTGTTTTTAAGCAATGCTGACTTTATATCCACTTGAAAATCTCTCTGTGTTTATGCCTCCAGGCTATGCTGAAGTCCCAGATTTTTTTTCCCTCTGTGATACGACTAAAACGTGCCCTTCTCTGTTCATCCATCAGCAAACCATCAGCATTTTGTGTCTCCATAGGATCTCTCTGGACCCCCAGATGCCACTCAGGCCCATCTGCTGCTTGCAGGCAGAGCAGGTTGCTGAGGATCTGGTCCAGTCAAACTCTGAACTTTTCTACCTCACCCAGTGCAGTGTTGGGATGCCAATAGCTTCCAAAAACCTATTTTCTCCATTCATCCAAGTAACCCTACATGTGTAGGAAAAGTGACTGGATTCTTCTTTAAATCCACCTGAAAAATTTTCCTTCCTTGGCAGGGCCACAGAGTGATTTGACGTGGGTCAAATTTATGACGTGTAGGCAATTAATATTTGGCTTGGTATTTTCCCATACAACGCTAATTACATCCCAGTCTTTCATCCTGGACTGGAGTTTGCTGTCATGCAGCACTAACACAGATCCATCCCAGGCTACAGCTAAAGCATCCACGGGTGGTCATACAGAAAAATAATTAATCACCCCATTTTGCAAGTGAGTCATTAACTGCTGACACAGGTTTTCATCCAAATCCTGGGATTCTGGGACATTCCATATCAGCAGCTGGAGACTTTGATTGGCGTTTTCCTTATTTCAGTATCATGAGCTGTATTAATTTTGTGTGCTTTGCTTCTTGTACAAATCAGTATCCAGAGAGACTGGACAGGGATTTTTTCTGTGTTTATGCAGGTCCACCCTTGTCTGGAACATCCGCGCAGTGCAGCTCTCATGTTTGCCAGCGCAGAGGTTTAGTGTCTCCTGGAGGAGCCTCAAACTCCAGCTTCCATTCCTATCCTACTGTAAAAATAAACTATTCGGAAAATTTACCTAAATTAGGGAAAGATTCTCTAATGAAATATTCACGAGCCTACAAAATGCTTTGCTTTTACTGGAAACAAATGTTTTGCTTTGCCTTACAATGAAATCAAACTTTTGGTCTGGGGGAGAAGAAAACTGGGATAAATCCTTTCTAGAGCAGAATATGCCCCATCGTGTTTATCCATGAGAAACTTGCCCTTTGCAGCTGTTGAGACCTTGTCTTCAACAGCTCCTAACTCCTGCTGACTGCACAGCTTGGAAAAGGGTGTACAAAAAGTTAATATATTGTTGAAAAGCCGCCAGCTGGATGCCTTGCCCACCTCTGGGAATCCCTTCCTTTGATGAAAAATAAATATTTACAGTTAAATAAAACCTTGAATGATTTTGGAATAGTTTTTTCAAACAGCAGTGCTACTGTACAGAGTGAAAGGATTCAAAAAACCCCAGTTGGTTCATTTTTTAACTTCAAAGTTTGATGGATACACTCTAAATCCAAGATAAAGTACATTTAGGCCAAAAGGTTTGAAAGGTGATCTCTGGTTCTCCATCATCAGTTCATAAAAATTGGCAAGGTTTTCAGCATCTGTGGGTCTGTTCTTTTCTGGGTAACTTCATGGAGCTGATCCAGTTCCCTGTAAAATCATAAGGGAATTGGGCACCGCCTTCACTGCAAATTTTGAGAGAGAAAGGGCTGAAAGTTTCAATCAGTGGAAATCAGCGCTGTCCTGTTAAAGTCAGCATTTGGAGTCTGTTCATGGCTATTTGGGATTTACCAAATAAACTCTTCATTTCCTTGAGAAATGCCAGGGCTTCAGAACTAAAAGAAAATAAATCTGATTTCTGCTGAAAACCAGCATTTGCCAAATTAATTTTTCAAATCCAGTATTGCAAGGTGCAAAGATATTGAAGCACCATCAATTATGCCTTGACTTACATTATACCACGGAAAATATCAGCCATCCAACTGATATTAGTATCTCAATTTAACAAAATACACTGTTGAAAGAGTGGTTAAAGTCGCCCTTCAGCTCTAGGTACGCTGGCACAAAAATCAAGAACATTAACTTCTCTATAAACCTCTCATTTAAGATCTTAAACCCCTCAATAAACCTGACAATAATGAATAGTTTTTCATGGCTTTCAGTAGCTCATGGGACACAAGAGCCAACATGTCCCAAGCTCACTGTGCTGAGTGAACGAGCAGGATGTCCCCTGGCATCGGTGACAAACAGTGTGAGAGACTTTCTACCACCATGGTGAGATGTCTCAAGGAATCAGGGGCCCCATAAGAACTGCCATATGTTCTATTTTCCCCCAAATCAGCTGTATCGGGAGTATGTTTTTACAGATTTTGTGACCACAGCACGTTTGTGGTGGTTGGGCATCTGTTCCCATCAAAAAAAACCTTTGGTCCTACCAGGTCTTGACTAAAATTGAGACAGTTTTTCTCTCTCAGCACAAACTTGGAAATATTTCTTACTGTAATAGCCAGGCTGCCCCTCCTCATCTCAGGGAAGTGTATTCCCCTAGCAGAATCATCATTAAATGAAGTTTGGAGATGAACCATGAGGAAAAGGTCAAATTTCAGTTCCTGGAGATTTGGAGGACTTACCCATTTCTTACTCTTGGGTTAAGTGGTAGAGATTTTATAGAGGTGGCTCCCGAAGAGCATTTATGGATCTCTGAAAGGTCAGCAGACTCACAGCTTGGTGGGTGTATGGATTGTGAATTAATTGCCAGTTTGAAGTATTTACTGATCTCCTGCCCCAGAGGAGAACCAGGCTGTGGGTGATGATGGGTATTTATGGCTGTAGGGAACTCCAGCAGGACTGGATCTACCAGGAATGCTGACCAAAGGGGTGAGGTCCTGGTTTGGGTCCCACTCCACTCCCAACATCAGGGATTTTGCACCTCTCTGTTGGACACTGGATTCCATCACCCCAAACACAATGTCCATCATCCCAGTGACAGCACCCAGATAGTTCTTGTTACCATGGAATATCTCCTTATTTAATGACATTTGTTAAATACTTTCCATGGAATGTGAAAACAACGCTGTCAACGCTTGATCTGGGATGAGGACAGCACAGCAATCTTGGATCAGCTCTGATGTTCTACTGTGTGCCCATGGCAGGGAACAATGTAGGTGGGCATGTCTTTGTCCTCACCATGACACCTGTCACACCTTGGTGTCATCCTCAGGCTGCACAAGGGACAGAGATCAGCTCACCCCAACAACACCTGGCAGCAAAATAACAAATATTAAGTGGTTTCAGCTGGTATTTTTCAGCTAAAGGAGTGAAAGGAGAGAGCTGACCACTGACTTGTTATGTCAACATGGCATGACAGCAGTGTCTGTCCAGGACAGAGCCCTGCAGGTGACAAACAGCTTCCCTGGTAAACACCAGCTGGGAATCTCATCCACAACGCTCACAGTTTAGCTTTCTTTACGTCCATCCTTACGTGCTGGCAGTTTAAGCCCACAGGGTTTTGTTCCTCAGGTTTGAGCAACTAGATTAAACACATGTAAACTAATTTAGAATTCCCATTCAGGTTAGTATGTATTGCACGTGTATGCATGTATGTACAATGTATAATATAAATGTGTGTGCACTGGAGACAAAAGCCACTTGCAAAATCAGCGTGGAGTTCAATGGTCTCTTGCACACAAAAAAAGAAATTTCCTGAAACAACACATCTGAAATACCCTTACAGATGTTTCTCTGCATTACCAAAAAAAACCCGTCCCCTGAGCTAAAATGAAAATTGATTTTGAAAAAAAAAAAGCTGAAGGATATGAGTGGATCATCATAATTGGATCAACATGCTCCAAAAGCTTCAGGCTACTTCATTTCTTAGCTGACAGCTTTCTTTTGGAATTCTTCAAACCAAACACAAATGGTTTGATTGCAATATGTGAAACATTTGACCATCATATCCTTGACAGTCAATCCGCTGCAGGGGAGATTTGATAACTGTTGTCAAATTCATAACAGCCAGTCTAATCCAGAGAACCAACAAAAAAACACAGGAGCTGCTTCCACAAAACCAGAGACGATATTAATGTAAAATGACACCATTTACAGGGAAAATATAGAAAAAGGCTGTATTGGGTCTTTTCCAAATAATGTTGCAACCACAAGAACTGATCTTACTGGTTCTTAACTGGTAAATACAAATTAGAGCTGTTTAAAATCCACTTGGTTTTCTGTTCAAGCGTCACGTGAGAAATGAAAGCAGCAAGATCAAGTCCCTCAAGCTGAGCCTGTGCTAATTTACGGACAGCACCGTCTGGGGAGAGTAGAGCTGAATTTTTCCTCCCCAGAAAAGAGGCATTGCAGGGTAGATGTTGGGGCAATTGGCAAATTTCCACATCTTCCACCATTAAATGGATGAAAAAGAAATGGGAAAACCACCATAAAAAGAAAAGGTAATAGAATAAAATCGAAGGGTACCTTCTATGTTTATTTCTGTGCCAGGCAAAAGTGAAAACTGCAGCACTAATTGGCAGAAAAGAATTGAAGGATATCATGGATAAACTAATTTCTGGATGTCAATCTTGTATTAAACATCAAGTCAGAGGAGTTTTAATAAGTACATGCTTTCTAAAGTTGAAGCTGCAAGATCTTTATCAAAATTTTATGGGGGATTTAATTCACAGTCCTGGATTTTAGGAGAAAATATCCTTGATTCTCACTGTAGCTACGCAGGGTTAGGGAGGATGACGAGTCAGGAGCTCATCTTCAGCAAGTAAAGATTAATTTTAACAGCAAACCCCTTTTTCCTGACAGATCTCAAGCTCTCAGTCTCCACCAGAGCCAGTTTTAGGGAGGTGATAACTGTCAAACAAATCCCTCTCTGCAGGGAGGTTTCCAGCACTTGACTTTCCCAACACCACCAAGATGTGGGATTGATCCCGTTCTTCAGGACAGTGATTGAGCTCCCAGCCTCACCCTTGCACTTTGCTCCTTTTCTCTTTTCCACACCCCCAATAAACACATTTACTCCAGAGCTTTCCTTTGCACAATTATCCCTCAGAAGCGGTTTGGGTTTTTTTTTTCCCATTCTTTTATCTGTTTCTGTCTTGGAAAACTCAGGAAGCAAAAGGGATAAAGTTTAAAGATTGTTCACAGTTCAGTGTCCTGCAAAATTAGAGAAACATCTGGAAGTTGTTTTTGCTTCAGGATGACTTTTAACTGACTAAATGATCTCATCTGCAGAGCTGGGCAGACTGGTGGAGGATGGAGAGCAGGAGTTGCCCCCTCCTACCTGAAATGCACCACAAATCACATTCCAAGAGATTTTCTAGCTCCTTGAATCCTCTGGATTCTTTTCTACCATTTAGGAAGAGCCTTCATTAAACAGCTATAAAACTAAATTAAGAGAAAGCAATAACATCTGATTAGAGCCAAGAAAAAAACTCAGTTGCTCAGCATGAACAACTGAGCAATAGCAAAATATTCCAGACACTTCCAAAAGAGGAGTTTTAGCATAAAAAATCTTTGCTCATGGGAAAAGAGATGTTATGTGAGCTGGAATTTGAACAACAGGATTAATAAATCGGCATTCTTTAATTCCTTCTCTAGCTCTAAGAGCCAAGAATTTTCATTTCTAGTAGGAGGGTGCTGGGGTGCAGCATTTCCCAGTTTGTTTCTCCTTATTCCATTTTTGGGATGTCACCAGTGAGGAAAGGATGTGTTTCCTGTTGGAGTTGTGCAGGTGTTGGGCAGACCCAGCAGGACAAACCTGTGGAGGGTCTGGCATCATGGCCCGACTCTTATGGGTGGAAGTTTGGGAATGACAAATGTAAATATAATTAAATTGTGACATTCTTTGGGAATTTCAGCCAAGAATACCACCCAGGATGAAGGATGGTAAGGAAAGAGGGCTATAAAAATCGTTTCTATTGAGAAGGCTGCCAATAATTTATTTTAGAAAGTAGCATTTATATACTATTTATGTATATAAATATATAAAATATTTATATTTCACTTTTTTCCCCTTCAAATAGCATTTAAAAGCACAAAAATTGGGACTGGAATATTAAGCATTTGTGGATGGGTTTATCATATTTTTGACATGATGCTACTGAGTTGTAATTTTATTTAGGGAGCAAAAATATTTGTAGGAGGAGCCAATTCTTTTCTTATACCACCAAGCCAGAGGGAGATCCAAGCCGAGCGTTTTCATAATCCATCTTCATCTGCTCTCCTGGATGTATTTTCCCTGTTTTCCAGCACTCCTCTTAGCAAGACAACCTTCCCTCTCTGTCGGACTCCCTCACTCTTTGCTCAAGTTACCATGGAACCAAACCAGCACTTCCAGCCTTGTCTGCGCGTGTTGAAAATTGACTTGATGGCCATTGCAGGAGACACGTTTTCAGGTGGAATAACTTGGGAATTCTGCCTGGATGCATAGAGACAACAGAATTACTCTGCTGCACCAGTTATTCTTCCCAGATGGCACTGGAAAGGATGCTGGGGTATTTCTGCTGGGGAAAGGAACTTTCTTCTTAAGCAAATGTGATGGCTGTGTGAAAAGCCCCAATTTGGGCCATGTGCAGCGCACATTGTCCAGCACCTGGAAGCTGTTAGTGCTCAGGAGCGCGGTGTGGAGGGAGACTCCAGGGAGCAGCTGCGGCACGGCTGGGATTGCCCACGGAACGTGGATCAGTTTCCTGATAAACAGAGAGCACCAAAGGGTACCTGGAGGAAACCTCAAACTTCAGGAGAGCAAATGAAAAGCAGAGATTGTTTTCCCCTGGAAAACTTGTGAAGGAAAGTGCTGTAGCTGGGTAAGTTGGCCTTTGGAACAACAGGAATGGTGCGGTTGGGTGGGTTCAGCCTTGGCAGGCTTGGGCTGTAGATGAAGCAGCTCATTTGCATTTCAAAGCTGGCCTATATTCTGCTGATTGAGAGTAAATAATGCACCATAAATATGTATTCCCTGCTCCGAGGTAACAGCACATCACAGCAGAGAGGTTTTCTGTGAGGACTTCAACTGCTCTGGGTGGTTTTCCCCCACTTTATCAGGAGATATCCCAGTGTCCAGCTGGGTGTGAGAGCACCTGCCTGCAGCAGCCAGATGTGTCAGGTGGCAGCAGGGATGGCTGCTGGGCACCACCAACATCTGCATGCTGGAAGAATGTAGAATTATTAAGGTTGAAAACACCTCCAAAGTCATCAAATCCAGCCTCCAAGGAATCCCACCATGGCCACTAAACCTCATCAGGAAGTTGTGCCACATGAAGTGTCCACTTGTTTTTTGAGCACCTCCAGGGGTGGGGACTCCACCACTGCCCTGGACAGCCCCTTCCAATGCCTGACCATTCTTTCAGTGAAAAAAATTTTCCTAGTATCCAACCTGAAGCTGCCCTGGCCGTTTTTCCTTGTCCTGTCCCTGTTCCCTGGGAGCAGAGCCTGACCCCCACCTGGCTGCACCCTCCTGTCAGGGAGTTGTGCAGAGCCACAAGGTTCCCCCTGAGCCTCCTTTGCTCCAGAGCAAACACTTCCAGTTCCCTCAGCTGCTCCTCATAGGACTGATGTTCCAGACCCTTTGCCAGCTCCGTTCCCTTCTCTGAACAGAAGATTCCTAACTCCTCAAAGCCCAACTTAGGACTGTTTTCTCAACAATGGCATAGATGGATGATTATTTATCCAGAACAATTTATCACTTGCATTCTGATGAAAATTAATGAATTTGATGATAAACTCTGCTATGAAATTAATTATGCTAAATCCCAGATATTAAATACAGACCTTGAGAATCCATGATTAAAAAGCTGTGAGATCTCTATTTTTGGGGCCTAACAAAGACACACAGTTATCTATATTTCTCCCAGCTTTAGTTATTTCTCCTCCTACTCAAAATGTAAAATTGATTTGTTGCATTGGGAAATAAACAACAAAAAATGATGCTTATCTTAGTTCGGTTATATGGCCATGATAAAAATTAATTGGTCACCAAAAATTAGTATTCAAAGCATGGAACACTCAGTATGAAAAGGAAAAGACTGCTAAAACATCCACCAAGAATGTGGGTTTGGAAGTCTTGTTCTAGAAATGCAATTCACGTTCTCCAAGGTATCACTGAGGTGATGGAGATGGAGGGGAGCTCAGGAATCACAAACATTGGGCATTAACAGAAGGACTTCAGCTATGAAGAGAATATGGTGGGTTTTTTTGCTTAACCTGTTTTTTCTCATATCAGAAAGGGCTTTGGGCCATTAGGATGTTTCAGAACATGGCACAGACTCCTCCTCCCTTCTGTTCCCAACCCTCAGAAGAAACTTGGTCCCTGCAGCTCCCCCACTCAGTGTATATATTTAAATATATAAATATATATATATATGAAATATCCAGAAGAAAGAGTCAGAAAACCCATCATGATAAAATGAGGGAAGTGAAGGCAAATAAAAGAATTCCTCTGAAATATTAATACAGAATATTATTATACCCATGTAGACTTTTTTTTCCCAAACTAAACCAATATTTAAATCTTACATAAAACATCCACATTTTTGGATTTTATGAACTAAAAACCAGACATCTTTTGAGGGGTAAAAAAAAAAGACGTATCCAGAGACTGATGTAGACTTTGACCAATCCTGCAGCCCTTGGGGGAAATTATTACAATAGACATCAAAGATCTTTCCCTCCAATTACACTTAAAGCGTGTTACATTGTGTTCTGTAAACATGGGGGGAACATCCCGTGTTCTCAAATAACAAATAGACTTTTGAAGTCATGAAAATTTAAGATCTCCAGAGAAAGCCGTGGTGGCTCCAGAGGAGTTCATGCCTTGCAGAAGGACTCAAGGACATTCCATGGGGGAATACCACAAGAATAGCTCAGTTTTGGAAGAGGGGAGGGACTAACTAAAAACCATCTCAGTGGAAAACGATGGACAATTGTGTATTAGCCTGAAGTAGGTTTTATAATCCAGCATCACTTGTTATGGAATGTGAACAAAAACAAAGGCACAGAAAATAAGGACAGGATAATCCCAGCTGGGTCTCTTGAAAGGGCAAGAAAAAGAAATGCTAGATGCTGGGGGGAAAAGAAAAAATTCTGTGAAATGTTCAGGCACACGAATAATTGCAATTAAAGCCAGAAAAGACATCAATCACACTGATCTCTGAGGCCCAGCTCCACTGGGACAGACTGGTGTGGACTCAGCAGCCACCATGAGAATTATTTCCCTATCCATAGGTGCTGTGGGGTTTTATTCCTAAAAGTCAGAGGAAGTTAGGAATAACAGATTTCAGGGGAAAACCCCCTATAAATCAAGAACCCCCCTCTGTACTTTCTCTCTGTTAAACTGATTAATTATTCTTCTTCATGCCTGTGTCTCACTCATCCACACTGCACCCAGCTCGCCCGTCCCACCACCGGGGGCATTCCCACAGGGAGACACCAGGGCTGCATTTCAGGGGAGGAAGGACCTTATCCACAAGGAAAGAAGCACATAAGGGTGCTAAAGCCGTGGAAAGCAGTGGAAGACCTGCCTGTGTCATCTGGGAAGGCTGGAGGAGCTGGAAGCTGCTCCCAAATGGGAATAGTTGAAAGAGCTGATGCATCTGAATAGATTTGCCTGAAGGAGCAGCCATGAATAAACTGGGATCAGTTCAGAGGTGTGCCAATGTCTATGAGCCTGACAAGGTGACTGTGGCCAACAGTCACCCCTTGCCACCAGCCCAGGGCCCTCGGGCTGAATTTCGGTCCTTTGCAATTAATTCAGTGCTGGACTTTAAATGGACTTTAAAAATTTGGAGTACAGTATTTGAATCCAGCATTGTTGCCCTCCAACAGCAGTTCAGCAACCCCGGTTTTATTTATTAACCTTTTCCAATTACTAATTTTTCAAGCTTGTGGCAACATAGCTGAGGTTGTAATTACTCTTCTAGGGTATTAAGGAAAGATTATCCAAAATTTGGTCTCATTCTAAAATATGCCCATTAAAAATTAATATAACAGATCATTAATTAATATGTATTACTAATACAACGCAAACAAGTTAATCCTTCCAACTTGAACTTTTCATCCACCTATACATTCCATAATAACTATTTTTTCATTTGAATCTTGTCATTTAAACCTTTAAACCCTCTTGCTGATCCACAAACCACACAGCAAAGCATTGCTGAGAGTTGCAATGACCCAGCATGAGGGACAGCAGATTCTTGATCCAAGAACACTGCAAAAAACATACACACATATATAGATACACACATGCAAAAATAGGAAAATGGAAGGAAAAAAGCAGAGGAAAGAAGAAAAATTATGGATTGGAATAAAGCCACCAGTGCTGGGACGCATCAGAATTCACTGCCTCTGCCTTGTTCCATTCCTCAGTGTCCCTGCTCTCCTCCTGCCACACAGCTGGGAATAAAAATTTTGACCAAGAGATACTTTTTAAATGCTGAGAAGGGTCATGGTGAGAATGGAATTCAGAAATCTGTAAATGTGGAGGATGCAGAGCTTTTTATGTATTTCTGTTTCGCCCACCCCTTTCCTTTCCATCCAAGAGATTTAATTGGGTGAGAAGATTCATGATTGCAAAGATAGACACACACAATATATAATATATTATAGTTTTACAGATGTGATCCTTTGGCACTTATTTTACTAAGAATTTCCAAATCCACTTTAACCCAAATTAAGAATTCCCTAATCCAGATTAGTGCTGAAAAGCAAACGTAACCTCGAGCTGTTTTTTGAGAGGTAATTTGCCAAAGTGAAGGCCCCATTGCACTGAGAGAGCAAAGTAAAGGGCTTCCCTAGGAATGAGAAAGGATTAGGCCCACTGAAAAGTATTGCTATAGCAACAAAATAATTCATGGGAATATGGATAACAAAGCTAGAGCCCCGGAGATGGGAGGGAAGAGGCTTTAATCACATCCCGCTCCCCTTGGCCGTAACCAACGCACAGCAAGAAACGAGCGCCCGTTCTGTTTGTGGGGTTGGTTTTGAACTCTTTTCATCGACACCAACGTCAGCTCAGCCCCTGACAGAACATCCTGGCTGAAGGGAAGATGAGCAGCCACAGCATCCCCGCTCCCATGGGAACTGTGGCTGGGCCAGGTTGGCGTGGACATCTCACAACCAGCCCTTCTCATTCCCCGTGCAGGCCTGTGAGTGTGGGGTGCCCAAGCCTCCATCCCATCCAGCAGAAACCCTCTCATCCTGGCAGGCAGCTCTTTCCTGGTATGTTTTGCTAACTGGGAGTTCCAACACGGGTCTGCAGTCCCAGCTGAACAGCTCTTCCCCCCTCCACAACTGCACAGGAAAAGCTTTCTGCATCTTCCTCTGGAAGATGGCTTTAGAAGTTAGCAAAATTTATTATCATCACCATTTATCCTTTCAGGCTGTAAAAAGCTGCCAGTGAAACCCCCCCAAAAGGCTTAATGCATTACCAAAGCACTAATTTTATTCTTCATTTTTCCCCCAAACCTACATTCGGAGCCGGAGCTCCTGCTCTGCGGAGAGCTCCTGGTTAATGTATTTCTGTGTGTAGATCCTTGACAGAGACCATTTTTCTTGCCTCTCAGGTGGCTCGTAGAGCGAGATTTATGTCCATTATGCATAAATTCCTTGCAATATTGCTCCAGCATAATCAGCAGAAAATCTGAGCCAGCACCCACAGCAGCCACAAAACACCGCCAGAGACAGCTGAACTTGGGCCACCTTCCTCCAGTCCCAGGGACTCTGTTCCCTTTGAAATCAGAGGCTGGTTTTGTCCCTGATGGGTCTAAGGGACCACAAGGGTCCCCTTGCCATGCTGAGACACAGCGTTGGCCTTGTGTGGCCTCAGTGCAAATGCCACCATCAGGTGGGACAGCCCAGTGTAGATATTAAACCTTTCATTAGCTCTGACCCTGAATTTCTGTAACTAAACGTAAGAATTTAAAACCATTTCAAATCACTTTCCATCCCTAAAGCAATGTCAGCATCCTTCTCTCTGGCTTATATTTATCATCTCTTTTTGCACATCCCCAAATCTGACCACGTGAATATCCTGGAGCCCCCCAAATCACCCAAGTCCTTCAGTTTCATTTTAAGTTTGGGTAGGAAGGGACCTTACAGATCATCTAGTTCCTACCCCTAATTAGGGTTAATATAAACCAACAACTACTAATTATATGTGTCTGTCTGAACATCCTGGGTTCATCAGTGATTTCATCCTGCCAGAGCCAAAGGCTTGTCAGTGTTACACAAACTGCAGCCAAGCCTTTGGTACCCAAGCTGGGGGGTCAGGACCTATTCCTGATCTACACTGCAGTGGAACAAAGAAGAATTGCATTCAAATTGGTTTGGGCTCTTTGAGAAATTTTTTAGATTGTTTCTCAGCAACACTGCCATGACATCTTTATAGAGATCCTTGGTTTTTCTGAGTGAAGAGCCATAATTTAAAAGAGACTAATTAGTTTTGGGCAATGGGAAATCATGACAATGTAAATAATTGCTGGGGTAAAGAGGATTCTTTGTTAGCCCTTGGGGAGAGGCTGCAACAGCCCACGAAAGAATTGTTGAGAGGGATGAGATAAATTGCACCTAACTTGGGCCAGCTAAAAATTGGGCACTGACATCCCATGCGATGATGTAGTGCCGCTAATGAACACCCTCCCCCAGAACATGACTCATCCCAGCTCTCAGCTGACTGTGAGGAAGCCTCAGCCTAAAGTTTGGATTATTAAAATTGGTGAAATGAATCTCTGTGTCCCCGAAGTAAAACGAGATCTTTAAGAGCTGTACCTGACTTCTCACACAAAACCAGCCAAGTCATTCAAATTACGTGGGCTGCCTTTCAATTCCTGCAATTCCCACCCCTGCCTCTTGGAAGACCATCCTTTATCTTTTGATTGAATTTATTGATTTATATCTATTTATTAGACTTCTTTACTTCCCAGACCCTCAGATCAATATCAGGTCAACAGTGGCACAGGATGATTATCATGGCTGCCTGGCCACTAAACAGGGGGAAATTCCCACTCCTCTTGTTACTGGAAAAACAGACCACACAAACTACCCCAAAAGTCCACAAAGGCATCAAATTAAACTGGGAACTCAAAATTCATCTTGACGAGTTATGTTTAAATGCTGTATCATGGCAATTAAACGCTTCTGGTTTCCCCTTTCAGCAAACATTGAAATAAAAGCCTGAAGTTCCACTTGATTTTCTTCTTTGCTCTCAGCTGTGGGGACCATGTCGGTGTCCCCATCCCTGCCCTTGCTCTAAGGTTGCATCAGTGACCAGCAGAGCACCCAGCAGCACCTCTGGAAGAGCATCTCTGCCCAGCAGGCAGCAGCAGCCACCTCCAAAATGCCTGAGGATGCTGCAGAGGAGGGGGACAGACAGCCCGCGAGGGTCTGGGGGTGCAGGAGCAGCGTCAGCACTGCCAGGCTGGGGACAAAGACAAAACCACCTTCATCCTTCATCCATACAGCAAAACCACACCGACTTAGAGTGCAGCCTCCTCCTAGCCCAGAGAGGAGGCAGGAAGTTAATTTCTTCCAGAAAATGTTATTAAAATACAACTTTTAAGCTGCATTTTCCACAGGCGCAGGAAAATGCGTCGTGTCCCAGCCCCTACAAGCTGGAACACCTTAATTCAGCGCATTGGAAGCCTCCTCTGGCAGGGGAAGGGGGGGTTTCATCCTCGTCGCGAGCCCCTAGAGGGAGACATGACCCCGATTTTGGGAGGAGGCTCGCTCGGGATCCAGGCAGCGGCTCCCACATCCCGGCTCCCAGGAGCGACCGGCCACGGAAAAGGGATGTTCCGGGTCTCAGCCCCGCCGCCAGCGCTGCTCGCCCTGCGAGGGATGCGGGGTGCTGGGGGAGCTCCTGGAGAAACCATGGGAAGCACTGCCTGGCCCACGGATGCAGGAGCAGCCCCTGGGATAGCGCATCCCCCTTGGTGCTGGAGGGGATGGATGCTGGGAAGAGCAGTTCCCAGCCGACCTGGGGACGTGGCACCTCCAGCTTCTCCCTCCAGGAAAACCGTGGCTGCAGGAGCCTTCAGCGTCCCTGTGTTTTAGCTCAGAGCATGATGGGCCTCTTCATCTCCTTGTTCACGGCCACAGTCATACCCCAATTTCGATGTAGAAAAATGGCTTTCAAACGGCACAAGAAGAGCGGGACTGGATTATCAGCACATTTGCATGGACAGTAAAAGATCACCAATTCGCCAAGATAAACTATATGGAAGATTAGTCTGAACTGCCAATTTCTTAAAATGTTTCTCATTTCTTGGTTATGGCTATTTTTTGCAAATTTCCCTTTCAGAAATCACATTTCTTTCAAATCAGCTCGTTGCCCTAGGGTTGTTGACCTTTATTTCGCCCATCTGGAAAACAAATGAAGCAGGAAGGATAACAATATGAGATCCTAATCACAAGTGCTGGTGGGTTTTTTTTGGAAGCTCGAATTCGAACTTATGTATTTCCCCCTAAAGGCACTGCCAGCAATACTCTGGATAACCCTGCTGCAAGGAAAAACCAGCAGCTTGGCCAAAAGTCTTTGTGGGCATCTTATCAGTGGTGAAATGAAGACAAAAAGAAGCCAAATTATCAGTAAAAATGAACACAGATGTAGCTGCAAGAGCAGCGCTCAAGGGCCAGGTGAGGAGCCTTGATGCTGTATCTAAAGCCTTGCCAGCCCAGATTTGACCTAAAAAGTTTAACTTGAGGTTAGCTGGAGTGACAAGGCAAGGATAAAACAAATTATTATTGCTAATTTTGGTCAAAAAATATTTATAAATTGATTTATGAAAACTAAGTATTAATAGGGAGGGGTTCATTGAGGTGGCTGAGGCAGAGGGAAGAGGAAAAGCAGCCGAACACCAACCAAGACAAACCAGTTTTGGGTTTTCTCACCAAGCAGTGCCAGCTCCCAGGATGAGGATGCAGATGAACACAACAATTTGTCAGACTGGAAGAGGAATTTGTAAATTTGGAGGATCCAATTCCCATAGTTCTAACTGGAGAATTTCTGAGTTCACTAGTGCTGGAAATAAACCTGATTTGGGGGAATGATAGCAAGGCTTTAAATTTTTTATTATTAGAAATCTGTGGGCAGCAAAATCAATAGTTTTTAGGCAGCTCTGTTAAAAAGGGAATAATACATTTCAGTGCTCATTAAATGCTATTCTTTTCTCAACAATCTCATTGTTTTTCTCACCACTACCTGTCACCCAGGTATTGAATTAGCCTTGAAATCAGCCAGGTGTTGGACTCCCTGGTCCCTGAGGGTCTCAACTCAGGATATTCTCTGATTCTGTGATTCTAAAACTCTGCAAGGCTTTGTAGAAAAACATCACAAAAAGCCAGTTGATCTTTAAGGTGCCTTCCAACCCAAACCAGCCTGGGATTCCATGATTCCATGAAAACCCCCTGCTGCAGACTCACCGAAGAGCCATGGCTGAGCGAGTGCTGCCTGACCACAGATGGAGAAAGGTGGGATGTTTAAAGAGAATAATATTGAACCAAGGAAAAGAATTTGGGGAGAGCAGCACCAGCTGCCAGCTGGGGCAGAGCCAACTTGGTGGCACCAATGGAGACCTGCCCTGAGTCCAACCCCTGCAGCTCCCGGGCTGCAGCTCCAGGAGTGGAGCCATTCCAGGTGCAGCTCCAGTGCCTGCTCCCAGCTTTGAACAGAGAACCTTCGTGGATGATAAATTGTATAAATGGTGGTTGTGACCCCCAGATTCCAGGGGATCATCAGTGTCCCCCTCTCCATGCCACCGGCAATGAGCACAAGGGCTGTTGGAGCAGATTCTCCTCCGAAGGACAGACTCCTCGCATCCCATAATAGCAGATTCCATTTAAAAATAGCAAATGATAGTCAGAGGAATAATAAAAACTAGAAAATCATCCAAAACTCCATCAATACATCAAAGCCAGTTTAATAGCCCTTAATACTGTCACTGACACAGCTCCTGTACTTGCAGGGCTGGATGATGGAACGGGCAGAGGTTCCCAGGTTTGGAGCCATTTCACCCTAAAACTTTGTTGCTTCCTGCATGTAAATTATAGATAATGGTTCTGCTGACAAGAAGTTGCACTTAGCTGACTGTACTATGAGGTAAAATTGGAAGAAAATACCTGGTTAAAGAACTTTTCTCATTCTTTCCCCTTGGAAAAAAGAAAAAAAAAAAATCTAAGATGCAAAGAGTTAATTGCACAGGGCTTCTTCTGTCTCCTGGCTGGCTACCGAGCCAGAGCCATAACTCAGGGCTTCGGGATACTCAGAGAGGAACTGTGATTTGATGTAGTAGGGGCAATCCCATGCTTATCAAATCATCTTGCTTGCCTGTAAAGCTAAGCTCCAATTTATGATGTTTTATGAAGCCCCAGATCGAGCTAAGGCTATAAAAATTGGGACTTAATATTCAGGAATAAAAATGCAGAGAGTACCACTGAAGTGACTTTTTTTTTTTTTTTAAAGTACTTATATCCTCCTCACATCAAACGTAACCAGGGAGTGTGACAATGTGGGATGCTGTGCACCAGAGAGAACAAGACAAGCAGCCCAGGTTTGTGATTCCTGAGCCACGGGAACTTGCTGCCGTGCCTGGATTAAGGCAGAATGCTGGCTCATACACCAGAACAATGGCTGATAAACTACCACACATCATAGAGCCCTTAGCAGGCTTATTCTTATTTTTAAACTTTTTCCCTCTGAGAAAGCTTAGAAAAGTCTCTCAAACGTCTGCCCACCAGGTAAGTTTTTCATCAAGTGACCAAATGCCCAGAAAGAAGCTGAACGTTTGTGTGCAGCTGTTTGGAGAGGAGCCCTTTCATTTACTCACCTGAGGAAAAGGATGAGATTCCCTTTTTATGTGCTTGAAAAAAGAAAATAAGAGAGATGGGGAATTTCTAATCCATCCCTGCACTCTGCAGAGTCACCACTGCATCTGACACACTTTCTCACCACCTTCCCCCACGGATCTTATCACAGTCATTAGGGGGAACACCCATCCACTTAAATTACATTTTAAGGCTTATGATACCTGTTTAATGTTGGATCTCTATTGAGCAAACGTTTGAACACTCACCTCACTTCCAAAGGTGTTCCTATGACTTAACAGCTGCCTAAATTATTGCTGTGCGGAGATAAGGTTATTTATTCATTTATTTTAAGTGCACAGCTGATTGAATCTCCTAAATCCAGGTTGAAAATCCTCCGGAAAAAAATAAAAAAATTAACCAAGACAGCAATTGTACAAGAATTGGTTAAAGCATCACTTGATTTTTACTTGGAGATTTTGGGATCTAATTAAGCAGCAGGACTGATGTGTTCAGCTCTGTCCTGCTGGCTTCCCAAAGGGATCCAAACGCTCCCTCGTTTGAACGGTCCAGCCTTGATCATTAAAGGATGTGCTAATGACGGGTGTGGGCACCACGCAGGCTGAAGGCACCGAGTCAATTCAAGCACCGCAACACCTGAAGTCACTTTTCCTGTGATTTAAAGATAGAAAAATGCACAGTCTCTTCAAATGTCTTAAGGATATGCATGGATAGGCTCTTTAGGAGCAGCCTGTGCCGGGAAGAAGTCGCTCCCCCAGCTGCTCATTAAAAGCCGCTTGCTGCAGGTTTTGAACAGATCTGTTGGCAAAGCAGTTCAAATGAGCACTCTAATTCTCTCCAGGCAGGAAAAAAATAAAAATAATTTAAAAAAATCAGCTGGGGTAGCTGGGACCAGTAATTCAAACAGTTTAAACCAACCTGGCTGAGAGGAATCAGGAGCGTGAGCACACAGCCCTGGACCAGCAGGCTGGCAGGGGGGGGGATGCCATCGGCTCATCCCACTGGATTTTCCCTCAGCTGGCACACAAACGGTGTTCCCGTTCCTGCCCCACATGAATCAATCATTTGTGTACTTAAATAAAAATACTTGCTACAACAAAGGTCCTGCAAACAGTCACTGCATTATTTTAAATATTTTTTTCCTTGTTAATATGGAATTCTGAATTTCTTTTTCTGCATTTTTTTTTCTGAACGATGGATTTCTGCAATTTCTGCATTGCACCTGACTCAGAGGACACGGCTCAGGAGACAAGATCCTTTAGATCCAGCCTGTCTGCCCATGACTATTTATGTGATCCCAGCAAAACTGAACAGATTCCTTGAATTCAACATTATGAATCTGCAACCAAATTCCCAGGTAACACTCCAGGGTACTAAACCTGTCTGGCACTGCCATTCCCTGGATGAATCCCTGGCTCAGCTCATGAGTTCCTTAGCACCAGGTTGGAATTCCACCTGTGGATGCAGGATCTGGGCATGACAAGAGCTGTTTTTGGGGCCCAAGGTTATTTCTGACCACAGACAGAGGGCATTAAGCAGATGTCAAAGGTGCGTTTTAGGTATTATTTTTGTTTCCTACAGCTTAAAATTCACCATACAGCTGTGTAGTCAGCATTTACAATCCAGGATTTTTTTCTCACTCTCTCCATATGCTGGGGGGGAAAAAGATTCTAATCCATGCTGGGGCAGAAAAACAACACACTAAAACACCATCTAAAACAGGAGGTTTGAACTCATTGAAACTCTATTATATGCTTGAGTAACTCCTGGAACAATAGAAAGCTGTGCATGTTTATGCAGGCAGGCAGGAATATTCCAGGCAGATGTTGTCCTTACTGCCACTTCTGGAGTCTCATCTCTGCCCTGGACACCATTGTCCCCACAATTGTCCCTTTGAGGAGGTCTCACCATGAGAAGATGGTAGTAGTGATGCATCTCTAAGCTTCTTTATGTTATCTATATGATCTCCGTTCATCTCAGCTCTCTTTAAAAAAATTATAAAATGTGGCTGTCAGGTTTTCAGGGAAAAGGTTTAAAATAAGGACCTTTAAGGATGTGCCATAAAAGACAAGTAACTGGCTTTTTGTTTTCCTCTGGGGACACCTGACTAATCATTTCTAAGCACTTGGTGTGTTGGAATGAAAGCTCCTCTGGATTCAGGCCCAGAGGGAAGCCAAAGCACAGGGGTTGAATTAAAACCTTTGGACAAGCTGAGATATATGAAGCCACACCAAAGTGAAACAGAAATACAGATTTTTAACTTTTAGTAGAAATATATGCTGAGTGCCTTAAACATTGAAAAGCTGCAGCAGAGGCCTTAAACACAGTTCTTACAGCAGCAGTGTTACCTTTTCACAGAATTCTTTACTTTAGACAAAATAGAGGTAGAATTACACTGTTCACATTTTTTAGATGGAGTGTTCACATAAACAGTAAGAGCTGATAGAAACTGTATACACAAATCTGTGTAATACCTGTGTAACACTGGTGTAAGGCTTATGACTGTTAGAATTAGACCAGGATAGGTTAAGAAAAGGAAAACTAAAATCGTGTGTTAATCTTACTGGTCAATTAACAAATATAATCCACAATTCAGTAAGAAAATATTGAGCATATTAGAATTATTAGAATAATTAGAAGAAGCTGTTTTCTGCCTGCTGATTGCTGCTTGGCTTTATCATGTAACCCCCTTCGAACTCTGCCTTCAAGAAAGCTGTGAGACTATGAAATAAAGAACTCAGCAGAACAGCAGCCTCCTCTGCTCTCTTACCCTGGTCTGATAAAGAAGGGTATCCCATCAAAAGCTCAACACTGGTGATGGGGAATTCTCACAAGTGCAGCATTGGAAAGGCAAATGGGCAAAGGAAAAACCATCAGTAACAATGTCCATAAATTCCCAAGCAAATTTACATGGGTGATGTTGGAGAGGCCACAACTCTGTCATAACTCAGTTTATATTTAGTTCACACATTTACACCTACAGGCCACACAAATCCCTGCCTAACCTCTCCACCTGGGCATGGAAGTGCCAACGGCACAAGCACACAAACTCTGTAAGGAATCAGACTTACCAACTCTCTCTGCTCTCCTGTTACCCCATAAAGAGGGTGACTGATGGTCACACCAGCAGCATCACCCCCTGGAGTGACAGCTGTGGGTGTCTTGCTTTGCCTGGGTGCTTTCACCCTATGGAAAAGGACCTATGGAAACCCCGAGCATGGCACAGTGCTGGGACACCTTGCTGTGGTTGCACCCTCCAAGAGAAAAAGCAGGACCCGCAAAGAACAAAGCTGAGCACAGATCCTGCCCAGGCTCTTCCCTCGCCTCCTTCAGCTCAGGTTGTTCTTCCCTTGGGTAGAAAACTCTGAGCAAGGAGAAGGTCCTGGTGTGTTTTTTGTTTTAGTCTCATGTTTTATTTCAACAAAGGGATGAAGTGCAAGGCATGAGGTTCATAACCACCCCTGGTTCCACAAACACCCACCTGCAGTTACTCACTAAACCAGGCAAGCACCACCTCCATTCAGGTAGTCCATCACGTGAGAAACCCAAAGAGTTTATAGAAATGATTGTCAAAGACCCCATCATTTTGCAGTTAGGATAATTAATAAGGTGTGCACAAAATCCAGGAGTGTTTTACCACACGTTTGCAGCTGAATTGCATTATTGTTATGTCATAATAAAAGAGAGCCACATGGTAACAGAGCACGAGGGGCCCAGCCTGATGCAACTGCTAAACATTAATAGGAAAATCAGAGGGGAAACATCAAGTTTTCCTTTAAAATCAGTTTGGTTTTCAAGAGCTGTGACTTAGCAGATTTTGTGAAAGAGCTTCTGTTTATAAAAATTATTGGGTAGTGTTGGCTGTCAGAAAACATAAACAGGCAATTAGTGCAATAAGTAGAATGATGGAATGAACTCCTCTGGCAGCCTCCTATCTGGAGGCAAGCAAGGCCCCAATTCCATGAAAAATTAGGCATGTGTTTAAGTCCACAAGATCATCTGAGGAGTCTACAGGGACTTCTCACACATTAAAGTGTGCATGAGGGGCTTGTAAAAGCTCAGAGATACCTTGGGGAAACTGGATTGCAGGGACAGTCAATGATTCTGCTGGGATGTGTCCCTACCTAAAAGCCATTTCAAAAGGTCTCCTGGAAGTGTTAAACCTCCTGCACATCATTTGGATCACATTTAATGGATATAACCTCTCTGGTGGCCACAGAAGGACTGTTTAATTCTCCATCTCTCTGTTCCACACCCAAATTCTACATTGTGTTTTCCTGCTGAGTCTCGGTGGTGGAAATAGCTGGATCTGCCATGAAATAATAACGAGTTTCGGCCTTTGTGGTGACTATGAGCTTATGAACTGTGGAAGTGTGTGAAGGACAGAATAGCCCTGACTAGAGAAATGTGATTAACTGCACAATGTACCCAATTATCCTTATTTCTTCCACTCCATAAAAATCCATGGACCCAATTTCCTGCATGAAAACCTGACCATTGGTGTGCCTGAAACTGTGCTCAGTAGCTTTGCTCCAGACCTGCACATTGTCTCCTGCACGTGTTCAATCCTTAAAGTTACTCTGATGGACCCAAGGGAAGCAAAAAACCCGCTAAAATGAACTGCTGTGATGCTTTAACATGTTTTTGGAATAGTTTTGGGGGTGACTGGGCAGGACCAACGCATGTGGCACTCTGGATGCCACCACCAAGATTGTTTCCAAGGGACGCTTTTCCTGAGCTTGTTCTCAGACACAGGGTTTGTTGTAGGGATGCTGAACAGGGGAGCTGAGCAAGATTTTGGGATGGATTATTCTGAAACAGCTGTTCCTGAAGAGTTCTCACAATGGGGAAATGCTCCAGAGGAAACTTCTCATCAGTTGCTGAAAAAGCGGGCAAAATTGATCTACAGCTGTCAAGAAGGATGTCCTTTCTTCCCCCCTCTCCAAAAAATGCATAAAGCCAGATCAGATCTTCTCCTACCACAATTCCCCCAGAGCCAGGGCAATTATCCTTACTGGCACCTTGTGTCGTGGGTTTTGTCTGAGGGAGGGGCAGCACTGGCACTGAGATCTGACAACAGCCACTCTTTGCTTCAGTGACTTCTTAGTAACTTGAAGTACTGGAAAACCATCTTCTCCTGAGACAGCTGGCCCTCCTAGGGAGGTAAATCCGTGGGGAAGGACTCTGCCTGACCTTTGCCAGCCAGGAGGCAGAAGTGGGCTGACTCCTGCCACCCTGCTCCCTCCCATCCCTCTGTATTGTTTTGTTCATATCCAAACTTGACTTAAACTGGTTCATCCCAATTCTAATGGGAGCCTTTCTGTTAAACTCAGCAGGGCTTACAACCTACACTTAGGAAGGGTGCAAGTCAGGCAGTGAGGCACAACACTTAAACTCTGCTCATCCCTTATCTCCCTTCCCAAGCACAGAGAGCACGGACAGTGTCAGCTGAAACACGCAATTAGTCCCCCTCTAGCACGAGCAGCTCAAACTGTAACATCATGCCAGCCGTGATTAAGAGTGATACAGCACATCATCATTGTCAACACTATTCAACCAATGTAAACCTTAGTTAGAAATGTACTTGTCAGAGAAAAATGCGCCTTTGATTTCTATTACACTTTCCCCAGTAATTGCTGTCATCAGTGGCAGGTTATTATTACAGTTGAATAGAGTTTCAGTAATTACTTTTGCACAGATTCTAACAGCTTTTAGATTGAATGATATTCTGACAGTTTGAATACTCTTGACAACAATTACCTTTTTCCTGGTTAACACTGATTCAGGAAAATTAAAAATTAAATCTGTTCAGAGGAAACACTTATGTATGGCACTAGTAAGTGGGCTGATACAAAAATGTGTAAATTACAGAATGACTTAGAATAAAAAGTTCTTTTGCTCTTCCTCTTATGCTTTTTAAAAAATCAGCACTTAGGGTACATGCAGTTCATGCTGGTTAGATTACCAGTAAATGATGTGAAATGATTTAAAGCACTTCTAAATCCACTTCCTACTGATCAGCTTGAAATGAAGAAAACACTATTATGGAGGATGCCTTGTTGCTCCCACCCTAATTTTTGTCTTTGGTAACAGTCAGATAATGGTTTTTGGCTTTCAGACCATTATTGTTAATCTCACATCACCAGATTATTTAAAAAAACAACAAACAAGCAAACTGCCTTACAGTGGTAGCCTAGAAAAAAAACCCAGCATGTTTGTTATTCCTGAAAAATTTATCTAATATTGCAGGGGTCATAACTCAAATGGCTTGGTTAAAAAAAAGTCTCCTGCACAGAGCCCTCCAATTTAATTTTGACAGGATAACTGGCCTTGTGGATAAGGGAGACAGAGTTGATGTGATACATCTTCTTATTAATAAGCTTTCTGATATTGTTCCACATGACATTCTTATAAAAAACCAAGAAAATATGGTCTAGAACTAGATAAAATTACCATGAGGTGGAGGGAACAATTGACTGAAAAACTGCTTTCAAGGAGTAGCTATCAATGGTTCACTGTCAAAGTGGGAGGAAGTTTCAGATGAGATTCCTCAGGGATCTGTCCTTGCTCCAGCTCTGTTCAATATTTTCATAATGACTCAGTTAAAGGGAAAAGAGATTACATTTATAAAATTTGCAATGTTGAGGAGCTGGGATGGTGGGAACCCTTGGGAGGTCTGGATCAAAATCTGAAAAGATATTAACAGTTTGGAGTGATGGCCTGAAATTAAGATGAAATTCAATAAAGCCAAGTGTAAAATGTTACACTTAGAGAGGAGAAATCAGATGCAAATGGGAAATTGCCAGTAAGGGAACTCCATTACACATTCATATGGATAGTGGCCTATGAGCTCCATATCAAACAAAGGAGTAAAACTGCTCCAGAAAAGGTTATTTCAGGGATTTGTTAACAAGAGCATCCTACATGAGACCACTGTGGTAATTCTCCCACCTTCATTGAGCTGGGATGTTGTGTCCTGTCCTGAGCTCATGGTTTCAAAAAGGGTGCAAAGAAACTGGAAAGAATTAAACAAAGTCCAGCTGGGAGCAGCAAAAATGGTCAGGGCTGAAGTAAGATCAGTAGTAAGGTCATGGAAACACAGAATCATAGAATGGTTTGGGTTGGGAGGGATGATAAAGCCCATCCCATTCCACCCCCTGCCGTGGGCAGGGACACCTTTCCCTATCCCAGGGTCCTCCAAGCCCCGTCCAACCTGGCCTTGGACACTTCCAGGGATCCAGGGGCAGCCACAGCTTCTGTGGGCACCCTGTGCTGGGGCCTTCCCCACTCTCACAGGGAAGAATTCCTTCCCAATATCCCATTTAAACCTCCCCTCATCTTAAAGCCTTTCCCTCCATTATGCTGCCCTGCCTATGGAGTCTGTTGCAAAGCTGTGATTGAGCCTTTAGTTTTTGACACCGCTTCCCACCTCTGATCTACTTGTGTATTAAAATATCATCGTCTTTTTTTTCCCCTGCACATTAGAATTATAGATATAGTTTATTGTTATACTTTCCATAGAGCCTTCTCTTTTTATTAGCATTGTACAATCTGTACAAAAGCAAAATTTAGTCCTTTCAGGGAGCTGAAAGGAAGCAATCGTTTACATGACAAATCCAACATTATCATATGTAAACCTCATTTACTATGTAATGTCTTCCTGTTTCCAGTTCATTAATTGAATGAAACCTATTTTCACATTCTGGTAGGCAGCAGAATTCTCCAACTAACAGAAATAGTGTTTTTAGGGAAAAAAAAGTAAAGGTAATGCTAGAAAATATTTCACTTACTGCCTGGTCCAGAGCTATATGGATTTCTGAAAAATGAAATTCTTTTCTATATATTTCTCAAAAATAAAAATAATTTATAGTTTATCCAGGCCAGGTTTGTGCAACAAATTTGGATGGAAACCTGGTAAAGTACCACTCTTTGATCTTCATTGTGTATTAAGATGTCACTTGTGACATCCAGCCACACTCCTATAAATACAATCAGATAAACACAACCAAATTAAGCCCGATTTATGAAAAACAACACTTTGGAGATTCAAGACTGATGGTTGTAACGGAAAGATGCTGACAAACATTTTGCATTTCCTCTCAAGAAAATCTATAGCCCTGACAGAGCAACAGCAATGAAGTTCCTCACAGGTTCCAGACCTTTAAAAAAGTAATTATTTTTGGAGTTCTACTTAGATCCAAGTTAAAAAAAAACCAAAAAAATACCCAGCTGGAAGGGGACTTGCTGAAACCAACTCTTGCTCGGTATTTGCATTAATCTGGAATGAAAACTAAGAAAACACTCATGGTATTTTCTATGGCACAAAATAAAGCAGCATCACCAGCGCATCACGCTCAGGCAAACCAGAGAAGCAGAAAAGGAATAAAATTATGAAGAACAAAGTCCAAGGTCTTTCCCTCAGCCCAGAAGAGAAAGCCCTGGGCTGGATCCTGGGATTTTGGACACCCCCAAGGTTTTGGGCTCTGGTACCACAGCTTCATCTGCATAACATGAACAAGCCAAACAAATCTGATATTAAAATGAGAAAAATTGGCAATTTAAAATTGCCTACTCTATTCCTTTTCTTTTTGACCTCAATCCAAAGCCTTTCTAAGCCAAAGAAAAGACAAGCTCACAATTAGTGACTATGACCAGTTAATGGGTCTGTTCTGAACAAGCTTTTAAATAAAACAATAAGCAAGCCTGGGAAAAAGCAACTTACTGGGCTATCTGAGGCCAATTTCTTTTAAGCACAGGTCACATTACTTTAAAATAAATTCCTTTTAGCAATTGTTCCATCAGGATTATGCCAGTCCAAAGGGAATGGACCCAAAATCTCTTGTTGCCAAATAACTTCATCTTGGTGCATCTGTAACTCTATTTTCTCCAAATAAAACTAGTTCATAATACGGGTGGATTTGTTGTTTTTTCTGAACAAAACTGTTCCCTGGCAACTTCAAAAGCAAATTACATATAGGGAAAAAAAAAAAAAACAAAAGCAAAAAACCCCCAATGTTCAGTTACAAAGCTTAGTAAAATATCCATGGAGCCATAACAGAACTGAATGATTTGGTAAGAAAACCACAGTGCAGCTGACTGGAAGGAAAAGAAAAGAGAAATAGACAACTCCAAAATGTTTCTGAATAGCCAGGTTGCCAAACATTGGAAACTGGAAGAGATGGCAGCATAACAAAGTAAGATATTCCCCAAAAAGTAGCTCCTGGTGCCCCTCTCTCTGCCTCCTTGCCTCATCAGAATTCAAATCACAGCTACAATCCAATTCCAGAAGTATTTTCAGTTCCATGCCTACCAAACAAAATTCCAAGCTGAGGAACAGGGATGACGGGAGCATCCTTAGCTCAGCTTTACTGTCCTCCCAAACCCCAGGTAAGGACCAGGACAGCCCAGTAGCCCCACACTCACCCAGCTGTGCCCAGCAGAACTCCCTGCATCCCTCTCCCCCTGCTCCCATCCACAGGCACTTCCCTCTCCCCCTTCCCACAGCTGACCACAGCCAAAACAAGGATTCTCCCAGGTGTTTGCTGTGAGGTTGAATAAACAGGTTGCATTTGTTACCCTCTAACAGGCACTAGTAGTGAGCAGTGAGAATCCTAACAACCACCAGCCATCTTCCTGGATTCCTGAGTGGTAAAATCATCCCTTTGCCCATGGCAAGGTTGAAGAGAAGGCAGGACGTGTGCTGATGGTTTTGTTTTACCATCCAGCGTGCCAGGAGCGTTTGATTAACAGTTTTCCATCCCTATTCAGGCATCTTTGTTAGGAGTAAGTCTTTGCTCTTTTAGATCCTGGTCCAAAGCCTTTCAAGGCAATTGAAAAGTCTCCCATTGATGAGAAGGGGGTGCGCCCTTGCTAATCGTTCCTTTCACACCAGAGTGAAAACAAATTCTTCAGCTTCCATTTGAAACCCATGAAGTTCAATCCCTTGATATATTGGACCCTTATTTTAAGGAGGCTGGTGAGAAGAGGGGAAGGGAGGACAAAGCCCAGGACTGAGGGTTGTATGTAGGCTCCAAGTATGTGTGTTACACAGCCCACGTGGTGACACATCACAGGCCTTGGAGTCTGGTTTGCAGAAAGGCTCCAAATCTTTTAGAGCTCACAAGTTCATAAAATGCTGCATTTAAAGTACTCATTGCTCTCCAGCAAACTTCAGTTCAGAATCTCCAATGCTCCCCAGCTCCTGCTCACTGGGAATAATTTCTCCCCAGGAAGTAATTTTTAGTTTGTTCTTCTCCCAGAATGAGGTGTCCTCTCTGTTTAAGGTACAGGTGTGGATGGAGAAAAGTGGGAGGTCTACAGAGCATGGAACATTTGGTTTGGGCCACCTCAGTGCCAAGAAGATATTGAGAAATCAGATATTTGAGAAATCAAATTGAGAAATTTCTTGTTCCAGACCAAGAAATGTGTCTGGTGAATGGAAATGAAAATTCTGAGGGAAATGAAAATTAAGCAAACATGTGTTAGTGATAATGGAATTTTACAAACACCTTAAGCACAAACCAACAAACCATAATTAAGGTAATTATTTAGAAAGCTGAG
Organism: Corvus moneduloides; assembly: GCF_009650955.1. NCBI lineage: Eukaryota > Metazoa > Chordata > Aves > Passeriformes > Corvidae > Corvus > Corvus moneduloides. The sequence continues at coordinate 4,971,897 of NC_045489.1, read as the reverse complement.
ATTAACTGGGTACATAGGTGATGTCATCTCCCAGGATGGGAAAACTAGAAGAGCTCCATGATGGGATAACTAAAGGTTGCTTTTAAAACAACCTTTTGCCTCCTGAAGAAGACAAACTGGATGGAATTTTCCATCTATAGGTTAAAAAGACCCCCTGTAAACACAGTGGAATAAATAAATACAGATCTATAAAAAGAGGGAAGCAGCAGTAGCACATAGCTGAGGATTTGGGAATCCAGGAAAGAGCCTGGTCAGCCAAAGGAGTCCCCAGCCTGTGTGGTGGCAGACAACAGACTTATCTGGAGAAACCACCCATCCCATCAATGCTGCTATTTCAGCAGAAGAAAGAGAATTTTTAAAGAGAGAAATGCAGAAAGTGCAATATAACCTGGAAAACACCTTTCAAAAACTGTCTTCTTACAATGAAATAATTTTTCTTCTCTCTACAAAAAGGGATTTCACCCTGGAGTTGTTTCTAAAAGACAGTAAAACATAACAGATGAATGTTGCCTTGCATAAGGAACACACACATGCATTTAAATCACTTATATTTTACTTTTTTATGATGCAATTGCGAATTGTGTTATTTTGCATTTGTAATTAGAGGTTGAAACAGATGGCAGAGGCTTGGTTTAAAGGGATGTGCTGGATGGATCAGGTCTCCTGCTCCCCTGAGGGCTGAGCATGGAAACTCTTCCACGAGCTGGTCAAACAGCAAAGTGCCTCCTGCACATCAAAGAACATTGGAAAGGACCAAACTGGAGTTTCTCAAAGGTGAATAAGGACTGGTGAAAATTTTTTTCTTTTTTCCCCAAAGAAGTGCTTGCTCCTAGAGCATTCTCGGTACCGTGCTCTGATTTTGGCTGGTGGGGTAGGTGACATTTGACCCCTGGGCACCAAAGCAGCAGGATTTTGGTGCAGCCTCCAAAGGAGAAGAAGACCCAAAGGTCTTTTCCAAAGATCTTTTCTCTAAAGGAAAAAAGCTGGGCCAAGAAGTCTTCAAGAAAACCCCCAAGGAGCCGTGACCCTGGGAACATCGGAACATGTGGGCGTGCAACACCAACCATGCAAGAATGGCAGGTGGCTTTTCCAGCTCTCCTTCCTCAAGGAACAAAACTGTGGGTGCAAGGAGGTTTATCATTCCTTTCCCATCATATGCAATCTGAGAGACAACCACCTTATTCCATAAATATTCCAGCCTGGGTGAATCCTGGAACTGGAACTCACAGTTACTCCTCAAAGCAGAGACCTTTTACCAACAACACATCTTTGGATGAGTCCAACTCCTTAAAGTACTACTGGACTGCACACCAGTGACTCTCCCCTTGGGCAGGGTTTCCCAAGATTTGAGATTCCTTGCTCGAGGTTAAGAAAATCTTCCCTGCCCAAGGAAGAGAGACCCTTTCCCCACAAGACATCCTCAGTGACTGAAACCTGCTAAATTAACACCAATATTCAATACTCATTTATAAATTTGAATAGGTGCTTCCACTAGGCATAAACCATTGTCCAGGTCTGAGACTAAGGTTAGGCCTAGCTGCACCTAAGTCCCACCAACTTCCTGATGCTCATTTTCTACCAAAAATGGAGCAAACCCTTTAAGTGCACATATACCCTACCAAAAATAAATATCATGGACTTTTAAGCATCAGGGTATTCATAAAGCAGCCCCAAAAATCATACCTAGAGCTACGACCCTCAGGGATCCAGCCAAGAATCCATTCACCCACAAAAATCCAAATCCATAAGCTCCAAGTCAGCATTTTAAACCACTGCAGAGCCTGGATCACTATGGGATTATGGAAAAGTGTCATATGGTTTATATGTGTTATTAGAAACATTCATTGAAACAGCTTTGACAATAACTACCAATATTATCTACCCCACCAGGCTGTTACCAGAATGATTTTAATATTTTAATGATTTAAAAATATTTTTTAATTTGACTTTTTTTTCTTACTAGAGGGGCAATATTTACCAAATGCCCAGAATGAAAAAGGCACCTCTAGCTGCTGCTTTGTCACTTAGTTTGGTTTCTCTGCATTTTTTAGATATACAAAAAGGAACTGAAGTAAACAGATCGTAAAATCTCCCTATAAATATTATCTGTTTACTATCTTTGGGGATGGGCATGGACAAAGAAATTGAACCAGAATGCCATAAGAACAAATTTTCTTTGGGGAATTCATTCACATCTGTTCCTGTACGACAACAGGAGGAACAGAAATTATTAAGAAACAAAGACAGAAAAGAAAGGAAATGTAACTTTCAAAAGGAAAAGTGGCTTCCTCTGATCTTTAGCTGGTGGTTCTGATGAGTTTTTATTCTGCCTGACCTGATTAGCCCAATGCTAATAAAGAGCTAATGAAGAAGAAAAGACTCATCCTGAAAGTTAACTCCTTTCTGGAAGGGAGATGGATGGGTTTTTGAAAACAGGGATAGCTGGAAAACACACTTGTGTGATCCTTTGTTTCCAAATTTTAATGCATCCCCTTTCAGAAGGGCTTCTAGTCATGAAATTCAGTAAATCTTTAATTTAATTTATTTAAGTGTTAACAAATTACTCTACTGTGGTTGTGCTATCATCATTAATCTGTAAATTAAGTATCAAATAGAAGAAATACCCTTTTCCCTTTATCTCAGTGGGGACCTGGCATTGCCCTCACTGCTGTGGGGGAAAGGGGCACTGGAGCCCTGCAGGAGCCCATCCCAACACTTCCTCCCCATCCCTCGTGGGACCTGGGCCTGGAGAAGAATGACATGGGCTGGATTATTCTGTTTGCAGACCCTCTTTGCACCCCAGGTACCCCTTCAACTCTCCCTTTGGAATTTCCATCAATGTTGCCAATATTGGATCCGTCTTCCCAAGCAATGGACAAAGATTGGACTCTGCAGCTGTGCCTTCAACACAATGCACTGTAAATACAGTATAAATACAGTACTTTAGTGGTAAAAAATCAAGGAGACTCCTTGGATTGATAAGCAAATTCACCAAGCTATGAAATGCAAATTAATACTATCATGCCTTTTATAATTTATAATTAATCTATCCTGCATCAACCTAAATATTTTTCCTGTTTGTGCAAGAACTGGCCTGACCCAGAACCAAAGGAAATGACTGGGGGCTGGTTTTGACCAATGTTTAACTCCTATCATAGTATTTAGTAAGCAAACATATATATATACAGGCACTCAGAAATTATATAAGGTTTTTTATAATAAAATGGTTTTATTAATTGATCAGATTTTTTTATTTCTGGTCTTCCCACAGGGGAAAATGGTGATGTAATTCTGTGATGAAGGAAAAACAACTTCTATTAAATAGACAAAGATCAAAAACTATTTTGCTTGAATGGCTTCAGTGGCTTCAGTGCACACAACTGAAGGCCTGGCAAGTACTGAATTCTTTCAAGAACTATTTATTTCAAAGTTACAAGGCTGATGAAGGTTTTAGAGTTACAAATTCCTGTTTTTCTTGGAGCAACATCTTTAAAGATATGCAAAGAGGGATTTCTCAGCACTATTCAGAAACGAGTCTCGAGTGATTTGCCACTTTGGAGTACAGAGATTGTTTTCTAATTCAAGCAAACATTTGGAAAAAAAACCCAGAAAAGGCTGTGAGAAAATTCTCATTAGGAAAACAACACTGAGAATCTCAGCAGATATATTCAACCAACTTACCTGGTTACACAGTTGTGGGTTTAGTTCCTGGAGCAGGAGCAATGCACAGCTTTTTTATATAAGGAGAAATGCAAAAGCCACCAATGAAAAAACGAGGTTTTCAAGGGTTTGGGACAGGTTTGGAAGAAAACCCCAACCAAAGGTCCACTGAGACCATAGTCCCAACCTGAATTTACTGCTGGTTCTTAAATTGCTATGTGTTTTCTTTTTGAGGTGCTATTTTGGGTGCAGCAGGCTATGAAAATATGTAGGTTATCCTCACACAAACAGATATTTAGAACAGAACTATTTACATAATAGATGGACATTTTCAAGGGAAACATTTGATAGATGGATGCAGAGATCAGATTTCTCTGGTTTGCTGATAGCTCTGCCCTGTGCATAGAAAATTCCCTCTGTTTGGATAATGTCTATTTGACTTCACCTTTTGCATATTGATCACTCCCTGACTTGCAAATCCTGAACCATGTTGCAAGCGTGCGTAATATGAATAACTTTATTCCAAACTTGCATGTCTTAAGCCATATGTTCACTGAAATCTGAGCATAAATCTACTAAAATTTACTGTCCTATACTGCAGATCAATAAACCCTACAGTATTTCAGGAGTGCTGGATGTATATTATGTTCGATGGCTTTGAAGATGCATATTTCCAGCTAGAATTATTTACATATAGGGTCCAGGACCAGGAGATAACCTTCAGCTTTGGTAACATTAACACTTGCAAATAATCATCACTGCTCTATCACTCTCACACCCCATAATCTGCTAACATATGTCTACATTTTCTATGTGTTTATGTAGTACTTTATATGGAAATGTTTCATTACTGCCCGCAGCAACATGTGGCATTTCTTCAAGAACATTTCAGCACCTTTTAACATGGTTTCTTCAAACGTCTTCCTAATTGTGAGGATTTCATTCTGCAAATGTTATCACTGCTCAAGCAGATCAATTTTCTTAACTGCTTAATATGCATGCTCTAGGCATTTCCACAAAAATGCAAAATATACAGTACGGAATTAATATAAATAAACTACTACCAGGCTATTATGGAGCAGATTTAAGGCAGCAGGGTTGGAGATAACTCCATTTCCAGACTTGCAAGTCTTCTTATTGTGGCAACATGTCATCTAAGATTTGAAATATAAAACAATATTTTTCAATTAATTATTATTGTACCATTTTCTCTAAACCAAATTATGATATTCTTACTTAGCAGCATAGCGACTGCTGGTGCAGAGAGGGTTTACAGTGGGGATTTCTGTCACAATTCCAGATTTTCTGAACTCTGGTTGACTGTGCTCATATTTCTGGCTGACCAAGCATCTTCTAAAGCTGCACAAAACCGCGCTGGGTGGAGAGACCTCCAGGCAGGTACAGATGTGCAGAAGAAAGTGGCATCTCACTAATACAAAGACTGGTGACTGCCACTGATGCTTTTATGTTTCATTCAGGCAATATTTCAGCCTTCTGAAAATAAGGGACCTGAAGCTGTCCAGGATAAAGGGCTCCCAGGCCAAGCTTCTCTCTGTCAAGAGCAGGTCTAGGCTAAATTTGAAAGAATTAAAAGCAGGTGAGAGCAATCCAAGCCCCATTATTTGATTGGAGACACTGTGAATCTCAGGAAATCATTGCTGGAACGTGTACTTCCAGCATCCTGTTCACATTCCATCCAGGCCTTAACAGTCTGGCTTGATATTGCGGAGTGTTGGCAAGGGAGGATTTATGGTTTACTCTTGATTTTTACATCACCACCCTCACCCTGGCTGTGCAGAGGTTCATCATTTGCTGATGTTCCTGTGGGTGATGTAACAATTAATTTAATTACATAAACAACTTTAAGAAGAAAAGCCTGGCAGAAGAGCACAGCGGAGTCCTCCAGACCCGAGCTGTCCATCCCAACCCTTTCCCCTGCACTGCCTCCTCTTGCCTTGGGTATGTTCGTCCAGCCCTTGGCAAACACCACAGAAATTTCCTCTTTCAATAAGGAAATAGAACACAGCAATCCCTTGGAGTGGAACAAGCTGATTTCTTCAGGAAGGTCCATGGAATTTCTTTTTCGAAGCTGGAAGAAATGCAGTTTCCCTGCTGTGAGGTTTGGTGCCGATGCTGCTGGAGGGATGAGTCATTGTTTCTTTCATATATATCATCCGAGTACCTATAACTGTCTCTCATCTAAATGTTAATTGTATCCAACAGAATGACTTTAAATGAATACTCTGTCAATAACACTGTTATTAATGTTCCTTGATAGGCATGGTTGGAATATTTTGTAAGATTAGTCTAATATTTCCTACAGAATCTGCTTCACATGTTGTGTTATTGCGTCTACTTTGGATCAAAACCTGCTTGTAAAGCCTTGGGTGGCTTTTTTTACTCTCCTCTCAAGAATTCCCATATCACTAAGTTTTGATAGGAACTATTTTACTACAGGCATAGCAGTGATCTTCATTTCTTTGAACCACAAGCATAAGTTTAGCTGTTAAATTGATATTTTCTGATTGCTCAGCAGGGCGTTTTATTGCCCTCACCCAGTGCAGCTGGTACTGTAGGAGCTGATGGCGTTAGAGGGGACAGAGTTAAGCTTGGTTTAGCCATGAGAATGTTTTGATTTATGCCAACTCCACCTCTGCCTCTCCAAGCGACCATGACAGGAATCATTTGGCAGCGATTCCTCGTTGTTGGCCGCTCATCTGCCTGAGACAAAGCGGGGCAGAGAGAAGAACCCAGGTGTTTGACTGGAAAAGGAGACAGAACATCTTTTCCGTGGTGCCCCGGGTGTATCCGTGGCTGGATCCAGAGGAGCAGCAGCAGTGCCAGGAACACCTGAGCCTTTGATGGAGCTGCTTTGCCGGCAAACCCTCGGCAAGTTTAAAGCACTCCCAGCCCACTTTGTTTGCAAAGAGCAAACAACCGATCCAAAGGCTGAAAGCCTCTGGTATTTTTTTCTTCTTCCAGCCCCCTCTCATCTCCTTTTTCTCTTCTCCCGCTGTTCCTTCAGATTTAGGCCTTTTGTTTCTTCTCCTCCAGACATCTGTCCTCTGCCTGGGCTGCTGTTCCAAGAACAGATATCCCACCTCAGGTCCAGCCCACTTTGATAGTTCACAATGAGACATCAAAGCTGGAATAAACACATAACTGGCGGGGGGGGGAAGAAAAAGTTAAATCCCTACTTGAAAACCTGTTTTGTGTTTTCTTATTTCTTAAAGTTATTTTTAAGTGTTTAAACCAGACCAATTATAGTCAGAAACTACTTCACTTAATCCATTCCTTTATCTCCTGGGAAAAATCACCAAAGCAATTCTCAAAATGTTTAAATCCCACAGTGTGCATAAAAGCAGCAAGTAAATCTGCTCCTTCCCAGGCAAACCTTAAGGATTTCTCTGACATCTTTAATTAAACCAGCAAATAGGTCGGTTTCTCTTGTATTCTGACCAACACACTGTCAACAAGGAGGAGGAAAAAACTGAAAAGGAGGATTTGTACTGAAAAATAGCACCAGAAACATTTGTATAATCATGATCATGGACTGGAACAGGAATGTAATCAGGAATTATTAAACATTATCAACTACTTCCTGGCAACATATTGCTTGGATAACACTCCTGCAACTACAGGAGAGTTAGTTATGAAATAATTAAACTCCAGAATTGGAAATAGAACAAAAAAAAGCGAACTTGAAATGCATGAAGCTGTGCAGAAGAAAAGTATGTTTATGTCTGTGAATTTATAAGGACGGATTTAATTCCAAAAGGGAGAATTGTGCAGTTGTTATTAGATCAGTAATAAGCACAGATGGCTGCAAAGGAACCATTCCCCAACCCATCCTGCCATCTCTACCCTGCAGCACTCGTGGAGGAGAAGGAAATACAAGAGTAGGGAGCAGCAGAACTGGGAATTAAATGCTTTTAAATTTCTAAGACTGAGTTTACATCCTCGTGTGTTATTCATTATCAGTAACATTGCTGGCAAGTTCACCCAACACAGATTTTAAGACATGATTGTCTAAGCTCCTTTCAGAAGTTAGACCCGATGCCACCGGGCAGCTCGTCACAATCTTCTGTCGATATCAGCCCCTTACAGATTTTTTTCTTTTCCTGCAGGAGGAAACTGATGTTCCCAGGGATGAAAAGGTTGCACGCAAAAGCAGGATCCAAAAATCCTGCTCTCAGCTCTGTGGAAGAAGGATTTATGATGCTCAACTAGCAAAGATAGCAATTAGCTGGAATACTCAAGAGCAGAGAGCTTGACAATCTGATGAGTTATTCTTTTGAACTGGGGCAGCAACTCATGCATAAATTTCCTTGTAAACAATTATTACAGAAATGCACTGTAAACACAATTAATCATCTCAAGGTGTTATCTCTAGGTATTTTCCCCACAGATTATGTGCCACTTGCTCAATAAATCAAATTTTAACATAAAGACATCAATAGCTGGTATTATTAATATTCCCATTCAGCCAAACATGGTTGGGTAGAAGCTAACAAGCTTTGATTACATTTTGAAAACACAGAAAGTATTACAGAAAATGGGAAAAAGATGTGAATTGCGAAACTTTGAATGAAAATAGGATTAAAGAGGAGACATATGAATCAGAACATTGGCTCAGATAAAATATGAGTACTTTGTAATTTAAAATGCATTTTCACTGATATGAACTGGAAGTAGTACAGTACGTCTTGTTAATAGGAATATTAAGTTTTACATCATCTTAGATAGGTTCTTCTTAGGAAACAGTATTTACAAGAGCCTTACAATAATAGGCTGCCTAATGTTTCCATAAGATTTCTTCTTATGATACATCCCAAGCACATTTTCATCCATTGTTCGTAATTATCAGCTGGGGATTGGAGTAGCCAGCAAAGGGAACAAACATATCTCGCTCCGTTTCATCTCCCACGGCTCACAGAGCATTAAACCACCTCCACTCCAGATTTATTTGAAACCCACCCTTTCAGAAGCCAAGCTCCCTTTGGAGATCATGCTATGGACTTTGAAAGGAGTTGAAGGGAAAGAGTGGTTCAGAAGAGTGGGGCAACCAGGGCTGGAGGAGAGCCTGATGGAGTGGTGGGGAAAGGAAAGAGGAGTTGTTGGAGCAGGGAAGAGGGGAGAAGGAATACAAGAGGAAGAGGATTCTGGAGAGGACCAAGAAGCATCTCTCCAGCCTGTCAGCTTGGAATAGTTTGCAGCATGGGGAAGATAGAAGAGATGCAGAAATACAAGAGGCACAGAAAATAGACACTGGAGGGGCTCACAAAAGTGCCCACAGGAATTTACCACCAGGAAAGGGGACAGGAGCAGCGCAGAGGAGTTACCAAAAGAGTTTGAAAGACAGAGGGAAGAGAAAGCATCAACATCTGCAGTTTCTTCTCAGTTATTCCTACTTATCTTCCAGTCAACATAATCATTCCTGTTTACGAAAGAATGACACATTTCCTTAGGCTTCTGCTGCTCTGCCCAGTGGCTTGTGCAGCTTGTGAGACGAACACGTCAGCCCAGTCAAACAGGTGACACTGGGAGAAGGGCACTTGTGCTCCTAGGTTCCCATGGATGGGAATGAGTTCTGAACTATCCCCTGGAGAAGGCCACAGGTGATACCTGAGAGCAGAGCCCCTGGGAGAGGAGATCAGAGATCGTGGCCTTGACCTTGTCTTCATGTGTGAAACCAAAGACACTGAGGGAAGACGGAAAGCAGAACTTGCATCTCCTCAGGTTCCTTGGCTGATGGTCCCCAGTTGTCTGTGGTTCTGCAATGATCACATCCACCAAAAGTGGGGAATCAGGACAGTAGGAACCTGGGGGAGCAATTCTCTTTTTCCACTTCTCTGCAATTAGTCCAATGTAATCTTTCCTACATTTGGAATCAAGACCACAGGAGATGGATACAGAACTTTCAAAGCCTTTTCATACCAGTCTGCTTCATCTCTTCATTCATCTAATTTGGCAGCATCCTGCCTGTCTGGGGTGATGATCTGCAAGATCTTAAGAAGTTTGGTCACCTCTTCTCTTCAAGAAGCCACCTGTTTTATGATCATGATGCAAGGTACTCATTTTCTATTCACTTCCTGAGCAGGATGATGGAAAGTGGCCAACAGACAAATCACACTAAAATATTGACCTAATGCTCCCTGAGATTTTTAAACTGACACTATTCAACGAGGGTAGGAATAATGAAAGTATTGCATGTAGAGAGATTTATTGATTGATATGGACAGCAAAATAGCACTGCTCGATAATTATTTCAAAGATCAGGAAGTCACCTTGGTATATTATTTCTGGGTTGTTGCCAATTTTTGTTACTGTCCACTCCTGGTGTCCTGTACAACCCTGAAGATAATTTGGTGTCTGCAAAGCTCTGGCTTGCAAATGCAAGTGAAAATCAATTAAAAGCACGAGCACATCTGTGCATGTGCAGAAAAGGGCCATGTTTGGAGACATTTGTCCCTTTATGTCAGGGATAGTCCTTACACAGCAAACTTTATCTCACCCAGCACTGGAGAGTGGAAGGGAGGCAGCTGAGAGCCCATAAAACACGAACAAAGGGGAGCAAAATCTACTTGATGAGCCACCTCAATTCACCTTAATAAGTTCTCATCGTGGCGCTCTCTGGCACTGCTGATGTGCTGCACACCATCAGCACCGAGTGGCTCAGATGAGTTTTCTGCTTATCAATGGCTTCTTTTTCTTTCCGTGTCTGGCAAATTTCTAATAGTGGCTGATTTCCTGTATGCAGATCCCATTTATGGTTTGTAGCACTGTATTATGATGAATTTACACTATCAATGAACATTGCTGAAGGGCCTCATTAACTTGTGCAGGCGGTGAATTTGTATTTTTCAAAATGCCACTCTTTCTCTAAAGAAATCTCGCTGACAGTGGCAGTCAAGTACTTGACTGGTTAATAAGGCAGCTCAAAGGAAACAGCTTCACTTCACTGCGAGTTTTTGTCCTTGTTTAATTTCTCCTCCTTTCTCGACAGGTTTGGAGGATGTGCGAAGATAATATATTTCAGTTTTTAATCTCGCAGTCCTGCTGACTACGATGATATAAACAAAAGCAGAAACACAGAAAATTATAGAGATACACTTAAAACAGAACCGGTAATAAAAAACCTGGGGTTCTGGCGGAGATTTCGCTCAGGCACTTCTCTACTTGGCATAATTAGGAAGTTTCTTCAAATCCTGCTAAATCCCAGCTCCGTTTTTCTATGCCTGCAAAGTGAACAAGATAATCATGCCCATAATGCGGGGCCTAAAAACCTGAAGGCATCAGCACCCAGCCCTCCAGACAGACTGCAACCTGCAAACAGTTCAAAAGCAAGCTTGTCAGACTGGCTGCGACATATGGAGCTCCAACGAGAGTATTTCCAGATATAGGAAATACCAAGCATTCTGTAAACAGAGTCGTTGGGAGTAGTTTTTTTGCAGGGATATTTTTACGACTGGTAAGTTGCAAGAATCTGTTCACAATATCTGCGCTCTCTGTTACCACCTGTGTTTTTCTCAGCAGAACGTGGGTAACATGCAGGCTTTATGATAATATTTTTTTTTTTTTTTTTTTTAATCCAGCACTGTGTCTTCCAATACAGCCTCAAAGCTTTGTGAAACCTTCAGGGAGTACGTGGAAATCTTGTTCTTCGACTATGACAATATTTAGCTCTCAGAGATCTTTAAATGTAGCTAAACGTTCACAAAGGCCATTGCGGGAGGGGGGGTCCCTGGGGCCAGGGTTTTAGGAGGAGTTTTGGGTACTAAGGTTGGCAGAGCTTGGCCAGGGCAGCCTAGGGGAAAAAGTTTTTACAATGAGGGTGGTAAAACACTGGCACATATTGTCTGGAGAGGTGGTGGATGCTCCATCCCTGAGAACATCCAAGGTCAGGTTTGACGAAGCTCAAAGTAATTTGATCTGGTTGGAGATGTCCCTGCTCATGGCACGGGGTGGGACCAGATGATCTCTAAAGCTCCCTTTAAAGGTCCCTTCCAGCTCAAACCATTTGATTCTACAATCTCTCCTGCAGGATTCCAATGGCTCAAGAACCACTCCTGCATCATCCTGCTCATCTGACTCACTGTGGTTTGTGCTGTAGGAGGGTGGAAATGGGATATCCCAAATATTTTAGGTGTGGCTAGAAGGGCTGGGCTGGGTCAAAAAGACGTGCAGGAACCAGGGCTGACCCTGCAGAAGAGACGTGCCCAGTGTTGCCTCTGCCATATGGGCAGCAGGAACCACAAACTGTGAGGTCAAGCCTGGGAAATGGCAGTAACAGGCAAGACAAAAACGCATTTTCATTCAGTCTTAGGATCCAAATCTTAACACAGAGCGACTATTTTCACTCTTTCTTTTAAACATACATGAACACATATATAACAAATATGTCTCTCTCCATACACATATTCCCATATAGATGGAGGTGAAATAAATCTGTAAAACATGAGAAATGACATCCACAAAGGTACATTTTTAGTAACATAGAAGAGAAGTGATTGACAGAACAAAGCATATGGAAACGAAGAAGAATCTAACCCACATTTAGATCTAAGAAAAAAATATTTGCCTGAAGGGAAAATATTAATTAGTTTGTCTACATGCAAGATAAAAGTCTGGAAGACATATCCATCAAAAGGCAGCAGAATAAACAGCAAAATGGAAATTATTTGTAAATTGACAGTAAACTTGGCAAACATTGAGGGGGTAAACAAGTTATTTGGCATGCAAAGCACTCAGAAATCACAGCCTCTGTCAGGAGGCATCTGTGCATATATTCACTTATTTGACAGAAATTAACATTTTGCAGAAATCTTTGTTGCATGCTAAAGATTTCTTCACCCTCCTTAATTATTTTAATTGCTGCTTCAAAAATGTTCCATATAAACATGAAAAAAGACATTAAAATCCACCAAGTCCAGTCCCACATTATCAATAACACACAGTCCCTCTGTACAGGAGCTTAACACAAAATACACGGAGAGAAAATATTGACAGAAAAGAGCCACATTTGTTTTTTCTCGATTGAAACTCAAGAATCATGCGAAGACTTTCTCGGCGTCCTTTCAGCATCGTGAAAGGCTTCAAAAACAAAACATTGTCTCACAAACAAATTAATCCAACTGCTGAGAGGCCCAGGGTTATGGAGATCCTTGTTTTCCCACTATTTGGGGGAAAATGCGCCTTTGTGCACCCATAATTCAGGTGGAAGTTGGAAATGACCGTGCCATAACAAACTCTAATGGTCATCACTTTTGTTCAAGACTAATCCAAATTAATCTACACTTCAGATATTCCCTTTCTCCCCTGCATGGTGGGTGATGCTGAAGTCATCATCAGCCCAACCAATAACTGGATTCTGGTTGTTTGGGGAAAAGATGGATAATCTGAAGGTGTCAGGCTCAGAGGAGTCCTGGCACTACCCCTGAGGTCAACAGAGCCACAGGAGACCAATAGTTGCACCAAGAAGGCATCAAAAAAAGGACAAGATCCTTGACTTCGGGTTGTCCTATAGGAATGGGGACTTGAGCCAAGTTTCATTGGCCTCCTGCAGCAAAATCAGGCTCTGCTGTGTATACACAGACTTTGCCACAGGTGTTTTGGTGGCAGGACAAGGAGTTTTAGCTTGTTTTGTACCGAAGAAAGAGCTGATTCCCTAAATTACACCAGATTTCCTCAGTATGGCGGTGGTACTACACTGCTAATTATAGCCATGGATTTATGCAAGAAGCTACATTACAGATTCGATGTAAAAATAGGTTTTTCAAATAGAATCTGAATAACGTTTTCGGCAAAATGTAGACCCACATATTGCACTTGACCCTCCCCAAGTGTAAATTCACATAGGTCCAGCAGCAGTTTGGTATCAGGTGAAGGTGTAACTCTTAAAACACAAAAAAATCTTCCTTATCACACTGGAACCATAACAGAATCCACCAACAGTTTGCAAAGCTGAACAGGTCCAAAGAAAAATCACAACTTGATAACAAGAGCTGGCCCTTGACGCACTGGCTCCTTCTCCCAGTGTTGCTGATTTTTAGCCATGCCAGCCCAGTTTGATTAAAACAGCAAAAGCAGGAAGAGTTCATCCAAACAAATCCAAGCACTGAAGGAAATCTCATGCGAGCCCAGATTAAAACCCAAAACAAAACAAAACAAAAACAAAACAAAAAAAAAAAAAAAAAAACCAAAAAAAAAAAAGAAAGAAAGAAAAAAAGAAAGAGTTCAACTTTGCCAAATCTGAAACTGTTTGTTCCTTTTCACTAAAATGAAAAGCAAGTCAAATACTCCACTTCCTCCAGGAATCCATTTCCAGGTCAGCCTCCAAAGCCAAAACGTCTTGTTTCCTGCATTATTTTTACATTGTATTGTAACATCAGAGCAATTTGAGCAGTTGTCAGGCTGGATGCTGGTGATTCCAGGCATTCACAGCTATGCCAGGGCTGTGGTTGCTGCAACTGGAACAACAGCAAACCCTTGGAAAGCTCTCAAAAATGTCTATGCAACTTTTGATATCTATTTGTGATATTTGGAGACACAAAATTTGTGGGAAGAAGCCCAGAAATACAACACAACAAAATGAAATCAATGGGAAATAAATAATAAGCCAAAAATTATTTGTATTTCCATGACAACTCTGTAAATAGTGAGTTGTAACATGTTTCCACAGAGGCTCTGGGTTCTGAACAGAAAATTTCTGGAGGTTTAGTGACTTTAACAGGCAGGAATTTATAATGGCACTTTGGGAAGGAGTTTAGCAGGCTTTTGGGTCTGAATGTGCAGGCAGCTGTAGGACACCCCTTCCTACTCCTGGGAAGATCACTGACAGCAAACACTCGCCCCAGATATTCTTAGCTCAAAAAAAGTCCGGTGTTAATCCGTGGAATCACAAAGGTTGGAAAAGCCCTTTAGGATCTTGGAGTGCAGCCACTGACCAGCACTGCCAAATCCACCACTAACCCATGTCCCTAAACACCACATCCATGTGGGTTTTGAACACTTCCAGGGATGGGGACTCCACCACTGCCCTGGGCAGCTGTGCCAGGGTTTGAGAAACCTTTCAGTGAAGAAATTTTCCTTCATATCCAACCTCAACCTCCCCTGGCACACCTGGAGGCCATTTCCTCTCATCCTGTCCCTGTTCCCTGGGAACAGAGTCCAACCCCTCCAGCTGCCCCTTCTGTCAGGGAGCAGAGCCAGAAGATCTCCCCTCTTCTCCTTTTCTCCAGGCTGAGCCCCCCCAGCTCCCTCAGCCACTCCTGGAGTTCCACACCCTGCCCCAGCAATGCTGCCTTTCTCTGGACACACTCCAGCAAAATTATCCTTTCTGTCCAAGAAGATCCTTTCTACAGCGCCAGACCATGAGCCATTGCTGCTTTCATAGCAAAACATCACAATTTCCTCACCTTCAGAGACTCAAATTGTAGATCAGAGATATGTCCAGTGAGGAAATCCAGCCTTATATCTCTGCTGGGAGATGAGCAAAGCAGGAGCAATTCCCTATGTGGATTTCCTGAAACAAAACAATACTTAGGTTTATTAAATAGCTGAAAACAACAGTAGGAAAGGCAAGCTCAGTCCTCCAGGCACAAAGTCCATCACACACAGCTCCCAAAACTGAGAATATCCCTCAGTTGTCCCAGGCTCCCAGCAGCAGAGAAAATCCTGCCCACCTGAAGGAACACCCATCCTTACTCTGGCAGGTCTAGGTCTCCTTTTAACCATTCACAATTATATCTCCTGCTACAAACAACCATCCCAGCTTCCCAGGGGGTGGATTAGGACCCTCTGCACTCACACTGCTGAGGTTCCACAGCACCACCACAAAGCAAAGCCCAGGGATGTCACCAGGCTTAGGAATTGTTTAGGATCCTTTTTACTACTGAGTTTTAATGCATAATGAAAGTTGGGCGTGATTTTGCTGCATTTAGAAGAAAAAGGATCTAAACTGTTCTCCAGATTTTCCTTTTGTTGCAGGAAAGAAATCTGAATAATTAATTAATTAATTAGATAGACATGAGAATGTCGTTTACCCTACAAATTTTGCCCTAGTTGTTATCTTGGCTCTCTGCTACTGCCTGGGGCCGCTGCTTCTCTCTCAGCACTGTGTGGCTGTAACTCCACATATCCAATTCCAACCATTTTAGAGGAAAGGAGGAACTTTTATTATCTCATGCAACACCAGCAGTTACCACATTTTTGGAAAATTCTGAGCTGACAGCTCTTTGCCCCAGTTGTTTAACTCTAGGAAGTGTATAACACCCCTGGTAATGCAAGCTCCTGCCTAAGGTGAAAGTATAGGCATAAAATAATTAAATCCTCTCTTTCCAAACCTTTATTTAATACAAGTTATAGTGGTGCTCTCCTTTCTGTGATGGTCTAAGGGCAGAGAGGTGAGGTTTGCAGGGAGTGTTATGACTTTTACAAGCTCGAGCAGCCTGGCTGGAAGGAGAGGGACAAGCTCCCAGGCACACAAGGACACACATGCTCTAAATAATTTATAAGTCTGTTGACAACTCCAAGTCGTGCCATGTGTTATTTTGGTACCTTACTCTTCAGATGTATAATACCCCCTCTGTCAACTCTCAAGTTCTCCTGTGCCCCAAAGCTTGTTCATTTTTTCCATCCCTAGCAGCCAGTCTAAGAAAAGATCTCCCCTCACCCTGCAGATTTGGCCTCTTGAGAACAATGTGGGCTTCTAAATGTCACCTGCCCTGGTCACATTTAGACCTCGGCTGCTTTACAAGGCCAGCGCGAGTAGTAAAGAATATCCACTGCTAAGGGGCTGCTGTAAATGCTCTGTGCATAAAATAAATGCATGAAATACAGGAATACTATCAAATATATAATGGCTTATAACAGATTATGGTTTTCTTTTCCTTAGCAAATATATCTTCAATTCATAAGGGAAATATTTCTATTAGTGTTTATCCTTTAACACGGCAAAGGAAAATATTTGGAGAGAAAAATCTCTTGAAGACACCACAGTTCTTTTGTATCTTTAGTTTTCAGCCCGTCACTCACATTGTTTCTCCTCAGTCAGCTCAACAGACTAATTCTATTTAATCCTCTTCTTTTTATATGTAAAATGATACAGTTTAATGCTCCACAGTTTAATATCTGTGAAGTTTTATCTTTATTTGTTTGGGAAATTTGAGTCAGATACTCACCTACTGTAATTTCCCAAGAACAAACAAATGAAAAAGGGCAGTCCATTTTCATGCAAATCCAGCCAGCTGTTTAGCTCGGCCTGCCCTTGCCTTCTGATGTGAGGATCTGCATAAAAACCAAAGTGGAGATATGATAAAATATAAAAGGCTGACAATAACATGCAAATCGAAACCAGTCATTGGAAAACTGTGGACTCATTGTCATCAAAAGAATTAGGTGGCAGAACAAAACAAAAGAGCCCGGCTGATAAAAGTAACTATGGCATGATGGCTTTAAAATCTACAGATTTCTTATACCACAAAGAAAATTGAAATTAAACACCTCTCTAGACTGCCTGCTTTTAATCTTTTCCTTCTGAGCTGCTTCCTGACTTATTCTCTGTTAACTTTTTATCAAAGGTCATTTATAATCATATTTCAGAGATAAAATAAAAATAAAATTGCATTTATTTCCAAAGTTTTAATCAAGTGGCCAGGAAAAACAATAAGCAACAAACCTCAACCAAAAAAAAGCAGCTGAACTCTAAGAATTGTAGTCCAGACATGCTAAAATATTTACAGAAAATATTAGTGGTCCCTTATGTTTCAAATCTAGAATTTTTGGGCATAATTTTGCTGTCATTTAGGCTTAGAGTTAAATCTGATGATGAATTTAAGTGTTTTTGAGGCCACAAAAAACAACAGTAAATCCCTGGGTTCTTAGATCCCATGAGGCAAAGATGGTGCCAGAGGGTCTCCTGCAAGGATTAGTTTTTATATATGAGAATATCCCCATTTAGGAAGCTCAGAGAGTATTTCAGTGATTTCTTAGAAGAATTTTCTGAAAATCTTCAACAAAATATTCAACTTGGTTTAAAGTTTTCTTACCAAACTTGTTCCTGCCTCATAGAAAAAACCATGGATTTCCAACGTATTTTTCATTCCATGGGAAGAAAAGCAGTTCCCTAAAAATTCCAAAATATTTTCATAACTATGCCACCCTGAGAACAGAAATTTAAGAATTTCCCTCTGAAGCTGAACAGGAAATAAATTTAGTTTTTGTTTTTCTTTGTATGGATATTTCATTTATATTGATGGGGTTGGGGTTTTCTTTTAGAGACAACATCAAGAATTTGGTTGTAAAAAGAGAACTAAAAATAAGAAATTTAAAAGAGTGTTAAAAGGCAGTTTTTCAGTTCATGTGGATACATGCTAAACTGGGCTAAAAATTGCTAATTCCACATACTGAAGTGCTCCATAGCTGGGAAATGCTGGAACTAAAGGTCCCTCTGCAACTCTAATTTGGCCCTTGCCTGTCTTCACCATGATGTGGTTGTTAATTACTTGCTCACACATGACTTTTCTATTTTTTTTCCCAGAGAAACCCAGGCTCATAAGTGCCCAAGAACGACTGTGCATGGAAATAAATCAGGATTTTTATTTTGCTGCAGTCTGTAGTTGGTGAATACAGAGTAAATCATGGAGTTGTAGAATGGGTTGGGTTGGAAGAGACCTTAAAGCCCATCCCAGTTCCACCCCCTGCCATGGGCAGGGACACCTTCCACTATCCCAAGTTGCTCCAAGCTCCATCCAGCCTGGCCTTGGACACTTCCAGTGACCTCACAGTCAAGATTTCCTTTCTACGAATGAATGAGGTGAATGAAGCCAGAAAGATAGAAACCAATTTATTGGTGCTTTGGAAATATCTTTTATTTCAGTGACTGATTATGAACTTGTAAAATGGAGCCAACCCTCTCTGAAAGGAGGAGATTCCTCTCTACTCATACAAAAACAATTAGCAAAGATTAGTTCATCGTAAAAAGCCCTGGTGAGAGGGTCAGAGGAAAATCCATGAGGAACAGTCCAAAGTTTGGACAGTGTTTGGGAAATAACAGATGATGAGCATGAGAAAACCACACTTGCTGAAAGAGAAGAAGACACCATTCCATAGGATCATGGAGTCAAAAAGGTTGGAAAAGACCTTTGAGATCATCAAGTTCGACCATCAACTCAGCAGCCCCACCATGGTCACCACTAACCCATGTCCTCAAGTGCCACACCCCCAGTTTTTGAATGCTTCCATGTAATGGTGACTCCATCTCTTCCCTGGCTCCCTGTTCTAGTGCTTAACCACAAAGAAATTTTCCCTAATATCTAATCTAAGCTTCTCCTGGTGACATTTGAGGCCATTTCCTCTCATCCTGTCAATTGTCACCTGGAAGCAGAGCTGAAAATCCCCTGGCTTCACTCTCCTGTCAGGGAGTTACAGATCAATAAGGTCTCCCCTGCACCTCCTTTTCTCCAGGCTGAACAACCCCACAGCGCATTTTAGTGCACAGCACAGAACAAAAGTCATATAAATATATAAAAATACACGTGTCTGCAATAGCATTTTCTGACTTTTCAGTCCTTAACTTGCCAACCTTTGCATTCCATTGCTCTCTTTCAAATGCAATTCCCCAAACAACAAACAAGCCAAGCCTGAAAAGTGTTCAGCCTGCAGGACCAGATGACCTTCCTTCACTTCATCAGCAAAACTGGGACCTCTAGACTTGTTCTGCCACCTCCTGTGCCTGAGTTCCCCATGCACTCTGTGACAGCAAACAGCTTTTTGTCCATCCCCCACCACTCCAGTCACGGAAAACCACACAATTTGCCGGCGTTTGCACAAACATTCAGCACCGAGAAAATAATGCTCAGATGGGTGGGGTTTGTGCTGTCTCTGAATCAGCAGGAGGTGACCCCAGAGCAGAGGGAGAAGTGTTCTTTCCTCGGCTCCTCCGGTGTGGCTGCACCAGGGATGCTTCGTATGGGCGCCGCATCCGCACTCGGAACTGCGAGGAGACGGTTCAGCCTCGGTGCAGATGGACTCAGCAAGTGCAAACAGATTTTGAACATGCCTATAAACTGGGGCACAGGAGGGTTTTTTGACAAGAACAAAAAAAAAAGTGTCAAGTAATGAAGTACCTGCTCCAAGCCTGGAGGAACTGCTTGGGAAAATTATTGTAATTTTGAAGACTGTGAAAGAACACGCATTCCCAGAATCTCTTGAAAAAAAAAAAGGGAAAAAAATCTTACTCGTTTTAGCAAAAGATTCTAAAAAACTGTTTAACTCACAGCTGGCACAGAAAATATCACCTCCAACATTTGAAGTCTGCCAAAACTCCAGGCGGATTCCAGCAGGGAGTTAAACATGGAGCGCTGGGCAGCTGACCCAGCACGGAGCCTGTCACTGCTGCAGAGGAGATGCTTCGGGGGCAGGGAGATAAGAGGGACTGGGAATTTATGAAGGTGAATTGTTCCCAGCCCTGGTGTGATATCTCTGGCCAACTAATTTTGATTAGCACTGTGAATGCCTTGATCCTCATCCCTCAGGGAGGAGAATCCCCCTGCTGAGGGTTATCCCAGGAGGTGATGGAGAAGGGTGATTACGGTGCCCATGGAAGCAAAGCCCTCAGGCAGGGTGGGAATCAGCTCAGAGGACCAAGAAGGGGCTCTGAGCTCTCCCTGGAGCCTTCTCTTCTTTAGGTGAACACTCCCAGCTCTCCCAGCCCAGCTCCAGAGGGGGTCCAACCCTTGGAGAGTCTCTGTGGCCTCCTCTGGATGCTCTCCAGCAGCTCCAGGTCCTTCTGCTGTTGGCCCCGGGACTGGAAGCAGCTCTGCAGGTGGGGTCTCACCTAATCAGGGCCAGGGAAGCAGAATCCCCCCCTTCCTGCTGCCCACACTGAGGAGGAACCCAGGACAGAGGGGTTTTCTGGGATCCAGGGCCCATGGCTAGGACTTGTTGAACTTCACATCCACCAACACCCCCAAGTCCTTCTCAGGGCTGCTCTCCATCCATTCCCCATCCAGCCTGGATTTGTGCTTGGGATTGCCCTGACCCAGGGCAGCATCTTGCACTTGTTGAGCTCCATGAAGTTTGCATGGCATGGTGCTTTGGAAATAACAGTCATGGTGGAGGGAAGGATGTCCTCCCTTCCTGAGGATCCTAGAGAATCATCTCAGACCTGAGCAACCCCCTCTCCTCTTGTCTGACTGGTTTATCTTTGTCAGGTTTGTGGAAGATTCCCTGTTATTTCAGCCAGCCATTAATTTTGCTGGAATAAGAGCAAACATCACTTTAATTGAGCACAATTACCATTGAAATCTGTTACCTAAATCAGGATTTCAGGAATCATGACTCAAGCCTCAGGAAATAATGAAATTAGCTTCAAACTCAGAGATTTAAACAAAAATAAGCGATAAAGTTTTTGGTTTTTTTTTTTTTTTTGGTTCTTAGTTTATAAAACACAAGGTAATTTGAAACCAGTGGACTAGCAACACAATTTTTTTTTTTTTTTTTTTTTTTAATGGAAAGCAGGAATTCCCAGCCCACTGTTGCAGCTCAGTAAAGAGAGTTTTAAACAGCCAGCGGGTGTGGGTGGTTGTAATGTCCCCAAATCTGAACCCTGAACTTGGTGCAAACCAGTTCTCATGTCCTTGTGCATTTATCCAAACCAAGCCAGGCACCCAAACCCTCTCCAATTATCCCCAATACCTTTGGTGGCACACAGAGGTTCATTGGTGTCACAGGAGCATTGCGAGGACTCGAGCAGACCAAAATACTTCAAAAACAGCACAAGATGACACGAATGCTCAGCCCTGAAAATAAGTCATTCAGCAATAAGTGCATTTTTCTTGTCGTTGAAGCACAACATGAAAGTTTTGTGTCAGTTTTTATCCTCCAGATGTGTTCCTAATGTTGTCATCGATAGCAGCACTTAGTATTATACCATTTTAATAGAAAAAAGTATTCAGCTCCCATTTTGAACTTTTTAATCTTTCCCTATGTACCAGAAAGTAGAATAACTAAAGCTTATCTATTTATGCCTGTGCCTAAATCTTCAATGCATATATAAATTTAAATCTCATTACACTATAACACACTGCTTTAAAAATACAGATACATTTTAAGAGTCTGCTACACATTTTTATCAAACAGAGGGACTTAATTTTTATTTTTCTTCCACATAAAGCCAGCGAAATCCAGCATGTTAATACTTCAAGAAAATAAACTTGTGTAAAGATTTGCCTATCCAAAGTACAGTATAATTTAAATTTAAATCCCTCAGAAACCCAAAGCACTGTGTTTATAATATGAGAACAGCGGGCAGTCATGCCCTTGACTGGAGGGCATGTCAGCCAGTCCTCTCCTTCCCTGCAAAACCATCAGGCTGGCAGTAGTGACAGATGAACAGCTTACCATTAATTTCTCCTCTTTCATGCCTTCAATCCAAATGGTGCATATTCTCCACAGGGAGGCATCAAGGTCTTTGCCTTTATTTCTCTTGCATACTCGCACTGACTTATAAATCAAGTGCAGATAAGAAGAGAGGGCAAATATCAATCTTTTTTTTTTCCTGGCCAGTGCCCACTGGCACAAAACTGAGCTTTGACTGAAAGGTTCTTCAAATCTTTCTGTGATTCATAGGCAAGGGAGTGCTCGGCGAGGACAAAACAACAAAGGAAATTTGAGAGAGAGGATTTGTATATCTTGGCTTATAAATTAGAAGGCTCCTATCTGTGATGTTTAAATATGGGTTCCCCCCCCAAAAAAAAAGAATCTAAGTTGTTATTACTTTATTGAAAAAAATCTTTGTGGAATATAAAGCAGGCAGTCGCTGGAGCAGCTCTAATCAGCATGTGGTGTTTTCCCCAAACAGGCTGACTTTTGGGGGGGGCATGTCTTTGCCACTGAAGCAATTCGATCCTTCAAAACAGAGTGTCTTTTGCTGTTGCTTTGCAGCATTAATGATTAGGTTTTGTCTCTCTGGAAAAAAAAAAGTAAGAAATCTTATTTCAATTTAAAATACAAAGAGCCAGATCTACATCCCATGCAAACCAGTGGAGCTCCACGGGCTCTCGTGCAGCTCTGCTGATTGACAGTCAGGGGAAAATTGTCCCCCCATGTTTTTTAAGTTCAGTGGTTTATTAATTATATTTTCTTTGAAGCTGCGGCTGCATCTTTCAAAGTTCAAGGAGAAAGTATTTTTATATATGTTTTAAACCAAGTTTCACAAACTGTCTTCGTTTGCCGTGATTTGGGGGGTTTATTATAAACTTAGATGCTGATTCTGGAACCAACCTGCCAATGCAATGAGGGATGTGGGTCTTCCTCCTCTGGGTCTCTTGTTTTCTTTTGGTGCATTACTAGAAGAATTTGCTATTCAGTTGCAATAAATTGATCTTGCATTTAAAACATATATTAAATCATTGGTGTGAGTGATGCAACATTATTACATGTCAAGAAAAAAATCTATATTATGATAGTTGTTGACAAATGATAATATTATTTTCCAGCTAAGCATGAGGTGTTAATGCTGCTAAATGGCTGCAAATGTTGACGTTAAAGGCTGCCTGCTGGCCATTTCCAGGTGACATATCTGGGGATTTGGGGCTATTTCATTTTCCAGCCTTTTTTAAGGCTTCAGGCCGCATCCATAAATTACAGCTGATGACAAAAGTGGAAGCTAACAGTGGCAAAATTAGGCCCACAGGCAAAATAATTATATATACAGCCTTTAGCAGTGAGGGAGAAAGCCATCAATCAGCCCCCAATTATTCACTAGTTAATCAGCTCTGCCCTTCCTTTATTGAAGGGTTACAGTGTAATTAAGTTGGCAGCATCCTTTTAATTCATCAAACATACAACACATGGCGGTGTTTGCCGCAATCAGGGGACAGCACCTTTGTGTGCCTGACCTCGCACTGCTGTAGGAGAGGGGGAAAACTTCAGAGGGAAGAGAGACTATTTCTGGGAGAGCAGCACAGCCCCCGGCCCTGCAGGGCGGGCAGGGCTTTACCAGCACGTGAGGAACACGTGCCTGCACCCAGGAGTAAACCCAATGGGTGCAACCCTTGCAGAAAACTTGCGGGTTCTTCACTCCTCACCCAGGGCAGGTGGTTCTAGACCATGGCTCTTACGGCTATAACACCCTCGTTCCTCTTCCTAGCAATCCTGCTCTGATAACGAGAGCCAAGCATCCCTCTGGGATCCCTGGATCAATGGTGAACTGACCATCAGAGGCAGGTTGGCCCCTTCCAGACCAGCAGAGCAAGCAGCCAATGGATTCATTTCTCCATGAAACATTTTTGTGGAAACCACATTTCAGCGAACAACAAAAGCAGTTATTTGAAGGCAGCATGGAGTTTCTATCCTCTCTCAAATTAGTGACACTGGATTTTTATATTGTACAGCAGATTGGTGTTTTCAGTGGCTTTTTGCCAGCAAGGAAGTATTTGGACATTGATTTTTATCTCACCAGTAATGGAAATGACTCAAGATCCTGCACTTTTCTATCACTACTAAATTTTAACCTGTGGATGCCCTCAATGGCTCTAACTTCTGCCTTTTTATGTAAACCCCTGTAACGCCATTTATTGTGTGTGTCATTTTCTTCCTATATTTACCTGACCATAAATCTGTTTTCCTGCCACATATACTTCCTGCTCACAGCATCCTTGGAGAGGTTGAATGTCCTAAGTGTCCTTCCTACCTTGCAGAATAGACACAGAATTATTTATTCATAAACAAGCTCCGTGTTTCTAACCTGCTTGTAATAATGAAGTTTTATACAATCATCAGCTCTACCGATGATTCAGGCAAACAAATCCAAACCCTTCAACATCTGCACGTGCTGGGAGTCTCAATGTTCAGAAGCTTTGGCTTTTAGACAAAAACCTTTCTTGTTCTCACATGAAAAGTTAAAGACCATTGTCCTTCTGGACACTTTTGAACGGTTGCTTTACCTCATTCAAAGAGATTGAAGACTTTGGGATTTTTTCACTATTTAGCAAAGTAGCTTTCCTGAAGACAGGAATTATAATGATATTTCATTCTGTTTTTGTGGGTTTGGGGTGTTTTTCTTTGGAGGAGAAACACACACACTGAGGAATTATACTTCTACCCACTATTCTCCAAGATACCAAGAGCAAAGTCTTGGCCAGATCTGGCCAACAACCTCCAGCAGCTCCAGCAGTGATCCCACCCTGACCTTGCCCTATCCATTTGCCCATTATCTGGAGCCTCACCAAAGACTCACGAGGAATGTTTGACGTCACCTGTGCTATTCTTGCTTTCAGCACTTTTGCCCCACCAGACATCCCACGGTCCAGCAACTTCACAGTGTTCCACGTTCTCTGGAATGGGGAGCTCAGACCAAGCGAGGGAGGACAGAAGGTGGAAACGTTGGCCCTTCTGGCCAGGAGCTGTTGTCATCTTGTTAACAACACACGTTCCCCCAACACCTTAAGGAACCTGATGTTCTGAAATCACTTTGGCTTTTTCAACCACTAAATATCCATTTGGACAACTGTCCTCGCCTAGGAATGAGCTTGGTTTGCCAGATCCTATGAGAGAAGACCTCTCGCTGACAGCCACAAGCAGAGATTTCTGATGCCAATCTCCCCTGCCATGGCCCCTTTTCCTCCCAGTACTGGAACCTGAACTGAGCCACCCAACATCAACATGAGCTACCAAAGAACCTGCCCCAGCAAAGAAATTTGTGTTAAATAACAGTTCCATTCTTGCTAACCCCACCAGTATTTGACTATTTATCTGTCTCCTGATTGTGCTCACACATCTCTTTACTCTTGGGGGATTTTTTTTCATGACAGAAGCTCAGGCTGCACAATTTAGATCCTGCATTATCTCAATGTCAATAAGTATCATCTTCTCCTAAAGAAAACACGTGCCATATTGCAAGCCAACCTCAGTCATAACTCAACACAATCATGTCATAATATAATTTTATACAATGAGATTGTATCTGTTGTTATTGAGGGTCATTGAATTCCGTCTGTCAGGGTGATGTTATTGAATAGGTTCAAGTAATAGTTTGTGCTGATTATCAGAAAATATGTTTAAAAACTGTCACTCTGTTTATATCTTTCAGGGTTGCATTTGAATTATGCAGATAAATGGGATCAAGAGGTGTAATGCAGCAAAGAACAATTCTTGATAGGAGCTGCAGAATTAAGTTTATATCAAATTTTCTGAGAAAAAAAGGAGCTTCGCACATGCTGGTTCTGTTTAAAATGTAAAAGACTGAATATAGAACAAGCATGTTTAGATTTCTTGGTGTTAAGCCTAAAGTGCATTCCCAGATGACAAACAATAACCAAAAAAAAATGTTCGGTATCACCGTGAAAAGTTGCACATCAGCAAGAAAAGTATTTTACAGATGTATTAATTTCATTTTTAAAAAATTATCCCAACACATCAGGTCAAGATGGTCAGGGAAAACACTTTTTATGGACAAGATTCCTATTAAAATCTGCCTGCTACAATTTTAAGTCCTATAATAAAAAAAATTTCTAGCAGTGAGTAAGAATGCAAACCACATCATATTTTTTTCCTAACTACCTAATTTTGCCATTTTAATATACAATTTAAAATTCATTGCATCTTGGCTAATTACATAAATTATCCACTTGAAAAAAAAAAGACAATCCAGTGTGCCTACTGGAGCTGAACACGACAGCCCTGTATATTTTTGAAATTTGAATAATCTGAATAATATTTTGTTCTCACGTATTTTCCATTGCAAATATTTTAGTCGTTCCTATGAATGTGTTCATTTTTTTCATGGACAATTTTTAAGTAAGAAGATAACGAACGCTAAGAAAACACAGATTATGTGGGAATTTCTTCTCTTGGTGGTTTGTCTTAGATTACAGTGAGGTATAACCAGAAGAAGCACCAGCACTGCCACTGGGGTTTTAGTAAAGACTGAACTTCGGTTAAACTCACAATTTTTCTGTAGCTGGTAAGAATAACACCCTCTTGCCCAGCAGAATTTGGAAGAGTCCTCTGTAACTGCTATTTTTTAGCAATAACTCTTCCTAAAAATAAAAAAAAGTTATGTATTACATTGCTTAGAGAAATTAAAAATAAAATATGAAAGTTCAGTCATCTTCAGGTTTTATATAATCAAGAATAGATCTTGTTTAAGGTCTCTATCTAGATATTCATATTTCCTTATGCAGAACATCAAAGGAATTCAACTGCACTTACTCGTAGTTCCCAAGATAACTTTGGAACTAAATACTTTTTCTATGGTAGAGATATTGAGGGGTAGAGTAGAATCAGAGGACAAGATTCCTCAGAGCCAAACTCGCATGACTCCTCTTTCCTCCTCACAAAAGCACATTTCCCCCACTTATCAATAGCCTAGAACAGAGATTTTTTTGGAATAATTGTGAAAACAAAACCTTTGATCAATCTGGAAATTGAGTATTTGGTATAACCTCTGAGCAGAAACAAGCACCAAAATTCATGCTTTTGCATACACAAGAAAATCTGCTTTAGACTTGACTTTCTAAGCAACACAACTTGAAATCATCAAGGAAAAAAATCAACTTCCTTACAGAGAAGTGAGAAAGGGGAAAACCAGACTTAGATGTGGAAGAGGATTCTCTGCCTTGATCGGCACATGAGGTGGAAGATGATCCTCATGGCATGAAGGGGTTTTTTACCCAGCAAAGTTTCCTACTTGTCCCATTGGAAAAATACTCCTTTTCTGTGATCTGTACCAAAAGCCAGACTCCAGGAAATGCATCTGTAAAAGGATAAGAGCTACAAAAACTGTGTGGAGTGGGCACCTCAATGGCCCAAAATTACACCACACTACCCCAGTGTGGCGTGATCCATATCTGGGAATAACAGACATCAGCAGAGCAAGAGGAGACAATGAAAGGAGGCAGAAAATTTTGCATTCTTACCACATAAACTCCAAGGGGAATATTAAGCTGAAAAACTACACTTTATATAAAATGTTTGCACGGCTCTTGAGCGAGGATTTTTCTTTGCATTCACCCTGCAAGAATGTGGCTCAGCCTAATGCATTAGATTCATTTATTTTGTTGTGGAGCTAATGGGATGAAGATAAAGTGACTTCCAGGCAGAAAACCTTGTTAATCAAAACCAATTTGGGCCACTTGTACATGTTGTTCTGACTTCCTGAGTTGGAACATCCATTTTTTACCAGAAGTGCACATGCCTGCAATGAAAAAACGACTGGAGTTTGTGTTTCAGTTTTGGACAGCTACTTAGACTATGTCAATGTTTTTAGCTGAGATATCACCTATAGACAGATTTTTCCTCCCTCAAACAAAAGCCCCTTAAGTTTGGGAAAGGCCTCTTTCTATTTTAAAGGCTGCTTCCAAGATGCATTTCTGAATGGATTCACTCCTTGATATATTTTGCAGAAATTTGAGTAACTTGATGGCCCACTGGAAGCCAGATCACATCCTGGAAAGAAGAAAATTCAGAAAAATCTCCTAAAAATGTGTTTAAAACAGAATGTGTTTGTGATTCCTTAATGATTGGTAACTTGATGGTTTTAATATGTTATTTGAAGAAACAAGGTGCCCCATGGAGGCAGGCACCAGAATGGAGTAAGTGGCCAATAAACGCTTTGACCTCTTGCCATGTTTTCCACAAATTATTAAGAATGTGTGCTAAAGTTAAAGGCACTGGAAGGGAGACGGTTAATGTTAAAAGACAAAGCAACAATCACTAATGAAGCATTTGAATGCTTGTGAGTGAGAAGGAAATGTAAATTTACCAGGGACATTTATTAGCAGTAGAAGCAGGAAGGTGTTGAAATCTTGCATTTGTGTAAAAAATGCTTGACAGTAGCTCCCAGCACTGAATCTCTCCCCCCCTTCTACACACCAGGGCCTGCATTTCCCTTGATTTCTCTTCATCCTGTGTCTTGGGAAGTAGAGAGGCTGTACTAAGGCAGACTAGTGTACAGCAACTACAAATTTATCTCCTTTAAGCCTCCCTGTGTCCATTTTTCGTTGTAAATTCAGATAAACCACTGGTCAGGTTGTGCAGGTTCAACTAGACATGAGTGAAGCTCTTCAGACCTGGGGTTTAGGCCTCCATCTATTTATAGTTCCTCAATACCGGGTTAAAATCTCTGAGAAAAACTAAAAATCTGCTTGAAGAGTAAATTAAGTCAACAGAAAGTTTTGCACAGTTTCAGATGAATTATTAAATCACCTTCTGCAGTGCACAGCAAGAAACCCAAAACTGCCCTTGGGATTTCAAACTCCAGTGAACTTGGTCAGTGCTCTGCATCCCTAACAAGTCTTGCAGTCAGACCAAGGGGCTTCTTTGTGCACCTTTTTTTTCCATGCACCATCTGGTAAACACATCCCTTTTTATCCCACTTACTTTTTGTTTGCATGGTCCATGTATTTCTTTATCTGTATTTTCAGATGCTGTTAAACTCCCTTCAGTGTTTCTGAAGAAAGTCTCAAACTCAGTAACTCGGTATTCCCGAGGCAACCTGCAATAACAACCAGCTCAGGATTGCAAAGGATACTTGGTCAGGAAAGGGATTTCATTTCTAGTGGGCAATTGCAAACAACAAGGGAAATATTATTTTTTTAAATTAAGATAAATACCTTAATGGTGTACTATTAAAATAATGTGTGCAGACCTGAAAAAAGAGGCTCCTATCAAATTTTCCCTCTTCAGGGATACGTTCTTGTTACCAGCACAGGAACATTAATCACACTGAGGCTGCCTGGTGGAGCCACACTGGAAAAACAGTCCCTTTGTCCCCATCTGGCCGAAGCCCCTTTTCCTTACACCCACCAACTTCCCCCTCTGCCATCCCCCAGCTCCTCCCCTATTGCCACTTCACTGTGGGGGTGCAAGGAACAGGATGCAACTCTTTCTTCTCTCCTGAACTGCAGTGATTTACTCTTGCATCATCTCCAAACCTCGGTACACATCTGTAAATGCCATGGAAATGCTGCTTCTGGACCCACCTCTGCCAGCCCAGCATGGCGCAAGAACCTCTCTAGAGCAAGGACTACGAGGCCAAAAATCACAGAATCATGGAATTATTGAGGTTGGAAGAGACCTTTGAGATCATCGAGTCCAACCTGTGACCCAACACCACCTTGTGACCCAGACCATGACACTGAGTGCCACATCCAGCCTTCTCTTAAATGGCTCCAGGGTTGGGGACGCCACCGCCTCCCTGGGCAGCCCCTTCCAATGCCCAGTCACCCTTCCTGTGAAGAATTTCTTACTATTGTCCAACCTAAACCTCCTCTTGGACCAGGTTAGACCAGATAGAGAAAAGATCAAGAGGCAGACCCAAGAATTGCATTTCTGTGAGGAGCTGCACGTTGACCTCAGGCACGGAGCAACGTAATGCTGGTGTCGTGGGTGATGTGACAGCACCAGGAGCAGACCCAGGTTTGTGGGTCAACATCTTGACACAAAACTGCCATGGTAGAGCCTGTCACACACTTGTACAGCTCTCATTTAGCAGGTGGGACAGCAAAGAAGATAAATAACCAGCACTGAAAGCAACAGTCCTGTCCTCTATTCTGCAGGTCATGTTACTTCTCTACCCTAAGCAAGGCAAGGAGAAAATAATGACATGTAATATAGTCAAAAGTGAATGCCTTCATCCTTTTGTTGTTTATCAGTTAACAAAATGACATTATAGAGATGCTTTATGTATTTATTGAAAGGCTGGGAACATCTATCAAAGCTCATTTTAGCTATTGTTAACGCCATCAGACTTGTTCTCTTCTGCCACAAGCTGGAGCAGGATTGTCAGCGAGAGATGACTGATATAGGCAAATGATTTTGCATCATTTGAGATACATACAGAAATATAATCATACCCAAGGTCAAACATTAGAGAAAGGTTGAGCATTTGGGGCAATGAAAGCAATGCTGTCAGATATTGAAATCTCAGCAGGAGATTCAGCTCCATTAAAACTGAATACACAATTACATTCAGCTTGCTACTTTCCATGCATGTATAACTAGTTTGTTCATCTTGGTGCCCCCTGCATTAGGCAGAAAAGGTAAGATTTGAATATTTGGAGGAATGGGAATGGTAGTCCTTTCACAGGAGTCATAAAATGACTATATAATACCCATGCAACTGGTGCATCACTTCAACAATTAATCTGCCTTGAAGAACAGACCTCAGTGATAGAAGGAACTGGCTCTACTCAGGTGTCTTGGAATTCTCCACAAGCCCCAATTGGCTGAATTTACGTGAGTGGCCTTCCAGAGGATGCTTCTTTGGCGGCCAGAAAAGGAACCTTGAGGTGCCTGCCAAGCAATGCCGATGGAATAGCACGAGGAAGAAAGGACCAAAGGAAAGACAGGAATGAAGGATCTTTCGGAAAATGAATTGTAAGTAGATATTAAAAATGGCAAAGGAGAAAGATGGTGGGAAGGGCTTCGCTCAGATTTGGAATTGAGCAGGGAGAGCAGGGAGAAGCTACTGGGGTTACTAGTGTTTTGAAATTCAGCTGTTTCCAAAAGCTTCATAGTTATCCATAAATTGTGCAGGAATGAGAGAAACTCCACGTGCACTTGGCTACTTGTGCTACTCTCTGCCACTTAATGCATCCCTGAGGAGACCCCTCCAACCTCAGAGATGCCCCACCAGCTTCAAACAACAAATATTTATTTAAAAAAGAATCTTTTTAAGGATGTTCCCTCCAAATCTGGATTTTTCATCCAAGACAGCACTACCATAAGTATCACTCAGGTATTTTAGACTCTGAGCTCAGTAACAGAATGGTATTTTGGGATCTCAGGGTCAGGCTAAATTGATAAATTCTTTGAGCTTGCCTTAGAAACGAAATAATTCCTGTAATATTGGGGAGATTTTGCATTTGTACGTGCTGGTTTTAATTTCTGAGAGTACGCACTGAACCTCAAAAAGTAACTTAATATCAAAGTTTCAAATTATAAGAAAACCCAAACCCCTGGTAATTTTCAACTTACATTTCCATGATATTAATGTTATGAAATTTCATCTAAGATTGAACTATATGATTATAAACTTCCTTGTATTGATGACAGCCACCAAAATTCTTCAGTTTATCTTATCTCTGTCCTTCATACCATCATTTCCTGGTCTGTTTAGAGTTATGAATACCCATGTAATGTGGAATGCCAGGAACATATAAATAACTGCATTTACTCTCTGATTTTGACACATTATCATGCAGAGTTCAGCAAATTAATTTCAGATATTACACTCAAAAATTTTAACTCACACAGAATTTTTAAGGACCAAACGCTACTAATGAGTAATATGGATTAATATTGAATAGTTTTGCTATTTATTGAAGTTGCAATAAATAAAAAACATCCACGTTGTGACCTTCAACTTTTTGAGTATGATGCTGATTTACATTCCCAGCTCCAAATACCAAGGAATTGTTGGGAATGTCGTTTCCCATTCCCTGTTAACTCATTTGTTCTCTACTTGCCAAGACTGTGAGGTACTGGCTGAATATAAAAAAATTAAAGCCTTTAAATTTGGGATAAATGGGAAGCATTATTTTGTTAGAAATATTTACCCATGCAGGCTTTTACCTCCTCGCAGTTATGGAGCACCAGGATCCACGGCAGCTGCACCCTGGCATGCAGGGAACGTGTCATTTATCCAGTAATTCTGAACTTCTCACACCTCCCACATCAGCCTCCTCCAGGGAGCATCTCTGGGCTCATGGCTCTCCAAACGTCCCCTTTCCCAGGTGGGGACCTGTGTTGTTCTCTCTGGGGTCTGGGGTGTGAAGGCTGAGCTTCCCTCACACCCCACTGCAAACCCTCCTCATGCTGACCCAGTGCTTCCTCTTGAACATATGATTACAAGGCACAAAAATAACCCTCATGTACAATTCTGCCCTTTAAAGGCAAAAATACATTGTTGAGCAACATCTCCTGGAAGAACAAACCCTCTTGGCCACGTCTGTCAGAAGCAGCACAAGAGGAACTGCCACGCACTCACCTCTCTTGATTCCAGGCTGTGTCTCCAGCCATGGCTCCTCCAGCTCATCCCCTTCTTTCTCTGGGAAGCCTCTTGAGGTAAAATGAAACAACGATGAAATTTTTTAATTCTTTGAGGTTGTCCTCTTCTCTGGGGACCTGAGTCACATGTGTAAATGTGTACATGTGTGTGTACACACGTGTGCAGGAGAGAGATCACCCAAAGGATTGGTAGAGCAGCCTCTTGCTATTTTTAATTTTATTTTTTCCTGCTCCACATGTCCATGGTGTCTAACGCATCTCAATGGTCTTTGAAGTTCCCATGCTTTCAAGGTCTCACATCTGTCATGCTATCAGTGCCCTGCCACAGATGAAAAGAATATAATTATGGATTTAGTGTAATCATTGATTTCTGGGCTCCAAACCATTCAAAGAAAGGTCACGAGTCCACATGGCTGTCCCTTAGGAAAAGGATTTGCATACGACTGTTTTGTTTCGCTGAAGACACCCCCGATTAAATGTAGACTCTTCTCTTCGGGCTCTGCACCTGAGGCAACTGGAAGAAGACGGATCAATCTCTCCCAGTGCCAACTGTGCCTCGTTTGCGTGGAGCTGCTGCCGCTCCCACCTGGCAGAGGCGGCAGCGGTGACTTTTCGCTCACCAGCCCCTTTCATTCAGGAGGCAGCAGCATCTCCCTTTGGAGAAGTGCCACGGCAAGACGTGGAGGACGTGCATCTGAGAAGCTGCACTTTTGGGAAGGTGGCAGGGTGCCAGAAGATTGTGCCTGAAGCAGGGGAGCTGCTGTCAAGCCTTCAAGCATTTAAGTTACTGCAGCTCTGAGAGAGCCGCAGTGCAGATGTAAAGACATAATTTTGCCCACAGTGTTTGGATTAGCAGTAAATCTACTAATCCAACACAATATCCAAGGGGGCATGGCTGGATCTATGGGTTCATAAATTCACACCACACCTTTTATTATTCCGGGCCCCAGATGGTTTCAAATGGGCACGGGCATAATGAGATCTTGGAAGACATTATTATATTCTTAGGTCAAAATTCTCAGTCCAATCTCTTTTATCAGGCTCAGAGCCTTTGTGTCCCTGAAGTGCTAATACTTTATGCTGATTGACTATGCAGGCGTCAGTGGGAGTTCACATTATTTTTGATACAATTATTATTGACAGCAAAAACTCCACCAAAAAGAGAAAAATCCCATTTTTATTACTTATGGTATCATATTGCCTGGAATATACAATGCCTGAGACCTTCATTATGGTTATGTTTTCATAACAAAACAGATGAGAGGGAGAAAAGAGAGCAGGATAAAAGTATTATTTTAGTAACGGGAAGACAAAGTATGAGTTTGATCATAAAGACCAGTGAGCTTTATAAATGCATCTTTGAACTGAGAGAGGCTTTTTTTTTTTAAATAAATGGTTCTTTGAACCTGGTGGTTGTAAGGAAGTGAAACAGAGCAAACTTTGAAAAGTGTGCTTGTCTGAGGCTCCTTACACCATATCTGGCTGAGAGTACAGGTGGCCAAGCACAGAAAGTTCCTGCCAATTTCTAAAGTTACACTTTTATCCACTAAACAAGCATCCTGATCCGGGTTACCAAGCAGGGCACTCAACAGGAGCCTCCAAGTGCATGTATTAAATATCACTTATTCCACAGCCTGGGCCATCCAGCCTAGTAAAGCTTGATCTAATACTGTTTCACCCTTTTCCTGTGCTCGCTGGATTTTGGGTAATGGACCTTCCCAGGAGACTGCTCTCAGAAAGTGTCTTCAGTAGAAGAGTTGATGCACATGCTTCTATTTTAAAAAGCACATGTTCAGCACATTTCACTTTTGTGAAATGGAATATGGTTTAAGTTTGTTTCAGTAAAAAAAAAGGGATTCTGCTGGAAGGACTTATGTCAAAGTGCAAAAGGTTTTGTACACAACGAACAGATTTTTTTTCTTGAGGGCCAGAGAGGAGACACTAAAATGAAATCTCCCTGCCACAAAAGCAGTTGCTGTTTTACACACAGAGAATCTACAAGGCAGCTTGTTATGAATTCTCCAGCTTTGTATTTATTTTGGATTAGACTGATTTAATCTAAGAGCCACATCAAGAAAACCAGACCTTGTCTTTAATGAGAAACTTAATATGTATTCACAGTAAACACTTTAAATGTCAAAGTTTAATGGACAGTATTCAAAGGCCATTATTATAGTAACGTGCTTTTATATCAGCATGGCTGATGAAGAGCAATTCTTTTAAAGACACTCTTCAAAAAAAATCAATATAAACTTTAAATAATAACAATAAAACCCCCCTACAGTGCATCTTAATCCAGAGAAAGGACAGTAACAAACCCTACATAACCAGGAGATCCAAAATCAAGCCTTGGCAATGACTCTCAGCCTGAGAAAAAGGGTGAGCTGCACGACTCCAGTGCCCTGTACCAGTGAGAAATATGAAGAGAACAAATTTGTATTCAGCCTTCTTGTACCCTGAGTTCATTCCTGAACCCACGTCAGCATCAACCTCCCCGAGCTCAGCTCTTCCCTCCCCTGTGTTTTCCTCCTCCAGGTCCTTCTCACTCAAAGAGCATCCCCACGTCACAGGACACAGACAAATGCACCCCCAGGAGTCACTTGTACATCATTTAAAAGTTCTGCACAGCAAAACTTAACAGAGGATTCTTGTTCTCTGTATGAAAATGTCTGGAGTCTCCCATCTTATTAACAGGAGCCTCTTCCCCAAATCCCAAGTCTTCCAACACGCCTTCTCCATCCCACATTCCCGGGAGTGCGGGGGGTGTTGGGATGGAGAGCTCAACCCAGCAGGCACAGAGTGCTGCCATCACTTTAGCTTGATTTTACTGATTGAAAACAGTGTCACAATCTGCTTTTTTTCCTCCATAACTCCCTGCAAGGTCTGATCCACCCTTGGTCCCAACACATCCAAAGTGTCCTGCATTTCCCTGCACACTTGGTGTCATTATATCACAGTCTATTTGCAGATCTACGGTGGACACTTAGAACTCAACAGTATTTAGGGAGTGTTTCCATAAAGAACCTTACACATATTCCAGCATGATTATTGCTCACTGAAACAGAGGGTGGAAAAGCTCTGGAATGCCTGAGTGAAGGTTTGTCTTGATGTGGAAGGAACTGCTTCATACATCAGTCCCAAAATCGAAGGCTGTGACATTGTGATGTTCATCAGAAAGAAGAAAGCCTGCTCAAGCAGGCTGAGTTTTTATTTGTAGCCATGGATACATTTACCAATTTATAGATAATTTTATTTAATTGCATTTAGAATCAATTAAAGCAGTTCATTTATATGGAACGATATAGCAACCAAAAGCTGCTGCTTACTCATTCTCTACGCTGAGAAATTTTCCCTTCGGCAGTGGGGCTGAAGTTTAAAAGGAAATGATAATAGTTACACTCATGCTAACCCAGAAAGGCACCAAAATAATTCCTTTTCAAACAGATTCAGAGAGATCAAAACCTCTGGTTTATGTGGATTCAGTCTCCGTAACCAACTAACACGATGCCACGTTATTTTTATCTGGGCATGCAGAAAATACAGAAATGGGGGAAAGCAGAGAATTTCTTTATCCAAGTGTTATTACTATACACAGTCCCTTAAGGAAAAGAAGCAATTATTGCATATTTATTTAATTTGCTGAGTAACGACTGCGTATGTGCTGTTTCTCTTTGGTTACATCTCTGCTCCAGTCTAAGCTGCTGACGAGGGAGAAAACACCACAGACAACCTGCAATCATGGAATTTCCAGAATTACCCTTAAACAATTCTTAGAGAACAGCGAATGGTACAAATGGTGATTGGTTCTGACTCCTTTTGCTCCACAGTGTGCATCTCTCTTGCTTTGTTGCCAGCTGCTAATAAAGGATGGAGTTCATTGGCAAAGAGCAGTGCCAGCAGTGGCACGGCACAAAAACAGCACCGTACACAGGACCTTGTTCTCTGCTTACCCCACTCGAATCAGATCCATCTCTGCTGGAGCAGTAGGCTTTGCACTGTGAGGTACCCAGCAAGAGATGAGGTCCATGCACTGCACATGGAAATGAAGGGTCAGCCCTAAAAGTCTGCTCTTGATACCCCCCAGTCGGAGCAGACACTCAAAGGGATGCACCACTGATCTGTTGGGTACACCTTGAGCTCTCCACTCAGATCTTTGAGGTAACAGCAGAAATGCCTTAAAAAAAAAATAGAAAAAAGAAGAGAAAAATCATAATAATCCTTCAATGAGGCACATTTTTGCCACTTTGTGGTTGTGGAAACCTTGAATCTACCTACAAAACACTTGCCAGCCAGACTGACAATACTCGGAAACAGTCAAGATTGGCCTCCTGAAAGTTGCTGCCCTCTTTTTGTCCTTTGGAAAGAACTTTGTGGCTACTGCTCTGAAAGGAATTTAAAAAGGCATTGATTGACCACAAAGCAGAAATCTCTGAAATCCACAAAAAGTGCAAAAGCAAACAAACCCATAAAATTTACTACTGCGTTTTAGTATCTGGATCCAAATCCAAGTGCACTTGATGACACAGCATTTGTAAAGATGCTAAGTGGAGGTGCAGTAGCATCTTCAACATTAAATAGCACATTAGATAAATGCAGGCAGAATTCTCCAAATAACCTTAAAATATTAGCAGTTATCCTCTCAAACTGAAAAGCTGTGGTTTTCTTATTGGCTTTAATTGCCTTGATTGGGGAAAAAATAATCCAGAAGAGATTGTCCTTCACCTCTCCATTTGTTTTTATTCCCAGCAGAAGCCAAGGGATGCCTTTTGGACATTTTGGAGCCAGAGAACATGTCAGAAGCCTGAGCAGCCCTTGTTTTGCTCCCTTGTGCCTGGGGACAAATGGGGCATCCCTGAAGCCAAAATTGGGAAGGGAGAGGTCGATCCCTGTCCTTGCAACTCTTGCTGGGCTATTTTGAATTTCTGAGGATCAGCTAGTCAGTTTAATGATGTTAAAAACACAGTGAGAGAGACCCATGTCTACCATGTCTGCTCTCTGAGCAGTCAGCACTGAAAGTAGCAGGAATCTAGTTTTTCATATTTAATATGTTATGCCACGTCCTCTGCTCGGTTTTAGATCACAGAGATTACAGGATTATCCCTCTCCCAAACTTTGAATCATCTTCTCACATGTGATACTGTTAAAATTGCTTTCTGGCCTCTTTTCAAATGGTGGCTGCTGAATGATCTGCTCTGAATTCTAAATAAAGTGACACTTTAAATATCCCATGCTCTGTGCTTGGAGCATTCAGCTTTGGAATGTGCCAATTCCACATGCTCAGGAAAAAAAAAGTCCTTTTAATTAGCAGGTCAATCCATAAAGTCAGTGCTATTGTAACCTTCTGTGTAAGAAGGAGCTTTGCTGGATGCTCCAAACTCTCTGAGAACATCACAGAAACCCCAGGTGTGATAAAGAGGAGCACAAGAAATTGGCTCTATTTTTGTTTCTGGGATCTATTGTTACCTGGCACAAGAAATGGATGGAAACTTTTCAACCCGAACATTGAGATTATGCAAAGATCCCTGATGCACCTGGAAACAAAGCAGCAAAGTGAGAGATGCCTCATACAACACCCAAAAGGAAAGGACTGGAAAGCAAGTTTTCCAGTAAAAAAGATGAATAAAACAACGGATAATTGAAGTCAATTTGAATCTGGATTTTCTCATGAGAATTGCCATTTTATCCATGGCACTGAAGATGAGTGAAGAAGAATTTTTTTCACTGTTTGGGTTTTTTGGGGGGTTTGTTTGTGTGTTTCTTGGTTGGTTGGTTTGGGTTTTTTTTCCTCTTGGATTCCAGCAGAGATGATTGGCATCTTCCTTAAAAAAATAGTATTTTTTTCATGATTTCACATTTTGGTTGTTGCTTTAGTTACAAACTGCTCAGGCAAGGCAAGGAGCTCCAAAACCCTTTCCAGCCTGGACAAGTAAAAAAACCCCATCCCTATTCAGCAAAACCTGAAGTTTTGAGATGCTCTGATTTAAAGAGCTGTTCCCTTTCCAGGTAAACTCCACCAGGACACAGCTATAGCAGAGTTCCTGTCCCAGGATTTTGCCTGGAACACTGAGTAATCTTTAGGGATCTTCCTCTGGCCAATTTTTTTCCAAAAACCTTGAGCTGCCATGGGTTCAAGACAACCTGTATTACCAAAATTGGGGTAAATTCTGATTTTACTGCTAACATTTCTCAGGAGGACAAAGGAGTAAACCAATTTTTACAAACATGGACATAGGGAAACCTCTTGAGCCAAGTTCTTCCTTGTTGCCTGATGATTTAAGTATTTCACCACTTCACCTGACTACAAGAAATCCAGGTTTTCCAGCTCCTTTAGTGCTCCTAGACTGAGTAAGTGGATCCCCTACCCTTGACTCCCCACATTCCAGATGTGGCTGAGGGTGGTTCACATCTGGATGATTTAACCATTATACTCTGGTTTTGCTGCGCTGTCTCCAAAATGAATAATCCAACCTAAAGCTTTGCCGTGCCAAGAACCTGCAATTGTCCCCTGAAACCAAAGGTTTAATCACTGAGATCCAGCAATTCATGTGTCTTCATTTATTCCTGACATATATGTGTATATTTGACTTGTAAAATTTACTGGGTGGCTAAACGGGATTCAGTTGTTTATAAAGAATGTAATTTTCCCTGGAAAGTTTCCTACAAGTGCCTCATTGCTTTGGAACTATTTTCACATTCCTTGCTATTTTTTATTTTAATTTTTTTTTTTTTTTTACTTGCTAAAAGACTAAGCATTATCTACTAATAACGTGAAGATGCAGAAAAGAAAAGGTCAATTTAATTGGAGCTACTATTTCCTGGGGTTTAAAAGGAAAATGTTGAAGCTAAGATGACATTGACAAATTGCTACTATTTATTTAAATTGTGTAATGCAATCTACCAGTAGTTCTATAATCTGCATGTTTGAAGCAGTTGACCCGTCCAACTAATGCAAACAAATTAGCCTCCTGGGCCCTCCCTAGATCCTATAAGCCATTAAATATCCTAATCTAACATCATTTAACACACAAACTCTCTTAGTTAAAGTGTTACAGTGAATATGTGTTATAAAAATTACAATATACGGGGTCTAAGCGCACTGAAGCCCAGGTCAGCAAATTTGTCTTTTCTGCCACTCAGTCCATTATTTATTTATTTCTTTTACTATTTCTTGGCTATTTAACCACAATAGGGACTCATTTTGGGTTTCCCTGTGCCATGGGGTTCAGTCCCTCAAAAGTCCAGCACTGGTTTAAACGTTTTAAGTTCAAGAGTTCCTACCAGGAATATATTGTACAAATTTCATCCCAATCAGTAAACTGGTCTCAGGGAAGTATTTGCATGTTAAACGTTCCTAAGGAAATTAAGGCTCTATTATGCCCATGATACACAGGCTACCAACAACTCTACTTCTCCCCCTGATTTATAGAAATGCCAATCCCGAGACTTCACAATTCATGCAAATAAACTCACCTGACGGGAATGGGATTGTTTGTCTCAGTAAAAAATGAATAAAACCTGGTGTAATTAGTAAAGCAATAATTCCCCCGGGAACTCAATTCTGGTGCTTTGTGAAGAGGGAAAATTGCCTGTTCTCCATTATGATAAATACACCAATAGAAACCCATGTAATTATTATTTTATCATACTCAGAGGTCTGTTCTGGAATTTATCCATGAGTAAAGTCCACCTCAGGCAGGAGCAAAACCTAGAGACGTCTGAGGGCTGCCATGTCCTCCCCTTGATTTCTCTCGCCCTTGGATCAGTCCTTTAAAGAGCAGGGAGTCAATCGAGTTTCATAAGAGCGAGGAGATAGACAAAGGTAGCATGGAATGATTAAATCAATCAGGAAAGTAATAGTCCCATAACCAAAGGAAAGTCAATAGGTTATATATCACTGACAGCCTATAAAGTCATTACAGGAGCTTATGGGACTGAGTCATACAATTAATTGCCAAAGAAAAATCTCGTGGTTGCAGTAAAAAAGTGTATTTTTAGCATATTGGTACAAGAAAGCTGATCCTTTCCATGGACTCTTCTGGAAGATAACTAAGCAACAACAAAAATAACCCCACAAAACTGAATCCCCTCAAATTACCAAACCATGTGGAAGAAGCTTTTTCCAAGCTGTTATTAAACTTCCTTCTCACAAAATATGTTTTAGGTGGAAAAAGAGACCTTATAAATTTCATAAGGAACAAGCTGAACCTGTTTTTCACAATGGAAAGAAATAGATGGGATCAAGGACCACCTAGAGAAATTGCACAAATGAGGAGAAAAAAGAGAGATTCTGCAGAAATTTGGGAAATCTTGCTGCCAGAGTACAGATATTAATAGTTTCACGTGCCTGGTTGTGAAAAGCACAATGGATTTGAAGAGCTCTCTGAAGAGATTTAATTTCAATGAATGTAAGAGCGAGAAGGAGCTGAGCAAAGTGCTCTGATTCAGAGCCTGTGACCTTTCTCAGCAGAGTCATCAACAACTGCTCCACTTCTCATATTCACAAGTATAGAAAATAAACTCTTGTTGTTTTAAAACCTTGATCAATAAATTACAAAACCAAAGAGACTTAAGCCAATCCGATCACGAGACCCTGATCTCTGCCTCCTGCTGCAGGTGTGATGATTTTACCTCAAAGGGGGCTGTTTTTTCACTACAGAAATTACCACATATTTTCCTTTCTCTGAGGAGTAATTAAGTGACTCACGGATGAGATCTAGAAAATTGATACTTGTCAGAGGTAAAAACAATGATCAGTGGAAGAGGTAAGTTTATCATAGAATTGTGATTTTAGGCTTTTTTCACATTCCTTACCTAGTTTGGAACTGTTCTGGTTCATAACAATCAGCTATTGTCAGCTGCTAATTACTAATTTCTCTTGGTTTAAGATCTTTTAAGCTGAAATGACGTTGAAAGGAGGTTTGGAAGGTAAAGTCACTCAACCTTTTCTGACTTTCAGTTCAAAAACCTGTTCTTTAACTGGCCCAATACCAACTGGTGGTTCAATTTTCCCTTTCTATATCATATTGGAATACCTTGGACCTGCATTAAACATCCCATCACCCTGAGAAACCCGAATTACTTCACAGGTTACTTCAACCTGCATTTAGGATTTACAGAGAAACGTTTACAGAGAAACAAATCCGCATTACCATGAATGATAACATATGAGGTATTTTAAATGAATAGTAATTAAAATTTAGTAGGATGATAATATGGTAATTAAATATCAATTGTTTGCGCAGGACCACTTATTGAGTTTAATAAGTATGTAAAAGATATTAATCTAGTTGTCATGCAATTACCTCATTGAGGGGGAGTGGGAATATGTGCGTGTGTGTGGGAAGAACAAATCATGAAATGCAGAATTCAGTTTTAAAGCTGCCTTAAGGTTATGACAGAACCAAAGGAAAAAAAAAAAAAAATTAATAAATTGCTCTTCCTCTTCTCACTGTGGGGTATCCGGGGAGATGCAGTGGGGTGAGCTGTGGGCATGCAAAGGGCTGAGGAGGGGATGTGGGCAGGGAGCAGAATCACAGGATCATGGAATGGGTTTGGATGGGAGCGACCTTAAAGCCCATCCAGTGCCACCCCCTGCCATGGGCAGGGACAATTTCCACCAGCCCAGCTTGCTCCAAGCCCTGGCCAAGCACAAGAAACCATGGCAAACACAGCTCTCTAAATGTTTCATTTTAAAAGAGCATCTTTGCATTTATTATAACACCTGCACAAGATCAGGTATCAACCAGCACACCTAAAGCCCCTCTTTTAGCACTCAAAAGAATTATTTGGGTTTCTACCAGCTGTGGGCTGATGTTGCACTAAGTGTCCAATACATGAGAAGAAAATCTTTGGCCATTTCCCTGGGATTTGCACATTAATGACATTTTCTGCAAGGTTATTGTGACAATTGCACACATCCTTATCAACTTCACAACCCCCCTCCCCCCCCCCCCATCCCAAATCAAAATAGGCACTTAGGGATCATAATTCCAACCTGGCAGGTTTTGAAAACAGACGATGGGACAGTCCCCACATTTTTCTTATAAATTATCCATCCTTTCTGCAGCAACTTTGGAAGCAGTGCCAATTTTTTTATAGCTCAGAGCAGTTATAAAATATTAACCATATCAGACTTGATTTTTCCACAGCCCTGTGTGGAAAAAGGCAAGATTTTTATGCTCCTGTGTTTACATAGACATTAGAAGCAGAGAAGGGTGGTAGGAGATTTGAGTTCACTTCCCTGCCAACCAAGGGGAAAGGACTTCACCTACACTTTAACCAGCAGGACTTTGACAAACCTGTTCACGAAAACTCACTGAGAAGAGGAGGTCTCACTTTCCAATCTTAATGTTTAACCACCCTTTTTATCCAAAATCTTTGCTGCAGAGGAAGCTAATTCCTTCTTTTCCTAAGCCCAACAGAGAGAAAGAGATATTGACTTTTCTGCCAGCAAACCCAGCTCCTTCAGCCCTGTCTCCAACCCACTTTTCTGAATCTTTCATCAGTTTTGGTCCTTCTCAGAGCTCCGATTCCTGCACAGCATCCTTAAAGAACTGTGTTTTAAAAGGGATCCTGCGGCACCCAGAGCCTCTCCTGCCCCCAGGCTTCAGGAAAACAGCAGAGGCATCTTAGAAAAATGTTTTAAGCACAAACAGAAATGAACATGAGGAGAGGCTTCAAGGTAAATTACCGGGGACAGTGCTTTTCCCACCCCCTCCCAGCGCTGCTTTGTGAAGGCGCCAGATTTAGGAGCTGAGGGCAGAGAATGGGCAGCAAAATGTGTTTTCTTCTTTCAAACACGAGCTTTTAGACTATCAGAAAGCTTAATATGAAGAGAGAAAGGAAGAAAAGATGAGTGAGGTAAAAATTAGGGTTTGTGGAAGCAAATGGCACCCAGTCTGTGTGAAGACTGGAGTACCACCAGTGGGGTCACGGCACGGCAGCTCCCTGGAGCCTCTCAAGGGAGCTTCTCTCAGCCTGGTTTTTTTTCCCTGCCAGTCATCCCTGCAGCCCTACTTCAATGCATCCATGTTCTGAGCCTCTTTAATTAATTAAAAGGAGAGAATAATTAATGCATCAACTCTTATTCTGGTTTAGGCCATCACAGATAAGGTGGGAAGGGAGGTGGTGGGCAAATGCACCTGAAATCGAGC
Organism: Corvus moneduloides; assembly: GCF_009650955.1. Classification (NCBI taxonomy): domain Eukaryota; kingdom Metazoa; phylum Chordata; class Aves; order Passeriformes; family Corvidae; genus Corvus; species Corvus moneduloides. The sequence goes on along the minus strand of NC_045489.1, from coordinate 4,928,071 downwards.
TCTTGGGTGAGGCAAAGCTGCTTCAAACCCAATAAAGAGGTAACTCCAAACAATTTTAATACAGTTCTACATCCCCCGAGGCAGCTGCAGGATACTGGTGAGTTCAAGCTGCAGAAACAGCCGAGCTGGAAACCTTTCTAGCAGAGAAAATACTCTCTCTAAATATTAGGAGCTTCTGTAGGCTCAGATATGTTGATGGGTCGCATCATTTTTGCAGATCATACCAGTAGATATTGGGAAGACTTGCTGTGCCCTATGTGCATCCTTCTTCTCTTTCAAAGCCATCACTTGTCGAAGGGAAAAAATAAAGAGTTGTGTTTGGGGGAGAAAAAGCAATATGCACTGAAGCTCAAAAGCAGGCACGCGTTTGAAGTGTCACTTTTGGTTTTTATCACCATTTTATCACCACTAAGGGAAAGTGCTCTGCAGCTCACAGAGCGCTGCCTCATCCAATAACCCGTTCGGAGCAGGCTTTTTAGCCTGGTGATAGAAACAAACAGAGGCAAAGGTAGAGGCAGATGATTAAATGGGCTGAAAATCCAGCCTGACACGTTGGTACCAACTGAACAAAACTGGGGTCGGGCGAGCGGTACAAGAGCACGAACCAGAGCTTAAATTATCCAGCCTTAATTCCTGCTTTTCACAGTACACCCCCAGCTCCTGGCATTGTATCACCTTGATTTCACGTCTGTATTCTGCAGATGGGGCAAAACCTCCTGATTTTGAGGGTGTAGATGAATATTTCCACAATTCTACGATTATGCAGGAGCCCAAACAGGCTCTTCCAGCATCATCCCCACACGGGTAGTGCTGTAAAATCCTGTTGTTGACTCAGACCACTGGGCCAATTCCCTGACAGGATTTCTTAGGAGATATTGCTCTCTAAGATCTCTAAACCTACTTACAGAATTTTTTTTCTTCATTTGAAGATCACTGACCTGGTGCAAGAAAATATTTTCTCTCCATAGGAGGCAGACCTCTTCCCTTCCTGTGACTTTCAAACCACCAGAACTTTGAAGAGTTACTGTGCATCTTTTCCCACTCTCTCGAGCACCCAGTTCCTTACCCAGGCAGACCCCCTGATGTTTTCAAAACATAAATAAACACTGTATACATTCAAACTTTCAACTTGCATTTATACCTGAGTATGTTGTGCAGCTTTCCCTCCCAGCCCACTAAAAGTTTATTTTTATCGACCTCTGTAAGGATTCAAATGAACAAAAAATGATTTTTATCCTTGATTCTGCCGCTCTTTAATATTGGATCCATGTGAAGTTCTTCCACACTTTTAGCAAATTAAGGCTTATTCCTAGATTTACCAGAATAGCAGGAAGCTGACCTTCCAACTGCTCTGACCTGGTCTTAGGAATGGTTTTTATTCTATTGCATAGATATTTGGGGTTGTAGCTACACAGAGCTGGGTGGGCCAGGTCAGTCTGGTTATGATAAAAGGCTGGTGGAGAGCTGGAACTTTGCTAGGCTGTTTTGGTGGCAGGCATTTGAATGTTCTGTAAAATCAAGGACAGTAGAGGAACCATAAAAAGGAGAATTCCGAGACTTAAAGAGCAAATTTTCACTGGATTTGAAATCAAAGTGAGGGAACCAAGTCATGGACGTAGCACATCCAAAAGAACCAGACTTCAGCCAAGCACCCAAACTGTGAGAATACAAAATCAGCTGGAAAGACCATTATTTGTCAAGGCATCACCATCTTTGGACTTTGAAAATGTCCTGCCTTTCTGTGGGAATTTCCATGTATAATAATGAAGAAAAAAAAAAAAAAACAACTTAAAAGAGAGCTTCCAGAAAAACAAATTAGAACTTTGTGGTTGTTTTCTATTCTAGTGCCTCTCCCTGCCCAGGGCTCTGCCCACACATCTTTTTCTATAAAATATTACTGTCAGGGTGCTCTGGAATGGCCATTACAGCTTCCTGCAGGGTCACAACAAAACCATTCTTAGAAATAAAGGAGTCACAGCATTCCCAGGTGGACAGAGCTGGAACAGGAGCTGGAGGACTCGGTCTGGTGCAATGCCTTCCACATCATTCTTTGCTCCTCAGTAGCCAACAGCTCCTCACAGAAAGGGCTAATCTTTCTTTTATTCACATTTACAAGATCTATAACAAATATACCCCAAAAATTAAAAGGGTCTGATCCTGCTTCCTCAACAGCAGTGTCTAAAGCAGCAGATGGACTGCGGCTGCAGTGCTTCAATATATTCATTATTTAGGCCATTAATTTCCTTTGCACTGAAAACATCTGGCTTCTGATGCTCAGGGGGAAAAACAACATGACCCAAAACTAGTTTTAACTACAGGTTCATCTTCTAGGAGGGCAGGTTAAATTCACAACCAAGTAAAAAAAAAAAAGCAGATTTTGTTCACTATTGGAGAGCGGGGAAGGAGATAAAATTTTTTTATAACATTCTTTAAGTGATTTTTGTAAGGAAAGCTCACTGGATACAGTTTTCTAATTGCTGCCTGGAAAACCCATGGGAAGAGCTGCTGCTTCTTCTTTTTCCTCGGGTGTTTTAGTTACTGTACCAGTAACTAAAGCAGTGGAGAATCCCACACGGGGGCTCAGAGCATCCCCTGTCCCCAAAAACCCTCTCCCTGAAAGATTCCAGCCCCGACAGGGATTCCCACACATTCCTGCTTCCCTTGGACCCTTCCCCATGACACTAAATGTGTTTCTTGTAAAACCAGCAGTGTCTGCTCAAATGTAGGTTTTTAAAAAGAGACTTTTATTGAGATTGCTGAGAAACTGGGGAGGGATTTCACACGAGGGAAGGCAAATCCCACCTAGTAAGACAGGAAGGTGTGGCACAATAGCCTGGAAATTAAACTGTATTTTCCTACAAATAATCTCAAATGAAAGGTTATTAAAACACAGTGAAACCAATTATTTTCAGGCTCTGACACTGTAATTAATTATCTTATGGCAGTGTCCCATGTTAGATGGAACTAAGGTTGTTGTTTAATAAACTAACAGTCCCAGGGAGAAATTATTAACCTGTTTCTAGATTATTATGATTTCTTAAACTCTCCAAGTTTCATGGTCTCAAGTAAAAAAGACAGGAAAAAATAATCTGGTGGGATTAAAGAACAGGAAACAGGTTTGTTTCCTCCAGATCATCTCCCTCACTCGCCCAACTGGTCAGAAAATTTGTCAAGATTTTCTGTGTTCTCATACCAAGATGAGCTTTCTCAAAATTACTTTTCTGACTTTTTACCTCTCAAATGACAGGGGTGGCACAAGTCTGTAGACAAATCAGAATTTCAGAGCCAACATGTGTTTTTTCCACACAAATTCATCTTTGATGAGGTAGAAACAAGCCTTTGAAGAGAGGTGACACCTCCAGCCACATGCTCTGTGTTGGGGACCTTATTTATAAACCACCCTCACCCACCAGGTTTGGAGAGAAGGGCTCCCAAAGTTTAACAAAAAAATGAATCACTGCTTTATGTTCCTGGGTTTGCAACTTTTTAATCTTTTTATAAAATACCTGTTCATTAAGCATCAGGAAAAAAATCCAGATAAGCCAAACTGTATTTCCAACATATCATTTTGCAATGAGCTGTCCTCTTTCCATGCCTGAAAGCTTCCAAACATGGAATATGAAAAATTTCTCAAGTGTTTGTGGTTACAGATGAGCTTATTTTTAAGCTGCTCACAAAAGGAGAGAACTCCACTAGCCTGTAAAATAATTATTCCTGCAAGAAGGTGGATTATGCATAAGAAAGATTTCAAAGTTTAGATTTTTCTCTAAGAAAATACTGCTTTAAATCTGAAGCTACTCTTCAGCTACAGCATCCCCCCAACTTTGGTGCTGGCCTAAACAGATGATTTGAGGAATTTCCTGCCCAAAATGTTTTACCTTTAAATTATTGGAAATTAAATTCCTGATGACAGATTGAGAGAACATGAAACAGATGATGATGTCCTGCTAAAAGCAGAGGGAGAACTTACAGAGCACCTTCTTCTGCAGTGGTAGCCTTTAAAATCTCTCATTAAAAGAGCTGTAATTTTAGATTTACAGATTCTCTGGTTCCTCCTCACCAGAAACCTGAAGTCCTCAGAATTCACCTGTAACTGGGACAAAGACACCTCTCCAAGAATTCCGTGTACAGCAATGAAAGAGTCAACAGTGCTGCACTAATCCAAGGGAGAAGCAGCTCTCATTAGATGACTATCTCTGCATGAATAATGCACTATTACCTGTTTGGGTTTAATTAAATGTAATACATAACATTTTCTTGTAATGACTATAGGTATCCATACACCTCTATTATACTTGACTTCAATAATTCATTCATTTTTCTCACACCCCTTCATTTGGACAATTTATCATTTTGCCAGGCTCCTAATGTAAGTAATTTATGAGAAAAGTTTTTATAGTGTTTTCCAGGCTAACGGGGATTATCACAGCCACTACAGACCCTCGGCACTCCTGGAAACTTGCACTGGACACTAATTCTGACTTGATAACTACCTTTGGAAGGAAAAACAAAGAGCATCCTGACATGATGAAAGGGTTTTAGGAGGATTTAGCCTTGGATTGCTCAATTCTTGTATAAAGATTGATGTGCACGTCGAAAATCCCATTTCTTTTCTATTGTCCCTTCCCAAAACGCAGGGAGAAGAGGGAAGGAATACTTTGCCCAGCCTGGGACAAACAGTAACTCAATCTGTACTGAAAGTTGGGATCTGCATAGATGAAGCTAAAAAGTGCTGGAGTCAACAGCCCTGGAAGGGTTTAAAAGATGTACAGATGTGGCTCCTGGGGACATGGGGCACGGGTGGCCTTGGCAGTGCTGGGGGAGTGGCTGACCTCTATTATCTTTGAGGGTTTTTCTAAGCAATGCTATGATTTTATAAAACATTTCTTTGCTCCTTTTATTCCCTTATTTTTGGTGCATAGCATTTTTGGTGTTGATGGATTCCACTCCTTTTCAGTCTCTGGGTACTTGGAAATCTCGCTACTTGCAGACTCCTAAACTTGGAAACTCTCCAGAAGAGCTTTTTTCCCTTTCTCAAGACTCACCTATTCCTGCAGAAGAGATTCCTATATCCCTGGGCTCCTTGTATTCAGTAAAACCTGCTTTGTTTTGGGATCCCAGCTGCAGGTCTGACCCACCCCAGCTCTCCCACCCCACCTGATTTCTGCAAAGCGAGGAGAATTACACCTCCACATTCCTTCCCCAGCATCTGCAGATCTGATTTCCCTCTGTAAATAGATTATATCCAATATTTATAAAAAGATTAAGCTAATCTGACATTTAATTAATGGAAACGGCAATGTTTGACTTTTTATTTTAATAAGCAACACCCTTTGTTCCCATAGAAATCATTACTAGAGGTACACTCGAAAAAAAAAAAAAAAAGGCAGAAAGATTTAACAAAAGGTTCCATTAAATTAGAGAGCAATAAACAAACACAGCCAATTTATGCATCAGAGTCATTAAATGTGTATCCTCTCCACCACTTCCTTCACAGACACTACTTAGGGCTGCTGCAATGGATCTGCAGGGAGCAGTTACCTTAATTATAAAATGAAACACCTCTGCTAATGCAGTCTTGGAGCCTTGTTAGTTTACACCCCAGACATGTGGCTCCGAATGGGCTCCAAATGCTAATTCCAGGGATGCTCCGAAGTGCCGTGCCCGGCGTTCCATGACCGCGCTGCCTACAGGGCTCCCTGGATTTCTTTCCCCTCCCTCTTGCCCTTGGGGTGGAGATAAAACGCAGGAACTCTTTGGTCCAGCTCAGCATGGACTTGTGAATAGTTCATTCATGGGCAGCCATTTGGACAAGCAGCCTCTTTATCTGATTATCTGCCCTCATTGTTAGAGCCGTGCCTCGATGTGATGAGCCTTGCAGGAAAAATTAAAGAAGATGTAAACAGTAAATGCAGACATTTTGCAACATAGCTAAAAATAAATTGCACTACAGGCAATTATGCAAGTTTTACTGGATACATTAAAAAGACATTAAATGCACAGCTGTTTTAAGTGTCTTTTAAGCTGATAAATTAACTGTCTAATAAATTGTAAGATTTGTCAGCTAATAATGCTATTTTATCTGCTTTAACATATGCCTTCCTAGTTCATGAAGCATTATTGTAAGTGCCAAAAGGAGATAATGTGCATTTTACAGTGTTATGTCTTAAGTGGAATGGATCATTGGCCATGAAGAAGTGTGTTAATAAATCTCCTAGGCTTTGTTAATTGCACTCAATGAAGTGTCACTGTTAAAACACAAAAGATGTGATAGAGAAAGCTGAACATAATGTCTTTCAGTTTTACAATTAACAGTTCACTAGGCAAATCGACCAAAAAGACCATAATTTGTTGAAGCCTTATTAACTTACATTTTCCTAGTCAAGGTCATAATTGTGAATGGCTCAAAGCTATCTTTTAATGCTCATCAAGAAGAGTAACCTTGCTGGAGAGAATGAACTTTTCCATCTCTCAGCAGCACTTATCCCTTGCTTTGCAGGTAGCAGACAAATAAAGCTGAACTTTGCTGTACACCCCCAATGAGCACCACTCCTGAGGTGGGAAACACGACTTCAACCAGCTTTCCTTTACAGCAAATAGAAAAAGTGACAACAAATTTTAAAAAAAAGGCTTTTGAAGAAGTGCATAAACCTATCAGCGCTGTTGTCATGCAGAAAGAGTGCTGTTAATTTTAATTTGAAGAATTACTCATCAAGATTTGAGGTTTTTCCCCTGGAAACTGAACCCAGCACAGAAGACAAAACAAATAACCCAACACACTTCGCAAACAATTATCAAAATCAAATACAATCACTAAATACCCTTCATGAAGAAGAGCTATTTCCATAATTCTTATTAAATATTGATTATTGAACATATTAACACATGTCAGCAACTCATCAGACTGACACTACTGGGCTTTGTTGCAAAATCCTCCCACTTCAGATTGTTTTGTGATAATGTAAAGTGTTTTCTCCACCAGGGTAATCAGAGTAAATACCAATGATGATGCCTTGGCACGCAAATACAGATATATGATCAGCAGCTTCCTAATCCTCATGAAGCAATGAGAGCACATGATTGAACAATAATGACCAAGTGTTAACTCAAGTCTTTCATTTCTTCCTAAAAGCCTCAAGATGCAGAACATGATGATTTAGTGGAAATCACCAAACATTTAAATCTCAGACCACAAATGCCACCACTCACCATTTGAGCACTTTAAAGTGCTCAGCACTGGTGGTTTGGTTGTGACACTCTGTGATGCACGAGATGTTGGGATATATAAAAATACACATTAATAAATCATTCAATGCATTAAAAATAATGAGAGTTGCCCACTCTGCTGCTCGGAGGTTACAGGTTGCACCCTGAGCCACGCAGGAGATCAGAGCCTGTTTCTCCTGAGCTCAGTGATTGCCTGTGACTGGACAAGGAGGGTGTTTCGCACTGCGGGACCAGGCTCCTTGCTGTAGGATAGGTCATGGAAGAAGGTAGAAGTTGAACAGGATGGGCATCATAGACAAGTATGTGCAAAAAACCACAGTTTGGGATGAGTCTGAGAGATTGCACTGGCACAAGACTCACAGGGATAAAACAGCCATCAGAAAACAAAGAGAATTCCTTCCCTTCCCATAAGGCTCTGCCTTAATGACAGGATTGTTTAATCATAAAATCCTGGTATGGTTTATGCTGGAAAGGACCTTAAAGCTCATCAAGTTCCACCCCCTGCCATGGGCAGGGACACCTTCCACTATCCCAGGTTGCTCCAAGCCCTGTTCAGCCTGGCCTTGAACAATTCCAAGGATGGGATGGACACCCAGCAGTGTATGTCCATGTTAGAGAACACCTATTATAAATTAATTAAATTAATATCTTCAATTATTATCTGTGAACATGGACCTGAGAAACTCCTCCAGAGGAAAGAACTCATCCAACCAGAACAGGGAGAGCGAACATATCACTCGTGTCCCTTTCAAACTCCATAGGCAGCAGAGGTCAGAAATTCTCCTTAAAAACTGTGCTGTGGATGATTTTCATAATTTTCTATTAATAAGTAGACTCGGTGGAAGAATTGGACTAAAACCTAATTGAGAATAGTATCTGATAGGGATGTTCACGCCCACAAGTAGAGAGTGAAATACAAAGGAGTACACATAAATATATTTCCAACTCCCAGTTACCCCACAGCTGACAGAAGCAATTTCAGGAACTCATATTGAAACCACTGACACCAAGATAACACAAAATAGCTGAAACACTGTGTTTTATAAATAAAGAGATTTATGTTTGCACTAGAATAGCTCAGCTCCATAAAGAGTAATAGCTATGGGAGCCAAACTGGAAAGCTGGGAGGCCTTTAAGGATTTGAACATCACTGTTGCAGCTGGCTCACTTTCTTCTTCACATTCCTTCCCAGCTGAAGGGCTGGGACAGGAGAACCTGCAGGAATTCAGGGATGTGCTGCTCTGCTTCCACTGGACTGCATCTTCTTGCACAAGACTTGATACCACAGCTCAGTCTTGTCCCTGCTCAGGTACAATCTCGCATCTGAACCATTAGGGGACAAGCAGGGGAACGCTGTGCTCCCAGCTACACCCAGACAGCTCCCACCCCTCTTACCAGTCGCTTTCTCACGGTTTTACAAATCAGAATGCCGAAGCCTGTTATTTGTCTTTGTGTGCTCTTTCTAGAAACATGATTAGCAGAAATGCCCTGAAGGTTTCGCGTTTGATTTCCTGTGTAAATCATGCAGGCATATGCCCATCATGAAAAGAACTGCAAACTTTGCTCAGTCTGGGGTTTCACACACTGCTTTAAACCATCTAATCAGGCTGTACAGTCAGATTCCAACCTCTTCGAGTGAAACTGAGTCCAGTTTTGAGAGCCTGGATTTACTTTATGATGATGCAATTTGATGAAGGAGAAGCCGTTGCTGTTCATGGACTACTAGAGTGAAACCAGGTGAACAGAGCTGGTTTGGCCTTGGCAAATTGAGATCCCTTTAAATCTCAACACCAATTGATGCTTTGGGAATCACAGCAGGAAGGTCTCGGCCATCCCCCATCGACCCAAGCCCCACAAACAACCTGCAAAAATGTACAGCACGAGTTTTGCGGAACTCAGGGAACGAATCTCCTGTGAAATATATAACAATTCCCTCCTCCAACCCCAAAATGTTTAACTTAAGTAGCAGGATTTCCTGAGATAATAATAAATTGCCATTATTTGGGTTGAAGGAGGTTTGCACAACCAGATACATTTCCTGGGCCTCTCCCACGGCACCCTGGAAACTGCACTTGGGTGGAAAGGTCCCCGTGGCTCCCTGGGAACAGCACTGGCTCCCCAACTTCAGAGATGCCCAGGCAAGAGCAAACAAAGCAAACTTCAAGGTGCTCTGCTCTGCTTTTTGTTTTAAGTTAGGTTCAGCAGTTCTTAAAGAGTTCTTAAATCACCTTGAATTTAATTTCTCTAAGCCACGTTTAAAGGGAAGAATTACCATCTGTCACAGTTGGTTAATCAGAATCAGCGCGCTCCATCTCACTCACTTTTTATTAAAAAATAACCCTTCAGTTACTAAAGTTTCTGGGATCTTTTCCATGAAGATGTAAGCCATGCTTATCCCATAGGAGCTACTGACACCACTCACAGAAGTTAACTAACCCATGAAAAAGCTCTGGATGCTGGTTTATATAATGTTACCACATCATTTTTATTACCCATGCCTATAGCAGTGGCTTCTTTTTTATTTCTTTAGTCTCTTGTGAAGCTCAGGAAACATTAACATGATTCAGATAAATGTCCACACCATAAAGAGATGGAAGTTTCAGAAAGTGGAGTCACCGCAACAATATTAAGATTGTAAAAATAAATGTTCTGCTGGTGTCAGTTTGAAAACAAAATACTCAAGGAAAAGCAGAAAAAAGAAAAAAAACCCCAACCCTGCTCACTCCCAGATTAGTGGATGTGAATGAATCCAGGGAAACCTGAGCGTTGGCTTAACCAAGCATGGCTAAAGCTGGAACAGTAGCAAGAAAAGATTGCAATTTTCTCCAAACTGTGAACAAAAGACCTGAACGCCGGCAAAAAGCAATGAATCCTCTTCATTCACCGAAACCAACTAAGTGGTAACAAATTGTGAGTTTCCAGTTGGAGACAATCGGGCAGGAATAATTATGCAGGATGCTAAAGGCTGATTTAACCCTTTCTTCCTCCATTTCTGGGAGGCATCACAGGGAGAACAGTCCTGAGCACACCCATACAACCAATTCACTTTCCCACAGAAGGTTCACCCTGCTGAGGAAGCAGGTTCCCACAGATAAAAGATGGGATCTCAAGACAAATTCAGGCTACATGGGGCCTGCCCATGTTTTTCTGGTGGCAGGGAGAAGGTGTTATGACTTAAGCAGGTACCCATCTGAGATATTTCAAATAAATGAAAGAGCTGAAGTTTCTTAATCAAGCCCAGAGCACTGGAAAGAACAATAGAGGCTGTAGCCTTTTCTTCCTCTAACATTTCAATCCTTCATTATTTAAGAGCAGCTTGGTGGGAAGTGTAGTCCTTAGGCCAAAAATAACCCCAAACCAATAAAAAATTAAAAAAAACAAAAATGTACTCAGAGATGGCACAGGATGATTTCAAAACCTTTTGTTTCAGATTATATTGAAGCACTGGGGAGGTATCCCACAAGTCTTTTGAGATGCTGTTGGATTTCACATTGAAATGTTACATTATCAGCTCCTTGTTTGGGTTTAGCAAGGAGTACAGATAAGAAGAGTTTTTTAAAGCACTTTTTTCTGAGTCATTTTGTTTACAAGCCAATTTTTTCGCATGCATCTCTGTGAAAGCACATTTGTTTTGACCCACCCTCCACGGCCTCGCAGAGAGGGGGAAATGGTGAAATTATTCGCAAACGAGAATCATCTTCACATCCAGAGACTGCAGAAGAGGCAGAGCAGAAATTGCCAATCCCAATAGAAATTGCTCAGCATAGGCATGTAATTAAATTTCTCACTGAAACAACAAAAAACCCCAACACCATTTGAAACATGAGAGACCTGAGCTTAAAACTTTGGCCAAAAGCTACATAAAGTCAGGCCTCTGAATTATTTCCTGTATCGTGGCATTGACATGGATTGAGCTGCAGGGGTTCTGAATCCCAGAATCCCTGAGACTGGAAAAGTCCAGCCTGTGTCTGATCCCCACCTTGTCACCAGCCCAGAGCACTGAGTGCCACGTCCAGGCCTTCCTTAGACACCTCCAGGGATGGGCACTCCAAACCTGCCTGGGCAGCTCCAATGTTTAACAACATTTCCATGAAGAAATTCTCCTGATGACAAACCCAAAGACTTTGCTTAGTTTCCTTTACTTATTTCTTTCTCTTCCCTAAGGTGTCCTCAACAGAACTCTGGCACTGCTTCCCTTTCAAACTCAGGGAGAATTGTTTGATCTTGGATTTAAGGAGAATCTATAAAGCAGCATTGGTGCATTATTATACTGGGTGTAATAATAGAATCATTGCAAGATAATTATACTGCAATAACATTATATTATTATAACAGCAATATAGCAATGCTATAATAACATAATACTATACATAATACTGTATAATAATAAAAATATATCCTAAGATTACACCCTTTAGTAATAATAAAATAATTACAAGATTAAATGCCTGCAGGGAAAAAAAACTTGTTGATACACCACCCTGCAAACCCTCCTTGCACAAGTAAAAGCCCAGTTCTTCCCAAATTCCCACTTCTGGCACTATTACTTTCTTATCCTCCTGTAGTACAGACCCAGGTGTTATTCACACCTTTAATTCACAGAGGTGATTTATTAGGAGATCTACTGGAATGCACTTGCCAAGGGAGGATGGGGAATTTACTTTTTCCTGATTATGGCCCATTCTTTAAGAGCTCAGTAAATATTTTCCTCATCCCTTTAACACACATTTGAAGGATAAACAACCCAAAGGAGGGAAATCAGTCAGATTAAAAAAAAAAAAAAGCCATGCAGGTTTCCATCAGCCTAAGTGTATATTTTGGCAACAAACAAAACAGATTGCAAGAATTTCCAAAAGACAAATGCACAGATTTGGGGAAAATTTGTCTATTAGTCTGCTCAGTGCACAGGACAAGCAGCCTCCTCACTGAACTCCAGGATATATATGTGCACCTTCTATATATAAAGGATTATAAATAAAGAAAACAAGGGGCTTGCTGTTATTTTAGATGAGATAAAGCCGAGCCCACCTTTGGTGTTTATATAATCTCAGTATTTTAGCACTTAACAACTTTCTCTCTTGCAGATGTGCGCGCATGGAAGCAAAGCCCAGCCTTGTCTTCAGGGTGTGGATTGGGAAGACAAAGCTGGGAACATCTCACTGAGGGGCCCAAGGACCAGGAAAAGGCATTTTCTGACCAAATATTGAAAAACAGCCTTTTACACCTGCCCTCATCCTCTTTTTCAGGCCAGCATTTACACACACACACACAGAACAGACTCACAGCTTCCACCCACCACACAAACTCGCCCCATTTCAGAAACTTTGTTTCAAAATAGAGATTAGCAGCAGCAAAACAAATTCTAACCAATCCTTTAATGATCTTAACCCCTTTTGAATCCTCCCTACAGGATTTATGCTCGTTATTCTGCATGATACTCCCCACAAAAGCCAAGCCTGCCTCCTTCACACCCGGGCTGGAGCAGCACTCCTGCTCTCTGATCCTCTTCTCAGCTTTTATCAAACTCTAACACTTTTTGAAGCCAAAAGCACTTTGGTCTAAAGACGTAAATTACATGCAGATATTGGCATAATCTTTCTTTTTATACTAATTAAAAATAATCAAGTGCTACCTTCATTCTGACCATTGAAAAATTGTGGTGAGGGTTTCAAAGTGGGGTGTTTTGATTCTTTATTTGTTCCATCAAATCCAGAAGATTTCTGGTGCAAGGAACCAGGATCAAAGAACACCAAATCATCTGCTTGGTTGCAATCTCCATCAGAATTTTATTTCCTCAAAGCACAGGAACACTTTATAACGTCACAAAACCTTACGCATGGACCCTAATGAACAAAGTCCTGGAAACCTCACATGAAACCCTCTGTGTCAGCCTCAAGTAGTAGCAGCAACATGCCTAAAATAAAAACTCAGGTTTAAACAGCAGTTCTTGACCCTTGGGTCTAAGCAGATGAGCAACATCCATCCATCAATCGCTCAGAATTGTTGTCATCCTCTACTCATATGCTTTCCATAAATCCCTGCTGAATCCAATGCAGCTGTGCTGTTGGAAACATAAACCTGGAGTAACCACCACCCAAACTCAACTACTCCCCAGCTCACCCTGTCCTTTTGCCCCACTTGCCCAAGATAATCTCCTTTCAATAGGCCATCGCCGAGGGTTAACAAAGCTCTTGTTACCTTCTGTGGGAATTTCAGCCCCAAAGTGTTTAGGAGCTTAAAAACCAGAAGGCAAACAAGCCTAACATTCACCACAGAGCTTGTAGCAGCCAGCAGGATTTACCATGGGTATTAAGGAGATTGTGGTGTGCATATGCCAACACCACGGCCCGCCGCCATCCCGCTGCTCCCACCACGCTCCAGCCACCCCTCCAGCGCCGCAGGACTCGGAGCTGCAGCTCCCTTTGTTTCCGTTTCGTGCAAGAAAAAACTTGAGTTACTAAAATATCCCCCTCTCTCTCTCCTTTTTTTCTTTTTTTTTTTTTTTTGCTATATTAGGTTGACACGTCGGTGTCAGAGCGAACCCTCCCGCTCTCCAGATGCTCCGCCCGCTCCCGCAGCACGCGCTGCGGAGGGGAAGGTGGCAGGGAGCCAGCTGGAGCGCTCATCCTGACAACATATTTTTGCAGATTATGCAAAAGCGGCAACATTTAGCTTTAGAGGAACATCACAGCTGTTCCCCTTCCCCTGTCAATCCCAGGCTCAAACCCGCAACAGGTTTCATTTAGGAAGGGCCAAAAGTGCTCCCAAAGCGGCGCTTTCCGCACGCGCGGCCACGCATGGGGAACGTGAGAAGTTGAAGAGCCACCCTTCAAGGACAGAACCAACTCTCCCAGCCAGCAGAGATATCACAGGCTGCCAGGAAGGAACCAGAACAGAAAACTGATCTTTGTCATCACTTTAGGTGCTTGTGCCAGATTTACTTCTTGATGAATTATTAAAAAAAAAAAAAAAATTAAAAAAATACAGTATCAGGCAGATTTCATTCATTCATAGTTGTACAAATGCTCAGAGCCCAGAAGGCTCCTGCTCTAACAGAGAGGCTGAAATCGAGGAGTCCTTCAACCACAGAGGTACCTCCCTGGCTCTGGCCAAGCTGAATGAGGCTCCCAAAGAGCACAGGAACACTCTAGAGACAGAAATCAGACTGAAACTCCCATTAACAGAGTCAGGGTGACTCAACAACGCACATTTAAGAGGATATTTTGATTTTAAAACTGGAGCGAGCATTGCACTTGCTGATACACAAACTATTACAATGCTCCAGTCATCCATAACCTGTAAACTCTTTGGTTCATGGCTCATTTTGGACCAAATGCCTTCACATGGTGCTAAAACCAGATTTTTGTCCATCAGCAGGAGGCTCATCTACTTATTAATGCATTGCTCCTAACAGCAGTACATGATGATTTTTCTAACATATTTCTAAAGGCCCATATGGGGAAAATAACTTGTGAAAAACTTGAATATTAAGCCCATAAATAAAATTAAACTTGACATCTTATTGCACGATAAACCAAATGGAGGTGACACTGAATGTGTAGGTGTGCTCAAAGGGAACAGAGATGCAACAGAACAAGCTGCATTCAAAGTCTCAAGATTTCTCCAAACACCCTTTAAGATAAGCGAAAAATTTCTGCCCCAGATTAAGACAGTTCCTATGGTAACTTTTCCCCCTGTATAAAACCTATAGAGCTTCCTGTACAGAAAGAAAAATGAGAGCCCCCACAGAAGACCAAAAAATTAAATTACTGTGAAAACTGTAGATAAAAGTGAGATCAGAGCCTCAGTTTCCTTAGGTTTTAACCTGTTTTCTTCAGTGTGGCTTCACACCAGGAGTTTATTTACACAATTTGTGGCAAAGGAACGTGGGGCTGGGTCCTGCCGTGGTGCCTCTGCTCAGCTCAGGCTCTGCAGCCATTCCTGCTGACACAGCTGAGACTCCATTCCTCCCATTGATTATTTTTTACTGTCCATTAGTGCCATTTCTGGATTTCTGACACAAACTACAACCAGGTCCCAGGTTTATGGCATCTTACAGTGCTCCACTGCCATGAGGGACAAGACCACTGAAAGGCAGAGGACTGTGCATAAAATCATTAAACCAGAGCAAACCTTCACTGATTTTTTATCTTATTTTTGTTACGATCTACCAAGAGACCTGTGAAAAAAGTATGAGCTATTGAAAGACTAAAAAATGTTGAAGGACTTGAAGCTCTGTGGCAAACTTCTTTCAGTGAACTGCAGAACAGGAAGGGCAATCACAGCCTCCTGTGTAATTCTAGAAAACCTTTGGTCACGACTTTTTTCTCTAATAAGGAGTTTATTCCATGGTTGATTGTTCCTGGCAGCCAGAAGGTGATGGTTGCTCTAGAGAAACTGCTGATAAATCTGAACCAGATGCTTTTTAAGGTCCCTTCCAACCAACACCACCCCATGAAGAAAAGCCAGTGACCAGGGATGAGCTGTGCTCACGTGATAACCTTGACACAGGGCAAGGCTGGACTCACAGGAAACGCCACATCCTTTTTTAGGTGCCTTTTAAACACTATTTAGGTTTGATCACATTGGTCTAGGCAAGCCCAGGGTTTGTCAGGTGGTACAATGAGGCAGAGCTGTTCCTGCTCCTGCATTACAGCTACATTTGCCATTCCACAAAACACATCCAACCCCACTCAGTGGAAAGAGGGCTACCTGAAAAGCTGGAAAGTTAAACTTCAGTTCTCCTAAGTTCTTCAGTTCATCTCTCTAAGATGTTTGAAGAGAGCAGAAGGGGTGGCTGTGAAATGGAGCAACAGATGGGAGGAAGATGGGGCTGCACAAAGGTTTGGTTTAAGTTGTAAATTTGCAGGATTACTGGTGTCCCCACTCCATGTATCAAGGCAGAGCATTGCCAACAGCTGCATTTGATGGGCAAAGGGAGCAATGAATTTCTTATCACAGAGAGACGTGAGTTCTCGGATCTAATCTTCACTGATATTGGCACAGAATTTTCACAGCTTCTTCATCTACTCATATTGAAGTCAGTTTTAAAATAATACAGGAAAATTTATTTTTATTAGAGGCTGTGAGCCTGGTTGTCCGCTCCAGTTTGCCCAGCAATGGACATCCAGAAAAGGTGGAGTTCAGAGCCAAACATCAGCACTGATATCCAGTGCAGGTAATGTCAAATTCTTCCTATGAGGCACAAAAAGGCACCAGGCTGGAAATCTTGTGCTGAATAAACATGTCACTTCAACAGCAGCGAGCATGAAACACCAGCCTGGCTCTGCACATTTCTAATACGTGTCAAGGTGTGTTAAAGGGCTCAGTGCAATGATTTTCAAAGGGCTGACATCAAGCACCAGGAAAAAAACCATCTCTTCCCTTTATTCATTAAAATACAGCCAGGACTGAAACACCCCATGAAGGGATTTGAGGGGTTAAATTGTTATTTCTGCTCAAATGTGTTGCAAAAGGCATTTGAAGAGGCTGTTGTGTGAAAGGAATGGAGGTGGTCTTTTTTTTTTTTTTTTTTAATTGAGAGTTAGAACTAAAAATTCCCATATACTCTCACTTCCCTTTAGAGGTCTGCTGGGCTTGGCTTATTCCTCTGCTTTGATATGCAAATGGGCAGCTTGCTTTCCTGCAGGGGACACTGGCTGGGGGCCAAGGAACACAGAGGAGATGTCCTGTCAGGAGAGCAGCCCGGCCACCTCGAACGCTCCTTGGGCAGCGCCGGAGCCAAGCTTGTGCTTTGGCTTCAAAATAAAATACCTTTGTTAATAGTTTCTCCTTCCAATATAAATGTTTATGTATTTACCCTTCAAGTAATCTCTGCTGGCCAATGGCAGGAGCATAACAGTTGAGCTGTTCCTTTCAGGCCAGAGTGGTGCTAAACTCAGATTCCCCTTTGAAGATGCTCTTTAAGCTGCCCTTCATTTAAATCATAGAATATGGATTATTTAAGGAACATTTAA
The DNA here is from genome assembly GCF_009650955.1 of Corvus moneduloides. Taxonomy (NCBI): domain Eukaryota; kingdom Metazoa; phylum Chordata; class Aves; order Passeriformes; family Corvidae; genus Corvus; species Corvus moneduloides. The sequence goes on along the minus strand of NC_045489.1, from coordinate 4,910,867 downwards.
ACCATCCAGCTGCAGTGAACAGCCATATTTTTAGAAATGTGATAAATTTATTTCTACTGGGCAGTTTTCTCATCACTCTTCTATCTGGCCCATTTTGGGGGGCATGGTACAAGGGAGACCCCATTTAGTTTCTGTGTCCTGGTCCCTTTAAGTTCCACTCTCTCACTTTCTTGTTTTTCTGCCTTTTCTTTTAACTGACATAATGGAATACCTATAAAAAAAGATTAAATGGGACCATAAAGTTTTATTAATGCCTTACATCACTGATATCGTCTCTGTATTGATAGTTCCACTTCCATTATTGCTACTTAGGCATTTAATTAGTGATTCATACAGTATGTTGTAAACTACAGTATTAGCGTTAACCATCTATATAAAAGCCCTCATTATGTAAAAACTCTTCCCGATATCATAATTGGAGTATAGTTATCCACTTTAACTGACTTGAATTAGATTATTATAGATTAATTTATAAAAAGTTACTTGTAAAGGACATTGAAGATCATGGAATATTAAGAGTGGAACTTCATTACAATAAAATGGACTTCAAGAACAATGGCACTGTCTGAGTTTTATATAAATCCATTACAATCTTCTGGTAATATGAACAATAACTGTGTTATCTGGCAACTCAGTGATACTTAAGGATGGAAAGACAGAAGGTAAAAAAAGAAGTGCGCAGAATTAAAGGGAGGACGTGCTCTTAAATCCTGGATAAAGCAGCAGAGAGATTAATTGCTCTTTGCAGAGGAAATTTGGGTAAGAGCATAAGCTATAACAGATGCCTCACGTGGAAGAAGTGCGTGGGAATCTGTATTGTCCAGAGATTGATGGTTAAATATCAGAATCATCTAAGATTAATATGAACTCTTAAGAAACCTTTGATCCAAATGGAGTTGTTATTAGATCACCGTAAAAAAGAACAGAATTTGGGCCACCTCTCCAAAAAGCTATTCATATTTTCATCTTTCTTCTCTCCGCTGTCCCCATCTACATAATTCCACGCAGCTCCTGAAATTAAATGGTCTGATGCCCAATTTGCTGACCTGGCAAAGGAAGTGCTGAGCTCAGGCTGCAGTTCGGCCCCGGTGTAAGGGAAGATGCTGAAGTTCCTGTAAATGGGGTCTTGCCACACATAACCTCCACATGCCACTGGATCCCTCCTGGTGAGCAGGGGATGCAGAACCTGTTTTTCTGCCCCAGCTCCGTACTTCATCCTTTATGTCCAAGCCATCCACTCTTTGCCAAAGCCAAGAGATGAGCAGATACCTCTCTGCTCTTTGCTGCTGAGAGATTCCCCCTTCCTATGGGATTTCTTAGAGAATCTTCTCTACTGGCTTTATAGAGGCTTGGCACCATCAAGCCCAGTGTGAGCTTGGAATTTGTGGCCTCATTTCTCTGCAGTCATCCCAGGCTTTGGGGCGGGCAGAGTCACTTTTCCTCTGCAGTTTTGTCCTTTTCAGAAGGATTTCACTTTTCCTGACAGACAACACATTCAATAACACTCTCTCAAATATCCCAAGTCCATTTTTATGTGGTTGAGTATTTGCTTGCCTCCCAAAGAGGAGGTCTTCCCCCTGTTTCAGATTTAATAGGCACAACATGCCATGGGACAGCAATACCCCATTTGCCACCTGGATATTTGCAGGGTCCCTGAATGGCCAGGCTGTATTTCCTCTGGGATGCAGGAATTCCAGGAGTCCTTTCACTGAGCAAATCAACCAGCCTCTCTACCACCTGTCAGGTGAAGTTGATGGTCAGTAGGAAATTTCCTTCAGCACACACCTGCCCCAAATGGGCCAAGAGAAGCCTGTCAAAGCTATCACCCCTCTGCACTGATTTCCCATATAATGCAGAGTCATGTCAGAGGCTCAGACTACAGCTTTTATCTGGCTGTGGACCATCATGCACCTAAAAAAAGATTAATATGTAAAGGATGTCAAATAACTCCTTTCCCTGGCACAGTGAGATTTTCTAGATGTACCCCTGTGGGACACAACTTCCTTGGGAGCTGCTTCAGGAGGAAAGCTCATGGGGGAAAGCTCCAAGGGAGAAGATGAAAGACAGAAATCATCACTTTACAGTCACAGAACCAGACATGGTTCTTCAACATCAACCTTCATACCCACACACCAAGGGGTACCCCCCGAGTGAAACCTCGGAGGTGTCTGTATGGCTCTTGCTGCAGGAGAAATAAGTCCTCCAGTGTTTGGGGGCGTGGTTCCAGAGGTTAATGCGCAGCTGGAACAGGACCAAACAATGCTAACAAGGGCAGTGAGGAGAAGGGACTCGGCTGCAAGAGCACTTGCCATCTCAGGCCACTCCAGAGCTCTAATTAATTAATTTCCAACACTCATTTCCCTGCTCAACAGCACCATCTCTCCTTCTGCCTGTGGCCAGGTTGACTAAAGGCACTTCCATTACATCCCACCTCTATTAAAGCTGGTTTAGGTCACATTTTTTCTGTCTCTCACACACCTCAACCCCCAAAATTTTGTTTTAATTAAACTAATCTGACATCCTTTCCCAGCTCCCTCCTTGCTCTTTATTTCCCTTTTCTTCAACTATTCCAAACCCTTATATTTTTTAAAAACCTTAGTGCACTACAGAGAGTAGAATCCAGCTCTGCCTGCCCATACTGTTTCTTGCAGTCTCTCTCTGGCCATAAATTTTGTAGGAGAGCAATAGAATGCAAAACACATTAGCAGTAATGCGCCGAAATCCCTGTGCTACAGGGTAAATAGGAAATGGAACAGCACATTTACAATTTTGGCCAGCAAAGTACCAGCACTATTCATTGATCTCATTAAAGACCAATCTACATTCAGGGAAGAATAAGATTGATGAGCTGTTAGACTCTTTAAACACAAAAAAAAGTTACCAGCTACATGCATGTGTAAACAGCCCAAAGAGACGCACGAGGGGCTCTCTGCTCCTCCAGCCTAATGGCAATAATCACTGGGTAAAGGACGTGGAGCCTCCTGCCATTCCAAGAATTGCATGTGAACCTGCTCTGCCACTTTAGAATAAGCAGGAAAAAAAGTGATATATTGAAGTTTGATTTATCCTGGAAATTTAATATTTCGTTTAATTCTTATTTTATTGTAAAAGGAAAGGAGAAAAATACTTTCCTTTAGATATTTCTCATCTCTCACTAAGCATAAACAGGTTTAACTGCTGCACCTTCACCCACACTCAACCCAGACATTACAGGTGCCTCTTCCTAGGATCCTGAATTGTTATCCCAGTTCTGCCTCAGCCTTCACTCCCTTTGGAAAATGTTTTTTTTTTTTTCCCCTCTAATCTCAAGTTTCCCCAACTGAAAAATAGAAATGCTGATACTTGCACAGCTTTGGAGCCCAGAGATGTAAAGCACTCCATTGGTGCAAGGTATTACTGTGTTGATGATGATGAAATAAGCTTTCATACACCACTAAATTATTCAGGAACATCTACTTTGGTTTCACCCCTGGCACTCCCAGAATGCACCTCCAGTGCCATTACTCTGCAGGGAACAGCAGTGGTGAGTAAATGCCTATGAAACTCATATATTAACCTCACTTGGTGGCTGGAATATTCATTTCTTTTTGAGTCATTTCAAGCAAGAAAGGAAAATCTTCACTCTTGGAAATCATCTTTAGCTGACACATTAAGGAGCAGAGCTGAACAAATAATTTCCAGTGAATAATGGGATGAATTTATTTTCTTTTTCTCTGTCCCCAAGCAGACTGGGATTTCCTCAAATGTATTTGTTATTCAAATGTATTCCACAACTATCCTTTGCAGTGTTTTTCTTCTGTGTTTATCGTGCCTGAATGTGCTTAATATCCTTCTTTCCTTCTGCTTTCAGCTCTGGGGCTTTTCTGGGGTTTTTGGGGAGCAGAGTGTGGGGGATTGCTTTCATTGATCATCCAGGTGTATTAAAGGGATGTGAAAACATCTGATTTGCAATGTCCTGACATAGTAAAAAGGTATGACGGCTGGATGTGCCTGTCCAAACCCACTGCCCAGACCTCCCTGGAGAATTCACCAGGTTTTTGGGGGGATTTTGAGTGCCCTCTGTGTCTGGCACATAAAGGAGCAGGTGAGACACAACGTGTGTCCAACGTGCTGCCCAGGAGCTGCTCCTCACCCATCACCTGACGTGCAGCAGAGCCCTGCAACTCCAACCACCCGAGCACAGACTCTGTGACAGAAGGAGAGGAACTGCTGAGGATTTTTTTCTCAGTTTGGACAGCCTCTTAATGTGTTAAGAGAGACATCTTGTCAAGGATATTTTCAGTTTTGTCGTTTGCTTTATCCCAAGCTATGGAGTTGGCACATTTCGGAGCCATCCTAATGTATTAGCAAAAGTATGGCCTTGGCTGTTATCCTTAACTCTGCTGTAAACCTGGCACAGGACTCTTCCCTTTTCCTGCTGTAAGTTTTGCTCCATAAAAGGTGGATTATATCACTTTTTGAGAGCTCTTCCAAGACCCCCTGACCCAGGTATTACAGTCATTTATAGGTACAGAGCTAAAGAAGACACTTCCCAGCAACGAGTGCCCAGAGATGTATTTCCTGAGTTCAGAGAGTAAATCAAAGCTGGAGCTTGTACATTCCTGCTTAAGAAAAGTCTGAGCACATACTGCATATTTTAGATGATTTTAGTACCCTCTGATATGTCCCATGGTGGCTCCCCTCCATACCCAGAAATATTTGAAGCACAGGCTTACATGTTTTCTTACTGTGACTTTGCTACTGAGCAGCCTGGCCATACAAAGGGAAATAAAGCAGCTAATCAATACTCTGGGATTGTGATATATTAACAGGCATCCCCAACCATTAGCTGAGAATTACCCATTAACAGATTAATAAGCAAGGAACAGCTGGAAAAAATACGTTGTTATTGCTTGTGAGGCAGTGGTTTTTTTCCCCCTACAGCTTAATTCAAAATAAGCAGCCAAATTTCAAGAAACTCAGAGGTCCCTTCTTCCAGAAAACTTTTTCTGCCTTTAATTACATCAGCATATTCTCAAGAACCACCCCTACCAGAACCAATCCTTGGCAAAAATTGCCTCTTCAGTGACTGGAATTGAAACAATTCCATTATTTAACTGAAAAAAGGATATTTTCAGGCAGTTGCTGGCCCATGCTCAGGGCAGTCTCCCTTCCCTATGCGCTGCCGGAGAGGCCAGGTCTGGTTCTGTGAAAACTGACACTTTGTACAGGCTATGCCATTCTTATCCTGACATTCCTTTCCATTTCTTAAAAATTACATGCCATCAAGTTTAACACCACAGTTCGGAGTGTCATCGAGCCATTTCTAACCAAGAAGCCACACAGAAATATTTGGGGAGTTCCAAACCTGTCCTATTTCACGTGCCCCACCCTTAACAGGCACCCAACACCCGCATGAGAAACTGTGTGAAACATCATTTTTATAACAATTTTCCAAAAATATTTCCCTATTGAAATAAACAGAGACTTCAGTGACTCCTTTCTGCCTTTCTTCCCAGCCTCCACACCTCCCAAAGCCCGGGGAGTGGGAAGGAAATGTTTCTTTCAGCGAGATGCTTGTACCCCTCGCCTTTGAATTCTTAAAAGAAGAATATTGTTTCATACTCTTCCAAATCTGCTCTGCCTTCCCCAGCTCTCACCTTACCTTCTCTTCCTCCCTCTTCTTGATGACTATTTTCTTTCTTCCTCACTGTTTTTCTTTCCTCTCGTCTTCTCCTGCCTCTCCTGCTCTGGTTTCACCATCTGGTTCTGTTCTCCTTATCGCTCTCCTTCCCTCTGCCACAACCCGCGTTTCCCCCTCTCGCACCTTCCCCATCCTTGTTTCTCCTCTCCTTTCCACTCACTCCTTTCCTGTCTTATTTCCCCCAAGGTTTTCAAAGGGAAGCCCAGCCAGGGCCAGCTTTCCCTTCCTGCCTGCTGCTAATTGAGCAGTTCATGAATTCCCACTTCTGGTGGCGGCTTTGCAACTTTCCAGTTTGCCGTTCAACGAGACGGGGACAGCACAAGACAAATCTCAACCAGAAAATTATCCTGGAGGCTGAAAGTCACAGTTCCCACTTGGGTTTATTTTATTTTAGCACTTTCTTTTTAAAATTTCTTTACCATCTTCTCTGCTTCTTAAACAGGCGAGTTGGACTTTAATATACAGTTAAAAAATTCTTACCAAGAACCTTTATACGTTTTCAAGGCTGAAGCAACAAGTAACTAAATTGGGAGCCTTTTTGTTTCCTTATCGAGCAAATCTGTTCCTGAATGCTAACAAGCAGGTCTTTATATACTTTGTCCACTTGATAATAGACTAATAATCTTATCATGATGTTTTCTTGAACTTGAACTAGGTGTACAAAGTTAAGGCTGGAAATGTGGGAAATTACTAAATTATATAACGTGGCAGAGATATTACAAGGAATTTCTTATATTTCGCAGCGAAATATTGCCAATTATTGTAGCTGTCAATTTAACAATAGGCTTATTCACTATGGTGTTTGATTAATGTGAAATTATTCAGTTGGCTACCTTGTAGTTGGCCTATTTTTGTGTCCAATTAGTATGCTAATAATGGTAATTATGTTCTATACTGCATGTCTCATCACCTAGAGGGTTTTTAAAATGATAAAATAATGAGAATAAACAAGCTGATGCTGACATTCACTGGGCCATTCTAATTACTTACTGAGAGCACACTGGGGAATCAACACTCAACCAAAGAAAATGATTCTTGCTTACTTTGTTAAAACTACTCTTTTCAAAGAGCATTAATAGTTTGCTGCTGTTTTCTTTATTACAAGGGACTGCACTATTTTCCCTTTTATTTGCCCTGTTAATGTACAGTACCAGGAAAAAAGGAAAAAAAAGATAATTTGATTATGTTTGACTGAAGCGATAACTGTTTGCAGGGGGTGTCAGAAAAAACAAATAACTGTAATTGCTGAATTATACACCTTTGTAATGGCTCCCATTTATTTCTTGGCTGCGTGATAAACATACCATCACCTTTCTCACCACGGGAACGGGGCGTTTTTCCAGTGTGCTGGGCGTGCTGTGGGATGGAGAGCTGCCAGGGATATACCCGCGGGTGGGATGCCCGCGGCAGCCGGACCCGCTGCCTCCGCCTTCCCTCCATCCTCTTCCCCACACTTACACACCCCTCAGGGTTTGGGGCTTTTTGGTTATTTGGAAAGATTATGCCCTACAATTTTTTTCTGATAAAAGCTTCTGCAGTGCATAAGGAATGTTATCAATAAATAATAAATAGTAGCACATACTCTTGTTTATAGGCTCAGCTTTAAAACAGTGCCTGGCACCTTGTGAACAAACACACAGAGTTTGAAAACCCCTGCCATTCCTTAGTCCTCTCCTTTATCCAGCAGTAACAGCATCCCTACTCACTGGCTGCTCCAGAAACACCGGCTGAGCATGGGGCTCAGACATCTGTTGCACTGACACCGGAATAAAGAGTCAGGATTTTCCAGCTTCAGCACAAAAGAAAACAGAGCCAGGCACAGAGGGTAAAGCTGAGCCGAGCGTGTGGGAATTCTGAATCCTTCATAGAGCATTTTGAGATTCATGCACAGCTCTATTTTTTTTTAATTGAATTCAAGTGATAAATGATATAAAAGGAACAAATATGATAAAAGGAAAAATATTATTTGAAAAGTTTCTATGCCAGGTACAAGGGAAGCTGTACAAAAATTTAGGATGTTGGGAAAAAAATGCAAGGAAGTTGCAGACCCGAGGCAGACAGTTGGTCAGGTATGCCCTAACCCTCAGATTAATTGATTGTGCAGAAGAGGGGTACTGAAATACCTCCAAGCTTTAGAATCCAGGCTGCCTTGGGAAGCCTATTTAAAACTATGAGCTGTGATTAAAAAGATTGTTTGAATGGAAATCCCTACAAAGACAGTATAAAGGAAAAAACCCTCCATTATAGCAACACTGTGTGTTTATATGGATGCTAATATTTTACTCCACATACAACCAAGCTCCAGGACAATCCATCATAAAGCTGTGCTGGGGGATGGCTGGAAATGCTGTTCACCAACATGGAGCAGGGGCTGGTTTTAATAAAGGATGTAATACGTGACATGTTAACAGGGAGTCATTTGTGCACCATGTATTGGTTACTCCTGTCCTGTCATTTTGAATTATGTCTCAATAGATCTCACTTGCTAAAGGAACCAACTACCAGCAAACAAAAAGTTACTGTAACCCAGGAAAAACAACAAAAAAATATTGAGATAAGGAATTCCAAAAGACTTTTTCTTTGCACCAGAACATATATGCAACTTCGAAATACAGTTGAAGTGCCAAGCAGAAAATCCCTGGATGTGCCTGCTCCCCTTTCCCACCTCCTCCCACACCAGCAGCAAAATCTTACCCTCATCTCGTGGACTATGAGCTTAAATTTCTGTTTGGTGAATAATCTCCAGTGTTTATTTTCCACCTCACTGTACTGGTGTTTATGCAGACAGGGAGAGTTTGAAGAGGCTCAGGAATATTTGGAATTGCTGTTTGAACTCCGCAGCGTTCCCGCCGATGCGGGAAGTCTCCCTGTCACCTCCTAATTATTTTGGACATAACTTTTTTTTAATTTCAGAATAGCAAGCTACTGCAGGGAAGGGGAAACAACTGGGAATTTATTTGAGATCAGTGTTTATTTGTGCCTTTTGTGTGTCAGGGAGATCACCAGCAGTATTTATGCTGCAAATTGCTAAGAAATGATCCCTTTAATAATTCTCGAGACAAATTCTGAGCGACAGCTTCACTCCGAGGTGTGTGGAAAGAGTTCAGGGTGGAGAGTTTGAGTCACCAGTGCCCAAGATAAATTCATCAGCCTCGTGGCAAATATATTCCATAATCTTAAGCTGTTTTTAAAAGCAAGACTGAAGGAGCAAGGAGGTAATTTAGAAGTGAAAGCTGGTAGTGCAGGAGCTAATAATTAACTGCTGTACAAAGGTGATCTGGATCAACTCATCTGTAAATCCTGGAACTTTTACTAAGAGTTGTTATAAATGACAAATTATGCCACGCTGCAGATACCTTCTACTTGATACCCTCAGCAATTACCACCTCACAGTAAATTCTAGGCTGATATCTTTGATTTAGCATGGAATTTAGCACTATATTCATCATTAGCCTTGTAAGTTTTTCCCAAATTAATTAGCCATTAGCATGAACAAATAAGTACAACCAAGTATTAATAAACGAACATGCATTTGTAGATAATGCTTATATGGACATAATTTATATAAACATTCTTACAGTGTGTGCATCTTTGAGGAACAGTGGGAAAATCATAAGCAAGGAAAATTCTGCTCCAAATCTCCAGGTTTCACTGCAAAGGTGAACCATTAATGATTTGTAGGTATCCTGGATTATATTGTTCAATAGGCACGGTGTCAGAAAGCTGGGGACTTTTACAGACGGGTTGGAATCTGATAAAGAAAAATACAGAGAATGTGAACTTGGTAGTTCTGAGACTTCAGATCTCAGTAGCTACAGGAGATCGATCTGTAAAATCCAGATTGCTATCTTGGCATTGGCTGCTGCTATAAATTAGGGATTTTCAAATACTAGCTAGAAAAAGTAGCTGATATTTCTCACAAGTGCTTTACTGATAACTATTTGCTAAAACTTCATAGAGGGAAGAGGAAAACTGCCTGATTTTTTCTTCCACCCTGAAAGAATTAAGAGGGAAAAAATGTATTTTTCTCTTTGTGTTTGCTGAGCACTGCCTGGTGAATTATCTCAGAGCCGTATTTTCTTTTTGTTACCCAAGGGTGAGGTTTGGAGGGCTTTTATTACTTACTTAAATTTGCATTGCTGTTAGCAGTTGAACTTCTGAGTACTTTTACAACTAAGACAAGCCCCTCCATATCTTCCTGCGAGTCTGCTCCCTGTTAACAATTTCCCTGAAGTAAAAATATGGGGGATTCCAAAGGGGAAGGGGGGAGAAGGGAAAAAACAGTTTGGAAAATGACATAAGCAGCTGACAGTGCACACAGCAAAGCTTGAGAGGAGAATTTACCTACAGACCATCACTGCCTGCCATGACTGCCTTAAACCAGGGCACGATTTAACTAATTCTTCCCAAAACAAGGTAGCCACCCACCTTTTAAATCCCTCGTTCTCTTTAGAAGGGATGTTTTGGGATGAATTAACCTTTGTTGCTGTTAGTGAACATCTCTGTTGGAGATAGAGGGAAATCACCTGAGTTTAGCACCCTCTCAGCTTTTCCAAATTGAACAGAGGTGTTAGAACAGAGCGAGTAGGAGACAATGTTTCCTCTGGGGCTTCTGCTCCCCTTCTGCATTAAAAATCAGAGGGGAGAAAAAACAGATTTCTTAATTTTTATCAGAATTTGGATGGAGCAGGACAACGAAGTAGAAAAAAAGGGATGTGACCCTCATCCCCTACAACCACCACCAGGAACTGCAGCCAGTCACGGAGACATTTATATTTTATGCCATTTTAAGCCTGGCCTCTCATGTATTTTTGCACTCTAACATCTGATTTCCCAGCACATGACATCAGCAAGAAGTGGAATAGATAAGTATCTTCCACCAAAACATAGTTCAGTGACCTAAATTACATATTCAGCAATGGGAACGCTGCGAGTCCTAAATCTCACCACCATCTCTCTGGGATCAAAGGCTGTTTCTGCTACAGCAGCACTTTTGGGATGAGGAGTGATCCCTTCCTGAACTCAGTCTCTCCTCTGCTTCCCAAGATCAGCCATAGCAGCATAATGGGAAAGGCAGTGCACATACAAATAAATTGCACAGAATCCATTAATTAACGTAGGTTACAGGCAAACTTTGGATGTTTTCTTGTGCAAGAGTAATGCAAACATCAGGGCATTATGTTTCTTCTCTGGGTTGGTTCCTTTAGAACTGTAATTAAATCATAAAACACACTTTTGAATATGTATTAATGTATAAATTCACTCCTGATTCATCTGAACCTATATTGCTCACTTCAAAATGTGCAGCATATTATTACAGTTAATCACTTAATTATTAGCTAGTGTTGGGTTTTTCTCCTTTCAAGTCTGAAGATGCAATGCACTAAAAATAACATTTTCAGTGGACGTGAAAGACAAGCTCCTGGCCTCCACTGACACCTCTGATATAAAGACACTGAATTCATCCACTAGGATTTTGGAAACCTTTAGTGCTGTCCCAGCCAACCAGGGGGTTTCTCATCTTTGCAATATGTCTGAGATACAGGAGGGGGTTTGGAGCTGTGTTGCTTCCCCTGCCCTGGTGATGGGCTTCGTGAATACCCCAGGACAAAAGGCTCCAGACTGACCAAAGCGGGCTTTCCCAGCCCAGCTCTGCAGTTTTTGGGCCACCAGGTCAATAAAACAGACTGAGGAATGTTGGCCACTCCCAACCTTAAGTCCCAGACTGATACCAAGCCGTGCTCTACAGGCGGACTCAGGGCAAAAGCCTCGTCAAGGAAACTGGGTAGGGCAAATTTGGGTTTGTTTTCATTTTAAGGCATATCTATTTCTAAGATCTTTCTGTCTGTTTGTCTCATTGGTTTCATTTTACAGGAAATACTTGGTCAATTAGGAAGTCTCCCATATTTTCATTCAGCCCCAAATTCTCTCCCCTCTCCCCATCCAAATCTGTGGTAATTAATTACACAGTTAAAACCTCAACTGCTCTTCCTTTGCTGGAGCCAGGCAGCGATTCCCACTACCCAGAGCTACTCCTAGACACCACTTCAGTGCCAGCAGCTCCAACCTATTCTTGGCTGGGAATTGCCTTGCCAGGGGAAGCTCCGGTCCCTGCAGCATCATCCCATCCTCCCTGCCAAAGTAATTGGGGCCAGGCAGGGAGTACCCAGCACTCAGAAACCTGGGACTGCACGTGCCACTGGAAAGAGAAAACAAAGTGTTGCAGCCATTAGTGAGTTGTCATTAATTGTTCTCCCGGCGAAGGAATGAATGAGGAATCTTGGAGGGAAGAATTCCCACCTTCTCCCAGTAATAATTATTTCTGCCAGCCTGACAAGACGTCTCAAACCAGGAAATCCACACAGAAGGGAACACTTCCCTGTTTTATGTGAGTGTTGTTTAGGCTTGGATGGCACTTCAAGCATGTGCTGTGGGTTCAGTGGGAGCTGCCAGGAGTTTTATTCCCTGGCAATTATTTCTCACACACAGCCCTTCTGACTTGGGATAAACAATTGGATAAAGACTCCTCTGCATTATAAAAAGCCCAATTCTCCACACTGACAGCCCTCAGATCCCTACAAACACCCTGTCCAGTTCAAAACAACCTCAAACTGAACAAGATACAGCAAAATAAGCAGAAATTCCATACAGAGCAGTTTAAGTTTTATAAACAACCACAATTTCTCCTCCTCGGTTTAACACAGAAGGATTTGTAACCCTCATTTTAGGGACTAGATAGAGAGCTTTTTTGGGGTTGGGAAAACCCTTCTCCCAAAGATTTGCAATTATTGTGGTTTATTGGATGGGAATGGTCCAGCTTTTGATAATTTTCTTGGAAGATGCTTATTTACAGATTGGTGCTGTGGCCCCAGCTGACCTCCACATGGGTTTTCCAAGGGCTCTCTCCATCAGCAAAGCACAAAGATCTACATGTGACACTTTATCTGGTTTTTGCTCCAACAAACAGGAAACACCAACTGCAAATAAATGCCAGCAGTAAAAAAACTCTGTAAAATACTGGGAAAAGACCTCTCCTCACCTAAATATTTCACATTAAAAAAAAAAAAATCAAATAGGAGGTGGAACCAATGGGTCAAAAGTGCAAAAATCTCACCTCTGAGCATCTGCTTGAGCAACCCCTGGACTGGGCAAGCAGGGAGATGATGTTTTATTATTTGTGGGCTGCTGTAAGTGGTGTTTCAGGGAGCTGCAGGCCCAAGGAAGGGCATCCAGCATCCGTGTGAAGGACGTGTGTTTACAGCTATATTGAATATTGATCTATGCATACTCCACTGGCAATAAACTTCTTAATATGTACTTGAAAATCCCAACTCATACATCCTTCCCGCGAAGGCTCAAGGGCAGGGGGAGGTCTGATTGCTCTGTGTAAGTGAAATTTCTTCGTGTGTCTCTTGAAGGAGTTAAACAGGGTGTGATACATGGTCTGCCCTGAGGAGGGGAGAGCCAAGAGCAATTCTGCAGGTTGGTAAAAGCTACAGCAGGAACTATTGTGCATTGCTGAAATTTAAAATGGATGCACAAAAATTTTTTTGAATTCACCTCTTATTCTGCAACTGTTTTAACAGCCACTGTGAGAAAAATAATTTTTAAAAAAGTCAAGAAACTACCAAAAAATAAAAAGAAATATCAAGTGTTTTGACTTGCAAGTGCATGAAGAGCCCACCTCAGCTTTATATTGATGTACAGGAAGCCTAAAGCAAATCCAAGAGGCTTTAATACCAGCTCTGCCACTACAGTTCAGAAGTTACTGTGTAACCAACTCTTCCTGCCATTCCTTGGCCCTGGGAATCAGCACTAATAAATGTCAAGAACAGGACTGACCAGCTTCCATCTCTTATCAAAGGGCAATGGATGTGGTGCCTTAGGTGTCACTTTGATGCGATTTTTCATCAAAAATAGTAAATTATGTAAAATCGTGTGCAGGTGACTCTTACTGCAGGGGATTTTACACCTGAAAAGGTTGAAGATATCAAAGTCTTGCAAGTAAATTCAGACATTTGTTTCCATACTGCCAAACTCCAGCCACATTTTACACTCTTATCCAGTAAAAGAAAGGGGGAATAAAGCTTATTTGCTTTCCAGTCCCCACTGCAGCATTCCTTGTAAGTTAGTAGCAATTGCATATCCACAAAAGGCAAGTATGACCCCAGGTATGAGACTAACAAGAAAAAAACCCTTAATTTATTGCATTGCCTCTTTTTCCATGTGGATCTTCCAAGAAACAACATAGAACAGACCAAAATTACACACACAGAGACTCTTGCTGACTTTCATTTCAAATTTGACATTATCCTCCTCACCACTGCTTTAGCACTAAGTTGCCACAAAATTCATTCAAATTGGTTTCCCAAAACTACTGTAGAAGCTGGGTCTGGGGGAGAGGAGCATCCAGCCAGAGACTCCCCTCTGGCAGTGCCCTGTCCTGTCCTCTTCCCAACTAAATCCACCTCTTACTCTCTGTGCTGCCCCTTTCCCCCAAACCAAACCAGGTTCCTGCACCACAGACCAGGAGCTGCATAACCTCCCCAAGCCAGATTTAGCATGAGAGATGCAACCTCCAGGCCAATTTCCAGGCTTCTGGTGACCTTTGAACAAGAAATGGAAGTAGGAACAAGCCAGGATGAATTCCGACATCCGGAGTTCCAGTGAATCCTACGGACGGATTCAACACTTCCTCCACCACTTCCGCTAAACTCTGCAGCTAAGCGTTATTGGGAGTTTGTTTCATCTTTCTCGATCACCTCCCAGAGCATTTCCACTTGACAAGAGCTGAATCCAAGCTTCAGGGTGCAGGATTTGGATGCCTTGGTCCATCACTTTTGGTCAGCATCCTACGAGTCACAGAAATATCGCAGGAAGAGGGGCTGGGACATCCCCAGGAACAATGTGTTCTGATATCCATGAGCATTAACTTTGGCACAGTTAATATTCCCTGTCTTTCCCAATTTTTATGCTTTCACAGTTTTTCCCTGCCTGTGACACCACTCCCAAATAGACTTGTTGGTGTTTTGGCTCGTGGGCAGTCCCACCTGACACAGCTTGGCACAGCCACAGCAAAAAGTGAAGTTTGTGAAGCACAATGTCAAAAATATGACTTTAGAGGGAACAGAATCTGTTCCTGGGAGTCACATCCTCCTGCCTTTTCTGAGGAGAAAACAGGAGAAAACAAATGCTGGGAAAACATGGAGAAAAACAGGATGCCTAATTCTTGCCTTAAAGCACCGTGTTTAGGTTGAGGTCAGCTCCAATGGCAGAACACAATGACGGAACAAGTTGACCTTCTCTGGCATAGACATGATTTCTCAAGCAAATTAACCTTTTTCTCACCTACAGACAGAACAACAAAAACAAAACAAACAACCCATAAATCAACCCGTAAACCTGTTATTTTAGAAAAGACAGAGTAGTGAAGTAAATTCTTCCAAAATGCCCTTACATCATTCATAGAGACAGAAAAACAATTACAAAGCAAATCAGATCCTCTCTTTAATTGATTGCGCTCAAGTTCTTTCCTCAAGTAGAAATGTTGCAAAAAAAAAATAAAGTAAAAATCAACGAGCATTTCAGTTCCAGGCATCAGTGAAAGCATAACTGCCACTGGATTGCTTTCCAGCAGTTTATACACTACAGGAAAGATTAAAACAGTCCTTGATAATCCCTTCCAAAAATGAACTTCGAAATGTTGCCTTGGATTATTACACAAACACAAGAGATCATTAAAAATGCAACATGGAGCTCTGGAGAAGGTCCTGTAGGTGTGCAGTTTTTGCTATTTGGGAGCTTAAAACTTCTCTTTTAGCAAGAAGAGGGACAGAAGGGTTAAAGGAAAGCAGCAGGTTTGAAAGAAACCAACCAAAACCCTCTCGTCACATCTGTCATCAACCCTGGCCATGCCCTACTGACACAGAGCTTCAGCAGGAGCTGGAATGATCCTCTTCCATGGTGGGGACAGCTCTGGAACCCCGGTAGACCTGGGCTAAATGAAGCAAAACCAAATTAAAGCCATGAGAAGCCTGTTTTTTCCACATTTAGCATTGAAAGCAAGGTCAACCCACGCTGATGAGGAGTGTTGCACTTGTTCAGTTATTAAGGATGTACTAACTCAAAGTTTTTGCCCTAAAGCTTTAGTTTGGTGACTTCAGCTTTCAGCTGTCACTGCCCCAGCACATCAGTCCAAACACCACGGAAAATATCCTCACACATGCCCTGAAAAAGTGTCATACTTGGACCTACACAGTGCTCCTCTGCTCCTGCTGCAGATTTTCCTGGGAAAAACCTTCACTCCTTAATGCAAACTCCACCTGTCACAGCACCTGCCCTGTGCTGGAAAGGCACGAAGATGAATTGCCCTGATTTTGGAGCTTATAACAGTGCAGTGCCACTGTTGTCACCTTCTAGGAGTGCCAGAGTTCAGCAATGGGGAAGAAAGAAAATGGATTGAAGTCAGAATTCTTCATCATTTGAGATCCTAGGAGTGTAAAAAGTTACAGCAACTTGCATCCTTAATTAGGGGTGTTTCTCTGGGAAGGCTGACATTCCCATCCCTCTGGCTGGGGGGGATACAGCTCTGGTGCCCAGAAAAGCAGCTCCTGACAAAACCAGCTCTTCCCCTCTTGGCCCTTCACTGCAAGTCAAAATAAAATTCTTATAATGACCTGTCCAGTCTCTTCCCATAACTTGCTCAAGAATTTGTTTTCATTTACGAATCCCTCTTTTTCCCAGGTGGGGCTTCTGGCCCCTTGTCTCACTCAAAACATTTCCAATTCTCTTGGCTTCTGCCTTGGACTTCTTGCTCTTATATTCCAGTTGAAACAAGGCAGGGATCTGGATTGAAACCCTGTTGAATCACCTGACACAAAGTGGTCTAATGGAAAGTGCAGCCAAACCCAGGAATACTTTTCCTGTGTCAAGTCCCCGATTGCAGCTCAGAGGGCACTTTGGCCAAGCTGGGTGTTGAACTAATGACTGAACAAATTCCTGGGCAAAAGCCACCAGAAAGTGCTAATCCTTCTCCTGGAGAAAGTTTATCATGCTGGGGTTAGGTTACAGCCATGGCAGAGAGACCAGATAAATCCTTTTAAATTATATTCCACTAAATGATTATCCATTAAGTGGAAGAGGTATCTTCTGCGCTAAAAGCTTTGCTACTCAATAGAACTAATGACAAATTAAAGCTGACCGTGTAAATAAGCAAGATGGGAGCTGATCTGATTTTGCACTTTACTGAAAAAAGTGACAGATTAATCAATTCAAATTCACTACAGAAATATTTATTGTGAGACCCAACAGTTACAATTAGAGCTTTCTCCCCCTCCAAACAAACACTTACTTGTGAAGAATACTTTTCCAGTTTGAGCAGAAAGCACGGGTTCTGAGTGCAAGTTTCCGCTTGAGATTAAATACCAAATAAATAAAAAGAGATTTAAGTTGCTTTCATTTAACGCAAGAAACATTCCTTCTTATTTTTGTCAGCTGCCTTTCTGGGAAAAAAGGCAGTAGGTGGAAGACAGAAAAAGCAATGAAGGTAAAGACATGTTTTCATGTTGCACTTTATAAAAATTTAACTACACCCAGATATATCTTTTACTGTGCTTGAAAGAATTTCTGAAAAGCACTTGGCATTTCAATTGTATTTTCCAAAATACATGCACTCAATTTATGATAAACAAATGTATGTGATCATTCAACGGAGAGGGGGGAAAAAAAAGAACATTACATGATAAAAAGCTTAATAAGCCATGACATTGATGAGGTCAATTAAAGTCAGTATTAAATGTCTTAAATACATATAATATGAGAACTAGATAAATATATGGAAGAACAAGACAAACACTCAGGTTTCCACTCTGATAAATTCCCAATGCATATAAAATTCTATGTGGGTATAAAGAAGTGCTTTTAATGGAAATAACCACCAGGAGTTTCCTGAAAATAGTTTTTCAGGTCTAGAAAAGTCCAGGGCTCATCCAGAGTGTTTCAAGAATTGTGCTGATTAACATAAAGGCCTTGTGCTTAGCAATCCAAGTTGGTTCTTTTTTAGGGAAATGTATGGAAGTGTCAGAACTGCAGCACTTGAGACCCACGTCCCACTTGCTCAAAATCAGGCAGATGCTGAAACATTCAGCTGAGACCACATTAAGGGGAAAGAAATCTGGAGAGGGGGAGAGGATTGTGAGCAACACCTGGGGATTTGGAGAAAAATTATTTCTTTACTGTGCAGGGGGTCCCAACACATATTTTTTCATCATCTGAAGTATGTCTGGGAAGAAGGTGGCTTTTTATAAGGAATAATTCCTGAGCAAGGCTCCTGCACCAGCAATTATGAGTGGATGCGAGTGTGGGGGAGACTCTGGGCTCAGCCCTTAAGGATTTCACCAGGATTAATGTTCAACCAGAAGTTAGAAAACAAGCAGATTAGATTTTAGCAGAGCAAAGTTGGGAGAGTAAGTGCGGGGTGAAATTCAACATGATAAAGCTGGGGAGAGAAAGGACACAGAGGAAATAGAAAGTGTTCAAAGATAAATTAATGTATGCCCGGGGGTTGTGTGTGCCACCTCCCAGTAATTGCACAGGGAATGTTCAAGTTGGGTTGTTTTTTTTTTTTTTTCCCCTGTAAAGCCAGTGTGAAGGAACATCAAAATGTAAAAGTAATCAACAGTGGAAGAAAAGGCAGACACGAGTTATAAAACATCAAATACAGAGCAGGGTTGGAACAATTGCATAATGAAGTTGAGAGCATAAAAAGCGATAAGAAAAGCAAAGGCAGTGAATGAAAAGAAACTTTACAGGGAGGTAAAATAAAATTAGAACAGTTTTCAGGTCCAGGGAGGAAACAGGAGGCTGGAAAAGCAGCCCAGGTATCTGCCAGAGTCAGGACAAGGTGCTACCCAAAGAAGTGACAGTGCTCAAAGCCTAAAATATTGCTGTGTGATTGGGAAAATGACTAAAATTTCAACCATCTCACAGAAGGTGGCATGGAAGAAATGAATCCAAACGAGTTTTCTGTCCTTTGAACCGCCAAGGCAGCCCGATGAGGGCTCCTGGGTAAACACCTCAGCAAGCTGACCCAGTCCTGAGGATCGGGGGACGGAAAACACAACCCGTGGACAAGGTCTCCCAACCTGGATGAGCCCAGGAATCCACCACCATCCCTCAGAGCCCTGCCAGGATCCAGACTTCCTGTGCCAAGTCCTCTCCTCAGAGAGTCCTTACATGGAACAGGTCCCACAGAAACAGCCTCAGAAAGGACACAAGAAATATCATTAACTTTTGAAGAAAGAAGCTGGAATTCGGCTGCCTTGACAATTATCAATCCCAGTTGGAAGGAACAGAGTTTGCACTTCGCTCTGAAGTCATCAAGTTCCTCCCTCATGGAAGAGTTTCCAGTTCCTGGACTAATTCATGTGACCTCCCAGGTCAGCTGTGTCCCAGGGATGTAATAAGGTCACTACAGATTCTGGCCGTATTTTCCTCCTCAGGCCTTCCCAAGGCAGAGCTTTCCACCCCCGCAGGGCCAGATGGAGCTTCCCAAGGACGTGGGGGAGTCTGCACAAGTTCTCCCCCCAAACCAGCCAAGGGCAGTTGTTCTGCAGCCCCACATCAAAGGGGACCTGAGCTGCACCCCAATCACTTTGGGGTTGGGGGTGTCTTGTGTTCTCTGTTGATAACAGAACATCCTTTGGCTCCACACTATTTTCAGCACCAGAGCCTGAAGGACACATTCTCCCTGAATTTAAGATGCTGTTTCAACCTTCTCTCCATGTAATCTATTAAAGTGAGAGTTTACACTGAAATCCTCACAAAAAGCAGGGACTGAGTCATGGGGACTAAAACACCAATGACAGATCCAGAAGTCAACCAGGGACAAATGCTTGAGCCAGGCTCCCTCCACAGATCAACCTTTCTGCCCATCTAAAACAAGTATTAACGGGTTTATGCTCTTCTTGGGCAATTAAAGCACCATCAGGAGATGGAAAGCAGAAATAGGACAGAAGAGGGAGGTTTTATAGAATCCCAGGAGGGTGTGGGTGGGGAGAGATCTTGAAGCTCATCCCATTCCACCCCCTGCCATGGGCGGCAACACCTTCCACTATCCCAGGTTGCTCCAAGATCCATCCAACCTGGCCTTGGACACCTTCAGGGATCCAGGGGCAGCCACAACTTTTCTGTGTTCACTGTGCTTATTATTTGACTTACAGGTGCTGTTCAGCCTCTCCTGCTTAGATACAAAATGCTGTTCCCTTTCCTGTGGGGGCATAAGGACAGTTTAGTCCTTGAGAGCACATGGGTTTACATTTTACATGTCAAAGAAACACAGTAGCCCCAGATATGATTCAAACACTCCCCAAGGCAGTTCTCTGAATATCCTTATCCCTCCCCCTCTGCAGGCTGCACAGTGCCAGGCATTGCAGGGAGGGATGCTGAGCTGATTCCAGTGCTTATTCCCGAGCACGGTGTCTGCCACATGGCTCTGCCACCAAGAAATAGCAGGACGCCAAACTAACCAGAATCTGTGTTTCTCAAGTTGTCTCTGTTGTACTTTGAGCCTCAAAGTCTTTTTAAAAATTAGAGAAATACCCTTCAGTGTGTTGGTTTTAAAGTATTTCAGTGACTAAAGAGAACCAGGAGGAAGCTGCAGATATTTTGTGCCATATGAATATTTCTTTGAAGCTGTAAATAAACAGCAGCTCTTTTACCTCATATGATTTCCCAAAGGAAAAAAAAAGAAGGAACTGCCTGGTCCAAGAGCTCTGCATCTCCCTTTCTGCTGCCACTAGAGGGAGAAACCTATTCCTGGGATCCCATGGCTTCTAGGCTGTTTTTTGGAATAGAATCGGAATTATTCCTGTTACAGGGAAAGACGTTTGTCCCTCTGTGATAAGCAGGGATAAGGCAAAGGGAGAGCCTCTAAAATGAAGTGAGATAAACATTTCCTCCCCCCACCCTCAAATAAACTCCAACTACAATGCTCAAACCTTGTGAATTTAAACACTGCTGCAATTGTTCTTCTTTGTTGGAATACAAATCCTTCCACTGTGTTTACTCCCGTTGCATCCAGGGCAGAGGAGGGCAAACAGGAAGAAAGCAGAATACTGCGTTCCTATCAATATAGGAACAAAGGATGTTTTCTAGTGGCTTGAACTAATTCTGATTGAAAAACCATAAAATTTTCTATTAGCTGTAAGGAACAGTGGAAATTCATTGTGGACAGGAAAAGATCCTAAAGTAGCATTTAAATTAACTAAAAATCCTAGAATTCTGGATTTGCACTTCTTTTTCTTGTCCTAATTCAACTCAAAGGATCATACTGATGAATCATTCTTATGTCACTATATTTTAAAGGTTTGAACCAATAATGATTGCTTTGGATAAGTGTTTATAGCAGTGGCAAGGTCATTTCACTGCTATGGAAGATATTGCAAATCAGCCTCAAATGTGGGTGCAAAAAACTTTAGCACCTTCCCTAAATATGAAATGTCTCAGTCTCAGACATGCAGAGTTACCCCCAAAATGTGCTTTCAAACACAGGCTGCTGGTGGCCAACAATGTGCAACTCGACCTGGCTTTGTGACACAGAACCTGATGAACATAACACACTTAGAGGGTGAAAAAGTCATTTTTCCAGACAATGAGGCACTTTGCAGGCTCCAGGCTTGGCCACATCTCTTCTGGGATACTCGTTTTTCTCTCCAAAAAAGAGCAGCAACACTGATCCTTAAGGTCATCAACGATGAAACTTTGCTGATCTTAGGCTTAACAGCAGGTGCAAACGTCGCTGTATTTCTAGAGGAAAACATATCCCAAATCATTCCTTCCTGTCCTTTAATGGGTCTGAAAAGGGACTAAATCCACCCAAAAAAGCCTTCTCATGGTTCATCTGTCCCAGCCTGCTACTGCAGTGGCCAAGGTTAGCAAGTTAGCCCTCCTACATCCACTGTGTTTTCCCCCAAATATATCAGAGTATCCTGTCTATGGTTTTGACTGGAAGAATACCAGTCCCCACCTGCTCTTTTGTCACTGTCCTACAGCCTGGATACAATTAGCTTAGATATTGTTCCTCACCAACACAGCCTGAATTCTGCCTCTCCTCATCATGCACTAAACAGGAAAACTAGTTATTCCAAATGTAATCCCAATTCTCTGACAATTAATAAGGACATTTTTAAAAAGCAGGATGAGCAAAGCAACAGAAGGCTCCCAGGCTCAGTGCAGGGGCTGCCACTGAGGCTTGGAAAGAGGCACATCCTCACTCATCAGCCGAAAACCTGGGGAGCCAAAGCTTCAACTCCAACAAGCTTTTCTTTTCCTGGTGCTTTACTTGATGTTTTTTCAGACCAGCTGCAGTACTTCCCTCACTGAATGGGAGGTCACTTCAGCACTGTTTCTGTAAAAGAGGCTGGAATCTAAAATTGGTGTTAAAAGTTCAAACTCAGGACCCATCCCATCGACAGTATTTTGTTGTCATTTTTGTGAGAGTGACAGGGTTTGGGATTTAAAAACTGCAGCTATATTTGTATGATTCAAGTGATTTTCTTCTCCTATGATGATTTCATAGCAGAAAGCTTAAGACAACATTCCAGATTTTTCACCCTTTGGTGTGCATGTGTCTATGTACACGCACACATATACAGAAAATAGAAAACATTCCCCAGTAAGTTTTCCTTTCTGAAAGGATTTTCAGCAGCCTTGCAGAGTAACAGCATATGCAATATGTGTGTCACTCAAACATTTCCCTTAGCTGCAAAGTTTGTGTCAAAATCTGTTCTGAAACAACTCCACAACGTGCACTTCATATAACCCTGAGCTGCAGGTTAGGCTCCACTTTAAGCATGAAATATTAAGTGAGCTCATAATAGCTAAATCACTCCATTGTCATTCCAGCACTAACCCAGGTTGGCAGAGCTCACGCTCCATGATGTCACCATTCCTACCTTGCTGCAGTTGCCAGCAGAGCCCAGTTTGCATAAATTAGCTTTGATCGATGAAAAGTGTTAACATCTTTTATTTTTACCTTGGAGCACACTTGGAATGATCCTTTTTAGTGTTTTAAAAATGCATATGGGTGGCTTAAGTGCCAGGTTAGAACATACTGCGGTGCCAACCACATGAGAATGGTCAGTGGCAACCACAGGAGAATGGTCAGTGCACTGGAAACTGGAGGGACTGGGGACAACAAACACCTCAGACCATCAGCAACACCTTGATAACATCCAAAAAGCCACCTTCCAATTTGCAGGTTGGAAAGACTTTCAAAGCCAGCCCTGAAATAGCAAGGACAGCTGTAGGATGGATTTCACCATCCCTCCACACATTAAACCCCATCCCACTTTGCATCAACTCCCACTGAAATAAATAACTCAAGAACTACACAACATAAATAACAGCAGAATGGTTCAGGAAAAAAAAAATCATCTCTCCATCTTCTAAAAATAGCTTCCTTTTGGCTACGCTGCTCCTTTATGTCTTTCCTTGAGAAAGCAGGGATGAACTGAATACTGATTGGCATTCACTGGCAGAGGCAGCCTCAGGAGCAGCATTAGAGGCACATTTGTCCCCCAGCCTGCTGATTTTCTAGAAGGAGAGGGTATTTTCCATCTCCTTTTTCCCAAGGCTGGCTTTGTGGCTGCCCTTTCCCTGCTCCCCTTCATTCATGTGGCTCTCGAGGCTGTCTCTGCCAAAGATGTGCCATGGAGCGGCTGAGATTCTGAGCTCCCACACCACATCCAGCATGGCCCCAAAACTCCCTCTGGGCTTGCAGGGAAGTCTCAGAAGGACCTACAGACACACATGGAAGTGCAGGTTTATCCATCCAGCCTTCCACAGCCCTTCCCTGGCCATCTCTTATCATCAATTCTTATGTTCACAAATGCAGTGGTTAAACTCTGACCAGGGTTAAGCTGAGGACTCCCATCCTTGCTCTTTTCAATTTCCAAATCCTCATGGATCAAGTGAAATCTCCCTCACATCAGCAAGTTTAAGCTTGATCACAGTAGGTTCACACAAATCATGGAATCACAGAATGGTTTGGGCTGGAAGGGCTTTTCAACACCAGCTAATCCACCCCCTGCCATGGGCAGGGACACCTTCCCCTATCCCAGGCTGCTCCAAGCCCCATCCAGCCTGGCCTTGGACACTGCCAGGGATCCAGGGGCAGCCACAGCTTCTCTGGGCACCCTGTGCCAGGCCTTACCACCCTCAAAATAAGCTCTACTCCGCTGCTCCAAGATCTTTGCCCCAAAGCAGAAGAGATTGTAAAGGAATTTTTCATTTTTCTATTTTTTACTATGTACCTGATTGCAAGGGTATCTTTGGAAGGAGAAATCACCATCCTCTCCCTCCCTGGACTGAAGCCACAGAGACCTGGGATGCTGTTGGGACTTCACCCAGAGGCTGTGAGCAGATGGAAGGTTTGTTTTCCATCCAACCCCTCAAGCTCCTCCGAAGGAAGAGCTCGGGCACCCAAGAATTCCTTATTTTCCCACATTGCTGTATTTTTGAAATTCCCTGAAACACCGTGAAACGAAGGGAAAATACCTGTGCTGCTGGTGTTTGAGCTTTACAGGCTGAGGGGAGCAATGGGAGTCACACACACACTTACAGCCCAATAAATGGAGAAGAGGTCAAATCAAAGACTATCCCCATCTGAGGTTTATTTCGGGACCCCTTCTCCAGCACTACGAGGGGAGCCCCAGCCCTTTCAGAAACAAGCTGTTCCTGCTATTGCTGGCTTTGGACAAAAAGCACACTGCTGCTAACCTCTTACATAAAGTGAGCAGACAAACAGCTGAATTGCTGACCCCGTGTGGCCTTTCCCCCAGGATTTGCGGGTTTGCACAAAGAAGCCAACGTTTTACATGCAGCCCTCGATGGAGTTTGGAATTGTGCAGAAACCCTGTTTGGAGTGCACACTCTTAACCCAACTGTTTGTGTACGATGTTCCTCCACTCTGATGCCAAACACTGTAGGTCTCTGGGTTCTTTTTTCTATTTTTGTTTTATTTTTTAAAGCTGCTGGGTCATACACAACTTTGAGTGCCTGCATATACCTCCACTGCCATTAGTATTGCAATATAATAAAAGTCAGGGATGCTTTTTTTCCTAGGATCTATCCTTTTTTTTCGGCTGAGCACTCAGAGCTTGCTAGATATGAGCTCCAAAATTATTAAACACTCCTTGGCTCAGAGTTTTCTGTGCGGGCAGAGATATATATCAGGTTTATTTTGTGAGTGGGAGATACTTCGCAAGAGCAGTTGACTCAGTCTGCGTTTTGAGTAAACAATTCTCTTCATCTTTACTTGCAAATTGATTGATTTAAGATTTGTGGAGGCTTTTGCCAATTGGTAACAGATATAAAACATTCATAAGGAAGTGCCACTTCCCTTTGAGTGGGGAAAAAACCTCAGGCACAAGGTGCCAGCAGCTCCTTTCATTGAGCCAGAGGCTGCACTGACTTCCCCTGCTCAGCAAATCCCAGTGCCTCCAGCACTGCCCCCATTAGATCCATGAAAACCACTCGAGCACACCGGGAGAAGCCTGTGCTGCAGCAGGGCAGTTCAAGGACCACACACTCCTGTTCCCAACGCTCTGGATGTTTAAATCATCCCCGAGTAATCAAGTCTCACACCTCGGAGGATGAGAAAGTGCAAGTGATCCGAGAGCCCAACTGGTGGATTACACAAGGCGAGGATGAAAGCACAAAGCACCACAATGCTCGAATTCAACAACAACAAAACAGCATTGAGGCATCACAGCACAAAAATCCCCATTGTACGTTTGATTTCCAGCCATCCCAGCTCCGAGCTGCTAAAAACTACAGGGTATACCATTCCCTCCTCCCCAGCTATCCCAAATCCAACCTTGGCATTTTTGTTTTAATTCAAAGACACATTGATTGTTGTAAAGGCACAAAGTATTACCTGGAATAACACTTCAAATGCAAATTAAGGGCTGTGTAAAATTATTGTAGTGCAAGAGTACCATGGTTTATTAACAGCAGATTTGCAAGGTTAATTTTCAATTATGTATTTCTTATTAGTTTTCTAGCTGTCTTGCTATTATTAAATTTAAAGAGGAAGATACTTTCAATGTGTCCAGCTTCTGTGGCGTTATTACTGATAATTATTCCTATTTTCCAATTTGTGTTACTCTCATGTCTTGCAAAATTTGTAATTAATGAGCAAATAATTATAGCAGCACTTACTAGAGCTGCTTTAGTTAAAGCTGTGTCAGCTTTTGTATTAGGATCCCCATTTTTCAAGGGTTTATAACTCAAGCATGAAAATTCACTCTGGGCAGAGCCTTGTCATAAGAGCTGTCTGCTGAGCATGATTTTTTGTTTTTAAATATTTCTTAGCAGCATTATTTTGTTCTTTTTTCTTAAAGTTACGGACATTTTAACATAGCTTAAAGCTTCCAAGGGCACTAAGTTTACAGCACTCAGTTTTTCTATGCTCCAACATCTCAGAAATAAAGACATTTTATTTTAAGGTGAAGGCATTCACCTTTACAAATAGGAAACAAGATGCCTCAGCATCTCCAAAGCCCAAGATTGGGTTTTTAATGCCTGGTGGTCATTAGCTTTAGAAAACTGACACAGAAGAGAGCTTGACATTCGGGGATGTTTGCGCTGATCCCACCCAGTTAAAGCATTCAGGCACTGCCTCAATTAAGGCACACGAGTGGTCCTTGGGAGTCAACAGGGCTGGCCAGGCTCTCTGGGATGCCCAAACCATTCACTGCCCAGTTCAGCAGAACAAAGCTCTGCTTTTGACGGGAGTTTTCAGCTGTCCCCACGCCTGGGAGCACTGAGCACCACAGGGATCACTCCTTCAGGATGCTGAAGGCCCACAGGGCTTAAACAGCTCAGCACCTTCTCAACGAGGTGCTCAGAATCCCACAGGGGCCTGGCTGGTGCCAGTTTAAAATTTAGCACAAAACCGGTGTTTGGTTTTTTGTGTGGAAGAGGAAACCCCAAGGGAAAAGCAGCAGATCCCAACACACCAGGTTTGCTGGACACACTTCGCCACAAAATAAAATTGGAAAGTGACAGCTCTAGAACAGACATTCTGCAAAATTTGGGCCCTACAGGAGAGCCCATCACAGCTGCTACCTCCAAGAATTCCATGTGGTCATTCATCCAAAAACACAGGACACATCCCTTCATCTCTCCTGGTCTTCTGCACCCCTTCTCCTGCAAAGGGCCTTGGAGCAGTCACCCAGCTCCTGGAGAGCCACCATTAGAATCCTGGAATCATTAGGGTTGGAAAAGACCTCCAAAATCATCAAGTCACTCTTTGGAGTGTTTGACCTTTACACCAAGCTTAATACTGACCCTGTTTGACCTTAATGCTGAGCTTAATTAAAGCAAGATCACCATAACTCAGCAAAGAGGGAATAGCAGCAGGGCAGCAGTGCTGTGAATAGCAGCTTTAGTACATTCTACTTTGAAGAGCAAGGTGGATTTAGACTCTTCTAGTGATGCCTTTTCCTGGTTTTAAAATCAGGAGTCGAGCACGGTTAGAAGGGAAAAAGGGATTTTACCTTGGTATTTATTTTAGGGATCCTTAGGTGCACACGTCCAGGTCAAACGCACCAAAATGCACACCACAAATGCACACCCCCAAAAGATCTGGTCTAACATTATAGGTGTTACTAATTTGCAGATCTATCAATGATCCCCCAATGAGAGCCTCAAGTGAGCCCCCCTCCCCAAGGAATCTTCCCCTGGATGGTTCTATCTTGGTTTACAGAATGTATTCTGGAGAGGACCTTGGGGTCTGGGGCACACTGATCCCTGGCTACAAAGCTTCTAAAACGTTTAGTCTCTTACCTTGACAAATAAGTCCAAGAATGTAGGCAAAAAACAGTTGTAAAAAAGGTATAACCACTAAGAACACAGAAGTTTTAAAAAGGTATAACAGGAGCATAAAAGAAAAGGCAAAAAACTCTTCACGGCATCACCAGCGGCAAACAAACAGCAAAGATGCCCAGCAAAACCTCTCTTTTACTGGAAAACATGGTCAGAGATGAGCTAAAACCAGAGAATGATGAAACCTACCTGCATCAGCCAGAGCAAGTCATGGAATGCAAGGTTTGAGCTCTTGAAAATCCAGGCAATTTACTCCTTAAACCTCTTCAGCAGGAAAGGAGTCTGGGCCTTCCCTGCACCTTCTGTTTACCCTTCTGTGACTACCATCAGCTGAGGCTTTCCACACCCTCATTTGGGATAATTATCTCCTCGTGTTTGAGTTAATTGCTGATGAGGGGGACCCAGTTTTTAATCTGTTGGTTAATCCAGATTTGTGGCATTTGGAACCTTTTACTGGCCAAGGCATTCCAATGACTGAGAGATCCCAATATCCCTCTTCTCTGGTGCCACTCTCATGGCTAAACCATATTTTTAAAGCCTGCCCATACTGGCAACTCCCCAGTCATTTGCAAACCTGTCTGTGTTACAAGAATTCTGGTATCTTTATTTTACAAATATGCAGAGCCTGGTCCAAATAAGGCTGATAAATATATTGTATAAATAATATAACAAATATAATAAAACCCTGCCATCTAAACCAACTGCTCCCCCTCATTTTAGGGGCCTGTTTATCTTGCAGGTAAGTAATTTTCCCTAACTAACCTGCGTCATGAGTTTCCCCTGGTTCAGACTAGTCTGCAAAATCATGGGAATCTCTATGTGCTGATATTCCCTGGTTTCTGATGGCCTCTCATTTTGGCTGTAACCATGGTGCTGCTGGATTTATCATGGCTGCATGGCACAATGTGTATCTCATTCTCTCCTGGCAGCTTTGTATGGCTTTTATTTAGCTGTAAAAATAATTTCCATTTCTTGAGCATCTGAATTAAAGATAGAATAGAACTATGACATCGAGAGCTGGAGATTTTATGCAAATTTATTTATAAATATAAATCACATTTAGAATGCAAAATTACACAAATGTCTTCTACAGATTGCCCATCTCTTAAAGAAATGATTTCTTTACTTTTTTAAGGCTAATGCCTTAACATGTTATCCATGTATTTGCAATGGGAATGGAAACTCGGTAGAAAGTCCCAAGTGAAATTTGGGAACCCAGTGGGATCAGTTATGTGACGAGGAATTTTTCCAGTTCTACATCAGTGGCTTGACATCGCTCCACGTCACCAGCCCGTGTCACACTGGGATGGAATTCCAGCTCTGCTGAAGTCACTGACAGATTCCTGGCTGGATTTACCGGGATCACGATGCTCCAATGTGCCAAGGGATGCCCAGGAAGAGCAGTGACGAGTCCACCTCCCAGTGCTCCTGTGCCCACACCACACCCCCCAAGCGCCTGTGCTAGAACTTGTGTTACTCAAATATTCCAGCATAACATTCCTGGGAAAACCCAGCTTCTTGCATCTAATTCCAACACTCCCAAGCATCGTAAATTCAGGTGTTTTTCCTGCCTTTTGGGATTTCAGAATGGTATAAACTTATTAAAGTGGGATACAAGTGATGAGGGTTTTCTGACTATACAGCTCCTCCAAGCAAATAATTTAACAGTACTTCCTTGGATTTCAAAACAATCATGGATTTTGGATACAAATATGGCTTCATCAGATTTCTTTTACAAATTTTGATACTTTTTCTCTGCTCTAATCGCAGGTTTTCCCTTTTTCCTCTTTTGGGGCCAGGTTGTTTTCTCATTGTCTCCTCTAACACTGGTCCGGGGAAAAATTCGGTGGTTGTTTTCTTGACTGTCCAACAAAACAATCTGTGAGGTCTCGGTTTTGATGACCAGTTTTAGCATTACATTCCTTCTACTGGATGGAGGTGACATCCAAACCATCTCAGAAATCTCCATGCTGCCCATCCTTCTGCCACAAGGAATTTTCCACTGAGCAGTCCTATTCCCGTTGCACTTTATCCCCTCAAAAAGGGGAGAACTGTTTCCTAGGGAAAGAAAACAACAAAAAAAACCAAACAAAAAACCACTGTAAAAATATTGACTGCCAATGCCCTGCTCTTTCCTTAGCTCTGCTTCCACATGGAGGTTAAATAGAACTCCAGAATCAAAACTAACGCAGAAAATTACTTTTTCTTTAGTCAGAGCAGCTCCACAGGGTGTTTGCTACCCTGAACCTCTGTAATTCACATCAGGATCACAAAATCATTAAGTTTGGAAAAGACCTCCAAAGTCATCCATTCCAACCTTTGACCCAATTCCACCATATCCACTAAACCAAATCACCCACATTTCTGAGCCTCTGCTCACTATTTTACCTATTAAAGCGTCCAGCTGATGTCATTTGGGTTTTTTTTTTTTTAATTCCACCTTCTGAAAAACTGCAAAGGGAAGAAACTCCAGGGTTACAATTGAAAAACTCAAATGTTGATCCTCTGGAATTTACCAGGTCAGAAACTTCCTGTTGGTGTTTTTAACCATGCCACAAAATTCCTTAAAAGACACATAATTTTTGGTTCAGTGTCATGAAAAGCTTTTAACACAAATAAAATGGATATTCTGGTGGATGAACACTGAGGATACGTTTCTAATTTTATACATTTAGGGTGACAGAAGGAAAATACCTTTTCTGGGAAATTATTGCTTCATCAGCATGCTCAGAATTTGCCACGGTGTTGTGGGCAGAATAAAGTCTTATTCCTCAAAATCACATTAATCTGGGTATTTGGAAGACAGCAACATCTACTGTGAAGAGCAGGAGCATGATGGCCGTGGATGCTCAGCTTTGCATCCTGGCTGGTACTGGACCAAACACACCCATCAGGGCATCAGAACATTGGAGAAGAGATGAACATATTAAAAAGAAAAAGGACAAAAGGCAGGTGTAAGGATGAGAAAAGTTGTAATTAAGGAGAGCCGAGTTAACTGGAGACTGATTTAACAAATGTAGAATAATTTTGTACCTCAGGAGGGAATTGTGCTGGTACAACCTCAGGAGCAGTTGATGTGCTCCAGTCCCACCTCCGACAATTGGATTTAAGCACGAGTTTAAGGACAAAGCTGAGCTGGGATAGTTTGCAAAATCACTATAAAAGCACAACCTTCCGTTCTCCCAAACCATATGGGTTTGACTTCCCATATGGAGTCACAAAATAAAAATATAGTCTAAAAATAGCTCTCAAAAATGCACTGGCTGAAGGCTGCTTCCTGTGTCACGATTTGATTGGCCTTGTGTTTTATTTCTTCAGCAGCAATTTCCATTTATCTCTGATTTGGAGCATGAAAAGCTGCTTTTATAGTTGTAAGCAGAGGAGAAAAAGGCATCCGGGAAGGAAATATGGAGAGCTCTTCTGGCTTTACAGGAGCTGCAGGAACAAGGAAAATTATTTTAGAGCAGCACAAAACAAAGTGATGCAGGGAGAGGATCTCTCCTTGCAATCTGCACTGAAGTTCCCTGTCAGCCCAGTGCAGAGCATTATATATTCCGTGCAGCTCCGGAGGAACCTAAAGGAGCCAAAAATTGTCAGAGCAGAAATCCCCCGTGCACAGGGAGCGGTGCCAGCACGGCTCCCAGCCCGCCCGGCGCGCCGGCCCTGACAGCTCCTTCTGGCCACCAGCGGAGCCCGAGGAGCCGCTCCCGCCGTGATGGATGGCGTCGAACGCGAACATTCCCACTTGGGCTCTGCTGGATGGTGCCTTCTCAAAAATCAGAGATTTATTTTGGGGGTTTTTCAGGGGAGAAAATATACCAGCCACTCCTCGATTGCTGCGTTCAGTGTTGGGCTGCTCACTACAAGGGAGACTTCGAGGGGCTGGAGCGTGTTCATGGAAGGGAAAGGAGCTGGGGCTGGAGCACCAGGAGTGGCTGAGGGAGCTGGGAAAGGGGCTCAGCCTGGAGCAAAGGAGGCTCAGGGGGGACCTTGTGGCTCTGCACAACTCCCTGACAGGAGGGGGCAGCCGGGGGGGTCGGGCTCTGCTCCCAGGGAACAGGGACAGAAGGAGAGGGAACGGCCTCAAGTTGCACCAGATGAGGTTTAGATCGGATATTAGGGAAAATTTCTTCATGGAAAAGGTTTAAAGCATTGGAATGGGCTGCCCAGGGTGATGATGGAGTCACCATCCCTGGAAGTGTTCAAAAAACATGTGGATGTGGCACTTGGGGATATGGGTTAGTGGTGAACATTTGGGTGGTGCTGGGCTGACAGTTGGATTTGATGATCTTAAAGGTTTTTTCCAACCTTAATGATTCCATGATTCTAAATTTTAAATTCTTTCCTGCTTCAGCTGGGGCAGGAAACAGACCATCATCCAAGTACCTGGAGATCTGCTGGTGGCATCCAAGACCTGAAACCCCTGGCTCTGGAGGAGGAGAAGGAGGGAAGATCAGTCTTGGTGGGAGCCTCCTACCATTGAGGAAGACCTGAGCCACTACATGAAGACAAAAAGGAAATGTTCCAGCTGAGCTCCTCAGCGATTACTTCCCCCACACTGGAGAGCCCAAGCTCCAGTGAGGTATTTCTCATTATTTGTGACTTTTGCCAAAAAAAGGTGAAGAAATAAATAGCAGATAACTAAAAGAATTCATATACAACTTTTCAGGATAATGGAGAATATAATGTCTTGCTTTTTCAGCACTTCAGTTTTCCCACATCCATGGGTTGGCCTGGGTTTATGCAGGTTTGTGGGTTTCCTGCAGGCTCTGACACTGCACAATCTGGGACAGTTTCTGTCCTGTTTCTGCATTAACATTTGTTACTGTGCATGAAAAAGTGAAATAAAACTGAGAAAAAAAAGGTGTTTGCAAGAAAAAAATGCCCCTCTCCTCAGCACACGAGTGGCAGAGCAATGCCAGGGTGGGGTTGGGGAGGGAGGAGCAAATCCCGGCTCTGCTTCAGCCCAGAAGGAATGAACAACCAGCAAAGGGCCAACCCCTTCACTCTCCAGGAATCTGGAGTGAGGAAAAGCCAGAGTGAAGTCCAGCAGCCTGCTCTGGACACAGGTCAGGCTCTGGACACACATCTCCACACCGCGGCCCAACACCTGCCACAGTGCACAATAAAGTTCTTCTATTTGATGTTTTCTCTCTTTCTTCTCCAGTTTCTTAAAGCTCTAGGAATGATTTTCCCAATCTGAGCAAAAGCTCTGCACTCCCCCTTAATAAAGATTTTTATAATATCTAAGAAATATTAAAATCCAAAGAGGGGAAAGAAAATATATCTAGAGTGGGAAAAGGCTGTTTGTCATTGGCGGAATAAGGATTAGAAATCAGCTTTTCTCTGAAGAATTTATAGAGAAGGGAAAAAAAAAAAAAACCAACCCGACACTTTGGAAACAATTATTTACAAAGTTCAAAGTGTTTGGTGCCCTTTGCTTGGGTAAAATAAGGGGCAACACATAACACCCACAGTCACGAGGAGTTTAACCCAATTACTCCTGTCAGAAAAAACTAATTTTACAAAGCACATTTCTGCCAGGAAGAATCCTTTCCTTGCCTCCAATTCCTTTTTACATTGCTAATAAGTCTCTTAGCAGTCGATTAGAGGTGCCTCTTCAGCCAGGAGCAGGCGGATCGCCCTGAGCGCAGCCAGCGGTCCCTGCTCCGGAGAAAACCTGATTGGAGCCGAGGGGAATTTCGCCTGAGGAGCTTCCCTGCAGGTGTTTGGTCCCGTGGCAGTAACCTGTGTCACTACAGAAGCTGCTAATGGCTATTACACACTGACAGCTCTCAGGAACGGGATCTGGGACTGTTCTGACCCTTTTCCCCCTCTGACATCCAGAAATCAGAGGGTGTTTTTAGGGCTACATGCGCAGAGAGGGGAAGAGGACCCACCTGCCTGACAACTGGATAAGGCTCACAGACCTTAAAAATTTGTCCCAAATGATGCAAAATCTATCTGAAACATCCCCAAACTGTCACCTGCTGAGCCAGGTAAACCCTTTAAAGCAATGTGAGTTCAGAAGAATCTAATTTCAGTAAAAAAATGATGGATGAGAGACAAGGATGATCAAGGACAGCCCTCTCCGGGTGGGTGCCATTTTACCCAGCTCCACAGATGGGGAACATTTTCCCGAGGAGATGCTGAAAAGCCCCTGGCTGTGCTCTCTGGAAGTGAACAACAGCAGGAGCTGCACCAAGGCAGGAAGATGAGCAGGGGATATGGGAGACAGAGAATTTAAACTTTTTGACACATCTTCAGAACAATCTGAAAAAAAAATCAGTCTCTTTGTGGATAAATACAATTTTATCAACTCTGCTGAAGGCAGTGAGAAGCCCCAGGCTGCCCTTGGCACCTCACCTGTACCTGGAAAACAAATGCAGTGTCTTAATTCATCCAGAGAAATGCTCACTTATGCAAAGAAAATATTGAGATGATGGAGAAGAGGATCAGCTTCCAGCTTTGGATATTCTGGGCAACTCTGTGATCCGTGCGTAGGCATCTCTCTGGAGAACAGGGATTGGAGGTGTCCATGTCCATCCCAAATGTTGTAAGAAATCATCTGACATCTAAATCCAGCACATAGAAAAGAGGCTAAATTCATTAAGTCAAATTATTCCATTTTAATTCTCACTTCTTGGTTTTTGTTCCAAAGGCTTCGTGGCAATTCATGTCAAAGAGCCAAGTAAATATTTTCTTGTGCAGTGTGGAAGATGATGTCAGGCGGTGATGGGAGTGAAATATTGACTTTGTAAAACTATTTGTACCTCTGATAGGATTGAGTCATTTTGTGAGATTATAGGAAATGCATTCCATGATTACATACACCCCTCAAGGCCCTGTGGAGGTGAGATTCTGCATCTCACAATGTTATTTAACCAGAAAAAAAAAAAAATGGGCTAAGTAAATAAAAAATCTGCAGGATGTGACTTCATCGTGCACTGTTGACACCTGCTTCTATGATTTAAAGGATGTTACTAAGAATATCAGGGTTGCTAATATAAATGATGAAGAAATCAGAGGTCAATCATATAATAATAAATATTAGCATAGGTTTCCCAAGGCCAGAAGTGGCTGCAATGGTAATTGGAATTATGATTTTACTCTTGAATTATGTGATACTGAAAACACTTTGTTCTCTGCTGCTTTCCTGGAACAGCTCCATTAAAGCCAAGGAGACAAACTCTCCAATTTTTCTTAATCCAAGAATTAATGTCCCCTTTTTATAAGGATGCTTTTTTTTTCATGTAGGCACCCCCCTCGCCCTGTACATGAAGTTGTTGTGTTAGAGGGGTGTGCTGGGCTGCATGGACATGGTCCCTGTGCTCCTGCTGCTGATCTGAGGATGCAGCACCCCAACTCTGCCATGCCTGCTGGATATTCAGGATAAGGTGGAAAAAGAGGAAAACTCCTCCAAACAGCACTGCAAGCACAAAGGAAACCTAGAGTCCTTCCAAAACCACAAGCTAGTTCCCTATGGAACACCAGGATAAAATGCTCTGAGTGCATTAATGCAAGAGCCAATACACTAAATTTGATGAAAGACTGGTCCCAACTATACAGTTTAAATTGACAAAATAGCTGAAGCTCATGGCACTCTTTACAGCATCTCTGAATTACTCTGGACACACAGAAAACACCAAAAAACTGTGGCTGCAGCTTTAGAATGATTAATTTTGGAGTTATCTGGCAGCACCTTGTGCAGCAAAAAGTCAGCCCAGCAGCCAGGCTGGTGCTGGGAGGAAATTCCAGAGGGTGAAGGGCTGGCAGTGGCTTTAAAGCACAGAGTGACTCCTTCCCCTGCTTCTCCACCTCCAAACACCCCTCCCTGCACCGAAGGTAGCTGTCCCAGAGCAGTCTGAAATCCAGAACAGCTGCATGAAATGTTTTCAGGAACAGGAGTTGCTGGGTGCTGCCTGTCTTACCTGGGGATTCCTGCCAGCACCGCAGACGGCTTTGGAAATGCTGCTAAATCATATTTTTTACAGGGCAAAAAATGCCCCAAACTAATCCTATAATGCTGCCTGAATGTTGGTGGGCTCTTTTCCTTTCATGCCTGTGACTCCTTGCTGACGGGCAGCTCACAGAAGCCGTGCTGGAGCTGGTGTCAAATGCTGGAGCACTCCGTGTGAGGAAATCGGGATACGCCACGAGTGTTTCAACGTGGTTACACAAAAGTCTAAAATTAGGTCATAAATTATATAATCTTGCAAGGAAACAACAAATTTAATGACTATGCCAAACCAGAGATAAAAGCTGAGGAAGGAAATAGCATCTTGCTCATTAAATATTAAGGATCAGATCCTTCAAACATTTTCCAGTGATGAACTCTGTGGGAGTTTGGCATCTGTATTTGTGTGTGTTCTATAGAATGTGCTTATACATCATATACAAGTGCTGGGTGTGATTTATGGAGCACACACACCTAGTAAGTATATTTATAATGCATAAATACATTCCATCAAGAGCAGAGAAGGTGATTAGTGAGAGTTTCCTAAGAGGTTTAATCAGATATTTTGATGGCTTATTTCCAGTGTTGCTCCAAAAGCATTTTTCATTACAGGGCACTG
The DNA here is from genome assembly GCF_009650955.1 of Corvus moneduloides. Taxonomy (NCBI): domain Eukaryota; kingdom Metazoa; phylum Chordata; class Aves; order Passeriformes; family Corvidae; genus Corvus; species Corvus moneduloides. The sequence goes on along the minus strand of NC_045489.1, from coordinate 4,874,720 downwards.
GGAGAGAGCAGGTAGAGGCATCTCCCTTTTCCACTTACTGCAGCAGCAGCTTTCACAGACATCACATCCTCCGTGGGACTGAAGAACCCTGTAAAGGAAGAAAGATCACCAAGATGTAAAAATGGATTTGAAAATTCCCTGCAACCTTTGAATCCCTCCCCTAATGTTGCTGTGCCTCAGCCTTTCTTCTCACCTTACATGTGGCAAATCTGGTTTGATCTGTTTGAAACAACGCAGGGCTGAGGTCTTGTGCATATTCCCTTAAAAGTTGGAAGCGATTCCCTCGGGCCCGATGGCTGTGCTGATGTCCTGAGTATGTTAATGAGAGGGAATGGGAATCTCTGATGGAAAAAGGCAGATAGCACTCCCGTCCTTGCTGTCGTCAAAGCGCTTCTCTGATAACCATGTCCTTTTCTTCAAAGATTTGAGTCATCAGTGGATTGACTAAATCCTTGTGCTGGAGCCTGGGAAAACTGCTGTTGATGCCCTTGGCAAATTCTTAGCCTAAAAAAGCATGAAAAAGAGGACCAAGTAATTTCAATTCCATAAAATACATTAAGTGCAGCACACAGGTATGTAAATGGGAAACTCCATAACTGTAATTTTCCCATTTAGAGCCTGATCTAAAAGCTATAAATGTTAATTTGAAATCTTTTCATTGATTTTAATGGCCTTTAGATCAGGCCCATATTATTCACTACATATCATGTTTGTTTCAGTGCAATAGTGTATTTACGTAAAACGTGAGTTATGTGGATTATAACACATGCAGATCCACTGCTTATTGTGCAAGGGCAGAGATTGTGAAATTTATTGGCTTTAGCAACACACATAAAATACAAAAGCCAAAATAAAATCCCAAATAATGATTAGACTTTTTAAAAGTGAGATTTAAAAAAAAAGAAAAAGAAGAGGCCTTTTTTTCATTTTATACTAATACAACCTGAATGTATTTTAAGGATCATGAAATCCAAATGGAAATTCGTACAATTCCTCATTTCCGACTGCAGCGGTTCAACAAAAAAAAATTGCATTTAAATGATTCAAAATGTCTCAAAGAAACGGCATTTTTTTCTTCTAATTTGGGGAGAAGAAAAAAAAAAGAGTTTCAACCCAAGCTCAGCAAGGGATAACAGCATTACAGGCACTGCACAGAGAATTTAGCCACTCATAATTCCAAATCCTTCTCAAATGCTTTATTGCTATAAGGTGGCTCATAGCAGCCTCTACACAACAGGACTCCCATAGCATTAACCATGAGAGATAGGCTTCCAGAAAGAAACTATAGCAAAGTAATTGTAAATCTCTAATGATGCATAAAACCGAGCTGAATTGGTCCTGAATTCTCAGCATAAAAGAAATGAACCATCAGAAGAACCAATTCTGGTGGCAGTATAACACACCCCAGTGTGGAAACTGTTTATGGTGTTTGCTGCAGTGGAAATATTCCCACTAATATGCAAGGGATAGGAATTCATTAAAAAGGCCTGAATGCTGCAGCTTCTTGGGATGCCCCGTGTGACACTAAACGCAAATCGTTAGCCAAAAGGAAAACCTTGTCTGTGCCAAAGCAGGTCATTGGCTCTGTCAGGGCCAGTACAATAAATGCGGCGGGATCTGCAGGGTTTTAAACCCACCTTTCAAGACTTCCAGGGTGCTTTTGTGCATCTTGGGGGGTTCAGCTGCACTAGGCTGGGCTTTGTTGGAACTGTGCCCACCAAGATGTCCCCAGGAGTGTGTGGAGGGACCAGACTGAAGCCTCATCCCCCTCCAAAAAATCCTGTGCCCAACAGGACACCTGGGCTGGGACCTCCAGTGATGGCCTTCAAAGGGACATGGCCATAGATGGCACAGAGAGTTGTCTGTGTTAAAACCCAAGCTCTGCCATTTTCTCAGAAACTTTAGCCAATTCCCACCAGATAAGTGCCCAATAAAATATTTAAAACCATAATTAATGGTGCCATTTAATTAATTAACAATGCAATCCACAAAATCTACCGATGTACCTGGCTCATTCCAGAAACCTCAGTGCACAAACCTGGACTGTCACCCATTAATCCATCCCTGTCCGGAGGCACCTTGCTCCAGGAGCAGATCAGGTGGATTATCTAGGAGACCAGGAATCACTCACTCGTGCAGGAAGAAGAGCCTGCACACATTTCCCCACACAGCCTCACCCAGGAGCTCCAGCGTGGCCACAAACACCATTTCTTCGAGGTGAGGAACCGCCGCACTTTTGCGTCCAGTAGATCTCCGGCTTTTTTTTGGCACTGCCAAGAGGTGTGGGATCATGGGCTGAAGCTTTTCTGGCACCAGGGCATCTGTCCACTGAGAAGTAGATTGACAGGGCTGGAATGGCTGGGTTTGTTTGTTTTCTCATTTCACAACTCGGAAGAGCCAGACATCTGAGAGCTCGGATGCTTCATTGCACAGTGTCAAAACTGGCGGAGGCACAGATTTGAAATCTGCATACGTGGACAAAAAGAGGGTGTATTTGAAATTAATTACAATTTCTAGGCACTACCCAGAGAACAATATTTACCCATAATAAGCATGCACCAAGGAATGGCACATGTACTGCACAGTTTTTAGTGAAGCTGCAGTTTTCCACACTTGTGTCCAGGACTCCAAGGCTTAACCAGGACTTCTCATTTTATAAAAGCATTTAAAATAATTCTCTTCTAAAAAAAACAAAAAATATCACTGATTTAAAGTCAAGCTAAAATGAAATGAAACGCAAGTGACCCCACTGGGGCTTTCTATGCTTGCAGTTGCATTTATCTACATCACACACAACACATCAGTTATAAAACATCCAACACATGAGTTATAAAACATCCCATAACTCTGTCTATGTGTTACAGCCTTACCTATAACCCCCATGGAAGTTATGGGAAGAAAAGGTAAACAATTTTGCAAGGGATTAAAAAAAAATTTGGTCTCACTCTGTATCAACTGTAGATAATGAAATAGGTGAAGAAATGTTTTCCTAATAAATATCCTCCTTGTACATAAATATAACAGTAAAGGAATGGGGAAACTGAGGAAAGAGGGGTGACCACTGCAGGTGTAAATAAAAAATTAATTAATTCACACTGCTGCAAAATTTATTGTCATTGGCGAGGTGCTGGCACTGTAACCATCCTTTTATTTACCTCTGATTTAGGGGTTGTACCCTGTGAGCAATTTATAGCTGCTCATTTTGGAAATAGAAGTCCAAGCTACTTGACCCATTTCCCTGAGGATCCTGCAGTAGTAAGTGATGTCCAAGATGCTCCAGCTGACACCTCTCTATTCCAAGGTACCTCCATTTTTCCCAATCAAATCAGAATAAGTCTAATTAAAGGTAAACAAGAAGCTAAAGTGAGATGAATGTTTTGTAGGTGCTTCATGCTTCCCTACATTGATTAATAGATAACGAATTCATCCCTCCACCAAATTAGTTGACAAACCCTGCTGTAATTACTCCCTGTACATGATGATCTGTAGGCACGGGGAACTCCGGTAGGGACTGAGCTCCAGCTCCCTCCAAAGATATTTTGTGCTGGTTGGCTGCACTCACCAGGTATTTACATTCCTCAAATCTTGTGTTTGTATTCCAAGTTTCTCAATATGCTTTTCATTTGAAAATTAAAGTGGGGTGGTCACTCTCGCATGGAATGCCATTACTTGTGAATCAGGTTTGCAGCATGGGCAGCTGCCCTGGACTCTACTATTTCTTGGCTTTGGGAGTTTAATTTTTCCTTTTGCTTTCCCTATTGTTGTCCTGCACTTTGCTCTGTAAGTGAGCAGCAAATACAATTTTCTTCAGCTGTGGATGAAATTTTGTGAAAGCAGCACATTTGCCACCTCAAAATCAACCCCAAAGCGATCCAGAAGACACCTGACCACTCCTACAGCAGAACACTACAAGAGAAAGGCACTTTGGGGGCTGCACCAAACATTGCCTGGCCACCATGGACCAGGCTGGAGGCATCCAGAGATGGGCTCCAACTTTTGGAGAACACATTGATCGAGTTATTTTTAAGAGTTTACTCTTAGAATAATTAGCAGTTATTAGGGTAGAAACCAGCAGCTGGAGAGGGATGGATACAGGGCTTAGTCTCATTCACTGATTACTTTCCAGTTCAAGTTTTGCAAGGGGGATCCAGTCCTTGAGATGGAGATCCCTGTGCCGGAAGAATGGAAATCAATAAATCTATTCGGAAAAACATAATTTCATTTTGCTTCTTAACCAGAAATTGAGATACGCACATTTCTCCCTCCCTGCTTTTCCCTGACTTAAATATATCCTGTGTTATGTAAGTAATTGTTTTGAACCCACTCTAGGGCACAGCCAGAGACATGACTCCAATAACACATTATCAGTAAAACAAAGCAAAAGAGTTTCATGTCCCTGCTGGGTTTGTATATCCACTCTTAAATGAGCAGATTGTCTCATTATTCACCCTGATCTGGTCATTGTATGCTTAGTCACAGCTGTCACAACAGGTGCCCAAGCGGCCTCCCCCTCCATGGCACTGCCTTTGCTCTCTGGAGTTTGTTGTGAATTCCTCTGGTGGCTTTGCTGTTCCCTCTCTGGCTCTTTCCAGGCTCACCTTCGTCATTCCTTCTGAAATCATCCAGGCTTGGCTGACTCTGGATATAACAAACCTTCATCTTAGCCATCAGTTCTTTACAAGTCGGTGTTCCTTACCCCATCACGCAAAACCAGTTTATCCATCACCTTTGGCCATGGTTCTCTTTCTTGCCTGGACTTTTCCCACCTTCCTTGATACCTCCAGTGACCACTTCTCCTCATGGAATTAGGTATTCCTGGACTAGGCAGGGCTAGGGGCTGATTCCTCCACTAGACCAGATCATGCCAAGAGACAGCAGGAGTCTCCAGTGAGTTGAGAATTTCCCCAGGCTCTTGTCCAACATTATATTTAACAAGAAAATTCTTTGAAAACAGCTTTTAAGCCCCAAGATATCATCTCCTCCCTTTTATTTCTCTTTAACGTCCTTCAGTGGTGGTTTGGGGTTCCCAGGGTTGAGTGCAGAGATGCTCCCCTCCTGTTCCTCTGCTCTCACTGCAGATTTATACATCACATTTTCCCACTGAGCTTAGCACTCACTGGGGATCTTTTACTGCCGAAAATCCTGTGAGTTCTTCAATTATCAGCACTGTGCCACTGTGCACTAACAAACTTTATCTGATACAGCAGCATATCAAACATTTTTAGCTCTGTAACAAATGTTTTCTTAGCTGGAAGCAAATCTCCTCTGATATTAAAGTACCTCCAAATAAAGAGACAATTTTATGTGAATCTTCTTTCTATTGTCTTCAAGGAATATATTGCAGGTTGAGGACAAAATATACACAATTCAACCTCTTCTGTGTTCTGTAGGCATCAGAATTTAGGGCCTAATTCCTGAAATCCATCACTCCCACGGAATTCCAAAGGCTGGTGAGGGAGATACTAGACTGAAAGCCAGGAATGTAACCTGTATCAATCCCCTGCTGCACTGAAAAGATTTCTATAATTTTCCTTCAATAAAATTACAAAGGAGCAAGGAAAATATCCAGCTTTTGATTTACAGAAAAAATAAATTCAGTGCACTACTGCTACCATTTGTTTTCTCTCTGAAAACCCAGAGTTAGGGGCTAAAACAGGCACTTCTATCTCAAATTTCATCCATTTGGGATTGAAATCTTTTTTCTTCATAATTTTCTCTTCCAGCCCTGAATTTCCTGTCCTGCAGCACAGGATATCCCTACAGAAACCCAACTCCTTACAGCTGAGAACCAAGTTTTACCAAAATCTTCAATGCATTGCCACCATTTTAAATGCAATTTATTGCCTGAAAACCAAAAGTAGAGGCAGTGTCATCTTCATTCAGATTTCTCTTGGTCACCTACACTTTAAATAATTCATCCTCTCTGTTGTTACTCTTTAAAGCTCTTTGGGAGTATTAATTAGCACGGGGAGCTAAATTGACTTAAATTCTTGCTGCCTTAAAACTGAGTTGGGAATTCATTCCTCTCTTATTCTCCCTCTTTCCCACGTTACTTAAAAAACAAAATAATTATTTCTGGTGTTTGTGGCTCGACCCTTTCCAGGATGGGGAGTGCCCCAGGCTGGCATTGGGTCATCTGCTAAACTAAACAAGAGCAGCAGTACCTGAAAGCACCTAAATGAGGGTATGGACTGATGGTCAAGAGAACATAAATCTACAACAAACATAAAGAAATTTAGAGGGGTGAATTAATCAGAGAGCTTATTTGAGGGGGAACAAATCAGAACAGAAATTTGGTATCCTACAAAGTCAGCAGTGCCAAGGATCTGAGGCAAAGGAGCTTGGCCACTGCTTTGTTTTTGGTCTTTATTGGGGTTTTTGGTACGGGTGGTGGTTACAGGTTTTTTTTACCTTGTTCTGATTGCTTTATTTCACGGCTTTGCTTAACCTATTTTCTCCAAAAATCATTGACCAGGATAAAAGAAACCTCGATTGCTCCAGACATCCCTTCACCAAAGGGAGCAGGACATAACCCCTCCTATGGGGCAGAAAGCAGGATTTTTGAACCCACTCTCATTTTTGGCATTTCTATCCTTATAAAACCTTTATCTTCTTGATTATTAAGCTCTCCCTATTCAAAGATCCCAAAAAGGTGGCTGTGCCACCTACCCAGCCTGGAGTTCAAGGCCTTTATGGCTGAGGAGACATTTTAGAGCATAATAACAACACAAAATCTTTATCAAAGATTGTCAGAGAGTTGGAATTATCAGTGGCTCTCAGTCAATAATTGTTAGAGTACGTGATGGATAAGGGATAACCCTTCCCAAGCAATTCTGCTGTGGGAATGAGAAAAGCAGCTGGAAGGAATTCATAACAAGAACCTCGCAGAGCCCAGAGAAATGTGATGTATAAACAGATTATTATTTCCTGTGGATATTGATGATAAATGGACTGGATTTGGTATGTCTGGGAAATATCACCACCCTCTAAGCCACCTCAGCTCCCTGTGGCTGAAGGCAAAAAGCTCTCCTGTAACTTATGAGAACTTGGACAAGAAAGCACTGAATATCTGGGTCGTTAGAAATACAAAAGTTGCACATTCCTCTTGCACATTTTTCATTTAATTAGTATTTCCTGCGGGCTTTCAGCGTAATGAGTCATTGATTATTGCAAGGAGTGCTTTGTAGGGTAAATTAATTCGTTTAAGAGAAACAGTAAGAAGTGTTAAGTAGCTGGATAAATAAATAAAAGGCAAAGTGTTTTGGTCATTTGGTTGCAAGTCAGGCCCAGGAGACCCCCATTTCTGAAATCAGCTACTCAGTGAGCACACCACTACCTGCCCTACTCCTTCCTTATCTTTACCTGTACCTACATCTGTTATAAAATATGAAAAATCTCTACAGATAAAGCAAAAATAAAGAAAACTCTGTTCCTCTGCTGAAACTCAGATTACCTTTAACAATATGATAGCTAATTACATGAGAAAATATAAGCAAAAAATGGATTTTCCATTTAATTTAGAGAAAACTTCTATTTGCTACATGTTCATTTCGAGTAATTAACAGAATTTCTGATAAGAAAAGAAAGCAGAAAGAGTACATTAACATTTATGGCCAAAAAGAGAAAAAGGTGATGTTTGGAAGAGTTGGTTGTAATTGTGACAGTACTCTTAAAACATGGACATGGGGCAGGACTAAGGATATTTAAGGATATATTACGTGGCTTTTCACAGGGTTTCCAAAAAGATGATATTCTAAGGAAAAAGTCATCGAAACAAGAAACCTGTTCAGTGCAAACAAAGATGGAAAAGGAGTAATTTTCCTCCTTGGGACATCTCTGATTCTTCTTTAGCTGAAGACATATCAGGTATTTATCAATATATTTATGCAGGGTGGGATTTACCAACCCAGTCAGCAACTGGTTTTTGAGAATTCCACACAGGGGAAATAAAAAAACAATATAATTCCTCATGACCTTACCTTGAGCCCATTCCCACCACAAATGAGCCTGGATCATGAAAGATTTGGCACTGCTAAAATATGGGTTACAGTTTGTGAAGATCCCAAACTCCCTGCAGTGTTAAACTCCATAAATTCAGGGGAAATGTTGCCTCGTATTTGGACTGAACAGGGAGCTACAACATCCACACATATTGTGGTTCCTTTGGTGGTTTTTATTGTTGAGAAGGGTTCCCAATGTGCTGGGAGGAAATTTATTTCCATTGGTCACGTTTTGTCCCTGCAAAACCTGCCTTTTGCTGCTTCCAGCCTTGGGAACTGAATTTTAAGTGTTGGCCAGAAACATGCCATGAACACCCAAGCACAGAAACAATCACCTCAGCTTTCAAATATTTCTTCGATTCACACCACGAAGAAAGAGAGAAAAAAAAACCTTTATACAGGAGATTATGCCTAGAAATCACAATCCAAGCAGGCGAAATGGTAAATTCGAGAAGTAAATTAGTCATTTATAATATGCACTCAGATCTAGCCTGAGATGTGCTATTAACTCATTTTAAGCTGCAAAACTCTGGGGACAAGAGCCATATTTTCCATGTTGGGACTTGCAGAGTCAAATTTAAACCCATTAATGGTACTCACCGAGCACCAGTGCTCCGAGGTGGCCTCACTGAGCAAGGCAGAGCAAATTCCCTTTATCCAAGGTCCTTCCTCCTGTGAGGAACAGTTATCAGGCTACAGAAAAGCTGAATTAAAGACTTCAATTTAAAATAGGGTGTGCAAAAAGTAGCAAGGAGTCCTTCCCTCCCTGGAGATCCCTGCTTTCCCAACGAACAGGCGGATTATAAGGAGCCATTGTGTATTATTTTCTGCTGGTAAACGACTTCATTCCCATTCTGCAATACTTCAGTGGACATTCCAGCTTGGGGACAGATCTCCAGCTGGACTAACTCAGCCCTGCTCAGCGCGTCCAGGCACGGAGCCTCTCCCAGGGAACACAGGGAGCTCAGGGAGTTTCACTGCGTGGCTTGAAAGAGATGGGAAAGAAAGGTGCCTTTCCAACATCAGCAGACAGGTGAGTAGGAATGTATTTACAGACATGGATTTTGGGGTGACTTCAATGACAGAAGTTTACTTACTGAGAACTCACGAAGTTGGGGGTGTCTCTGAGAAGAATGCAGAGGTGGGGAGGCCCTGGCACAGGCTGCCCAGAGAAGTTGTGGCTGGTCCATCCCTGGAAGTGTTCAAATCCAGTTGGATGGGGTTTGGAACAACCTGGTCTGGTAGGAGGTCCCTGTCCACAGCAGGAGAGCTGGAATGAGGTGATCTTTGAGGTTCCTTTTAACCTAAACCATTTTGTGATTCTATGATTTAGATGTTTGACCTGGGACTGATGCTGCTGAAGTTAAAATGGTTGTTGACATCAGGCTTTCTCCCCCAGATCTGTTTGATTAGTAAAAATAATCATAGAATCATACAACAGTTTGGGTTGGAGGGGACCTTAAGGATCACCTAATAGCAGTATGCAGTGAGAATGTTCACAAAAAGAGCTGAGTTCTGCCCTATTATTATCTTCGTAAAATATTTTTTATTTTCCAGAAATTGCATATGTTGATCCTTGCAATGCCTTACAAATAATGCATTTATCCATCATTTAAACCGTACATTATAATTTATAGGTTAGTTATTTTATTTTGATGTCAATCAAAGTGGGAAGCTGTACAAAAGAACTTAGCTTAGGAGAAAGAGATTTTTCGTGATAAGCTTTAATAAACTAACAATGACATTATAAGAGCTATCAGAGAAAAACCTGCCATCTAATAATAAGCTTGTTCCTGTTTATTTAAATGCTCCACTTTGTGCTTGTTTGTAAAAAGTTAATCATTACAGCAAAGTTCAACCTGTGGAAATAGGTGAGCCTGCTCTGGCTATAACCTGCAGCACTGAGCGGTGAAAAGGGGATTGGAGATTTCAGCTCTTTTTATTGCAGGATAAAACATCCTTCTGGAGATGCATGGGATGCTTTGCCCAAATAACTCCTGCATTAGGCAGGATGAGGATGGTCCCTGTCCCAGCAGAGCCCTGTGCAATCCGACCTCAAACATTTCCAGGGATGGGGCACCCACCACCTCCCTGGGCAGCCTGTGCCAGTGTTTTGTAAAGGGATTTCCTCCTAAATGTGTCTTGCCCTTACTCCACCAGGCTGGAAGCTCCAGTAGCTCCCAGGGATGGTCCTGCTGGGCAGTCACCTGCTCACTTGCATTCTGCAGACTAAAATACATTCAAAATTTATTCATCAAAGTTGTTCTTGAGGAACCAGCTCTCCCAACATCCTGAACCCCAAAACATATCCATGTTCTCTGATCCCAGAGGAGCAGGTTCATCCTGACTGCTCCTATCCAAAGCTTCCCAGCAGGGACAAAGCAGGATGCCCTGACTCCCAGAGGTTGCTCAAACACTCTGTGCCTCCTGTGCCATGGAGGTTAAACTCTGACACTCCTGAATACATGGCAGAGCCCTGCCAGCTGCTGATAAATGAGATTTCAGGATGGGCCATGTTAAATCATGGATATGTGGACTTGTTACACCCTCTCCTGCTGTGACCCAGCCAGCCACGGCCATACGGAGTGGTGGGAGCACTGCTGGCCACACTCACTGATGGCCTCGAGTCAGCTTTGGCAGCAGCCCTGGCCAGAGCCCCTCCATAAATCACACACTAAACTCGTGTCTCCGGCCATCTGGAAGGCTCCCAGCTGGACCATGGGCATGGATCTCACACCTCTTGGCACTGTGGTGGTGGGCAGTGGCAACATGGGATGCTAAGTGTTCTCCATGGAAATGGGGTGTTCTCCATGGGAAACGAATGCCCTTGGAGCAGTGCAGGACACCAGCCCAAATCATCCCAAGACCTAAACAAACCCTGGACTTTCCACCACCCTGCAGAGGAATGAGTCCCCCTCACCTGACATCAGCATTTTGTCATACAGGTGTCTGGAAAGCAAAATTTCCTCTTTTGAAGACGAAAACCCCTCTTAGCCCCACCTCTTCCATAATTTTTCCTGTCTAGAGCAAATTGTTGTTGCTGCTGGTGCTGCTTTCCTGCAGAAAGGAGCAGGTTAACCTGTGTCATGTAGAAATAACATTTGCCTTCTTCCCTCCAGATGGAAACTCTTTGGTTTCTGCTATCACTAAACACACAACTAAATCAAGATACGATCTGCTAACATATTCAAAATGATGTTTGGCCTGAATATTTTTTTAGCTTCAAACATCAATTTCATTTCATAATGAATACATGCTTCATCTCATAACATTTCATTTTTCATACATTTAGCAAAATTGCTTAACTGATACTTTTTTTTTCCCAAACAGCTTTATTCCTACACTAAAGACATGCAAATCAGACTTGCACTCTTATATAATGTGCAGAATTCCCTACTGTTGGTTCAATTGCTAAATTATAAAATATTCATAATAACTATATTTTTTTACAATATTAATTTGGTATCCTGACTTTTTTTGTGGAAAGCACATTAAGATACACAAGCAGAATTTTACAGGTTTCTCTGTTCAATGATTTTCATTTTTATTTGCTCTGCTCTCCAGAGGGGAACCTCCCCAGCACCCGCCACGTGCTCCACATCCCGGGAATGTTATCAGGAACGCCGGCGAGGCACATCCAGCCTCACTTCCTAAGCCTAATGCCCTTTGCAATTCTTGTCTGAGCAGTTGTTAGCTGAAGACAAGACGACTTATTTCCATTCATTCCCTGCATAATCCACCTTACGAATTTCCACCTCACCTACCCGCACAGCCAAGGAGCCAGAAATACAAAATATTTCCTACTGTGTTTTAAGCCCACATCCTCCTGGATACACGATAAGAGCTTAATAGCTTTGATGCTGCACTGTTTTCATATTCATGCCTAAGTTATGGATACAGCAACAGATCAGCACTTCTTTGTGCTTGGCATTGGCTCTGCTTCGCTGCCTTAAACTGTCTGAGTCAAGGCCACGTTTTAATGCCATAGAGCTCTATTCAAATACCAGTATGACCACATTTTAAAAGCCACCCTGTACCACTTCATTGCCGCAGATGTCCTTTACATCTGGCAAGGGCCGTTTCTCTGCATGTCAACAGTAATTCAGTTTAACAGCTGTCTCTTTTGACAAGCTTAGTGTCAGACTCTAAAATGACAGGGTGACAGTTTTCCTTTTCTTTAACAGAACATAGTGCAAATTAACTGTTTGAATGCAGGAGCACCGAACGCCTCCCGAATACAGTTTGGAGTCAAGGGAATAGGACTGGGAATTGTTGGTATTAACAACCCAAACTGGAAGCCTGTAAGGTCTGACAAATCCTGGCACTGCCCCTGGAACTGAGATTTTCACCTGAAATCAAAGTGTTCAGCATCCAGAAAACCTTAAATTGAGTTGAAGTAGATGTCGGATGGAAACACTGGGTGTTTGGACACTGGCATGATGAGTGATTTTCCTGAACTGCATAAAGACACAGGCCAGTATTCCATGTACTTAGTTAACATGCTTGTTGATACAGCAACTAAAGGTACCCCATGTCTCTGCTTTCCAACATCACTCCATACACACAGGTTTCCCACAAATTCCAGGCCTCCAAAAACACCTCAGTATAATTTCTGTAGGATTACGACTGTTCCTGGAATAATACTGTACATCTTCGTGATTGAACCCTTAAACAGCAAAACCAGCTTGTGGACAGCAACAAAGTGCCACCATGATTTATGAACCACCAATAAATGCTACCAAGGCACTGCTTTAATCCGGTGCAAGAGTGATCTTTATGAGGCTGCTTGTATTAGGCTCACATAAAAGCGAATCAAAGGAATATAAACCTTACACTATGTGTATTTAAACCATGTACTGGTGGCAGCTGTACACTTGTGTCCTTGTTCTCCAGGACTGAGAAGTGAGGGTGGAAGATGCCTCCCCAGTTCAGTTCTTGGCCAACCTCAAAGTGACTGCAGTGACACTTGATTCTATCTCACACAACTTGTTTTAAAGAACTAAGAAAGCCTTTCCGCTGTTTGTTCCTGGGTAAACAGGTACAGCTAAAGCACCACAAAAAAAGAATAACCAACAAAAATCAAACAGGTTGAAATGAAACCAAGCATAATATCGAAATGCCTTTAGTAATTTGTAAAAGTAAAAAGTAAATTGCTTTTGTTTGCTTAATGTTGTCACAAGGAGGAATTTTTCTTACCAAAGTGGCAGAACACTGGCACAGATTTCTCAGAGAGGTGGAAGATGCCCCATCCCTGGAAACATTCAAGGTTATCTTGCACAGGGCTCTAAGCAACCTGGTCTAGCTAAAGATGCCCCTGCTCATGGCAGGGGGGTTGGACTGGATGGCATTTAGGGGTCCCTTCTGCCCCGAACCATTCTCTGATTCTATGATAAATATTTGTATGTAATACCCGTGATTACAACATGTGGCCACCTCATGATATTTAGAACAATTCACACTCAAATACCTACAAATACCTCTAAAAGCCATGCTCATTTTTGTCAGTTGGAACAGAGATTTCCCTTTCTCAGTCTCACTACACAGCCCAGGTCCTCCTCCTTTATTCAGCGCAGTTGATCATGACCTGCAGGAGTCACTTATTGTCCACCACTCTGTATCCAGGTCTCTCCTACAGCAAAACCTGTGTCCCTGTGCTGCAGGGGCTGGGACAGAGACGCTGACAGTGCCACCTCCCTCCCCGCTGCTTTCTCACCCACACACCACGTGTGCTTATTTCCATATCCCGAGAATTCGTACTTTCATAGCCAGAGGTGAGTCTCTGCAAAGGGAACACGTTGCTGGGGTTTTATTAATATATCATGAAGCTCAGTTAGCTGCAAACACATATTTTTAGCACAACATCAGCCCCAAGGGACGTGCAGGTCGCTGCCTTTGGAGGGGTGGGTTGTTATTGCTATTGCACTTAGAGCTCAGCTACACAAAACATAGAGTATCACCTTAAATACTTCATCTCCCTAAAATTTCTCACATGCCTGGAACACTAATAATTCTATAACTTAGGCTGAACAGAGTACTATTCAGCTGTAAATTTTATGGCTACCCTCTCCACCTCTTATGAAGTGTGAAAAGAGGCTTCATATCTGTCAGTCTTTGCTCAGAAATGACTTTCGCTGATTACTTAAACTTTCGTTAAATAAGCTTTCCACAAGCTGTAAAAACAGAACACAGTAGGGAAAAAATTGGCTCTCTTTTAAAAGTGCTGTAAAGTCTCTTTTTGAATGAGTAATTAGAAATGTGTAAACTCTTTTATGGATATGTGAGAAGCACACACAAAAAATTTGACATTCCATGCAAGTATTTCTGTGTGCTATCAGATTTCATTGTATTTCACAGAGACCCAAACTATACAGGCCCAAAATACACATACATTAGTGGACATGGGTTATTTGCCAAGGAGGAATTTACATACAGTACAAGTAAAACATCCTAATTTAAATCTACGACAATGGATACTCACATTCTTAAAGAGAAATCAGAGCTGTTTGTCTTTCCTCTCATATTTATACAGATTGCAAAGCTGTTGACAGAGCACGATTTGAGCTGGGCCTTTCCAACTGCTTACTGTTATTTTTATTGCCATTGTCAGCTATCTTTTCCATATCAAGAATTAAGCTTAGATGAAGAGGTTCTGATATCCCAAACCCATACAGGAACACCCAGGTGGTCAGGCAGGGAGTGGCAGTGACAGACCCCAAATCCCACTGCTGGTCCTCGTCCCCTTGAAATTCCCAAACCTCTTTAGTTAAACCAAGTTTCCATCTCCATTTCCCACACACACACAGGCTGCCCATCCCCAAACCAGACTCTGCAGATGCTCTGCAACCCCCTTATACCTTCATTTTTTAGGGCCCTTTCCCTCCCTTAAAACTTGCATTATTTGTGCGGAAAACTTGCTTTGCCTCCGAGCCTCATGCTCAGCTCCGTGGCAGGGGGTGAGCATCTCATCTCCAAAGAAGTGAAAGAAAGGCAGAGATGAGAGGAGATGGGTGGTACCCCTGTGTGATTTCCCACCTCCCTGGGAGAGGGCACAGGGCATCTCGGGGCCACGGAGCTGGAAAGCATCCCACCTCCAAACTGGTAGGATGTTTGCTCGGGGATGTCCCGCTGGGCACACGTACTGTGCACTATAAATAGTAATGTCTTCCATGCTCCTCTCAATGGAGAAATCTGCAGGAGGGGAAATAGTCTCAAATCTGTGTCATTTTCAAGGCAAACAGAGCCAGCCTCATTCCCTCCTCGGCAGGGAAGCCGGAGGTAGGGGGTACTCACCCCCAATCCTGTGGAGTTGGGAAAAAGCAGGGCCCAGCTGAAGACTCTGGGGGTGAAGAGCTGCTGCACCACCCACTCCCAACCTTTCCATCCCAGTATGTCCCACGGGTATTTTCCTTCCCCTCCATGAGCAAACTCAGCCCCTCTCCCAGGAAAATGGTGGTCATTGCAAAAGGTTTAAGGGGTGATATGAGCAGGTGGCATTAACTACTCCCCAAAGCATCTCTGCTGGAGGGGACTGCCAGATGCTGCTCTCCTTCTGAATCCCACAGATTTCCAGCATGGAAATGGTGCTGAGAAGAGCAAAGAGCACTGCAGTGCTCTCTCCCCTGAAGATATTAGTAAAATATCTCTCCCAGTAAAGATATTATGGTTGTTATTATTATTTTAATCCCCCCAGAGAGTGATCTGTACCCCACCTGCAAAGGCCAATAATCCTGTTGGTAGCAGAGCAATGCCCCTGCTCCTGCTTCTCACCATTGCTCCGAGCCAGTTCTCTGGCAAAACATCCCCAGGCCCAATTTGGTGCCAAGTCTGTTATAAAACCAACCACGGTGCAAATGTTTTCAAGGAGAAGAACAAAAGTATGAGAAAGGAAAAGGCTTCACACATCTTTAGCATGGAGAATGTATTTAGTGCTCCCAAAACCTATTACATGGGGTGATCCAGGCAATTTATTGTTTTGTCAATACCTTTTATTTTGATTTAATAACTTACAAACCCCACGGTCTATCTGTAGCACAGCCTCAACTTTCTTTACACAACCCCACTTAACTTCCAAACACTTTAACTTTCAGGTCAAATCTCTGTCATATTGATAAATGGGTCTATTTAAATTTTTATCACCAAAGAATTCTCCCTGGTGTCTTTTTCACTATCAGATTTCATGCCCAAAAAACCAGGATACTTATTATTTTCTGTTATCCACCACACAGGAGAAGAGTCGTTGCAGAAAGTCCATATGTGGTGGGGAAACAGCTGTAATTTGTCTGCAATAGTCTCGTTCCTACAGACATTTCATACAGAGCGTGGTGCAATATTTGCAAGAATACTGTGTAAAAACGGGGGAAAAAGCCCAGTATGGCACACATACACTAAATTCAGTCTGCCCTGTCTGTGTATTTTACCCTCCCAAGGCATTTCTGCGCACAATGTAGAGGCCCTGGGCAAACTTTAATCTGATTTGGCCATTGCTTCATTAAGCAGACTAAGAAAAACTGCTACAAAGTCAACAGATTTTTAGATATTATTAGAAATAATCACCTGGTTTTCCTGCCAATAATTAGGACCGAAACGACAATCCTTATAGCCCTAAGTAGGCTATGTATGTGTTTAACCTCTCCTTTAAATGGCATTAAAAGCTGAATTCAGTGGCTACTGTAAAGATAGTAAAAACAGATACTGCAGGAATAGAGAAGTGTTTAATGACAAGTCACAAAGAGTTCTACTGAAAGGAAAGCGAGAGCAAGAAAGGTTAAATAAACAGAACCCACAGTGCCTCCCATCTTTCTTACATTACCTTTCAATAACTCTAAGGGAAAATTTCTACTAGCCATGATTTGATTTCCCAGATTTGTGCATTAAATATTTACTTCTAACTATAAACTTATAGGAGACTCAAACAAAAACTAATTTGCATTATTAATGATGCAAGAAATGTGATGCTTAGTCCCTTAAGATTCATAATAAAGCAGGAAATGTTAGAGATTTACTTTCTTTTTCATTTTGAAAGGCAAGTTAAAGCGATAAAACTTATTTAATTAACAGAGAGTCTATTTATGAATTAGTTGTTTCTGCCAGCAAGAATGTTTTTTTTAAAAAAAACTGTCTGAAACGAGGCTGAGACTACAAAGAGTCCATTTTCAGCTTGGGAGTCTCAAGGGAAAAATCAAAGGGTTTCTTTCTTTCAACAGTTTGGGTGAGATGATATTTTGAGATGTTGACAGCTGCCAAACTGCAGAACCAGTGAAGAACTACCAAATTGAAGTCGTTTTTATCTTTTTGAATTTTCCTCAATATTCAGCTCAACTTCCTTTAACAGCTCATGACTGAAATTTCTGCTCGGTTAAAGGGTTTTTTCCCTTCCTTCAGGGCTCGTGTCGACTGCTCTGGGCCAAACATGAACTCTCTCTCTTCTAAAATCAACCATCAATAATAGAGAACCAGTATTATTACTCCTAGTAGTGTTGCTCTTTTAGTAATGCATTAATTGGCATCCTTTTCTCCCTCATGTGCCCAGTGTGGAACCAAATTTCAGTGGTTCATCATCTTTATCATCACTGAATTTTCTCACTCTGTTTACTTACAAGATATTAGCAAAACAGAACTAACAGTCCTTAATAAACAGGGTAGAATTAAAAGTCAACATTTACAGCTTGTTTTCTCCTTTTCTGGCAGAAGCTGTTTATAAGATTCAAGCCAGCCTTTAGTTAATATAATAATAGCAATAATTATAGTAATAATAATTAATAATAATAACAATAAACAATGCTTGCCATGTGGCTCAGAGTAGTCTTAATTTTCCGTTTTCTCGCTAGCTCCTGTTTCCACTGCTAAAGCCTCCCCTCCTTTTCTAACCCTTTCATTTGTGTTAGTCCCATGGCCAAACTTGTGGTGGTTTCTCCTCTGCCTCAGACATCTGTCCCATGTTTCCTCTTAAAACCTCTTGCCCCAGATAATCTGTGCTTATTTTGTCTTCACCACATATTCATTGACCAAATCAAAGTGGAACAAACCCCTTCCTCTCATTGTTCAAGGTTTCAGCCTCAGCTGCATCCTCCACTTCAGCTTCATTGACTGCTTCTGCTGCCTTCTTCCCTCTCACTGTCACATCTGTGACCTGAAGAAAAGCACTTTCATCTTCCTCCAAGCTACCATTTCTTTCTAAACGTGTCCTTTAAGGTCTGTCCAAGGTGTTCCTCTGTCCCCTGTCACCTCCTGGGCAGCCTTCCTTGACGAGACTCAAGTGGCCCCACCTCACTTCAGTTTGTTCCCACCAAAACCAGCTCAGGCAACCCCAGACTGAGCAAGGAGCAAGTCCAGAGTTGTGTTCCAGGAGGGGAGGGGCACAGGCTCTGGCACTGCTTTAGCACATCCAGCTTCTGATGTGTTTTGTCTTACAACACTGAGCATGAATGAGCATCTTCTGAGCCTGATCCCCACGCAGATACAGAGGAATTTCTGGAATCCTGCAACCTACCAAACGCTGCTCTGCCTTGTGAGATCTGAGGCAAATATTATTTGGAAATATCAAGAGTGAGCTCTGCTGGCACAAACACCTCAGAATTTGGATTACGTGCACTTTGGGACACTTTCTTATAAGAAAACAATCCCAACTTGATATTTAAGTTAAAAATCTTTCAAGAATAGAGGTTCAAGTATTGATCCCTGCAGACATTGGATAGCTTTAAAAAAGGGTGTTTTATGAATTATCATAAGAGTTCAATGCCCAGCAAAGGCAGTGGAGTAAAAGAGAATATCCCCAGCTGTACCACAGACCTGCTCCCATGAGTGACCTAAGGACTAATTCACAACTACATGATCAATTAGAAAGGATTTATATAATTAATTTTTTTTTAAAAGCTTTTTACTGCAGACTCTTTTGGGAGAGTTCCTGTCAACACTAAAGAAAAACATTCTCCCCTTTCCAGGGGACCCTCCCACACCATTATGCTCCTAAACTGGTGAGACACAATACACAAAGTCTTCCTTAACGCTGCAAATAAATAAAATATAGATATAAATACAAAGATTATTAATCTAACGCTATTTTAGGATTAATAAGCCACATGAAGACTCTCCAAATGATGCCTCTAACTCAGCAAATGCAGATCCAACTGGGCAGCCCACACAGGCCAGGTGAGTGTCCAGGGGTGAACCCAGCCTTGCCCGCTGCACTCATTAATTGATTTTGTTAATATCCTCAGAGGCTGACCCTTTGTTAGCACAGACTTGAAGCAGAGCAGTGCATCTCCCCAGGGCCAGGAGAAGCTCCCCATGGCCAGCAGCAGGACAGAGTACCACTAGATCCCAACGTTCCACAGCAACAGGAGTCCAAGCTGTGTTCGCCTCCCCTTCATCCCCTGCCCTGCTCTGGACATTTCCATTTGAAACCAGGATCTGTCACTCCCCCAAAACAGGTATTTTTCTTTTCTGTTTGAACCTGAATGAAAAAAACCTGAATCCCCGGGTGTCTGACATCAAAGTGTCATAGAAGGGAACTACTGGGATGGCGTTGTGGCATTAATGCTGCGCTAGAAAGAAAGAGCAGATGGGCAGCGAGGAAGCAAATCCTGTTGAAATACGATTAAGTGACACTGAAGATAAGGAAAACCATGAAAACTAAAGGGCAGGTAAGGAGATTTTAAGTGCAATATAAAAGGGGATTTGTGGCACATGTAATTCTTCTTTTAAATGTTTATTAAACATAGATTTTTTTGCCTCTCAATTATAGTTACAGATCATTTTGTTTCTCTCTGCGCTGTCTACGGGGATTAGGCAAAGCTGAAGGTTCTTGGTGCTTTTCTATCTACCGGATGTTTGTTTTATTCTCTCTTACAAAATACATTGCCAATTACAGATGAAAACAGGAGACATAAAGGGAGGAATGTGCCATTAAGTATCTCCAGGATTCCCAGAAAAAAGCCCAGGATTTCCTGGAAGACGATGGTTTCATTGCAACCACACTCCAAATCAAGATTTATCCATCTCCATCTTTGACCAGGCCAATCTGGTTTCTGATCATCTTGTTTCTTACCTGTTGTCTGCCAAATTAGAGTCTTCTGTAAGTATTATGGGATGGAGAATGTTGATTTTTTTTTTTAATCTACTTTTAAATTATTTGTGCTGATGCAATCAGTCACACCTTTCAATAAATTACTAATTGTGGGCGAATCCTCGTTCTCAGCACCAACAGAAATAGGTTTTGTTCTCACATCCCTGTACATGCCCACGGCCACCAAACCCAGCCCTTGCTGTGCCAGTTTTCCTGGGAGCTCATTTACAGCCCTAAGTGACCCAGAAGATCCTGACCTCCTGCTTCCTGGTGGGACAACCTGCTCCAGAGATGGCCCTTCATTCACGTGGTGCTGCTTCATCTCAGCATTTCTAATTTTTCTTCTGCCTCCCAGAGAAGATGATTTAATTGAGTCTTTAAATTCAGCAGGAATCCCTGATGGAAGAGGAAGACAGGGAAGGAGCAAGCATGGATGGATGGATAAGAAAAAACCTCATGTCTTTTTTGGCTAATCTTATGTGTTTTCCTGTACTTTTCCACAATCATAAATCCAATGGGCTCCTCAAACCCCTCTCTGAGCTGTGCTCTTGCTCTGCTCCAGCACAAACTCGGGATGAAGAGGGACAGGGAAAGGCAGTGAGTGCAAACTGAGCACTCGCAAAGGGGAGACCTCCCCACCAACCTTGCCAAATCAACACTGCACTGAGATAAATATGCACCATTCCTGCATATAAAATCTGCATTTCTTTTTTATTTGCATTGGAAATCCTGGCTCAGGCCTGTGGCTGGGATTGGGGTGGTGTGTGCTCATCTCGTATTGCTTGCGGCCAGTTAGAAAAATCACATAATCCACCACAGGTTTAAAACATAATTTAAACCTGCCAAGTCTCATAACTTCCAAGGAGGCAAATTTACCATAAAAAAAATGGTTTCCACTTACTAGATTTTATATTCAGATCTCTGGCACACGGGCTTGCCACCAAAGAAGCCTTTTATGCAAGCACATAATCAACGGAAGCCTTCATTTTCACTGCGGTTGGATTTAATGTGATAATGAATATTCCAGTGTCAGCTCTGGGTAAACGGATGGGGTTTCACCTCAGATTCCCTCCTCTCAGTATCTCACGCAGGCACAGGCTTGCTGAGTGGTAAATAATTTAGCAGCACCAGCAGAAGGACACCTGAGATGTGTTCCCAAGGCGGGCGGATGTGCTGCGCTTGTGTCCTGCCCCGTGTTCCTGCTCTTGTAAACAGCAGCCATGGAAAGGCTTTATTACCTATTTATATCTGGCCCTTGCAAAGGGGAACTCTTGGGAAAATGCACGGCTTCAGCGAGCTGCCTGGGGAAAAATCTCCCTTGGGTGGCCCATGGGCACCCAGGAAGGTCCATGGGTCCAGCACACAGTTCTGGGCAGGGAAGGTTGGTCGTGCATCCCAGACCAATGCCAGAGCCGTGAGGAATGCACGTTCCCTGATTAGCAGCATTTATTTTTATTGTCATTTGCAGAGCTACAGCTGATATTTCACATTGATTTGAGAGTCTCTCTGCGGTTTGCAAACATTTACTCACCCCATACGAGGTAAATTCTTTCATGCTCACTTTCAGGACACGGAATGTGGCTGAATTAATGTTACTGTGAAGCCCTTCCCTGCCAGATTCCCCTGTTTGTCCCCAGATTTAACCTTTATTACCCAACCAGGCCTGCCTGGGGGAGCAGCTTTCCAACACAATTGTTAGGGATCTGCTCTTTCTTTGGCCTTCTCACCTATATCCCAGTCATTGGCTGATGTTTTTCCTCTCCTTTTCTCCAGTTTCAAGTTTCCACTCCGACACCAAATGCTTCTCTCTTTTCCTACTGCTGTTAGCACGAGGCAGATCAAACAAACACAAAAGTGTTTTCTCACAAAATAATCATTAAGCGGATCGTGGAGTTTGGTTCTAGTGACAGCTGAGTATTTGTTTCATTAATAAGTCATTTGCAATTAATTCCTGGAGTCATTTCTAAAAGAACATTGTGATGTTTCCATGGTTTTAAAGTGACAAAACACCAGTCATTCTTTGACAAAATTTCAGAGCAAAGTGCTCATAGGCATCCACTGGAAAAATCCAGCCTCTGATGAGGAGTGTCCCCGTGACGTGGGAATGTGGCTCCCATCAGTGGTGAGGCACCTACTCACAACATGCAAAGAACTGCAGGATTTAAGGTTGGAATTTCAGGTGCCTGGGTGCTCATGCTGCTCCATTCAAATGGTTAGTAATGAAATTATTGTAGTTAAGGGGTTTTTTCCTTTTAAGGCTCATAAACAACTCTTCTCTATGCTGGAAACATAACAAAATCTCCAATGCAAACAGTTCAATTTTTCTCTCTTTTCAATCAAGAGGGTGGATGAACAAGTAATTGTTATCCTGCCTTTTGAAACTGAAGATGCTCCAGCTCACAAAGGTTCCTGAGGCTCTAAAATCACACCAGGATGAGCACCTTTCCTTGGAGATCCAAGGGGCTCCATCCTCAACCTCCCAAAGTCACCTTCTGCTGGGGATGGAATAGGCACCACTTGCATTGATGTTTCATTCAGAATTAAATAACAGTTTACTGTCTTTCACAGTGTTCTTTCTAACCTTACAATATGGCACAATTTGGGAATAAATAGCACAAGAAAGTGTCTCTAATTCTGGGCATCAGCTCCACTTTCACTCTAAATCCTGAGTCCTGACACGTGGCCAGCAAAGATGAAGGACATTTCTAAGCCATAAAAACAATTACAATTGTTGTCATCTCACCTTGTCAGTAACCTTCCCCCAAAATTACAGGTTAGAGAGGTGTCTGTAATCATTAACAGCCTGGAGGAGAAGCACATTACCAAAGCAACAAACCTCTAATCAACAGAGCGGGAGCGGTGCAGGAGAGAAAAATAACTCCTCAACGAGCCAGTAGAAATAATTTTGTTTAAAAAAATAAAGATCTTACTCAGTACATATAGTTACCACCCCACAGTGGCAAAATTGACATGTTGGAAAAAGTGAACATGATAAATTTCTGCCTACTTGGGAATGTAATTTGCTGGAATTACACTTTTAGAGGGAAGTGCTTGCAGGTTTTCATATTCAGCAGCAAGAGGACTAATTCTGTCCGTGAACTGACACAGCTCTGAAATGAGAGATCTAGCAAAAAAAAAAATTGTGAAATATTTGGTTTGCAATTAAAAATGAAGACAAAATATTTTTAAAACTTAAAAATGCCCAGTTTCAAGCATCCTAGTGGAGATGAACAGATAAACTTGGGATCTGGAAAGCAAAGTTCTAGATCCACTTAAAAAATTCTTCAAGAGGAAAAGTTTTTAATTTGTCATGAATATCAGGTTAAAATGAATCTTTTAAATGTTTTTGCAATGTCCTAACTTATGGGCTAAAAAATTAATAAAGTTGGATAAGAGAATCTATAAAATATCCAGTAAGAAAAAATGGAAACAATCAATTTTGCACCTTCCATCAATACCCCAGGAGCTGCTACACAACTATTTCTATGATAAGATGTGACTTTGCCTTGAATGCAATTTGCAATCTATTAACTTGATCCAGTTTTCACCGAAGGAAATGAAAAGATTACCATTGACTCCAGTGAAAGCTGGATTAGGCTCTGTTCACATTCACAGTGGGGAGAGAAAAAAAAAAAAAAACCCTTAATGATTATTTATGCCAGAAATTCCAGTGCAAAAAGCAAAACTGGTGCAAATGTGTTGAAGAATTTGAAGAGAAAAATGAGCACAGTTGATATAAAATATAACTCCACTAAAAAGTAGAAGATTACTAATTACTCTGAATACGCTTATAGAGAAGCTATAGATGTAATTAAATGGCACAAATATGCTTTGAAATCCAATTATAGCAACGGAGCAATGATTGCACAGTTGCATGAAGAGTTAAAATAAAATATGATAGCAGATAAATGGGTATATTAGAAAGGCATTATTAGATTTCCTTGCATTTATCCACCACTGAGTGCCACCAACCCTTCAAGCCAGGGACAAATAGGAGAAAACAGATAGAGGAGAGAGATTGAGGTCTCCTGCTAAATATAGACAGCAACAACTGAGATATTTCTACTAAAAAAGATAAAAGGAGAGATACCAGCTACCCATACATGACATATAACAAATCAAAATCCTGAGTCTTATTCACAGTCCTGCAGTTCCAGCAGAATTATCAACTTTTGTAAACACCAAACCATAAAAGGAGTAAAACTCCAAAAGGATTTACTGCAGGAAGTCGAAAAATCTCCAAGAAAACACAATATACCAATAAAGAGCCAATTATTGCACCATCAATATTCGGCAGTGGACTATCAGGGCAAAAATATGCAGATTCCATTAGGAAAAAATACAGCCATGCCTATCCTTTGGCAGGAGAACATTACTTAGAGATGAGAAAAGGGACCTGCACTTTATTTGTAGGTTTAAATAATAATTTGATACTTTACCCATTATGTTGAGAAATTAACATTTAGAGGAAACAAATGCGCTTTCCGTTCTGATTTAAAACTAAGTCAGTTCTTGCTCTGCTTTCTCTTGTCCTTGGAATTCACATTGCCTTAAAATATATGGATATTTATGGCATGTAAGAGGTATTTATAGTATATTCAAGGTTTGCCAAATTTTGAAATCCAAGGGAAATATTCACCAGTTGCCAGTAACTTGCTCATCTCTCTTACAGCCTTACCTGGTTTTAAAATTCAAACATAAACGAGGCACAACTTGCAAGAGGTTTTTGTGAGAACTCCTCTCTGGTGAATTGGTAAATGCTTCTTTGGGAGGTTCCCAATCAATAAACACCTGCATTCAGCCCTATTTCCCAGTTTATCCCCATTTTGCTGTCACAGGGAGAGGGCTCATAAGAGGTTTTATTTTATGAGGTCACATGGACTGTGTCTGCCCCTCCCCAGGTACAAGTTGGGCTATTAACTTAATCAAAGAGGGGGGGAAAAAAGATCAAAAATAACCCCTAAAAATAATCTCTCATCCTGCTTTTGCTGCAACACTACAAAGACAAACAGAAACATCCACATGCTCAGCTCTGCCTTGGCTAAGCAGGTCTCATAAATGTCTGAATTTCCCATTATGGCCATGATTTCTAGAGGGAGATGAAATCTTTACCTCTCTCTAAATTGATGGGAGTCTCCCTCCTCCCTTCAGATGCCAGAATATGGAAGTAGAAGACTCTCCCTCTGAAGGCTGTATTTTATAATACTCTGATGAGATGCCTTTTGATTTAGGGTTGGCATGAAGGAAGAAAAAAACCCCGTGTAGTCTGCCAGCTCATCTAACCCAACTTTAATCACTTACTGTGTAGACAGCTATATCTGAGCCACTCATCTAAAATCCCTTTAAAGTCAATGGTGAGAAATAGATGTTTTTAGGATGCAATTAATTGATTGGAAGGAAGTGGGATCTATCACATATGGAAAAGAATTATGACCCAAAGCGTTCTGCTTTTCCTCATTTACTTTAGAGGAGTTCGCACATCTGCATTTGAACAGTCACCCGGAACAGGTGAGAAGAATATCTCCAACCACTATTAACAAATCTCTCTTGGTGGTTTTTAATCTGTTTTCCTGTTCCCCTCCCTTCTGTTCCCACACCCAGTCTCTCCTGAGATACCAGTTCCATTTTTTTGCATCACAAGTCCATTAACTGCTCAAAGAGATGGGTTCATCCATCTGATGCTAATGAAAACTTTTGGATCGCACACTGGGGCCAGAAGAACTGATCCATCAGGTTTAAAAAAGATACTAATGGATATTTTCATGCCAACTGTCACAGTAATATTTGGAATAAGGCGAATAACAAAAAACTTCCTACAGCTGTGCCACCCCCCCAAGGGCCCTTCAGCTCCCAGGACTGTGGGTGGTCACCACCAAAATGTACCAGAAAACTATGGTGGATCCTGAGAGTTTAAGGAGCTGGGATGAGGATTTTCATGGAGACAAAGGAAAATATTCTCCCTCAAGAAGATGTGGCACATCTGTCACCTTGAACACACAGCAAAATTCTGGGGGAAGAAAAATTAATAATAATAAATTTCCCTTCATCAAGTGAGACCCAAGGAAGCCAACCTGAAACAAGTTTTGCCAGACTTGAATATTGTGGAGCCCCCCCAAAACCTTTCTTTTGCTGCTCTACCACCCAAAGCACAACCCTGTGCAATTTTACTCTGCTCTGACGAGCTGGTGAACCACAGGCTATTTCCTCTCACCCACCAAAGAACACCATTGTGCTGCAGGTCTTTGAGGAATCTGCTGCTCACTCTGACATAAGGGAGTCAGTTTTGTTTCATGTTTCCCTCATTCTGGGTATTCATCTTCAAAGTGCCTCACATGCAACCGGGGAGCCTTAGAAGCCTATCAGGGGCAATTCAAAGAGCTTTGCACAGAGCAGGAGGGGGCTCCTGTTCAAAGCTGCAGCTTTGCATCCGCCAGAGAGGAGCAGATTCAAACCCAAAGAGGTCACTTCACCTACCTGTAGTGGGATCTCATATTCAGAAGACTCTAACTAAAAATAAGGGATATTTAGACAGTGTGATAACTGAAACCCTTGAGGCGATGCTCTTTCTCACTCCCTCACACACAGAGCAATGTCTCCTTTAGAGAAAACCTCAAAACCCTGGGAGACATAATGGCCTCCAGAAAACTTACTCATGTATTAGCTCCAGCTGTAGCATCCTCCTGGTTTGAGCACAAAAGTTTCCAACAAGCTGGACCACCACAGACCTCTGTTCAAACTGCCTGAAACAAGGAAACTACAATAAACACTTGTTCAGCACAGGATGGAGCAGCAAAAACACTGATTTCTTTCAATTACCCAATTTAATGCCATAGGGAGGAAATATTTTGCTTGGTTCAGAAAGTACCTGTTCCGTGGTCAGACCTGGAAGCCCCCAGATAAGATAAGGGCTCTGCTTGGATGGGCACTGTCTAAACACAGAGTAATTCAGAGCTGCTTGCCCCAGAATTTACCACTTACACAGGAAATATAGAAAAGTACAGAAGAAAACTCTGTTGTCTGAAATTTAGACACGGAGAACTGAGACAAGGGGACATGCAGGTTCAGGTACAGATGTTTAATATCATTGATGAGGTTGAGAAAATCAGAAAAGGATTTGTAAAGAAACAGAAGCATAATGGTTTTACGGATTGTCTGTGGAGTCTTTGTAACAGACACTTGATACTTCTAAAAACTATTTCGATTAAGTCATTGTAACACCTCGTTTTATGAGATGTAGTAGCTCTGCATCTGCAAGGGAATCTCCTCTTTGCTACTGGGAGAGGCCAGTGGCATCTCCGGGATTTAATCCCACTGCACTGAGTTAGCAGGGTCTCTCTCCCTGCTCCCATCACACACCTGATGGGGCCACATTCCTCCTCCTTCCAACATCCACACCTCAGACACGAATCCCACCTCTGTACAGTTTCTCCCACCTGTAACAGTTCTTCAGTTTCTGTTGTCTCCAAGGACTTTTTTTCTCTTTTTTTAAATACTAGATTAAAATGCACATCATCCTGCACTGCTTTCTCAGCCTCCTCTTATTCACATTGTATTTTTATTAAAAGCTGTAAAGCCTTTGGGACAGTCTGTGCCTGAATGGCACTTCACAGATACACTTGCATTACTCCCCATATCAATTTTTTCTTTTTATTAGAAGTCCCTGGGTTTGTTTTTCTTTTAACCTCAATTTAAACATCCCCTCCATTGCCATGCTTCATTTTGCTGCAGTGCTGACTGTGATGTTTCAGGTTCACTGTGCTCCCTCCACATTTGGGTTATAACAGCAGGCCAAGATGGATCATAGACTTTATGTCTGATTCCTCTTCTTATGTAACATTTGTGGGATTTTTTCACATTTTTCTACTTAGCAAATGCATTACTCCTTAAAAGCACCTGATCAAGTTTACTGAGATCTGTGAGATAATGCTAAAATTTAATTTAATTGCCAAATTATGCTCGAGCTGCACATACACAGCTACAGCCCAGTTTGGACAAGGCATCTCTCCAGAAGAGCATTTTGAGGCCTCTTCACACTGTAAGGAACACACACTGTGCTCAAACCTGCTCTCAGAGGGTTTCCAACCCTGCTTTTGCAACATGATTCCTTTTGTCCGTGTTTTGTCCTCACTCCTGTTGCTCTTGCTCTGACCTCACCTGGAGCAAGGAGGCTGCAAGAGCAATCCATTTATGCCCCAAATGTTTCCTGGGTTGTAAAATAGCATAAAAGTACAAATGAAGAGCCTCACGCTATTTTTCTTCCTGCTGTGTGCAATCAAGCCAGAAAGTATCCCTTACTCCCAAAAAACCTGCAAATTACCTTGGCATACCTGAGCCACCAGCAGCAACACGACATTGGGAATATTTTCTCCCCCTGCTGAGCTCCTCCACAGGTCTGGGATGCTGTCTGCTTCCACAATGCCTGGTTGGAAACAAAAATCCTGCATGTGAATGAAATGCTAAACCTTTGCCACCAAAATATATGAAGTTTTAAAGAACTTCACATCACTTCAGATATTGCAGGGTTGACCCCATATATCTGTGGAGTCTGAAAGGGAAGTAGATTTAACACAGCCAAGAAATAATCACAGGAAGCATTTTGGATTCAGCCAAGGATGAAGTAAGGCAGTCTATTTTCTTCACAGCAAGCTGAGGCCACCGCTCACTGTATTCAAATACATCAATTAGAGAGAGCTTTAATGGAAAAGGATTAAAAAGTACAAAAGTAAAACAAACAGCATCACTGCAGTGTCCAGGAGGATGAAACAAATTCCTTTTGTGGTGGGCGTGATTACAGAATTGCTAAAAAAAGAAAGAGAGGAGAAATGGAAGAAAGGTTTTGTGTACCTTGACCAGAATTGCTGTGACAGCACCATAAGCCCAGGACACTGCAGCCACGTGCATTGTGGAATTCAGTCCCCACGCCCCTAGTCTCACTGGCAGCACTCAGATCTGAACTCCAGTTCTGTATTTCCTCTTTCCTTCTAGCCAGGGAAATGCAGTATTTCGTCAGTGCATAGCTTTAGATAAGGTTATCTTTCTTTAAGTCTCTTCAAATTGTATCTGTACTGTCCCAGGTTATTGCAAACTGTTTGCTTCACTCTACTTCCATCCACATTCTCATTTCCAAGACCTGTGCCATTCAGTTCCATCTTCCTTAAAAGTTTTGGTATTGAGTTCTTCATATGCCTAATTTGGGCTTAATTCGAGCCTGGGGTAAATCGTTACAACTCAGATGAAGTCAATAGGAGCACAGTGACTTACATCAGCTTTGTGTCAGTAAATACTGACAAGATTGATCTCAAACTTTTTCAGAACAAAAGATTTCTGAAGATGGATTAAACAACATAAATGCTGAGCTGTTTTGCCAGACTGCAAATGGCATAACACAAGCTTTGTGTGACATCTCTGAATTATCCCTTCGTGGTAATGTTGACATTACATGGTATTGACTCATGGAAGAAGCTTAAATACCCTTTTAAGTTTTCAAGACTCTTTGACAAAGCACTATTTCATTAACAAAATGTTAATGGAATCCAGGAAGCCTGAGTCTCCAGAAGAGCCTGCTGGCTGCAAGGAGCTCTGCTGGCTGGCCGGGGGATGTGGCTGCACAGAGCAAAGCAATCCTGAATTTTAGGCAACAGGAAAGGAAGCATTTCAAGCAGGGCACTCACTGGTTGAGGGAGAGGGACCCGAGGGCACTTCCACAGCCCTTCACTGAAGGACTACCACACCTTCTGCTGGAGAAGGTCAAAATAGCACAAATTAGGAAATGCATCACACAAAGTGAACTGGCAGAGGCAGCAGGGTTGGCATCAGCTTGGAGATAAAGCTTCTTGCTGGGAAAAGGAGAAGGACCTGGAGAGCATTGCCGCAGGGATCACCTGCTCTGGGGTCACCTTTGGGAACAGGGAATTATGTGCTAAAATTGCTCTAAGAATGCTGTTAATCACAGAACCACTTATATTGGAAAAGATCTCCAAGACCATCAAGTCCCTCTGTTAATAACAGAATGGCTCTCAAATAAGTACAGGGTTTCTATTTGATGGATTTGCTGCTAGGAACAGGTCTTGGCTTTCAGGTTCTTGACCCAGTCCAGACCAGGGACTTGGTGGGGAGGCAGGGGCAGCACAGCTGGCACAGGTGTCCCCTGTCACCCCCAGGACCATGGGGGGAATCACCACTGCACCAGTGAGGAGCACACCAGAGACTGGGTCTCACCCCAGCCAGAACCTCCCACCTGTGAAGAGCAGAGAGCAGGTTCTCTCCTTCAGAGAGCAGTAGATTGCTCTTGAATAGCCACTCACAAATCTTTTTATCAATAAACTTGGATTTATCTAAAATGCCTCTCAGGACTGTGCCATGCTCCCAGCACCTTTCCAACACTGATCTCTGTAGAGAAACCCTTTGTAAGTCAAAGGAAAGGTGACAGACCTTCTCAAGAGCAAAGTTTTCTCCCACACTGAGTACTCAGGTTTTCAAACTTCAGCTTTTCTGCCATTTCAATCATTTCTGTGATTGCTATGTAATAAGGCAAATCATTATTAACCAAAAAGATTGGAAGGGCTGGGCAGGGAAATAATAAACCTCTGTCCATTTGACAGCATTTTGTACACCAACAGCTTCCACATTCCCTCCCAATGGTTCATTTCATCTGCTCCATGGCCTCACATAAAGCAATGAGTGCAAGAAAATAATGTGGAAAAAAAAATTGAAAGTTCAGTGCATAAATGCAACACTTGACTGCAGCACTCAAGGGCCACCTTGCTGCCTGAAACCACTTCTTTTTAATTGTTTACATTTCAAGTTGATAAAATTCACAGTAGTAAAGATAACTTTGCCTGACTTCCAGCAGAAGCTGTGATGAGAAGCTGATGGGGAGGGGGGGAGGTCTCTGAGATGTGTTTGCATGCATTTGTGCAATATATTAAAAATAAAGAAATAAATGAGGAAAGAATCACACACGAATAACAGGTTCCATCAAACATGGCAGGGCTGTGAAACACAGCTGCACTCAGGTCCTGGTGGCTGGATCAAGGGGGAAGGAGCCCTGGTGTTAATGACAGGGTACCCTCACGGGACTGCACTCCACATCCATCATCACCTCCAGCACGGACCAGGGATCGAAAAGGAAGAAAAAGATCCCCTGACACATCTGAATGATGGACAAAGGGCTCATTCCCTGGCTGAAAACAGGCATTTGGGGACAATAGCAAAAACTTCCTACACCTCTCCCCAACTCCTATGTAGCCAGGTGTGTGAAGTGACGCTGATGGTCCCTTCTGTCCCCAGGGTGATGCTCCTCTCAACAGCACATCACCCTCGTGGGATAGTTGGCTTGAATTCAAGTCAAATGACCTGTGTCTTGAGAGGTGAACAAGCACAACCATCAGCAGTCTGATGCCCC
Source organism: Corvus moneduloides (assembly GCF_009650955.1). Taxonomy (NCBI): domain Eukaryota; kingdom Metazoa; phylum Chordata; class Aves; order Passeriformes; family Corvidae; genus Corvus; species Corvus moneduloides. Next base: position 4,843,252 of record NC_045489.1, on the reverse strand, counting down.
AAGGAGAAGACAAAAACTCCTGCAGAAAGGGAGGAAAGATTTTGTGCCAGGAGATGATTCATTTTTCCAAGTACCTTGCTGCTCTCCAAAGGAGAGGAGGAAAGCTGCACTGCCTGAAGTCTGCTTGGCTGCACTGCACCGATGCCAAGGAGCCTGCAAATCCTCTGCTCAGGGGATTTGCTCCAGCACAAGGCAATCCCACCTCTCAATACTCCACCAAAACACAAGAGAAAAGTGCCCAGAACACATCCCTGGCAGCAAACCAGCTCCCAGTCTGCCCTCCAAAATCCTCCAGCTAAGAGACGTTCCTCAAATTCTTGATGTAATTAAACTGGAAATCAAAGATTGAGGCTCTTCAAGGATAACCAAATAAAGTCCTGGATGGTTGCTATGGTGATAATGGCCACACCAGAGCTCAGCATCTGCACAGACTATGAGCAAAGGATCCAGGTGAGATTTCAGGGCTCCATATTCCTACCAGTGTGGAAATTCAATAACTTAATAAAAGAGAAAGGGAAGAACACACAGAGCCTTCCTCAAAGTTTTCTTCGATAATACCATAGGTTTCAGTATAAAACAATTTAAAGAACTTCTAGAAAAATCAAAATTCAAGGGAATTCGAGGGAGAAAGACATTTTGATCTTGACTGCAAAGTGTGGCACTCGCTCAAGGACACTGAACTTTGTGATCTCTCCGGGGTCGCGAATTTTCCACATGAATTAACAGACGTCCTTTGAGCTGCAGAGACCGAGCAGGACTTTTATCCCGGCTGAAGATCTGCCCCACGATGTTCACATCCCATTGCCAGGAAAGCATCTCCCACCCTCCAGATAGCCTTGGTCAGAGCCCTCTGTGAATAAGCACTTTATAATGTGAGACACTTGCTGTGCAGTGGGTCACTGGAGCAGGGTTGAGAAAGGGACATTCACATCTGAAGTCACAAATCTCCACAGTCAACGCTGAAAAAATCAGCTCTGTCTCAAAGGCTCTTACAGACCTAAGAGAATCAACACGCTCAAAGAACACATTGCTGCAGTGTGTTAGCCAAGGTTAGGGAGAATGGGAAACCCTCAGGTTTTGGAAATCAATCTGTGCATGGCACAAGGCTTTCTCTCCTTCTAAACCTGAGACAAACGCAGGTTGTGTTTGTCGTACTCTCAGAGAAACCTGACATCAAAATCTCTCACTCTCATTTGAACAGGACAACAACACCCCAGAGGCACAAAGACAACTGGAAGGCAGCAGTTCTGCACAAGAGGCATTTTAATTCTAGAACTCCACTGCATGCCCCTCGTGCTTACACACATTTCTGTCCATTCTCTACATTTACACCCATTCTTTTTCTTCAGCTGCCACATTTAACCACAACTACTGTGACCATAAATTTTACAAAAACACTTAAAAGACCCCCAAACAGCAAACTCAACAACATTTGCAATTGCATTAATATAAAACTCACTAGACACAACTGGCACCACACAGGAGGATTTTTCTTTCCCAGTCCTAGGAAGGAGTTTAGTTGAGCTGAGATTAATTTAATTGAGCTGAGCTGTTGCTCACCCTCCTTCCTGCTACACAGGTGCCTCTCCCCAGCTGTTCCCCAAGGAAAACATTCACTCCTCCAGAAGGAAAACACCTGTGTGGTACCAGGCACTGCTGATTGTCATGAGCTGAGGGGGTAGTTACTATCTCTGCAGGACAACTCTAGGAATCAGCCCTCTTTTTTTAATCTCTGGATGGGTCTTTAAATCAAAGATTAAAGAAGCCAGATAAGGTTTACAAAAACTGATAATCCCAGCCCAGACACTTTCCAATCATAAATACTTGTCATTCTTAGCATAATATGCAACTGTCAATACACTGTTGTTTCAGGCACGTTTAGGTACCCCATAGAAATGACTTTATGCTGCTATTATTCCTAAAGAACTTCAGATGGGTTTGGATCCATCATCATTCATCATGTCAGCCCCTCTACGGGTAGTTACACACACTTTGTCTGCTCGGGTTTATCTAATAGCCAGCCTTGGGTTTTATTAATTTCCACTGGTTTGCAGAAACTACAGAGCTCCTATGCTCTTTTATAAATTATCTCTGAACTTATATCCATTTTCCATGAAAACCCAGACGTGCTTTAAAGGTACTTCAGCTCTTCCAGCGCTGCTGCTTCCTTAAGAAGGGCATCCCAAATGCCTGATGTGGTTTGGATTTCTCTGGTGTTTGTTTACTGGGATTTAAACTTAAGGAGAAGCATTTTTTGGGTGTTTCTGATAAATGGATTCCCAAGGGCAAAAAACTGATTTGTGTGGTGGGTTTTTCTCATCTTGAATGTTCAGCAGCCTGAGTTGAGCTCAAACCTTTTACTCTTCAATTTTGCATCTGTGGGATTAGGGAGCATCCCTATGGAAGTAGAGATAGAGAAAATCTGAATTTTCCTTGTCATTATTCCCTTGCCCAGAGAAGCTGTGGCTGCCCCTGGATCCCTGGAAGTGTCCAAGGCCAGGTTGGATGGGGCTTGGATCAACCTGGGATGGTGGAAGGTGTCCCTGCCTATGGCAGGGGATGGAACACGAAGGTCTTTGAGGTCCCTTTCAACCCAAACCGTTCCATGACTCTATGATGATTGAGGAAATAAATTCTCTTGATATATATATGAAGATTACAAAATACCTGCTTATCTATCAGGCATAAATCCCATTTAGATACCCAGGTGTAAGCGCACGGATCTGTTAAATCACTACAACTTTAGTTTCTGAACTTTCAGTTGAAATCCCCTCAGGTCACTGCCAAAACCATAATTGCTAATTTAGCAGTTCTGCTGCAGAGAAAGAAAAGAAAAACAGAACAAATATTTAATGTGTGTATATATATACGTGTATCTATGTATACGTATTCAAAACATTGCATATCTTTCCTCTAGAATGTTACTTTATTCTATTTTACAGAGGATTTCTCTGTTCCTCAGTGAGTTTATGCTCTGTGTAAGAGGCAGGTGTAGATCAGGGCAAGGCCTGATGAGGGAAGAAAGGCTGCCATGGCATCCAGAGTCCTGACCATGGGTACAGCCACCATCCCAAGGCCACACAAGTCCCATGTGCCTTCCACAGCATCAGTCCCACAAGCCAAGGCTCCAAAGAAACAGCTCCTGCTCAGGATGGGAACCACACTGGGGTGGCCTGGGGTCTGTGGCTCCCAAATGCCTTCCCTCACTCATGTCCAGCCCTTGGCCCACCTTGGGAGTCTCTGGAGTTGGAGCTCCTCCCTGCCCTGGGTTCCATGGGCACGGAGAGTCCCAGAGGTGCTTCCCATCTTCAAACACTTCCCCTTGGAGCACTCCGGCCACCTGTTCAGCACAGTAAAATATCCAACCCATTTAATGAGGCTTCTGGTAAAATCATCCCTTTGAAGTCCCTCAGACCATGACAGCAATTAACTCCAGACCCATCCTCACTTCTGTTGTTTTACCTCAGATCATTCAAGATCAACAACATCACCGAGAGTGCAAATTATTTCCCTGCAGAAGCAGTGAGGGAATGTCTCATATCCAGTGGTTCCAGTCAGCTGGCAAAGTGACCTGACTGCAATCACAGGCACAACCTGGGGGTCCTCCAGCGTCCCTGGGCTCATCCAGGAATTTTAATAATGTCCCTTTTGCAGACTGAAGCCTGTAAGGAAATTCATTGCGTTTAAGACTGGCAGCGTTTAGGGATGAATCTACTGTAGGTATAGAGAGGGCAGGTAATGATGGCATCACAGGACAACAAAATACACAAATGGGATCATGAACTGTGGCACCTCTCATTGACACTGTCCCCAAGCACATCCTGCTGCAGCATCACGTGTACATGTGGATATGCAAAAGCTTTTCCCCAAATGTGCACAATGTGGATTATTTCCATTGTAATTGTTTATAACAATGCACATTAAAAGCAAGCATGACATCAAGTGGACTATAAATAATAGAATTTTGAAAAGGCAAAAGGATCTCACTGAATATGAGTTTCTCCACATTAGAAATGGGAGAAATAATAAATGAAGAAGATCATGAGCAATAGATACACAGCCAGAGGTTGTTAGTCTAAAACTGCCCTTGGAAAAAACTTCTTCAAGGTTTTCTGTTTGCTTTATTTCTGTTTCTGGTTTTTTATTTGCTTTGGGTTTTGTTTTTAAAGCGAGCAAGAATAAGGATAAAAGGAAACTAATTCCCCACTAAAGGGCCTCCTACAGCCAGAGCAGGAAGACCTGCTGGCTCCAGGAACCCCTGCCAGGGGAGGGGACACACAGCCCCCCAAATGGGGCTCCAGACAATGATCCTCACTGGTGGCAACACGGATATCACAGGGAAAACAGCAGAGGATCCGATTCCTTCTCCTGCTCTGTGTCTGAGGACACCCCCCACACATTGATCCATTGGCCAAGACAGCATTTCCCAAACCCTGAGGGCAGAACAAGCCACTCCCCAGCTAAAAAAGCAGGAGAAATGGTCACAGTCTGGAATTCTGTGAGAAATCCCAGTATTTTCCCAAGTGCAGAACATAAAAGTTTCTTAAAAGACCTCTGAAAAGTTCCTAAAAAGATTCCGGCAAAGTTGAGTTTGAGAAAGCATTTTATGGAAATGTTCCATTTTAATGAGGTGCAGTGGGAGGCTGAAGATGTTCCAGTTGCCCAATTGGAACAAAATATAAGGCAAAGAACTGGGAAACAGGAAAATACACTATAAATAAATTAATTAATAAACAAACCAAAATTAAAGAAGCCTAAACAAACTAAAATATTTCAGCACTATCAAAATGGAACACCTCAACATTATACCGACAGAGATGAGAGTCAAATGGTGCATTGGAACATGTTTCCTCTCAAAAGTCATTATAATCAATAAAATACCAATAGAAAATTTCATTTTTGTTCAGACTGGGGTTTGGATTCTGAGCTGTTGGAACAGGCTGTGACTCTCTTTCCCCCCAAGAAAATTGCTGCTGTCCCAACATCCTCTGCAAAGCTGATGCAGGAGAATGGAATTGTTACTCATTCTTACTGAAGAAAACCTATGTTTCCTATCAAATTGGTGCTCTTGGCTGATTTCTCAGCAAAAATGCTTTAAGGAGAGGCAAAGCAAAGCTATTGTTCCCCAGACTTTCTTCCTGTAAGGACCCATCCTACAATGCATTTACTGGTATGCTCTGAAAAACCATAAATCATTTTGACAACGTGATACTTGTCAAAATAAAGGCATAAAATACATCTTGGAATAAAATCTCCTCAATCATATTTATTTGTTTGCTCGCTGGTGCCATTTGGCTTTTCTCAGTGGGTTTCCCAGTCGTTAGGGGGAATTAGTGAGATTCTGCTGGAAAAACAGCCCCATGTGCATATTCACACACTGAATTTCTGCATCCAGCACTGTGCACTCATTCAAGAGAACTAAAAATAAAGCTTTCAAAGGACACTTCAGCTTTCCTGCTGTATTTTTTTTCCCTTTTCCAGCTTTTTCCCCCATCCCCCTCACCAAATATTCCACTAATGCTCAACGGTGGCGTGGTTTAAGGGAGTCCTGCATGGAAAGCTCCTTCAGCTGCTTAGCCCAACAGCATAAATTTGATCTCGTAATTAGTATTCAGCTCAGCATCTTGGATAGAAACCAATGTTACAGCCAAGAGGTGGTTTAAATCACATAAATCATAGATCAATGACAGAACTCTAAGCACTGGATAGATTACAAAAGTAAGCTTTAGTTAAAAATAGATTAACCATTTCCCTGCAGGAATTCCTTCAAAAAAGCCCTGAATAAAAAACAAATAAAATTAAATCTGATAATTTTTTTTTCCTAATGTATGCATATACTAGATGAATTGTTCTTTCCCTTGACAGTTACACACTGATTAAAGAAATGTGTTAACATGCTATTTCAATGGAAAATATTGTAAATTGTGGGGACTTTAATTTTTTTAATGAGCCTTTAATAGTCAAAAAAGTACATCCCAGCAATATTGTGTACAGCCAGGCTTATAACACAAACCCAGCAGCTAACAGATACCTCTTCAGCTGCTGGTTCTATAAAAAGCGTAAAAATCATTCCAAAACCAAGAAAAATGTTTTTAAGGAGCATTTTAAAGTGTTTTGTGTTTTAAATTTAACTAAGGAAGCGCCCAGTCGTAGGAAGCATCACAAGCCATCAGCTGTCCTGATTAAGTGCCCACAGGGATACTCAGCGTCTTGAAGGATTGTGCCCAAGATCACCAAATTGTTACAAGTTCAAGGGACAAGGAAATATGAGGCTGAATCTCTTCTCCTTGACTAAGAAATGTAGGAGGGTTTGGCTCCTGCAAGGTAATTCTCTCTCAGTGTAAACTCCAGGACAGAGAGTGTCACCCAGGAATCTTCCCTGCAGCCTGGAAACTGCAGATGTAAATTTAAAGTGTGTTCCTGCTCCTGCACATTGCACTGTGTTTGCCTCCCATTGGGTCACAAATTATTCAAAAGAAATAAAAAATAAAGAAAGAAAAAAATTAAAACAAAAAAAGACTTGCCAGCGTCTGAAGGAGAATTTGCATGTCCGTTTTCTCAGTTGCAGATTTGAAAGCCAGGAATGCCTCAGCAGCACCTCAGCCATTCCTCAGGCCAGGGAATTGCAGAATTCCAGCCATCAGGTCTGGAATAACACCCTCAGGTTCCTCCTGGTGACCAGCACAGTGAAAAAGCCTGGAAAACACACATGGTCCAAAGCACTCCGGCCATATCAGAGAGGAAAAGCAGCCTGAGCATCCTCACCAGTCCTGTGCCCTTGTCCAGGCTGGAAATGCAGCTTCAAATTAGTAAACAAACAAAGGGAGGGAAACCCAACCTTTCCTACCCCTAGACTAACAAATTATGATCAAACAGAGAACTGAAAATGCAGAAATTCACCCCAATAAAAAGTTGCACAATTCTTCAACCAGTAAATAACTTTTATAGCCATGATATAGTGAAGCCAAACTTCCCAATCACCGATACCTGGCTGTATATTTAACTTTCTGCAGATGACAAAAGCGTGAACGTAATTGGTGTTGCCACAGCTTGAATTTTAAAAAAAAAATGTAATACTGCATTTACAGATATTAACATTTGTTTTCAAATACTCCAGCACCTTCAAAAAGAACATTTTTAAACTTTGAGTGCTTTATGGAAATGACTACTTTCAATTTCCAAGGATTTTTTTTCAGCGTAAGAAGAAATAATAAAGCAAGCTGCTCGATGGTTATACAAGGAACAACATTCAGATTTCAAAACTGGCTCTCTGTGTGATAGAAGACTGCAATATATGCAATCAAGACAGAGATTCAAACAATAATAACTAGCAGAGACTCCGGGGCATTGCAGAATGTGTCATTTACTTCAGCCCCGTTCCTTTAAACATCAGTCCTACAAGTAGTTCAGTGGAAAATAGATGGGGCTGCTCATGTAAGTAGAGACTATTCGTACAGGGAAGTTTTCAAAGGCTCTGCATTTTCCAAAGTGCTGAAAAATGCATATCAAGTTTAGTAAAACTAAAGAAGGAAAAAAAAAAAGAAAGGAAAAAAGGATCTCTTGTAACACGCCAAATTGTCGGAGAGATGTCAGGGTTAATTTTTAAAGGCACATTTCCCTCCAGCAACAATTCTCTTTAATTATTTCAATGTGAAACACATTATCAGACATGTTCCTTGCCTGTTCTCAGCTCGCTGACACAAGATAGGTACAAGATGTTCCCTCTCCTCCGCCGATGCTCACACATGGTGCTGGGCACTCCAGGGAGCGTGGGCAGCTCCTGCTGCACCTCCAGCCTCCTGCTCCTTCTACCAAACCCCTGGGACCACCTCCCCACAGCCACAGCACCAAAACAGGGAAGGAGAAGGTTGAGGAGAAACCACAGGATTTCAGAGTGTGGCCTTGGACACGTGCACTGGCACCAACAGCAGCACGGAGCTGCAGCCACGGCAGTTTATGGGTTATCAGGTAACTGTAACACACAGGCCAGCCTTCCAGCAGGTTTGCATGGGAATTTAGACAGATTTGGGGTTTTTTTTCCTTTACTTTGGTGTTTAATAGTCACGTGGAATAGACAGCAGATCAGGCAAATCCCAGTGAGGGAGTTACAGGCCCACTGCAGCACAACGAGCTGCTGCAGGACACGGTCCTGTTGGATTCTTCTCCAGGAATTTATGAGAAACACTTTATGTTCCTCCCAAGTGGGAAAGGACACTGCTCAGAGCCCCAGAATAAAATATCAGCTCAAAATCACGAGGGACAGTGGTTTCAAATTTAGACACGCAGAAGGAACCTTGATCTAACACATCGGCTCCGTGTTGCACAGCAGCATGGTTGGTCAAGTATTCCAGCTGGGAAAGGGGATTTCTGTTTTCCCACATGATTTCAGACTTGAGAGATATGTATTTAAAGTTCTTAAATATGCTAGAATCTCATCAATCTATTTAACCCTTGTTCTGGTGCAAGAAAAGTCTAATCCTTTTCTTGGGAGGGAAGAGGCTTCAGACCAACCCTACCAGATCGGCTGCAATCTAATGGCCTTTTTTATCTCAGCTCCAGTAAAACTCACTATAGAGCCAGTTGTGAGATTAAAAGCTTTTTTAAGTTGCTATCTTGGGAAATTTCTTTCAAGGAAATTACTACAAAGCCTTGTTTTAGTGTGTTCCCCTACTGTGAGTCCTACTGTGTTTTTTTAATAAGGAAAGCCATCCATCCGTAGAGGTGTATCCTGTTCTCCATGCTTGAGTGTCTAACAGCAGGCACATACAGTAGACACTCTGATGTTTTGCCTCTTTAATTTTCACTCCATAATGTTGGTGCCTGGTTCTCCTGACTGCACCTTTCAGAGCAGTTTAATTATGGGCGTGCACAGAATTTTGAGAGGGGATTTTCAGTGATAATATTCAGATGTTAGGGGCAAGTTTAATACATTAAGATATCCAGAGTTTGTGGGTTTTTTAACCACAAAATAAAGTCCTTCTATGCAGTTATCAGAGGATGGAAAGTGAGATAATATTACCAAGGGGAAAAAATAAAAATACTTCAAGGCTAAACCAGAAAAGACTATAGAGATGCTTCATTTAGTCTTTAAAAGATGCTTCATATAGAGATGCTTCATACAGATATAGAGATGCTTCATATAGATATAGAGATGCTTCATTTTAGCCTTTAAGAAGACAACCTTATGCTAAATATGAAAGTATGGCAGATCCATCACCGAGCTTTCAAGCAAATAGGACACAGCCATAGGTTTCCACACTTAAATTCCCAACCAAATGAAAATAGCTCATGCCACTGAATTTATTAGCCCAAGGATTTTACCCCTGATTTTGATGAAATTTTTAAATTGAGCCAAGCAGCTCCCTGATAAAAGGTTACTGTACCACTCAAATATCAGGCCTGGAATGTTTTTTTTATAATAACAGGCCAGGTACAGTGTTATAAATGAGCCCTGCTCCATTGACTCCAGACAGGGTATGAAAATTGATTCAATGGAGCACCATCAGTCCTCACCAGCTGAGTATCTGTCCCTCTAATCACAACTAAAAAGATTTTCCGAGTCAATTAAAGGCTTGAAGCCTTTACTCACTCACACAAAATCCCTGCTAACAATGCCTTCATTTAAATCCTAACAAACAGAGCACACGCTCTGCCTGGTGCCACGGGTGCTGCTGCAGATTGAAATCCCCGCTCATCCCAAGGCTTCGGACTCTTCCCTCCTGGCTCACGTGGCCCAGGATCACACCTGGCTGTCCCCCAGTCCTGACACTTTCCTTCGGTGTCTGACACAAAAATTAGCACATTCATTATTTTTGCCAAGGGGAGGGAGCACGAGCCACACGGAGCAAACATGTACCTTTGCTGCCAGAGTGGGAGTGCTTTAATTTCCAAATTACACCCATAAATAAATCAAGCCGCAGAAGCTGATAAATGAAAGATTATGAAAATAGTAATATCCCGCAAAATCTTGAAAGGCATCATAATTCCTCAAACAATTATCTTCTGTCATATTTGCGAGTAGCCCATGTAGTTCAAGAACAGAAAATACAAATGTGCTCCTTTAAAATTCATGAAACCACTCATTCTGTCATAAAAGCAGGCATCTTTCATGGCTACTTATTTCACACAGTCTCATAACTAATACTGACAGATACTTGGAATGCAAAAAAAAAAAAAGAAAAGCGCCGGACAAAGAACTAGAGCTGCCCAATTCTTACATTTTAATGCTCAAAATGGAAAATAAAATCATATATTATAGACGGCTGCAGAATTTCTGGTATAATTAAATCAAAATTTGTAGATAAAAATGAGATTGTACAAAGACTGGTGGTGTACTGCTCCCAGGATTGGGCTGTGCTGCATCCATGACAACAGGATGGAAGGTTGCTTTTAATACTATTATCTTACATACCCACAGCTGAATGCTAATGCAGCTATACTGAGGAAATCAAGTTTCAGATCTGTATCCACTGAACTTACATCCACCAGGCAGGGACTTTAAAAGCCAGGCGAGCACACAAAGACCAATATTATAGCTCTGTCAACTCCCCAAAGGTCACAGATTTCAAAAGGTATACACAAATATTAATTGTCAGGTAGTTCTGTGCCGAGGAGCAGAACTGAGGCAGAAATCAGGTTTTGTGGCCATAATTCCCTGCCAATTCCAGTTTATAAAATGGAGGTGCAGAAGGAAGCAGGGAAGATTAACTGGGATCAGTTCATGTTCCCTGCGCTGACACACGGTGACGTGTCCCTTGTGAACGTTATGTCAGGAAGGCTTTTCCCTCTTTTCCTCAGTGAAGGAGATAAAAAATGCAAGAAAGCAGCTGGGCAGCCTTGTTTTCCAAAACTTCTATTGACCCAGCCTACGGGCTGTGGACTCCACATCCCTGCAAGTGTCCAAGGCCAGGCTGGACAGGGATTGGAGCAACGTGGGATAGTGGAAGGTGTCCCTGCCCATGGCAGGGGGTGGCACTGGGTGAACTTTAAGGTCCTTCAAACCCAAACCATTCCATGATTCCATCCTGGCTGGGGGACAGACAGAGCTCCTGGTCCCTGCTTGCCCTGTGCCTGCACAAGGAGCCTCTGCTGTCCCATGGGAATCTCCATATCTGCCCAAGCTCCTTCTACAGATATCACCTCCAACTTCTCAATTCATCTTGCCCTAATTTAATAATATTTTGCCATAAAATCACATATCTATATTATGGATATCTAATTTTGGTTATAAAATCATAAAAACATAAAAAATACTGATCTACTTGGGGGCAACTGGATTAGTATTTCCAAAATTACGGAGTTCTCAGCTGTCCTGTGAAATCAGGGCGTCCTTCCTCCTCAGTGCCAACCAAAGCAGAAGGGTTCTGTGAGTTCCCAGGTGAAGACATCCTCTCAAGCCTTGTTCTACCAGAAGTGACCCCATGTGACTGACAACACTGACCCATCAGTGTTTCAAAGGGGAGCACAGCCTTTCCTTAGCATTCAGGTCACTCACACTATCTATTTTTCCTTCTCCAACTCCCCACACTTCCAGGTGGAGAACTCCAAACTATCTGAGCTACTGACCTCTCTCCTAAAATAGTTTGTAACCTGTAGTTATCCAAATCCTCCCTCTTCATAAACCATTGGCTCATACCCCGAGCAATTCATTTTTAGATGCGCTATGAGGTTGCTGCAGGAAATTCTGGATCTCTGGTGCTCTGGCTCTATTTCACACAGCCAAGCATGTGGACAGATTAAAATGCCCTTTTTTTTTTCTTTTTTTCTGAAAGCATTCTTAGAGTTACCTTACATGAAATAGAGATGGTAAAATAAATAATATATAAATAAATCTAAAAAAAAATGAAGATAACAAAGTAAACTGAGCCAACTGAGCTAAAATATGGAGAAGAGATGCTTGTGGTGAGGCTTTGCAAGTCCATCAGGACCTGCAGATGAAGCTCATGGTGTGCAAACCACTGCAGAAGTTCAGTTCCCAAGTGGTTTTTTCCCCTGTGCAAAGAACGCTTTCTCCACAAAACCATGGCTTCAGGGGGGCAGCAAAAAGATGCTTCATTTAAGAAAAGGGGGCAACAACAGCCACAGTGATGAAAGCCTTGGCCTCTAAGTGGCAGAATGTCAAAAAAAAGTTGTAGCATTTTATGAGACTGTAATTGAAAAAAGTACTAAGTTGTTAGTGGAAGTGTATTTAAGGGAAGCCCCACACGTGGATATAATAGAAAATTAATCCTCAGAGCTCAGAAAGTCCCTGAGGATGTAGAATCCATCATGAAGTTACCTCCTGTCCCAGATTTTCTTGTTGCTTGCCTCTGCTGACAACAGTTGTCTTTTCAATAGAGAATTTGATATCAATTTACTCAGACACCAGGGGCAAGAAAGGATTTCACTTTCTTCATCTGAAAGACACTGATCCACAGAATTAGGACTTTGAACTGACACCAGAGTAAAGTGGTGACACGTTCTCTAAACCAGTAACTACAGGTGGCCTCAGAAAATGGTCCAAAGCCTCTCAGGGCTGCCCAGGTAGCCACAACCCTCCCAGATTTCTGATGATTTCAGTAGGGACAACCTCCCTGATTGCAAAAGTCTCCTTCCAGGCAGCTCATGTTTCCAAACCAACCCCATAAATAAGTGTCCTGGTTGTTAATGCCCTCCTGCAGACAATCACAGAACAATGGATAAGGTTGGAAGCACCACTGGTGGGACCATCTGGTCCAATCTCCCTGCTGAAGCAAGGTCTTCCTGGAGCTCATGGCGCAGGGTTATGTGCAGATGGCTCTGGAATCCCAGAGCAGAGAGTACTCCTGCAGCAGAGAGTGCAGGGAGTGACTGCTCCCAGTGCATGTTCAGGTTAAAATCCCTCAGAACGGGTCTGTCTCTATTTTAAGCATTAAATTAGCTTCAGGTGATACAACAAATAACCCCAGGAATGGGGTCTACCTCCCCTAATTTGAAAACAGATCTGGCTGCCTTCTGCTTCTCACCGATTCCAGAGCTGCAAAACCAACGGGACAAAGCACCAGAAGTGATGACCCAGCAGGTTATCATGGAGATTATTCCCACCTGACTGGGCATCTGGTGAAACTTGGGCTGCATCCCAAGCTTGGAGTGAAACTTTCCCACTTAGAAGTGTTTTCAAAGGCTTTGGCTCCTTTCTTTTTCAAACCTTGCTTACACTGAGGATTTATCACAGAAACCTTCACAGAAAAACGAGCTGCCATGCAACAATTGGTTCTGCCCCCGCAAGGGACCTGATTTGGGTGCTCAGTGAGACCCCAGTGACTTGGTGGCAGCTCTGGCAGGGGAACAGCCCTGTCTGAGATGTGGAGCTGCTCCCACTGTACTTTCTGCTCACCCAGAGCTGGGCTCAAATGAGAATCTGACTCTGCAACTGAAGAGACCTGCAGCAAGCAGAGCTTCTGCTTTGTTACAGCCAGGAGCAAGCTAAATTGGACATCTAAATTAGATGGACATCTAAAATTAGACAGCTTGAATTTTATCCTGAGCATCCCTGCATCTTGATGGTGGAAGGGTGGAAAATGAAGGTGGAAAGCTGAGAGCACCAGAGACAGACCTTCTGCTTGCCAGCAGGCACCAGAGCCTCTGTACTCAGCACATCCCTGACCTTCCCTAATCCCTCACACCCAGCAAAGCCCTGGCAGGGTTTGGACTCAACCATGCTTCTAATAAGGTACAAAACCACAGTATTTTTATCAGAAGGCTCAAGGATCAAACTGAGACAAGCAATTTATTCCAAGAGAAACCAAGACATCACCTGAGAATACTCGCATGGAAGATTTCTCTCCAAAAACAGGGAGTGAAAGGAAATGTAAAGCCATCAGTTACTGCTGTTCCTCCATCATATTTTATCCTATTCCTTTGATGCTCCAGCGAGGTTCCCCACCCTGAGCCCCCCTCTCACACTGGTAATTTGGTACAAGATGTTAAAACCAGCCTGAAAAACTGCGAGACACCGAGCAGAGCTTCCCCTCAGCTCGGCTGCTTCACTGCCCTCATCTCAGCTGCAGCAGAGACCAAACACAAGACCTCCCTTTCTGCCCACAAACCCCATTTTCCGCCCATGGGGAAACCCTAAATGCTCCTATTTTATCCCACCGTCACTTTGCAACATGGAAAACACCCAAACCCATTAATCCAGCTACATTCAGATCACAGCTTCTGGTCCTAACAAGCAGCCCTGATGCAGGATGGGCTCTATGGGCAGGGGAGGGAGTGATGATCCCAGTCGTTGGAACAAAAATACTCAAACCAACTTGATCTTTGCCATAGTTGAATAATTTGGGCATGCAGGGGTACAACAGACTGAATATTTTTATTGGATGTTTTAAAAATAGAGAAATGATCTGGCTATGATTCTTTAGCATGTATTTCAGCAAAATTCTGAGGTCATGCTGTTTGTTAAAAAGGAAGCACAGAACAGTTTGGTTTGGAAGGGACATTAAAGCTCATCCAGTTTCAACTCCCCTGCCGTGGACAGGGACATCTTCCATTAGACCAGGTGGAAAAATCACATTCCCTCAGTCCAAGAGTTTTCCAGCTGTCAGTGGTAAACACTGCCTTCAACTCAGGTACTCAGTTTTCATTTTAAATGATTTCTCTCACATTTTGTTCTTTTTCTTACACAGATATTCCTGTTTTGCCAAAGACACACCAAAAATCATTTGGATTTGTGTTAGTAGGACAGAGGTTTTACCAGACAGGGGAGTTACGGGGGCAGAACTGGCTGCTCGAGCTGATGCTGAGTTGAAAAATGCCCTCCATAAACCCGACACTGGCATTGTTACAGCGCTGTAAAATCCCAGTCAGACCCTGCCAACATGGAAATCCCCGAGTTCCTCATCTCCCTGCGCCTGCAAAGCCAGGCTCTTGTTGCTGGGAGCTTCTGCACTCCGAGCCCCAGGGCCCAGCCTTCCCCACCGTGTTCCTCTCCCCTTCCCTGGAAGAGAGCTCAGCTCAACTCAACCTTTGCCCAACGACTTCGGATACAGGTCTCCCATTTTTCCCAGTTTTTACACTAATTCCCTGACAGCATTTTCTCGGCAGTGTTTGCAGGGTGGGCAGGGCTTTCCCTCCTCCTCCTCCTCCCTGGCAAAGAGCCCATCTGGCATCCATGTGGCAGCTCTTGCTAAGTGGGATCTGGCGGAAAAGTGCCACATTCCCAGTGGCAATTCCCGGCCACACCAGCACAAGGACACACAGAGAAATCACTTCCAGACTGTTTTATTTTTTTTCCCCAAAGTGTGGAGCATCTCATATGCATAAAATTCCATTTTCCTGCAACTCACAGTGGGGTTACTCTTTGCATGGGGCTGCAGGGATGTGTTTTTAAGCCACAGGTTCCTCTCCAAAGGCTTGAGGTCTTGCCTAATCTCGGCTCAAAGTTCCACCTAAGCTCAGCTCCAGCTGCATCACTCAAGGGGCTGAGTGCACAATGCTGATGAAAAGAGCAGGGAGAACACAGTTGCTACACCAGGTTACCTCAGTTAAAAGCTGTTTGGGTTTAATCCATCCCCTTTAGGACCTTTTGTGTTACAGGGGGAAGGGAGTCTATACAAACAGACTTGGAAAAAAAACCGCATTGCTCACATTTTTTAAAAGTTGCCTTGGGCAGTTATAAGTTACATAAAGTTGCTCCTGTTCCTGTTGTAGTTCTGCCAAAGTTATCTGAGGTGACGGACACAAAGTGAAAACTCCAAACTCGGAAAATAAAAGTTCCCAAACAGGGCCTTTTCACATACACAAAATCAGAATATAACCAATGGCCTGCAAATTCAGACGTGACTTCACAATTTCGTTGCGATCATGAGATTATTCTAATACTTTTTACAAAAAATATACAAAGTACCAACACTTAAAACCAGAACAATAACTTGTAGATTAGCAGGGTGTGAAAGAAACTATTCTTGTTTCCAGTAGTTGCAATCATGAACTTCATTTAGCCTGACACTTGTGTAATAACGTGAATATTTAGCTTTTCTGAGTATTTATTCCCTAAACTCATGACTTCTAGAAATCCTTCAAAATCTATCACTTGAGAAAGAGAAGTTAAAATGAGAGATATTCTGGGGAAAATTACTCCCTTTTCTTAACATTCTTCTTCCCCCCACACACACATTCCCAATTTCCCACACACATCTTTAAGGCACTGCAATACAAGTTTTCAGGAGCTAAATCTACGAGAGAAATCAAAAAGAAAGGCTATTTTAAAACAATCAAGACAAAAATAAAAGTCATCCTTAACTAAACACAATGGCAGAAAGTTGGACATCTTTTGTGTCTTTTATGAGTGAGAGAGAGAGGAATGATTAAAAATGTACCAAGAGCCCTGAATGCCATTTTACTGTCATTTCCTTTGATTAACCTTCACCTGACCTCAATCCCTAAGGCAATTTCAGTTTCTTTTTGTTCTTCCATTTAAATTCTCCCCTCCACCAGGTGAGTACAGCCCCGTCACTGCAGATCGGTTTGGGGGAGGATTGCACAGAAAATATTGGGTTTTTTTTCCTGGAGAATCACTTGCAAAAACCTTAACAGGGACAGTAACGGGTCTCATGTGCTCCAAAAGTGGGATTTTTACAATCCCTGTGGAATTATAGAATGATTTCTTTAGGTATTGATTGAAACAGAGTAGAACCAGTCACACCAGTTCCCACCAGTGCAGGAACTCGGTGCTACTGGCCAGTACAGACTGACCAACTACATCACCCTCACCACCACCCCCACTGTACATCAGCAATATCTGCTTCCACCTGATTTACAGATGTAGCATTCCCACCGGAATGGGGGGAAAAAAAAAGGCCAGCATGAATAAAAGCTTAAAAAATAGATTATAAACTCTTGGCACAAGGAATGGATCCAGAGCTTGCACAGGAATCTTACACTACAATTCTTTCTTGTTTTAAAGCTATTTTCCAACAGGTCTCATGATCTCAGGGGTTGAGCAGAAATTATGGAATGCTGCACACTTAGACTCTGTTTTTTAAGTGTTAATGGGATAATAAAAAAAAGGGACAAACTTGGATTCAGCAAAAAAAGGACTTGATGGTCTTAAAGGTCTTTTCCAACTAAACATTTCTAAGACTCTATATCTACAAAAATCCTGTAAGATCTATAAATTATGCCTGGTGATGAAATGTTGAGGAATTTTCTGACCTACTTACTACATCACAGACTGGTTTAAGGGATAAACCATCCTCATCCACGAGAACTGATGTGATGCTGAGGCTTCTGATGGCACATTTTTAATCTCTCAGCAAAAAGTATGAGATTTACCAGTCAAATTAAGCCTAGAACCAAAGTGCTTAGTTTCAGCTTGTGACACTGTTCCAGCTTACCTTGGGATGAGGAGATACTTCACTACACATGGCCTCTGTTATCATCCCAAAATATATATTATTCCATAAGCAGAAGTTATGGATTCAACGTAGGCTTTGCTTTTCTCTGCTGTCAACCCTATGTGGGATCTGACTGGATTCATAATAGTTCCATGTTGTTCTCTCTAGAGGAATTTCAGGAGAAAAAAAGATAAAATAAAATTGTCCCAAGCTGATGCAAACATCAGCATTTCTCATAAACCAGCAGGCAAAAAAAGCTCAGTTTGGCGTAACTGAAATTTTTGTAGGCATGCATCATTTTGAAATATTTTATTTCTTCTGGCCTTCCTAACTTTCATTTTCTTGCTACCTGTAGATAAAAATTGAGATGAACACAGATCTGTGGGGTTTCAAAATGATAGAATAGACGGCCCTGGCAATTTCCAAACTCTGTTGTCGTAAGGAGGCGACTCATTAACTCTGATCCCCTCCTGGTAGTGATTTTATTCTCCACAAACTGGCCCTTCCTGAGAACATGAAGGAGTTACAACAGAAAAGTCCTGTAGATCTCAGTCATGAACCTTTTATGATCTTAAATATTTCACAATATTCATAAAACACTTCATAGACACTCCGAAAATTCGGGTTTCTTCAACTGCTCTTATCCGAGCTCTGTTTCCTTTGCACTTCCAGCACATCCAGCTCTGGGTTGTGCAGTCCAGGGCAAATTCTGCCCAGTTTTCTGTCACAACATCTCCACTGGGTTCTCCAGGAACGTGTCCAGCTCCTGAGTGACAGAGGCACTCACCTGAGAGAGCACCAGGCTTAAGTGGAGGAACAACGGGATTGGAAAGTGCCTGGGGGAAGGAGGTCAGGTGAAGGTTAATCGAAGGAAATGACAGTTTGATGGTATGCACGGCCCTGGAGATCACATGTGTGGATTTTGTTGGGAAATATTTAACTGTTTTATCTCTATTTAGGAAGAAAGCAAAATAATGTGCATGAAAACGCAGGAGAAGACGTGGATGCCTCTTAGCCTGGCAGAGCTGGCACAGGTGGGATGCAAAAATTCCAGCTGGGAGGCAAAGGGAGCCAAAAGATGCCAATTTTTTCTGTGGTTTCACTTATATCAAACATTTCACTCCCATAAAACGCAGCACAGTAGCTGGGGAGGCAGGGAATTCAATAAACCTCTCATTTACCTTGCTCCCATATTTAGCTCAATATTTATTATTCTTCTCCCAAAACAGGTGCTGGAGCTAAGAAGGGAAATTTGTGGAAGCCTCAAACTTATTTGTGTCCTGTAATGAACTTGGCTTGGCCACATTCCTGCTTTATTTATGTTTCCTTTCCAACAATTTTCATGCATTCGGATTTTTACTTTCAAGAGTTCTTTCAAAACCTGATTTTAAGCTTGTGCGGGTGGAAAGGGATTTTTAAATACTCTCTCCTCAAATATTTAGTCATGAAATTTATTCTAGTATTTGTCCTCAATTAATTGGGGAATTAAACCAATACCACCTGACTGATCAATCACAAATACATAACACACCCCGAATTCTGATTTCTGCTTTGGATTAATAAAAAAACCCAACGAGTCAATAGAAAAAATTTGACAACTATTTTTTCTTCATTCTTCCTACAGAATAAGAGGCAAAATTCACTGAGTGAATTATTAATTCTGAGTTATTCATCCAGCCCTACTAAAAACTAATCTGTTTCTTTTTTTTAAGCATCAAAAAGGTCTTTCAAACGGAGGTTGCAATAATGAAATATGGCAGCAGATCTTGAAACGTGCCCTTAGCCAGGCTGCAGATATGGAAAAGGTTACAGAACCAGAGTTATTAATCCCCATCACTCTGACAATTGATTTTGAACACAGTCTGTTGGAGTCTTTATAATGCAAGATCATAAATGTTCAGAACTAATTTATTGCTCTTTGTTCCACCTGGCAAAAACACACTGTCAGATTGAGTTGTGTTGACACAACGACGCAGGTGAGGATTTAAGTTGTATTTTTATCCACATTTGTAAATTTGTTTGCCATACCTGTGTGTGGTTACAAGAAAAGAATTTAGAAACGTCCATGAAGGAGTTAAAAATGTCCACAGAAGAGCAAAAACAGAGGATGAGGTTATGCTGTCCTTCAAAAATCGGAAATGTTTACACACATAGCCATATATGTGAAATTTAATGGGAAAAGTCCTTATTTGAATTTGTCAGTATTGATATTTTTGGTTTGCACCCTGGTCCCTGGTATCTCTCAGATTTCCATAAGTAAACATGTAAAAACATTTGCTTTATTCACCTATTGACTTCCACCCTGGGCAAGGGTTCCCCACACACCAACGAGGGAGATGCAAAACCTTTCATCCTGACTGGCTTTTTCCTTTCTTTAATCAGTAATTTCGAAGCTTGAATCAATTCCATTCGTCCTGAAAATTCCTCAACTTGTCTTTTCTGCTTGCAGCAGTTGCCTCTACTCCTGCCCACGCCAGGGAGTGCCAGTCCCAAAGAGGGACAAACCAGGAAAGGAGGGGAGAAGGATCCCCTTTGCACTGACATAAAACACTCATTTGTAAAGATTAAGGGTTTTTCAAGGATCAAAAAGAATGTATTACAAAAAAGCTTATTTTAATCATAAAATCCTGTCCCACAGACCAAGAATACCATAAAGGATGAATTACAAGTTTTCCAAAGCCCTGTGGAAGCAGGGAAGTAAAACACGAAAAATAGAGATGGGGAAGGAAAAGAGGAGACCGTTTCCACATCAAAAATCCCAACATCTCCAAAGTATTTTTCCTCAGTACAAACTGGTAAAATTACCATTCTTTTCAAAATATCCACACAATACTTCTTTAATAACACCTCTCCCTCTTTCAGATTTTACAGTCCAAGAATACAAACTTCGTCCTTCCATTATCTGGAGGCAGAGTCATTTAATTGTCCTGGCAAGTTTATTCCTTTTGAATTCTTATTTTTACCACAATTAGGAACTAGGAGAGCTGTGGCTGCATGCTAAAACTGCTGCTTTCAGGACTTGTAGGCATCTGTATGATATTGAAATTAATTTCCAGTATAAAACAGTTAACAGAATAACCCTAGATAAAGGCAAATATAATATTAATTCCATTCTTTTTGTTGGCAATGTTGTAAAGTCCATTGCTCAAGTAAAGAGCACTTTGCTGAGCCAGATACAAATTAATTTTAACATTCTTCTTCAAATAGGAATTTTAAAAGTCAAGTAAAGGCTGCAATAGCTTTGAAACATTTCAGTGATTGTTTTAATTACCTATCATAGAGCTGTGAGCCACTGCAGAGGGACGAGTGCGAGGGGAAGGGAGAACAACACCTGGTGCATTAACAGTCATTTTTTTGCCATAAAGAAGAAAAAATACTTTCCAAGCCCTCAGACCAACAAAAAGCTCAACAAAGTCAACACAGATTGGGGGTTTGTCAGTGTATTAATGCTGTGATTTTATCCTGGACTACATGATCTTATTCTGTCAATAACAACTTTCACTGTTAAATAAACCCACCGAATCTCCAAACATTAAATATATGAATTCTGACAGCTTTAAAGCTTGTTTTTCCACCCAGAGCTGATGCATACGTGGGGCTTCTTTCCAGGGTCTGGCTCTACAGCAAATAAAAGGTCGCTTCACTTTTACCACAACTACACCAAAAAAAAGTATATTTTTTTGTCATTCCGACCCTAAATAGAATTGGAAACTGGAGGTTATTGGGACTCCCGCTGGCCTTTGACATCCAGCACCTCGGGAATCAGCAGTGCTGGGGGAAAGAAAGCCCCCTCAGATGCAGAGTTGTCATCCCCACCCTCCATCTGTGGCTGTGCTGGGAGGAAGTGCTGACCCCGTCATTCCACCGTAAACACTGCCGGAATCAACAACAACAAATCCAGAAATGAAAAAGGAAACGGGGTGTCAGGAGTCAGGTCAGCCCATTTTATTTGCACATGTGTCAGTAAAGATAGAAGGAATCACTGAATTAAATTAAATCAAAGCAAACCTGCTAATTAAAACAGCTAAAATTATGTTTGTGAAGATGTGTGACTGGTTTCCTGCTTATCTGCAAATAAGCCTCCCCATAATATAAACATGTTTCTATCTCCACTTCATTTATAATAAGTCTTTAGGCAGATTGTAATTAGTATTTTGAGTTTCTAATAGAAGATCTATTGTGCTGCTGGAGCAATATTTTCCCTGACCATCAAAACACTGATTATTTCTGCATCAGTCTCAAGGGTTCTCACCTGTTCTTCTCATTCTGGTCAAAGTCTTGCATCCAATTTATCAGAATCAAATTGGGTATTTGTCTGAACACCATCATCTTCAGAACATATTGCTTGTAGTTAACCACTGTATTCAGCTCCACCTACAAGCCAAACCAGAAATTATTACCAGTTCTGCTTGAATTTATCCTGTAGCTGGATTTTCATCCAACACTTAAAGAACGATCACGATAGGGAATAGCAAAATGGAAACAAACAGAAATTTTGCTTGGAAAAAAAATGGTACTATTTACAAAAATCAACTTTTTGTGTCTGTTTTACTTATTCCCAAGTTTGCAGTGCATAATTTTATACAAACCCAATTACATAGCTCAGTGATTTACTGGCAAAGCTGGCCAGGAGAAAATTATCTGGCTTTAGCTAATGTGTGTGCCTATTTACAATCAAAACAAACCCAGAGAAAATTGCAAAATGGCCACAAAGAAAAAAAAATAGTCACGTCAGAAATGCACCGGAGGTGACATAGTTTTCAGGCTGAAAAAAGTTCACCTTGTGTTATTATTTCACTGGATGAGCAACAAACTGTGGTTATGGGTATGGATTCAGCCTCTCAGATCATCTATTTACTTATTCCAGTATTTACCTTGAAGCCCGTCTGGGGTCTCACTGGTTTGGAAAGCGTGGTGCTTTCCTTTCGCCCTTTCCATCATTCCTGTAGGGATTTCTCTGCACAGTTAACGGGTGTGTGGGCTCTGCTCACCAGGATCACTCAGCTGTTTACAGCTCCCCTGGCTCTGGGCAGGTTTGGGATGCAGGGTTTGGGATGCAGGGTTGGGATGCAGGTTTGGGATTCAGGGTTGGGATGCAGGTTTGGGATGCAGGTTTGGGATTCAGGGTTGGGATGCAGGTTTGGGATGCAGGGTTGGGATGCAGGGTTGGGATGCAGGTTTGGGATTCAGGGTTGGGATGCAGGTTTGGGATGCAGGGTTTGGGATGCAGGGCTTAGGATGCAGGGGTTGGGATGCAGGGGTTGGGATGCAGGTTTGGGATGCAGGGTTCTGGGACGCAGGTTTGGGATTCAGGGTTGGGATGCAGGGTTTGGGATGCAGGGTTGGGATGCAGGGTTGAGATTCAGGGGTTGGGATTCAGGGGTTGGGGTGCAGGTTTGGGATGCAGGGTTTGGGATGCAGGTTCTGGGATACAGGTTTGGGATGCAGGTTTGGGATGCAGGGTTTGGGATACAGGTTTGGGATGCAGGGGTTGGGATGCAGGGGTTGGGATACAGGTTTGGGATGCAGGGGTTGGGATGCAGGGGTTGGATGCAGGGTTTGGGATGCAGGTTCTGGGATGCAGGGGTTGGATGCAGTTTTGGGATGCAGGTTCTGGGATACAGGGTTTGGGATGCAGGGCTTAGGATGCAGGGGTTGGATGCAAGGGTTGGATGCAGTTTTGGGATGCAGGGTTTGGGATGCAGGGTTTGGGATGCAAGGTTTAGGATACGGATTTGGGATGCAGGTTCTGGGATACAGGGTTTGGGATGCAGGTTCTGGGATGCAGGGTTTGGGATGCAGGGGTTTGGGATGCAGGTTTAGGATATGGGTTTGGGATGCAGGGTTGGGATACAGGTTCTGGGATGCAGGGTTGGGATGCAGGGGTTGGATGCAGTTTTGGGATGCAGGGTTTGGGATGCAGGTTTGGGATGCAGGTTCTGGGATGCAGGTTCTGGGATGCAGGGGTTGGGATGCAGGGGTTGGATGCAGTTTTGGGATGCAGGGTTTGGGATGCAGGTTTGGGATGCAGGTTCTGCGATGCAGGGCTTAGGATGCAGGGCTTAGGATGCAGGGGTTGGATGCAGTTTTGGGATGCAGGGTTTGGGATGCAGGTTTGGGATGCAGGTTCTGGGATGCAGGTTCTGGGATGCAGGGGTTGGATGCAGTTTTGGGATGCGGGGTTTGGGATGCAGGTTTGGGATGCAGGGTTTGGGATACAGGTTCTGGGATGCAGGTTCTGGGATGCAGGTTCTGGGATGCAGGGGTTGGATGCAGTTTTGGGATGCAGGGTTTGGGATGCAGGTTTGGGATGCAGGTTCTGGGATGCAGGGCTTAGGATGCAGGGCTTAGGATGCAGGGGTTGGATGCAGTTTTGGGATGCAGGGTTTGGGATGCAGGGTCTGAGATGCGGGTTTGGGATGCAGGGTTTAGGGTGCAGGGTTTAGGGTGCAGGGTTTAGGGTGCAGGTTTGGGATACAGGTTTGGGAAGCAGGGTTTAGGATGCAGGTTTGGGATGAAGGTTTGGGATGCAGGTTTTGGGACGCAGGTTCTGGGATGCAGGTTCTGGGATGCAGGTTTTGGGATTCAGAGCTCCAAGGCCACAGAACTGTGTGCACATCCCAGTAACAGAGGCTGAGCAGATTTTGGGATCTTGGAGATGAAAATCATAACCATCAGCACTGCACTAACATATGTGTGTTATTTATGCTGACAAATCCTATGGTTTTTGCTGTTGAAACATTTCTGACCCAACACAGAATGCCTTGAGGGAAGTGCAGGATCCTTTTTTATTTGTAGCAAGTGAAACTTCTAAGATAAAAATATGAACCAAACCTTTACAACTTTTTTTAATCACACCCCAAATTATTTCAGATCATTATATAATTTTCCCTGGCCCTTGGCACAACTGTTCAGTCAGAGATTTTGCTGGATGTGGCCCAGAGTTCATTTACTCACTCACCTCCAAGCAACAGCTTCCTAAAAATACAGTAAATTGCAAATATGCTAAACCCCAAATTTTGCTGTAATTGCATGTGCCAGCACTAAGTCCTGCATCAATAAGAAACCCCACTGATGTCAGCAGGACTTTTGACAACACAAGATTTCCCTCCCTTCAGTACGGCTCTGAAACTGGATCCTGGGCCAGCATGTTGGAATTATGTGGATTATATGTGATTAAACACATTTGGATTAAATCACAGCAATGGTTGTCTCCCCGAGAACACCCTGTCAGGACCACACTGATGTGCAGCAATCAAGGTGACCTTACAGACTCTGAACAACTTCAGTGAACGGGGATTTTTTTTTTTTTAGCTCTGAAGATCAGGTTGCAAAATGTAAGGAGTTAAAATGCTGCTGTCCTGAGGAAGAGCTTTCATGCCTTAAAATTATGATTCAGGCAAAGAGAAATTTTTCTTGCAGGGGAAGCCAATCTCAGCTCAACTCCTTGAGCTCTGTTTCATTTGTCAGGATGGAGAACACAGCTGCCTGTGCCTTATCCTAACACGCAGGAAATTTCAAATAAAGGAGAACAATGGCTGAATACAGAAATCCACCAAAATGCCACCAAATCCCAGCTCACCCTCCACTGCATCACTGCACTATCTCACTTAATTTTTTAAAAAAACTTTGTGAAACCTTACCTTTTATTACTATGGTTATTCTTCATTTAACCCAAAAATACAATCTATAATTTCTTATACAAATGTGCAATAGGATTAACCATAAACAATAGAAACTGTTTTCTTCCCCTCTAGAGGACACAGCTGAGAACAGAACTTTGTGAAACAAATCTCTACAGTAACTTTCCAGTTTAACTCCAAATGCTTCACACAATTCCAATATTCTGGAATTCTTCAATTCTTCAGCAGCCTGGGAGCATCTGCCCTGTGGATGTTGACACACAGCCTCATATCTAATACGGGTAACTTTTGGCAAATGCAGCCACAGAGGTCATGAGGGAGGGAGGAAAAAAGGCCTAACGGATATAAAAAGGCCCAGGTTGCCAAATACTGAGGGTTTGGCAGAGTAACAGAGATAAACTAATCAGCAGCACAGCCTTCCTGCACCGAGGCTTTCCGAGCTCCATGCAGAACTCTGTGTCTGCCTCCTTTGGATTAAGCAGCCCGGGTGTTCCTGGATCCATAGATAACATTGAAGAGAAAAAAGGAGAACAAGGGAAAGTAATGGGAATACTTTTCTGAAGTTTACTTCAAGTCATCCAGCAGCTCAAAAAGGTTTTCAGCCTAAGATACTTTATAAAATTTTCCAAAGGCTTGGAAAGGCTTGGGGGTGGGAAGCTGTTATATAATCCCTTAACACCTCCAAGAGTTTGTGCTGCTTTCTCTCCCACATGGACCCTGTAGTAAACATTGTGCTCTGAACCTCTGGATTCACATTTGAGCTGAAGGACTTGGCTTAAGCAACCAAGCTGTGGTGAAGCCACAGGTCTGGAAACTTCCTCCCCTTTAACATCCATCCTCTCCCACCCTGTCCTCTCCTCCACCAAGGACATTTTTAGCAAGATTGCTGTGCAGCTAATTACATTGCCATGGCATCCAAGTACCACACAGTCACGAGACCTTCTTCTTTTAACAGCCCTTGGGTTTGCAGAGAGGAGTTCATGGGGAAACATCCCTATATTTGGAGAGCTGAGGCACCGGGTCAGGGCCTTTGCCCAACACCTCTGCAGGGGAGGCACCAGGCAAGGACCTGCCCAGTGCCAGAGTGGCCAGAATGTCACAGCAGCTGCATGGCCACCAACTTACCCAGCCCTGTGCCCTCAGAGCTGCTCCAGGAGGCAGCACTGGGATTCCAGGGGGAAACCTTGAGTAAATAGAGCCAAATACCTGCTCACCACGAGCACTCTGCAGCCTCCAGCAGCCCTAGAGCGGTGCCAGGCTCAGCTGGTGGCCCCAGAGTCCTTCTGGAGGAGCCCAGATGCTCTATTCTGCACAGGCAGGGAGGTGTTGGGGCAGCCAGGCCCCAGGCAGAGCTCACCCTGCACATGGAGAGGGGGAGATGCCCATGCTGACCATCACAGTCTGTGGCTCTGTTTTTTCTGCACGAAACACATTTCTGTGGCAAACCTCAGGGAACATGGACTTTAACAGGGCCTCCCTCACCAGGCCTCTTGTCCAGTCTGGGGCTGGGGTTGTGCCGTGTGTTATCCACATGGTGTTCCCTGACTGAGTCTCCTACAGTCTGAGACAACTTCCAGGATTTCCCACATGTCCTCACTCCTGTGACCTTGCCTGGAACTTGACTTGCCTGAGACAGCTCCTCTGATCCCTTTCAGCTCTTGAAGAGCAGAGCACTGACTTGAAGATCTATTTTCCCTGTGCTATTCCTCTACACGGAACCAGATTACTCTTTATTTCTCATTTCTCTCACCAGTTTCTCTCATCTGTTTCCATTTGCTTCCTCTAACAGATTCTTTAGTCACATCTGTGCTACTGGAACAGTTTGGTCATGACTTACTGCAGCCTGGTGTTTATTTGCCTGTTTCTGCTGTTAGATCAGATGAAACTGTGTGTTATCTTTGGTGTCACCACCTCTCACTGCTCTGATGTTCAAATATTTCTTGCACAGCATTTTCACCAGATAATTATTTCAAAAATATATATATAAATATATAAAATAATATATAAAAAGCAACCACAACAAAACCTGGAGTGAGGGGATTAAGCCCCACTCATGGACAGCACAGTCCCACCTCCAGCCACTCCACCAGCACAAGCTCTATGAGGGAAACAGGCTCAACCACAGCAGTTTGACAGGCTCCTAATTTATTCAATTAACAATAAACTCACAGTACTGCGTCCTGAACCTGTCAGCCAGCTGAACTGAGACAACCAGCTGAATACTAAAATCTGTTCTGCCACTGAACTACCTTGGAGCTGAGGGCTGCTAAAATGGAGAGTGGACCCAAAATAGCCATGAGAGAAGGACTTTAGCCAAAGGTTTAACTCGCTAGAGAGCTCACAGAGGTGACAGAACTTGTTCCAACTGTGCCAAAAAACCATAGACGTCACGTTGTCAGTCTGCTCTACATCACTCAACATGCAATACTTGCTGTGGCAGACAGATTAATTAATAGAGATAACAGAAACAGTAGTATATAATCATAAAAGAGAGAGCTGAAACCACAAAGGACTACAGCTTCCCTATGGCACAGCAGTGATTTTTTTTTTAAGCGTCCAGTCCCTTTTCAACAGCATTTTTAGAGGAATTGCAGTCAGCCAGATACAGCCACGGATAATCAGTGGTGGATAAAGAAAACCCTTCTCCTGACAATCAGCATCTACACTTTAAGCTGCAGAAGAAACAGCTGCCTCACTGTTCATTAGAGAAGGGATTTGCCAAACACCCTCCCTGGTGCTCTGTTATGCAAGGTAGTACGATGTGTGTTCTCCCCTTCCTCAGAGATGGAGCCTAAAATCATCCGTATTTAGTCCTCCCATCCCCCTAAATCTTCTCCACAAAGGACACTGTCACCACCAAAGCTCTGCAACAAGGATCGTTTATATATCTGACAACCTTTAAACCCCCGAAGAAAGGGAGAGGGAAGCGGTAAAGCTCTCTGAAGAGCTCTTTGGTGGAACAAGCAGAATTATGAGCAGCAGGAGAAATATGAGTAATTAAGACAACAGTATATCTATATCTTACAGCTGACAGAGTGAAGCTGCAAGTTAGCTCTGGGCAAGATGTTAGCAGAGGAAAGAACTGAGCAGACTGTTTCTAATGTTCATGTTGAAAAGCCAGCCCAGGAAAAAGGCTAAAGGGACAATTTCATTAAAAAGAAGGAAGTAGGTTGGATTAAGAGAGCAGTTAGATGCAGACTTGTAACATTAAAGGAGCAGGTCAACAGCTCTCTGTCACAAGACAAGCAATCATTTGGGGAATCAGCCGATGTGCCACTCTTGCTGTTCTTAAAAGAAAACGCTCTTAAATTATCTATGGGTGGCTTATAGAGAAAATGAATGCTGGGGAATGGCACCACGGCACAAAACAAAGCCCTGGGGTGGACAGAGGCTGCAGGAGAGCAAAGCACAGCAAGCCAGCATGTTTACACCAAACAGCCCAAACCAGGGATGGTTTTAGGCAGTGGGCACTGACCCAGAGCTGGCCAGGACACAGCTCTGCCTCCTGCCTGTCCCTGCACTGACCGGGCTGAGCTGGGACTGGAACCACCCCAGGGAAGGGCTGGACCTGCTCCCACACCACAGCCCCTCTGACAAGTGCATCCCCCGGATTTGAGTCCTTCCCCGGCCCCTGACGCTCCGCATGCTCCAGCGATTCCCAGCTGGCAGGACAGCCCTTTGTGGCTCCAGCAGCATGGTTTATAGCAGCCCCGGGGCTGTGTTTTCCATCTAGGATATATAAGTGAATTAGTGGAAAATTTGAGCTTACACAAATCACGGAGCCAATGCACAGTTTGTCATGGCCAGGCAGCCTTTTCTCCGGGCTGAATCTGCAGCCACGAGGTGCAGGGAAGAAACTGGGGGTGCATCCTTGGGTCCTGAGCCATGGCTGGGTTTGGAGCTGGGAAGGAAGTGCTGTTAAATGAGAGGGGCGAAAAAAGACCAAGGGCAGCTCCCCCATCCTCACAGATTAATTGTGTGGCTGGTGCAGTCACCTGAGGCTCACAGCCGAGGAGGTGGATGTGGGGATGTTGGGAAGGAGCTTCCCTCGCCTCCCAGGCTCCATCTGCACGAAGCAGGAGATGGGAATTACCCCAGTGTAATATTTGTGCTGGAGAAATGGCAGAGGGGCTGCTCCAAATTCCCATTACTGCAAACAAGAGCAGCATTTACCCAAACGATAAGAGCCGGAGCGAAGGCAGAGCCAAAGGGCACCAAACGAGGGTCACCAGCTGCAAGTGCTGCTGCCACCCAAGGAGAGGAGCTCCAGTCTGCAGCAGGATGGGGACAGGGGAGCCTGGCAGGTGCCAAAACCTCTCACTGTGGGTTTCAAGGGATTGTCCTGATGTGTCTCTCCCAATATTTAGGACACTCCAGTTTCTGGCCGAGCTCCTTCCTGCTGTGCTTTGCTTTACTTGCATCTACAAGCCCCAACACTTCTCAAGCATTTCCCTATCAACAGCACCAACACTGATTTAGATTAAAAATACACCTGGAATAGATGTTTCGCAGTGAAGCACAGCACAGGCAGTCCCTATCTCTTTTCCTTCCCTACTTTCTCATGGATCATGCCATTCCTGACCACTCCATCATTTAAATTGGTGTTAAGAGTCTGAGGTGAAGGGTTTTCTTCCTACAGACAATTCTCTGCCATTTTCGCTACTATAAAGAAGTAAGTGGGGCTGTATAAGGAGCCTGGGCACCCTTTCCTACACAAACCCGCATATTTCAAACCACAAACTCTAATGACTCCTTAAAATACACATTTATATTCAGCCCGTAAATCAAAGCAGAATGTCAAATCCTGCTTGGAGATCAAAATCCTCCCTTGTAGCTCCACTCCATACCCAAAGTACCACAGTGCCTGTGGATTTCTGCCTCCAGCTTCAGACACATCCTCGCACTGATGGAGAGCACCAGAGGATGGAACCCCTAAAAATTCACAAATTTCTCACTTTCCCAAGTACTAAAATGCAGCTGAAATTAGGAAAAATGGCCTCCTGTCGTTTTGTTGACTTGACAATGAGTTTATTTACTCACTCAGCCCACAGAGCAATTGCTCCTTGGAAATGCAGAAATGGTTAATATCCCACCACAAGGCCAGGGACAGGTACCCAACTCTCTCCCTGTGCCAGGAAAAGACAGGAACTGCTCATCAGCTGCTCTTCCCATAAAGGCGAGCATCCTGACAATTCTTTAGGATATATTGTCAGAAAGAGAGCTCAGAATTTCATATTATTATCATATTACAGACGGCATTCCTTTGATAAAGGGTCAGAGATCGGGAAGACAAGAAAAATAAGGAAATAAAGCCCAGCAACAGACAGATCTTTAGCTGGCATAATTGGACACCCAAGTCCAGGGAACTGTGTCCATTAGCAGGAGTGGGTGATCTGACCCATATGCTTTGCCACTTTCAAGTATAAAGATTAGAACAAGGCACCTAAGAGCAGAAATGGGTTATATTCCATTTCAGAGAGGCTCGGGTTGCCTAAAATTCCGGAGAAATTTCCAGCCTGCCATCATAAAGACTTCAAGGCTGTTTACCCAAACTTCTCAATAGCTCCTTCTAAAAAAGGATGATGAGCAACCATGTTGGGGTAAGACAGATTTTTAATGTAATCTGTTTATAGTTTTAGAACAATTTCCAGAATAGAACATTTTTTAAATGTCCTGAGCCTTTTGCATTCTCACTTTGATCATCTCCCATCACATTATCGTTCAGAGCAGAACGTGATGGAGCCAGGCTAACGAAGCTGCCAGAAATGACATCAGAAAGCCAAGTGACCTGAAAAAAAAGTGCTCTATTTGAGCACCATGCTCTTCTTGAACATTTCCCTTTTTTTTATTTTTTTTTAATACATTTTAATTAATGTTTTACTTTCACTGGATTTATCTTACTTGCATGAAAGCTCAGAGCTTTGTCTTAGAAAAAACTCCTATTGAAAACAAAAAGAGCCTTATTTGACCAAGGGAAGGCTGTAGGAGGTCCTCAGATAACAATAACTAACAATTCTTTTTGGGGTTGAACAGTTTCAGTAAGGAACACTTTCTGAGGAGGTTAACTCTAAATAATGATTGTGGATTTTGCAGCCTGTGGAAGGCAGAGATTGCTCTCTGACAGAGTTTATATTACTAACCTGATGCCAACAGACAGCTGCAAAAATGAAGTGATATCAGTGATAAAAATATTCTTTCTCAGTGCAGGCAGGAGGAATTGCATGGAAGCAAAGGGCAAATCCCAGTGGCCTCCGTGCACACCAGATCCAACACATGAAGACAGGGCCTGGCTGACGTGGCACGGCTGATCTGTGCACGTCCTGACTCACTGTGCACTTACTTTAAATATTTTTTAACTCCTTGCGTTAAATTTCACAGAGATATCTTGCCTTCCTTAGAAAAACTTTATCTACACAACATCATTTACTGCCCTTTAATTCAAGCCACGTCAGAACTGGTAAATAACTTGGTTAAAAAATAAAATATCATAATGATGCCCCCCCTCCCCCCCGCCTTCTATCCGGCATAGAAATAGATAATTTCTAGTACTAAAAGTGATTAAACCTGGTGCATTTCCAACTTGTATTTTAACAATGCATTACCTCCTGAATTGCTGCATAAATATTAATAGACAGCCTGCTATGGAACTTCTGCCCGTGGTGCCCTTGGAGAACCATAATCACGGCGAGTGGAGCAAAGGAGATGAGAGAGAGCCCTGAAGATGGAGGTTCTATCCCCAGCTTCACAGAGCTACTCTGGGTCAGGCACTTTCTGTGCAGTCTCACAGATCAGCACTATCTCAAAGCCTAGACTTTGTCTGGTAGGAGATGAAAATCCTGCAGACATTAATCTGCCCCGTGCTCATCTGAAATACAACCACAAAAACCCCACTGATGCCATGGAGAGCTGCACCGATTTTTCTCCAAATTAGCCAGACTTTATTTTTGACATAGTATGTGCTTTTAAATTTCATCTGCAGATGTTTGCTCCTCTAATCACCTCCAAAATGGGTACATGGCATTTATCTACCTGCATTTCCTCCCTCTGATATAATCTCATTAAAAGTCACAGTCGCTCTGGCTGCCATTTGAAAGAGGCCAAGTGCCCACAGATCCCCTGAAGTCATGCTCAGCCTTCATGAAAATTGGCCAATTATTTAGTTCCCTAAATATGGACTTTGGGGGCTGAAATTCAGGATATCCTCTTGGAAAACCATTCTGGTCTGCCATAAACCAGCTCTCTGAGAAGACAACACCATTGATTTTTGTCACCCTAATACAAGAACACCACTCAAAACTTTAAAATACTGGCAGTAAAATGGTCGAGGAGAAAATATTTCTGCCTGCAAACATCCATTGCCCAGCTGTGTTTTGGACACAGGTGGACTGTGCTAAGGGTTAAGTTAATTTAACTTTCACCAAGTTAGAAAGCTCCAAAAGTTTAATCACAAATGAACTCCAGTGGGCAGTTTGGTAGCTCCTAGACAAATGTTCTCATTTTTATTCTTTATAGGCACTGCTCAAATCCTCGTAAACCATATTTAAGGAGGGAGAAATTTCATGAGGGGAGGGATCTGTTTTATATGACAGAATAAGAGAAAAATGCAACTTACTGTTTTAAAATTTAAATCCGGCCAAATTACCAGAAATGCTGCTGGAAACAGAACGCTGAGAATTCATTATTTTGTTTCAAAGTTAGTTTATCATAAATCTGCCCTCTGACACGTAATAACTAGTAACATTTCGAAGGTTATTTGATAGTAAGTTCAACAGTGTAGGTGACTGAACATGTGAGCTGCATGATAATGAGTCCCAGGGGAAATCAGGCTTTAGGATGCAGGGTGAAGCATCCCTAGGCTTGTATTCAAATGGAAAAAACATATTCAGAAGTTTATTGTTTATCTCCTAAGAACATCAAATAACACACAGGCCTTTGAATCAAATGCATAAAGCACACAGGAGAACTATTTGCTGGGGGGAAAATGCCTGATTTGATCCAAATTCAAAAAAACTAATAGCTCATACACCGAAATGCACAGAGTGATTTTGATATAAAAAGTGGAGGGGAGCTTTTGGGTTTGTTCTTTTGCAGAACTAAGAGGCACAGCCAGTCAATTTGCTCCTGCAGCAGGCTCTAGAAAGAGGAGCTCGACGGCTTTAAACCCAGTTGTTCTCAAATCCTCTGCCTTTCGGTACAATAGAGTCCCTTAAGTGTGACAAATACAAATTGCCCTGCTCGGCCTGAATTTCATCTCCAAAATACGGTGGCGGTAATTGATTAATTTGTAGTGTACAAACTAATTTGAAGCCAATACTGAAAGTGAAAGGGTTTATTTCTCAGCAGGGAGGTGGGGTGCAAACAGCCCGCTCTGCCAAGATGACACAGTCCCACCTCTCAGCTCGTTAAGCTCTTACCTAATGAATCTGCTGCTGCCCTTATCAAAGTCAGGGGTAGTCTGGGCATTGGCTGTGCTGGAAAAGCACGTGAGATGGGACTTTTTTGTTTATAAACCCTCTGCATGGCAAATGCTGAGGGCAGGGACATTCCAAGCCCGTAACCACGAAGCCACTGGCACGCTGCCACCCCACTGGGAGCAGGGATGGAGGGATGGGCATGCTTCACCCACCTGCAACTGCCCTGCTGGGCACGACCCATCCACAGCAACACATCACTGCTCGTTTCCAGCCCTGCAGTGTTTCCATAGGTGGGAAAGTTTGCAGAGGAGACATCGTGTTCAAGGATCCCTGAGTTTGGATACATCAAGTGCTGAGTTTTCATCTCCAGAGAAACATCTGCCCCATTAAAAGTGATCAAACAGGACTCCTGTTGCTCAGGTGCACAGCCATACCTGTCAAGGGAACCAGCTGCCTTGGAGAATCACAGAGTGTCTGAGGTTGGGAAAGTCCTTTAGGATCATCCCTTTATAGTTGCACAGTCCCCTCTGCATCATAGGCTGTTATTTCATACTTTGGACATTGAGAACAAAATTAGCTGTTAATTTCGAGGTATCTTTCAATAATAAAACCTATTTTTCCACACATCTTTTTAGCTTGTCCTCCTTTTTTTTAACTCGTCGCTTAAATCATGATATGCCATGTGCTTGAACAGTGAAAAGTTATACAACATCTCTCTTACTCAACATCACCCTATCAGTCCTAACTCTTAATATTATGATTACTTTTTTCAGAGATGCAAGTGGCAGAGGTTTACTGACATGCCACAAATCCTAATTATCATCAAAACTCTAAATTCTATGTTAATGAATATCAGGGGTTGAAACACTCTTATCTTGACAAGTTCTAAAATATCCACTGAATGTTTGTTTATTCACTTCCTATATCAGTATATATTTCCATCCCCTAACTTTGGGAAAAAACCAGCATTTAAATAAGCAAAGGCAAAGATAAATAAAAGCAAGCAAACAGGCAATAACTCTGTCTAAAATGCTTTTTACTATTTTTAAGGAGGAATTACCGCAAAGGAGATGATTGAACCCTGAACTCCCACGTCCCAAAGAAAATACATAGATGGAGAAGTTTTTGAATTCATTCCTTGAAATATAATCTTACCCACTGTCCAATTTTTGCTAATGTTTACACGTGGAAGATGCACTGAGGAAACTAGAGCTGTATTAAAACAACACATGAAAAATGGCCCCGGAGCTGTTAATATGAAAATTAAATAAGAATGGGCTGAACCGGATCAGCCTCAAACTTTTGTCTTCATTCCCAAAAAGAGTTAAAAATGCTCGTTGGAGCTGCAGTGAGCCCTGCCCAGTGCTGGGATATTAAAGCCTGCATAAATCAGGGGGCTCATTTTCCTATCAGGCGTTAAAGCTCCCGGCTCCGTTATCGGAGGCATCCGCGGATCCGCACCGAGCGCCTCGGCTCGGGCTCCGGCCTCTGTGTGGTCTTTCAGAACTGTCGTTATCAGCTTTCTGTTTATTATTGTGCTCAGTTTAAAGGGAATTTGCCAAGTGATCCCTGGACTCCAATCTTTAGGCCTGTTGTCAGGACAAATTAATTTCTGTGGAAACCCACTGTGCCTCAGATACCATCTAGGAAATGTAGGATTAATGGAGTCCCTGTACAACACGCTTTGTAGTGCGCTGCTGGGGGAGGGGAGCGGGGCTGCCAAGGCAGAAATCACACAAATAAAGCCCCTGCACTTTAGGGGACTTTGGGGGGACTTCATCTTTTTTTACTCCATCAGATCACATCAGTAATATTTAAAATAAAGCCCAGTCGTCGAAAGGAGCGGGCAACTTTTAACAAAAAGAGCAGTGAATGGAAACTCTCAGCTGCCAAAGATGAGGGACCTGAGGTCTAATTATCAATATTTTGTATTTTACCAGCTCAAGCCAATCTCATCAGTGGGAAAAACAGGATATTAAAAGAAACAGTCTCCTGTGAATCTTACTAGAAAATAATGAAACTCCACACATGATCCTTTGGAAAAGGGGTATTAAAGCTGGATTTCCTACAGGGCTGGGTCGTTGCTGTGCTAGCTGATATTTGGAGCTGTTTTTAATAAGTGTGTATTATTTCATTGTCGAAAATGTTTGTTGTCACAAAAAGTAAACTTAAAAAATTATTTTCCTGGGGGAAAAAAAAAAAAGGAGTGATTACATTTCTTAGTGATGCAAGAGAAGAGAGAAGAGAAGAGAAGAGAAGAGAAGAGAAGAGAAGAGAAAACTCCAATATGTTTTTATCAATTCTTTCTCATTTTCAGGAGGATGACTCTGCCCACGGTGAGATATCCAGGTTTAATATCAAACAAATTCTTGCCCTTATTTTTTTCTCTCCAAAGATAAATCAGTTGACAATATACAGGACAAACATAGCAGACCCACAGGTTCACATTTTCTGTCGTTTTATATCTCATGACTCCTCTGTGGAATCAGAGAGTTAAGTCAGCCCAAAGTTGCACAAAAACACCAACGGGATCACAAAATAAAAATAAAAATTAATTTTTTAAAAAGAAGAGCTAATGTGCCTTTGTAAACACTACAGCAAAATCTGACTTTCTAGCACAGTGTTCCAATATTACCCTGTTAATAGCAGGGCTCTTTTGGCAGCAGGACATTTTTAGAGCACTCCTAATGCCTCACAAGCCTGGCAGATGCAGAGGCTGCAGCTCCTCTACCGTGGCTCTCCAGCTCACAAACACCTCGGGCACGCTGCTTTTCCTTCTTAGAGCATTGCAAAAATCCCTGGCTTCCGTGTTTGGAGCAGCATTTATGGACAAGGTTCATTTGGGGAGGTTAATTTATCAGTCTTAAGCTCACTTGCTTATGAGAACTGCTTTCGTTTTATTCAGTATTCCAAAGGAGCGTGTTCTTCCCTAACTAAAACATTTAATCTTGAGAGACTTTTATATGCCTGTTTTTGACTATTGCAGAAATTCAATTAACTCCATAATTATGAACACAATTACCATGGAGTGTTACATGTGATTTGGTGGTAGCAGTTACATGGCACACACATACACTCTGGTTTATGATTTCAAAACTAATAACAATGATAATAAAAGCCAAAAAATCCCAAATATCATCCTTATTCTTTGGATTGCATGTACAAATAGTTTTTTAAATGCTGTTTATATTTTTTTTGCCTGCCCACGGCAGGGGGGTTGGAATGAGATGATCTTTAAGGTCTCTTCCAACCCAAACCATTCCAGTATTCTATGATTTTGGTGATGAAAGGTTTGATTGTAGAAAGCACATTATTTGCAACCAAATAGGCTGGACTGCCAGCGGATCGAAGTCACCCAGACTGTGACAATCCACCCCAAACCTGGCCTCATTAACTCATTCCACTGCAAACTCCCAGCAAGGGCAGTAAATGGAGCCCCAGCGATTTTCGCATGGAGGGGGAAAGAGAAACTAAAATAAATTAGGAGAAAGAAAGGAAAATATCTAAGTAAGAGGATGGGGTACTCTAAAAATTCTTCAAAACTTTCCACAGGGGCACTGCCAAGGAGCCCAGTGCCCAGCGCAGAGCAGGTGCTCCGGGCGGAGGTGGCGGGTCAGGAGCAGGATGTGCCCGGCTGTGCCAGGGGCTGCCTGGCAGGAGCCATCCCACAAACCCTCCACAGGTGGCCACGAGCAGGGGCTGTGGCCACGAGCCGGGGCCGTGGGTTGGCCACCTGCCAGGCTCAGCCTGAGCCCTTCCCTGCCTTGGAAGACCTAAAACACGCCGGGGTTACACCACAAGGTGAGGCACCAGGCAGGGTCAGCAAGGGCTCTGAGGATGTTACACTTTGGGGGTTTTAGGGCTGACTTAGCTGAATGGAAAGTACAGGAGGACAGGTGTGGTCTGGTTGTAGTCAGGGAAACAGTGAGTTCAGGATGGGCTTAGGCTGAGTACAGAAATACCTGGGTGATATTCACCATGCCAAAGTCTCCATCTGCCCACTGCTGTCCCACAGCTGAGGATCTGTGGCACCTCCTGGGCACAGGAATCTGCTGGCTCCTCACTGATCCTCCCTGCTCACACCCTCATCACATCAATACTGCACAACCAGGGCACGTTCATTGCCAGGCAAAACCACCAAGGAGGACAAGGAGCTAATTTACAGGGGCTTAGATTATTGCAGACATTACCCAAAATCATTCTGGTACCACTCGTGCAGCGTTTGGGGACGCTACATACATCCTCTGCTCCTGTAACCCAGCCTTGCTCCCCAGATTTCAGCACCACCCTGCCCAGTGATGCCAGCTCAAGGCCCAGCCCCACATTCTCCTCTTAATCGAATAAAACCCCATTTCTGCTGACACAGCAATATCTGCAGAGATCTCCACCTTCACCCACCCCTTCTACAAGAGCTTTGTTCCCACATACAAGTGCACAGGTGGCAAAGACTCCCTCAGACTGCATCCAGGGTTTCATCCAGAGATGCCCATGGACTTCAAACACACAAGGAATCAACAGTCTTTTACCATAATCAGTCTTCAAGTAATTGAAAATCAGAATTACCCATGTGGCTTCTCTACATAAAAAGTGATCTGCAACCTCCAAATCTGAATTCCAAACATGCTCATGTGAAACGTTCGAAATACAAAATGCACTTCCAGCTCAGTCCTTGGCGGATGTCAGGCACGGCTGGAAAACTATTGCAAGTGTTATTTTAAATGAAAAAAAAGTGAAGGGTGTAATAAGAATGGAGGTCAAAGCATTTCCAGACTTGCCAAGGGTTAGATCTCACCAACAGAGTAAAATATTTAAGCTTTAACAGAAAGCTATAAATGCAAATATATATAAAATGAAGCATAAAATAGGCTTCTTATAGAAATTCATCTCTCCTAACACGAACAGTACAAATATTTCACAACATGTCAAACCCACTGTATCTGTACATTCATGCTTCCCTCACTCCCGGCTCTGTAACCACACAGAAATGTAGCTTAACAGCACTGGTAAGAGTTTTCCAATCTTGGGGCATGGAACCTCTATCCCAAGGACCTGGTTAATAAATGGCAATGAATAGAAACAAAAGACAGAAGGAGGAGAGAGCAGCAGAGGGCTCAAACCAGCCCCAGCCCAGCCCAGCTGCCCTCACCCTCAGCCATCCCCTAAAATCACCCCAGATCCATCCTTGCAGATCGAGCTGCCATGTGGTTGTTTTCTAAAACATCTCACTCTGTTGTGGAAGAAATTTAGTCCCTATTCCTCTTTAATATTCATATGGAACAGAGCTACATTAACACTAAGTTTTAATTTCAGAAACATTCTGACCTTTACAGAGAACAGATTCCAGCCCTGGTTTCACACCAGGTTTTTTTTTCCATTATCACTGTTATTACTGGTATTAGTATCACTGTAGAAGTGATTAAAAGGTCCTGGATGTCTTATTAAAATAGTCTGGATCTACCTCCTTCTTCAGCATCAAGATACAATCTGTTGTTTTATAAATGGGAACCATCTTCCTGGAAATTAAATTTGAAGTATTGCCTGTTCCTCTTTTCCTTGTGAAATACAGGCACATTTTGCTGTTTAAATTGCACATAAGAAATATTCGAAATATTTGAAGCAGAGAAAAAAATAGTTATTACTAAATGCTGAACACTCCCCAGATCTACTCATAAAATGTGAAAATAATAAGAGAGCAGCAACAAACAACTCCTCAAAACTCTCGGGGAGGTTGAGGAGAGAGATCCCTCATGGAAGTCAACAGTTTTGGTCCCTACATCTATTTTCAGGTGCTCATTTCAGCACAGGATTATGATTTTCCGAAAGGACTGGTTTAGCTGCAATTGTGGAAAAATGCATTTTTGTTTCCCGAGATAGCCCAGCAGTTTAAGTGTGAATGTTTGTGTCTCAGAGCTCTTTTCCGTATCCCCCACTAAATAGGAATTCAAAGAGTCTTAGGCGTAGATTAAACGCTTTCGAAAATCAATTCTAGGCTGGCATAGAAGTCAACCAGTCTGACCTCGTGATTACAGACTAAACACTTCCTTAGGAAGCAAAGTGGAGCAATATTTCATGTTTCAATGATTATTGAGATAGCCCCACCACAAATAAAAATGAGAAACCATGGCAATATTTTAAAAAGTTTGTCTAGGGATAATTGCATGAGGAATTAAAAGAGGCCTCATCAGAGGGGCGGGATATTGTAGTATTAAAATCCATTAACAAAAGGCAGTATCCAAGAAACAGCTCATCCAAACTCTAACAAACACTTCGGATCTCATGGAGCTTTGAGAAAAAGAGAATCACATAACTCAGTTTCTACCTGATTACTCTGATTTTTTTACTTCTGGAACCTTAATCTCAAGACACAAAATGGCAAAGGGAGCAGTAGCGAGATATGTGCTTATCCTAATGGCTAAAGATCCTCTTCCAAGCTACCTTGGGACTGATACAAAAATAGGCTCCTTCCATTCCATATTCCTGAGGACAGAGCTCAGATCTAATGCCCAAGCACTCCTGTGCCTTGCAACAGCATTTTTATTTTCCTTCTTACCAGTGTCAATGGCAGGGTAACCCCAGAGCTTTCACATAAATGTTTGCCTTGGTTTGATCCTCTAAATGTGCTAGCCAGTAATTAAATCCAGTTTGTATTTTTAAAGTGCACATGGAGCACTGTTACACACAGAGCCAAACTGCCTTGCATTTGTCTCCACCATCTCTCAGTTCTGGGAAATCCATAAATTCATTTGTCAAAGGTAAAAATACTCCAGCAAAACTCCTTCTAAATCTTTTGAAATGGTTTGTTCAAACTCTTGACATAGCGTTTTGCTCTAAACAAATTTCTAGACAACCCTGTGATTTTCCATCTCAAAATATACTGTTTCCCTGCCATGAAACTAGAACAGAGGGTCTGAGAGAAAGGAAATTATTAAGCATTCTAGTGGGTTTTTTTCCAACAAAAACTAAGATAGAGGTCAATGAATAAGTATGTGCAGGCTGGAACTTAAATCCTCTGGGGTGACTGTAGGCTAATTAATAATTAATGCCAGAGACATGGTGTTTGAAATGCAGATGTGATAACTGGAGGCCTGGCAAAGCTGTTCAGAGGAAGCAGATTTGGATGCTATAGGGAATAGGCACTCCCTTGCCGGCTGGCTCTGAAAGCAGACCTGGGTGCAAAGCAGGGCCTATGGTTTAGATTATATTCCCCTCAGCTGTTAATTACCTGAACCTACTTTGAAGTTTTTCTCTTTTTATCCTCTGCATGAAAAGAGATTGGTTCAGCCAAGGGACTTGAAAAAATGATCAAATACATGGAGTAGAGGAGGGGAATAGAACTTCAGATATAAAAAAGATAAGGAAGAAAAACACTCAGGGAAACACACAGGAACATATTAGGAAGTGCCCGAGTGTGGCTCGATGTTTCAAGCGAGTTGTGCTGCTCTAAGTTATTTCAGCCATTAAGCAGAACCCCCCCGTGTTTTAGGAACAGATTTGTTAAAAGGGATCTCTTGCTGTATGTATAGAGTTTACAGTAATTATTTGATGAAGGTACCATAGGTGATTTCCTATGCTATTTTTAATTCAATAAAGTCATTTAAACCTCCTTGTGTTTGGGGCTATTTAATGAGGTGTGCAACATTAGCAGAATCACCAATGAGCTGTTACTACAAGTATTCAGATTTTGCTAAAAAACGCTCATTTTTGCCAAGGAGAGAGACGGGCACAGGCTGGGCTCCTCGCTGGCACTGCAAGGAGAGGGGGCAGGCGCCCTCAGCACTGAGGCTCCTCGGGCCTCCGGGGGGCACCTGAGGGCAACTGAACCATTTCACAGCCAGTGGGGAGTGGGGTGGCCCAGCGGGCCCTGGCACAGGCAGGAGTGGGGAGGCAGGGGAGTGGGGATGAAGACACAAGCAGGCGTGGTGAGGATGAAGATAGAGGGACGCGGGGGCGATGGCGATGAAGGCAGCGGTGGCAATGCTGGGGGGCAGACAGAGGTGATGGGGATGAAGTTGGGGGGGAGGCACAGGTGATGAGGATGAAGACTATGGGGAGGATGCTGCCCGCATCCCACACGGGAAGTGTTTGGGATAACGCAGAAGCTCCCCCTGAGCTCAGGGAAACACCCCGTGACCAAAGGGAGTGTGGGGGACCCTCTTGCGACACCGCTGTCCCAGCGAAGGAGCCGCAGGGTGCGCGGGGCCGGTCCCCCGGTGCCCCGGTCCCGGTGCGGGCTCCCCGGGCGCTGCCGGCCCCGCTCGCCCGGAGCCGCCCGGGTCCCTGCGGTCAGAGAGGCCGCGGAATCGCCTCTTGCCCTGGCTCGCTTTGCTGTGGCACATCGTTCCCTTTTCAAAGCGACTCCAGAGTCGCTTTTTTTGACGCTCTTCCCCGCTCGTTAGAGCCCGCCCGTTCAAAGGCGAAACTTCCCAGCAACTTCACTAAAACCCTTTGAACCAGAGGGAAGACAGTGGTATAATAATTTTTTTCCTTGCTCTTCCTTTTTTTTCTTTTTTTCTTTTTTTTTCCTGCAGTAGGGTGAAGCAATCTCTGATGAACTCAGGGCTGGCTGTGTTTAAAAATTAATTGGAAAATGCCCGTCCTCAAGGCGCAGGCGTCTCGCGTTTACACCTATCACCTTGGCATCGCGGCACAGCTTCTCCTCCTGCTGATGCGGAGAACCCACCTCGGCCCAAACCAAAAATTTTTATCCATTTTTCTCTTTCCCAGCATCGTCTTTCACCGTGACGTAAGGAACACGCGGCTGTACTACAGCCTTACGCATAGGTGTACACCTGTGTGATGCTCTGGCTCCTTTGAGGGGTAATCCCCGCTGCCGCCGGGTTCTCCAGCCCTGGAATAGTTACCTGCGGCTGAAGCTCCCAGGTGAAGGGGATGAGTCCGTCCCAGGGCGGAAAATGCCTCGATTTCCGCCAAAACGGGCGTGGGAAGAGCCTCCGTGTCCGCGTCACGGGCGTGGGGTGGCCCGGGAGAGCCACGCCTGGGGAGGAGAGGGGCTTTTAATGGAATCACAAAAGCCACACGGTTCCCTATTAAATCCTGCTAATTTTCTAGGTGAAGGCTGTGAAGTGAATGTGAGGAAGCATTAAAAGGGAATTGAATTTGCATTCCTTATGCTACAGGCACATGTTTACATGACCTTTAAAACAGAATTAAAGCTGTATCATCAGCAGCTGTAGGCAATTCACATTACTAAGGCAATCAAATCAGAAGGCTAAACTAACTATAAAACATAAATTAAACTGATAGAGAATCATCCTAATTCACTAGGTTTACTTGCAATTTACTTATCCGCTACTAGTAATTTCTAAACAGTTTGGAGAAGAGGCAAATAGGAAATACTTGGATGTGGCACTTCAAAAACGCGTTGTCCGAGGGGGAGAGCCGGCTCTCCCGGGGTTCTCCATCAGGGAGCGCGGGGATAACACGGGACCCCAGGGCTCCACGAAGGGCCTGCAAACTGATACCTGCATGGCTAAAGCCCAGCTTTGTGAGTTGGCTCAAGCCCCCCCGGAGTCCTTTCCTCTCCGGAGCACCCTCAGAGACGCCGTTGATTTTCTAAAATATGAAATAACTCAATATCCAATACAGCTCGCGTTGCACCGCTGCCTTCTGCCCCCTCCCCCATCCCCAGAGGGACACTTTCCAATGTCTGAAGCACGGTAAAAAAACCCACAAAAATCGATACCGCCGGTGATTTCATTAAAAGTTTGCAGAGTGCCTTTCCCCGTCTCCGCTCCGGCGCTCCCGGGCGGAGCGGGGCGGGCTCCGGGCACCCCCTGCCCCGGGCAGCCCCCACTTTGATTTATTCCCATTTATTTCTCGCAGCCGAGGGCTGTCTCCCCCGCTTTGATGGCGACTCTCCCGTGTGCGCTTCCCCGTGCCCCGGGGCCCGCGGTGATTTATCGCCCGTCCCCCCTCCCCCTGAACTTTTCCCCCGCAGCCCCCGGGACCCCCCGCCACGGGCAGGGCACGGAGGGGAAGGGATGCTGCAGCCTCCGGAGCCTTTCACCGGGAGTCTGCTGGGCGGGGGGGAGAGAAAAAAAGCTGCCAGGAGGTGCCAGGGAACCGCACACGCCGGGGATGGAGCGGATGGAGCTTTTGCAGGGGCTGTTGGGGTTTTTGGGGGGGGGCCCACGGAGGGCTCGCGGTCTCGGCCACGCGTGACGGAACGACACCCAGCCTGCCT
Source organism: Corvus moneduloides (assembly GCF_009650955.1). Classification (NCBI taxonomy): domain Eukaryota; kingdom Metazoa; phylum Chordata; class Aves; order Passeriformes; family Corvidae; genus Corvus; species Corvus moneduloides. The sequence goes on along the minus strand of NC_045489.1, from coordinate 4,799,637 downwards.
CACCATCACCATCACCATCCTGCACTGCCCAAGCGCGATTCTCGAAGGAAACATCTTTTAGCAACGCAGCCTGGCCTGAAAGTTCATTTTTATAACAGCTTTGGTTGGCGCGATCTGAATGAAGCGGGGAGGAAACTTTCCACCGAGCTGTAAACACACGAAGGTCTGTCAGAAAACCAAGAATTAGCAGCAGCATCTACGTATTTATAAACGTAAATCTAGGGATGACGAGGCGCTTCAAAATGCAGGAGGCGTTTCAATCCCTCTGCGAGATCAGGAGCATCGCTGGATGCTTTGCATGCCGAGTGCTACAGCTGGAAAAGCGTATAGTTAAATAAATAATAAATAAATAAATAAAAGGGAAAACACAACACATGAACACAAACCCCACATGGAAATCGCTCGGTAAGCTACCAAACAGCAACGCAGGTATTTATCATCCAAGGAACAGAGGGATTTGTCTTCAATGTCTCATTAGTCAACAGAGGTTAACTAGCGAGCCAGTTAGTGCGTGTTCAAATCCAGCCCATTCTCCTTTAAATATGTCTGAGCAGAAATCTGTCCGGTCGGGAATTGTATTTGGATTATTTCTAAAGCACAGGCGGGATGGCCTCTGGGGTGGCAGGAGCTGGGTGCGACCCCCCGCGCCCAGGGGCTGGGGATGCCCATCTCTGACCGCATCCCCCCGTTTGCTGGGAGAAGCTTCACAGGAAAAAAAAAAATAAAAAAACAAAACACAACCAACAACCAAAAAACCACGGGTTTTCGGTCCGGGATGAAACCAGCGCGTTCTTGTCATCACGCCTGTTTGAATGGCACGGTGAGGAAAGTGCCTACGTAAAAGGGAAGGGATCGGCATTGTTGTGGGGTCTATTAACTCCTGCCGTGACCTCAGGAGCTGCCACGCACCGCCCGAGCAGGAGAGGGGAGCGGGGCCGCAGCCCCTTCTCCCGCTGCCTCTCCCCATCCACACTTCTCCACTAGACACAACAAAACCCGACCTTTCAGTTCGTGGATTTCATAAACGGCGAGACCGGTCCCGCAGTAAAAATGTGCACTTTGGAGAGACTTCCCGGAATATTTATGGTTTTTCGCTCCATCAACCAAATGTTCGAGACAAGACCTGCTAAAACCGACCCAGCTCAAAAATAACAGTGACCTGAACATGACGGGGTAGTGCACGAATGAACGACATTTTTTTTTCCCGCAGCAAGTACATTTTCCAACCATCAACAACGTGGAAAAAAAGATATTAATGATAATAATAATAATAACAATAAGAGGCGATTCGAGCAGAGGAGCAAGGAGTCGCCCAAACCGCTTCGGAAATCGCAGCAGTTAGAATACAAATACTATTTACCTTGTGATTTTTTCTGCCCGGGACTGGCTTTATTGTCCCTCCCTGGACCAGCCCAGCCGCAGCCACGCTCCCTCCGTGCCGGGCTCTTTGCTGCCGGGCTGGTGCTGGGAGAGATTTGGGGGGGGGGGGGGGGGGGGGGGCGCATTCATTCTTACATTAGGACTAGTTTAATTTGCAATCTGTCAGTCCATCTCCTGGCTGTGGCTCGGAGATGGCAGTGTGGCTCTCTCCCTCCTCTCTCCCTGCTCAGCATTTACTCACGTTCAAGAGCAGCCAACAGAGACCGAAAAAAAAAAAAAAAAAGGAACTAATTGAGCTTGTGTCGGTATTGGCTAATTTCTGCTAATACTCTGTAAATTCCTTTTTGCTTCCTAAGCTTCCCCCACGCTGGTTAGGTGTTCCCAAAGCCTCTCCGGAGCTCCAGGAGCCGGTTTCTCAGCCCTGATGGGTGGCTGGGCTTCAGCAGGAGCCCCAGCGCCTGGATGTACACAATGCAAACCTTAACTCCTGGCTCCAGAAACGGTTAAATTGCCCTTTCCCAGCCCCCACCCCCGTTATGATTGACTCTGTTTTTAAATTTGCACTTGTTCCCACCAAGCGCAATCTAACTCGTCCTGTCTCTAAAGTGAACTTGTGTTGAAGGTGAAGTTTTCAATATAGAGGTCACGACACCGAGGCACAGCTTACCGCTCCGAGCTTCATGCTGTATTAAACACAATCAAAACGAACCCCTTTTAGACCTTTTTTTTTTTTGTCTCTCCTTCCCCTCCCGCGGATGAACAATGAGAGGAGGGGGAGAAAAAAAAAATCTCTTAAATATAATAAAATCAGCTCTGTCACGATAATAAGCGCGTCCCTCCCGCTCCTGGGTTCAGGTCCCAACCTCCAGCCCATGGAGCCGGTGGGGGACATCAGCACATCCCGACCAGAGCTCTTAAAGGGGAATGTGTGGGGCTGGAGCGGGGAGAGCCAGCCCTGCCCCACGCGTGGGTGACACCGCCGCTGCCACCGAGGGGACGGCGACGGCCGAGCCACGCACCCGGGTGATCCCAGCAAGCCCCGGTGCCGCCTGTGCCAGGGGGACTCGACACAATCCCAGCTCCTGCACTTCAAAGCGGGGCGTTCTCTATAGCGACTTCTCGCTGCCCCAGGACGGTGGCTGCCTCCAGCTATTGTACGAGCTTTTTCACGCCAAAGATTTAGCAGAAAAAATAGATATTAAAGCGAGTTATTTGCTGAGGAAAGGCGGGTCTCTCCGGGGCGGGGGCACCCAGAGCCAAAGGGCTCGAGCGCACAGTCCGAACCCAAAAACTTTTTTTGAATTTTTTTTTTAATAAAAAAACAAACTTTAATGGGTTTCGGTCTATGAAAAATAAGTTACAAATTCTTGCAACAGTAGCTTTGCATGTACTTATTTTTCTCCCATGTCCAGACGGGGTCGGCTATTGAATAAGGCTCTTTTATTCTGCATGGGGCAGGGGATTTGTGGCCATGGTCCCCCTTTTATTCCTCTCTCTATGGAAACCCAGATCATGGGGAGAAATATGCGAGGCTGAATAAAGAAAAGCAGCAGAAAGGACCGCTTGAGAGCGGCATCTGTTACACTTGGGAAGTTAGACTGACAGGAAAGAGCTAAAGAAACCCTCTCCAGCAGATTAGTTAGAACAGCAAAAAGATTTAACTATATGCAGATAAAAACACTATAAAATCCACCATACTCTGCTATAGGCGAGGTGAGAGCCGCCTCGGCAGGAGCAGAGCCGGGCTCTGCCTTAGCTACATTTGCAGCAAAGATTAAAATGGGACGTTCGGGGTTTTATTTCCCTGCCAGAGACTCTGCCTTAATTAAACGGCGGATCTGAACATCTATTTTCACGGGCAATGGGATTTGAAAAATTGTTTCGGAAGCTAAAGTGCAAATTAATTTTAAATAATTTAGTTACGTTTTTATACAGTGCGGATTTGATGTTGTTGTGGGGGGGGGGGGTTGGTGTGGGGTTTTTTTTTTTTTATTTTTTTTTTTTTTTTTCCCGCGGGCTCCGGTGATGTTTATTTCGAGGAGCTTGTGAAGGCGGAGAGTGGGGAAGAGAAAAAAAAAAAAAAAAAAGGAAAGGGGGGAGGGAGGAAAAAAAGAAAAAGGGAAAAGGGAAAAAAATAAAAAGGAAAGGCTAAAAAAACCAACAAGGAAGAGGCTGCTGCTATAACTCCTTCCCTGCCCTCCCCGCGCACGGGCGGGCTCGGCCGCGGAGCTGCGCGCCCCGCACCGCCCGCACAGCCCAGCGCCGGGAACGCGGCTCCAGCAGGGACATTCCCATCTCCCGACCCTCCCGCTGACCCCCCCGCCACAACCCCCCCCACCGCCGCCCCTCTACCCGCAAACTTCATTTTTTATTTACTTTTCCTTATTTTTTATTTATTTTCCCAGTCGCCCCCCCCCTCCCCGCACCCCCGCGGGTGCGCAGCGCAGCGCTCGCCCGCCGGGGACCCGCAGCGTCCCCGATATATCGCGATCTTGCCCCAGCCAGGCAGCCCGCTCTGCTCCTCGCCACCCAGCCCTGCCTTTACCCCTCTCACACGCTGCCCCGGCGAGAAATTATTGTGATTATTATTATTATAATGAGGAAAGCGATGGGACCCGGCTCCGAAGGAACCAGAGGAGCGCTCACCTTATTTAGATCTATTTTCTCATTTTCTTGAATTTTCTTCAGATCTGTCTTCTCAGAGAAACTAATGCCTTAATGACTTTCTGGTAGCTGCAAGCCTTCTTTTATTTCTGCTAAATATATGAAAATGTATGCAAATTTAAATCAAGCTTAACCTAGGAGCTCTTGCAATATATTTAATGGAATTTCAAACCAATAAGGGGACTCTGATGCAGTCTTCTGGAAGTGCAAATATAATTACGCAGCTCGGTTACCTCCAAAACGATGCAGGGAAAGGTCATTTTGGAACTCGGGAGAGGGTCGGGGGTCCCGGGGCTGCGCCTCTCCCCGCCCCGCCGGGGCTCCGCGGGTGCGGAGCTCTGCCCGCCGGGCCCGAGCGAGCCGGGGGGCTCCGCGCTCCCCCCGCTCCTCCCGCGGGGGGGGGGGGGGGGGCTGGGGACCGCACGCGTTTTTTCCCCATTCTTTTCCCTTTTCTCACGGCTTTTCCCCGTTTTTCTCCTTTTCCCCCCGGTTTTGCCCTGCAGCCCGCCCGCCAGGCGCGCACCGGCGGCGCACCGCGCCCGCGCTGCGAACTTTGAGGAGCATCCACCGGGATTTACCGGCGGCGAGGCCGGGAAGCTCCTTTTTGGGGCTGCTTTTTATTATTTGGAGCTTTTCTCAGATTTTTCCTCCCGACCGAGCGCGGCGGCAGCGCACGGCCCGGGGCAGGCGGGGACGCGCGGCTCGGGGCAGCCGCACCGGGGGAGGAGCGGAGCGGGCGCCGCGCACCCGGAGCGCGCCCGGGCCGGCGGGCGGGGGCAGCGCCGGGGTGGTCCCGCGGGGCTGCCGCCGGGGCGCCGCCGTTTAACCTCTGCCCGCCGCTAATCGCTCCCCATTTAAGCCGTGCCCCCCGCGCCCCCCCGTTCCCAGGCGCTCCCCATTTAAGCCGTGCCCCCCCGCGGGCCCCTCCGCTCCCCGCCCGGCGCGGAAGGAGTTAAGCGGCGGGGCCGCCTCGCGCCCGGCCCCCGGTGCCGGCGGAGTGATTCACTTCCTGCCTCGCGCCCGCGCGGCCCCGCGGCCCCGCCCCCCGCGGGCTCGCCCCGCCCCCGCGCCGCGGCCATTGGCCCGCTCGGCCGGCGGCGCGCTCCCATTGGGCAGCGCCGGTGCCAGTCCTGGCGCGGCCGCCGGCGGGCCGCCGTGCCGGTGGATGTCAAAGGCTGGCGCGGCGGCGGCGGCACAGTATAACTCGTGGGGCTGCCGCGGCCATGGCCACAGCCGCCTCCAACCCCTACGGCCTGCTGGGCGCCGGCGCGCTCGCCCACGCCGAGGGCGCGGGCATGCAGCAGGGCAGCCCGTTCCGCAGCCCGCAGAAGCTGCTGCAGAGCGAGTACCTGCAGGGCGTCCCCGGCAATGGGCACCCGCTGGGGCATCACTGGGTGACCAGTCTGAGCGACGGCGCGCCCTGGCCCGCGGCGCTGGCGGGCGGCCCGCTGGAGCAGCCCGACGTGAAGCCGGGCCGCGAGGACCTGCAGCTGGGCGCCATCATCCACCACCGCTCGCCCCACGTCTCCCACCACTCGCCCCACGCCAACCATCCCAGCGCCTGGGGCGCCAGCCCGGCGCACAGCGCCTCGCTGGCCGCCCCCCCCGCCGCCGCCGCCGCCGCCGGGCAGCCCCTGAGCGTGTACTCGCAGGGCGGGTTCGCGGTGGGCGGTATGCTGGAGCACGGAGGGCTCACCCCGCCGCCCGCCGCCGCCGCCGGGCAGGGCTTGCACCCGGGGCTGCGCGGCGAGGCCGGCGGCGAGCACGGCGAGCTGGGCGGCCACCACTGCCAGGACCACTCGGACGAGGAGACGCCGACCTCGGACGAGCTGGAGCAGTTCGCCAAGCAGTTCAAGCAGCGCCGCATCAAGCTCGGCTTCACCCAGGCCGACGTGGGGCTGGCGCTGGGCACCCTCTACGGCAACGTCTTCTCGCAGACCACCATCTGCCGCTTCGAGGCCCTGCAGCTCAGCTTCAAGAACATGTGCAAGCTGAAGCCGCTGCTGAACAAGTGGCTGGAGGAGGCCGACTCCTCCACCGGCAGCCCCACGAGCATCGACAAGATCGCGGCGCAGGGAAGGAAGAGGAAGAAGCGGACCTCCATCGAGGTGAGTGTCAAGGGCGTGCTGGAGACGCACTTCCTCAAGTGCCCCAAGCCGGCCGCCCAGGAGATCTCCTCGCTGGCGGACAGCCTGCAGCTGGAGAAGGAGGTGGTGCGGGTCTGGTTCTGCAACCGGCGGCAGAAGGAGAAGCGCATGACCCCGCCGGGCGAGCAGCCGCAGCACGACGTGTACTCGCACGGCGTGAAAACGGACACGGCCTGCCACGACCTCTGACCGCGGGCTCCGGCCACGGGACTGCCCGGCCGCGGGACTGCCCGCCGGGCTTTAACTTATGGTTTCGGGAGACGCGGCGAGGGGTCCCCGCCCGCCGCCGCCTCGGCAATATTTTTTTTCCTCTCTCCGACCTTTCCGCTGATCACACACGGTGTTTACTCGCAGACAAGGTTTGTTTTCGGTCTCCGCTAGGACGAAGGAAAAAAAAAAGACAAAAAAACCCACCACAAAACAAAATCCAAACTAAAAGGAAGAAAAAAAAAACAGAAAAAAAAAAAAAAGGAAAACCCACGGAAAAAATAGAAAATTTAAAAACAAAACAAAAAAAAAAAAAGAACGAAAAACCCGACAGAAAAGGAAAGACAGATGTGTGCCTATGAATAACCTTCCAGCGCCTTGGTTATATCAGCTGTATTTCAGGTGAATCTGTTTTACAATAGACTAGTTTTGCATTTTTAAAGACTTATATAGCGTTTTTAAATGTCTGAGGTGTTTTACTACAAACTGTACACAATATTTGTGACCTAATTTGTATCGAATTGAGCAGTCCAAACGTTCCTCCCTTCCCCACGCACCGGCAATGTCACCCAGCGGGGCCGGAGCAGGGCGGCCGCGGCCCTTCCTCACCCCCCCGAGGAGATGGGGCTCCCTCCGCGCCCGCGGAGCCCCGCACCGATGTGAAGAACAGGCTTATTCGTTGCAGCTTTTTCCTTCCTTTTCAAGAACTTCCCAACACCGTAGAACGGTCTGGTCATAAGCCTGACCTCCCCCCTTCTTCTCCCAAGGAAAAAAAAATTATATATATATATAATAATTATTTCTAAGAGATTTACCCGAAATTAAGCATCACAACCAAACCCGTGGCATTTGCCAGTCTTTTTCTTTCCGAAGATGAGTTGGGCTTTTTGATCAGCGCCAGACTGAGAGGTCTGTAGTAAAACACCTTTATCCTTCTGCGCTTTCGCTTCGGAAATCGGTTTCTCTGTATTATGTTTCGATAGTGAAGAGGAATGAGGTGTCGGGGGGGGGGCGGGAGGGAGGGAAGGGGACAGAAAACGCCCGCATTTGGTTCACGCTGAGCTTCTTTCCGCGTCACAGGGAGATGCTGGATTTGTGGAAAAGCTTTTCTAGGGGGGAGGGAGGTAGGAAAAAAATAATCATAATAATCACCGACAAAACAGGGAGAAAAAAAAAAAAAAAACCCAACCACCAAAACAAAGTCACTAAAATGCTAACGCCGGGAGCCGTTTTTTGGGCACAGGGAAGTGCTGAGCTGTACCCGCCCCCTCTCCCCCTGTCCCTCCCAGCCCGTGGCTGTGTTGTCCCTAAGGGCGGGGGGTGCGGTGGCCACGCACCCACCCGCGAGGGGTCCGTGTGTGTGTGTGTGTGTCTGTCTGTCTGTGTGCGTGCACCCCCGAGCCCCGCGCTGCTCCCGCACTCCCGGGGCCGCCGGGCAGGGCCGGGCCGGGCTCCCCCCGCTCCCGGGGCTGCACCCGCGGCCCCCCGAGGGCCGGGCCGGTCCCCGCTCCGCAGCTCCCGCACAGCACCCCCTCCTCCTCTCCCCGCCCTCCTCCAGATTTTTTCCTTTCGACATTTATATTTTTCAAGTATTTTTCAGTAAGCGCTAAAAAAAAAAAAAAAAAAAAGAAAGAAAGAAAAAAAAAAAAGAAAAAAAAGAAATTAAGAGAAAAAAAAAAGAAAAAAAAAACTCGACACTGAGGACCTGCCTATTTCTGCCAACTTTATAACTGTACAGTTTTGTATATTAAACGTTTTTTGGAAGTTATTAATTTAAAGAAAGATCATTTAGTTTATTCATTTAGTAACTGATGTATAATAAACGCTATTTTCATTAAAGGTTGCTTTTTTCAACTATTTTATCCAAAATTGCCTATTGCAGTTGCCAACAATTATTTATTTTCAATAAATTCCGCATTATGTTTAAAAAAAAAAAAAGAAAGAGAAAAAAAAAAAACGTTTCAGAAAGAAACAACAAAAAAAAAGAAGCCTAAATGGGTGTCGGATAAAAATAATAACGAAACACACGAGTGGCTGTAACGTTTGGTTGTCGACGAGTTTTAGTCAAGGGGTTTATATTGACGCAATATTTTATTGTTGTAAAAGGAAAAAAAAAATTTTAAAAAAAAAAAGGTTTAAATAAACATTTTTACGAAAGAAAAACAAAATAGATGGAAAACTGCGGGTGCGTGGTTTGTGCGCTGGCCGAGCCGGGGTGCGGGGACTCCTCCGACCCCCCCAGCCCCGGGCACGGCCAGGGGGGCTCGAGGGGCCGATCCCGGCAGTGCCGCTGACACCTGCCGGGGCTTTGGGGTGGAAAAAACGCTTTTGGGGTGGAAAAAGGTCTGTGCGGCTTTTGCGGGGCGTGTGTCCATCGCCGGAGCCGCGTGTCGGTGCGTTCCGTTTGTATCAATATTTGTGCGCGTCCCGGGGATGTCCTCGCTGCCCCCGCGCAGCCCCCGCGGCCCCGCCTGGGGGTCCCGGCCCCGCCGAGCGGCAGCGAGCGGGGCACCGGGGAAGTTTCTTTTGTTCCGCCCGTCCCCCCGCCCACCCTGCCCGGGCCGCGGCCGCCGGGAGCGGAGGGGCCGCGGGGGCCGCAGCGCCGAGCCCCGAGCCCCGTCCCCGCCCCGGGCCGCCCCCCGCTCCCCCCGGCGTGCGGGAAGAACAATAACACTTAATCACATCTAACGGGGTGAAACGGGGAGGCTCCGGCCCCGGCAGCCGGGTGGGTGCTGGGGGAGGCAGGGAAGCAGCAAAAACTTCAAGGGATCGCCAGCGAAACGGCCTTTTATTTTTTTTCTTTTCCCCGTTTCTGAAGCTGAACGTTGGAGAAAACAATACCCAACCCTTCTGCCAGCAGTGTAGGGGGGAAAAAATTACCTTTAGGAATCCTGCGAAGCGACCCGAGCAGGGAGCGAGCTCTCGTCTTCAATAACCAGCAGCAGCATGCGAGTGGACAGGTGCCTTCCCACTGCACTGCCAGCACACCAACCCTCCTGTACCTGGGAGCAAGAGGGATTTGGGATGTGAACAGTGGGCGATGCATTGTTTCTGAACCATAAAAGTGATTTATTTCATTGGTAAATCTCTGTGAGCTGCAGCGCCGCGGCCTTGGGGGCAACGGGCCTGCGGCTGCCCCTGCACTGGGCAGCGAAGCCCGGCTGCCTCCGCAGCGGGACCACGACCTCCAGCTCTCTCCAGAAGGATTACAGCAGCAGGAGAAGGAAATATAACCCCCAAAAGCCCGTTTTTCAGTCAGCTCCAGGAACAGGATGAATGTGGCGTGGGGACCAAACCAGGAGTAAACAGCCGTGGTTTGTAAACAGCCCCGGCTGAGGACACGGAGGAAAAGCTCCAGCTTAGAACAAGCCCTGCGTGGTCACGGTGGCTCTGAACATGCAGGGCCCTAAGAGGCAAAGCTCTTAAAGGCAGCCTTGGTTTGGAGGAGGGACAGAAGGCGTTTCACTGAAATTAGCCCGTTTTAGAGCCCTTTGGCTGCTCTGTAAATACAACCACAGCGAGGGCTGGGTTATGTCTTATTTTAAAACAAATTAGGTTGAGACAAAAGAGATGCAATGAAAGACGAAATCAAGTAAGTTTATAAACAGAAGCATTTCAAAGGCTGCTGGAAAGCTGGAGAAAATAGGAGAATTTTGTTTAAAGAAAAGAAAATCTCTGTTGGTTATTGCCCATCGATTTCAGTGTTCCTGCGAGCAAAAGGAAACTCTTTTGTGCCACCTAATGTTAAGTACAGATCACTGTTGTCTTCTTCACTGCCCATCATCCATGGTGAGCGTGGGGAGGCCTCGGGGTGCTGAGCCCATCAGGGTGGAGCTCAGCATCCCAAAGTTCAACCAAACCAAGGGCAGAGAGAGAAACTTCAGCTTCACAGTTACCTTCTGAATTTAGGGATTTTTTTAAAAAAAGACCTCAGGAGGGGGTGGAGAGAAGCACGGGGTAGAATCATAAGAATGAGAGACTCCAAATTTGGGCTTTGTTATAAAAAAGTAGCTCCAGAACGAGCACATCCAGGGTTTACATAAGCTGCCCACCACCAAGCTCCATCTCAGCAGCCTCTGGGCTTGGGGGAGCTTCTCCCTCCGCTCTCCTCAAGAACCCAAGTGGCCTGGCCTTTGCACACCCGTGTCTCCCAGCTGGAAGAATTTTGGTGTGTACTTAGCAGCCATTCACATTAATTTAGTATGTAAATATCTCACACAATCCTTTAAAGAAAGGGCTGAAAGCAAGCGTTTCTCTGAAAACAATAAATTGTGCTGGTTTTGTGATTTTAATGGTGAGTGTTAAACATCTTTAGCAATTTTTGAGGCTGAATCTTCCATACTTTTCATGTTATACTAAAAAAAAAAAGAAACAGAGGCTTCCTTTGGGTTAAATTTTAAATGCTTGTAAGCTGTGCTCTTTAAAGATGGCCAGGACATGGGAGAGGGTTCTCTTGGAAGCAAAAAATTACTAAAAGTAAGCAGAGGTGCCATTCATTATAGATCATTCAAAATATGGACTAGTCAATCCATATCTAGACTATATTTGACCAAGATGTTTTAAAAATCTCTTAAAATCAAGTATTTTGATTTTTCCTTTCTGTATTTTTAGGTAAGAGCAACCTGGTCTTCTCGGGCTGCATCCATGTACCAAAACCACCACTGATTTTAGGGCAGATCCACATGCGGATGGAGGCACATTTAAAACCTCAGTCCTTCCCCCAGGAGCACATGGGGCTGGGGGTGGATGCCCTGATCCCAAAACCCAGACAAAATTCATTCCTTTACTCACCAGAGCAGCTTCTCTGTAATCCAGTAAGCTCACGCAAATGGAGTTATTAATTAGTCCTTGCACAATTGAATTCCAAGGTTCCATCCTAGAAAAAAAAAATATATATACGATATTTCAGGCAGGTGACCGATCCCGCTCAATATCACCCCAAAAAACCCACAGACATCAGGGCCTACATTTGTACTCCCTTTCCCCTTTTTCCAACATCCTGTAACCAATAGACTGGAAAGGCTCCACAGCAATTACATATTTAGGATATGTGATAGCTGCAGTTAAGATCTTTACGACTGATTGCAGGATAAAATTTACTTCAAATGTGCAAGAGCCCATTTTTAAACCTCAGTCTTTCAGCTGCTTTGCATTATAGATATTCCAAAGAATCAAAAGCAATTAGAGCGTACAAAGTCTAAATGGTAAATAATTTCCAAATCAAAACCTTTATTAAAGCAATAAGCATCTATTTTTGTTAACACTGTAAGAGATGGAAAGGGCCAAAGTAAAGAACTTTTGGTTTAATGTCATGGAGAGAAAGTCAGATATCTATGCTGAAGAGCAGTGTAAGGAATCTCACCCCAAGTGGGTTTTGGGTTGAGTTTGAAACACTTGGGAAAGCAGGACACGCAAAAGGATTTAAAACTCCCATTTTCTGTGGTGGGAATGAGTAGGGATGGTTTGCACACGCCTGAGATGGGATCTGTAGGTGGATCCGTGGCTCCCGATTCCCAGCGAGCGCCTCGGCGGCTTGCAAATATTTGTAGAATCACGTCCTTAATTAGAGTGGTAAAACACTATTAAATCTTGGGATGGGAGAGAAAGAGCAGAGCGAGGAAGAGCTGTCACTGGTGAGAGCCTGTCAACAAGAAGTTAAAAAGCCAATGGTAAATCTCATTTCTGGGAGCTCTGGGTTTGCGGAGCCATCGACCGGCGGCTCTGGGCTCGGCGGCTCCTGATCGATGTTCTGCTGGCACAGAGCACCATGCCGAGGAGCCGTGGTCTGCTGAAGGAGCTTTGAAAATGGGGGTATTTCAAACAGGGACTGTGAAAAGCTGTGCAGCAGCTCTCCTCACCCCTGGTGTTATTTAGACACCCAAAATGCTGCTCCATTATTCCCTCGCTGGATTTTATTTTATTTTTTTTTAAACGATGCCAGTCCTTGATTTCTGTGCTTTGAGTACAAATAATATTTATCCAGCATAGAAGCACCATTTCTGAACCCAAGTTGTTTTCCTTTTTGGCCAAAGCATGAAGTTTTGTTTTGCATATTCATCTTCAGACTTTGGGAAGGAAAAATCAAATCAAATCAGCCGACAGACCTTACTCACCAAAAAATGGCTGGGGGAGATGAGAGTGTCTGAGCTCCCCTGCCATCCCTGAAGGGCAACTGGAGGTAACACGAGCTGCTCCCCATCCAGGGCTTGTACTTCTGTCCAGATTATGGGATTAGTCTCTGTTACATCTATCTACAGTTGGGAACTTGTGATCCAGTTAAAGCAGCTTGAAAGGCGCCCAGCAGGCGCTGGGGGTCCAACTCTGCGGCACAAATTCTGTGAGTTACAGGGGCAAAGCAGGGCTGGCCTTATGCCGGGCTTCCCGAGGCTCCACACAGCTAGGGGAGACAGGGAAAAAATCAAAATCCTGCCAGAAAGCACTCCCAGACAGGGAAAATCACCCACAGCCTCTTTTTTCCACCCTAAATCTTGAAATGGAGTTGCTAATGCTTAAATACAAACACTGTCAGACGTGAGTTGATGATTCTTTGCTGCTCCACACACATCACACGGACACAGGGGATCTCCTACACCTCAGAAATGCTAACTCAGCTCTGGAATTCTGAGTTTGCAGAAACTGTCCTGTAAATGTCATGGGGGATTACCAAATCTACAAAGATTATAGCTCTGCATACATTCAGACTATTGATTTAAAACTTTATTATCTTTGATACAAATTCTTCACAAAGGAAACAATTCAGCAGTGGGAATTCTGTCCATGTCAAGCTTTTGCAGGGTTGAACCCTTCTGTACAAATCCTGTTTTCAATAGAGTGGGCAGATCTCTGTAGGTGATGCTACACAAACCCAACACAGCACCTTATAAACACAAAATTCTGCCCTGCTCAACCCAAACTTCTGCCAGCTGCAGCAGAGAGAGGATGTAACACACTCCCAGTTATTCAGCCATGAGGAGTTTTTAATGGAAAATATAATGGTGTGGGGCTTACTCTCGTATGTTCTTCATAGTGTAGTAAAGCTGTAGTACAGCCTCAGAAAATCTGCCTTTGTAACAAGATCTCTGCAGAAATGAATGCATGGTGATGTGGCTGGCAGTGGTTTGCTCAGAAAAATATGCAGTTGCATAGTAAGATATTTATAACAGGATTAGCTTTCAAGTACAAGGCCCAAGTTCAAAGATTTTTCAGGATGGTGCACGAGAAAACAACAAACTGATTTTTTTTGAATTTACAGTTCTCTGTGGTGGAGAACCTTTGTGGTTAAGCATCACTTGGAGCTGTCTCAGCTAGACCTGGGAAAATCGTGGCCCCTTCCCAGCCATCCCAGGATGGAAGGCAGATGAGCACAACAGACACTGGGAAAAGTCCTGGGCTCCCCTCCCTGCGATCTCCGACTCCAGGGCGTTGGGCACTCAGGGCACAGCAACCTGCACATCTCACATCCATGCTGGCTCTCAGCCCTCTGTGTAGGACTTTTCCTTCCAGGGAACAAGCCCTGTGGAATGTCTCTGAATGCCACTCCTTGGACAGAAACAGTGCTGGAGCAATTCCAACCCAGTCTGGTGAGAGAGAATGCCCCTTCCAGGACCTCCATCCTAAATCCAGGTAAGAAATGAAACTCTGCCCTGCTTCATGCCCATTTCCTGTGCTGCACACCACTTCCAGGTGATCTCCAGGTGTCAAACTCACCATGAACATTTCCTGCTCTGTAACATTCTTTGTCCTTGACTATAAAATACTTTTGCTGGTTTGTCCAATATAAAGCATGTCCATTGAAAGAATATCAAGCAATTCTTCTAGCAGAAAAGACTTGAGGTTTTTTCCTAATTTCCTACAGGAAAACACATCCACCATTCATCCTGAGCTGCTGCTACTTCTTGTGGGCACAGGAGAGATAAAAGGGATGAGTTCAGTGGGTGCCTATTTCCATCCCAGTCACCACGACTGTCTTCCCAGGGGATTTATTCCATGCCATTTCTTCCTCTTGCCCCAACCTAAGCCAGGAAAATGCGCTGCAGGAATTGTAACGCCTCATATATTCCAAGGGAGAGGATAATAAACTGGGCTGCTCTGACCTTTTTGGGATTGGTGCTGTTTGATCCCTCATGTCCACAGTGGTGACCTGGGGGACGCCAGGCAGCGAGGCCAGTCCAGCTACAGCACAGTGAAAAGGTTAAAGTCGGTGTTTATGGGTCTATTAAATGTTTATGATCTTTCACAGGCCACACCAGGCATTAAAATTATGATACCTCGTTCCCATAACAAACACTGGAATGAGAAGGGAAAATGGCAGAGCATCAGGCTGGTTTGAGGTGCTGCTCTGAGGGCAGTGCTGGCAATGAGGGCACAAAACCAGCACAATGTTCACTCATGGCTGTGGAACAGCCAGAAAGGAAGAGGTGGCATCACGAGCCCGAGCCGTGCCCAGACTGACATCGCAGCAGATGACCCAGCCAAAGGCACCAGCAATCTCCCTTCCCCAACAGTGACCAGCTGCAGAAATTGGGAAGCCCAAACAGAGATCAGACATGTCCATCATCAGTCCTCAGAGGTTTTAAGCTGAAATGCAAAAAATGAACCATTTTGGAGGCTGCCAGCACAGCGCTGTGCTGCTGGGACACCTCTCCTGCTCCACAAGGCTGCTGAGCCACCACGAGCTCCTTGCTTGGCTCTCACATCTCACAGTGGGCTTTACAGCCCAGTCAAACACTGGGAATATTTTTTTATTTTTATCTGTTCTAAAGATATCACATCTTGATTTCCCCATGTGTCCTAAGATGCCCGTGGTACATTAATGAGTGCCCATGAACAGGGACAATTCACAAACATCCAAACAGCCTCAAAGGTCTCATTCCACCACTGTAAAACTTCTGGTTGTCACCACAAATCGCTGGATTTACACTGAATTTTCCTGGCAAGAAAAGAAACTTTCTGTCAACTCTAAAGGATGAAAAATCTCAGTCTGGAGACAAAACCTCCCAAATCAGCAGCAGCCCTGGGCTCCTGTGAGCTAGTCAAAGACTGAGCTTGAGGTAACTCCTGCTTAAGATGAGCTGTGAAAATAAAATATGTAAAATCATTAAGTGTATTATTTCCTACTATTACCCCAAACAAATTACTCTGGAAAATTACCCTGTTTTTTCAAAATCGTATCTGATCTGATAGCTGGTAATGAAAATAACAGGTCGTTAAAATGGCAGTTATTACAAGTGTATGAAAAGTAAAGCCAAGGCATCAAAAATAATGATGTCATGGATATTTATTTTATTGTCTGCTATATTGCTCACATCCTTTTTTTATTTGTTTTGTAATAGAGTATTAAAAAATAAATATATGTACATAAAATATTATCAGTTGCAAAGAATTAAGAACCTAGTGTAGGTCCCAAGCTAGGATTAGTATCACATAAGTAGAAATACATGATTTAATGTTAACTAATATGTGGTACCTAGCAGGGACTGAGATACCTGGTTACGGGAGAAGAGGACAGGAAGAACTGGGCTGATGGTGAGAAAAGGTGCGTGGTTCGATCAGTTATCCCAAACTTTACACCCCAAGTGCTTTATGGAAACCAAAAACTTAAAAAAAACCAAAGAAAAGAAAATTAAAAAAGAAAGTTCCATGAGGTTTCACAGCCTTTTACACGGGAATTCAATGCTCTGGCTTGGACTTTGTCCACCATTTACCTCCCCTGTTGAAATACTCTGAAATTCCCAAAGAGGGCCAGGTGTCCCCAGGGCAGCTCCTTGTGTGACATCTCAGCCCTGCAGTGATGGGTTCCTGTTGTCCCCCTGGGCAAGGGAAGTTCCTCCTGTTCTGCAAAACCGAGGGATGAGGAAAGGGCAATGGGAGGGATGGAGACAGGAGAGCCAAAAAAGGTCAACCGGGAGATAGGAGGGTTTCAGCCTCCCCTGTGCCCAGCTGGGTGTGCTTTGGCGCAGCACAACCTAGGGGAGGTAGAAATGAGAAAAACTGTAAAAAATGAGGGAGAAACATTAATTTAGGCGTGGGCTGAAATGTGGAGGGTGCTTTGGCGTATAAGGGCAGTGGTGGGTTCGGAGAGCAAATTTTTAGGGCTGTTATTGAGCTGCTGCAGTTCCTGCACAGCTGTGGTGCTAACGCAGGTCTTTGTCCTCCAGAACCACCTGTGCAGTAATATCATCACTGAATGATGTCCTTTTAGGAGTAACTATTCTTGTATTACAGAAAAGAAAAGGGCCTTTACAAATTCAATTAATTGAAAAAAATAAATTCCTTCAGTAGGAGTCGTTTTGTTCCGTTCCACATGCTAAATATTTGGTCTTCATTCTAGAACTGAAACTAATTTTTTTTTTTTGTAAATTTTTTTGGGGGGTCTCTCTGAGCTCTTGCTCAGAAAAACTCAGACTGATCATGTAATTTGTGCTGGGTTTGAATATGAAAATATTAATGCTGTGTGTCCCCACAGCAAACACCGGTGTGGACAAAGGCGATGAAGAGTGCACAGCAGCGCTGTTGAGCTGAGCAGGAAAGCTCCTGCTTAGACAGAAACTGAACATCATGGGATGTACCCCAGCAATGTGTTGTGGAAATCTCTGGTGTTCCAGCAGCAGCAGGAGGATCCCGTAGCTGGATAATCAGGCACAGGCTCGGTGCTATCCTGGAGAAGGCATCGTTCCGCCCGCTCCGGCTGCGGATTCCGAACATCCCTGATTCCCCCTGTGCCTGCCTGGAGATGCAGGAGACAGGGAGCAACTGGGAAATCAGCAGAGCAGCAAGCTGAGCACTACAAATTGGTAAAAATTATTTAATACTGGGAAGCCTATCTCATCACCCCCTGGTAATTCTATCAATTAAGCAGATGGAATTAATATTAATTATCAACAACGAATTGTTTGCGAGTGTAATAAAGAATGGAGGAAATAGGAAGAAACACAGCACATTTATGATGCAAAAACGTTGGCTGTTTCTGAATATTTCCTCTGGAATCTCTTTTGGTTCAATTAAAAAGGACTTTCATTAATATATTTTCTTAGTGTTTGAGTTGCAAATCAGCCTGGACAGATCAGGAAGTGCCACAAAGCAAATGTATACACTGAAATTCTCTCTGATCCAAGAAGTTACATTCACTTAAAAAAAAAAACAAATCAGAAAGCAACCCACAGAGACGCTCAGCAAGAGTAGTCATCCTTGAAAAAGAGGGAAGAGCAGCACTTGGAAATATTTTAACTGGAGAAGCAGTCATAGGAATATCGCTCCCAGCCCGTGCTGATGCCCATCAACAGATTGCAATAACTTTCTTCTCATATTGGGGGAAAAAGAAGAGAGAAGGAAATGCCAAATCTATAAGCAAAAAACCTGAATCCCTGAGACATCATTTATAATTAGTTTTCACTAATAATTTTGATTAATTTCTGCCACTTTGGTCTGCACCTTCACGGTGCCCCCTTGGCAGCTGCTGGGGAACCTTCTCCTTTGCCATCAAAGCAGGAGAGACCTTGGTTATAACACCACTAACAAGGGCATCAGTTTCTGGAGTGTTTGACAGCGAGATTTGCACAAAATAAATCTTTAGAGGAATATTTCCCTCCAGAACAACCTTCCTCCACCCCCGAAAGTTTTCAAAATACTCCCACTGGCAGATGGTGCAAACACAGGCAGGTCTACAGGCACGGGAGTTGTTCATCACCACTCGTGCTGGGGTTTTTGAAACTTGGCACTAAGACCAGAAATGAAATTTTCCCTCCTTGGGATCACTTTGCAGCTCTTCCTTACCTGAATTGGAAGGTGGCGGTGGTTTCTAGGTCAGGAAAGGGAATTCTAGGTAACTTGTATAGGCTCTGGGAGATACAAGACAAGGGAATAGGGGGCACAGGGGTAGGAACAGCAATGGAAAAAGGGATATAAGCAGTGCCAATTCTTTTTTTAGAACTGTGTATAAAATGATGGATCTGTTCTGCTGCTTGAGGGACATAAATATCAGTTATTAAGACAATCAGGATTTGTTCTTTGCAATTACTTTTTAATAGAAACATGAATCTCAGTTAAAGCCAGATTTACGCTCACCCTGGCCTAACCCAGTGCCAGGATCTTTGATCCCAAATTATTTATGAAGCGGGGGAATCTCTGCTGCATGGGGTGCTTCTGCTTGAAATGGGCAAGAGGTTCTTCCCACAGGTCTTTGCACCTTCTTTGCATAAAATAATCTGCTGCTGAAATGCATTTATAGGTGCAACATACAGTTACTACAAAAGCATTCAGCAAAAAAACTTAAAGGTTTAGGGCAGAAATTGAATAAAAATGTGATTTCCAGTTTGAACAGTGAAACTGAGACAGTGGGATCCCAAGAGGAGGATTTGAGCAAACACTCTTGCAACAGGAAACACCCACTGCCACCTTAGTAGTGAAGGGTGGTGAAAGCCCAGAGGCAGAAACAGATTACTGGGAAAAGTTCCCCCACCCAGTGGCTGCAGGGAGCATCCTCATCCTGTCCATCCTGCTGCCCAGCAGCTCCAGCTTCCCCCTTTCCCCATGGATCTACAGGCACCAGGGCTTTAGCAAGAGCCTGGTGGGATTTATTGTGGGGTTTTTTCCCTTTTTAAAAAATTTTTGTCGTGATTTCTGTCCCTCCTCCCCATCCTGTCTTGAAGCGTCACAGGAGATCCCACTTGGTTCTGGTCTAATTAGAAATTATTTTTAAGTTAATTCAGCCATGTATTTGGGGGCTGGGAAAGCCAGAGCTCACTGGGAATGGGGTTTCAGTGGGTTGGTCCAGAGTGAGGATTCCATGAGGGAAGTGACCCCAGTCCCACCACCCTCCCCAGCCTCTTGTGCACTCAAACAGCTTCTGGTTTTAACTAAAAACCCAATTCACTTTTTTAATGAGTCTTTCAGAGTGTCAAAAGGCAAGTGAAGGCAAATCAAAGTTCTTAGGAAAAGGTTTAATTTGGGCAGGGAATACAGGGATAACAAACAGCATCTTCTTTCCGAATGGAGCATGTGCAGGTTTGGCTCCAGGAAGCAGAAATCAGTTTGCACACTAAAAGCAGCTGCAATCCTTTGAGATTTATGTTCAGAAAACAATTCTGAATCGCACAGATCCTTTGACATTAACTTGAAACTAATTTTTAAGTAAAGTGGGTGTAGTTTTATTTACAAGGCCAAGCTGCCTGCAGCTCCCAGCCCTGCTCAAGTGGAAGGAAAACCAACCTTCCGCTGGTGTCAACTGGAATTTAAAGGAATTGGGACTATGAATGCTCAGTGTGCTCTGGAGCGCTGCTCAGGATCCTATGAATCCCTTCTCTTTGAGGAGAAAGGCTGTCTGAATGTCACTCACACTGCCCTTTATTTTTATCCATTAGACAAACAAAATGAATGATCACATTTATGTGGAAAAAAAAGCAGACCCCACGGGCTATACGGTGTGAAAAGAACTCTTTCTCCCGAGCAAGATAATGCTTGAAAAGGTGAATGAAAAGATTTTAGCAAAGAGGAAAATGTCCCTGTAGGACCCTTCCTAATTCTGAGCTCTTCAGCAACGTCAGCCTCGCTAATCCATACCTAGCTGTGAGTTCAAATGAAAAATTCATTAACTTTGTGTCCTTTAATTTATTAGGTGTAGCAACACTCCTCATCAGGGGAAGGGCTGAAAGGAGGGGACAATCAGGGCGCTTTTATTCTCTTGGCAAACCCACGGGCTCACAAAGGGAGAGGACCCGTTTGGGAGAAATTACCCTCCCTAATTAGAAGCGCCGCCGTTGGCTCTCACCGGGGCCGAGCAAAGGGAAAATGGAAAATCTGCCATCAAAGACCTGGAACAGCCACGGCCACAACCACGGCAGGACCAGGCACTGGTGGAGTCATCTCAGTGACCAGTTCATCCCACAGTGGTGCATAAAGAGGGAACAGGAACAGGAAAGTCTTTTTTACAGAGAATTAAAACTGAAAGGCAGGTTGTGTGCACCATGGCAGGACTGGATGTTGCTTCACATCCCCTGCACTTGCTGCTGATCCATCCCATCCCTGTGTTATGGCAAATCCGAGAGGCTTTTCCCAGCAAACTGCCTGAGTTTGGATGCAGGAAATGAGAACAGGAAATATAGAGGGTACTGAGTGATCACATCCACAGTGGAACCTGGGATAACAACCCACTCCTGCCTTTCTCTCAGGCTGATAGGATTTGGGTTTATTCCCAGTAACACAATATTTTGTCCTTACATGACCCTCCCCCGTGTCCCTTCCTTCCCTCTTTGGAAAGGAATAAATAATTATCCTTCTTTTCTGCCAGGAAACACAGATCGTGAGTGGGGTGAGATGGACAGCAGCCAGGGCAGCGCCAGCAGCAGAGCCGGGGGCCCAGGCCCCATTAACTTTAATGCTTGATTAGTGTTTACATTTTCTAAGCAAAATGTAAACATGTATCTGCACCAGCCAGTGCCAGCTGTGGTGGGGGAGTGATGTTATCCAACAGCAATTTCCTCTCCTTTCTGAGGGCCATCTCCAGCAGGTAGGACCACAAAGCAGCATCTGAATTGTGACACCTCATATTGTGCCCCTACAGAGGCCACAGCGGGGTCATAGCACCAGTTTTGAGGTAAGACCAGCAAATGTTTAGGGTGACAAGAAAGGGTAGGTAGTAGAAAAACAAAAAACATGGAAAAAACCCCCCAGCCCCCTTGAGGATGCTGCAGCAGTCATCTATGATTTCAATTATGGAATTACAAACTGCCTTGATAGCCATATGGATATAGTCTTTGAAGGCAGGAATTACTGTTACCCAAATTAATTGTTCTTTGCAACAGCAGAAAACTCTGAACAGCTGTAAAAAATGTTCACAATGAAATCCGAGTGCAGTGGAGGTTAATCCAGGTTGAAATTTCTTTACAAATATTAAAATGAAGTTCAGCTGAGCCAGAGGTTCATAAAATCAGCTTCTCTTGCTCACAAAGATGACAGAGATGCTCTGGCTGTTGGCCCTCCACTCCTCCAAAGTGATGCCCAGCTGACCCACACACAGAACAAATCCCTCTGTCACCACTTGTACCTTCCTGAGGCTGCTTCCAGATGTCTCCTTCCTCATGGTCCAAGTTCTCCCACCCCAGCGATCCCATAGACAAACAGCTGGGGGAGAAAATCACACAGCCAAGGATTTTCTGCTGCGATTACTGAAAAATAAATCCACAAATACTCTCTGTCACTGATATTTCTAAAACCTCTGTCACAGGGGTGGTGGGACAGCAGATGTTTGTGGTTCCATGAGGGATGGAACAGGATGGGGATGGATGATAGGGACAGGATACCTCATGTCTGCCTGTCATCAAGTGCTTTTTCCAATCAGGATCCTATGAATCACCTCCTGTACACCCTGAGAGTCCCATTTTGTCTCCCTCCTCCTCTTGGATACTCCTGGAAAAAAGCCTTAGGGGCTGGGCAAGGTGAGAAGTTTCTTTGGCAGTGGAGCTGAAACAAGAGGGTTTTCCTGGAGGGAGGTGCACAGGCATCTATTTCCCACTCAGTCCCTCTCAGCAGCCACTTGCCATGCTAAAAATCAAACGTAAATGTTGATTTTGTGCCATAAACTGAGTCCCTCTGGAAAGGTGAAAAACTATCAAGGAGAACAGCCACAATCAATGCAAAACCCAATATAAACTGGGCATAGATGGCCATCAATGTTGAACATCTCTGTAAAGAGCAGGGGAGATATACAAGGTGTTCACACAGTCATTTAAAGAAGAAAGACTTTAAAAATGTGTGAAGTTGTCCCTGAGGTTGAAGACAACTCCCCCACAGTGTTACATAAGAGCTGCATAACCTAAAACTGTAAGAACTGCTCTGGTTACCCAGCAAGAACAAGAGCTCAGGTGAGCAGCACAGAGCTGGCAGGACATCACAATTTGTACTAAGAATTGTAAAAAACACAGAAAGAGCTTTATTCTGTCTTATTTTGTGGCAGAGTTCAAGTTTTGGTGCTGTGACAAGGCAAAAGCACCTGAACATGAACATCATCACCGTGGCTCAGTCACCTGTAGTGACTTTTCTTCAAATGCAGTCCCAGATATAATTATGGAGAGGAATTCCTCATGCCATTATGAACATATTGATGACCCCATGGTCCCCAGACCAGCCCCTAATCTCTGAATCAAGGCACAAGAGAGGGTGAAGGTGCTGTCCCTGTCCCTGCAGTGAGATCAGCATTGTCAGACTCATCTGCAGGTCAGCACCACGGTTCTCAGTGAAGCACAAGTCACAGGAATTGCTATGCAAACACACCATTATGATATTTTAAGATATATTTGCATTTTTTTCCCAAAGCTTAAGTAGGAATTAAGCTCTGTGATTTCCCTCCATGCAGAGATGACTTTAGCACAGGTGTCATCTGTCCCCGAGGCACCAGAATAACCAGAGTGACTGCCAAGTACACATGGGAAATTGCAAAGCACAAAAAAAAAAGGAAATTTAACCTGGAAGAACAAAACAATGGGCAAATGCTGCTGTCCAAATAGAACTCCTTTTGCAGTGCCCCACAACCCTGCAGGTGATCACTGCATCCCCCACGGGACGTCTCACCTGGGGAAGCTGCAGGTGACGCCCACAGGTGCAGCTCCGTAACCTGGATGGTCCCAGAAATTCCCAGTCCTTGGGAAGGAACAGCCTCGAGTGACACAGCCGGGAGGTACAACAGGAAGCCTTGCTGTGTGTGCCACACCAAGCTGGGCTGGAGTATGTGAGGGCACAAAGGGTGGAAGCTATTTATTATGAAATAAACTTTGCAAAGGCTTAGCGAGACACCTCTGGTGTTTCCAAAGCGCCCATCTGAGCTCAGTTTTGGAATAAAGTAGCCGGCTCAATGATATCTTAATTTCTTGAAGACAGTTGTTCAGTCTCTTTTCTATACTGTATGTTCCACATTAAGTCATTATCTATGCTGTTCACTCCATTAATTCTGCTAGTTTTATTAGCAAAGTTCTGCTGCCTGGTCCTGTAGCAGTGACAAGCATTTCTAAAAGCTAATCTGACAGATAATGACTCCATTAAGTGTTGAATACTAATTGGTTTACATCAGGGGCCTGAAATTAATTGATGTAAATAAATTAGCACCTGAGCATGCATCACCCCAGCTTTGGATTTTCCTAAATACCAATGATTTTTAAAGCTTGTATCCTCAGCAAAACGCGGCGGAATATAAACAGACAGGATGAGTAATTAAAATGTGGCAACAAAATAAGACTATCAAGATGAGCTTAACAAAGATTGTTTACCTATTGATGGAAAGGGTAGTGCCTGCCTGTACAGTCTGTTTACACTGCTCTGACTCCTAGAAAAGATACTTTTCTGACAGCTTCCCAAAGATATAATTATCATTTCTATAATAACAGTGACACTGACCCCCACACCATTACTAAGATTTAGTAAAGTTCTGTGATACACAGGGAACGTGTCCTATTAATCACAGCAAACACCTGCCCCTCCTTGAAAAGTCAAGGCTTCAATTATTAAATCAAGGAATTAATAAAAGTTATTTTGTTTTAAAAGGATAAAACCTCATTATAGTGGTGATTTGTCATTGCAGTGACAAAAATAATGACTGATTCCTAAAGCCTGGGAGAGTGAGAGGGAGCCTGGGCTCCTTGGACACGTCAGGAACAGCCCATAAGTTAGAAGACACCAACAAATATGGTTTATTTTTATATACAGATTTACTATGTTCACTTGCACGTTTATAAGCAAAATAAAATCTAATATAAAGCAATAAAAATCTGAGAATTCATTTGCCTTGGGAGAGTAGATATCATTTAGAGTGGTAAAGGGAACTCAGCCCAGGACAATACAGAATCACAGAATTGTTTAGTTTGGAAAAGCCCTCTGAGATCACGCAGTCAAATCATTAACTCAGCGCTGCCCAGGCCACCACTGACCGTGCCCCAAGTGCCACATCCACAGGGCTTTTGAAGCCCTCCAGGGATGGGGACTCCTCCCCTGCCCTGGGCAGCTGTGCCAGGGCTGGACACCCTTCCAATGAAGAATACCTGGACAATAAGAGGAATGTGTGGGCACGAGCTCCGTCAGCACCAGGGACCTCACCTGAATCTCTGCAGGCTGCTGGGAAGCTTTGGGAAAGCCACTAAGGCTGGTCAAAGCACACCCATTAATTCCAGTCTGCTTTGGATCAACTTCCTAATTAATCCCATTGATTTCAGGTCGGAGACAGTGATGATTTTTACATGCACTGAAGAACCCTTTGTTGGACAGAACTATCACCACTGTGAAAACATGGAATGGCTTAAAGTTATCCGGCAAAGGACAAAAATCAAAATTCCTTCCCAATATCCCAGTTATCTGTGCCCTCTGGCACTGGGAAGCCATTCCCTGGGTCCTGTCCCTCCATCCCTCATCCAAAGTCCCTCCCCAACTCTCCTGGAGCCCCTTCGGGCACGGGGAGGGCTCTGAGGTCTGATACAAGGTATAACTCCATGGATGAACACGGAAGGAGCTGTAGCAGTCTCGGGGAAGCCGGGATCCTCCTGTCCCCGGAGGGCCCCGAGCTCCCGCCCCGGATCCGAGCGCTCCGTCCCCGCCTGCTTGGAACCCTCCCCTGCAGCAGCCGGGTTTGTCCTTCCTGCTGTGCTCCTTTCAGGATCCGCTTTCATCCAACGCCAAGCACCACCCCACGGCAAACAGGCAGCCCGAGCTCTGGAAACAGCAACACGAGTGTTCCTCTCCTCTCCTCTGGCTCCTCCAGGGGCCGGGAGCACCAGGAATGGCTCATCCCACCTTTCAGGGGAGTGTAGCTCCTGGATGAGTCGTGTATCACCACTGTGACTCCGATTTCAAGTTTATCAGCTGCCTTTCAGTCTCTGAACCACCTCGGTCAACACGGATCCCAGTTCCCACCCAGAGACACCTTTGCCCCACCCCTGGGCCCTGGTCCTGTCCTACACCAGTGAACCATTTCTGGCATTTACATCTTCAAGACATCACGAGCTGGGGACTTCTGGGGGGCTGGCAGCCCTCAGAGCACCTGACAGACAAGAGCCTCCTATACATTCCTCACACACTCCCAAAGCTGAGCTGCAGGGAAGAGTGGAAGAAAGGCCCCTGGAAAGCAGCTGTGATAAAACCAGTCATTTCTCGGCTCCAGCACTGCAGAGATGCCTTGTTCCAGAGCTATCAGCCAGCTTTAGGAATAAAGGTAAAAGACAAAAAGTATTAATAACTAGGAAGAGATACAGGAATTAACAACTCCTTTGCCACTTATGGAGTAAAATATAGCTCCAAGCAACCAAACAGTTTTTAAACATTGCCTTAAGCTACATAAGAGGTTTGAAGGATTTAGTAATTCCATGTTCCCTGACACAGCCTTCCTTTGAAAGCTTTCAGCCAAGAGTGTAGAAAACTGTGCAGAGCATTAGCTCTGGGAAAACTTTAGCCAACATCCGTCATCATTCAGGTACTGGGCCCAAACCAGTTAACACCATTTAAAATCCCTGGTTGGCTTGATTTGGAAGGACCTTAAAGCTCATCCAGTGCCACCCCCTGCCATGGGCAAGGACACCTTCCACTATCCCAGGTTGCTCCAAGCCCTGTCCAACTTGGCCTTGGACATTTCCAGGAATTTAAATGGATAAAAGCTTTTCCCCTGTAAAAAAGCAGCAGAGCCACTCGAACCTAAAGCAACATCCTCGAGGTGGGGAGAATGTGGCCCTGTGAGGTGTGGGGAGGTTTTGGTGTGGTCCATCCTCTTCTCCATCTTCAAATCCCTTTTAGAGCAGCTTCTCTCTGACCTCACCTGTGCAGGGATTTTGATTCAGCCACCACCAGGAGCACTGGAAAATCATCAGGAGTTAACCAGGGAAAATTAATTACAGGAATAAAACTTTCTCGAGTCTCCTCATCAGTATTTAAGTATAATGGCTATTTATTAGTCAGGGTAATGGACAACAGAGCTGAAAGGGTGCAGCTTTCCAGTAGTCACCATGCATATGCTTAATGAGAATTCAAAAGACATAATGAATTAGGATTCCCCTGTTGGGCACTGAGTATTTCTTCATTAAATTCTAATGAACTGGGAAGAGTATCAGGTTTGCTCATGCAGTGTAATTTCCCCCCATTTTATGGTTATGTTTACATGCATTTAGTTAATCCTCATCATCCTTATGACAAAGAAGTGCTGAAAAAACAAGTTTGTTAGGAATGGAAGGAAGATAAATGTGCAAAGACAGAAGAGTCAGCAGCACAAATTGTGTGAAATAATAGAATTTGTGCTGTACCCCACAGAACCCAAAGCCCCCAACCAGACATTGCTTTTTTCTTCAGAAATTGTGCGATGAGATGAGGTCTCATTTAGTAATAAGGTTATGGCAAACGATGATGGGGTTTCATTGATCACCTTTGGGAAAAGAAAGGACTTGTTCCTAAAAACACACCCAGCACATGAGAGGGGCCAGTGCAGATAAATCCAAATTGCTCATCACAGAGCTGGTGGCAAAAACAGCCCAGGAATAAAACCCATCTCATTGAATGACTACTTCAAACGTGACCATGATGTCCCCAGAATAGTGTCCTGGACAGGAGGTGGCTGCACTGTGCACACCTGCACCAGGCAGCCCAGAGAAACAAATCCCAGGAGCTGGAGGTGGAGGTATTGTGGACTTTTCTGAAGGGCATCAAGAAGAGCTCCTGGGGCTTTGGAGACTGGTATCTCCACAGCCCCGGTTCCTATAAGTGAGTTCCTATAAGTAATTTCCTGTAAGTACATTGTTGTTACAGAAGCATAAACCTCATAATCTGTGCTGGCGTTCAGTCAAAAAATATTTTCAAAAGGGTAAGAGGGTTTGAAAGAGAGGATGAAAGCAGCTGCAGTAATCCCATGGCATTTTCACGCTTCTTCCAGAATCATGGCAAACTGGAATTTCACTTGCAAGCCACTTGTGCTCCCTGTGTCCCTGGTGTGCTCCCTGCGTCCCTGGCGGAGTCAGAGCCGCCACCCCACCCGATCCCAGCCCACGGAGCTGCCCCAGCCCTGCTCCTCCTGGTGGCAGCGGCTCAGGTGACAGTGGCACCTCGTGGGGAAGGGGCCAGCTCCCCGTGTGGTGGCACTGCCCCTGCAGACCCCGGCGTGTCCTCTTCCTCACCACCTCCCACATCGAAATCCAGGGGATTAGAACTCTTCATCTCCTCCCTGCCTGGTGGCAAGACTAGCAAAGCAATTAGGCTGCTATGGCAATTTTATGGTGCTTAGAAAATTAATTAGCCACTTATTAATTAAAATTTGTCATTAATATTATTATTATCTTTTCTTTTAATTCCTTCTCTTTTTGAGCTCTATTTGCTTACGTTTTTTCTGGTTTGTTTTTTTTTTGTTTTTTTTTTTTTTGTCTCTTGCTTTGTACTTCTTGTTTGCTTCCCAGGATGGACACATCCCATCCCAGCTCTCCAGCCACAGGGAGGCCCTGGATGGGGAGCTTGGCTATTCAGGATGAGCCTGGAGTCGATGGAGCCCCACGATGTCCAGAGTGTGGACACAGCCCTGGCAGGGCACGTGCAGGACTTGCCAGGGAAAGACTTTGCATAAATCAGTGTTTAGGTCAAAGGACAAGCTATCTTTTTTTCAGAGACCTGGGATGTCTCCTTTTTTTTTAAGCAGAGGGTGCAGATAAAGCCTGGTGATGTGGAATCTTCCCGAAGAAGCAGTTCCTGGAGGATAATGTCGTGCAGAGGTTAGAAACCACAGCACTTGTTCTTTGTGGACACCAGCCAGGCATTTCTTTGTTGTTGTTGCTTTTTGTTTGCTTGTTTGTTTTTTAACTCCACATTGGGAATAATCTCCGAGAGACAGTTTCATAAAATTTTACATTAATTTAAGACCAAAGTGTATTTTACTTGTACCCTTGCCAGGATTTTGAAGTCTCCCTCCCAGGCTCCTGTCCTCTGTTAAAGCATCTCCAGAGACTCCTTTGATGCTCCTAGCATGAGAGATCCCACCACCCCACAACGCCAGAGATTGTCGGAGTTGGAAACTTTCCCAGAACAAGTTTGTTGGTTAAAGGGCTCTATTTGTGATGAAATACGGCTCAGTCCACAGGGTCTTACCTTCAGTACTCTCACACTGTTGTCTCAGACGACGTTAAGCAGCATCACACTTGACATGCTCCTCTCTCCTGTAAGAGACACCAAAGAACTTTATTATTGTCAATAAAATTCCTACTGGGGCTCTGCGTGGCTTTGCCTGCTTTGTCCTCAGTTCTCCTGGAGTTTTACAGCCCCATATTTAAGGCCAGACAGTGCCATGGACACGCCCTGTGTGGACGTGACCTGCTGATGCCCAGCGTGGTGGCTCTGGGGCAGCTCCTGCCCTGCACAGCTGAGGACAGGACCTGAAGGGAAGCAGCAGCACCACGGTGGCACTGGCAGTGACAATCCGTGGGCATGGAGGTACACGAGTGCCAGCCACGGCCTGGGCTCATCTCCAGCGGGGGCAGCAGGCCAGGGGAGGGGAGTCTGCCCTGCTCAGGTGAGAGCCCGGCTGCAGAGCTGCCTCCAGCCCTGGGGATCCCAATATAAAGGACGTGGAGCTGCTGGAGGGAGAGACCACGGAGCTGATCCCAGGGCTGGAGCCCCTCTGCTCTGCAGCCAGGCTGGGAGAGCTGGGGGTGTTCACCTGGAGAAGAGAAGGCTTGGGGGAGAGCTCAGAGCCCCTTCCAGTGCCTAAAGGGGCTCCAGGAGAGCTGGAGAGGAGCTTGGGACAAGGGATGGAGGGACAGGGCACAGGGAATGGCTTCCCACTGCCCGAGGGCAGGGGGAGAAGATGAGTTTGGCCACAGCACAGCGTGGGGGCCACAGCCACCCCCGTGCCTCCGGATAAGCCACGAGCAGCAGAGCCCTGTGTGAGCAGCAGCCGGGGCAGGGCGTGCAGGGTCTGTGTCAGGGCGCAGTGTGCTGGGGTGCAGGGGGAACAGCGTGGAGAAGGTGGTCAGGATCGATGCTGAGGTGTTCAGCACGGCTGGGTGCAGGATCGGTGCTGGGGTACGGGGCAGTTTTGGGGTGCAGGATCAGTGTCGTGGGTGCAGGATGGGTGCTGTGGCTGCAGGGTCGATGTTGGGGTACAGGGCAGTTTTGGGGTGCAGGATCGCTGCTGTGGGTAGAAGGTCGATGTTGGGGTACAGGGCAGTTTTGGGGTGCAGAGTCGATGTTGGGGTACAGGGCAGTTTTGGGGTGCAGGAGCGGGGCTGGGCACAGGATCGATGCCGTGTTCAGGTGCCGTGCCCGGGCTGGCAGCGCCGCGGGAGCATCCCCGGCCCTCGGTGGAGCATCGCCATCTGCAGCCCCTCCCGAGCACTGCACAGCGCTCACACCTCTCCCTCCGCGCCGCTTCCCATGCAGTAACAGCATCCTTCCTTTCTGTGATGCGCAGGAATCCTCTGGGATGTTCCCCAGGCTGCGGGAACCTCCAGACTAACTTTCCTGCCAGCCCTGACCACCAATAACCCGATGGCAAACCCACTCTGGAAGCGTTTTCCTGGGATCTGAGGCGCTCCTTGTCGGAGCCATCCGCGGCTGAGGCCGATGAACGCGGAGCAGCCTCACACTGTGGCAGGGAAAAGGCATAAATTCAAACATTAAAACATTCTGCTTGGCAAAATCATGTTAAACCCCAACATTTGGGTGCTGTGATATCATAATTCTATATTGTTGCGGGTAACATTTGATGTTTGTTATTTCATGCGGGTAACCTCCTGTTAGATGTCATTTTAAGGGTGAGTTAAAGGCTGTTAAAAGCATTAAAGCACTCAACTTGCTGCTTACCAAAGTCACCCTCCTGGCTAAAATCACTCTAAAATAGCACTGTTACCTCGAAAATAATTTGTCTCTGCAAGCAATGACCTTTCTTTTCTATTAAAGTCTCTTTAAAGTTTCTAGCTCTCTTCTCTGCAAGTCCAGATGTTGTTGTTCTTAAGTAACAGCCAAAACCTGCCCAAAAGTTCCTGCCTTCACCCTTGGCTCTGGTTGGTGCCTGACCAGTTTTACCCATTGCTCACACGTCTCAGGACTTTACCACTCTGCATTGTTTGATAAATGAAATTTTTGGGGCACAGGCTGAGCTGTGGGGGTTGCAGCAGCTTTCCCCGGCCTGGTGACCACTGGCAATATCCTGGGGACAGCTCCAGTGCCAGGCTTACCCTGAAGGAATGTCCCAGTTGCCACCACCTTCCTCCTCCACACTACAATTCTGAATTGCACCAAAGGTAGTAATAAAATAAGCCTTACTCTTGCAGCAGAAAAATTAAATTTACCATTATTATGCCTTCACACAAATCCTCGTGGAAGAGTGGGTTCCATTTGCATGAAGCAACTGTATTTCATATTGCACTGGTTAATACCAATGTCTTTGGAGGTCATCAAACTCAACAGTTAAAAAAATTAATCTGAGAATTTACAGCAGTTAAATACAGTTAAATAATTAATGATGAGGAAATTGAACTTCCCGTTGAGATTGGATTAGGAGCCAATGTGGGACACCACTGCTGTAGAGCATCTTTCCCTGGGGAACCTCCCAGCAAAAATCAGCTCCTTTATTGCTTTCCATATCACTAATAAAATATGAAAGGAGAGAATACAATAATATTTTCATATCATATTAATGACCTTCAGAATGCAATCAGACTTGCAGCTCTGGCAGAGCAATTTGCTAACATAATATAAAACTGTTAATATGATATGAAGGTCACTGAGACGGTGCAAAAATTAGCGTAATGACAGCAACTAACCTGGGCCCTTCAGCAGCAAGAACAATTAACTTCCAACTTCATTTCTGCAACCTGTACCTCGCATGGCAGGGGCTGCTGGATCCCAGGCTGCTCCTTCACAGGCTTTGAGTTCACTTTTCTTCTTCTGCAGGGCTGGAAAAATACTTTTAAGAGGCCCTGCCATGCTGACCAGGTGCCTTGAGCTCCTTGGAAGGACATCACTGCAGCCATGTAAAGCAGATTTCTGAAGGAGGTGGAAATCTCTAAAAGACCCAGTGAGAAAAGTTTAGATTCCAGGGGATTTCTGAGAAATAAAAGAGCAATAATATTTTTATTGGAAGTGAGTCTTTAAAAATGAAAATGTTTCAAAATTATATTATTTTGCTCCTGACTACAGCTGATATGTTTAGTTTTGGTAGTTTAAACATGAGAATGCCCAGCAAAAAAGTTCTAAAATCAAGGATTTAAAAATTATTTAAAAGAAAGCCCTATTCTGAAGCAGGATAATTTTGCTTTTCACCATTTAATGTTCCTGAAGCACTACAGGGCATGGGGGACAGTGAACATGTCAAAGTTATTCTTTCAGGGTCTTCTGAAGAGCCAGGTCTCGTTAGAAGAGAGACTAAATTCTGCTCTTGATCCAGTGTAAACTTTTAAGCCCCTTATTTCAAGTCTGTCCATCCATTTGACCTCACCTTAAAGGCCACCAGTGCAGGAGCACAAACTCCAGATTTCTCTCTGAAAAGTCCTCCTGAGTCCCAAAATGTTGACTCGTGGGGACACAGAAGAGAGGGAAAAAAATAAAAATCACATGAGGCTTCTCCTGTGCTGGACTCCTCTTCCAGACCCTCCAAAACTTCTTCCCTCCCCAGAGCTCACCTAAATTTCACCATACACAATACCCTGCAATAAGGCACTTACAGCTTAACAACTTGTTCCATGAAAAGTCACCTTGCTTTATTAACTTTGGATACTCTGGATTCATTTGATGCTCTTCTAAAGGACCCTCTCGAAAATTTTTGGGAGAACAAAACTAAAGTTATTGTTTCATCAGTCAGAGTTTTGTCTAATTACACCAACATTGCCATAACGAAGTGGTGATGGAAAAGTCCCTGTGAAATCTCTTCTGAACAGCAGGAGTGGGTCAGACCATGGCTTTGTTTCCATAAAAACAGCTTTTCTGCAGGACTTCAATATCCTGAATGGCAAATACAGCAAGGAAAAGAGTGTGGGAAGGAACTCTCCAGCTGCACTGTGAGCAAGAGGGGAATCTCCTCCTGGAGATCCTTTTACTGCCTGAGTCAAAGCCCTTTGTATGTATTTTATACAGGAATTGATTGGTATTTAATTAACCTCCACTTTATGCCATAGTCAATCTTTAATTAAATGCATCCTTAAGCATAGAATTTAGAGCGTCACCAGAATGAGTTTAAGTGCAGAAAGGGATTTTATGTTTTCCTCATAAACAAGAGACAAGGAAGGAAGGAAATTGCTGCTTGGAAGAAGGAGCCTCCTCAGCCAAACACAAAACTCTTTGCAAAGTGGGAAAGAACCAAAGATATTACGGAAAATTTTCTAATGTAAACAGCAGTGATTAATTTTAATATCTTAAGTAGGTAAAAGCAGGGAAAAGAACATCATTATTTTATGGTTTGCAACAAAAGCCTTTGGCTGCTTTCTCTGCAAAATTCTGAGCCTTCTTACACAAAAATGCTGAACATGACAAAGTTTAGAGTCAACTGATTTTCCTTTGCCTTGTAACACTCATCCTGCTCTGATTGCCTTGAGTGGAACCCCCACTCTGGTCACACCACAGCCTGATTTCAAACTACAGGGAGATGGCTCCGAATTTTCCTCCAAATTTTGCCTTACACTGAGGTCAAGAATCACCATGCAGGTTTTGAGTCATTATTTGCCCATCTATTAATACCAAAGTGATGATTTAGGAGGAATTCACATGAGGGATCATTCACATGAGAAAAAGATGTTCTTACCAAAGAAAGCAGTTTTGAACCAGAAGTAACCATGTCCAAAGAGAAAAAAATCCCTTTATCCCCCACAGAAAAGAACCTCCTCTACAGGGCAGTGCATGCCCTCCATTTTCATACAGATTTTCATTAGAAAGACATTTCTCAGGCATCCCATGGGCAACTGTTTAAGGTTTTCCCTGGATGCAGCCTCTTATAGGAATTCAGTGAGGCCCAGAGCCCTGCTGGGTTTGCCCGACGGCTGTGGGGGTTCAGCACACGCTGGGGTGAGAATGACCCCAACCAACGCCCCTCTGCTTCAACCCCATCAATAAACAGCAAATTAATGGGCAGAAACCTAAAGACTGGCATTGAATCATCCATCTTCTCAGCTTGTCTGTTATCTGTACTGCTGGGATATGGAGAAATGAACTTTTGCAGGTTAATCTTGTCATTTTAACACCGTCGGGAGGGGTTGGAAGGGACCTAAAACATCGTCAGATTCCAGGGTCACCATGGTGTGTGGGTTTGAGATGCTGCCCTGCTTTATAAAAATTAAAAAAAAAAAGCAAAAACTTTTTTTTCTTTTTTAACAAACCAGGAATTATTGAGTGTTGCAAGTGACAAGCAGGAATTTTGTTTACTGGAAATTCAAACTCCACACAATGTCAGTCCACAGTTCAATCAATTTTTATATGTGTCAAGAACAGGGGAAGGAAGGGGAGAGAAGCAGAAAAGGATAATTCCCAGCTCAAGGAGGCAGAATTTGGTTTTGACCAGTGTGGGATCACAAACAATCAGAAGTAAACTAAGAAATACTTACATTTTCATTAACCCCAGTGTTTCATCTCACCCAGAGCAAGTGACGGTGCAGATCAGCCCAGATTTCATCTCCATTAGTGCAGAAGTGCCTTTGGGGCTGGTGGCCATGAGTTTTGGTTGAGCTGGGACCTGGGCATTTCTCTCTGCAGAGAAGTATTGCTGCCCAGAGGAGAGGCCCCCAAGCCAAGTTCTCCTGTGGAGGATTTGTTTTTCTCCCAGAATTAAAAGCGTATTTGTTTTGCTTCCAGAAAACCAATTACAGACAGAGCTCACCTCGCCTGAATTATAAATACGACGATTGAGTGTTTTCCTTGTAATATCCCAAAAGCTCAGACACCCCAGCTGATTTCCATATTTTATTTGAAAGGAAAGAGGAACCCATGGGTCCTGGCAGGTCTGTGCTAAAATCGCGCCTCATTGTGGCTCCAGATTGAGAGAATTTTCCAAGGAAAGGATCTCGAGTGCAACCATTTCTTTTCAAAACTGACAAACATTTCTATGGCTCCTGACTTGCAGTGGTGGAAGGTCACGGGCTCCCTTCACTCCCTTTGGGTCTCTTTTCCGTAGACGAAAGGTCTCACTGAGCAACTCAGCTTGGAGACAATGATCCATGAAGAGACTCATGGCTTTCCAAGAAAATAAAGTCTGTCTAAATCATTTAAGCAGGATAACGCCTTCTTCCTTCGTGGAAAAAAGTGTCTTTCACTGCCTGTCTTATCTTTGTTATGAAAAAAAAACGCCTTTCATTCAACTTGCAGCACAATGATCTCGTCCTACCAGTCCTAGACATTCCCTCTGCCCGAGCCCATGTCTCCTAGCATTGGGTCTCCAGCATGAATAATTGCTCTGCACAGGCTGGCAGTGGGCAAGGAGCAGGTTTTCCTGACATCCCTACCACAGGCAGCCTTCCTTCATCCCACTGGCTCCGTTCCCTCTGCCGGGCTGGGTGGGAAGGTGCGGATTAAGCGAGCAGAGATCGATGCGGTGCCACACGATCTTAAAACAAGCCCTTCTGCCAGCATCCCTCACTGATCCACAGTGAAGAGACTCCAAAATTCCCCCAGCTGCCCAAATTCCAGGCACAGTCCTGCCCTTCCAACCTGTGGCTGCCTCCATAACTGGCAAAAACTGAGCGTGCCTGGACCATCGCCGGCTCTCACCCTCTCTGGGGCTGCATCCAGCTCCTCCTCCACCCTAAAATGAACCCATGGATTCAGCTTCATGTCCCTCCTCCAAGATTAGCCAGAAAGAGAAGCCATTTTTGGCAGAGCTAATTAAAGGGGGGGATGAAAACGCTGGTTAAAGGCAATTAATAATTAAACCAACTCTTAGGTCAGCTGTGACGTGCTTACACAATTCCTGACATCCCTACAAAACAGCCCAGATGGAAAACGTGAACCTTTCTAAAGGATAAGGGATTGCACTGACAGAGAGTGAGCAGGATCCTTGATATTCTGACACTTGATATATTCAAAGTGAAGAGAATTTATCTATTTAAGCGTCAGCCTTGGTTCAGCCAGAAACTCTGCACTTGCCACAGCCAACACAACTCAACATCACCTTTAGGATCAATCATCCCCTGGCATTGCAGCCCATCATATGCAAGTCCCACACCATCCAGACACTAAAAAAAGAGCCTTTTCCCAATAAACCAGCAACCTGAGCGCCATCCTGGCCATCTTCAGCCCTAAATTGCTGCAAAACAAAAACTTTCTGCCTGCCTAAAACAAACATCCCAGGTGAGTGCCTGTCTCTGCTCCATTCTCCATCTTTATGTTATATTCAGTAATTTGCTTTGTGTTCCTGAAATTTAGGATTAAGTTATTACATTTCCAGATATTTCCCCATAGATATTTTCCTAAATAGCTTACATTGCAATAGTAATAATCCTTTGGATGGTCCAGGTGATTGTTCACCCGAACTCCTTTCACTGGGGTAGGGCTGTAAATTAGATCTCCCTTCTCTAAAGTCCTCTTGGATGAATGGTTTCATTAATAAGAAAAGAAACAGAAATTGATTCCACCATTCAAAAGGCATTGAAGAAAAACAATTTCAAAGTAAAGGGAATTTAGAAAATTTCAAAGCCCAGAGGAAAAAAAAAATAGGACTTAATCAGTTTTCTATAAATCCTAGCTTAAAAAATAAGGGAGAAATACAGCAGGGTAAAGAAACTTGCCAAGAAATGCAAAAATTTCACAGGTAGAGATTTTCCTAGTGTTTCTTTCCTGATGGTGCTTTTATAATTTTATCCCATAAGCCTTTAAGAATTTGTTTTATTGCTTTGTTCTAAGTTTCCCTTTCTAGTTTCCTCCAGTTACTGAACTCCATATGGCCTTTTAGCCCTGCATCCCAAATGTTTCTCTCCTCATGATCTCCCACCTTTGTCAGGCAGCAGGGACACCCAGGTCACATCTCGCCTTGTTGGTTCTCCAATGTTTTGTGTCTTCTGCTGAGGAGGAACAGTGGCTGTGAGGTGTAAACCCAGCCCTGCTCAGAGGTTACTCCTTGTTGAAGAGATGCAGGGATGTTCCTGCATTTGTGCACTCTCAAAAAAAAGGAAAATTTGGAAGGAATTTCTGTTTTATTGACCCCATTGCTGGGCAGGAGCTGCTGGAAAACACTTCTGCTGAACAGTCTCCAAAGTGTCACTGGCAGCAAATCATCCTCTTCTTAGCCCTGGATAATTTGTGAGGACGTTTGGAGGCTTGTGCTGGGGCATAAATCATTGGCAGCACACAATTGATTCATGGGGAATTTCAGTGAGTTCACTCTCAACTCCAAACAATTACCACCGGGCTGATTTTAGAAAATGTCCCTTCCCTTGTGATGAAAGCATCTAAATCAAGCTCGGTTTCAAGGCACAAAAAATCAATGGCAGGTATTGCCATGCCAGCGTGCAGGGAGCTGTGCACATAAATCCCACCTTGTGTAATTTACGCATCACACACGCCCCACATTCAAAATTTATATTAAAAGCTCACTAAAAGTACAAAAACATTCTCACAATTTCACTTTCACTTAAAGAAACCCCAATATGTTAAGATAATAAGAAAATCATGGGCTTATAAAAACCTGTACCTTTGATGTTGTATTATCCTGGGAAACTTTTAAACTTTTAAACAGGGTAAAGTGCTGCTCATGAAGGGATTTGGGGTTCAGTGCAAGGTATCTTCAGGGAATGTCTTTGTCACCACCTTGTCTAAAGGACACAAAAAACAGATTGGAGACTCCTGGAAGAACATATGGCCACAGCAAAGGGAAAACTATTTCTGATTTAGTAAATTATTCCAGACTTCAATTGATCCTCTTTGTATTTTCTTTCTCTTTACTTTCCAACAACTTAGGGCATTTTTTTTTTTTTTTAATTAAATACAAAGGCCTTCGCATGTTTCAGAAAATTAATCACTTTTGGCATTTATTAGCTATTCATTTCTGTTTAAAACATGTTTTATAATTCATTAAAGTACCTCAAAAATTAAATTCTTAACAGCCGTAGGCCCAAATTATATTTAAGTAAGAAAATTAAGCACAGTAATAAATAGTGAAGAATTCTGAAATATTAATTTGGCCTGTAGCATTTCAAATGTTTATTTGCAATAATTAATTTGAAACCAAGTTCTCACTGCCTTTGCCAGGAGTTTGCTGGGAACTTTGAGTTATGTTACTAATTTCCTCAAATCTGCCCTTATTCCCTCCCTGATAAGCACTGCCAGCCCACTCAAATTAATTCTTTCAGCTATTTTGGAGTTTGATCATCTTCTATAGGGCATAGGGAATGAGCAGGCCCACTCTTCCTGGGCTGGTGCGGGGGGAATTAGCAGCTGGAGCTGTTAATTAACTTGAGGTTAATTTTCTGTTCCCCCCTCTGCAGCAGAAGCCTGAGCAGCACAAGGAAATCCCCTTTTGAGTTGGAAGGGACCTTTAAAACCCATTGAGTCCAACCCACTGCCACGAGCAGGAACACCTTCAGCTTGATCATAACGGGGTTTTCTAACCTGGCAAAGCAAGATCTTTAATAATTTTTATTCATAAATTGTCTTACTATCAGAATTTAATGAGAGTTTTTCTATCATACTGATATGTATCAGAGCATTTTGAATTGCAATAAATTTCTTAATGAAAACAGTAAACATGTACAAAGTTGTATTTACAAGCATACAGGTGGTTAAATCAGCTTTCCTAGGGTTTAACAGCTTTGAAAAATCACTAAAAACATACACCTGGTCTCTACTTGGATCCAAAATATTTCTATTTACCTCAAAAATCTGCATTTTGAGGTTTTTGCTCTAGATCAGAAACTTCCAGATTTGCCTTGTGCTGCTCTTTCCAAATCACAAGTTTTGGTGCTTGGCTGCACCAATTCCAGCTGCTCAGGAAGAGCAGAGGAAGAGCTGCAAGAGGGAAGTTCCACATCCAAGCACTGCCCAGACATTCCCACACCGGGAATCCAGGTGGATCCATGTGCTGTCCTGGCCCTGCCACGCTTCCTCCTCCTGGATGGAGCAGCTTCCCAGGGAATGCTCCCAGGCCAACCCTGCCAGAGCTCCAGGAGCGCTTGGACATCGCTCCCAGGCACTGGGTGGGATTGTTGGGGTGTCTGTGCAGGGATAGGAGCTGGACTCAGTGATCCATGGGGGTCCCCTCCCAAGTCTGGATAATCTATGATTTCATGATTCCTGCTCCTCATCCTTTCCCAGTATTGCGAAATCCTTGCCAAGACATGACCTCTGTGGTCAGGGAGATGCTCCGGGGCTGGTCCTGCCAGCGCTGCTTCTCTGCCTTTCAGCCAAGAGTAGCAGGATCTGCTTATGGAGCAGCAGACACAGAGCTGTTCCAGTAAATTCTTTGGGATGTGGATATGAAGGCATCATGCAACCGCATCCCACAGGGAGGAAAACAAGAGAACCAGGAGAACAAGACGTTCTCAAGGAGAAATAAATAAATAAAATAACAAAACGCGAACGAATTCCTACAGCGCAACCGAACTCCAGCTGCCGGCCGTGCACCCTTCAGCCGCGCTGACCCCTGGAGGGTTCCAAGCGGGATCAATCCCGGCGGGAAGGCTCGGGAGCCGCTTGCGGGGCGCTGCCTCCATCTCCTGGGTGCTGCGGGGAGCGCAGCGGCCGCGCCGGGGGAACCGCGGCTCGGCGGGACCCGCCCGGAGCGGGCACGGCCGGCAAACCCCGGGAATACGGGCACGGCAAACCCCGGGAATATGGGCACGGCAAACCCCGGGAATACGGGCACGGCAAACCCCGGGAATACGGGCACGGCAAACACCGGGAATACGGGCACGGCAAACCCCGGGAATATGGGCACGGCAAACCCCGGGAATGCGGGCACGGCCAGTAAACCCCGGGAATACGGGCACGGCAAACACCGGGAATGCGGGCACGGCCAGTAAACCCCGGGAATACGGGCACGGCAAACCCCGGGAATATGGGCACGGCCAGTAAACACCGGGAATACGGGCACGGCCGGCAAACACCGGGAATACGGGCACGGCCAGTAAACACCGGGAATACGGGCACGGCCAGTAAACACCGGGAATACGGGCACGGCAAACACCGGGAACATGGGCACGGCCAGTAAACACCGGGAATACGGGCACGGCAAACCCCGGGAATATGGGCACGGCCGGCAAACCCCGGGAGTGCGGGCACGGCCGGCAAACCCCGGGAGTGCGGGCACGGCCGGCAAACCCCGGGAGTGCGGGCACGGCCGGCAAACCCCGGGAGTGCGGGCACGGCCGGCAAACCCCGGGAACGCGGGCACGGCCGGCAAACCCCGGGAACGCGGGCACGGCCGGCAAACCCCGGGAACGCGGGCACGGCCGGCAAACCCCGGGAACGCGGGCACGGCCGGCAAACCCCGGGAGTGCGGGCACGGCCGGCAAACCCCGGGAACGCGGGCACGGCCGGCAAACCCCGGGAACGCGGGCACGGCCGGCAAACCCCGGGAGTGCGGGACCCCCCGGCACAGCCCGGGCCGGGCACCGCATCCCCAGCGGTTTTGGAGTCACTGTGACCCTGTAACCACTCGGTACCAGTTCCCCCAGAGAAGAGCAATGTAGAATTGCATCCCTCTTCCCCACCCTGTTCCTCATCCCTGCTCCCCCCCCCCACTGCTTTCTCACCCCTGGAATGACTGAACTCGGCCCCAAACAAGCAGACGATGACACACTACCGGTTTCTAGCGCCCTGCCATGTGATTAACTTGCCGTTTAGCTGCCAAGACCTCCAAACAAGGCTTTCAGCACAGCCAGGTGCCAGGTTAGGGATGCACAGGGCCTGTATCAGCACTCCACAACTGCAGTTATTGTAGAAAAATTTGTGATTCAATAAAATAGGAAGGGACCTTAAAGCCCACTTCCTTCCACCCCTTCACCATGGGCAGGGACACCTTCCCCTATCCCAGGTTGCTCCCAACCTCATCCAGCCTGGCCTTGGACACTGCCCAGGCATGGGACAGGCACAAGCCCATAAAATTATACTGTAATTCCCCCTCAAAAGCCTTTAGAAGCAATAAAATCCCTTAAATTAAGAGGTATCCATCCCTTTGTAATTGTGCAGCCCAGCCATCCCCACAGAGACCAGGATACAAACCTGGATGCTGAAGGCCACAAGAGCCTGAAATGTGCCTGTTCAGGAATAAAGGAATTTGCACAATCAGCCAGCATTAGGGCATTGCACTCCTTGTTTAAACACAGCTTGGTACAGGATTGCTCTGGGGTAGAACACTGTGGATGCCAAAAATCAAAGAGCAGACCCCAAAACGGCTCTGGAGAGAAGGATTTGCTCCAGGGCTGGAACTGCAGACAACCCCAAGGGGAGGGAGCTGCAAGGATGCCCCTGCCCAAACAGTGCCTTAAGGGACTGCAGAACTGACCTCACCTCTGCCAAAAGCTTTCTGCGTCTTTCAAGAGGCCCACAAGAAGACCCAGCCTCTAAGAGCAGCTCCCCAGAGGTTCTGGAGGGAGTTTGTTAAACAAAAGTTAAAATAAAGACAGTTAAATCTGTATTTTGGCAAAACTGCCAGCAGACACCTGCTCCCTCTTCCCGCTACTGCTGGGACAAGCAAAGGTGGGAACATCTTTACCTTAAAACATTTTGCACCCCATAAAAAACACAAAAGAGATGTGGGAAGGTGCCTCTCACAATCATAAAGCTTCAGAGATGAATCATGAGGAAAACAGCTCCTGAGAACCAAAATTTGCCAGAAAACAAAGAGAGCAGGATACGATTAAGGCACATTCTGGAGTCTTTTTAACTCTTGGCTCATCCCTGTCCTTGGTTCTCAAAACATTCAGTAAGGTTGGCTTTTAATCCATGCCTTGTCTCCTCTCTCACCAGCAACACCTTCACCAAGCCTGCAGATCTCAATACCTGAGACTTTCAAAACTTAGAGTAATGTTTTTATCCAATTTGATTATTTTTTCCTGCCTACCTTGAGTAAAATCAAGCAAATCATCACCATCTTGGAAACTTTTTTACCTGCTGCCTCCTCTATGGCTTCAGTCCCCCTCTTCTCTCCCACCACAGTGCTGGTAAAAGCAGTGCCTTGTGTGAGCAAACAGCACCTGGGAGATGGACCTGAGGCAGACGTGGGAAAACCTTTCTGTGTATTCAAAAAAATAAAGTATCTATAAACCATTTTGAATACCGACAGCACCAGCAGTTATCAAACACCTCAGGAGGATTTAAAACCCAGTTTTCAATGTCATTCCTGTCACTTGTAATGCAATGTCTATTTTCAAAGGACCAGATCTTTGCAGGAAAATTATTTCCTCTTAATATATGGAGTCAAATTTAATAGTTACCTAAAAAACAGAGGTAGATGATATCCCACCTGATGAGATGTGAGGTAACACATCAATCCTACGTCTGAATGTCTGTTTTACTGCAAGTGTGGCATGAAACACTTGACTGAATATAAATTTATACACAGCTCTTGATGTATGTGAGGTTTTTGGCAAGGTTTACGAAATAATTCACATACATTTAATTTCGGAATGTTTGCTCATTGTTTTTTATATCCATTTGAAAAACAGGAGCAAGTGAACTTCCAAAGCAGAAGTGATGGATTTCTGTCAATTACCAAATGTTATGAATTTACAGCCCTTTTATTCTGGTACTCAAGGAACTGCCAGCTAATTAAAACTGTACCTTTATGATTATTCAGGGAGTTTGACAAAAGTAAATACAATTTTGAGGTTGTCTTTGGTGTGTTGTAATTGAAGGCAGCAGTGCCAAGAAAAACACCACTGCACTGCCAGACCCGGCCTTGCAAGAAGAGGAGAACGTAGTACAATGCAAACTTTAATGTCAATATATACAGAGCTTTAAAGAAAACATTTCTTTTAAAATTAAATGAAATAAATACAGTATGATACAAAATCCACAATATGCTTAAGAGAAAGAAATGACAGTTACAATATCTGATAACGGGGACCTTGTGTAGAGTTTCATCTTTGAAGTACCTCAGAGAGCATGGAATTCATTGCACACTGTTCTCAATTAATGCCCTTTATGGAGATTTAGCCACGTGCCAGGAGAGCTTCAGCTCTAACCAGAGCATCAGTGCAAGATGCCAAAGTGCTTGGGACATTATGACAATGCAATTAATTAATTAATTAGCAAACACTGCTCAAAAGCCTAATGCAAAACACCCAAACCTGAACACTTGGTCCTGCAAAGCAGATCCACCTCCAGCATCCTCAGTCTTCGTGTGAAAAACCCCACACGAGGATTCAACATTATTCAAACTCACTATTGGTAATAAGCTATTGCCCAAAGGTTAATAATTCAGAGATATAATCAATTAAGTATCTTTTAAGGCTTTCAGAGAAAGTTTGCTTTCATTACACAGGAAAAATCTCAAGAAAACCGGTTGCTGATGATTCTGTGGAGGAATTTCTAATTATGCAAATTATTACTATGTTCAATCAGCTTCAGCTATACATTAAGGGTAGGGTTTTTCAAACTTGTATCTGTTCTTCTATTCCCAAGGAACAAGAGAATTTGGGGGAGCAAATATTTTAAAAATAATTGGAGCAGGGACAGAGATGTTGATGCAGAAGGCTGCTGTGGTAGGAATGAAGTGCAGGGATGTTACCAACAGCTCTCAGTGCACACCCAAGAGACTCTTGGAATAAACTTTAAGGAGAATTTTATGGTTTTGACCTTACAGAGCTCCTATAGGATACATAAGGACTCTATTACGATCACAGCTTCAGAAGCTTTCTGGAAACTTGGAGAAAGAAAAACCTGCTCCTCCCTCCCCTCCCACAAACATTTGCAAACTTTTAGTTCTGGATAGGACTGAAAAGCTTAAGTGCTACAGAAATACATAAAACCCTGTGTCTGCATTGATGTTTTAGCCTAGTTTCACTGACACAAACCAGGAGAATTATTATAACCCTGTATAACTCATTTAACTCAGC
Source organism: Corvus moneduloides (assembly GCF_009650955.1). Classification (NCBI taxonomy): domain Eukaryota; kingdom Metazoa; phylum Chordata; class Aves; order Passeriformes; family Corvidae; genus Corvus; species Corvus moneduloides. The sequence goes on along the minus strand of NC_045489.1, from coordinate 4,756,268 downwards.
TCTACAGACCAGTCTCTAAGTACATTGCAAGGAACTCCCAACTGCTGATGTTTGCTAGAGGTTATTTTAACTATTGGACAGATGCAGATCAGCTTTGGAAAAGGAATTCAAACATGGAAGACAGAATTCAAACTCAACATGACTGACTTGGGTGAGGTTTTGGATGCCTTCTCTGGCTGCAAGAACATTCAAACAACAGAGACCTCAAATGATCAGCAGGCTCAGCCCCCTGCACCTCAGGCTCCTGGCATGGGCAAGGGGAATTCACTGATTTTGAGCACAATGGGAAAAAGAAGCAAAACCATACAACACTGAGGCCACACAAGCCACAGATGAGGAGCTTGACTGGACCCAGCCAGGCAAAGCTCTCAGGAAGGGCTCACCATGGTGCTCCTGCAGTTTTCAGATATGGAACAGGAATACAACAGAGTTCCTCACTTTTTACCCAAAGGATAACTGAAGGTATAAATTGAGATATTCCTGGGCTGAAAAAACTGCAGAACAGGTCCTGAGCCCACTCCAGTGGGAGTCTGCTTTCTGTGTGCACCAGAGCTGGAACTTACTGATAATGATCATCACCAAACACCAGAGCAGGAGCTTTTCTGGCAGGAAGTCACAGCCAATATTCTATCATTTAAGATTTGGCTCTCTGGAAATTCCTTTAGTCTAAGTGCCTATTTCTGTGTGATTATGAGCCTTTGTGAAAATTTGACTTTTTTTCTAACTCAGTAAGGCAGCAATAACATAACCAGTTTGTAAACTTGAACTGTGCCCAGATGATATGAAACTATTTCCACCAACCTTTCACTGCAGCCAGAGCACGTTCCCATTACCTGCTCTTCCATCTCAAACCTTTAACTGAAAGCTCATGAGCAGATCATGCTACTTTTAGATACCAAAACCTAAGTTGGGAAAGAAAGGGATGAGAAACAGGCAAGAAATTCCCAAAGAAGCCTCACAAAGATGATCATTAAATACAGTAAAAGTAAACTGCAAGTGAACTCTTTCGTGTTCCTGCATATCCCAAAATTTCCAAGACTGATATGCTGAAATAGTCAGAGCAAGGGAACTTTTCCCCCAAATCAAGGATTACAATTGGCATACCAGGGTACACTGGCCTGTCAGATATAATATATCCATATGTTTTCCCCATGATAAGACACCTTTGCAGTGTTGCAGTCACCAAAGCTACACTTTTACCCCTGGAGTCCCACTTGCACTAAAGGCCAGGAGTGATACGAAACAGGGATAACTTTACAGGAGATGTTTTAAATACTCTGTAACAAATCAGAACATCCACCTTGTTTGTGTTCTTTTCCTCTCACCACCTTTGTGCTGCACATCAAGAACAACTTGAGTCCCTTCAGCTGCTTCCAACTGCTCTTGTGCAAAATGCTTTTAAGGTGCTTATACTGTGGTGCGTCTAAGCAAGCTAAAAGAAAATACCAACAAGAAACACTGTTAAATGATTCATGGGTAAAGCCATTAAAGACCAGCTGCTGCCTTACAGGAAAGCTGAAGACAATTCCAGTTTGACATTTTCATTGTGTTCCAGGCCTTGCACTACCTCTTATCCCCAACACAGCTTTTAGGACTATATTTTAACCCACATTATACCTTGACCTGACTCAGGTGGTTTAATTTCCAGCACTTTTGCCTTTTTTTAGTGAATTCAAATTCTTCTGGCAGTCATCTTTAAATTTACATAAAAATGACCCTGGCAAAGTGTAGACAAGAGGTTTCCAGGCATTCCTGCTGGCAAAGGTCTTCAGTAAGGAAAAGGAGGATGGACCAAAAAGGGCAAATTTTGTACTAAACAAAGAGCTTTCCAGGAAGCAGTTGTGTTCTTTGATAAGCTTTCAAGCATTTCAAACCGGCACCTCAAAACTAGGCACAAATGGCCCCTAAAGCTTCCAACATCTATCAAACACTCAAGGAATTCCATCTGGGGGATGTTCTGCTTGATACAAAGAGCACACCTATGTTTGCTATATCATTAAGTCTCAAATCTACATATATTCATACCTAACTATTTGGCCAGATAATGTCCATCTTCCCCCACCACAACAGAAGAAAGCAGCTTATCTAAAAGTACTTCCAACACCACCAAGTCCTTCACAGGTATAAGCAAAAACCAGCCAACACCTCCTGTGAGATCTGAGTTATCACCACCACTCCTGCTGCTTGGGCCAGAATTCTCCTGGAAGGTTTTTTTTTTTCCTGTCTCAAAATGCTGATTTGTGTCAGCCCTGGGGTCTTACAATTGAAAATTCAGTGATGACAAATGAGTCTGAACTATGTTTGACTTTTGGTCACTTCACAGTCTAATGTCACTAATATATTTAAGATTTAAGATCATCCTGCTATGTCACTACAATTGCTCAATGTCTACAACTTTTGAAAACACTTCTAAGTGTATCTCTAAATGAACTACCAGCAGTTAGCATTGGTTTTGAGTCAGGAAACTCCAAGATAATTCTGGCCCTGAAATGAATTTCCTCTCCATCCCAGCATTTAGGAACAGCTGAAGTCCTAACACCAGACAGAGAGGGTGAGTGAATGCTGGCCACAGGATGCTGACAGGAATTTGCCCATAACATGAAATTTCTTGGTCAGAATTCCCTTACCTGGGCACAACAGCAAGGCTTATTTATTCCCAAGCTACCCCTACAGTTAGGCAAAGAGAATTTTGCAGTTCTGTTCTGTAATATTTGTACATGCGGCGAGAGAGTCAGAGAGAAGCAACATTCTATTAAAAAAATCAAATAAATAAAAAATAAACCCCAAGTGCCAAGTTGGTTATAATAAAGTGTCAGTTTGTCTCACATGCCAAACAAACCTAGTATTGGGTGTATTCAGTGGAAAGACTGCTGAGGAAAATAACACAGTAGTTGTGTTAATGGATGGGAAATAGAAGTAACAAAGGATTGAGCTGCATGATGTTGTCTTGAAGTGGTACCAATGTTTCTGACAGCATGTATTGACTTTCTCCAGCTCAGTGCAGGACACAATTTGTGGTAACAACCAGAAATGTTCATTTTCCTGTTAGAGGCCACAAAGCAGCATTTCTTTTGGGTCACGAGTGATCAAATTGAAGTGCAGGATCTTGCACATCCCCTTTGGTTTGTGTTTCCACAGAAACTCCTCAGTTACTGGCACCATGCAAACACAGACCTTCCAAATCAACAGCGATGAGTTAACACTGGCACATCACATTGCTCAACTCTGCATAATAGTCATGGACAAGGTAAATGAATTGAGTTGAATCAGTGAAGTGCCCAATTACAAAATGAAGAATTTGCCCTTCACAGCAAGGACTAAAGGTGTGAAGCAAAGAAAACTCACACTGACACTTTATGTACAACTTGGTCATTGGTAACGGTCCCCTAAATCATTTTTTTTTTAACTGAACCCAGCAAAACTATACAGAATGTGAAAGAATATTTGCAACAGATCTCAAAGGACAGTGTAGAGAAATTCATTATGGTGTACCTGATGTTTAAATTAACTTAACAGATACGGCCTGTAAAACAAACACAGTATGAACCTGTGGATTTTTTTTTTTCTTTTTAAAAAAAGGACTTTTACAGAATTCAAGTAGTGTAGCAGGAAACCATAGATGCCTTTTGATCACAGGTCAGGCAAAATAGAGCCACTTGTTGGGCTTCCCCCTTGCTTGTGTCTGCTCAGGTGTCCCAGTGGATCTATAAGTCTGTGGATGTGAGCTTTTTCATGCTCCGTCGCTGAGCTAAACTGGAGGCTGCCACAGGCTCCAGCACTGGCTGAAATGTCTTGTGATTCAGTGCAGAATATGTAGCAGCCATGGCTCCCTAGAGAAAAAGGAAATACAGAATAATAATGAATATATATAGAAGTTTCAATCAGAAAATAAAGCAATTAAACATTAAATACTCAATTAACCCCATTAAAACCAAACAAGACTTATGCTAGGTCATGTGAATTCTATAAAGTTTGTTAGGAAAAAAAACCCATCTGTTGTTGAATCCTTCCAATGTCCAAGTATGGGTGTCTGACATTTCTTTTTCTTTCCTCTGTATTTTTTTTGTATACCTCAGATGTAGGGATCACCTGTTAATGTAGGTCAGAATTTGTATTCTTCAAGCCAAATTAGCACCAATTTCTCAAATACAGCCACTTCAGTGGCTATTCAGATCCTGACTTAGGAGACAAGAACTACCTTAAAGCAAACACCCAGAAAAATCTCTTCCTTTACACAGAGGTTAAAAAGAATTATTGACCAATAATTTGGAGAGGGACTTTGTACAAGGGTATGTAGCGCCAGGACAAGGGGAAATGGTCTCCCACTGCCAGAGGACAGGGTTAGATGGGATATTGGGAAGAAGTTCTTCCCTGTGAGGGTGGTGAGGCCCTGGCACAGGTTGCCCAGAGAAGCTGTGGCTGCCCCTGGATCCCTGAAGTGCCCAAGGCCAGGTTGGACGGGGCTTGGAGCAACCTGGGCTAGTGGAAGGTGTCCCTGCCCACGGTAAGGAGTGGATGGCCCAGCTTTAAGGTCCCTCCCAACCCGAACCATTCCATGATTCCATGAATTTGTCTCACTATGTAGCTTAAATATGTCAGTACTACGGAAAACAAACAGAAAAAGTGAGACTTCTGTCTTTAGCTCTAAACCAACTCAACTCCTTGCACAGCCCCCACCTCAAGCAGCACCCCAGGTGGGTTTACCTTTACTAGATGTGGGGCATCTTGCCTGTTGAGCTGATAATGAGGCAGCTGGTCCCTACAGGCAATCCAGGAATGCTTCAGCACCTGCTCGGCCGTGTACCGCTGGTGGGGATCCACATGCAGCATGTGTGACAACAAGTCCTGCAGGGAAGGGAAACACACGGATTGCTCAGTCCAAATCATCTTAGGTGGCCTTTAGAGCATCAGGGATGGCAGCAGTGAGAGAAGCACCCGATGTGGAGGGATTAACACAATGCAAACATACAGAGATCAGCAGACAAATGGGATCATTCTGTGCCCTGACACTGCAGAAGGCTGAGAACAATGTGTGGTACTATTGGAGCAGTGCAACAGAGCCAGCCTTGATTGCAAAGGAACTCACTGTTGTGCCTTTTGTGTTTATTATGAATATAATCTTTAAAAGACTAGAAATCCTATTAAAATGTAGCAGGCAGATTTTATGGAGGAAAGCTATTATTTGCAAATCTCTCTCTCCTTGTTCACTCTGCACTTTGGGCTCTGCTGACTCCTTACTACAACTGAATTCAGAGACAGTGAGACACCAGCAACAAATTTTTCCTTCAGAAAGCTACATAAAGAATAAAGCCAACAGCAATGGACACTTGTTTTTGCCTGTTAGCAGCATTAGCAATAAGCTACTAATTAATTACAACATTGGTCCAAAGGAGAGGTGGGTGGAAAGGGCACAGAACAGAGACAGCAACAGTTTGAAATAAAACCAAAATATGAGCAAGCTGACAGAATGTTCCCTTTGTTTTAGGTACAAAATGTGAAGCATTCTTAAATACACAGAAGTGAATTTCTTGTGCTAAGACAGCAGCAGCCAACAAGCATTCTGAATCACTCCTACTGAAATGAACAAATAGTGCAGTTCCAAAGGATCAGGAAAAATATTTAAATATTAATATTTAATATTAATGCTGATCTTTTTAAAAGGTAACACTGGTGATTAAGATACCCACAGAGGGGGTCAGCGCCATCCCAAGGAATTCATATTGATTACAGATGGAGTCTTTAAATAAAAAGGTTGGAGCAGATATCCTTCCCTTCAATAAAGTCTGCAGATAATAATGAGCTACACTTACAGAGCACTCTAGTTGACAAAGCTCAGTAGATTTCATTAGAATGCTATAAAAATATAAAACCAAAACACATTTACACCTTTGCTGCATCTGAAACAGTGTCCCAGTTGCCTCCACTTAGAGAGAATTTTCCACTGCCTATCCGTACTAGGATCTCCTCAGGAGTATCATTGGGACCATTGGCAAATGGAGTATAGCTGTTGAAAGAAAAAAATCAAAACAAAACCACCTTGTTATAGATAAAAACTGCAAGAAATTGGTAAAATCTCATGAATCTGAGTCAATATCCCACTGCCAGCAGACGCACATCACAGAATACGTACACACACTATTAAATACTGTTAATATTTCTAATATTACACGAGAAGTACAGATTTATCAAGAGAATAATTTCCAGTACACAGGATTTAGCCATAAGGCTAAAAACATGCTCTTTTGCTGTCAGAGCAGAATTCAGCAAACATCTCTCATTTGGCCACTAGATGCTTCCTAGAGCTTCATCAAGTCTGGATGTTTTCTAAACTCCAGAGATCACAACCCAGAGTGTTCTACAGGGCCAGGAATGCAGCCTGGGGCAGGAGATACAAGGTGAGTAAAGGGGATGGGGTGGGAGGATGAGAGGCTGGAGGGTAAAAAGAAACCCACCACGTATTTTCACTCAATTCCTTCCTGGAAACTGGGGGAGGTCTTTGGCACCCCCAGTCCTGCACTATGGGAAGAGAAGCTTGAAGCTACTTGTGAGAGAAACCTGGTTTATTTGGCTTTGACTCAGAGCTGCCTGTCCCACCTGAGTGTCTGTGTCATTCCATGAGGCAATGCCTCACCATTTCTATGGAAGCAGGGATTCAGGCAACATTCTGGGATTTTAGGTAAACAAAACAGCTCAGAAATATTCTCACCCTGCCAACATTGTGTAAAGGAGAACTCCCAAGCTCCATATGTCACAAGCAGCATCATATCCCTGTCTCATGAGAACCTATGAAACAAAGAGTGTTAAAGACTTGCCATATATTAAAAAAACCCCACCAAACCAACACCACGGCCGAAGGAAGGGCAAGACCATCCCTGGATCATGTCAGAGATTTGATTATTCATTTTCTAATATACAGGCTGCAGTAAGTACCAACAATATTTCTTGTTCCCAGAACATCATCTCTTAAGATTTTTCAACAGGCTCACATCTTATTTTTGAGGGTGGACTCTGCTGTTTTTAAAGCAGGTTTATTATAAACACATGCACCAGTGTTTAAAAAGCATGTGTGATTATATTTAAAGAAAAGTAGCAGAATTGTTGAGGCTTCTTTCTGAGCATTGCTGAAAAGTTTAAGCATTCGATGCACCAAAACCAGCACAAAGAAAACACAGAGCAGCTTGAAATACCTCTGGTGCCACAAAGTTTGCAGTGTAGCAGGGAGTTAGAAGTAGTCCATTTTCTCCTCTAAGTTGTTTTGCAAATCCAAAATCACAAATCCTGATGGAATCAGCATTATTTGAATCATCAGTATATAAAATATTACTGGGTTTAAGGTCTCGGTGCACCACCTTTAAACAAAGACATTAGAAAAGCCATCATTTAGGAGCAGCAGGTACATTTGTTTGTAATTTACAATTTATAAAAGATATTCTCTAGATGAATATACTTATGGGAGTTTAAACAATTATGTAACTTTAAAGGACCCAAAAATTCTAGTTCAAGTAATATAATAAAAACCTCCTGGCTCATAATCCAACTGGAGCCAACATCCCCATTTGGCAACAAGGAGAAGACAAAAATCTACTGTTTCATAAAATGTAGAATCAAAAGGTTTTGCCAGGATAACAGGGTAAGTTGTTTCTATTATTCACCTTTGTGATAAAATATAAAACCTTTTAGCATGAAAACAAGCCAAGCAAAGCACCCAGGGAAAGGAACTGGTAATTTCAGAGCTGTGACAGGGGTGTGGGGCAGAAGGGCTCACTCACCCCCTGGCAGTGCAGGTAGTCCACGGTCTTGGCAATGGTGAAGAGCACAGCGCTGGCCTCCCGCTCCGAGAAGAATTTCTGCCTCAGGATCCGGTCCAGCAGCTCCCCTCCCTTCATCAGCTCCGTGACCAGGTAGATGAATCTGCCATCATCATACACCTGGGGAGAGGTTTAACAGTGCACTCACACAAAAAACACTCAGATAGATTTATTCAAAGGCAACATCTGTAGTTACACATCCCCAAAAATCCCCTCCTCCCACAGGAGCGGGCAGCACAAACAGCAGGGACTGCCAAAGCAGGGAGTGCAAGGCAGCTCATGTGTCATCCTGGGAGTTCATGACTCAAGCTGTTAATTCATCACTCTCAATCCAAGTTGTTAATTCATCACTCTGAATTAAATTTTTCAGTGTAAGAACTGCTGTTGGAAGAGGAGAGCAATCCTACACTCCCTACTGCTCTTCCACAGGCCACTTTTAGGTGCTGACACTTGGCATACACAGGACAACATGCCACTGCTTTCCCAGGTTACCAACACATTGGCTGCTCATTTGAAACAAGAAGAAATATGGCATTTCTAACCTTTACATCACTTCTCACTTCAAGTTTGTTAAACAGCCTTTAGAAAAAATTAGTATCAGGACAGCATTGTATTTTGAAACACTCCCTCTACTATTATGTACTGCTCTCCCAACAGATTTCACTATGCAAAAGAAATTTAACGAATCCCAATAAACTGCCTGTATCTGCATTTGTTTTTTGAGCACTGTCTAATAAGAGGTAGCAGAGAAAGAGGTACATACATCCTTTAAAGTAATAATATTTGGATGTTGCCCATAACGCATGAGAATCTCAATTTCTTCTGAGGGATCCCTCTTGCTTTTATCAATTATCTGCAAAATAATACAGGAAAAACAACTTGCATAAACAAAGTCTATTAAATAAAGACATTTTTTGTATTTATATTCTCATTTCAACAACAACAACAAAAAAACTCTAGAGTTCATTACTTCTTACTAATCCTGAGTAATTAATCTTCCAGCTTCACATCCCATTTATTCATTTCTTGCTCTATCCTTGTTAAAATTCTATCATTAATGCAGCCTATCCTGCTCCACTGAACAAAGAAATGCACTGGACTGTCTGAAGCATCACTAATTCCCTGCAGCCCAGTTCCACCTTTGTGAATCTCACTTTATTTCAGGTGTTCTCATCATTGTACAGTATTTTCAGCCTTCAAGATCGTTACTTATCAACCCATAAACAGCCACAATAACTGGAAAATTCACAAATACACATTTTCAAATCTACTAGACAATATTTTCAGAATGTCAGAGTGGATTTTATTCCAGTACCTTCACAGCAAACTCCATGTTTGTAGCTATGTGGATACATCTCTTGCAAACTGAGTAGGAACCCACACCAATATCTTCTTTCAGTTCATAGACATCAGTGAACTGTGCACTGTTTCCATGAAGCTGCTTTAAAAAAAACACAGGCAAGTGGTTATCTAAAGCAACAGGATTCTCTTTGCCATTACACTGTTACCAACAGCAGAAGTTTCTCCTGCTTGCTCATCATTTTTCTTTGAAATTCTGCCTCCAGAAAAACAGTAACTCACTTTTTAAAATTAAGAACATCCCATGAAGTATTTAATAAGGCACATTTTGTAATGGTCTCCTCAACAAAGCAAGAACAACTGTAACTACTGAATATTGGTCAGTCCTTATGTCAAAGAAGTTTCCCAAAAAGGAAAGCATTACCTGGACTATGGGCAGGATATTGGTGAGGGGTGATATTTTATGGTCTTCTACAGTAGTCGTTGCAACAAAACTAAATCCCTTGAAGAGCTGGTGGGCGTTTGCACTGGGTGGGACCCCTGGAGAATCTGGGGGCAGACAGACACAGGATTAGTGTGGCTACATCCCACCAAGGCCATTTTATAACATTCAGGACAGGTATGTTACAAAAACTGTTTTGAGGGAAGGGAAGCAAACAAGAGGAACATCAATGTTAAATAATAAATAAAACTTCTAGTTTGTTACCTGTGCTCTCTTCAGTAACAAACACAAACAAGTACTCCAGGGTTTTATCTAAAACTGTGAAGCACTGCAGGAATTTATGCATGAGCACGTTTTAAGGAAGAAGTTTATTGAAACAAAGCTACTTATGGAAAAGAAATAAAGATCACTGTCTTGTGCTCAACAGCTTTGTAACACAGAAGAGCAACCACAGATTGCACTGGTCCAGTGGTGAATGTGCTGCTGGCAAGGCACAAGTGAGGCAACACAAGAATATCCAGTAAGTAAATTACCACTGAAAAAAATATCACTGAATGATTAGAATTAAGTTTTCCTCAGATTATATTCCGTGCACCTCTGAATTCACTATCTGAAATCTCACAGTGAGCACAGCTTAATAATTTTGTGTAGCCTATTAAAAGCACAGACCTTCTCCAAACAATCATGAGAAGAGGGTTTAAAAGCTGGATGCAGCAGGAAAGAAAAAAATCCACAAAAGAAAACCTGAAGTGAAACTTGAAGCAGACTAAGCAATAATAATGATAAAAGTTAATGTTTCTTAAAGCAAGCTATTCTCCATGAAATACTGACCCTAACAATAATCACTGCTGCAATCAAATTGAGTTTACTTTTAGTATTAAATACTTCCCCTCAAACACTGCATGTTGGACTTTAATCATAAATAGAAACCATAGTCCAGCTTTTAATATTCCATTTATTTTTTAATTCCTGAGTCAAAGATTAGCAAAATATTCAAAGAACAGAAACCTGCTGAGGGGAACATCCTCCTTCAAAGCACTGGAACCCTGGTGCATCCTTTCCTTTTAACTCTGTCACTGGCTTTTTGTTGTTTTAACATTAACTTGAACCCCTTGTCCCACAAACCTCACCAATTTATAGCCATGCACAGTTACCTTTTGGTGTTTTTGCTGTGAATTCTGGATCAAAACAGAAAGTATCTTCTGGCTTTCCAGAGGCAGGTTTGAAGGGAGGCTGAATTTCTCTTCTGAACAGTTTCTGAAGGAGAAGGACAAAGATAAGTAAGGGTCAATGAACCTTCCATGGGCTCTGTAACTTTGCCAAGATAAAGGGTAAAGGACAAAGACCTCAACCCGTGTCAGGCACATCGCTCTTGGCAAGGAACTGCCCATTCTCAAAGCTCTATTCCAGGATTTTCCTAACCCACCAAACTAAAATCAGGCAAAGATGGGAAAGATCTCAAATCTGCAATAAATCCCATTTACAGCTGAGGAACAGAAAATTTCATGTCAAAAGATGTTGAATCCCCATGCAAAATTCAGGAATTTCTGAGAGCATTTCCTTGCCTTTTCTCTCCTGCTTTCAGACCTATTTTTTGCAGTTTATTTAACCTTCCTGCACAAAAACATACAGTGTATTTTAGTTAAAAAATCAAAACAACCAAACCAACTAACCAAAACCAAGGAAATGGGACCTGAATGTATCCCAAAGAAATAATGAGATAAAATACAGAAGTGTCATCAACACCAAAGTGAAATAAACACAAATTACTGTCAAATTTAAAAAAATACATACAAAGAAAAAAGAAAGAGTTAGGACTGCTGATCTTTCAAACTTCCCTGCTGATATTTATTTCAACATCAGCCCCTTCAAAAGAAAAAAAGTAGATAATCAAGCCAAACAAGACAACAACTTTTGAAGTGTATTCACATAAAGCAGTGAAGTTTTGCTATTACTAAAAACTTGTTGCTGAACAGGACTCTGAGGTAGCTGCTGCATAAACACAGCTAGAAAATCACTTTTCAGAAATAAATACATGAGATAAACAGATGGATAACGATGAGGGGCTTCAAAGAAATAGGTGAGCACAGCACTGTCCTGTGTGGCTGCAGTTCTGTCAGCACAGCCACATCTTATTTATTCCATCAACCCTTCTGCAGCACCACAGCAAAGGGGGGATTTATTTCACTCACAGCATCTTGGCTTTGAGAGTGTTTCTGGCAAACACAGCTCGGAGGATGAGCGAACCACAGAGGAAAATCATAAGGTGCTCATGAAAAATTGAAGCCAGGAGTCATGATCTTGTAGGCTTGGGATCATCTCAGAGCACCTGAGTTAATTCCTGAACTGTGCCTGGGATAGGAGTGATGCAGAGGGAAGTCCAGGACAGTTACAGCCACAGGGAGCTGTGGTGCCCTGCAGGGGAGCACTGGACAGACACTTCCTAAAGGGTTTCTGGGAACAGCAGCAGCCTCTCCCAACTACGAATGCCCTAACCAACCCTTTAAGCTTGAGGATGCTGCAACTCCTAATTATTTAGAAAGTAAATGCACAATTTATAATTAATACTCTCTATCTGCAGTAAATACTGCAGCTCCAGATGCCAAGGAATTACAGGAGAAGCCAGGATGTGCCAGTCAGCAGCGAGGCAGTGTTTGCTGGGCCCTATTCAGATGTAAATACTTACACAAATGCTACAACAGACAGAAAAATTAACAACAGCTTTATCAATCAGATCCTTTTGTACTCACATTCCAGTCAACAGTAGAAAAAAAAGGATGTCTCTTGATTTCTTCAACTCCATCTGAACCAGCTCCTGAACAAAGAAAATACTGTAGTTAACACACTTGTGGCTAAAGTATAAAGATTGCACTAAAAATTAGTTCATTTCTAAAAAGTTTGCACAGACATGGTTATTTGAGGGAACTGTGAATACAGAGATATTCCAAGGATGTAAAATACCTAGGGAGGCAAACAGAGCACAAACAGCCCATAAGTACAGAGTCAATATTCCCTGCTCTGACACTGTCAGAGCTTTGGCTCACTCCTAAGAGTCACTGATCCAAGAAGTGACCATTCCTTGGCCAAACCCAGGAAGTCATGATCCAAACTAACAGGTATCCAAATGTTACTGATCACCCAGAGCTTGAGAGTCTCTAGCAACTGCTTTTTTTGAAATAAAAAGTTAGGTTGAGTTGATTATTTAAAGATCAAAATAAATGAACCAACCTAATCTATTTGATGGGTTCCTTTTAAACAACATCCTCAGGAGACTTTGTGCTTCAGGGCTGAGGAACTGAGGCATCCCAAGCTTTGCCCTAAAAGAAAACAGAGAACAAGTCAGTGGAAGAAACTTGTCTTGGTAAAAACTGTCTACATAAATTTCACTGCACAGTTTGATCTATCAAGGATCTATTCCAAAGCCTTGCAGAGTGCACGTACTTAACTCATCAACTTTTTAAGTTTCCTATTATATGAGTGTTTTAAAATAAAACTCAACAAAGAACAAACACATCAGACCAAAACCACCAAACCCCACCCAAGCCCCCAAAGCAAGCTTTATGCTGCAACAGAGTAAAATAATTATCTCACAAATACGTAAGTATTTTCAAAGAAATCTTCATGTCGCCAGGAGGTTTTTACCAAAATAACTACCACTAACTCAATGCCAGAAGAGACTCACCAAATCCCCAATTACCTGTCCTTGAAGTGATTGCTACTATTCCTCCAGGGAAGGGCCTTATTGAGCCATCATATAAAAGCTCACTGACTTTACCATTTGTTTTATTTAATGGAAACTCTAATGCCAAGGCAGGGAAATCTTGTGCAGAACTGCAGCATCACCGGGAGCTGCAAGGGAGGCAGCTCGTGGTCTGCTCCATCCTTTCAGAGGCAGCAGCACCAGGAACTCCCACTCAGGGCAAGCTGCAAGTGTCCTATGCTGGGAAGAACAGAGTTTCCCCCTCCTTCCCTTCCCCATAACCCCTCAGAGGGCCCAAGGCTGTGCCTGTGCTAGGAGGAAACTCTTTGTTAGCTGAGCACAAAGACAGACGAGAACATATTTGCCCAACAGCTCCACTCACTGAGCACCAGTTCACCCAGTTTGTCCTGTCCAACAGCTTCTGTTGTAACTGGGGTAATTTAAGATGGGAATTTGAGCACGTAAGTGCTCACCACACATCTGTACACAAAGCAACACCTGATCACCTGCTGCTTACAAAACAAGGTGTGCTGTAACAGTAGCAAGGGAGTGTAACAACAACAGGAGTGTAAATCAAGCTGCTCTAAGTCACTGCACTGTTCTTATCTTTATTATCCTCCTACAATCAAAGTACAAATGCATCCCTGAGACTTTAATTGCTGGGGATACTTAATGGTATTTCACAGTTTGGGATCTAAAGCTTATCAAGGGGCTTTGCTTTTTTTGTTCCTGTTCCAGCTCAGTGCTCTTAGAATCATAAAATGGTTTGAGCTGGAAGGGACCTTAAAGCTCATCTTGTTCCATTCCCTGCCATGGGGGCACCTTCCACAAGACCAGGCTGCACAAGGAGTTACAACAAGCTGTTAAAACATGTTTAAAATGACATTATCTGACTTCTGAAAAAGGAAGGAGATGTACTTACTTCAGTATCATATTCATAGTCTCATTTCGATCTTTACCTTGAAATGGCAGGGTACCAGTAAGCATTTCAAACTGGAAAGAACAAATGTTAATCTAAATCAACACTTCTTCCCCAATTGCTGAAATAAAGTGTTAAGCACTGCACTCTTTCCTATCTCTACATCAGACTGGTTGAACTTTGAAATGATTATGAAAATGTTAAACCTAAAATTCTGCTCTCACTTGTAGTTTACATGATGATAACAGTGGTAAGTGTAACATGATGATGATAGAGGAATATTTTGCACCAAGAAGCTATTTAAAAGTAATAAATCTCCTCCACAACCAGGTTTTAGAAGTTGCCATATTCTAAAAACTGCAAGAATGGTGAATTCTAGAACAGTAGTTTACTTTTCAAGTAAGGCTGATGCTGCACATCCCAGCAAGGGCAGAAGTGGCAGCAGTTACTGGCTTATGTCACTACTCCACTCCAGCACTCCTTCCTCAGGCTCACTCTTACAGAAATGCCATTAATATTCCTTCAAACCAAACCTTCAAGTCTGTTTTTAAATTTAACCATCAAGTAACATGCAAAATAAATATACAAAGTGAAGTCTCACACTGACTACAACTGATTTTAACTACTAATGGATGACACACAGGATTTTTCTGGTGCCTGATAAACATTCCCTAGAGGTGAGAAGTCAATTTTATTCCACCCAGTTATTGAATTGTCCCCCTTACCCAAGCATTCCTAATTAGAATTGGACAAGCTTATTCTAAGTGCATTTGTGTGAGCTTAGCAAGGGAAGCAAGAGGCAAATACAGTACCATGAGGACCCCAAAGGACCACCAGTCAGCACTCTGGTTGTGTCCTCGCCTGTTTACCACTTCAGGAGCCATGTACTCTACAGTACCACAGAAAGAATAGGCCTTCTTCTCTTGGTCTACTGATTCCTTGCTGAGTCCAAAGTCTACAACAACAGCATCACAAGAATAAAGCCAGTAAAGAACTTCAGGGGCAAAAAAATAAATCAATATATGGTACTTCGAAATCCAAGCGTTGAGAGGTTTGGGTTGGCTATTTTCAGAAATATGATTAGCACAGCTCTCCATGAAACAAGAGACTGCAGGTATCTGGAGATAGCAGACTTAGTTTACTACACGCCTCCAAAACCATTCTAAAGGTCATTAAATTCATGATTAGCCATCAAAATTATTACTGAAATAACTTGGCATTTGAAATAGTACACATTTAGAGCCCTAAGATACTCAGAGGTTCTCATTTTCTCTCTTTACTGCCTGCTTTATTCACACAAAAAATTGGAGAGAAGTAAAAATCAGTTTCAAAGGGAATGCAGCCTCCATGGTCTGGTCTTACTGAATGATGAATAAATAAAATCACACTAAAAATATTGTTGTTACATAAGGCAACATGGTTCTGTAACCTGCCTCAAGTTCAGTGCAGAAGAGTCCTGCATTCCCAGAATATTGCATTCCCAGAACACTTTTTTCCCCATTTTGAATACACAATCCTTGACACTGGCTCAGCTCTCAAACATCCTGTTTTTCATAAGGGAAAATGATTGCTAATCAATGATCCCATCCATTATTTCCACTTTCAGAAGAAAGTGACAAATTTAGGACTGAATTATATTTAAATATATCAGAATTTCAAAAAGTATGCATTTGATAAACCTGATTTCCATCACCATTATTCCATCAAGTCTTTGAGGGTTTAAAAAACTTCATTTTCTCTTGGAATCTAACAGCAATATCTCAGATCAAAATATACAATGAAATCTCTAGTACAAAAGCATCACCTTAAATGTAATTTAAAGCGTTCAGAAATTTATAGTAATTTGTTTTCCAAACAGTCAGTCTTTTGTATACATAATTGCCTAGAATGTATGTATTTGGACTGTTCCTCACAGATCTTTTTTCTGCAATATTATATGCATTTAAAATTGATAATACAGAAACACAAAAAAGCTTATTTAGAAAGGGCTGTATTAATGAGTGGTGCCTACCTGTTAACTTGATATGTCCTGCTTCATCAAGCAAAATGCTGAAAATTAAAATTCACATTCACCAAAACACATAAAGAGCAATGTTTATATAAAACATTTAAAATATAAGTTAAAAATGATGATATCCAATTGTTATTACTTTAACAAGCAAATATTGTTTCATTTAAACCACAGCTACGTGTTTCATATTTTGTACTTGTTTACAAAGTCTAACAAATAGTTTTAATTTTTTACAGTGGAAAAGGCAAAGCAACAAGCAAAATACACATAATAGTGGTAAAATACATTTTACTTTACTTTTCTGGCTTCAGGTCCCTGTACACAATTCCCAAGCTGTGAAGGTGATCCAAAGCAAGGGCCAGTTCTGCGAGGTAGAATTTCACATCTTCCTCTGTAAACATAACCTAATAAGAACTGTATAGATTTACCTTCTGATCTTGTCTTCAGTTTTTAAAACTGCAATCTAAAAAACACATACTCCTGTCTGCCTACATTTTAAATTTAGTTTTAAAAGTCCCTTGTGAACTCATAATTCATGAGCTCAGCCAAGAGAAATTATTTACTAATACCTGTTAATTATAAAGTGCACAAAGAACTACCCGCAATACTTAAATAAAACCATCAGCATTACTGCAGAGCATGAATTAACTCTTAGATAATAAATGAATTGTTATATTTGGTGTAACTGACACCCAGCACTCCTCCTGCCACAATCACAGACAGTTTTCCACTGCATCATAAAATTTAACATATGGCTGCTGTATTGGGTGAGTGCGAATTCACATTAACAATATTTAGAAAAAAAAGTAAAAATCATTTAAGAAGAAAGAACACAGAATAAAACACTGGTGACAATAACAATGACAGCCTGAGAGTTGAAGAATGTACTCTGCTCTTAGGAAAAAAAATAAAGAATCCTGGTGAGACATTGAAATAATGATGTTTCTAGAGCAGAGATGCACTTCTGTCCTGAACACTCCACAGGTTGCTTCTAATTTAATACACAAAAACTGTACCTGCTTTGGCTCTTGTCATGTTCTACAAATTACTGGAGGAGCTTGGAATCTTAAAATTGCTGGATTGAATTTGGGCTTTAAGTGAACTATTCCCTTGTTTGCTGAATCCAGCAGGAATGGGGCGTGCAGCCACTCAGCTGCTGCCCAGCAAGGCTGAAATGAAGCTACCTGGGCTCCCTGATTCAGTGCCACTGCTCTGTACTTGGAATTGTTCAGGTGTGATCTATTCTCCAGGCACAGAAATATTCCCTGATTTCCATAATGACAGGTGTTAACCTTGGGTGAACAAGGAAGCTGTTACACTCCACACAGTGTCACCTTCACACCTTTAAAGAGCAGTGTTGATGCTGGGTTTCACCTCTTTCAAAAGAGCAGAGGGAAACCTTGGATTTCATTACTCCTTGGATTTCATTACTCCTTGGATTTCATTACTCCTTGGAGCAGCCAAAATGCAAATCTCAGAACACAATGATGCTAAATGTTAATCTACCATCTCCCCATAATGACATTTAAAGCTGTTCTCTGATCAAGTTAAACATGATGCAAGTCAATTTCATTAAATATTACCAAAAAATCTTCATTACACACTCATCTCACTGCCACAGCTGAAACTCTCATACCCACATTAGAATTTAAAGACCAACAAGACTCTTTTAATAACTTCATACTAAACCAAATTAATTTAAAACAATCCTTGTGTGCAAAGTATGAAATGCCACAGGGAATTTATCCTCATGCGCATTGTCCTTAGGCAGTGTTTTACCTTGGACTTTTGAAATTACCTCACATTCCCACCAGAAAATAAAAACTTGATTTTTTTTAATATCTATATATATAAAAGCCACCACCATAGAAGGTAACTGAAGTGTTCCAACAAACAGGTGGAGTCTTAGCAGTAAGAAAATTTGAGAATTATGACTTCTTGGGTTCCCACAGGGAATACATCCCTCTTTCAACCCCTGACAGAGGTCTTATGGATAGCCTTGCATTTCTTATTTAAGAATGTTGCATAGTGGATAATCCCAGCTGGGCTGGTGCAAGGGAACCGCTCTTCCTGCTATTCCAAAATTCCCTCTGTAATTAAACATCCCATATCAAAGCAGAGCCTGACCTCTTTCCTACCTCCTGCTTCAATAACCTGGGACAAGTCAGTCACTTGAAGGTTTTAACACCATTTTAGCTTCCAGATTAATTAATTTTGAGCTCAATTCTTAGACATAATGACTGTGTTACCAAGCTCAGCTTTTAACAAAATTGCCTTTAAATTCTTCCTTCTCTTTTGCCTGTTTCTAAAATAAAACCTTTCTTTTTTTATGAAAAGTATATGGGGGAAAAAAACTCTCTCCTGGCCTTACATACTGGGAATAAACAACCTCCTCTGTGCCATGAAAAAAATCAGTCAGATAACACAGTTTTCTCATTTAAGAAAGTGGCTTTTCCTGTGCTTTGGCAGTATAAATGGATTTACAGTGGTGAAAACACTGAAAACCTCTCTTGCTGTGAAGCTGTTGAGAAACTGCCATTAAAAATTTAGATCTTTATAAAAGGTTTGCCAAACGAAAATAAAAGTCTTCTAAACGTGTTCATAACACTTAAGGTAACATGTAATAAATATTTGATGGCAAATGTTTAAAAAAAATAACAGCCTGTAGCTGTATCCCATTCCCTCCTGTGAAGCTCTCCCTCCAGAAAACAAAAATAGGAATGAAAAATTCAAGGTCCAGTTGTGTGCCAGGGTTGGATGGAGGGGAGTGGGCTCAAAAGCACTCCATGTTCCCACTCTGTGGGATTCAGGACGAGCATTTGGATTGCAGCACAAGGCAATTTTACAGTGCAGCAGAAACCTCTCAGGGCTGCAGGATTCCAGGAGCACCTAAGCTGACTAAGAGCATGAGAACTACACATCCCCTTCCTTCAGTGCTAAATATTCATTTACTTCAGTTGTGTTTCCAAGCAACAAAACATTTTTAGACAAAGGAACTGTACTTTGCAGATGCCAAATTAAAACCTGGGCTACTCATCAATACACACTCGGGTTTCTTAAGGATAGAACAGAATCCAGAATATGTAAGGAAAGCCCAACCAAGTTATTAAAAACTTCACTATGACAAGAACTATGAGGGAAAACAGGTTTAGAAGCCAATCTTGTACCAACAAAACCCAACCCCTGTCTAAGAGTGAGTGGAGATAAAATTTTAGGTACTTACCTCTTTGGATAATCGTGTGAATACATCTCCTCCCCTGAGAAAATCCAATATTAAATAGAGCTTCCCTTCAGTCTGAAAGGCTTTGAAAATAAAAAATAAAAAAGTAAAAATCAATGGTTGTATGACAAAGCTACAAAACAGATCTGATTGCTTTTACAACTAAGAAATTTCAGTCAAAGGCAATACTTTTGTCGTGGAACGGAAATAATTCAGCAGCACACGAGGTAATTTATTGAATGATTCCTTGCTTCTCCAAAGAAGAAAATCTTAGTCATGAGAGATGATTAAAATAATGTTCTTTTATTTCTCCTTTGTCAAACAGGGAAACAGCAAGAATGTCAATTATTGGGGTTTGGTTTAAATCAATGAAAAGTGCAAAATCTCTGCAGAACTTGTAAGACTGTTCCAAATCTTTAACTTCAAGAGGGCTTAACCTAAAACTTTTATATAGATGAGTATTTACATTCCTTTTTTTTTTTTCCAAGTTGCTAGAACCTAATGTGGAGCCTCCAAAAGTGAGACTGAACAAGAGCAGCTGTAGGCAAAGAGAAAGGAACCTGTACCAACCATAGTGCAGTTTGACGATGAACGGGTGATTTACTTCTACCAGGATGTCTCGCTCCATTTTGGTACGGACTCTGTCCCGAACTGCGGGAGCAAGGGAAACAACCCAGTGTGAAACAAATGCACTTGGTACAACACAAACACAGCAGAAAGGCTTTCCTGTCTAAAGGAATCTCTTCCCTCAACACCTTTTTAATGTTCTCCCAAAAAACTCATTCCCTCAGACAGCAGAACTCTGGTTTGTTTCTTGCCTGCCCCAACTTTCTTATTTGCTTCATTATACTTCTAGCACATCCTCATATTTTTTCATTATCCATACTACTTTCAAGGAAAAAAGCTCCCATCGACATCCAACTTCAATTTTTGAATTAACTATCTGTACTGAATATATAGTATTTTTAAGATTATTTTCTCCTCTTTAACAGTAACAGTCCTATTTACACACAGTGGACTCGCACCCATTCAAGTGGCTCCTGAAAGCCAAAACACTGAATTAAATTGTTATGGCTCCTGAACAAGAGAATGACTTCATTTTAACCACAGCAGAGTTCTGACTTAACAAAAGACAAAAGGAAAACTGTTTATGAAATTAACTTGTTTTCATATAATGAAAAGTCTAAACAGAATTAAATAATCCAATTTTAAACTTTGAAAGAGCATTTCTGACCACATAATTAAAGCTACCTGGCCAGGTTTAAAATAACACTTAAACATGAACTTACAAGTTACTCTAAAAAAAACCTACTGTCAGAGAAGAGTTATGAACTCACTGACAAATATTTAAGACTAATAAAAGCTTTTAAATACAGGTGCACTAAACCCCATGGTCCAAAGTCTCAGCTGAAAGACAAACTTACCTTTTAAAGAAGCTTTTTTCAACACTTTCATTGCATAAAGCTGCCCAGCATCAGGCCCAATTATCTTCCTCACGAGGAAGACCTGGCAATATAAAGCCGATTTTTAAATCATTGCAAGCTTGGTAATCAAATCCAAACTCTCACAAAGCATTTGCAAACCTCCTATTAATGTCAGGCAGCTTCCAGTGCTCTGCTGGAAGTACTAAGCACACACCTTTAAAGGAAGAGCAAAACTGCATTCCTTGATCAGATCAGAGCTGCAGCAATACCGAGCTCTCTGAAGCATTGCATCGGCCATAAACTTTGGATTCTTTCCTGGTTTACTAAACAAGTTCTTACAGAAAGATGTTTCTTCCTATCACTTTCTTGGAGAATGACACTTCTGCCTGGTCTGCCACCCCCCAAGAGGTTTTTGAGGTTTAAGACCCAAGTCTCAAATATGAAACATTCATTTTATTAATGAATTCTTGTACAAGTGGTGAGATGAAAGCAAGGAAACCTCACCATTTAAGATCAAAGCACCCTTTCCCTCTGGAATAGCAACTCCAACAGGTTTTTCTACTTTTTTCTCTCCAGAAGAGTTTTAAAGATAGATGGGATATAACTTGATACTGAGAAAAGCATATCAGATAAAATACTGCAGTACAAAGACATGGAGCTACACTAATTTTTAACCACCAGATCTTCCAATTTACAAATTGGTTTGATATGTGCTCCTACTTCTAAATTGCTGTTCTTGTAATAGCAATTATTAAGTTATGAATTATTAGGTTTAGCTGCAAAAAATAACATACAAGTCCCAAGAGAAAGCCAAGACTTAACCAAAATTGCCTCTCTGATCTCACCTTATCCAGACTTTCATTTACACTAGATTTATTTCCCTCTAGAAATGATATGTATTTTTTCAATGATCTTATCAAATTTTCCACTCTAGAATCAGAAATTCAAGCACCATCATGACTAAGTTGTATAGGGTTGGGAGAGGTGCTGTTTTTATTTTAAGCTCTGGTTAGAAGAAAAATGCCCTCACGTTTCAAGGTTGTCTGGCTTTTTGTTTTGATAAGTTTTGCCCAATAACTGACCTACAACAGTACTCTCCTATAGGTCAAGAGGATAGAAAATAGTAAAGGGAGTAATTTGAACACCAGTAACTAAGAAAACAGCTGTAGATGAATACAATCCCAATTATAAAATATTAATAATAAGCACATAGGAATATTTTAGTCTTAATAACCAACAACTTGTGAGAACATAAGGAATTCACGTACAAGTTACACATTTTACTCAATAAGGCCCAAAACAGCTGAAAACTACTGCAGCACCACCTATTTATTTAATTTGCAGACAAAGCCTCAGTAGCCCCACATCTGGTTTAGAAGGCAAACAATTCCTCAAAGGATGAAGAGACAACTTCAGTTAATTCAGGAGGTTTAACCCTTTATTTCTGTGGGAGTGTAAAATCTTGCACTGATGTCAAAACCAGGCTCCAGCAATCCAACCCTGTGTTTGCCATGCCCAAAGGAAGGACCCTGGGAGTAGAAACTGGCAAGAGAAAACACCATGAAGGCAAAGCCACTGATCTGCCTTGTTTGTTTTCTCTTTTCAAAGGAAAGCAACAGAGACAGAGACTGAGCTCAGGTGTGCAACAGGCACCATGCAGCTCCTAAAGCTGCTTCCTGAAGCAGGCACTGCCAGCTTTCCAAAGCTCCAGAGCATGTCTGGCCAAGCTGGTGGGATTCCAAGCAAGAGCATTCCTTAGGCTGGCAGAACCCTGAACTCTGGGAAGCCAAATCTGAGTCAGGGCTGGCTGTGCCAACTGTGCTGAACCCTGAGGTAGCTTCACACGTCTCAAGTCAGGAGTAATAAATATATGGAGCTTTTCAGGCTCTGACAGTGAGAAGTGTGTGAGGGAAACCAACATTACCAGGTAAAGAAATGTTTCTGAAACCTCAAAATATTAAGAAATATTTAAAGTCTGTTCTCTACATCATCACTGATTCACTCAGTGCCTTCCTAAAGTCTATTTCTGCCTCTCTCATTCCACTCTATGCAGAGGTTTCTTCCTGCCTAGAGACACACACAGAACCAGCAGAAGAACAGGAAATGGGAACATATGTAAAGCTGATTGACTACTTTTGATGCACTGCAAAAGATGCAGTTTGAGTTTGGTTTTCAAAAATTAATTACCTCCTTATACACTAGGATTAATATTTCAACTACTGTGTTTCAACACAGTGACTGAGAGATCAGATTTTTAACTTCATTTCTGCAAAGTGACACATTACAAAAGGAAAACATTGTAACAAAAACCCCGCCATATTTCTTCTCTGTGCCCTCTGAACAATTAGAGTCTTTTAGCTGCAGATCACTTGGTAAATACAGCAAAATAAAAAACATGAAATACATTTCCCAGGCTATTTACTTTACTGTTACTTTGGTTCAAGTTCCAAACTGCCACAATCAACTCTTCTGTAGCTACATAAACACAGATTTTGTGTCTTGAAAAAAGCCAAACATTCCCAGCATGTCAAGTCCCATTAAAAGACAAACCACCGTTTCCTTCAGAAAGTTCTGTCCATGGCACTGGAGCAAGGCTGGAAAAGGATTCAATTACTCAACACATTTTCAAACATTCCCAGCAACTCCACTGGCCACTATTTCCCTGTAATGTCTGGACAGGTCTATGGAACAAGTTTATCATCTTACCTTTCCAAATGATCCCTGTCCAAGAACCTTAAGTAGTTCAAACTGTGCTGGATCTGCTTTCTCACATCCTTCTTTCACGTGGTGTGTAATAGGAATTTCTTTCACACTTCCTTCATCCTGTGATTTCAAAGCAAACAAAATACAACAGTGAACAGGCCTGCAGTAACTAAGTCTTGCTAAACATGCATGTAAATACCTGGATTTTTCTTTGTTTAGTTCTATTTTAATAAAATATTTGAAACTCTAATATGGCATAAAGGAAAATTGTTCAAATGAAGAGCTCTCCCATCTATCTTTTCTTAAATAGACACATCTAAAATTTCCAAACTGAAGGGAAATTCTCAAAGAATGCTCATTTCCCTTTGCCATAAATATTCCAACTGCAGAAAAGCTGGATTACTTTACATGAAAGAAATAAATGTACAGATTTTTAAACCAAGACTTCTGTGCTTCACCTCTGCTTAGCAGCTTTAGTTTTCCCAGTGATTACTCTTCTCATCTTTCCCCTTCCTGAAATAAGTCTTAATGAAAGCCAAATTGAATTTCATCATTTGGGGTAATTATTGCTTTTCACAGCAGCAAATAATAACTCTGGTCATCCATTTGTAGCTGGAGGAACAGGCAGCATTTGAAGACCATAAATAAGATATGAGTCATCTTAAGGACTCTGAGAATTCTTGCATCCAAGAGAAGAAACAGCTCTGGGGTGCAGAGCTCCTGGGAAGATTATCCTGTGTGGGGACCTCCTTGAAACAGCCAAGGGTAATTCTGAACTAGGTGAGTGATTTAATGTTCTCTTGACTTTCTCATGTCCCTCTCATCCTTAGCAGAGCAGGGCACGGCAGCTCCAGCTGTGAAAAGACAAGCGTTCCCGATGACAACAAACCCATGATGGATTGCAGCTTCATGGTGTAAGAGAAGTTTCTGAGAGCCAAAACAAGCAAGGTGTCAAAATAAGCACCCTTGAAATTAAAAACTGAAGCCTCCAACAGCAACCTCAGCTCGCAGGGGGAAAAGGAGCAGCACCCTCAGCCCTACCAAGAATATCAGTATTTTGTACACAACCCAGTCACAAAGGAAAATCCCATCTGATTTGCAGTACTTCATTTTTGGGGCATCAGATGATTATCAGCTGCCTTCTATCCTCTCTTCAGGTCTTCACTTTGAAAGCTTCTCTTAGCAGAGACCAGAAAAACACCCAACCAACGTCCTGTGAGTTACTGCCCCTCGATGAGAAGTGCAAACAGAACCAGGAAAGGACCTGAGCACTGGATGAAACAGCTGGGTTTTGGAAACAATATCATTCTATAGTCAGGTGAACTTATTGTCCAAGATTGTGCATTAAAACTTCTAATGAGCTTTATCACAGCTCATACAGAAGTACCTGGATGAAATTCTTTAATTGGTTTTAGACAAATTCAGAGTAGAAATCTGCTCATCTGAATTTGTACATCCTGTAGTAATTAAAGAAAAAAAAGAAGCAATCATCACATGGCATTAACTGCTTCTGCCTTAATTGCTTTGCTTGTCCAGAGGGGGAAAGAAAGAGTTCAAACAAACATCTTGGTATATTCCCAAACTGCAGTCCAGCTGTTACTGCACACGAGTCCTTTCCCCTCCCCTCTCTCTTATTTCATCCTCCCTTCTGGGAAAGGCCTGTTTGTTCTGCCTGCTTCCCACACAAAGGTGGGTATTAACACCAGACACTGCTGGAAAACAAAGTTAATTCTATAATTCACATCCAAGCTACTTTATTTCCCTCTTTGGTCACAAACCCCCAGCTGACATATGCTGATGACACACTGTAAACATCCCGGCTTCCCTCCATCCATCCACCTTGGTGACTGTGCATTTCTCTACTCAGAGGAAAGATACACCTATCTTTTCATTTTCCTTTACTTTTTAAACACATGCCTAATTTAAGGCACATAAGAACAGCAGCATTCTGAAGTCATCTGATGACAGATGAAAGCAGCAAGTTGTCTAATTACACACCAAGTTCTACAACAGACTTAATGGTTGCTTCTTCCTATGAAATATGTAAATACTCTATTTAGAAGCCTTCTTTCTTCCCCATCCTAATTTGTATTCCTTAACACCGTGAACCTTTGCATGAGAAAAGCTCTTTAAGAGTTCAGCCTCTCCTGTGTTTATCACCCACCTCGAGCCATTAGCCTGTGACATCACACGTGGTTGCTGAGGAGACTGAGAGGATTTCTAAATGTGAACTCAGGAGAGAAATGTTTTCCATGCAAAGAAAGACTAACTCGAGACGGATGAAATGAGTTATTTTTTTTATAAAGTGTTTTATCTTCACAAAAGATGTCTATATAATTTCACTTACTTAACTATCATTAAAGTACTAAAAATTGGAATGACTGAGGTATAAAGAGACCTCTTCATCATTGCCAAGGAATGAGCACACAGAGCTGAGCAGCTCCAAGCCACTTTCATTTTCATTTCTACTTTGGCCTCCACGAACTGCAAATTTGATTATCTCACTTTGTGTTCTGCTGCCTGAGCAGCAAATTTCTTTCTGAGCTGAAGCACCAGCTCCCACTGAGTGGCCTTGCACAAGAGGGAACTCTTCCCTGCTCCCAGTAGGTTCACCAGGAGCCAAAGGAAACACCGGGATCAGTTATGCCTTTGCCACGGCTCCCTGGTATGTGGCTCCAAGCACCTGAGAGCCCAGCAACCTCCTCCTCCTGGTTCAAGAGCAGTGGAAAACTCAAGACGATCCACTGCTCCTTTCTTTGCTACATGTGAGACCACTCTGACACTTTAGTTACCCACTCCACACCAGGAAATGTCCAGGCACCACATAGTTCTATGCCCAAGACTTCATTCTCCAAATCCCATACTTATAAATGTTATTGTAACACAAAGCATTTGTTACAACTGGTGACAAGATGTACTTATTGCAGAAACACAAAGCAGGTTGGGGTGGAGGGACCTTAAAGCTCATCCAGTTAGATCCTCGGCCATGGGCAGGGACACCTTCCACTATCCCAGGGTACTCCAAACTCCTGGCCTTTGACACTTCCAGGGATGGGAAGTCCACAACCTCTCTGGGCAACAGATAGCTGACACTCTCTTTATGACCCTGCTCAAAAATACAAGGATGAGTGTGTTGAAAAATGATGGCACATATTTCCATGGGAAGCCAGGCATTTCACCACACACAGGATGAGCCTGAAGTTTAGTCCAAGGTTTAGCCAGCACACAAAACACTCATCTTCAGCACCTCCTAAACAGGCACTGGACAAAATCCATGCTCAATAGGGGCTTACCTGGGATAGTTCTACATAAAAGCAAAATTAACATACTGATGTACACATTAATTCTGTTGAAAACAGCAGAATTAACTACCTTTGAGCTGAAGGTACAGCAACTACACCAAAAACTACAAAGGCAGAAGAGCTGACAGTGTAGCAAGAGCAGCATTCAGCCCTCTGTATGAGAGGCTTGAGGTCAGCCTGAGCATTTCTGAGGTTGAGGGATCAAATGCTCCCTGCAGCACACAGAATCTTTCCATAAAGCTCTGCCTCATGCAGCAGATTTTCCCAAACAAGGCACTTACAGTCCCTACCCAGGTACTAATTTCCAAAACCATCTTTGAGACTTAGAGTCTCCTCAGATAGTGTTCAAATAAAATGATGGGTTCCGAAGTTATTAAAAAGCAGGGAATGCATAAATTTTGCTTCAACAGGAGATCATGCTAATGAGTGGCTGAAGTGAACAGGTACCAAACACTTACATGGTAGGAATATGGTTCACCTTCTTCCATAGGCTCATCTGCCATTTTAAGGCCATTTAGCTGGAGAGGGGAATGCAGAGGGAAAAAAAAAAAAGAAAAAAAACTTCATTAAGACCAAGCAATTTCAAATTAACAGAGTTCATAATTCAACCAATTTACATTTCAGAGCACACAAGTGAAAACTGGTGGTGGGGTTGCTCTAATTTAAAGCTGTAGTTTCAAACAAACATTACTACTCAACAGTTATATTTAGCATCTCTCTTATGTATCATTTAGCATCTCCCTTTGTAAATGCCATCATTATTATTATTATGCCAGTGTTATTTAATTGGGATTAATTTAAAACTCCTTTAAAAGCTACAGATACCACCCCTACAAGATTACACTAATACGGAATTCCTCAGTTATGCACGAAACTTATGCTGTAGATGCTTTTCAGAAACCTACTCTTCTAATGAAAATTAATTTGGAGTTTAAAGAGAAAAGATGCAAAAGTGATTCCAAGCCTTTTTGAAAATACCAAGTCCATGGTTGCAGTAAAAAAAAAAAAAAAATTCAAAACTTAGTTTAAGCACTCCCTAAGTCACAAATAATTCAGAGCTGAAACTACACAAAACAAAAACCCAAAACCCAAAAATATGAAGGACATGCTCTGTTCAGACATGTAAAGCATTAATTAAAAACTGGAAATACCTGACAAAAACGGGTGAACGGGTGAATCCCACTATGGATTTTGCTAGTAATAATTGCTAATTTATTTATATATTAATTGTTCAGCATCTCTACCTTTATGTGGCACAGGTCTCACACTAAAATATTAACTAGAAATAACATAAGAAAACTTCAACTTTTTTCCTGAAAACAGAAGGTGAACCAATTAAATTCTAGGCTGGGTAATGACTTTTTTTTCTTGTACTTCTGATTTTTTTCTAAAATCCCTGCCTAAGAAGAAATGCCCCAGAGATTCCTCTGTTCAGAACCAAATCCAGAATCTGGAGGAACAGGTGGGGCTGCAGGGCCAGGTTTGTACCACAACTGTGTCACCCAGGCAAACCCTCAACCACTTCCACTGCTGCTACAGACTCCTGGTTTTGAGAGCTTTTAAGAGCTAATTCACAAATTAATGATTTTGATAAAGTTAAATCTCCAATTTTTGTAGCAAGATACTGGCACTTATTTTTGGACTACATCCTCACTGGAAAAAAAAACCAGATCAAGGAAATAGCATAAAGCTTCATTTATTTTCCTTCTACAAGTTCCTATTTATCATAACTCAGTTTAACCAGTGGTGCCTCCTGCCCATGCCCATCTTTCATCTCTCATGTGTTGCCACCCCAACTCTAAAGGTCAAAAATCACTCATCCATTACCCTGGATCC
Organism: Corvus moneduloides; assembly: GCF_009650955.1. Taxonomy (NCBI): domain Eukaryota; kingdom Metazoa; phylum Chordata; class Aves; order Passeriformes; family Corvidae; genus Corvus; species Corvus moneduloides. The sequence continues at coordinate 4,727,604 of NC_045489.1, read as the reverse complement.
AGAAACCAAAGTTATTAATTTGCAATGTAATTTATTTCTTTTTTTTGCATAAACATTTTTTTCCAAATTAGATACTGGGGGGGACAAGACATTCACTATGGCTGTTCCTGTATGAATTAACTAAATAAATCAAGAAGTAACACCAAAGTTCAGCCCAGCTCTGACCTCCAACCTCATTTCCATGCAATTTCTTTTCACAATACCACAGGATTACACTCAAGTGTGAACCAATGTGAAGCCCACCAAACTTGTCCAAAAAGCTTATTTGGAACTAAACTAGGTTTCCACTCCAGGTGCTCAGAAATGTAATAACATTGTTCCTTCATGAACTTAAATTCTAAGTGATTTTAGTGTGCATTTCCCTGTTTCTTTCTATAAATATGGGCAACATTTTCCAAGTTTTGCTCCTTCAGTTTAAGCTCTGGAACCAACGCTACCAGCCAGAAGGACTGTAGATACACTGAAAACAATACACATATAAAAAATGAAGCAGGAATGGGGTTTTGAACCCACAATCGGTGTGTAATTTCTTCTCTGGTGTTCCTGACAACACCATGTAATGTACTTTCAACTTGCTGGCAAATCAAATACACTAAGCTATTGGACTTTTATGGCAGGTAATCATCTTAATTAACAATTTCCTATCATACACTTTTCCCGTTCATTGTTGCTCCTTGGTTTGTGTTTGTTTTTTCCTGTCCAGTCTCTCTGTACTGATACAGACTGGGACACCTGCCAATTTCTAGTCCAAAGAATTCGATGTTCAAGGGCATGAATCTGCTTTTACTGCTTGATACACACAACTAAAACTTTTGCCATATTTGTTTGTGAAGCCTGGTCACTGTCCATTAAAAAAAAAAACCAAGGAACAAAAACCTGCAAACTTGTTAGAATATAACCCAAAGTCTGGTAGCTTGTTAAGTAATTCAGATAAAAAAAGTCAGTGACAAAAATCAAATAATTACTGTCTTGTACAGTCACTTAATTGGCCAAGTTTCAATAACCAGAAGCTGGCAAAAATGAAAAGTGACAGTTAATGCTTATTTCCCACCTCTGTGGAAATCAGATACAAAATGCAGCTTCCACAGCCAAGTGAGGCTCCTTTTAGTGATTTAACCATGAATATTTATGCACAAACATATATAGAACAGAACTATTTTAACCTCTAAGTCATTACTTACTAAATATCTACAAATGCACAAATTTAATTTATTATTGAGAATTAAAAAGTACATCTCTCTATAAAAAGAGCAGGTGGAAGAAGCCAGTACTATGACTGTGAAGGAGATTCCTTCATCTTCGAATCATTTTGCTGTTCAGTGCTGCTAAAGTCCTAGAATTGAACATTTTAAATATTAACTCCCATGAAAACACAAACTGAACTCAGACATTCAAGCAAACACTGACAACACTTTCCAAACACACATTCTGGAAATGACACAAAGTACCGCACGTTGTTGATTAGTACAAAATAACAAAAGAAACTATGTAAATAGATGAGCTCAAAGTTTAGGTCAGAGCACCTGGCAGGTCAGACACTCACTTTTGCAGAGGTGCAGGCTGAGGGACCCAACTGCCTCCCAGGGAACAGTGTGCCTCTGGATTTAAATAATCCCATGGATCCCATGACTGGGACCATCCCTATTACCTTGGGAGAATACCCAAAGGGCTTCTGGGGGCTGGGAAAAGGCTTAATGACTATTGCACATGTTTTTCCTCTGATTATTGCAGCAGAACAGAGGATTCCCAGTGTTACCAAAGATTTGAACCATCTGCCCCCCACATATGAAGGATGTTTTCACTGTTTACATGGTAAATGCCTTAGGATTTGGGGGGTCTACAGGTTTTGTTTGAAAGAAGCCAGGCAAAAGGTCAGCAAAAATACCTAATCACAGGAAAAGCAGTGGAAGATGTAAAGCAGGTTCATCCTGCCCTGCTTTTACATGTCTTCATTGAGGCATTCAAACAGCATTAAAAAATGTCTAGAAAAAGCAGAACTGGGAATTTAATCATCATACTATAATTAGAAGTAAAAAGCAGTATTCAGCACCACTCACCTAAAGTCTTGTCTGGCTTCAAACAGGTAAAATTCTACCCAAGGATCACCAAGAGCTCCCATATCCTCCTTCCCTGGGCTCTGTTTGGGAAGTTACTGCGGTGTCCCCAAGACCTGCACCTCAGTTCTCCCACATGAACACAGGAATAACCAATTTCCTTCCCCACACACAGAAGGAATGCTTCAAATACTTATTTCAAAATATTTGAGTGGAAGCTTACATAGGAAATCCCAATTATGTCAAAAAGACTTTGAAAAAAAATATCCTGCCATGACAACCACATTTGTTCCTCATTTATTCTTAATTACATCTATAGTGAGTTTGCATCATTAATTTAACTAGCAACACATTGGCCTAACGAGTATTTCCTGAGATAGGTCTGAGGAATTTGAGGGTTCTGGGCACATCCACTCCCCCACCTGCACAAATCCTGGGCCAACCCCAGTCCCTCAATTCCCCCCTCAAAGGGAAGAGGCCTCGTAACTCCCTCACACTCTTTAACACACCAAGTAAAAGAGGGAGATAAAACAACCTAAAACACCTGAAACCCATAATCAATTACTAGGGAGAGCTATAAAGTTATTTTCCTGTGGCAAATAAATCATACATTCCAACAGGATACCAAACCTTCAGCAACATATAATTAGTGATTTTAAAAGGACATTTTGATCCTTCCCATTATCAGATCAGGGGAGAATTACAGGTGCCTCCAGCAAGTTATAGCTCTGACAAGACACAAAGCTGACCCCAAGCACAGCTATCACTGAATTAGCAGTGTTCCTGCCTGCGTACATAATCATAACTCCAGAATCAACGGGCATAAAGCAATCTCCAAATCATGTTTGATGGCAGGTAACTCTGGGAAAGGGTAAGATTTAAACTCGATGAAAGCAATGATTTCAAATTTTATTCTTAATGTAGTAAAGTACTACATAAATAGCAGAATTCTACCTATGATGAGCAGACAAATCATCCCATTCTTTGGATTTAGGGTTACTGTGAAGTGTCTCCAAAGGTATCCTGCAGGAAGGAAGGTGAGCTACCTGCAACAGACTCCTGGCTCCTTTCTGAGACTCAGAATACTACAGCAGATTCCCAAAACTAATTTCAGAAGTGGTATACAAACCCACCATCATTATTACTGTATTGCAGCACTTTTCAATGCATAAAGACACTCATTGTTTTCCCTTTAAGAGCATTAATGTGCATACTTTTTTTTTTTTTTTTTAAAGGCAACTTGTTCTCCAAGATCTTTACAAAATCTGTACATTGTTGCGATGGCTGAGGGCACTCAGATTAGGGGCAAGGTTTTACTTTCTCTCTCTAACAGAACACCACCCGATTGTGGCGATTCTGAGAGATGCACAAAACTAGGTAGAGCTGAGTCATCCACGTCACTGCCAGTAATTACTCACAAAGGAGTTATGCAACTCCTAACACTGACAAAATTCAGTGGCCTTTGACAGACCGGGCTCAGAACGTGCTCCAGAGGATGGGCTGAAAACACTGGCCAAAATCAAAGATGTATTTATTTAAACTGGCAAAGGCAGCAGCTTATGCACAACAGCAGCAGAGTTCAGCTCACGAAAATGCCTTTTGGAAGGCAGCAACTCACAATGCAGCCCCGGTTCCCAGCCGAATACTTTAGTTTTCAGTCACTTTTTTGTTTCAGCCTTGTCTTGCTTGTCACAATCAGGCAATTAAGTAACTGGTTCCTGAAGTATTTATTGCAAAAATAAGTGTTTGAGACAGAGATTGCATTTATGCAATTCAAAATATTCACGTCTTGCAAACAGCATGTGCTTACACCTATTACACAGCTCCTTGTAAATGCAACCCTCCCTGTTCAATGGGCAGAAAGTGCCCAAATTCCCATATTCTGCCCAATTCCAACTATTTCAGCATTTCATCCAGCTTGGTCAGTAAAATGCTAATGTTTACTTTCCTGTTTCTTTGTAGACTGTAATTATATTTTAATAATCTACAACAGTTGATTATGATCAACACCCTTATACCTATTTTCATTACCATGGAAATATTTATTAATCCAATATCCAGGGGGAAAGAAGTTCACTGAATATTTGAAGCTTAAACAGCGCAACACTCATCCTTCCTACCTAGACTTAAGGAATTCCCAGAGTCACAAACAGCTTCACAAGTGATGCTGTCATAGGAATATAAACACAGGAACAGCACAGTGCGCAGCCCCAAATCCTCAGCACTTCAAAGACCCTCCCCCCCCAAAAAGGGCAAAATAATTCAATCCTGACTTTCAATAATTTCTTCCAAAAGTTCATGTTGTTCTTGTGACTTGAATCATGAAAATTTGTTTCCTACCTTCAAGATCACATCCTTTCCTTGCCAGGTGTTTTTACTCCAAGTCAACACAAGTGCTACTGGAAACGCACTTATTGCTAATAACATAATCCTAAATTTAGTCAACAAGCAGAGTCCTCAGAGAAAACCATTCCTCGGATTTTCCCTCCTGTGCCACAGCTGATGGACAAGAGCACCAGAAGGCACAAGTTAATCTTCAAAATAAGAACCTATTTCACAGTAGCTCTGTTGACTGTAGTTCCAGCAAGGCCAAGGTCAGAGATCTCTCAGGCTGCCAATACAAGGCTGTAATGAGCTATACTTAATTCTATAAAAACTAAGTGAAAGTCCAAACGAAAATTCATTTTGACATAAAATACACCTTTGTTAAATCCCCACGCCACGTGGATGTAGAAATCCAACAAGTGAGAAGTGCAGCACATCCCTGAGATCACTTATAGGAAGGGTTATGACAACACAAGTATTTGCTCCTGTAATTTGGGAACTTCACACTCAACTTGAAGAAACCGGTTTGGCATAAATGGGCTTTAACTGCTGCTGGCCAAACCTAACACGAACACAACAAACACCAGGTCTCCTTTTAATCAGAGCACAACCAGAGGAGCTTTACACAGACCTTATGAAATAGTTCAGGTACAGACCTGAGGAAAATACAATTTAAAGAGCGACTGTTGCAAACAGTTGCCTTCAGATGTTACACACACACACAGAGCCCTTTCAGCTGGACATCCCCTGTCCTGTGCTCTGCTGGCACCCCTTGGTGGGGGACTTTGTCCAGCCAAAAAACACCCAGGGATGCACATCCCAATTCAGCTGCAACACTCCACACCTGGTTATTTTAGCACTCATATATCACGATTTCTTAATATTTCCTAAAGAACTCATCGACAGGACCAAGAAAGTTCTCAGACCTTCACTAAGTTTCATACCTCAGCTACAACATAACTACTTTTACAAACAATATGAACAAATAAGTCTTAATACTTTTGCTGACATTCAGATCCTGTAGCTTCACCAACATAATTAGGATTTCTCTAATATTAAGGTACAGAGACTGCCTCAAGTATTATTAACCATTAGAATATTTTTAAGTGTTAGAGTGTAGCAGCCATGGTATAAAAATGCATATCCAGTTAATTATAGTACTTGGCAGTGGTACTAAAAACCGCAAATATTAAAAGCACTAAGAAAATTGGGGGTTTTTTCTCTTTAAATTTTTAACATGGAAAAAAATTTCAACAAGACCCTTTAAAGGACATCCTTTCACTCTTGCACACTTTGTACTTTGAGATGATTTTGCCAGACCCTTTTCACCTAGAAGAGTCTGGTGCACAACAGAAAGCAAGTCTGACCAGTTTTAAGCAGCTTTATTTAGATAACATCTTTTGTGCGTCTAACAGACCTAGGTGTAATCTTTTATTTGTCATAGCTGACGATACCTGATATGCAACTCTCCACTTCTGATTTCAAAGTGCAAGAGTTTTAATACTCAAGCACCACGTTCTGCTGAGACACAGGAATCGTTGTAACAGAACCAGTTTTACCTCTTATTTTCTTTTAAATTGCATTTGCTCCTTGCTGATGAAGCACCTCGAGCACTAAGCAATACCTCGAAGCCGTTCCTCGTTCTTTAACACGTTTAAGCATCCAAACCTCAGCCAGGCACTCCTGGTTCCCTCTGCTCCTTGTGTTTATGATAATCAACGTAGAGTTAGTTATTCAACGTTTAAGCATCCAAACCTCAGCCAGGCACTCCTGGTTCTCTCTGCTCGTTGTGTGTCTGATAATTAATGCATAGTTATTCTACGAGAAGGCAAAGGGACCTCCGTAGTGACAACCTACCTGGATGCGTAGCCACATTAGCACGAGCAAATTTCCAGCAGAACTTAAAGTAACTTTTCACAGGAGCTACGGCCATAAAAGTGAGTTTACAACCCCCTGGATGCTACGTGGGGACAGACACCTGTGACACGAAGCAGCCGGGAGGCGACACAAAGCACCGGTCTCCCCCGGGCGCCGGTCCCGCTACCTCCACACGTGTCACGGCCCGCGCCCGGGGGGCACGGCCGGGCCCGGGGCGGCGGCGGGGCTGCGCGGCGGCGGCGGCGGCTGGGCCCGCGGGACGGCGGGGGCGGGCGGGGGCCGCCGCCTGCGGGCCGGGGCCGGGCCCGGGGCCGGGCAGGGCGGGCGCGGGTCGCGGCCGAGCGCAGGCCGGGGGGCCGGGGGCGGCGGGGGCGCGGCGGGCAGGCTGAGCGGGCAGCGAGGCGAGGCCGGCGCAGCCCCGCGCGGCCGCGGGAGGCCGGGTCGGGCGCAGGTGCCGGCGGGGCGCGGAGCCGGCCCGCCCCGTTCCCCCCCCTTCCGCCCCGCACTGACCTCGGCGCCGCTCACGTACAGCTCCATTTTGTGGCAGGGCTGCGGCTCGTCGTCCAGCGGCGCGCACGGCACCATGTCCCGGCTGTGGGGCCGCGGCGGCTCGGCCGCTCCCGGTGGCCGTGCGGCGGCGCGGGGCCGGGCGCGGAGCGGAGCGCGGGGTGCGGGCGCTGCCGGCCGGCGGGGGCGGCGCCGCGCTGCGCTGCCCCGCGCACGCCCCCAACATGGCGGCCCGCGGGGGCGGGGCCTGCGCGGCACCGCGGTGACGTCAGGGCGGGACGGAGAATCCCCTGCATGGGGGGGGGGGGAATGACGCGCGGTGACGTCACCGGGGCCGCGGGCGGGCGGGCGGCCGCGCTGAGGGGGATTGGGGATGGAGGGATTGGGGATGGAGGGATTGGGGATGGAGGGACAGGTGTGAGGGGGATTGGGGATGGAGGATGGAGGGATTGAGGGTGAGGGACAGCTCTGAGGGGGATTGAGGTGGAAGGATTGGGGGTGAGGGACAGAGGATGAGGGGGATTGGGGATGAGGGACGGGGCTGAGGGAATTGGAAGTGAGGAGACGCGACTGCGGGGACAGGTCTGAGGGGGATCAAGGCTGCGGGAACAAGGCGTGAGGGGACGGGGGGTCAGCGGATGGGGGATAAAAGGATTGGGGATGAGGGACAGGAATGAAGAGACGGGGATGAAGTGGGGGACAGGCTTGAGGGGACGCGGACTGTCAGTGATCGGCGCTCAGGGGCACCGGCTGCGGCCCCGGCACGGGGAGGCTCTTCCTCCCACGGAACCGACAGAGGGGAAGGGGAAAAACCCCAAAAGTTTCGTTTGGTTGTGTTTTTTCGAAATTGCGAGGTGTGGGGACAGGAAGCGCGGGCGGCGGGGAGGCGCAGCCCGGTCCCTGCGGGGCCCGCGGCGGTGGGAAGCGAGAAGGAGCCGGGGCGGGAGCGGAGCCGCCTCGCCGTGGTTACAACAAACCGGTCCCGACGCCTTTGTTTCCAGGCATGTGTTCAGAGAAACACAACAGCACTGCCGAACGGGGGCAGGAAAAAGAGCGTGGATGAAAAAATAATATTCCCCCTTCACCGTTCGATTTTAGGAGCTGGAAAACACTAGGTGATACTGTCAAAAGTATGTTTTTAAAGGATAGAAAACTGCCTCAATGACAGTTTTTATTTGAACATGCTGTGTGACTTATCAAGAAGCCCTGTCCTTTAGATAAAGCAAAGGAAGGCTCAAACCCTTCTTAATTGCCAAATAATTTTGATGAAATGAGCACGAACAAGGGAACAAGCTGGTGCATCCCATATCCCAAACACTTTCTATGCTGATTTTTTTTGACTCAGAAGTCAACCACTGCACAGACAAGTGTAGGATGCTGTGCTGCTCCAGTCCTTGATTAAATCCGAGCGAGCAGTCCCAAAAGCTGCCCATTCCCAAAAGCTGCCCATTCCCAGTTCCCCGGCGCTGAGGAGTTGCCTATTGTGAATGTGTCACTGCAGCAGCAGCCAGCTGGCACGTCAGCATTTCCATTGCAAGCCTATTTTTAAAGGTCTGGAACTCAACCATGGAAGACAAATGTTTTGGAGTGTGTACTGGGAATGTTTGTCCTTCAGAAAACAAAAATCAGGTGAGAAAATGGAGGATCAAAGTCACAGGTAGTTAATGTTGACAGAGAATTTATGCTTTAAATATAGAACTGTTCAGGCTGGGTCACTTTAGTTTTGTTATGGTAGGAGTGTGTGAACATGGAGCTTTTACAGCAATTAAGTGACAGGAGACGAAGGGACGAGCCCCAGCTCTGCAGGCTGCTGGGGCACACACAGCGACATCCCAGTGCCTCTGCTGGTGACCCCTAATGAGCCAAATGGCCAAAGCTTCTGTGAGATTAAATCTGTATGCACTTGAGCAGTGCTATCAGACAGATCTTAATTTAAATATAAAGGAAATCTAGTGAGAAGTGATTTTTGAAAGTTCTTGGAGTGGTCAACAAGAACTTGTGTCTAAAACTCCCGTGGCAGATGCTGTTTTCCTGCATCTGACTTCTCCCATTGCTCCAAATAATAACAGGCTGCAAACAAGTGTTCTGCATCCCCAGGGATTTGAGAAGTTCGGAGGAAAGCAATAATTAAAGGAGTTAGGACTGTTACTTGTGTCGAAGGCTAGAAAAGGGAAATTGTTATGTATGTAGATATAAGAAAAAGTAAATTCAGAATTTCTGTTACTCTAGGTCTCACAACCAAACAAGTAAAAAGTATTCAATAAAAAGGCAACAATATGTCACAGAAATGTAAAAATTAGCAAGCTTCCCCTCAAATGCTGTTTTTCAAAGAAATAAACCACCAAAAATACATTAGCAAATCACTGATTTAGGAGGACCAGGGCCTCATGTCTTGGGTTTCAAATGAATATTTAGATATTATATAGCTGGATATTAATTGCCCCTATTTCCAGAGCATCTAATCTGCCTGTAGGGGTATCAGATCTCATTTGGTGCCCAGCTTTCAGTTGGGGGTATCACATCCCTGCTGTGCAATTTGCAGCTGAATATTCCTGACATTTCAGCACCTTCATCTGTTCAGCAGGTTCTGCCCATTCCAACCCTCAGCAGGTCCTTGTATGAGCAGCATGAGAACCTCTGAGGGATTTTGATTAGATGAAGAGTTCCAAATAATTAGTTTCTTAATATAGATTCACTTCAAAATTAATTCTATAGCATGGTAAAGTTGCTGAGAGTAGTATTTTACTGAGCCTAATAGGAAAGGAGTAAAAATAATAAAAATAAAAATAAAAATAAAAATAGTAATAAATGGGATCTGCAGCCAAAATTCAGCTTGTTCAGTATGACTAACATGAAATCCAAGCACTCAATTGTCCCTTTTATGCACCTGCAGCCACCTGACAGCACCCACACTTACTTTACTTATTCAATTTCCCTGAAAATCGTCAATCACACACTTGAACATATGAACAACAGCTTATTTACGAATTTAAAAAATCCCTGCACATTTCCTGCATGTCATTCCCAGCAGGGCATTTCTCAGAGAGGCCAATTACAGACTGACATTCCCTCTCCAGTTTTCTGTTAATCTGCAGCTACCCTAAACGAGATTATTTCAGAAGAATCCTTCAAACTTTGAGTTCATTCACCCAGAAAGTTTTTCAAGAAAGGAAAAATAAGAATATTATCATCAGGCCAGTGTCTTTTGTTCCGCTCCTTCCCCCAGGCGGTGACACTGAACCCGAACCACGGCAAGGACAGCAGAGCTCCCCCTGGAAAGCCAGGGAATAGAGGAATATGTGGATAGTGCCTCATTTAGCAAGAGCTCAGGAAGGAAACTGTGCAAAAAGCAAAGCTTGAGGAAGCTGCCCCTGCCTGTTTCACTCTGCTTTTACAACGCTGGTAACACCGCTGAAGGGAACAGGTACAAATTTGCCTTTGGGGATCCAGTTCAAGGCAGGCTGAACTCTAGGATCGATTGTGAAGGTGGTTTGGGGGGATACAGTTAATTTCTCAGGGCGAGTTTATTCAAGTTCATCGTCATTTCGCCTTTAATCCGTTGTACAATACCATTTAAGCACATTTTCAGAGTCAGAGCAGCACAGCCCTGCTCTGTTGTGTGGATGAGTGCTCGTGGGTACAAAGCACATCCTGTTTGTGCCACTCGCTCTCCTACGTGGAGGAAAAACAACTGTCCTGATGCAACAAAAAAGTGTCCTTGTATCCTTGAGTCCCTGGCAGAATTGTTCCAGAGGAGGGACTGCTTCACACAGAGCGTGGGGAGCTCTCACATGGGCTCAGTGGGACAGCTGTGGCCATCAAAATGTGGAAATCCTCTACACACAGAGGAAATTGCTCAGGTCCTAAGGAGGTAAATGCAGCAAGATTTTCACAATTAAAGACACTGGTATCCCAATATCAAGCATCTGTATGCAGATGAAGTTATGGAACAACATCATGACAAAATCTTCAGTCAATGCTATATGGTCTGAATATAAAACGAAAATATGAGAGTCCACTCCCCACCCTGTATATTCTGATATTTAAAATCTGCATCTAGAGCCAAGCTCAGAGGGGTGTGTGTGTATTCACAGGGATGTGGTATCAAATACAGTTTGACTTTGGTAAGCAGTTTATTGTCTGCTTTGCCCCATTGCGTGGAGCCACTCACAGGAGGAAGCAGCCGGAATCATTCTTACTTACACTCTGTTGTGGTTATGTCAGTGCACAAAGTGCGAGGGAAGAGGCCTGTAGTGAATCCCTGCCTCAGCTTCATTATATTTCTCCATCTCATCTTTGTACTTTCGTAGCAAGGTTTTAAAAGCTCACTTAGGGATAAAAAAAGGAAGCCAATTGGAGATGATGCTCCCAGATCAACACCTTAAGAAAGATCTACTATTTCGTTCTCACCGTCAAAGCAAACATATTTTGGGGGATATTTTGGAACCACAGGACAGACTTAGCAGCAAATTTTGCCACATTTGTCCAAAATGAGCTCAAGAAATATCTCAGCCATATGGAAAATACAATGAATTTATCTCTGCTGATCACAGAGCTTTGACAGTAGAGGATGAAAACTGCAGATAGGCACAGTGAATGAAGTTCCTACTAGACTTTTTTATGCTTATATATACTTGCTTTCACTTAAAACTTTTACCTTTCCTTCATTTTGAAATGCATTTTGAAATTAAATGTCCTATAGTTTATATTTTTCCCCCAGACTGAGTGAATGCTACAAACCAGCCAACTGACACATCTCAGTTCTTCTCTACCCTCAAAGGAAAATCTAAATTAAAGATGCAGTATCCTGTCTCCACCCTGGCCAGGAAAGCAGATGCCAGACAGAACCTACAAACAGGGTAAGCAATAGCTAAAAATACAGCTCCAGATTTGTGTTCAGGCTCAAGCAATTCAGGTTTCATGAGCCAAGGGTGAGATCCTGCACAGAACACTCTTGTTGGATATTTCTTCCATCAGTTTCCCCAAGCTTTCTGGAATATCTACATTTACAGTGATCATAACACCTCACAAAGTCCACCCTTATCACCAAAGTACCTCACTCTGAGCCTGCTGCTTAGCTTCACCTGATGTTCCCTGGCTTTATATTGCAAGGGAGAGGGATTAATCCCCCTCTGCACATTGTTTGGGATTTTACACCGGGGTATATCCATCCCACCTCCACCATCCCACCAGGCACTGCTCCGTTCTCTCACTCAGAGCTGAAGGGTGGGGAAATTCCTGTTTCTCTGCACACATTTTCACTATATATATATATATATATATATATAATATTTGGAATAAACATAAAATAGTTGTCAATAATGTACACAAATTACGAAGAGAAGGAAAGTAATGAGCAGCCATCAGCTCCCCAAGTCCTGTGGGAAATGACAAGGGACTCAGAGTAAATCACAGGCCCACCACGAGGGCACAGCAGGGATGGAGTAAGGAGGGGGCTGGTTTTACATCCATGAGTGACACTGCAGGGATGGACACTCAGGCTTTGTGTGCACTTTTGGAGTCTGACCTTAGGAAAGCCCAGCAGAGACCACAGAAATCCTTCAGCCTCCACGTAATGACTCAGTGAAAACCCCAAGGCCCAGCTTTGTCCAACCTCTTCCTAAGGACTCATAAACCAGAATTTCTTTGGTAATTCATCTCTTTCCAAAAGCTACTGAAGGAAATATGACCAACTGTATTTCTCATAGAAACTCCCAAGGTTAGCTGAGCCAAGTGCAGTCAGAAAACGTAATTAAATCCTGAAATAAGTCACTGCAGCAGTGTGCACACACCAACAGATGGCAAATCTACCACAAGCAATTGATCCTTTTTTTAAAAAAACTGAATCTCACATACTTTTGTCTTTTCCCAGAACTTGCTTCATTATATTTCTTCAAACCTGATTTATCCTTGAAGCTAAAACCAAGCCTGAAAAATCCAACTGGAATTCAGAGCGAATTTTGCCTCAGAGCACAGAATAAACTACCATGATGTTCCAATATGCTAATGTATCAACAATGATGAATACTTAAGGGATTGATTGCATCCAAAATCATCGTGATCTCCATCTTCAGGGAAGTTTTTGTGACAGCAGAAGGTGTTACTTCTGCAATGAGAGAGAGCCAAAGATGTTGCCAGTTCCTAACTTTAGCTAGGAGCCCACATACCATGCCTCAAACCAGTATCCTAATCATCTCAGGTGAAAATTCTTCCCATTTTGGAAGATTATAATTAACTTCCTACTGAGCCATGCTTAGAAATATGCCTCAACCTGGAAGATTAAATAGGAACTTAGTATCTGTCAGAAATAATTCAGCAGTAGCTGTTTGTGTCTTGCAGTATAAAGATATCAGTTTAAAATTATATATTTAGAAGTTGTTTTCTCCTTATTGTGTAACAAAAGGACTTGACTGGATGAGTAATAGCTGCATTACTGGAGCAGAGAGGAGGTCGTGAATGCCACTTCAGGAATGTTAGTTTGGGTCTTCAGATAATTGCTGCAGCAGCAGTGAGTGCTGAAAGGGTCCCCGCTCCTGGAGGGACAGAGATCCACATCCTTCCAGCCTACTGCTGCTCTGGGACTCCTGGGGGTCACCACAACTTCACTGCTAATTCCTCTCCACTAAAATCAAGGTTATTTTCAAGCTGTCTTGACTTTGCTCCTGTTCCAATTGGGGCACAACTTGACTCATCAGTTCTTTATTTGGAACACACATCACATTTCTGCACTTCATCAGTTCTGCTCCCAGTGAGGTCACTCGTTTGTGGCCATTCTATACTTCCTGCAAGTGCCCAGCTCTCAGTTTCACCTTTTCCCACTGCCCTGAGCTTGGAGCCACCCTTCAGCCAAGGATGCTCTTTGTAGACCTGTGACTTTGGGTTCAGCAGGACACAAGCTGAGCACATTCTGGAATTCGTTTCAGAATCAGTATCTGAAGCCCAGCTTCTTTTCCCATTAACTCTGGTGACAATATTCATAATAATTTCAATGGGAGCACGATAATTCTGTAAGTAATTGCTATCAGGAATTTAATTTAAACCTCATTTGACTGACATTTCTTGTTTGCAAGATATCTATTTTAGGAACAATGTCTTGCTAGTATATCTCTCTTCATCTTAGTCATGACTGATAACAGAATAATCATCTCAACCACTTTCCTTTTTTTTTCCTGCATAATGGCTTTACTGCATTTTTACATTGCAAACACACAAGAATAGAAACAATTAGACAAATAACAGTATTCTATTGAGATGAGAAGGTAAGTGACTAGAACTTACTTGAAACTCTTTACTAGGCTGAGAAGCCTCTCGAGTCACACACGGGGTTGTTGAAAAGACTAAGGAACAGTGCAAGTTGCCTCTAACTCATGTTTCTCTCAGCTGGGCTTACATAGGTGTATTAAGTAAAGGATACATGCCAGAACTCCAACCCGCTCCTGATTTCTCTGCCAGAAGGACATTGAGGGGCTGGAGCGAGTCCAGGGAAGAGAACAGAGCTGGGGAAGGGTCTGGAGCCCCAGGAGTAGCTGAGGGAGCTGGGAAAGGGGCTCAGCCTGGAGCAAAGGAGGCTCAGGGGGGACCTTGTGGCTCTGCACAACTCCCTGACAGGAGGGGGCAGCCGGGGGGGTCGGGCTCTGCTCCCAGAGAACAGGGACAGGGGGAGAGGGAACGGCCTCAGGCTGTGCCAGGGGAGGTTCAGGTTGGACATCAGCAGGAATTTCTTCATGGAAAGGCCTTGGCAGGGGCTGCCCAGGGAGGTTTGGAGTCCCCATCCCTGGAGGTGTCCAAGGCATGCCTGGACGTGGCACTCAGAGCTCTGGGCTGGGTGACAAGGTGGGGATAGGTCCCAGGTTGGACTCGATGATCCCAGAGGTCTTTCTCAGCCTCAGGGATTCTGGAATCCTGTGCTGCTCTGCAGGAGTTCACTGCCCATCCTCCAACACTATCCAACAGCACAGCACTGCCAGCAAAGTCAACGCTGTCCCAGTCACATTGTGCTTTCCCAGGACAAATCTGAGGCAGCACTTACCAGGCAACGGATCTTCAATCAGTGTCTTTCCTACAGGGAAATGCCACAAAACACTTTGCAGTTCATTACCTCGTTCCTAATAACCAACGGCAGCCACGGGGCAGCTGAACGCTGAGTAAGGAAGGACAGGGCTCGCCACCACTCCCAGCTCTTTGTCACGTTTCCTCTTTTGCTGTAAATCTACAGGGACAAACAATTATGAAGAATCTTCAACAAGTTGACTTTGACACTGAAAGAGCTGCTTCTCCTTTCATCGAGGAGCTGTCACAAGCATCGATGGAGCTGTGGCAGAACAGCTGAAAGTGGTAAAAATTGACAGACGAGCAGACTTGCAATGATAAGGGAAAAATCCAGTCCATGCCGTGTGAGAGGCAGATTCTCACCGCCCTTAATGGGAGGGTTTTTTAGTAAATGTTGTGAATTGGCTTCAATGAGAAACACGAGCACTCAATGGAGGAAACATCTCACAGGATGAGGTCAGACTTGTAAAGAACGGCTCTTACCCACAGCCCAGCCCAGCAGCAGAGACACGGGCTGAGCAATGAATCACCTGTAAACAGCAAGAATAATTCTGGGGTACGTCAACCTCCCTAATGAAGCTACAAAACCTCAGCTCCAGCCTGGTTTCAGTTTACATTTCACCAGTTTGTGGTGTTTTGAAGCGAGTTTAAAATACGTAATTCTGAGCATCAATATTTATCTCATAAAAAGGAGAAGGAAAAACCTTCGATTTCTCTTCCTGCAACAAACACAGTGTGGTACCACCTCTGGAAGGCCAGGAAAAAGCACCAGGCAGGACTCTTTAAAAGAGGAGGATCTGCTTTTTTGGTACAAAAAATTATTAAGCCTCACTTTTAAAATCTGCTAACAGTCATCTTGAGGAAACAAGAAATAATGCTGGGTTTGTGTGGGAAGGAAGCAGATTTAAATCTCAAATGAATGACGTACCTTGTAATTACAGGAACCACTGAAAGAGATAGTCAGAATTAAAATACTTCCAATATTCACAGTGAAATA
Organism: Corvus moneduloides; assembly: GCF_009650955.1. Taxonomy (NCBI): domain Eukaryota; kingdom Metazoa; phylum Chordata; class Aves; order Passeriformes; family Corvidae; genus Corvus; species Corvus moneduloides. Next base: position 4,711,794 of record NC_045489.1, on the reverse strand, counting down.
TTAATTTGAAAATTTTCAAGGATGGATAAATGCACATAAACAGAGGCAGATGATCAAGGTCTGAAGTTCAAATTAACTCAAAGAAAGAAGCAGTCAGCCTTGTTAAATGATATGTAAAATTGTCCCTGAGCTCAGCAGCGAGGGCTTGAGGCAGCATGTGGCTGGGCGAGCAGCAACTTGGATTTACTGTGAAGCTGTGCCTCTGTGAGTGCCACAACTGACTTCCAACAATGCCTTTCGGAAGCACATGAACTCCAAGAATGCTTCAAAATTTAAATTAAAACACCTTTCCAAATTTTCAATCACCAAACAATGGGTGATTAAGCACAATCATTAAGCTTGCAGCAACAGCAGTAATGTGTTTCTTCCGTTATGACAAAGTCTTCATTGCTTAATGCATTTTAATAAGACAGTTATAAAGTATTTTATGTTGCACCTAGCTATTAATATTGGTTATTTAGAGCTCAAGGTGGAAGATGTTTTCACTCTGAGATGATTCCAACTGTATTGACAGCTACAAATAAAACTATGGACCCATTTGATATCAATTCATGGCATTTTTTTGGACCCAGTGGACCCAATGAACTCAATTAATGGCATTTTTTGAGTAAGGGAGATTATTACCTGAGCACAGAACCAGCAGGAGGCCCCCAGACCCCTGAGATACGATTTTAACGGGATGAACACATGGTATCAATTTTCTGTACTGGAGAACACTTTGCCATAAATATTTTCTCTACAAAGGATTTTTCCTCCATAAAATGCCAGACTGATTGCTCAGCATTTCTCTCTGACTCCCCTCGTGTCACTCTGATGGATCTGCTGAAGCCGCTGAGAGCTGTGGAAAGCTCAGGGGAGCCCAAAATTGTCATTCCCTGTTTGTCTGCTTGTTTGTTTAACTCCAACCCCGTGGTTCTGGCTTCCTCCAAATTTGCTTGGAGACTCTGGGAATGCTTTTTCAGAACTGTTGGCTTGTCACAGTGACACCTCTGTTTCATTCTGCTCCATACAGCTGGAAAACAGGGAGAGCTCCCCTGCGGACACCTTGGCTGCTGCTGCCATTCCTGGCACGGCCTTGGAGCGGATGAGGAATCCATGCGGGCTGGGGGCTCATTGGGAAAAGCACCTGCCAGAACAACTATGATGGCATTGCAACTCAACAGGACTGAAATATTCCAGAGGAGGCACCAGAGTGATCAGAGGGATGGAGAAGCTCTGCTGTGAGGAAAGGCTGGGAGAATTGGGGTTGTTCAGCCTGGAGAAGAGACTTCGTTGTGGCCCTCCAGTGCCTGAAGGGAGTCCACAGGGAAGATGGAGAGAGACTGTTTCCAAGGGTGTGGAGTGCCAGGACAAAGGGGAATGTCTTCAGACTAACAGAGATTAGGGTTAGATGGGATATTAGCAAAAAATTCTTCCCTGTGAGGGTGGGGAGGCCCTGGCACAAGTTGCCCAGAGAAGTTGTGGCTGCCCCATCCCTGGAAGCGTCCAAGGCCAGGGTGGATGGGGCTTGGAGCAACCTGGGACAGTAGAAGGTGTCCCTGCCCATGGCAGGAGGTGGAACAGGATGAGCCTAAAATTCCTTCCCCCTCAAACCCTTCTGTGTCCTATTGACGTCCCGCCAAGGGTCCAATTCCCTCGTCCCTCAAGATGTTTCTGAGCTGGAAATCATGGTCTGAAGTTTTACAGGTGTCCTCAACCCCACAGTGACCAGCAGGCTGATCAGCCCTAGACACATTAACAAGCCTCAATAGTTATATTGTAAATGACAGAGCAGTTCAAGGAGTCACCCAAGAAGTGTAAATTAAACTTATCAAAGGTCAGATCTCAGCTGGAGAAAGCTGGAATGACTCAGTTTATCCAGAGCATGAGTGGGATCTATTGAAGCTCTCATACCTTGAACTAAGAAATGCTTCCAGAAAAAACACTCATCATTGTAAAATCTTTGGGATATGAAAAAGAAATAAGTAACCCAACATTGTTAGTAGATAAGGGTAAAAACAGCTTTTACAACCTCCTAAGCAGGGGGTTTTCTAGTGGATTGTATTTTAACTTTTGCTTATTACTACACTGCTTTTAATACAAATCATTATTTTGTGTGCAGATTTTCCTTTTTTTTTTGCATGTATTCCAGTCCTAAAACATTCCAGTGAAAAGTCCACAATCTGAAGCTCATCGTGAGGCTTTAAGCAAACAAAAAAAGGTTGGGTTTTATTTTTTTTCCTTATTGAGCCAAAAATCACCCGTCATCCCAGCCCACAGCTACTCCCACGGGCAGCGCCGTCAGCGCTCTCACATCCCGCCCCGCGCCGCTTCCCGGGAGCTGTTCCTGCTGAGCCCGGGCCAAGCCGCGCCGGAGCAGCCGCGGGTGACACCGGGTGACACCCTCTCCTTCAGGTGACTGCTCTGAGCCTTCTGAAGGGTCAGCCAGGGCCAGCCCCTCAAACCCCACCGCGTTGCTGTGTTCTGCTCCCATTCCCTGCTGCTCTTCCTCTCTCTCTCCCCCATCACCTGGATGTCCATGGCTGGCACTCCCTGCATTCCCGACCCTTCTCCTTCTTTTACCAGTTTCCATTTCTCCATCGTGCACAGACACTTTGTGTCTCAGTATAACCTTTGTTACCTGCACTTCCAAGCTGGATTGGTCCTGTTCCATTCCTGCTGTGGCCTCCTGGGGCCATCCACGCCCAAGGCATGGATGAAAGGAAGATTTCACAGAACCCTTTAGGTTGGAAAAAACCTTTGAGGTCATCGAGTCCAGCCTCTGGCTGATGTGTGATCCTGGATCTTGGATCCCCACTTTAATCGTGGTGGTGGCAGAGCAGGGAGGCCACAAATCCAAGCCTTTGTTTTATCTCCATTCTTAGTGTGTTTTACACCTTGCTTTGAGCTAAACCAAGGAAAGCTCTGCATTGCCCAAGCTGGGCTCATGCCAGGCTTCAGCATCTGGGTGAGTGTTCCTCTTGCTCCAGAAGCCCAAAGCAGGAGTTTGGGAACTGTTCCTCTCCAGGTACTTCCTGTCGTTCCTGCTCAGAGCTGCACCTGCAGAGCCAGTCCAAGACGGGGTGACCTGTGTGTCCCTGTCCCCATCCACCTCCTGGGTTATCCCTGCCGCTGTGCCTGCTTCAGAGCTGTCCCCTCTTCTACGTACACAAGTTTTCTTTCCACGTATGGAAACCCTGAGCTCACAAGATGTGTGTGCAGCTCCAGGCCTCATAATAACCAATTTAACCAAAATTTCCACTTTTTTGTTTTGCTGGAAATCCAGAGGGAGATCACAGCAGTTTCCTCTCTCTTCTTCGGAAATTTCTTTTATCCAGGAAGCCAATGTTCACTGCTGGAAGGGAGTGATCCCTGTGTGAGCCATGGCAGTGGTGTGGAGGTGGGAAGGTGACTGTGAGGAATGACAGGAACAGCAAACAAAATGTACCTCACCTGGCTGGACCAGTCACTGCCCCAGGCTGGGAAATCAGGAATCACTGCTGTGAAGGAAAATCTGAAATCAGTCTCTAATAACTGCTCATGGCCTGGGTGTAAATTGGAGCTGCACTGAACCCCAGCGTGGTGGAGCCAACAGAACTTCTGATGCATTGACCCATGGTGAGACATTGATTTTGGGGGGACTCAGAGGGGCCCCCACTGCCCCAGCCCCCTCAGAATTCTGGCCACACACGCTTCCCTGCCCAGCCATCCACAGCCCGTTCCCAGAGCCCATCTGAGCGTGGCTATAAATACACACCCGGATCATCCATCGACATTTAAATATAATACACTGCCAGAGTGAGGGGTTTTAAATATCTGAAGGATGTGGTATCTTGGAAACCGATTGCCTCGAGTTGCCCAAATCAATTACAGAGTGAATCAACACATGGCTCTGGCGTGGGAGCAGCGAGCAGCCGGCGCTGCCACCCGTCCCTGTCCCCATCCCTGTCCCCGGGCTGGGAGCACGGCAGGGAACGGCTCCGGCAGAGCCAGCTGCTCCTGCTCCCCCAGGACAGGACACACGGGGGCACGGAGCAGCGACAGCACTGAATGGTTTAACATCTTAGCTTCTTCAGCTGAATTAAACGGGGGAAAGCAACTGAAAATAACCTGCAAAGGTGATAGGAGTCTTTATTTGGGAATGTTTGCACAAATTACGGGGGTTTTACTGCTAATTGCTGGACAAGGATTATTTTGTCAGTATTTTCTGCCTGTCATTCAGGCCATCAGCAACACTTGGAAAATTGTGAGTCCTGGTTCTTGCTGAGGACGCAGATCATGGCAGCAGCGAGCCAGCTCACAGCCCCCAATGGCAGCAAGAAATGGCATTTTCAGCCACACACTCAGGGTTTTGTATGAAAAAAACCCTGGACAAATTAATATTTTAAAGAATGGAAACTCAGAAAATCATGTATTTGTGAAGTTGATTGTAGAACACGCAAAAAAGTGTCCATCTTGTTCCCATGGCCCTGAGCTCAGTGTTTAGACAAAAGGCACATTCCAGCGGGATTTTTCCCCAAAAGGGCTAAACCAGGGAGCCTGTGCCAGCATTACTGGGCTGGGGTCAAACCCCGCTGCTTGGCTGCGCAGGTGTCTCGTGAGGAGCCCATGACCCGATCCCCACACAGGAGCTGAACATGTTCAGCTGTTTCATTCCTCCCTGATCAGTTTTGATTCCTTGGCCAGGCTCTGCAAAAAGACCGAAATTTTAAATAATGGTCCAAAAATGGGATGATGTAGCCAGGAGAGTGTGGGTTGCTGAGAGAAGAGAAGGCTGAGCTAAATATTTGGCAGAATTAAGCAAACCAGGAAAGACATGTGGGCATAAAGAAATAATTCAATATTCAATTTCTGGCAGAATTCATGAAATCTGTTTATAGTTCGGATCACAGTGAGCCATTTATTACTGGTATGGGAATGAAGGTCTGGGGGGTTTGGTTGCAATGGGTTTGCAACTGTTACAGAGGGAAATGATTAATAGAACATTAAACCCAGGTTAATTAACCCGTGGTCTTTGACCTGATGGGGTGTCTATTCCCAGGTGCCATTCCAAGGATTTACCCTTCCCACAATGGGCTCTCCTGGTGTGGTTGCTGCTCTCTTGCTCTGTCCATCCTTGAGGGGGTGGCACCTGCTGGGTGACTCCTTCAAATTCACTTCAAATTCCCCTGAATTTTGGCCAAGCCCAAAATCTTCGGAAGGAAAAAGTAAAGGGCCTTTAATAGAAAATTTCACATTCAACAGAAAAGAGGAGGAGGCTGCCAAGGGAAGATTGAGGCTGGTGGGAATTTTTCTTTCAAAAAAAGTCAAATGAGCTTTTTCCAGTGAAAAACTCTACACAGTCGAAGATTATTCCATATTTCCAGCAAGAAATAACCAAAAAGCAAGATCAAATAGTAGATAAAGTCTGAACATTTTCACATTTCCTGCCCTATCCTCTACTTTATTTCACCACTAAAATAACAACTGCAAAAAAATAACCAGAAAACACCTTTTGTTCCAGTTTCTTTCTCCTCCCACGACCCTTCCCCTCACTCCCTGCAGCAGGAACATGGAGCTGGAGTGGCGACCCCAGCTGTCCCTGCTGGTCATGCATCACCTCATCCCACGGAGCAGCTTTGGTGCCCCCAAACCTAAATCCATGTGGGGAAACTAAACTGGAATATGTTCCTGGTTTATGGCTGCACCTTCAGTCTGATCTCAGTCTCCTCTTTACAAATACTAAAATAAATCGGGCATTTAGATTTTTCATTGAGACAGAAATAGTTGCTCATTCTGGACTATGAAGTATGGGGACAGTTCAAGGCATTTTTCCCCAATTCCTGTTTTTTTTTGCCACCAGGTGGCAATGGAGCTGCAGCACCACCCTGCTCGGGGTGGGCTTTTCCCAAAACATGCGACCTCAGGGTCCCAGCAACATTTGTTAATAAATCTTTAGGGTCGGACAGATATAACTCCTCTCCATCCATGTTCTCTCTGGTTGTACCCTCCCTCTCTGCAGCCGTAATTCCAAAGCTGGGCGGGGGTTGAGCTCAGAGTTTGGGTGACTTCGGAGCGTTGAGAGTTTAACTAATCAGGATTGTGCAAATCTGCAGTGCAGGAGAGGAGCCGGGTGAGCGTGTGCCCACAGGATCCGCAGGACGCGGCCACACCGCCACCTGCCAGCCTCTGCCACCAAAGGCAGCCCGGAGCTGCGGGATCCGCCTGCACCTTCCCCCTGTGTCCCTGCCAGCCTCTGCCACCAAAGGCAGCCCGGAGCTGCGGGATCCGCCTGCACCTTCCCCCCGTGTCCCTGCCTGCACCTTCCATCCGCCTGCACCTTCCCCCCGTGTCCCTGCCTGCACCTTCCATCCGCCTGCACCTTCCCCCCGTGTCCCTGCCTGCACCTTCCATCCGCCTGCACCTTCCCCCCGTGTCCCTGCCAGCCTCTGCCACCAAAGGCAGCCCGGAGCTGCGGGATCCGCCTGCACCTTCCTTCCCCCCGTGTCCCCGCCCGACACCAGCCCGGGATGCCCCCACGCACCAAAGTCCTTTTCCGTGCGATCCTTTCCGGCTCTTTTTCACTATTCCTGGGTTTGAATTAAATTTCAATCCTGCCCCTCAGCCGTGGTACCGCACTGGGAGCTCCCCAGGACAGCCGGGGTGGTACTTTCAGCACCGGCATTGCTCCTAAAGCCAAGAAGCATCAGCTTTAACAACTTTTCCCAGTTTCCATCCACGTGGATTGGGGCTGAGGTCATAGGCCACGGGATTTAGCTCTGGAGGTTTTTAACTTGGGAAATGCCAAGGGATGGGATGAAAACAGCACCAAGAGCTCACATTTAGCTTAAAAATAGCTTTTAAAAAGCTCCACAACTCAACCCCCTTCATGCGAACTGAGCTGTGTCAGCGCTGGGTGTGCAGTGCCTTCAGTGGACACAAATCCCTTTGGGAAGGGACAACATTTCACTGCTCCTGGGACAGAGGGTTCCAAGTTCTGTACAAAATTCTAATTCTGAAAAGCCTCTCCATAAATAATAAAGTGATTTATATGGTGGGAACTCAAGAATTAGGTCTGAGCCCTGATGTGGATTTAGTTCTTGTTGCTCTGAATGGAACTGAACATTTCCAAGGCCATAATAAACACAGAAACAGAGAAGTTCATATAGGAAAAGGAGTTAGTTCACCTTTATTTCATTTATCCATAGTCCCAAACTTGACAGACGTAGAAAAATATCCTTAAGTCAGTAGACAAATTTACCAATGCTAAATAGCCCTTTTCTCTGACCATCTGGGCCACCCTAAATACATTTGTACAAGCATTACTTCAGGGGGGTTCAATAAAAGGTTCTTCTAAGCTATAAACAATAAACTACAGAGGAAAAACTCGAGCTACCAAAGCATGCAGATGAAGGGATCTTCCAAAACTTAAAAAAAAAAAAAAAAAAAAATTTAAAAAGCAAACCAACTTTGAGATGCATTTGGAGGAGAAAACAAATTAGGACAAATTGAGGAAAAAATAATTAATTAAGAGAAGCCAAAGCAAACTCTGTAAAGGATCTGTAGATAAGTTAAAATATCTATGGCACAACTTTTCACCAAAAAAAATTAAGGCGAAGACCAACGTTTTATATAAAAATAGCTGAGCAGGCTTCGAAAGCAGGAAATCAGCATTTCCAATGATGACTCTGTTAATACAAGATTATAAATACCCTTTATATACACAGAAAACCAACTCAATACAAACGTCTGGACCGGTTCTCCGGGCATCTGGCACTCAAAATGCCCAGACCAGGTGTCCTGGACCATAGTGGAGGTACTTCAGTTGAAGGTTTGTAGTAGTTTCTTTGCTACACGTACTGATACAAATCATAAAAATGCAATATAAATAGTGATTTTCACAGAGAAACTCAGGAATACACTCAGGTTACAAAGCTTAAGGAATTGGCCCATAAGGAAATGATAAAAGATTTAAAATCATCAATTATCCTGTTTTGTAGGCTAAGGAAAACATCCAAGTTATACAATAATATTTAAACTTTCAGAGTATTTTTTTTTAATGAAACTGATTCCTATAGTGAAAATAAAGCAGAAATTATCATGGCAGAATATTCATTATCTCTTCATAAATACAGCAGTTTATTTGTCAAGATCACTTAGAAGTATCATTATTATGGGCATTTTCAAGAATTTCCAAGCCTAAAAGTTACCAGTTGCAAGGACATAAACAATAAACCATATTTGTATGGATGGATCTGAGTAATTTTCAGAACTATGTAATTGATATAGAGCAAAACATGAAAAGAAGAGCAAATGAAATCTATTTTAGAAGAATTCCATTAACATTTCAAGTTAAAATACCTTTGTAGAGCTACTGTGATCAAGTTCAGTGTAACTGTGCACATTGTAAATCTGCATCTGTGTGTTCACACGCACTCAGTAATTCCAGAATTAACCCTGGAAATGATAAAATTCCTACTGGAAAAGACAATTTCCCCCCAGCACAATTCAGTGTATTTGCCACTGACTTTTTGAACTGTTATTTCACAAAATCTGCAGATAAAGCAGAAGCTCTTGTTTTCCACAGCACAAAACCCTTTTAGTTTATTGAAATTTTGACTAAAACCCAGAACCTTCATTTCTGCCTCTTTGGGCCTCATTCCCTCCATCCCCTTGTGCATCCTGCCACTCTTTCCCCTACATTCCAGGGAGAGAAATGTGATGGGGGAAATTCAAGGAACTCTTTTCAGATGAAACTTGAATACAAACATGGTCTAAATCTACATTTGACCTCATTTTATTACTGATCCATTTTCATTGAACACTTCAAAATCCTTTCTACAAGGTCTCTATAAAGTTATGCCAAAAAAAGGAAACAACTGACACAAAAATCTGCAGAGGTATTTATGAACTGTGATGTCTCAGAAAGTGTAAAATCCTTTTCCTTACAGTGCTGAGATCACTGACTGCTCTCTCAGATTAATTCATCTGATGCACTGAGCAATGCTACAACAATCGTTAGTACCAGAATTAAGGATAATACCTATTTCTCACAGTAACTGCACCAAAACCAGCACAGCCACCCCACCATCCTTCAGCTTTAACATAAATATTTTCTCTCATGAACATATGCTAAGATTTTCTCCCTAATATCCCATTATTTCCTCGTCCACAGATTGCAATGAGCACAAATACAGAAAAACAGCACTAAAATAACAAAGTGAATGGCTCACACTCAGCTAAAACCATGCACAAAACTGAAGGATGCATGTTGGGAATAATTTATTGCCTATAAAAGGTTAAAAAAAATCCTAAATTCACATTTTCTGTGTGGGTTTAAGGGGTGTCACATTTCAGAGGTAGCATTGTGTAAAATGTAAAACAGAGCTGGAAAAGAGTTATTGACTTAGTTCAGTAACATGGGAAACTGTTCCCAGAGCCAAAGCACTGACCTGAACTGTTTTCCTTCCAGGAACATCCTTAAACATCTCTTTCAGTGAAGAGGATTTGCTCCTTTGTGGAAAAAGAACCCCCACAAGCCCAAGGCTCTGCCCTGTTTATGTTGCCTTCTGACCAAAGCAGCTGCTGCTTTTCAGAGCAATAAATACTCACACTAAACACCTGTTCTGCCACGGGAAACACCCATTTTGTGGTGCTGCTTTGTCTATTTTTTTCCCCCAACCTTCTCAGATTTCACATTTGGTCAAATGTGACAAAATGTTCTTGATTAAAGAAATCCACCACCACAACCCAGCTCGTGTTCTCTGGCACCCAGGTGGAGTTTCCTCACTAACCACCCCTAACTTTGCCCAGGCACCTCCCAAGTGAGCTGGGAGGATTTGGGGCAGAAAAGGCAGGATCTGGCCAGGTTCCAGCCCTTCAGCCCCCAGGTCCCTGCTGGCCTGGGGCAGCTGGGCAGGGGGCTGGAGGGAGGACATCAAGCTTCTGAGTTGTTCCTGTGGCAGGAACTCTGTGCTATTCCCCTAAAGCATATTCCTGCCCCTCCTCACACCAGCAGCACCCTGAGACCCCAGGCCAGCAGTGGCTGTGTCTGGAATGCCAAGGGGAAGGCCAGTGCTGTGCAGGAGTTTGTGGTCAGCGTCAGGAATACAGCAGTGCAAGACATCCCAAAGGGGAGAGCAGATCCACGTTAAGCAGTGATTCCCATTCCCGAGCCAGGATGCCCATGATGCTGCTGGTTTGTTCCACCACTTCACCTGCATGAGCCCAGCAGCAGACACAGCTTCTCCCAAGGGAGAAGACAGAACCTTTCCTCACTCACAGAGCTGCAAAGCCCCAAACTCCTCATCTCACACTTTTTATTGCCTTAGTGAAAAGAAATACTTGGAGAGATTAAAGTGCAGAGCTGCCTCCAGGGCTGGGCACTCCAGAAACCTCGTCCGGTTCATCTGCTCAGGTACCTTTAAACCTGCCCCGAACTCATCCACTGGAGCATTTATTGTTTTATTGGAGTATTTCCTGTTACTGTCAGACCTATGGATGTGACTGAAGCATCACCTGCAGGGAGAGGAAGGGAGGCAGAGCTCCAGGAAACAGGGTTTTAACCATGAGCAAACTTTCCAGCATCTAAACCAGCTCCCCAGGGAGAGCCCATCCTGTCTCTGGTTGAAGTGTCTGTTCTGAGCTACTTTCCCACCTGGGTTTCTTCTCTGATGTTCCCACGGATGCTTTAGGAATGACCAAGGCCAGGGAAGTCATCATGCATGGACAAAGTCAATGAGAGACTGTGCGGGATGGTCAAACATTGATACGTGGCCACAGAAAGGTGATAAAACCATCAACAGGTGGCCCTTCTGCTGCAGAGATGATGCACATTAGAGTCACTCACTGAAACAGAAAGGGGGCTGATTTCTGTCACCCTGGAAAGCACATCTCCTATAGAAGGTTATGAAATGATGAACTGCACTTAACAGGTGTTTGTTACCTTCCTACAGACAGGGGAAATACCCAGAGCCCAAATCCACACCAGAGCCACCCCCACTGCTCTCCACTACTTAAATACCACCAACAGTAACAGTCATTAGATTTTTGCTGGAAATACACACTGATACTGAAAGCAAGCCCAGCCAAGGAGCTGTGGAGTATCTCCCTCCCCAGATTTCATTATTCAGGGATAGAATTTACACTTGTTTTTCCTGACTATTCTGTAGTGTTGTCGTGTCCCAGGCTGTGGCAGCGCTGCTGCCTCGCTGTGTTTTGTCTCCCCACAAGAGAAAGGACCACAGAAATCCCCCAGGGATGGGGTGGGCGTTGGCTGCAGCTCATCTCAGCTGCACATCCAAGAGGATTCCAGCTTCCTGGAGAACAGGGACTGACAAAATTGCTTGTATCTAGCAAACAGTTCATTCAAAATTCATCCCTTCGATTTGTTTGGATATGAAATAGCAGCAAGACAGCAAAATATGAATCATCAATGAAGTTTTTCTTGCAGGAAGGTGGATGATTTAATTGACCATGAAATTGAGAACTTCTGTTAAGAGTATCCCGCCCTCTGTCATGGGAATTTAAGTGGAAGAAGCAGGAAAACAGGGGCCAAATAGTGGCAAATCCCAGCATTATTTTTTTAATTTCGCAGAAAACAAGAGGTTTCATTGTCAGTGGCACAAATTTCCTGTCTAGAGAGAACAGCAATAGAAACCATTGTTGGCCTGGCATAGAAAACCCTTTATAAATGAGTTTTTCAGAGCGAGCAGAATTCCAGCTCAGCTCTATGCTCCCTGTGAAGGACAGCACTGTGAGCTCTGCTCACAAACCTCTGAGTTTTAATGCCTCAACTCACACACAGGCCCAGCAGCCTGGAATTCTGGGGTTTCTCTGTGGAAGGGTAGCTCTGTTGGGAACTTACAGAATTGTACAGGGGCAGAACTGTGAGGCTTTTGGTTTTTCAGAACACCTTTTAAAACTGTTCCTGCTCTTTCTGCAGCTGGTGTTTAACAGTATTGCTAAAAGCTCCTCATGCCCAAGGACAGGAGAGACTAAAAACCTGGAAGAACAGAGCCCACTACTGATACTAAACAAAAAGAGCTGTACAAGTGATTCGGGAGGAACTGATCAGACTGAGAAAACCCTAAAACCTGAGTTAATCCCAGTATTAAAGAAAAAAAAGGTGTTATTTCCCCAACACTCTGGATTTGCTGAGAGACACCTTGGACCTCCCACTGAAATTAAGGGGATTACTCACTGCATGAACAAGGATTCCCCAGAGTCAATTATTATTTGGCATAAAATGGAAAGATCAGGTTTTTTACAGCCTCAAGTATCTGTGTGAAAAATGCTTACTGAGGGATATCCAGGTTGGAATTGGAGCATCAATGCCATGGGCAGGCACTTGCAGCATCCCACAGAAACATCCTGGAGGAAAAGAGCTCCAAGTTTGAGACCAGCCTTGGACTGGTCACCTCCCTGTCAACTCAACCCTGACACTGCTGCCGTGGCCAGACATTCTCTGGACACAAACACACCCCACTGAATCCATCTGAACATCTCTGCACATCCATTCCACCACAGGAGTGAAGGGATTCAGTGCCAACAGCTCTGGGAAAGAACGAATTCAGTTCAGCTCCTGCCTGCAATTGAGATCACCGTTCAGAAATGGCACTTGCCAAAAAATCCACTAGGCAGGGCTTCAAACCAGATCTGCAAAACTCACTTCCCAACACTGGAAAACCTTTCAGGATGCAATGACAGCTGTGGAATTCTGACTGGCTTGGTAAAATGGAGCAAAGTTTGTGGAAAAATATATAACCAAGACTTAATATGCAGAACTTTAGCATTCAGGCTTTGACAAATAAACACTGTGACTACAATCATTAAACCCTAAAGAGTGTAAACATCCAATCCCATTGCTACTGTATTAGGCAGTTGTATCCTGCAGCTATCAGGGTTCTCATTTCCACCTCATTTCTTCCAACACTTATCACTGCTTCTTCACATTAATAATTTATTTACGATAATTCAATTTTTTCAGTTAGCCTTTCAAGGTTTTTTCAGCTATTTTGGTCAGACAAATGGAAGATTTAACAATCTCAAGTCAGAAAACGAAAAACACTTCAGTTTAATTTCAGGTTTTCAAGCACAACTCAGAGAAAGCCTGTTATTCTATCTGGATCCCCAATTTTTAGTCCACCTACCTGAGTAAAAATGGGGAAAAATATAATAAACAGGCCTGGGGAGCACGTGACGCTGAAGTATTCGCTGTGTGTCACATGACATTTGTTTTCCACTCTTGCATCCCTGCTCAAAAAGACTTTGCTACAGAGCCAAAGTTATTCTGGAGAGTCAGAAGTTAATCCTACCCAAGGCCAAGCTGCTCCCAGTGAACCCTTCCCTCAGCCAGTTCTTTGATTTTCCAAACCCAACATTCCCAATTCCTGGGCAGTGCAAGGACGTGAGGAGCCACAGCCGCCCTTCGGCACCAGCTCCTCCTCCTCGGGCTGGCTCCCCTGGGCTGAGGACACTGCAGAGCAAAAGCCTCTCTCCTGAACCCTGCACCTCACGTGGGGTTTCTGTTCTGTCACTTCCAAAAAAAGAGAAATCACAAACTGTCTGAGGCATTTTTCTCCGACAGGGACGAGAGGCTGAATGAGGTATCATCGGGCTCTGGGGAGGTGTGGTTGAAATCCATTTCTTCAAGTTCAGGAGGTAAGTCTGAAAGCAGGGCCTACAAGGGAAAATACATATATAATATATAGTACATACACTGTTAGGTGTGGGTTTTATATCAGCAGTCAAATGTGCTTTAAACAAAGAGTGAAAAAACTAACTGAGTTTTTCAACCATAATCTGAGCCTCTGGAATAAACCCAAGGGAGGGACACAACACAAAAGGACAAACACCTTCTTATACTAAACCTGCTCCAGGATTTACCTGCTGCTGTTCTTTATCATCTGATTTAATTGCAAGTATCAAACTCCGGGTAAACGTCTGCAGTTCAAAATATTTCTGTTTGTGGTTCTCCAGCTGACTCTCAATGAACCTGACTTCTTCATTCTGTGGGGAAATCAGAGAGTTCTGGGAATAATAGCAGAACCATGAAATCCTTTAGGCTGGAAAAGCCCTCTAAGATTGAGTCCAACCATTCCCCAGCACTGCCAAGGCCACCACTGACCATGCCCCCAAGTGCCACATCCACAGGTCTGTTGAATCCCTCCAGGGATGGGGACTCAACAAAGCACTGGAATAACCACAGCTAAACACACCTGGCTTAAAACTCAATGGTTTTAGTGACAATGACAACCAAAGCCCAGATCTCTTCCTAGAAGTGATCAAGGCACTGTGAGAACAGACAGCAAATAAATTCCATTATTGCAGCAGAAGGCTTGACACAGAAACCAGGGAAAACGACTTGAAACTTCCTCAAAGCTATCACAAATTAACAGATAACATCCTCCAGTGCAGCTGGGTTTGACATGGATCAAGTGTCAGCTCACCCAGCTCCTCAGGATCCTTCAGGTTACAGGAGAAACAGGAATATCACAGAGTGACAGAATGGCTTGGAAGGAACCTTAAAGATCATTTAGTTCCAACCTCCACAGAGTTGGTTATGGGGCTGGAACTGGATGTAATCTATTACAAAATGAGGAAATATCAATAATTTGTATGCTTTGGCTAAAAAGGCATTTTCCCAATCTATACTTGCAAATCTCCTAATTAAAAATTCCAATTTGATAAGCACTTCTGTTTATTCCAAGTATCTCTTCTCCTTCAATCTTATTGGTATGGAGGATCCAAGTGCTAAACCTGTTGATCAGTGCAGAGCTAAAATTAATTTTATCTGGTTGTTCACCTTTGCGAAGATCACGAAAATCAACCTTTTTATTTAGGTTACAAGATCAAAGGCATTGCTCATTTTTGCAGAAGGGCTCTGCTTAATAGCACCAACTCATGAGAGAATAATGAAAAAATATGATATTCACGCTCACACTTTCTAGACTGGCTGGAATTCAGCTTTAGTTGACATGAAAAGCTGAGACTACGTGATGCTCTAAAGGTTTGCAACAAACCCTTAAAAATGGTTGTATTTTGGTTGGGTTTTTCCCAGAAAATTCAAATTTTTTCAGTGAAAGCACTGCTCACCACACTGTCCCAGGTGGTAACAGCTCTGGGAATGAGAGAGGAATATTTGGGCTGCGATCTTGAGGCTTTCATAAAAAATCAGCTGAGTTCTTCCCGATGGAAACTTAGCAGTTGCCTGTTTAGCTCTGGATTTTGCCCAGCCCAGGAAGAATTCAGATTTAGGCAGAAAACTCAAGGACTAATCCATGCTGTCAAACAACAACCCTGGCTCTGCAGGGCACTGTCACAACAAGCCTTTCACTGCACTGACAGGTGACATTAAGAAAAGGTCATTCCCTCTCCTGATTCATTCTCCACTGCCCTTCCCAAGAAAATGCTGCTGAAAGGAGGAATTTTTGTTCTGAAGAGATGATCTGTTTATTATTTTGGTAACTGATTATTGTCAGGGCAACAGACCTGGTTTCTAAGGGAAAAAATCAGCAATGGAGGTAAAAACTCAAGGAAACATGGAACTATGGCAGCTCCTCGGAGAGCAGCGCACACACAACCCTCAGCCTTTGGCAGCAGACAGGAGCTGTCAGGATCCAACTGCTTTTCCTCCCTCCCACAACCACCACTTCCAGGCACGTCCTGGGGAATGACTTCTCCTCAGATCCCCCCATTCCATCAGAGGATTCCAGCTGTTCAGTCCCTTCCAGAGCTGGCAGCACCACACTGCAGGGAAAGCGCCACAGCATTCCAAGGAACAGTTCTGGTGGAGCGGCTCTATAAATCCCTTCATTGGGACACATGGGGGGGTTGCAGGTCTGCAGAAATGGGGTTTTCCTGCCTCCATTTGGGTTGAAACATGAATAAAGTGGCTGAAGGTGGAATGAGGGCATGATGTGCACATCAGGAAAACAGGGGAGGAGCTCAGGATCCCACCAAGCCTTTGCTGAACTCCTGACAGATCCACCCCCTGAACTCCCTGGGATTATCCTGCTGTCCCTGACACAGCCCAATCACTCACCTTGTAATCCAAAAGAGAACTCATTTGATCCACTTCAGAATTGCTGATCAGATCACTCTCTTCATCATCTAAAATTTCTATTTTCTGAAACAGAAGCAAACCGTTCATTCCGAGGACTCCAACACAGAGAGGAGACAAACGAATGAGGATCCGCACCCCAAAGGGGCAGGAAGGATGAGGGATGAAGGTGAGAGAACTCAGTGCTGGCTCCTGAGGAGTTCTGAGCCGAGCAGCCCCCATTAGATGGCAATCATGCACCTCAGCCAGGAGATCCAGCGGGAGCTGCTGCCATGGAGACTGGGGCTGTTTACAGAGGAGGAGCTCCCTGGCCCCAGGTTTTCGGCTTTAAGTGGCCCATTTACCCCCTCACAGCCCCTGCTCTGCTCTGCTGCTGCAAAGGAGGGTCTGGAAGTTTATCCCCCTGGACAAAGCAGCCATCACAGCAAGTGCTGACCTACTCCTTGCCTACAGAAATCGAGGAGTTCTCCTCTGGCCTTCCCTGGCCACAGTGCAAGGGGAATGCCCGAAGCTGTAGGGGATGCTGACCCAAAGGACACCTCCAAATATATAAATATGGACATTTTCACCTAATTCACAAAAATTTGGGGAGCTTTTTATACTGGGTTTTAAAGATCCCTGAAGCACAGTGTTAAGGGCAAGCTTAACACTGATTAAAACTCAGAAATATGTCCCAAGTTTTTTTACTGTTTTTAACTGTTTTGACAGTTGTGAACATTTCTGAGCCTGTCTGTAAGAAGTTAAAGCAATTTTACTGTTTTTTAGGATAGTGCTAACCCAGTGCAGGGAAGGGCCCTACTGGCCCAATCCATGCTCATGGGTCATTCCTGAGGTGTTAATTCAGAGGTTTTTCCTGCAGCACGTGGCCCCCCTCCCTGCACACCAGGAATTTCCCTGAAATTACTGAGGAGAAATCCTTCCAGGGGCATTCTCAGCTCTCCCTGGCAGGACCCACCAAGCTCCCAAGCCTGTGCTGAAGGCAGGGAGGATAAAGCCCATTTTGTGTGCTCCAGTGTCTGCAGCCCAGCTGAAGTGACAAGAGCTCAAAGGTTTGATGTCCCCAGGTTCTCCTGCTCCATGAGACCTTCAGTAACACTGGGACTCAAATATTTTCGGTTTTAGACTCAGCTTGAGGAAAGAATCTCTAAATAACTACCAAACATTCACCCTCTCTTTCTTAGACACACTTTTTAAGATAGGAAGGGAAAGAACAGATTAGAATTTCAAATAGGAAAACTGTATCTCTTATGCAAATCCAATGTATTTTAGTCCAATTTGAAGTGCATTTTAAAAAAGTTTTGTTACAGTGTTTTCAGAAGAAAATATGAAGAAACTCTTCCTTGGTTTTGTTCCCATTATCACATCAAATGACACAATCTGGGGTTCAGGCACATTGGGGAGCTGAGTCTCTTGGACACCATCTCTGCAAACCCTTTCTACTGAAGGTGTTGGGGTTTTTTCCTGCTGTGTTTTAGTATTTTTAGTACAGTTTTAATGCTCAAATAGGAAGGGCTTTCAGCACACACAACTGGAGCTGTCACCTAGTGAAAAACACAGGTGCTGGCCAACAACTTCAACATTAATTAAGGAGTTATTAATGAACTGGTGGAAAAGGAAAGGTGTACATACCACATTATCAGTGGAAACTGGATTCTGGTCATCATCTTTGTGGCCAATTTCTTCATTTTGAAGTGCTTCATTTGTCTCTTCTGCAGAAATAAATTGGTTTTGTCAGATTTCATTCCAATTTTATGCTGAAGGACCATTAATGGTGTTTACCACTAAATGTCACAGCTGCTAAATCCAAGAGCAAACTCATGGTATCAATGTCTACTCAGAAAACAGAACATCTGCCTTATTAAACAGACATCTTGTCACAAGTGTTTCAGGCCAACATCAAACCAACTGCAACCTGGAACAACAACAAAACTACCAGTTATTTATTCTCTGTACCAAAACCTTCCCATTTTTAGGCTCAGGCTGGAATATTCAAAGGTGATGAAGAGTTTCACAGTAGAGGTGTGCAGAAGTTGGGGTTTTTTTAAATTAAAATAAATTCCTACATGAAAAATCCTGCATTCCCTGAAATTCTGGGATACATATCTAAATTCCACCTCCTCCTTGCAGACACTGATGGGTTTTGAAACAGAAACTGATCAGATCATAGAAAATGTTTATCCCTAGTGAACCCAAGGTGCTTTTTTATGTATAAACACTTGAAACCAGCAGATTTTACCCTGATATTTCAACCACAAAGCATGAGAGATTCCATTGACCTGAAAGGCCAAGGAGAACACATAACCCAAAGAAAGACAAGGCTATTTACCCCAAAATTGAAGTTTGATTCTCATATTTACTTGACTTCTGCATATTAAAATAGAAATCTATTATACATATTAAATATAAGGAGGAAAAGAGGGAAGGGGCAGCAAGGTTCAGGTGGGACACTGGGAGGGGCAGGTGATGATTCCAGAGTCTGTCACCTCCACACTAACAGGGATAACAGGATTTTCCTGGGATTACCAATGCTGCCAAAGACAGGGTAATGTTTAGGCCAGACCACACAAAGACAGTTAATGGTATTAAACAACTTTCCTATAAGTTAAGTAGCTCTAAACTGAGCAAATTTGATTTGAAATTGTTTCAAATAAACTTAATCTGCCACTGGCCACAGCTCCAGAGGACAATTTGTGCTGGGAGCACTTGGGATCAAATGGGAGCACTGGGGAGCAGGGAACAAGGAAGGGTGAAGGTCACTGGGTGAGGATGCTCCTCAGGGACTCGGGGACATTCCAAGGCACCAGGCACTCTGCAGCCTTGATTTAACACCCCTTGGATTCAACAGCTGAATGAAGCAGCTCCCTACAGCATTCCCAACTCCTTAAATATTCACCCTCAGCTCATGGAACCCAGCACAGCCCCACTGGCCTCCACTTACACAGCGTGGAGTTAATTAACACACAATTAAAAAAGGCGAGGCAGTAGGAGAGCTTTAATGCTCCATTTCACATCCCAGCACAGGTTAGTTTTTTATATTCACACACTACATTTTAAAAGCAGGAGCCATCAACACTGTCACTCTAATTAGGTGACCAGAAGTTGCTTTTGTCTGTCTTTCAGAGTGGCTTTTTGCTGTTGTTGTTTCAGTTTTTTAATAAATTAATAAAATTAATAAAAATAAATTAATAAAAAATAAAAAGTTGCAGTTCTCAAACATTAGAACAATTCCCTATCTGTGCCTGAACATAACCCGGGAGTATTGGGAGAAATATTTTCCAGGAAGTTCAAAACCAGCTGAGCCGCAGCAGTGAAACCTCCTCCTTTGAACTGGAGAAATGAATAGAAATAATTGTTGTGGGAGAATAAAGGAATGGAAGTGGGATTCCTGGATGCTGTGGAAATCCTGTCGCTTCCTTGCACTTCCTTAGGCTTTGACACTAATAATGCACCCAAGTGTTCAGCCTCACCTTGCTTGATGAAAGCCTTGCTCAATGAACATTGAGTTATTCCTCACTTGAACTACAGACACTTCAGACTCTTCCCTGTCACCATTTTCTTTCAAGCAGATCTGACTTAAATCAGCTCCTTCCACACCTCAGGCAAATCAAGGACTCTGAGATCCCTCATCTCACTTGGCTTTCAATCACTTGACCCTTTTCTTTATCATCTTATTCCCTCTACAGTCGAATATGACAAAGCTCTCCCAGACTCATTCCCAGCCGCTCTCCGTTCCCCTGGCTCTTCCCTTTAAATTGTTCTGATGAAATGACAGGATCAAGCCTGGCACACCGAGCTGCAGCAGCAGCAGGCCCGAGGTCAGACTTTCTTCTAGCTTGGAGAGCAAAGGCTTCATTGATCTCCTCTAAGCAGAAGCACTGGGAGCAATTAGTGAGTGGGGGATGTGCCGGGCTCACGGACAGGAGGGGCAGGGAGACATCGATCCCATGTGCTCCTGGGAGGGAAAAGGGAATTAAGTTGAAGGCACTTCTCACTCCAGATCCTGCAGATTACTGAGGACACCCCCCGTGTATGCAGTTCCAAGGCACCTGAGCTGTCCCCTGCTCCTGGCTTTGATCTGCTGGGCTGTGTTTGCCTGTCAGAGAGAGCAGCAGGAGGCCTGGGCAGCTCCGTGTTCCAGCCTGAGCTGAGGGGTTCCCTGCCAGGAGAACTGGGAATGCACAGCCCTGCTCCAGCACAGCAGCAGCTCCACCCCCACCAGTGCCTGGGGTGATCAGGATCACAGGGATGGAACCATGGAATCACAGCACGGGTTGGGGTGGCAGGGACCTTGAAGCTCATCCCATTCCACCCCTGCCAAGGCAGGGACACCTTCCACAGACCAGCTTGCTCCAAGCGCCGTCCAACCTGGCCTTGGACACTTCCAGGGATGGGTTGTCAAATGGAATGGCCATTCCAGCTGGCTGGGAAGAACTGAGCAGTTGGCAGAGAGCACTTCTTAAACCTGGCTTCTTTGGGAAGTGAGGCTTCTCCACCTGGACTGTCTGCCCAGCTCTCACTTGCACCAGAAAAATGTGAACTTGTGATTTCATTTCAGATCAATCTGGCAGAAATGGGGCTCATAGATCAAAGGTTTCTCCAATCTTTGTGTAACGAACCCAACAAAACTCAGAGACACAGAGGTAGAAGAAAGAGACCAAACAGTACCTTCAGCCCAGGCGGGATGGAGCACTTGTGACTCTGTCAGACGTTTTTGAATGTGTACAACAGAATCCAAAGCATGCACACTGCACAAAATTGAAAATATAGGCACAGTAGTAACTGCATTCCAAATACCTTGTGAGCTTCCTTCAGATAAGCAGATTGATACTTCATCATTCCTATCATTATCATCCCCCACTTCAGTAGCAGATTCCTCTCCTGGATTAAGTGCTGATTTAGAAACAAATTCAGATTGATCAGAGAAATCAGCAGGACCTCCTCTAGGGGGTGGGACCTCAATCCCCATTAAACGATATTTCCGTCTTCGATTCCCAATCCAAGTCTTGTAAGAGAAATAAACATGAATGATATCAGAAACTATAACAAAAGCAACAGGCCCCCAACCAAGTGACATCAGCACATCTGGACCAGGGTGCAGCCAGCAGTCCAGGGAGCTGATTATTCCCCAATATTTGACCCTCCTGAGGCTGCTTCCTGAAAGCCTGTGTCCAGGTTCAGCTTTCCAAGGGAAACAGGAAGGTGCACAGCAAAAGAAAAAGAAGCAATAGGCACAAGTGGCAGCAAGGGAAGCTCTGACTGGAATTGAAAATAAAAAAGAAAAAATAATGCTTTACAGTGAGGCAGAGGGACAGTTTGTCCATAGGAGCCTTGGCACCTCCTGCCTTGGAGGTACTCAACATTTTACTGGGCAACATCCTGAGAAACCTGACTTGATTCCAAAGTCAATCCTGCTCCAGATAAAGAGCAGGACTAGGTGACTTTGTAAGGTCTCTCCCCACCTAAATTATTCAACAAATTTAACATAGGATCTTTGATTCAGGTTCTCCTACTCTGCAACTTCCATAAGGGGACTGAAGCATCCGATGACCCAAACATCTCCCCTGTTCTAGGATTTCCTGCAGCACAGAGGGAACTCGCCAAGGTGACAGATCCACATCACTCCCCTTGGAGGACAGAAAGGAACTTGGCAGAATAAAGCTCAGAGCAGCTCATCCTTCAGTCCTCTTTGGCTGGAACAGAAGGCTTTAAGAAAAGTTGTTTGCAGTGAGTGTAGAGGAACACACTGGGAACAGTCTGGGAGATGAAACAGGCCCAGGGAACCTGGAAACCCAGCCATGGCGGGATGGAGATGGATGCTTTAAGTTCCTCTTACATCAATAAAACTGAGTTTCAAAGGAGAAAAAAAAAAAGAAGAAAAGACCCACATTCCAAATTGGCCAAGCGGATCTGCACACCTGGTCATTCATTTGCTGTCTCTGATGAAGAAACATCTACACCAAAAATTATTGAAGACTCAAAGTTTAACATGATGTAATAAGGATTGTCTGCAACTCTTCACCTCCTAAGGCTCTCCCTTCCCTTGTGTCACTCAGGCTTTTGACTTCTCATCTCATCTCAACTCTGCTCAACAGCCCCTGCACCCCAGACCCTTCATTCCATCAAATCAGCTCTCCACTGGCAGCCAAAAATCCTTCCCAGAGCCAGGAATCCAATTCTTTAACCACCTGCTACTCCCACTCTTCTTGGGCTGGCTCTTGTCCCCCATCTACACCCCCAGAAATAGGAGCAGCAGTTCCTGGGTTTGAAAAGATGATCAGGCCATGCCAAAATGCACATCCTTTCCATGAGGCCTCTGTTCCAAATGAGCTTCCCAAGACATTAAAATATTTTATGATTTTCTTCTCTAAAGACACACTAAACATCACTCTAGCCTTATTTCAGAAATACTTGCCGTGCTCCTCTTCCTAAGGTTCTGATATATAACAGGAAAATGTTGAGTAAAAAACTTTTTGCTTATAATTGATTACTAAAGAGAAAAAGTAAAGAAATATTAACAGCAGTCCCAACTACTAAACACAGTTTCATGCTGTGCCAGCCTTGGAAATAAAACCCTTTTAAAGCTGCATCTCTAACAAGCTAAAAGATAACATGCTGAACACTATTTTTAGTAAATCATCTTTGTTGGCTGGTATTTGCTTTCCCAGCTTGCTGATTTTCCTCTTTGAAGAATGCACAACAGGTATGCAGAGAACTACCTAGATAATTTTTTTGTAATATGTACAGTTTGGGGAAAAAAAATTAAAGAAAAACCCACACACAAGCAGCCCTTTGAGATCTGGGTCTCTTTTTTCCAAGCAGTGTATTGCCATTCTTTAAATTTTCCCATCATCTTGTGATTTTAACAAACAGTGCTAACAAAATTTAAAATTGAATCTACCTCTTCTTTAGTAAAATAGGCACTTGGGAAAGGCAGATCTTTTTACAGACTTTTCAAAGCAGAAAATCTTTCATTCAGCATACTGAGAATGTCAGAGAAGATGAACATGTTTTGATAGTGTCTCAAATTAAATGGGGAAGAGAAGGTTCCACATCCTGCATGCTCTGCTGAACAGAGAACATTCTGGAACAGCAAAATGGTGAAGGCAAGAGCAGTCCGGAATTCCCACGTAGGGAATCAGCTTGGGAGCTCTATCCCTAAAACACTCTCTCCTTAAACACTTCCAGCAAGGTCTGTAAAGTGCATGGGATCATTTGTGTGTCTGTTCTGGTGCAGGTGATGCCAGAGCTTTAGGGGCCAGCCCGATCTCTGCCCTGAGGACAGAAACATTCCAGCAGGTGGAAAGGTTTGCACAGAATTTCACAGGGTCACCCCTTGTGTGCCAGTGAGGATGCTCCCAAGGGAGCAAACCAAGGGAGCCTGGGTGTCACTGTGCTGTCCATGAGGTTGTCATGGCCAGGAGATGCTATTGGGGGAACCTTTCAGAGAGCAAAGTGAAGCCCTTAGAAAACAGGGAGCAGCTTTGTTCTCTACAGACAAAAGAGTGATTCTCTTCAGCCTCCAAAAGTACAAGTGAGTTTTTTAAATTTCATGTGTGCCCACAAAAACAAATAACCAGATTTGTGTTCAACCCCAAAAGCAGCTTTGGATCCATTTGGATGCACCAAGCCAGAGGTCTCCAGAACAGGAGAGTTCCACTAAGGGCTCCTAGCCCTGCTTCTGCAGCAGTGTCAGGAATTTAGGAAAGAGGTGGAAGGAGAGGATGAAGCCTGAAAGGAATAATCCCAATTGTCATGCCTGTCATGAGGGGAAGGAAGGCTCCTGTCTGTGTACGACTGCAAACAGTGGGGCCATTTCCAGAGGCTGGATGAGCCAAGAAGGCCCCAGAGCTGCAGGGTGATGCTGTGTGCCTGCTCATCCGGGACACAGTGGCAACTCTTCCCAGCCTCTGGAACAGATGATGTGCAGTGGTTCTTGGCAGTCAGGCTATCTCCAGCACAGCTGTGCCTCCCTCAACCACCTACAGGGACCATCAAACTGAACTGACCTGGAATTCCCCCATCACACCTCAACCTGACCTCAAGACAGTCTTGTAAATTTTTTCCCCCATTTTGGAGCATTTTCTTTCACACAATTTCCCCTATAAGCATGAATGAGAAGTATTTTCCCTGTATCTTTAGAAAAGCCCTTTTTTGGTATGTTAATAGCAATATAAATAGTACCTTTCAGTCTTCTAGGATCTCCCTAAAAAATGTAACACTTACTTAGAATCTTACTCAAGAGAATGTCAAACAGCTCGTAGTGCTGCTTCTGCTGCTGATCAATACAACTCTTACCTGAGGGCTTTTACTAAATACAGACTGCAGAAAGAGCAGGAGAGCACTCCCCAACATGGTCATTCATTATGTAATACGTGAAATCTATTTCAAGCTTCCTCATGAAATTTTTAAAGCCTTTCATCTGTCCTATTTTTGCTCCTGTGACAAGATAAGGGAAGACTCTGGATTTCTTACCCGAACTATTTCACAGTCAACATTTAATTCTGCAGCCACAGCTTCAATTTTCTCTCTGCAGACTGAGCCCAGGCTGGTCATGCCATTGTCCCAGTATTTCTTTAGGGTAGCTAAGTCTCGGTCACTAAATTGTGTGCGGTCCTGTAACTGCAAGATAAAAAAAATACTGTTAGATTGAAAAAAAATCTGCTTATCCAGAGCATTCATGTCCAGAGGACTCCCACACAGTAACACACACGTTGTACTGCCTCCATGGCTCTTCTTTGCTTTTAACTCTTCCTTAAGAACTTGGGGGTTTTTCTAATTTCTTTTTTGTATCCAGGGCACTTCTGAGTTCCCTGGGATTTGCTGGAAAGGCAGTGGCAGCACTAACACAAGTTTAAGGCACTTCAGCTTTGTTTCAACTCCACCTGATTTTTTCTGTAATTTGTTTTATCTCATTCTATAAGGCCTTACTGAAAATAACTTTTTCCCCCTTGTGCTGTTTACTCTCTCCACCCAATTTATGCAAATTACTCCTTAAAGGCTTTTCAAGTTTCTCACCCTCCCCCCTTAAAGTTCTTTTATCTTACTGCAAACTACAACACATGCATAATTCAAAGCATTCTGACTTCCTAAAGGGAATACTTTAATGTTTATTTGGTGAGCTTGAGTTTAAATTGGTTCCACTGTTTATCTGTGAGTTCGCAAACTCTTTGTCTACACTTATCAAAATATGTGATAGTGGATCAGTGATAAAAGGAGTAACACTGAAAAAGAATTCCTAAACATCCTACCACTGTTTGAACTGGTGTGAGCACAGAGTATATTTCTCTAGTAGAGTTTCCAAACTTTATCAAAAGCTTTTCACCCAGAATTTTATCTAAAATCTACAGTTTCTTTACATTAACCCATGTTTTTCACTTCTCCTGCTATTCTGAGTACAGAAAATCAACCACAAAGTCTGCACTGGTTACTTGTAGCCCATGTGCCACGTGTCATTATTTCAGTAATGAATTGTGCTCATGATTTCAATAGCTGAACTCTGTGTTTGCTCATTTAAAGATCATTAAAAGTTAGAAAGAAATAATTGTAAGTGGAATAAAAGAAATTTAGCAGAACTAGGATCATTTGACAGTCTTGTACAGTTCCCAGTTCTAGCTTTTGTTAATCTTCAGAATATGGTTAATTGTTGCTATTTTCTTCTTTTAAAAATTATTATTTCTCCAAATGTTAGAAGCACCTGAGTCTCCTCAACGTATGAACACAAAATAGGGGCATCAAACCTTTGTCTTCCTAAAGTAATCCCAATAAAACGATGCCCCAAATATATTCAAATATGGTCCGGTTGGACTTGTTGACCTTAGAGGTGTTTTCCAACTTTAATCAATCCATGGTTAATTGAGTGCCTACCAGGGACTCAGAATTTTTCCTGGCTATCATTCCATCACCCCAGTCAGGAATTAGAGGGGCTGTTCCCATCTTGCCCATCCCATAGTTGATGGTACCAGGTCAGAGCAGGGCTGGTGAGGAGCG
This sequence comes from Corvus moneduloides, assembly GCF_009650955.1. Classification (NCBI taxonomy): domain Eukaryota; kingdom Metazoa; phylum Chordata; class Aves; order Passeriformes; family Corvidae; genus Corvus; species Corvus moneduloides. Next base: position 4,685,786 of record NC_045489.1, on the reverse strand, counting down.
CCCTGGACATCCCGGAGCTGCTGCGCTCCCGCCCAGCCCCGAGCAGCCCAGCACAGGAGATGCTCCTGGGCAGAATGCTCCAGGCCATGTTCATCCAGAAGGAATCCACTTGGCACAGTGAAGGCTGCTCCAGGCTGAGCAAAGTGCAGCTCCAGACCCAGGCAAAGCCAAATCCCCGGTGCCTGCTCGCCCGGAGCTGCCGGCGCTCTCACTGCATGCCTGACCTGAGCTCCTCCTTTCTCCAAGCCACGTTCAAGGAACAAAAGTACAGCCATCTCCCGGATCACTGCAGCATAGCTCCTTTTATAGCTGCTGGCAGAAGAGAGTGGGACTTGGGAAGAGCTCTGCTCTGCGGCAGCCCAGCACCGAGGAGAGGGAAGGCGGAGAGGAGTGACAGCAATGCTCAGACTACACGGAAAAACCCTGGCCTAACCTGCATTCCTGACTGCTCAGGGCAACCTCACCTCCTAAAGAACAGTGGGTGTTCTTTAAACATAAATAACTAACAGTGGCTGCTGGTTCTGGAGCGTTCACACTGCTGCAACCCCTCGCAGTGAACTCACAGAGCTCCCTGTGATCGGTGCTCGGCAGGGACACAACACACAGCAATCCCTCACATTTAACATCCACAGCCTGAAACTCCCCTGGAACACCCTGTGGAGGCTCACCCTCCCCAGTGTAGGGCTGAAATGAGAGAAGCCCATTCACTTAAGATTTGACTCGATGATCCTGGTGGGATCCCTTCCAGCTCAGAATATTCTGTGAAATTCTGTGGAGCACCAGGAAATGTGCCTGGTGTTATGGCACAGGTAAGGGAGAAACCCTGCTCAAGCTGTCTTCTCCCACCCAGTTGGTTGCGTTGGCCAAATTAGAACAAAACCCAAAGAAAGTCCAGCTGCCACTGGAGGAAGCTCAGGTTTCTTCTTGCCACGTGGTTTTCCAGTTATTTCAGAAATGCTTCCTCTCCTGAAAGAACCCAGGGAGAGGACTTAGTAGCAGGAAAAGTGATCTGCAAGAGGATCCTGATCCTGCCTTGGACAAAAGACACCCAGTGCCTGCCTCGAGTTCCCAGAGGGGTGGTGCTCAGGAAGGTGCACAGCCTGCTCAGCTTTTACTTATTCAAAACAAGGACTTTACTAGGAAAAAGCAGAATTTAGCAAAACCACCTGGCCCTTAAAAATTTTCCTTAAAAAGCAGTGTCAGATCTTTTCCATTTTACTGCATAGATGTTAATTCTGATGACCTACTACAAACGTTTCAATAAAAATCTTATTAGATACATCACTATTCAATGGTTTTCACCTCACAGCTGCTGTGTAATTATGTTAACATAACTTGTAACTTTTCTACTTTGGAGTCTGTCTCATTTTAGCCATTTTTTTTCGCCAAGACCAGCACTGAGGAGCTCCTGTGCTCTGCCAAGTGAGCGGCTGTGGGATCTCAGAGATCCTGAAGAATCATCATTTACACACCCTGCTCTCAATTGCTGCACCAGCATCATGGGATCAGTGTCACCCCTTAAGCTCCCTAGATGTAAATGGCACTTCAGCATGTCCAAATTTCAGCTCCAGATTAACATGCTGTGCCATGGGCCTTATCAGCAATTTCTTAGGGAAATCACAAACTACCTTCAATTACAGGATCATCCCCTTGACATGGATTATACCCAAGTTTGACTCCTGCATTATAAACTGCTTAAAAATCACATAATGACTTTTGTCAGAAAATAAAGGATAGAAGTTCTACATTGTACATGTAACTAAGCTTCCATCAATTTAGTTAATAACCTTCTCATGCTTAGTATCATCAGAGGAAATGAAGGACCAAGAGGAAAATCTCAGAGCCCTACAAATACCATAATATTCACCATTATAGGAAAAAATATCTAAAGATAATATTGGAACGCTTCATATTTATGACAATACTTATAGGTGAAGGCAAGCCAGTAATTCAGTTCTTATTTTAACGTCATTAACTCAGCTCTGAATACAATTCTCATTTCCTCTCTTCAGATCCCCGGCTTGCTGATTCAAGGCTTGGCTTTATCCTTGACAGTGTTGGCTGTTGGCTGAATCCTTTACATTTCCCACTTCTGTTGCCCACAGTTTAAAAAGCAGGAGAGGCTTTGTCCAGCAAAATCCAGCCTATCCATTCCCAAGGAAAAGCAATCCTGGCGAGCAAATTGAATCAGCAGTTGTGCCGCGCGCAGGGTTAAACCCGGCTTATCCCCGACCTCCCAAGTGTAATAACATCATCCTTAGAAGAGATGACCCAGTTTATTAGAGACATTCCTGGCTCTTTGCCGAGCCCCTCATCCCCCCCAGTGTGCAGCAATATCTGTGGTGCAAATCCGGTGTCTATAATTGGGATGAATAATTGCACGGAGTGGAGTGTCCTTATCCTGCCTTTTCTTAGAGCCTGCTTTTTTAGATCGGGTTTTGTACATCAGTTGAAAATGTTTCAGGCCACGTGCACAAAAGCTATACACAAATTTCAGATTATTAATCAAAGACATGCTAAAAAATGGAAGAACTAGAGGTTTTATACATAACTTGCATTTATGCTGCAGCTGAGCACTGTGTGTGGTGTTTATTTCAATTGCAGTGAAATCATATGAAATCAACATTCAGTTCTGATACTTGGTGATGAAATGGGCTGAGGTAATGGTTATTTTTAGCAAACAAGCCTCTCACAACAAATTTTCCATGCCTTTGATCCCTGTCACTGCTTCTGTTATATTTTGGGAGGAATGGGAAGATCAGAAGCGCTCAAAGCATTCAAGGTATGAACAAATCCCAGATTCTTCTGTACAAGCACAGTGTTGTTTTGCCTTATTCACCTTTCCCAGTGACACCAGCATGGAGCTCTCTGAATCCTGACACTAATTAATATGTTTTCTTCAGAGGATTATCGATTCCTATCTCGAGATCTTATCTGTATGTATTAATAGCGATTTCTGAATCATTCCACTATGCCCCCCCTTTCCCATCTGCACCATTTAATATCATTCTTGCATTTCAGTTTATTATTTCTTGATTTCCCACACACAAATTCTGAAGGTCTGCATTTTCCCTTAACACACCAAGATATTTAATCTCATTAAAGTTGTGCCAGATTACACATTCCTTCAGCCTGAGGTTTTAGCTTCAGGTTTCACCAGTGCCACAAAGCTGCCCCCCTGTCAGTGACATCCCATCCTGTGCTTAGGCTGGCCACTGCTGCTCACACACAGCTGCACAAACTCAGGCACAAAGGCGGCTGAAGGCACCCTTAAACTCTTCCTGCTGACACACCATTAGGGCACTCACTGTTAGGTTTCTGCAACAGAGATTTTTTGCATCTTTCCACACTGGTTAGGTAAGCCTGAAGTTTGCTCTGATGGAAGCAGAACTGATAAATATTTCATAGCACCCCATTGTGAGCAGAGCTGTAACTGCTTCAGCACTCAGCCAAAATTACAGATATTCTGTTAATATCTGTTTCTAAATCAAACTCAACTAAAAAGATGGGAAAAAAAGAGAGATATCAATGCAATGAACAGTCTAGCAAAGATATTACACTCTCATCTCACTGTGTAATTTCCAAACCAACCCTCAATCCACACAGACTGACAACTCGTCCTTCTGGACATTTTGAACTGATCTGTGAAACAGTGAATGTTCAGCCTCAAAGTAAACTGATTTTTAGATGGTAATTCTCATGATTCTTACTCGATCTATTAATGTCTTCCTCACATTGGACCAGAAAAGTTTTGCAGTTCCTGTTCAGACAGGATGCATTTCTTGTCTGCAGGTTCACAGCGGACAAAAAGCCAAGGTGATTTGTGGCACTTGGGTGCAGCACATCATGGAATAAAAAGATGACCAGACTTGTCCCCCTTTGCATTCCTTGCGGATTGCTGTGGACAAGGAGGTGCTGTTTCCAGCCAGAAGGCCATGCCGTGGATGGTATTACCATCCAATGTAGAAGTATCTTGAGATGTGTAGTAATATATCTCACAGAAGGAGGAAACACTTTACTCAGTATTCCAAATGGCACAAAGTAGGAACAAGCACAGTGCTCCCATCCAGAGACCTCCAGCTCGGCTCACCTCTCACTGCAGACCCTGACTGTGTCACTCAGACATGCCCCCACCGACTTGACTAAACCACAGTTTCCTCCCCTCCTGGGAGAGCAGAGGAAGGTGGAGAGAACTCCCCAAGTTCCTCCTGGAATAGTTTTAAAACAAAAGGCAGAGCTGAGGTGCCCTATGACTGCAGGCAGCTTTAATCCCTGCTGGGCTTCTCTGTAGAGCTGCTCTGAGGTGTTTGCTCTCAGCTCACGCTGCTTTTCCTGCAGCAGCCACCGGTTTTCCTGAGCCTTGCAGACCCCAGGCCAAGGAGGAGCTTTCTTCAGAGTTGTACAGATGTGTCTCCCCCACACAACCCAGCTGTGTTCCCCATGCCCAGAACAGCTGGGGACAGGTCTCACACCTCTGCCCCTTCACCTGCCTGAAGTGTGACTGCACTGCTGTGACAGAGTTTTATTCAAATAGACAATGTGCAAACAGTGATACAAAAATCAAAATCTAGCACAGGAACTCTCCACCCATTTCAGGTCCTTCCTGTCCCCAAATACATCAGACTGAGAGCCCAGACACCCCAAAGTGAAGCTTAGGGCAGACAAGCCCCCTCCCTCCTCCAAAACAAAACTTCACCACTAAGGCACAGCTTACCCAGAGTCACCACCTGTGTGACAAATGTTCTCCAGAGCACACCAGTATTTTTAAAACTACCACAAACACAAATGCTTCTGCTCAGACCTCAGATGACACAGAACTAACAAGTCTTAAATACAAGGACAAAAGTGAAGATATTTCCCCCTTTTTAATTCTCCTTAACTGGTACCTTCACTGCTATTTTTGAATCCTTGTTATCCTTCCAGCACCCTGTGAAAAACCAAAAATCAATGCATTCATAAAGGCCACTGCACATGCACCAGGAGAGAACACAGAACTCTCTCATTTCAAAAGACACTCGCATGAGTTACTGAGAGGGTGATATTTCTAGACTAATATTCATTAACAATCAGGATTACATCATCCTACAGCAGAGCTGAGCAGACAAGAAAGAGTTTCTGCAGAACTGCACAGCTTTTATTTCTCTCCTGATACAGTTGAAGGACAGGGCAAGGGAAACAAAACATCAAGGCAGAAGATTAAAAATTCAGAGCATCTAAAAGACAATCTTTTCCATTTTAACCAAAATACAGATTAGCCTTTTTCCTGTTTGAATGGCAGTAATTGCCATAATGGCAGTTCTACAACTCTATCCATTCTATTTCTGTTCCCTCACACTCTTTATTCCAAAGAATTTCACAGTTGAAATCAAAGTTTCTAGGAAGAAGGAGCTTTTTCTCCTTTGCTTGTCTTACCCTTGTGTGTACACAGAAGTTTTAGAGTGCCAGGTCCTCAACTTGTCTCCTGAAGGAGGCTGGTTCTGCACTCAGACTGGGAAAGTGCATCCACAAATCTGGACACAGATGTGTCAAACAGATTGTGTTAACCAATGGGTTTTATGCATTTTATTGATTAAAAAGACAAAGGAGCAAAGGTTTAAGGAAAAATAATTCCCTAATAGCCATCCTTAATGGTCTCTCACTGCAAGAAAGACATTGGGGGTTTGGAGCCAGAGAAGGGAACAGAGCTGGGAAGGGGCTCAGCCTGGAGCAAAGGAGGCTCAGGGGGGACCTTGTGGCTCTGCACAACTCCCTGACAGGAGGGGGCAGCTGGGGGGATCGGGCTCTGCTCCCAGGGAAGAGGGACAGGATGAGAGGGAATGGCCTCGAGCTGTGCTAGGGGAGGTTTAGGTTGGATATTGTGAAAAATTTTATCACTGAAAGGATTGTAAAGCATTGGAACAGGTGGCCCAGGGCAGGGGTAGAATCACCATGCCTGGAAGTGTTCAAAAAACCTGTGGATGTGGCACTTGGGGACATGGGTTAGTGCTGACCGTGCTGGTGCTGGGCTGACGGTCAGACTTGATCTTAAAGGTCTTTTCAAACCTTAATGATTCTTTGATTAATAAACAGGCACCTCCACATCCTTGAAAGTTTAAAATTTACTCCAGAAATGTCTTCTACAGCTGGGGTCAGGTATCCAGCATGACCATGATGCCCAACAAACCTCCCAGTGCTGCAGGCAGGGGCCAACATCACCCCATTCCCAGCCCAGTGCTCCCACTGCTGACTCTGAGCTGGCTCTGGCACTTACCTGACTCCAAGAACAGCACTGAACTCTAAAAACAACCTCAGCAGCAGAATTTGTACCTACCAGGTCACACACCCGACCTGGATTACCTTGCAACTGGATACTGGCTATGGATGGTGTGGCAGAGCAGTGGGAGGGAGGGGGAAAACCTCCCCCTTTAGCTGTGAAACTCTACCCAAGGACACTCCCCAGCTCCTTGGTGAGATGCTCTAAAAGGTCATTAACTGATAGAGGGGTTGAGCCTTCCAGAAAAGAGCTGCATTTTAAAAAGCCTCCTCAAGAGAATTAGCACTTAGGAAAGAAAAAAGATGGATTGAGCACAACAGGATTTGTATAAAAGTATCAGTTCCTCTGGGAGATGCTCTTACAAAGTGCTCTCTGTATAAAAAGAAGTAAGTGATTGTACCAAACTCTGCAGAAATTGGAAGTGCTTCAGCTGAGACCTAGAAAAAGCCTGAGAGAAAACACCATTAATGTGATGGTTCTTAGATTCCTACTTATACAGGAAACAGTCCCACACTCACACCTTTTGAAGACTAAAGAGAAGAACTGAAAATAATAAAGAAAGGAAGAAGTACTGGTTACAGCAGGAGAAGGCAACGAAAGGCTCTTCCATTGCCTAGACCTCATTGCCAAAACAGCAGCCCCTGCCAGGACACTGCCAGCTCCACGGACTGGGAAATTTGGTTACCATGACAGACATTTCCCCAATTACTGCTTCTGCCAGAGCTGGAGTGAAAGAGCAGCCTCTGGAGAGCCTGGCTGTACCATCCAAGCTGAGGGTGGATTTCCATGGAAAGGAGGCAGAAGTGACATCTCTTTTAAGACAAGCTGGAAATGCTGAGTGGTAACTAAACAAAGGAGTCGGGCAGAGGGGTTTTTTCCTGATAAAAGCTGTTTCATACCCTGTGTTATAGTTTGGAGTCGTTCATGAATTGAGGACATCAACCTGGCTAATTCTGTTGCTGTGAAATGACATTTATGTGTATAAAATTAGACTTGATCAAGTTCCTACAGCCAGCACTGACTAATTCTGTGCATGTGCAGAGAAGCTGCAGAGCGAGTTACTCTCTTAAGCATTCAGTTACCTCAATTAACAACCACTTCACTTTCAACATAAAAAACATTATTCTGAGTTCCAAACTCTCAGTCCTCATCAATTCAGATGTTATATTTGAGCTAAGAGCACCATTCCTACCTGGGCATCACCTCACACTGGATTATGACCTTGACCTGCTTTTAAAGATAGACATCAACTTCACCTCGACTGAAACACTGCACCTGCAGATAATGTTTGTATCAAAGGAAAAAGCGAAAAAACCCACACATGGTAAACAGAACTGACATTTTCAAAAATGCATTTTTAGCAACTTTTCATTGCTTCACTTGATGCATTAGATACTTAAATGGAACTGTACTTACTGCTCTTTTTCTGGAACAACCTGTAATCCAAGGCACAGTAAGGTTTCCTGAAATCTGTAAAGGGGAAGGAGGAAACAGAACAGAAAACAAGAGCAGCTTAGGTTGCTGTGAGAGCCAATACTGAGCAATTTCACAAGATTTCAGCATTGTGCATTCAACTCTGACACCCATGTCTGTAAACAGGTTAAGATTCAAAACCAAATTCACACTCACCTTTACTGCTAAGACTAAAACACTGTTTCTTTGGGTGAGGGCGAGATAACACAGTGGTGACTTGGGTGTTTCTGTACTTTCGGTAACTCAACACTTGTATTTCACAACAGCAGTTTCCCTCTCAATCTGTCCCACACGGGCAGGATGAGCAGACTGGAGTCAGACAAGGGCTGAGGACCAAGCTGCCCTCAGATCTTTTTTAATGACATCACTTTGACTTCCAGAAAAAATGCTCTCGTGTTTGTCACTGAGGTGTTCTGATGTTAAAGATTTGAGTATCAGCAGAAAAATTAGGGATATCAGGTTGGAGAAGGAAGGGGAAGGGGTGTGAAGGCAAAGGTGAGCTGCCTCCATTCTATTGCTTCTCCATCATTCCCAGAGGTCAGACTTTATTAAATAAAAATCTCAGACTGTTTTCTCTGATCATCTCAGGTGTGTCATAGCCTGGAATATTTTAGGCTTATTTAGGATTCCACGTTCATTTTCTGCTGCAGACAAGCAATACTTGAGAGACTGAACATAGCTCCGGAGAGATTAATCACCTCAAGTCATTACCCACATGTGTGAGGAAAAAACCTGTGCACTTCTGCTGACTGAACCAAACTGCGCTGAGGGTTTCTGTATTTGCAAAGTGCTCCACTGATGGCTCTTGCAGCATGAGCACAGCAAGTACAGCAGCGCTGGTACAGGTGTCTGCTGTACAAGCACATAAAACACTTTTATTCCTCAAGCTTTTAGCTGGAAGCACTTGGAGGCTACCCAAGATCAGAACCTTTCTCATTATAGCACAAGGAGGGTTGACAGGGGGCAGAAAGGAGCACCCTAAAGGTCAGCCTGCATCAGGTTTTGAGTCTAAAATATTGATTTCTTCACTGCAAACACAGATTTTAGAAATTCTGTCTAGAAAAGTTATGTCTGTTACAACCCTATATCCCACACAACAGCTTCACACCACAGACTCCTCTGTAAAGGCACCCTGAGGACCCACCCAGGTGGCTCCTCTTCACTAATTTAAAGGGGGGCTGCAAAAAAAAAAAAAAAAAAAAGTGCTTTTCTATGGGAATAAAGCAAAATCTACAAGGCAGAGCATTAAGGGTTGCTGGGAAGACAAATGCATACAGTTCAGACAGGTATGAGGCCAAAACCAGGCTAGTTCATCTCAAGAGAACTCCCTGAAAGACAACATGCATAGCACTGCTCTGAGCTGCTCTTGTGAACCAGGCACGAGGGCTGGGACTGGGAGCAAAGTCAATAAAAATATATAGATTCTCAACAGGGTTTTTGTCCCTTAGGGTCAGGGGGAAGAAACCAAGACTAAATCCCAATTCAGCCTCGAGGACAGCACAGATAACCTCTCTACTTCAACACGCTCAAAGTCAAACTAAGACAAGCAAGTAGGCTGAAACATTTGTTTACTGAACCTGTTCAGGCATTAAAATTGATCACTTAATTAAATTTAGTCTTAAGTTACACTAACATGAATTTGATTAATTGAACCAGTAAGGAAGCTATAACTAATTGCTAATTAGATACCCCACCAATATATGACAGTAATTACTTCATCAAAACATGAATCACACAGTCCTGACTTGGAAGAAGCATCTGCTTGAATGTTCAACTACTCCAATAATCATTTAGCTCAGGTTTCATCTATTTTTAAATTCAAGAAGATTTCCCCAGGTTGAAGGATTTTCATCTCTGTGCTGATGGATAAATTAGCTAAACTTGGGCAATAAAACTAACATAAACTGACTACAAAAAAAACGAAGTGTCATCCTGTACATGCCTAAAAGGATTCAGACAGCACCTTAGAAAGTCTCTAATACCCAGAAGTGTCACCTCAGAGGTTCACAGGGTGCATGCTCACAGCAATAAGAGAATTAACAGCATCCGGCTCAGCTTTTCCAAGGTTTAAAACCCTGAAAGTGACAAGGGATATGACAGGAAACAGAAGCTCCCTCCACCCACATTCCCGATCCAAAGAACAAGGTATCTGAGACAGGCATGGAGGTCAGCTGGGGTACAGATGAATTCCTCACTTAGCAAAAAAAACCAGGTATGTTCTTATAACAGGGGGAAGTAAAAAAAAAACCCCAAAACAAAGTTGCAGGGATCTTACTCTGATCCATAAAACACCAAATGGACAGATAAAATATCATCGACTGTGAAACTGTTCTAGCTCTTTAAAAAGACTCAGTTCCTACCCCACAGAACCCCGTAACAAAGTTATTCCAAATTTCCTTTAAAAAATATAAAACTAGAAGAAATCAATCTCTCTGAAGCTGTTTCAAGAGTGAAATAAAGCACCACAAGCACACAGCTGATGGAGGCATCAGTAATGGATTTCCCATCATGAAACTTAAGAAAAATGTCCTTAACTCAATCATAAGCACTTTCACCAACCCCTTACTGGACTGATCTGCACATTTACAGCTTCTCTTCTGTGAAACTGGGATGGCAAAAGTAAACAGCATTTCATGAATTTTACAACCAAGACGAAAAGTAACAGCAAACACTGACAGACTATGTGAGAGTAAAGGAGAGAACAGCTCATCTGATGTGCCATATACCCCCCCGAATTTACTCCAGAGTATCTCTCTTCATCGAACCTCTGGTTTACCCAGAAGAGCAATAATTCAGGTGAAAAGTGGCACTTACTTGAACTCAAAAGCTTTCCTTCAAATGGTCACATGAGATAGGAAGAAGTCAGGAAAAAAAGAAAAGAAAAACTAAAAAAAGCTACAAAAAACCCCATGACTCACAAAGTCTTGTTCTCTATCCTGGTGAGCAAAGCACAGGAAAAGCTGATAGGGTGTCAACATGGTTTATTTTCAGGATAAATTAGAAAGGCAATAACAGGCAAATGCATGCAGGTGAGACACACAGAATCACATCCTGTCAGCCTTAAAAGACTTTTATCTCAGTGTCTCCAGGCTATGTCATGCCAGATGGTGTAAAAATCCATGAAAAATACCAATTTTGATGTTTCCTGCACAAGTATCTCTCCCCTTGTAATACCAAAAACTAAAAAAATGTGTCAAGTGTTGCAGTTTCTCTTAAACAACTTTTAGTTCTTCTGCATTTAATTTCCCCTCAGTATCACTAAAGGGATTTTAGTACAAGTATGAGGAATAAAGGGATTGAATGTAAAACTGATTATTTGTATTAGATGCTGTGGGAAAGGAAGCTGAGTGTCTCCTACCATGTTAACTCCCTCACAGGGGATCTTAATCCCTGACAGAACACAGGTCCAGAGATTGCCACCTGCACAGGGGGTACAGGAATCCAAGCTGACATCAATGGGGTGAGCAAATTCACAGCACACAAATGTCAGCATGAAACCACGTCCTGTGCCATGTGTGATGTGTGTCCACAGGGGAACACCCAGGGAATGGCCACGGCATGTGCTGGAAAGCCAGAGCAGGACAACACAGGCTTGAGCGACCACCAGCTCGTAGGTATGACCATCCTGTAGCCAAAATTTGGCCATGGAATCCATGAAATCCTCACTGATCTTCAATATATGGCTACCAGGGGCTCGGCTGGACAGGTCTGCAGTCTCCCAAACCGCACTAGGTTTGAGAGTGAATCTCCACTGAAAGGCATAAAAGGAGCACAGCCCGCAGAAAGGTGAACCTATTGCTTAATAGCTACCAACTTTGAAAGAAAACAGCATTTATCTACAACTGTGGCTTCGAAGTTTGAAGACAGAGATAAATGGATGGATTACCTGGTAATTATTTTGGTTTTGTGACAGCCTCAGTTGACTTGAAGATGTAAAATGAGGAGAAAAGGTACTTCTGGCTGCATTTGCAGTGTTATAAATCGTACTGGATGTTGTGTGCAATGAGGTCCGTGCAGGCAGGTGGAACTCTCTGCTGTGGTAGAGGAGATTGTCAGGCACATCCCTGGCACTGCCCACCTGTGCCCCACAGCTCCCACTGCGGCCCGGCCCAGCCGCGCTTTGGTTGTCCCCGCGGCCAGAGCCGCCGCCCTCACAGTATCTGGAGTAGCTCTGGATCTGCGCTCCCATGGAGGCCAGCTCCTCCTCCCGGGCGTACTCGTCATCCACGTCGCCCGTCTCCATTGCGATGGACAGGCAGCTGCCTTCCAGAGAGGGATGTTTCTGCGTTGTGCTCCCCGCCACGAGCCTCTGGGGCTGGTCTGTGACCGCCAGTGAGAACACCTCGCGGATCTCCAGGTTCTGGGTGCCACACCCGGGGTCCCTGGGGTGAGCCCTTGGCCCGGGGGGCACGTGGGACGCCAGGGCTGCGTGCTCGGGTTTGTGCAAGCGCTGGCACGCCAAGGGCTCGGCCTTGCAGGGCCTGTGGCAAATCATGGGTTTCTGAGGTAACACCAGCTCCGCCGTCTGCACTGAGGAGCCGCCGTAGCTTTTCTTCGTGTGACTGTAAATGGAGTTTGCAGAATTGAGCACGCTTGTTTGCCTGGACAGAATAATGGTCTTTTCCCCCACTAACAGGGAGGCATTTTTACAGTGGGGTACTTGCCGTCCCAGAGGGATGTGCTGCTGCTGGAAGTCTGCGTCGCTCTTGCCCGGGAGCCGTGGAATGGAGGTTTTGTGCAGCTCTGCCACGGAGGTGTTCGTGTGCTTGGCAGCTCCCGGCCGGCCCGACGAACTGGCAGGGCTGTAGATACCAGTCACTATCACGTCGTTGTTAGAAGAGGTCCAAGAAGATTGCTGGCTTTGGGATCGAGCAATATTTACCACATTTCTCACTGCTGCTTCTGGGGGCATGGAGGGAGTGGCGGGGGCAGTCCCTGGGGGGGTGCCCCCAGATTCCACGGCGCTCTTGCTGCTCATCTTCCGCCGCTTGTTGCCAACCCACGTCTACAAACAACACCAGCAACGACAGCAAACACAAAACAAGGCGTTAAAGAAGCAGAAAAAAATTAGCAATTCCATTTTTAAGCAGATCTGATGACATGTTAAGTGTTCAAGTTGAGATCTAAGTTTACAAATATGTAAATCATGTACTGATTATGCAGTGAACATGACAGGGTGGAAATCCAGGCCTGAACAATACAGGGTAGAAATCCAGGCTTCTCCTCCTTGGGATCCACAACTCATACACAGGAGAACCCCAGTCTCAATTCCAATGCCCCAGATTCTTAAAAATCCCAAGACTCTCATGCCTCCTGTCCTAAAGTTACCCTCAAGATTTATTTCACTGACACCACTGTGACTAACGTCCGATAGGAAAACAAACATCCCTGCCATACACAATTCCACTCTACTAACCTTTTTGTCAAATTTTACAAAATGTCTAATTTGAGGCACAATTTGTAACATGCAGTAAAATGTCAGTTACTGGCCAGCTTTGCCTCTGCTGAGAGTCCCATTCTCTTGACCAATTGTAGTTAGGGAATTCATGTGCCTATTATAATCCTATCTGCAAGTGCCAGCTGCAACTTAAGTATCATTTTGCAAATAACTAATCACTGACCAAGAGTTTTATAGGAAAAAAAAGAAAAAAAAGGAAAAAAGGGGGCATTAGGAGAAGCAGAAATGAGGGGTGTAAATAAGAGAAAGGTAAGACCATGTTAAACTATGACAAATGCAGGACAAACACTGAATGTGTTTTCATTGTACTTCCTAAGCAATAAAAAGTTTAAGTGCTGCAAATCAGGGCTCAGAAAGGGAAGAAAACAGAAGGAATGATACTTGATTGCAGAAAGGGAAATGGAGAGGGAAAGGAAACACAAAGATGGAGAGAACTGCAAGGAGAGCTGGGCTGCCTCCTCTAGGACATTGAGTCAGCACAAAAATAGCAAACCAGCCCTGGCTGCACCATCAGCATCCAGATTCCTGTTACAACTGTCTGCCTGTCCCAGGAGCCTGAATCCCTGGCTGACTTTCACAGCTTCCACCACCTCAAGCTGAGAAAGTAACTTTTAATGTTTCCAGAGTGTTCTGAGGGACAGGAATCCAAGTAAGAATCTGGGAGCAGGGTTGTTATTGTCAATGTACCACTGGTAAACCAATTAAAAAACCAACCTCGACTGGTCCCACTTGTTCCTCCTCAGTGTCCAGTGCCACAGCAGCTCCTGGGAGCTCCACTACCCTTGTTATTTTTCCATCTATTGCCTCAGGATTTCTATTTCTGCTCTCGGACAACAGCCATTTTGTTGTCTAGTGTTTCACAAAGGGATTATTATTTCCCTTCCCGTGGAACTCAAAGACTCTGGAAGAGCTCCTGTTAGTACTAGGGACATTCTTGTTTTATAGGAAAAGAATGTCCTCACTGTAAATAACCATGAGGGACCACAATATTTATGATTGTGATGTGGAATACAAGTGTGACAGAGTGCATCAAAGAAATAGTTCCACAATTGTTTCCCCCCAAATATATTAATTTATAGAAACTTATTTAGCTTAAAAATAGTTTCTGAATAATGGGACCTTGCTTTGATACAATACATTACACGAAGTTTCTATAGGGCAAACCAATTTGTAATTTAATAAATAATAATTTTAAAAATCTCAACAAAAGACGAAGAACAAAAATCACTCCTGCAACCCAGGCCCCTGCTAAATTCAAGAGTCATGTGAAGATATTTCAGTGAAAACAAACTCTAAATAGGCTCACTGGGTAAAAATGAACGTCACAAACACACACTGAAGTCTGATTTAAGACCAGGATAAAGTTAGGGACTCCAGACCTCTATATATTTTACATAAAGCAATGAATGTGTATGTTTAACAAATTTGGAATGCCTCAGCACTTACCCTGACCACACTGAAATCCAGTTTAGTTTCTTGTGCACACTGTAATATGAGCTGAAAGCAATTTTTACTTTGATTTGTCATTCCATTTTCATAGTAACGCTGTAATATCCTTTGTTGTTCTACAGTAAATACAGAACGCAGATTCATCTGAAAAGAAAAGGAGATACTCTGAAAGCTGCAATAGAAACTGTTACACTTGCAGGATGCACAGGCTCTCACTTGTGCCTGTGATAACACTAAGGATTGACATGTTTTCTCTACACAATCTTTTACCAACACTCTTCCTGACTTTCCAAAAAAACCCTTTGCAGTCAGCATTGTGACAGACTCAAGCTGAACAGGTGAACTGTATGTCTGGAACAACCATGACTGCTTTTCATAAATAAATAAATAAATAGGTAAATATTACATGATATTGCTAAGTCTGTAAGGCTCTAGTTTCAAAAAAAAAGTTTCTCCCTTAAAAATATAAATGAAATAAAGGCATTAAGCAAAACAGAGAAACATCAGCAGCTCCAATACCAGCAGGTCTGTTTCATCTCCCCTAACAACAAAAAAAAGACAAAATCTGGTATAAAATAAAGGTGACTGACACGAATAAAGTTTCTGCTGTCTCCAACTACAGCAAATCCTACACTCCACAAGGTCCTTCTGCTGTGTCAGTACCGGCATTTCCAGCTGCAAAATCACAAAGATCAAGGACCAGAGACCAATTTGGGTGAAAATCACCAAGAAAGGGATTTGGGCAGCCCTGGTGCTGCCCACCCAGTGCAAATGCTCCAGTTTAGCAGAGGAGGGGCACCCATGTCCCAGGCTGAGAAAGGTTCTGCTGCTGTGACACCCCCCCCAAAGGCTGGAAATCAGGATTTTTAACAATATGTAAGGGTTGATTTCCTGGGATATAACCAATGCTGGCCACAGGACCTTGGGATGTGTTCCTGCTCCTTGGCTTTGTCCAAAGTGGTGCTCAGGAACTCAACCAGGATAAGAGGCCCAGGTTCCTCCCGGGCCAGCAGCAACTCCTTAGGTCAGTTCCCAGCACTCAGTCCCCTGAGAGTTTCACTGTGAAGGTTCAGGTGGTGACGTGGGGCAGGGCAGCACTTTGATGAACACATTAAACCAGACATTGCTTTGTTATGTGTGAAAATTCACACCCTGGCTTGGGAAAGGCAAACGATATTGTCAATATTATCAATATTACCAAGCACACAACAGAGTCCTAATGGCAAACTGGAGCTTGATGCTCTTGTTACACAGGCCAAGAATACAATGCTCTGGGTAGGTACCAGGAAAGAAGAGCCCCATCATCACAGATTTCCAAGACAGCGCCTTTCTTTGTCCCAGACAGGAGGCCACCAGCTGAGACACTGCAAGCGCCAGCCAGGAACAACCTGCATCCAATTTGGTGCCTTGGGAAGCAAAAATGTCACCAGCCACAACTTATTTTAATGCAGTACATGCATCACAATACAAAAGAATGAACCCAGGACAGGAAACCTGTCACCATCCAGCAGGAAAATAAAGGGGATGAGGGAACCATTTGTAGCCAAGCATGTTTGAAAATTCTGGATGGAAAGGAGAAGAGTTGTGATCTACCTAATCTTTGCACAAGAGCTGCTTCTAATATAAAGCAAATAAAATTATTAAGGGCTCAAAAGCATGAACAGACATCCAACTGTTTTCACATTATTCTCCAAGATGATTATACTATGTGATGGAAATAGATGTTAAGAGTTCAACAGCCCTGTATAAAGAAAGAGATTGACATCTAGAATTCGGAGTAAAATGCTTGTAGGCCAGAGCTTTGACTTCAGAGTTTACTTTCCTCTCTATGTCAACAAACAGTAGAAAAATCAGTAATTACCAATTTGCAAAAATGACTGTTTCTTTGAAATAATAGTTAAAATAGAAGATGATTTTTCAATCACAATTTTTACCTCGGTTCCCAACTCTTATTCACCCTCTCAATCCAATGCATTATTAAATGCAGCATCACCAGCTGCATTACAAGTCAGGTTTGCCCAAGTTCTTCCTCCCCCAGAACATTTATTCAGTCACAGCCAGAGCTGGGCAAAGGAGACTCTTGCTCTGAATAATCTACTCCTTAAAGAAATTTATAGCAAGCAACAGAGGAGACAATTATTAGTCCATTAACAAATCAATAAAGTTCATAATAATCTACTTTCTCAGGTTGAGAACTGCCTTCAGATCTCCCATGTGGATACACAATGATGAGGCCACCAACTGATTTATGTCACTTTGAAAGAACAGAGGAGAGTTAATTTTGTGGTTCTTTTTCCTCCTGCACGATTGGCAGGACACGGCCTCCACTTTTGTCTACTCCTCTTTCAGTACCAGTGCCGTGTTTTATTTAGCGGAGCTCAGTTCCCACAAATGACCTAATCAGAAATAGTTATGAACCTTCCATCTTTCCAGATCCAGCTGAAGTGTATCATCCCAAAGCTCCAGCATTTCCATACACAGGCTCATCACATCATGCTCTCCAAATAGTTCACCAACTGCAGTGAAGGCTCTTCCAATGGCAAGATAAATTTTGAAAGCCAGACCTGATGACCTGTGAGGGAAGACCTGTGCCAGGTCCTTGACACATTTTTTAATTATGTGGATTTCTGTATCCACGGTCACTTCTGTGTTAAAATACTTTCATTGTTGCATTTGACATCTGTAATTTAGATAAAGACAGGGTGGAGCATTTTGATTAAATCACTTGAACTTCAGATAAACCCTTGAGCATTGCATGACAGGTTTGGCCCAGCTAAGCTCAGGAGAGGTCATGCTCTGCTTTAATAACTCATTTTTGCAGTGGATTTTAATCACTCCTGAGCTACACCTGCCAACCAAAGTCCTGGTAAGATTCCTTAGTAGCCTCTGCCTTGAATCCAGTAAAGCAGAGCTCAAAGGATCCGGGCAGAGGCCATCAGAAACGGATTTAAATAAACAGATGACAGGATCCTACAGCCACAGAGTTATGAAAGCTGAGTCATAACTGCAGTTTACGTTCCAACGTGTAAACATTCAAATAAGCAGGTGAGATTTATTAAAGCTTTTGTGTCTTGCATACACCAAATCCTCTGTCAGCAGACAGCTCTGTACCATTTCCCACTGATTTCACACCAGTGTGAAGGACACTTGGCAATATTCTGTCTCTGGCAGATATTATGTCACCTGTAAAGTGCAGATGGAAACAGTTTACTATCAGCAGTTCTTAAGTGCTGATTCTGAATATCAAAAGCAGTACCCTGTGTTGAATAAACCAATTACTGGATGTTTGGGAACTCCCCTAGAAAACCACAGAGTCCAAAGCCATCCCATTAATCCAGGAAGAGCTGCCTCTGCATATGCCACCTGCAGAGGCACCAAGTTCTGCTCACTTCCCATGCCTGTCACACCTGGGAATTTACCTACACTGAGCATTCAAGCAGCTGTAGGAACATAATGTTACTGTCTCTGAGACAAATTAACACAGAATATGTTCATCAAAGGATTACACTGACTATTTTTTGGGGAAGTGTTACCTGTTCAGCATCAGTTTTCATAATTAGAACAAGAGATGAACTCTTACATTTTCTGTAACACAGGAAGTAATTTGCAAAGTGCTAAAATTACTGAACATTGAGGCAGCCACATCAGTATGAAAGGAATCAGCAGGTCACACACCTTCATCACAGACTATAATTCAAAACAACCTCAGAAACTTCCAAGCAAATAAACTCCTTTTCCCAATCTGTGCACCTGCAGAGCACTCCAGTCTCTTCAGGATTTCTCACCTTTGTCTTGAACCTCAGACTCCAAGTTAGAAATCCACATGGATTTTTATCATAATTTCATTTTGATCTTGACTGGCCAAGCTTAGCAAACATGCATGAGAGCTTTTGGGAAGCCGGGTGTCCAGCTGGTTGGCAACACATTGGCACTGAAAAGAGAGTTTGTTACAGAAAAGAACTCTGTGAAATTTAATAAAAATCAGGCAAAGCATTATGCAAACAAATTCCATGAACCTAAGCTGTATTTCACTAAAAGACAGAGGCGGCAAAGCAGTATTTAAGGATTCAACATCTGCCTGCTCTAATAAAATAAAGCAGCCTTGGCCAAGTGTGTTGGTGTCTTTGAGAGTGCAGAGAATGATCTATGACAGCTGAAAAAGCAGGTTTTCCAAGGCTTCCCTTGCCCCTGCTACTTGTCCTAGGTCAACCAACACTGGGTAACTCTTCACTCCCATGGTCTCCCACCCCTCAGCCTCCTGTGAACCCAACAATAGAAAGATGTTTTCGCTGCCTTTCTGAACTGAACACTAATTAAAAAACTGCTCATCGTAAGATCCCTCTGTTGTGTCATGGTTTGGGAGATGTAAAAGGAGTCTAAGTGCTGTCAGGCACTGGGGACACCACCAGGGTGGTGACTGATAAGGACAAAGATGGGAACTCCATAGCCTTCAGTTTGCCCCAAGGACAATTCCATGGACACCCTGCAACCGTCACCGGCTCCTTGTCAGATGACATTGAGGTTGTTCTTACAGCTGAACTTTTCAGGCTTCGTTAGCTGTTTGAGCAACTTTTCCCCCATATTCCCCTTCCATCCCTTCTGTGGGAAGAGTGAGAATGAGTGAAGAGGGGAGAGCACGTAGACCTACAGCAGTTTGCTCCTGAAGCCGCGGTTTGCCTCATGGAACAGGCGCTCAGTGCATGATCCCACAGGGTCTGCTGCAAATGCCCAGCCCTTCCACCCCAGTTACTTCATCCAACACCCAAAATTCAGGAATCTCTCTGGGGAGACCTGGTGAAGCCAGGTCATTCATTTTTAGCAACTAATGGAAACAACTCGATGTCAAGGAGTACCACAAAAGAAAGAACAGCTATAGGAAAATGGGAAAAATCACATAATCAAATAATTCAGGAGTTAGTGAGCTGTTCTGAAATTACTTGAAAGCTCTGGGGGGAAAAAAAAGATAAAGGAAAAAAAAAGAAGCATCATAAGAAGGAAAAATAATTTCTGCCTACAACGTACAGCAGTATGATCTTAGTCCCAAAAGTCTTTAAATGTTAGGACTGCTGAATCAAGTAAACATTTACAAGGTAAATCTTTATAGAATACTATGTTAATACTAATTAATTTGAAAAAGAGGAAACAAACCCATAATTATGCTCACTTCAAACAGCAATGGAAACTAGTCTTGGATGTCAAATAAATAATAAATAAATCAATTAGCTCAGAGTACAAGCCAACAGGAAGTAACTAAGTATAAAAATATTTATGGCGTAACACATTTTAAAACTGTCAGGGATTAACACAGGGTAGTAAAAGGAAACAAGCTGAGAGTTTTCTTTTTTAACTTCAGCTCCAAAGAGGCATTTGCCTAGAAAAAAGTCACCTTAGAAAGCCTATTTCTGTTTTAGTCTCTCCATCTGTAACAGGTACAACAAGAAAATCAGCACACTCCCAATTCATCTTTTTTTTGTTGCCTCCACAGATCTCCAGTGGCAAAAAATAACAAGTCTTACTGCCAATATAAATCTGAGACAAAACTGGAACTATGGTAAGAAAGCTACTGTAGACATAAATAAAACAAGACGGCAGCAGTGACACTATTCCTCCAGCTTTAGAAACTTGAATTGAAACCATCTCATTCACTTTCCACGGCTGCCAAAAACTCACCATTTTTTGCACATCCCAAATGGAAAGAAAACAATCAACCAACCACTCCCCCAACTTACACACTACATGGAGATACTGGACACACATCAAGCAACAACCTTTAATAATCTGAATTTGTAGGTTGATGCCTCTCTCCTACACAGGCCAAACCAGTTACAACCACTCACTCCAAGCACAATAGATGAGGCTGATGCTTGGGTAAGTGTAATGTACAGACCAGCTTGTAAAACTACTTTTAAATATCCGTGACTCGCAGCGTAATTGCTTCCCTCTCCACTAAGTACAGCGTTTGTAGGATTGTATTACAGTCCTACCTATAAAATGCAGCCCTTTATTAGGGACAAATTAGACAGCCCTCAGTAACTTAATAACGTAATAACCCATGACCACAACACCGCAGGTTTATGCATCCCATCCTTCTTTATTGATGCAAATGAGACTCCTGACTGCAGCTGGATTAGCCACGTGTTTTAAATAAAGCATGTACGTGTTTGGAAGACCTATGTCAGAAAAAAGGGAAGGAACATGAAAATACAGTGTTACTTTGAGCATGTGAGCTGCTTCAGGACTCCAGTTGGGAGGACACAGCACTTGGTGAGGTGTGATCTTATCCATAGTATGAGAAACCCCAGGCTAAGAGGGCAGGGGGCAGGGTTGAGGATTGCTCAGAGCAGGCAAGTGCCACACAAGCACTTCCAGGGATGAGACCTCCAGAACAGCACAGCCAAGGACACTTCCTCCTCCTCATCCTCAAACAGCTAAGGGATAAAGTGTGGCAGCACAAGGCCCCCACTCCAACCATCATGACTGGCTGTGCCTGGACCACAACAGGCCAATACCATGGAATCACAGAAGGGTTTGGGTTGGAAGGGACCTTAAAGGCCATCTTCTTCCAACACAGGCACACTGAAGCACTGGGGACACCTAGACACTAAGGACTGAGGCAACCCATGACAGGACAGGAGAACAGGCTTAAGCTTTGCCAAGGTAGGTTTAGGTTGGACATTAGGAAGAAATTCTTCACAGAAAGGGTAATTAGACATTGGAAGGGGCTGCCCAGGGAGGTGGTGGAGCCCCCATCCCTGGAGGTGCCCAAGGAAGGACTGGAGGTGGCACTCAGTGCTCTGGGCTGGTGACAAGGTGGGGATGGGGCACAGGTTGGACTCGGCGATCTAGGAGGTCTCTCCCAACCTCAGTGATTCTGAGATTCTGTGACTGAGGCACCAGGAACTGAGTAAATTAGCGATGAGAGGACCTGTGCCACTGTAGGTTTACGATCGACATTAGAAACAATTTCTCCACAGAAAAGGTCGTCAGACACTGGAAGGGTCTGCCCAGGGGGGTGGTGAAGTCCCTGTCCCTGAAGTGTTTAAGGAAAGACTGGACGCGGCAGTGAGTGCCCTGGTTCGGTGGCAGGCTGTGCTCGGGGAGCCCGGGGGTGTTTTCCAGGCTCGCTCGCTGCGATGTTTCCGTCTCTGTGACCGAGGCACCCGGGGCTGAGGGGCCGCTGCCGGGCCCGGCGCGCACGCGCACAGCGGCCCCAGCCGGCGCAAGCGCGCGGGCGCACCCCTGGCGCGCGCGGAGCGGCTGCGCGCGCACGCGCAGTTCCCCCGGAGGGTCCCGGCGCGTGCCCGGCGCTGCCCCCCCCGCCCCGCTCGGGGCCGCGCTGAGGGGGGTGGGAGGCGCAGCAGCGCCTGCGCGCGCCGGGCGGGTCCGCGCGCACGAGCCCGCGCGGGCCTCCCTCCCCCCCCCACACCGCCGGGCCCGGGGGGGGGGGGGGGGGGGCATCGCCGGCATCATCATCATCATCATCATCACCACCATCATCATCATCATCTTCTTCCTCCTCCTCCCCTCCCACCGCGCCCCTCCCGCCCGGCGCCCCGCCGCGCTCCCCCCCGGGGGGCTCCCCCGCGCTTACCGTGTAGCGCGGGGCCGGCGCGGGGGCTCCGGGCTCGGCCGGGCTCGGCTGGGTCGGTCCCGGCGTCACACAATGAAATCAGCGGCCCCGATCATTAATTCTCATCATGATCGTGACGTGCGCGCAGACAGCGGCCAATGGCGCGCTGCGATCAGCGCGGCCCGGACGGCGCCCGCCCCCGCCGCCCGCCGGGGGGGCGCGCACGGGAGCGCCGGCACCGGGCGGGGACGGGGCAGCCTCAGCGCCGGCCCCGCACCGGCCCCGGCCCCGGCCCCGGCCCCGGCCCCGGCCCCGCCCGGCGCCCCCGGAACCCGCACCGCCCCCGGGCCGCGGGGCCCGTCCGGCATCACCCCCAGGAGTGCTCCTGGAAAGCGATCCCTGAGGTTTCGGGGAGAAGGAAGGAGTCCGCAATCCGTATGAATGTCTCTTAGAGGGTGGTGCCAGGCTCTGTCCAGGGATGGGACGAGGAGCAGTGCCCATAAACTACAACAGAAGTAGTTCCACCTCAGCACGAGGAAGAACTTCTTTCCGTGGAGGGGGCAGAGCACTGGAACAGCTGCCCGGGGGAGTGTGGAGTCTCCGTGTCTGGAGACATCCCAAACCCACCTGGACGCGTTCCTGTGTCACCTGCTCCCCGTGACCCTGCCTTGGACTGGGTGATCTCCAGAGGTCCCTTCCAACCCCCACCATCCAGTGATTTGGTGGATGGCCATCCCTGTGACCCCACTGCGATGTGAAGCCTGGGCTCACAAGGAGATTGTGCCCAGTGAAACCCAAAAAGCTCCATGAAGGACCGGGGTTTCATTTGTGTGAATATTACGGTGCTCAAGAAATAAACCTTTTATTGCCCAGAATGATACATTTGGTCTGGGAAGGGAGGAAATGTCAGTGTTTCCAGGTGGGTAGCACAGGGCAGGTACCCCATGGGGCCAGACACCTCCTCGGGGCCTTGGCTGGAGCTGGTGACAACACAAACCACGCACAGATAACTTGCTGTGTCCTTACAAGGATCCAGGTACAGCCAGGTGCATTACTGCCAGCCCTCCTTCAGGCTCCATTTCCCTTCCAAAAGCAAACCTCTTCAACAAAGGAGCAGGAAGGCTGACATTGCCCACCCATCCTGATGGATTGTGTGGTAGAAATCATGTAAAATCACTGTTTATTGGCTCGGCTGTAGGAACACTGAGAAGTCTGAATCAGATTTGAGACCTGGCTGTGTTAATTACAAAACCTGTAGATGGGCTATATCCCTGCTCCAAATAGTTTCCTCTGAAAGTCATGATGTTAAAATATTAAACAGGCAATTAATTTTGTGCATTGCTTTAGTCAGAACTACCAGTAAATATTTCTGCAGGACTGAAATAAAAGGATTGCTGCTGGTTCTCTGTAGGCAGGGAGGAGAAAAGCAGACAGCGTTTATGTTTATTTTAAAATTGCACTAAGTTGTTTACATTGTTTAAAAATTTTAACACTGACTTCTGAACTAGTGGTGGCATCCCTTTGGGGAGTTGGGGCTGGGTAATCTTTAAGGTCCTTTCCATGTGAAACCATTCTATAATTCTATGGTATAGCAAACATCCTGAATTTATTAACCAGATTTTAGGGATAGTCCCTATATTTAAACCCTAAATCTTCTGTTGTGCTGCTTTGTCTCCTGGATGTGTTCCCTTCCTCTGTGTGCCATCAACACTTGCCCTGTAAAAATTAAATACAGCAACCACAAAACTTCTACACCACCACTTCTACAGAAAGCAATTGGTTTGGAGGTAGCTATAGAATGATTCCTGAGAAACTTGGTACGTTTTCTTCTCACATTATCTGCGGCTTGGGAAATAAAAATGGTGAGACAGTCTCTCTAAAATTCTTTGAAAAATGCAGTGGTGTTTGATAAAATGCAGCTTATTAAACTCCTTTAAAATGATGAATAATAGAAAATAATATTTCAAGGGCTCTAATTTGACTAACAATGGGCTCACAGGTGCTTTTTCTATAGTTTTCATCAAAAAACTCAGAGAATCGTTCTTGAAGGAGACATGAGATGTGTATTTAAGTTGTCAAAGAAACCAGTTTGCAGACTTGCAGCCCCAAAAAAGGATTTATAGATCACAGTAATGTTCTTTACAATGTGGAAGAGGAGACAGAATGTACAGGCTAACAAAGCTGCTGCTGTTTGCAACAAAGGAGTGACAAGCTCCAGAAAGAATCTCATGTTATGTATTTCCCTCCGTGGTATTGCCTCTCAAGGAGCCAAACTTTGAGGAAAAAAAATATGGCAGGATGAAATAAACCAAATATTCTCCTGCCACCAGATCCAAACGTTTCCTCCTTCATTAATGACAGATTTAAATTAACAGGGGCTGGCAGATTGGTCTGGTGGTTTAAACAGTAGCCCAGGACATGAAAGGAATCCTTCCAGGAGGGAATTAGCATCAAAGTGAGACTCTGATGGAGCTCCTCTGTATGAGCTCATTAAACTGATTAGCCCAGCTCACCATTAGTGACTTACCCCGGTGTGGTTCTACAGGCAGGGAAAGCGTCTGGGCCCTGGCTGGGTGTGGGTATTTCCTGCCACAACTGGGGACATCTGCATCGCTCCCACATGTGGCAGGGAATAGATTCCACAGTCAGGAACTCAACTGTAGGCTCACACAAATGTTCTCATCCCCCATCCCAAGATCTTTCCCTCTTCCATCAGTTCGTATGTTCTCACTTTCAGTGGCTCGTGCAGGTAAGAGAAGTCTCTGTAAGGATTGCTCAGAATTCCTAGACGTGGACTGGGAGCTGGTGTGTGACCAAAGCCTGAACAGCTTTGGTCACACAGTTTAGAGCAACGGCTGCTCTTTGCATTTCTCTGGCATTTTACGGAGTCTAGAAAACACCGAGGAAGCCACAGAGGCAAACCCACCCCACTCCACAGAACCCTTTCCCAGGACAGCTTTACTCAATTCATTATGCTGTTATTTAGGTGATGTTTTAAAGGATGTACCTCTAAGCCAGGCCTTGGGGTGACCTACAGAGTCAGGGACCTTTCAAGGAGTGAAAACAGGGTGGAAAAGAGGCCATTTTCACGTGGAATTTTTTTTATTTGCAATTCCTGATCTCAAACGAGTAATTTGGCTCTGACTGCTCCAAGGCATTAAATCATGGGGCTGCATTGCATCAGCTAAAAAGGGACCTGGATCGAATCCGTCCCCTCGTCCCCAGAGAGTCCAGCTTGTGTTTGGGAAAATGTATCGAGAATCCAGTGTTGAAAAGCCTGGAGTTAATCTCGTGCTTGACCATCCTCCCTCTGGGAACTTCTTGTTATCATTCATCCTGAATCTTTGGTAAGTTCAACCCTCATAAGAGATTTATTAAACTTCAGGCTCAAGAGTGACCACAGAAAAACCCTGCTGGTCCTTTTATTTTGTTGGAAAAGTGTATTAGCAGTTTCCTGAGCAGCTCCTCAGGCAGTTCTGAGGCTCTGTCCCCTCAGTTTCACTCCAAGAATGTGTCTGACTGTTCCAAAAACCTTACTAAATTCAAGATATGTAACATTTACTGCTTCATGTCTCTACAAGGCTCCTTATTCTGCCACAAAGGAAAGTTTGATGTGGTTTATTCTTGAAAAATCAGAGTTGTTTCCACCAAAATATGTATGTCCTTCTTGTCCTATCAATGCCATTGGATTTGCAGGGGTAAAAGTTGCCCTGCAAAGGAAGTTCTTGGTTGAGGTACCTGCTTTTTCCCAGGTCTTCTGCTCAATGAACCCCCGAAATGACAACAGGGATGCTCATTTTACAGAAATATTGTAAAGACACACTAAAGATTGGGAGCACGAGGGTGTAATTCAAGATCTGCTAAATCAGGAGGTTCCAATGGTGATGGAGAAAGGATTAGAGTGTGTAAACCTTAGGAAAAATGTTAATATGGAAAATTCCGTACGGCACATTTTCTGCATCTAAAAGCACAGCCAGAATTAGTGGTCTTACAAGATTTACAAATTTTCTGTCTTCTTTGAACTTGGTTTTGCCATATTAATTAAAATTAGTTGTTAATCCTTACCCAGTGCATAAACAAAGCTCCCATAAACTGAATCTGTAAATGTGTCCTTTGTGCTGGTATGGAAAAAACAGCTGGTGCTTATGGGAAAAAAATGGAAAAGAGCCTGGCTGGGTAGATATTTTAAGGATTTGTTCCACTTTTTTACTTATTGGGATATTTTTAGGAAAATCAGGGATGCTGTTTCCTTTCATTTTTATTGCCTCTGATAATTTTTCATACACCAAGCAGGGAAAATTTTGAACTTGAGGAACATATAATAATGCAATAAACCAAAAATTTTTAAAAAGAGGGAGATAATTATTGTATATTTATTTTCCACCCATTAGTATTCCTAGCATAGAAAGTTTTATAGTAGAAAAAGATAAAATATTTTTTAAATAAAAACGAAAACAAAACCGGGCATGAGGAAGCAAAGAACCACAGAGAGAACCATCATTTAAAAAAAAAAATCTATGCAGCCCCTCCTTTGGTCATTTATCTTCCCCCTACAAGCCCCAATTCAATTGGTGAGGTGATTCACCTAAAGCTGATGCCCAAGCAATTCTTATTTCCCATAAATTGTTTAGAAAAGCAGCCAAGAAAATGTTGAGTTGGAATCTTCGAAGCATTTATTAGTTTAGGCAGCAGTTTGCTTTTCTTTGACTTGTATTTCTCCAGAGGCTGAGATGGCTTTTCCATTTGCTCAGGTCTCCCAAAATCAAACATTCCTCTGCTCCTTCTTTCCTGCCTGTGGGTCCACACCTTATTCCATGCCCACCAAAGCTCACGCCTATCCCCCTTGTTACCAGGGACTTTTCTCTTGTACCCCTGACTGGGCTGAAAGAGCCTGAAAAGTGATTTTTTCCTTTAAAAATAGGACAAACGTAGTGGTTGTCTCGAGTCCTTGGGAATAAAAGAAATAACCATCACCCACCAGTTCCTTCAAGTGTTTCTCCTTGGTTCTGTTACCTTGTTTAGTCAAGTTCGCTTTTCTCTCCGGTCACAGCAAGCCAAAGTAAGGGAAAGAAATTATACAATAAAATATAACGTAGGTTTAATTCTAAAGGAAACACTGCCATAAAAACAGAGATGAAGACAAAAGCTTTGGAATCAATTTTACAAATAAAATAGCAGTACAAAGCACCTGAAGGTCCTCAATAGCTCCACATTCCCTTTGAAGAAGAAGGGTGAGTATCTGAAAGATTCCGAGGAAATCCTTTGACCAATGGTAAACCACAAGCACTTCCTGAAAAAAGCATGGAACTACTCAAACAATATTAACCCCACTGTGAGCCCTCGAGGTGTCTTGCTAAAACATTGTCCTCACATGACCTTCCAGAAGTAGGAGGTCAGCTAAAAATGCCAGTTCTGGCTGTGCCAGATTGCAGCAAGGAAGGAAATCCATGAGACAATTCCCATCCCTGCTTGGCTGATCCGTCCATCAGCTTGCAGGTGGGGTTTCAAGAGAGGGCAAAGAGTCACTGCAGAATCCTGATCAGGTGAAGTGTCCTCCTTGGGAAGGAGCTGCTGTCCTCTGTAGATAAAATATCCTGCTTTGTTCAGTCCCATAGCACCACATTTGTTTTGCAACAAGACTTTGCTATCATTCATGACAGAATTATCCTGTTGAGAAATATGTTTACAAAGTAATCTCCCATCTTTGTCTTTGAGATAACAACAAAATTGAAGTATTGATGGTTTGATGCCAAATATTTTCCCCTTTATTGTAACCTTGTTTTCTTTCATCTACAGAGGAATTTGTTTAAATGCAAATTATTTCTTTCATGAGAGAAGACAGCTTTTACATTAATCACTATTTCTTTAAATAATTTCTTTAAATGAAGTCTGACTTGTAGTAGCACTACATTATTGTTTCCAACCTGTTTTACTTCCTCTCCATATAATCTTGTTTAATCTCAGCCCAGATAAAATGGAATGACGTGACATTAAAGGGAAGATTTTGTAAGAGGAGGGGAAGGTTATTTCCCAATCACCGGATCTATCTCCTGGTGATGTAGTTTGTATTGTTGGGTTCCTAATGGATGCTTCTTCTGGAACAGCCATATCCAGGAAATGCCTTTAATCTCCTTTGAGGTGAGACAAGATGCCATGTCTGGTTCAGATGCAGCTGTAGCCACCGTTCCCCAGCTGTCGTCATGAGGCAGAGCTCTGGAGTGAGGCACTTAGAGCAGCATTTGGGGCAGAAATAGAGTTGTCTCCTTTTAAATGCAAGATAAGAGCCCAGGAACTCAGGACAGATGTCTTGGATCATATCAAAAGCCTTTTTTAGTCCTGGCTGGCAGTGGCTGACTTTTCGGTGGGTGTTTTGTGTTAGAGCACGGGAGTAACTCCCACCCAGAGAGATCCCCACAGCTGTAATTCCAGCAGTCAGTGTTCGACATGATAGAAATGCTGCATTTCTCATGTTTTGGTGCACCAAGGATGGGCTATAGGATTCGAGTTTCCTGACAGTATCAAAGTGTGCTGACCAGGGAATTTCCAGCTATGAAACCTTAATTAATGTTACTCCTCAGCGTTCATCAGTATCAATAACAGACTTTGATCTCTGTATTTTCCAATGAAAAATACATATTTCATGCATTTCACTGTAAAATAATAATATGTTTTACACTCACATGGACATTTTGCTTCATTTTGCCCCCAGACTGACATGCTCTTACATTCTCTTCCATACTCTTGTCCTTCTGAATTCTTTCTTCCCCTTCTGGCCCCCCTGGGCCACCTCAGTCCTGGCTGTGACCCTGCTCCATGGGGGGAGCCACTCCTGGCTCCCTGGAAGCAGCTGCTTCCACTGTGCCTTAACACATCCTGTTAAAAAAAAAAGCTTTTTGATATAATATGGGGGAAAAAAATAGTAGCTGTTAGCAGTGTATTTCAATAAAGCTCCCAGAGCAAAAGCAGCAGTGACCTGTCATGCTACAGAGCTGATGGATTTGCTCAGCAGCCCTAAATCACTGTGTTTATCTTGGATTCCCAGCTAATGAAAGGGAGCAGGGTGCTGCAAGACGCGGAGCTTAAGCTCCATTAACTAATCAATTTCTGGCTCTGGGAATTAAAAAAACGATGAGTGAAGCTGTGGTCACTTGTACAGTTTCAGAGGAGCAATGCCCAGAGCAGGATTTCAACAGCAGCAGGAAAACTGGGTGACAAAGGAGATGCTGGATATCACTTTGTTTGCTGAGGGAAAAGAGGGCAGTGAAACAGGGCGATGATGTCAAGGATGTGCTTCCGAAGTGTGAAGCACACGGAAAGAAATAAATTAGTAATTCTCAATCGGATGTGGGAGGTCCAGCCCAGCGAGCAGCGCGTCTCTGATGCTTTGCAGCAGGAGAGAGATCCTTTGTAGGGCTTCCAAAAGGGGAGAGAAAGGTGTCTTTGTGCCGTTCCACAAACCTGGGTGTCTCCCTGAGCTGCTCGGTGCATCTGCGGGCGCGCTGGGTGTGTGCAGGTGTGCCAGGGAGTCTGCAAGAGCAGCAGCGGCCCCTTCCCAGGTTAATTAGCTGTGCCCTTCAGCAAGGATTAGCAAAGATTTGAAAGCATCTAAAGCCAGGGAGGATTGAGGAAAAGCAAATAGCCCGACTTCATGGCAGAGTCTATTGCCAGGGATTCGACTTAATCGGGATCTGTGTCAGCCGCCTTGATAGGCCCCCTCTAAGTCGTTTATTTTAGGTAAACATTTGCAAATGAACTTTTTGTATTCGTGCCGTCATTTGGGGAAGGGGGAAAAAAAAAAGGAATATCTTACCGGCAGTAGTGGTGTCTGAACTCTACAGAAACATTTAGACCTTTCAAACTAAATGTCAAGTTGTTCCTATTGAGTCAAATTCTTGCAAATTTAAGCTAATTAACATAACCACTTTCCAAGTCAAAGCAGGCCCTTATGCTGTGCTTAAGTGGTTTAATACTGAATTCATTCTGATTGCCACAGCCCGTCACGTTTGTGTCTGTAGGAAGAGAAGGGAAAGTTATGAATCCGAAGGGTTTTTTACTCCAGGCAACAAAATTCTTCATGGACATAAATGTAACTTTGCTACGATCGTTTTTAATTCAGAATGATATTATTTTCCTGAGCCAACTAAGAAATGTGATCCAGCTGAAATTTCTGGGACACAGAGAAGGGACACAACTGACTGGAAAGGAATATTGAAATAATCATGATTGGCTTTTAACCACAAGAGTGACCCAACAGGCCCATAAAGGGTGATGAACTGAGTTCCAGGAAATGGAAATTTAATTCTGTATTGCTTTCTAATGTCAATCCTCTCCCCGTCACATCCATGTGAAAACTCACCTTGATTTTGTATCGCTTTCTAGGTGTTGCACTGGCAAAGCAGTGTTTGGAAACAGAGGTTCAAATCAAGTCATATTTTAGAGCTATTAACTGGATACAGCTAAAATTGTACAAAGGGGAATGCTTATATTCAGCATAAAAAAATTTATTTGCCTGAGGGAGATTTTAGTGTCCAAGACACATATTTGTGATAAATAGAAGAATTTGAAAATGCTCTTTCATTATACAGGGTCACAGTCTGCAAGCAGCGACCCAAAACTGGGAAGATAGGAAAATGTGAGTCACAATTGCTGAGGAGTTTTGATTCTGGTGGCAATTTAACAGCAAAAAACTTTTATATTCTGGTCTGTATATAAGAATTCCAACCAGGATGATGTTCTACCAGAAAAGTTCATCAGAGATTTATTAACGAACAGCATACGAAGTTATTTGCAATAAATTAATATATTTGAAAATTAATTTCTTTTTTATGTCACTTTTTGCACAGCTAATGGTACATATTTTTGCTTAAGTGTGAAAACATATAATTTATAATTTTAAGGGAAAAAGCTTTAAACAAAGTTTTCAGCCTAAGCTTTTTTTAATCCTAACATTTTTGGTGAATAAGTAGAAATAAGAAAATGAATTGTGCTGTGAAAAGCCACTAAAACAGTTTTTCCCCAGGAGATTATAAATATCTGTATGTATGGGCAGAACGTTCAATTAACATGAGAAATGTCCTGGTAAGTTTCATGATGATGTACTGGGAGAGAGCAGCAATACAGCAAAACTGGTGAGCTATACAAAAGGAGTAAGAACTTTCTTAGCAAGATACATGATGTCAGAAATTAGCCATTTATTAAAAAGATGTGATGCAGAAATGCAGCAAATGTGGCACTTCATCAGGAAAATGGGCAGGCAGCATTAAACATAAGTGACGGTGTGGGGTTTAGTTTAGAATGCAAAATGAATTTATAAATAATAGATGGAGATAATATGGATGGTTTTACAGATAGATGAATGGGACCAATTTTTTTCCTAACTCTTTCAAATTAATTTAAGACGGCTGCACAGTTATGCCCCTTCCCCAAAGAGTTAAGAAAATGTTAAATGGGTAGCTCACAGGATGGAAAGTTATTATCCTGAGATGAGCCTTGGAGGAATTATGAGGAAGAGGGAGATAATATTGGAATATATGACTTTGATTTTTGTTAAACATTATAACTTGAAATAGTCCCTAAAATCCTCAAGCTCTTCCAGGCAGAAGACACAGGGCCTTGTCTTCAGGGACCAGGAAATGAAGGTCACGTTCTTAACAGGTTTCTCACCGGTCTCACCTTTTCCCAGCACTGGCTCACAGGGGTAACACCTGCAGGGAGGCTTTGTAGCCAGAAATTGCTGCTGCTGCTACTGCACTGAACAGAAAAATAAACCCACAACAGCTCAAACTGCAGAAGAGGTTTTCCTTGGAGAAAAGCTTAGTCCTGGAGCTGGTGGACTGGATTCAACTGGGAAACAAACAGAAGCTTGAGGAACAGAACTGGTGGAACTCAGTGACCTTGGAAATTGCTGGTGCACATGTAGGAGACTCCAAGGGCACGGCTTGGCCATGGCCATATCTCTGTTAAAAGTCTTGGCTCCTTTTTAGGAGCTCCTGTTTTAGGATGGGATATTTTGATATGTGCCTTTCTGATCATTCTCACAGGCAAAACAAGCCCAAATAGGAGAAGAACTAAAAATGCAGGTTTCTCTCACTCTGAAGAGGCTGAAAAAGAGAAGACAGACTCCTGATGGAGACCTGAAGAGGAAAGGAGCTGCTGGAAGGCCTAGAGGATGCAGATCCTGAGGAAATGCTCGGTGGGTTGGATATACCAGAAATCGGAGAATATTTAAACAATTGCAGTTGCAATGGCTGTTGAAGACCCCTAAAACAAGGGATCTATCCCTGGATTTTTATGGCAGGGCTGTGGCTGGTGTTTGGTGGCTGCAGAACATCCTGTCCTTCCCTCACAGGGACAGGAGGACCGAGAGCTGTCGGGATGCACGACGGAAGGAAGGAGCGCCAGGAGCAGGAGGGGGAGCAGGAACCGCAGATGGCTGAGGGTTCTGACTGCCCTGCCTATAAACAAGGTTTCTGGATGGCAGGTCTTTATTTCAGAGCTGGGCTGGTGCAATTTGTGACTACAAGAAAGAGAGAGAAATGAAAGCTGACTCTGAAGCTACAGAGCTTCCTAGCTCTTAGCAATTAGTTTATGCCTTCCTCGGCTTGATCAGAGCACGTCTTGTCACCATCTAACATGGTTTGAGGTTGTCCAAAAGGAAAACATCGTGTTGTTTGCTTGCCTAGCTCTTTCAAAATAAAGCTACCGTTGCATGTAAGAGAGAGCAGAGCTGTTTGGAATCGAAAGAGCGGGGGAAGAGCCCTGAGAAATTAATTACGGGAGGAAAGCTGGTTGCTGATGCAAAGCTCCTGGTTAAGAGCAAAGGGCATGCTGCTGGGATGCAGAGGAAAACACGACAGGACACATCACCATCATCTCCTCGGTCTCTAAACAGCAAATCAAGTTAATTTGGAGAGACAGGCTGAAGGGAAGAGACCTTTTTATTCTGCATCCTTCTTTCGGATCAGTGTTTAACTTGTGCTAGTGTGTGACTACAGAGAGGATCAAAAATGCCCAGCTCTACATTCAGACCCGAGTTTCATCATTCACAGATGTATCAAGGGCAGGATAGGAAGTTTCACATACTAAATTCTCTGAAGTGGCCATGGTGGTGCAAGCAGATGTTTTCAGGTCAGGTTAGTCTGGCAGGTATTCATGGCTCACGTGAATTTTCTTTCTTTAGCTTTTGGATTTTTGTATCTCTCTTTCTGCTCAGAATATTAAGGGAACACAAAACTTGGCTCCAGTCACACACTGGGAGTATCTCTGTAGCCACAGTCAGTCCTCCAAGCAAATATTGAGTCTAACCAAACATGGAGAATGAAGAGGCTACTGGAGTATAAAGTAGGAACATAATCTCTGAGGTTTTAACCAAGGCATTAGAAAGACCTAATAATAGCAGGGCTTTGCAGAGATGCTAAGATAAAGAAAAAGCCATCTTGAGAATGCCTCGAAGAAATGCTTTTCCTGTCACCAGTCACTTGGCAACATGAAAGACAAGCTTGGACTGAAAATCACAGGGGAAAATGAAGATGGCATAATAATAATTGTCACAATTTTATGAATCTGACATTCCCCTTTGCAGCACATCCTGGGTAACCCTATCAGATATCTCTGCAAGGCAAAATGACTCTTTTAATATTGAAGCCCATGCTCAAACATTTCTGTAAGGCACATTTTGCCGTGGGATGATGGAGAAGAAGATAATGATGGATCACAAAAGGATAAAGTGGATTTTCTCAGTGGAATAGTTCTCCACACCATTGCCTAGAGTGCACCCAGGCTCTCCTGGACACTTGAACATGAGCTTGTCCCTCCTCTCCCTCCACAGTGAGAGTCCCTCGATGGCAAAACAAGTCCATTTGCACCATTGCTGGATGTTTTCTTCACACCATAAATGTCACACAGAATATACAGCCCGAGCCTCACAGAATCACTGAATATTCAGAGTTGGTTCCCTGAATGCATTAGGAAAATCAACAGGCAGCTGTGTTTCAAAGCCAGCTTTCCAGGCAGCAAGTAATGGATTACAAGGGAATCTGGTATCAATAGTTTGGAAGTTTTATTTCTGTTGTCAAGTTTTCCATTATTACTGGTTTTTTCTGAAGTAATATCGTTTACCTAATGTAGTGAGAAGCAGATGGTTTATTGCTTAAAAGTTGTTATGTGATTCTTGCAGAGGAAGTTTATTGGACATTTATTCTGTTTTTATCAAATAAATATGTTCCCTTTATTTACTAGAGGAAGGGTAAAGGCAAATACAAATCATATTTTATATAAATGAATATGGATATATTGACAGGAAACGTATTGTAGTAATAAATATTCTGATGCGTTTTTTTCTTGAAAGAAAAGAAGCTGGAGTTAGCAGCACTTAAATTTTATAATTCCTAGAATTTTAGGGCCAAAAAGGAGGCTTCTGAAAATTTAGTCTGATCTATATAATACCTAAAAAATAAAGGCCATTGATCCATGTGTAATAAATCTGGCATCACACCAATGATTTCTGTTGAGCTGGAACATATTTTGGAGAGAGATTGCCCAGCTTTGCCTTCAGAAATTCTCATGCTGACCTGGTGGCTGTCAGTACTGTAAGCTCCATGTCATGGAAAAGTGAATTAAGAGAGTGAATCCGTTCTGAGCATGGAATTTCCTGCACAGTGCTACAGGATCCCTCTGAAGCTACATGTGAGGCTCAATATCTTGCTGCAAGATATTTTCCCATTTCTCCTTAATTTAGCTACACTCTCGAGTCAGTTCTGAACTGAGCAGAGCTTTATAGCTGTTCCTGGAGGAATTCTGTGCAGGAAAATGATAACAAAGGATCTGTCTGCAGTTTTCCCTTGCTTACCAAACTGTGAAGAGATCAATGAAGCAGATGAGGCCCCTGTGCTCTGTGTTTCCCAGCAGCTGAAAGTTAAGATTTACCCAAATATCTGTGTCCTCATGAAGTTTATTTGGGGAGGAAGCTGTGACTCCTGGTGGTGTCATGAGTGGAATATGGAAACTTCCTTGGCAAGGTGGAAGGATTTTCCACTGGTACTGCTTCAAGGGACTTTCTTCTTGTGTCTCTGCTGTGAAGATTGTCTTGGTGATTCCCAGATTGGAGTATTCCCTCTTATCTGGAGCTTTTTGGGAGACTCTAAACATACTGGTGATATCAGCAAACAGGCTGAAAACAGACAATCCCTTTTCCCTTAATATGAAAATATTTCAGTGTTCTCTGCTCATTTGCAGTCTGAGTTAAAAAACACAAATTCATCTTCTTTGAGAAAAAATTATCCCAGTTATAACTTCACAGTGTCTTCACTGAAATCAGTGGATTTCTATTAGAAAAGAACTCTATTTTTTCAGTTAATTTTTCTACATTATATCTTTGACATTAATACACTTAAGTTGCATTTAAAGCTCTGAATAGGGCTGCGAAAAGTGATCATTTTTCCCAGACATGTGTAATCTAGAGAACTTGTTTTATAGAAAAGCTACTCTTGATGTCAAGGAAGTGTAACAACAGCTAAAGGGCAGCTCCTGAAAAAACAGCTCATATTATGATGAAAGTGATGCAAGAGAGGAGGAAGTTTGCAGTGCCTCTGTCCATGATGTACATGTTTTGTGGCTAAATAGAGGATTTCGGTCCCAAGAGAGGTCAGTGTAGGAGCTTTTGTGAACACTAAAATATGTCAAGAAAAAAGCAGTGCACGAAACCATCTCAGCCATGTCAAGATATATATTTTTATCAAGTGATAATGAAATAATTTCTCTATATTCCTGAAAAACCGAGTATTTCTTGCATTTTTGTAATGTTAGCCCTGATTTCCACACCATTTGTTAAGGGTGTTTTAATACCCAATTAATGTAAAGTATCATAAATTATGACTAACACACATTAATAAAACAGTTTTATCATCTAATGGAGCACGAAAAAAACATAAATTTCTAATGAGTCTCCATGTAAAAGCCGGGATATTAATACTTGTGACAGAAGAGCGAAGACTACGGTGGGTTCCTGTGCAAAAAATACTGTAAGTTGATGCGACAGTGAACGCCAGCAGTGAGAATTAAATGCAATGAATGAATGAATGAATGAATTCGGGACCATGAAGAGGGAGGCTGCCGGGTGCCCGCCGCTGTCGCGCCGGCGCTGCCGCGGGTGCGGTGCCAGCAGGTGGCACTCCAGAATGTGGAACACCGTCCCCATCATCCCGGGGCTGCCCGGGGCCTCGCCGGGGTCACAGCCGGCAGAATTCCACAAATGACAGTCAGGGCTGGTGGCTCCACCGGGAGGAAATAGCTCGGCACCAGCTGCGGCGTGTGCTGGAGAATCGCAGGATCGCGGGATGGTTTGGGTGGGAAGGGAGCTGAAAGCCCATCCAGTGCCACCCCCTGCCATGGGCAGGGATGCCTTCCACTGTGCCAGGCTGGTCCAGGCCCCGTCCAGCCTGGCCTTGGACTCTTCCAGGGATAGGGCAGCCACAGCTTCTGGACACAAAAGTGCAAGATCCACCCAAGAGATTGGCTCAGCTTGTTGGAGTGTGGTGCTGAGAACACCAAGGGTGTGGATTCAATCCCGGATGGGCCATTCACTGAAGAGTTGGACTTGATCCTTGTTCCTTCCAACTCAGAATATCCTGTAATCTAAAACAGAGACTGTTGGATCATGTAGCACCTTCTTGTTGACCCTCTTTGGGAGTTGGGAATGATCCAAACCCTTTCCTCACGGCCCCTGCTCGGGCTGCTCAAAGCGCAGGACCCTCCCCCGGCTCTCCTGAGCTGGACTGTCCTGTGAGAACAGCCAGAACCCAACCCCCCAGCCTGTAAAGCCAGGGTTAAGTAAGGCCAAGGTTTATCAGTAAATAGGAGAATCTGTCAATCCCTATCCCAAACCTAAGCTGGCTTTTTTTTTTCCTCCAGCACATGAATTGCTCTCATGCAACTTCACCAGAGGCACTTTCCTTGTGATCTTTCAACAGGTGTCTCAAGGGCTGGAGGCAACACCAGGCAGAACCTGGCTTAGAACTGACCTGATCAAAACCAACGATTTAGCTCCATTCTGTTTTTTAAAAATATGGGGTTTTTTTCACAAAAAGCAGCTGTATAATATATGAATGTTACATGATAAAAAGCTTTAATGATAACCGAGAGTTCAATGGTCATTTCCTTGGAGATTTTGCTTACATTTCCATTAATAATATAAATTATAGATGTCCTAAGTTATAACATTACATGCCACTTTTCCAGGGCATTCATGACTTATTTAATCTGGAGCTGCATGCTCTTGTTTTTCCATAATGGACATCAAATGCCATGTCAAGATTTTATTAAACTAACCCACTCATAAAGGACTTATTTCCCAACATGCAAGTTATTTCTTCATCAAAGAAGATGAGAATAATTGTTTCCAAATGAAAACTGCAAGAAATATGTGGTTGTTCTAAGTGCTACAGTGACTATGGTACCAGATTTGAGCATAATCCTTAATTGGAAAATTATCACTGGCCATGAAATACACAAGAACATTTAACTGCCTCCCACAGTGACCATGAAAATACGGAGACTGATGGTTTAATTAGCAATCCCAGAGATACCGGGCAGTGCTCAAAAGCTACAGCACTCTCAGCATTATTGCTGGCAAGGAGGAGGGACTCCAAACCTTTCCACCAGTCTGTTCAGCCTTAGGCCTTTGCTGTCAAAGGCAGCAGCGATGATTATGGGCTGGAATTACCAGATTATTTTATGTAGGCCTTTGACAACAACGTTGCATCGTAGTGAAAGCTCTGCTCCCTTTCTCCCTTTCAAATGCCTCACTTTGCTCTGATGCTTATGCAGACTCCAGTCAGAAAGTATTTCTCATTTACATGACCTAGATAGAATAATAGTGAGAAAGATGTTCCTTGATCTTTTTTCTCTTGATTTGCTACATTCAGCCTGGAAGAAAAACACAGTCATGGGAATGCATTGTTGCTTTTATGTTGGCATCAGGAAGCAATGCTAGGTAGGTTGGGGGATAGATCTAGGCAGAAGCCTTGCAATAAACAGGCAGAAAAACACATGGCACAGCTTTAGGGATTACATAGTTTTGCCTATTTTTTGAAAAATTTCCTTGTGATTTAGTGACTTTTCAGACTTGATTCCACTGCAGTGACCCATGGCTGACAGGGATCGTGAGGGAGGAGGTTTAGAGCCGTGTCAGGAGTGAGGATGACAGCTCAGGGCAGGGGGGGTATATTCCATGATTACTCATTCCAGAGTCGTTTCCTCAGTGGGCAGAGTGGACAACCTGTACGAAAAAGTGTTCTGAGCTGACTTGGACCGTGGTTCCAGAAACAGTCTGGACATGTCTGCACTCCATTTGGCCTTTCTAGTGCTCAGTTGGATCCATCACTGGGTCCTATGGTCTGTGACAGGCTCCTTTCCCGATCTTGCCATGTTCCTGTGACATTCCCATGGGTGTGAGGAATAAATCTTTCTTGAAACAACAAAAGAAGAAGCAGAGGAAATCCCCAGGTAGAACCATCCGTGGGCTGCCACGCTGAACATACCCATGAGAGGAGTTGAAGGAACATTTCCCTGGGGTTGGAATGATTCATGACAAAGCAGGGCCACGTGCAGTGATCTTTGCAACACAAAATGAACCTGAATAAATCATCAGGAGGGAGAGAAACAGAGTTTTTTTAACAGCTTTGAATATTTTATTCCGAGAAGGAGAAAAAAAATAACTAGATGGTTGTCCTGAAGATTGTAAAATCCCAGAATACAGGCAAACTGTGGCTGGTAATAATAAGGAAAATCACAGGAGTTTATCTAACAGCCAAGGTCTTCCAGCCAAATTATAGTTACTGCCTGAGCCAGCACCATGGTGGTGAATAATGGTGGGAATAAATGAAAATGCAAACCATCTTTGGGGGGAAGAGCCTCAGTAACAGGACAGGAAAGATTTAGAAGGTTCTCATTGTGAAAATGGAAGTTCTCATTCCAAAATAATAGTTTGGGGCCTCTTTTGTCATCCAAGGACAATTTAAATGAGGGGAATTGTGCCCACTGACATTGATGGGCTTTGAATTCAGGCTTCATCCTCTTTCCAAAATATGTCAAAATATATAAAAAAAGTGCCCAGTCAAGCCTGGGTAGGAAATGTGAGACAAAGGGGCATTGACAGAACGTCTGTCAAATGACAGGAATTAGGGAAGTAGTCCAAACAATCATGAATGAAGATTTTTTTTTGTGCAAATGTGTCAAAATACCAAGTTCATGCACAACATAGCTTATCTCAAATTCTTCCATGCTGTTATTGAACTCAAAAAAATCAAGACTTTTAGGAAAGAATAACCCCCAAACAACTTGTACAATTTCCAATAGCTAATAGAAATATTTATTCTCAATTCTAGCCCACTATTGCCTAAAAAGAGAAGTATTGTGCCTTTGAGAGCTTTGTCATTATTATGTCCATTGTAAACAGCTATTTAGACAGAACTAAAGCTACTGAAAGTGGTCTCCCAAAACTCAGAGAGGAAGCTGACATGCTGTTCAGCCTTCTTGAAGGAGAATTGATGTGAATCCTTTTGTAAAGAAGATCTGTGCTCTGAGCACTCCAAATACATCATAGAATACTAATCACACTATTTCCCAAAGCTAAAGAAAAATAAAAACAGATAGAGTGCATCACTGAGCTGAGAATGGCACATCTCTTTGGAGAAGCTTTAGTGGGGGGAAAGATGCCTGTCTGCATCCTTAACTGTATAAAAAGGAGCCCTGAAAGGGCAGAGAAAAAACTGCCAGAGAGTAGGTTTAGATCGGATTTTAGGAAAGGTTTCTTCCCTGTGAGGGTGGGGGGGCCCTGGCACAGGGTGCCCAGAGAAGCTGTGGCTGCCCTGAATCCCTGGAAGTGTCCAAGGCCAGGTTGGATGGAGCTTGGAGGAAGTGGGAGGTGTCCCTGCCCATGGCAGGGGCTGGAATGGGATGGGCTTTAAGGTCCCTTCCAACCCAAACCATTCTGGGATTCTGTGATAAATATTCATTGGTATTTCATGTTCCCCCATATGAGAGAGAGAGAAGGCAGATCTCATGGGTACTTTGACCAAGCCCCATGGGGGAGCAGACATGGGGGACCCTCATCATCCTCTTCCCCTGATGTGCTGGGGGAGCTTGGAGCAGCGCAGGAGAAACAGGCACAGATGAAAGATTACTGAAGAGAAAGGTGGAACTGCTTTGTTCTGCCTTTTTTCTGGAGTCTGAGTTTCTCCCCTTAGCATAACATACTGGGGCTGCCAATATCAGACGATAGGTTGGAGCCAGCAGCACCTTCACAGCCACAGGATGCAGAATTTGTGCTGCATGGGGTTCAGAGAGTCACAAATGGGTCCAAAAAGTGCTGTTTGGCACATCTCATTAAAATGTTTCACCTTCATCTGTCAGAAGGGTAGCAAACTTTGGGATTAGGAATACTTAAGACCTTTTTTTTCCGTCATAACAAAAGGGAGACATTGACTAATGATCCCAGTACTGGGAGTCAAAATACTTGCTGTACTTGTCTATCCTAAAGTGCTGTAGTAGTACAAATTGACTCCTTGATGCTGTCATTCTTCCACTACAAAATGAGCAGCTCATAGGAGGAAATATCCTGGCTCTGAATGTGGCCAGAAAAAACAGAGCGTTTTCTCCCAGTAGTTTTTTTCTTGGGTAAGACTTTTCATACTGTGTTTGACATTCTGAATTACATGATTATATAGTACAAGACTCCAGCAACATTTTGCATTGTAAAGATGGAGATGCTCAGCATTTTGCCAGATGCCAGGCGATATTCTGACGTTTCTATCTTCACTTTAAGCCGAGTGACAGTCAGCATATTCACAATGAAGCCAAGACAATCTGCTATCAAGTTACAGTAGTGACATATTCCCTAATGAAGATCCCAGGGCTCCTTGGAATAAAGCAGCTCCGTCAAACTCGGCGTGCGGAGCAGCTCCGGTGTGGATTGCTCCGTGTGCAATGCCATGTTTTATCCGTGCCGGTGGCTCGGCGGGCAGAGGCTTTGGTAAGTAAGTCTGTACTGCACCATTTCCTGGCTCGGTGCTCCGGGTGTTGCAGGCTGTGTGCAGTGGGGGAGGTGCCAGAGCTGATCAAGCAGTGTAATTTTATACATTACTGAATCAGTGCAGGAGGAACCTGGAGGGACAAAGCATCATCTTCTCTTTGAACTGCACTGTAAAATCCGACAGCTCTCGTAGCCCAGCCATGCTCTGATACAATTTTTCTCTCCTTTTTCCCCTGATTTTGGTGTGAATGATAAAGTGATCTGATGATGGCTCTCGTTATGGAACCTATTAGCAAGTGGACGCCCAAGCAAGTAGTGGATTGGATGAAAGGTAGGATCGTTTATTGCCGTGTATTGTCTGTACTTTGGATCCTGGCAATTTGCATCCGTGCTCTCGCATTCTTTGTTTTGGGAAGAGTTTATTCAGTTCTGATCATCCCTATGCTGCTTTGCCCGGTAGTTGTTAGAGGCAGGGCTGAGGAGAGGCTGCTTCAGCTGTGCTGTGTTGTGGGAATTGCTGCCGAGAACGGAGCCGGGATCAACTGCATTTGTTGGACAATGCAGACAGAAAGTGTTTGTGTCTCACGACTCCATTATGCCTCGCACAGGGTAACGTCGGGATGTTTGGCTGCTTTAAATTTGCCCTGATTAGGTCTGGTTTGCTCATATCAGGTGATCTGATGCAGTGGCTGTGCAGCACTTGTCTGTAGTTTTGGGTACCACAAGGAGCACCAGGCGCCGGGGCTGGACTGAGGCATCCTGCTCCTTTAGGAACGTGTCCTGCTCTGTCCAGGCTCCTTTAGGGACGTGTCCTGCCCTGTCCAGGCTGCCCAGCCGCGTGTCCGAGGCTCCGCGTCCGCGCCAGCGGTGGGAAGGCGCAGGGCTGAGCACGGCTCCGCGGGGAAACTCGCCGGGATAACTTGACAGGAATGATGATTTCCCGGCACATTCGCAGTTTCACAACACAGCCGTCAGCTGTGACATGTTTTGCCTGACAATGCTCGGCTGTGCTGCAAACAGACTGGGATGGATGGGAGGGCGAGGGGTTGTTCCTGATGATAAGTGGTTTAAATTTCTCCAGACTGGGGGGAAAATGTATTCCCACAGTGGGATGTATTAGTGTTGTTATACGGGGCTTCTGATGAGCTGTCTGTCTTTGAGACAAATAATTCCTGCCACGGGGGATCTCTGTTATATAAGGAGAAGAGGTGCAAATTTGGGGTGTAGGTTACTCATGGAAATGATTCCCGTAATGTGATGAACTTATGGAAGGGTTAAATTGGATGCCCACTCTAATGTCCTTAAAGCTTTCAAAGTATTCTCATTAATATGGGAATGGTTCTGATCTCATTTTGCTGAGCTGCATCTCCTCACTTCGCTGAAATTGGGCTGTTTTGGTGCTCATCAGACACGTTGCCATTATCAGCTAATTATTCTTTTACAAGCACAGAGTCTTGTGAAGCAAACGATGTCTAGGGGAATGTGTGTACTTTGTTTCTCAGGTGTTTGGGAACTCAGGGTAATTGGGAGGGCTTGAGCAGGTTGTTGGGATGGATCCTGAAACCTTTAGCTATAGGATTGATTCCCACGCTCCAATGTCATTAGGTGATGTCAAATCCTAATGTATGTGCACAGGAGTTTTCTGATCCACACCTTCATTCTCAGCACACGAAAGAGTTAAAAAGTGGACAGACCACTGCTATTTTAACTCCTTAATTGAATTATAATGTAAATTAAGTGTCAAAGTGTGTAGAATACTTGTTGCTAAATTTAAAAATACTTCCTGCTACTTTTTTATCCTTTCTGATGCAGACTAATTACATCCTGGGGAACAGTAATCCATGATGTGCAGTGGAGGAAGGTCATACAAGCAGCAGGTTTTTAAATGTCTGGAGTTGCCTGACAGTTGGATTTCCATACCAGACTACACATGGACCATCCACAGGGATATCTGGAGTAGGCAGCATTGTCAGTGCTGTGCCTCTGTGTTCAAGCATAAATAAAGATAATGCTATGAACACTGAAGTATTCACAATGTGGATATTTTCATTGGTAACTGGAGCTGCACATCCACAAACAGGAAAGTTGCACATTTGTCCATTCCCCCCATGTTAATATTACAAGCCCTCTTTTTATGCCAGTGTTTACCTTTGCAGATGCAAAGTTCAGTTGCAGCCAAAGAAAAGACTTAACCCACACAAATGGCAGACCAGAATCAGTTTTAAACTACTTGTAACTACCTCACTTTGCAAAAATTGCCCAACTGTGGCCACTGTTTGCCTGTAATTTCCATGTGTTCTGTAGCTCAGCTCCATTGGCTACAGTCACTCTGCTAAATCCATGTGCCAGAGAGGTCAAAGGTCTGCACAGGCAGTAATTTTCAGTGATTTTATGTATTCCTTCTATTCTGAAAGGTCACATCTTTCACACCACTAAAAGATAAATTTAAAAGATGCTTTCAAAAAATTACCCGTTTTTGAATGAGTATTATCTTGACTGTAGATAGCAACATGTTAACAAGCAATGGAACAAATACTGCCACTGGAATATACCTTTGGGGGGCTTAAAAATATGTAAGCAATTAGTTTTATTGGTGGAGACTGTAAACGATAGCGTATTTCACGGGGAAATTATAGCAACACACTTTAAAAAGTTGCATTTATCATATTCATTGAAGGCATTGTAACTTATTTCTAAAACCTCTTAGCAAAGCCCATCTTTTGAAACTAACTAGCAGTGAGTACCAGAAGCATCAAATAATTGTAGAGAAGATGGAAGGAAGCCACAAAAATGATGTTAATGGCTTGAGACCCAGGTCCCCAGAATGTGTCCTGGTTCGAGCATCTGAAGAGAGCAGCCACTGCAGCCTGAGCCCCCCCCCAAGAGGAGACACCCTTCTGTTCTTTTCCTTTAGGAAATGTTACTTGCCAAAAAAAGTAAAAATTGGTAGGCTTTAAGGAACATTGTAATGACAAGTTGGCATCTTGTATTTATCCACAGTTCCTTTCTCGGGAACGCACTCAACTGGAATTCAATTAGGGAACTGCATCTGATGGTGTGGACAACCTGAAAAGGCCATGCAGGTCTGGAGAAATTGATTCCTGAGGCTGTCAAAGGATCTAGAAGTAAAAACTCTGGATACTTTCGTGTTAAAGAAACTGTCTTTATACAAAAAATATTTTGTAAAGTTTAGCAGATACAGCAGAAGGCACTGTGGCTAAAAAGGAAGGTTTCAAAGGAGCTGAAAACATTAATTGGGAAGATATTTTTAGCAACAGTTTTCAGTCAGCATTCTTTTTTTCCCCCAAATTTTCCAAAATTTTAAAGGTCTCTAAATGGTTTTTACTTCAGAAAATGAACAGGTATTTCCCCTGGTATACACCCATTTCTTACATAACTTACCTGATTTCCTGGGGATGTGTACTATGGACCCAAAAGGTACTTTAGG
Source organism: Corvus moneduloides (assembly GCF_009650955.1). Taxonomy (NCBI): domain Eukaryota; kingdom Metazoa; phylum Chordata; class Aves; order Passeriformes; family Corvidae; genus Corvus; species Corvus moneduloides. The sequence goes on along the minus strand of NC_045489.1, from coordinate 4,641,108 downwards.
AAAAGCCTTTGCCTTGCCCAGATTCCGTTGTGGCCCCACTGGAAAAGAAGCATTGCCCATAAAGCTCACCAGCACCTTGGGGATCAGAGAGGTTTCTGACAGGTCAGTTTCTCCTTGGATTAGGTTTATCATCTTAGTGTGAGTAAATGACAAACTGCCCTCCAAGATGTGCATCTGGAATGCTTTACCTGCAGACTTTGGTTGCTTTTTGGCGCAGGAGCTCCCTGTGAAACTCAGGTTTGCAGGTTATCAGTGAACACTCCAAACCCAAACCCATCTATTTTAGAATGCACTGAGGAGGGGAGTCCTGTACAGAATCTGGGGGTTTGGGGTGCATAGGGGAGGTAGGATGTCTTACTGAATTAATGAAAGGTTGGTAGCTTGTGTTTCCATTGGAGGCAGAATCTGAAGGGTGTTCTCTGTACTTTTACAACCAAAAGCATTGGAGATGTTGTACTTCCTAAGGGGAGCAGTTTACAAGTAGGTCATTTATAATGTGAACTCATTTACAGGGAAGTGACACCTCTGTCCAAATAAATACTCACTTTTCAAAGCAGTCCAAGGAAATGGAATGAAACACAATGCAATGAAACACAGCTGTGACTTTCAGTGTTACTGAACAGCTGAAAATTAAAATGGGAAACCAGCTATTCCTTAAGTACCTGTAATAACTCCACACAGAGTCCGTGATTCAAAGTCCTGGGGACTGACAGGTTTGTCTGCCAAAACAGCCTGCAGTGGAGGTTTCTCTCCTAATAAATGGTCTGCTGTAGATACTCATTTCACAACTGCAAGCCATTTTTTCCCCTTTAAATCTAGAATTTCTGCACCCTCAACAGGAGATGGAGACATAAAAAAATAAAAATTAATTCAGTTGGTAAACTGATTAACTGTGCTGCACTGATCCTGTGCAGAATAATTATATGTTTAGCTGAAGGGTTTTCCTTAGCGTGTAATTCCCTGATTTCAGGCTGGCTCATAAAAGAGAAAGGCAGGGAGGGAGGGCGTGGAGAGCAGGGAAGCTGATGACGTGAGAGGACTTGTTAACATTCGCATCACGCCGGGCTCCGGCAAACCCCTCTCCCTCTTGCTTTGCTTCCCATTAGATCACTCACTACCTGTGCTGGAGCAATGTGTCATAGCCAGGGAGCCTCCTCTCTGTGCAGGACATCGTATTTATCAAATCTCAGAATGTGCTGGAAGCACAGCTGAATGTAATGATCTCCAGCCAAAGCAGCCCTGTAGGTGCTGAGCTGGGTGATCCTTGGCTTCCCTGATCCCCCTTCCTGACCTCGGAATCCCATAATGCAGGAACACAATTCCACGAGATGCAGTTTGAAACTGGAGGAGTTAACAGAGGTCATCCCTTATTTAGAAAAATGTAGGTTTTGTAGCATCTTTTCAGCTCTTTCTGAAGACAAATAGGTTTGGAAGGGACCTGGGCCACAAATACAGAATTAGTGCTGAATTTCCAAGCTGTTCTAAGGTAAAGGTTTCATCGTTTTCCTTCTGCTCTCACCAATTTTACAACTGAAACAAACAATTTGCTGTTGTGGCTCCCCCTTGGATTCCTGTGTTCCACTGGCACCACATTTCCAGTTGTCTCTAGGAAGTCACTGAATCAGAATTGGCTGCAATTCCTCCCCGATTTCTCTTACAAGTTTTGGACTTTAATGCTTCTTAGTAATGAGTTTTGTGAACAACTGCTGAGTGCTGTAAACTATTTGCTTTTAAAGGGTCAGCAGAACCCACCTCAGAGCTGACAACTTTGCCATGTAAGTGCTAAAGGTCACATTTCAGGGAACAAGTTCCCGATGTTTAGCTCAGTTAAGTGTTGGAATGAGCTGTCCGGGCAGCTTGGGCCATTCCCTTTGTAGGAGGTTTTGAATACAACTAAGAAGAGCTCCAACATCCCTCTGAAAGAGTTTCTGTGCCCAGTCTGTCCCCAGCAGAGTCACCTAATGTCTTCTTAAGGCCTCTTCCAACTCAGACAAGACCTTGGGATGGTTTCTTGCATGGGAATCACCCTCATCTTTGAAATGTGAAACAGTCCTGAAGAGATTATACCTCTGGCTTCCTCCTGGATGTTTCTCAGTTTCTATTTCCCAGAATAACCATGGGAGATGATGTCCAAATGTCTAGAGCTCAGAAGTCTTCCTGCTGTGTTTCACAAGGAGGGCAGCAGACCTGCAGCCCAGAAGCAAGCACAGACCTGCTCCACTTCCACCAACATTCCCAAACCTTGATACCTGCCCAAGAGGTTAAGGTACCAAACAGAGCTCAGAAGACTGGCAGGATTACCAAGAGCCAGTGCCCTCAAGGCTTTGACTGTCACCACTTTTAATTCAGCTTGTGCACCACTGGCAGCCTGGAAGGACAGCAAAACACTTTGCTGAGCCCATGGCTCCAGTTTGTGCCCTCCCAGTAACTGCAGCCGTGGCTGGGGTCGTGACCAGCTGGCCCACAGCAAAATAGTGCCCACAGACCTCCCTAAATCAAGCCTATCTGTAATTCTCGATGGAAATTGTTTTGGCTGAGGTATGTCTGCATCCCTATCACTATTACCTCACCTTCACTAACTCCTCTTTGAGGACCAATTAGAAACTGGGCTATATATCTTCCAAGAATGGACTGGATTAGCACTATCTCCATAAAAGATTTCAGCAACATTTAGCTATTTAATGGTCTGTATTTATTATCAGGTTATTTAGGACTATATTCTGAAATTGCCCTATCTATAAAGCAGATATGTTCAGACCTTTTTAAGAAATGCAATTCTGCTCCCAGAGAAAAAGTCTGAGCTCAGTGAAAGTCTCTCAAGTCACATTTATCAAGCGTAACTAATCTTTCAGGTCATTATGTAAAGAAATTTACTTTATTGTCTTGCAGCTTAATATCAGCAGTCAGACAATGTGTCACGCATTGCTGTGCCTTGTAACCTTTACCATGTGTAAAAAATTATGCAAAACCCCCAACTTGCTCCCAGTCCTGACCATCCCAGGGAGGACAGAGTGGCAATGCAAATTCAGAAGAGCTCAACCTTCTCCAGCTCTCCATTATTTCACAGTGTTTCATCTTATGAAGCAAAATTCAGGATAAATTTGCTCCTGTGGGTAAGACTTTCAGACCACTTTAAATGAAGTGCTGTATGTCAGGAAACTGCAAAGACCCTGGATCCTGCTCAGCAAAAAGATGCTTTCATGGTTTCTTCCCAGACTTTCCTGCCCCACTCATTCCAGTTTCTAAATTTTTCCTTCCCTTGGCAGGATTGACATCAGCCCATGTACCTAACACTGAGAACTCTGTGTGTAACACTGTTACCAGTTTGGAAAATGTGGATTTCCTAGGAAAAGAGCAGAAGGTCTCAGTGCTACAAGATTCCTGACTGACTGGCTTGGAAGGCAGTTTGAGAAACATTGCATTGTGCAGAAAAATACATTATGAATATCATTTTAGTGCATGGAAAACACTGCCTAGATGGGGGAGTGCCAGGCAAAGCTCTGTTCCAGATCCTGTCTCAGAACTCATGGGAAGGCATCTCCATGTTCCCTGGGCCTGTCCTCGAGGAAGGCTTCTAAATGTGTGCTGTGCTTGGGTAAAGAAATATTCCTGCCTAAGAAATCTCCTTACTTCTCATTCTGATGGGTTCAATGTCTTGTGTTTCTGTCTGCAATGAAGGAAAAAAGGAAAGCGAAAAGTAAACTGCGATTTGTCCTCTTGCAAAATTGTTTTAACGCCTACAAAGCTTTCAAGGCTAAAACAGACAGAGCTTATCCTTTTAATGCCATCCTTTCAGAACTGCTGTCCTGCCACGCTGACAGAAATGGAGGTTGTTGCTCTGCTGCTGAAATTAGTGACACTCTTGTTATTAAATGAAGCATTTTACTGAATAAAACACTGTAGTATCAAATATTGCTGAGCAATAAGCTGCATTCGTCCTCTCCACCCAGAGTAATTTTGTGGATATCTTCTACATGCTGCTTTGCCTCACTAATTTAAATTGCTACTTTTGCAGTTTAGGTTTTCTAGTAAGCTTGACGTCCTCTTCCCTGATGCCATTGCAGTGAGGGCAGGAGCTGGAAAGTGGAGGTTCAGGAGTTACTCTAAAAGGATTCAGAGAGAGGAAAAATTATGAGGTTGTATTTGTGAAGGGCTCTAGTGATGAATCAAAATGAATTTATTTCTGATTAACTAACACTCAAACAGCTCCCAAAACATATCCTTGCTGACCCTCTGCACAGAAGTGCTCAAGAGGATTCAAGGCCAATGCAATGTTTGGGTTTTCCTACTCAAATTCTCCACCAACTGTTTTCCAGCAAAGATGAATTATAAAAAGACTGTGGAGCGTTTTTAGTTCTAACGTAGGTGGCATGTTTGAAATGAAACCGTAGCAGCCAGTAATTTTACAAAATGCATTCAGCTTTATTCCCTACAAATTTGTCCATCTTTTTCATTCTAAGCATCAAACAAAGCCTAGAAAATCTGTACGGATTTCAGGAGTTCTTAAGGCAGAAACTGTGTTTTGTGTGAGTGTGCTGAACCTACTACAGCTCTAGAAAGGATTATTTTGGCACATCTGCTTCTTTTACACGGAAAACTCTCTCTGAGTGCAGGCAGACAGTGGTGTCAGCCTGACAGCTCAGACATGCCAATGATCACCTGAATTAAAGCATGTTTTACTTCTCTCTCTCTCCACCAGCTTCCCCCATTCCTTTTTTGTCTCTCTCCTCCTGTTTGTTCACATGCCTCTCCAGCAGCATTTTTCTTGCCTTTTACATAACGAGACAGACAATAAGCATCAGATTGTGAAGGAATTTGTTCATTTAACATCAAAAATTTCTAGCTTTGAATATCTTGGAGACGATTGCAGTGATTTGGAAGTGAAGTGTATCCAAAATCCCGGGGGAGGTGAAAACCACCAGCCTCAAGAAGCCAAGCACAGCTCCTGGGAGCTTTAAGGGGCAGCTGGAAGAAGGCAAATGTTGCTGTTTCACTGATTCTCCATTAAAATCTCCTGTGAATATCCTGGATGCTCCTCAGTTTTCTTTCAGGCCATGAGATGCTGCTTCCCTGGGAGATGTGGTGGTTTAACAGAGGTATCTTTTTATGAAATCCTTGCCAATGGATAGGGATGCACAGGTTCCCAGAGAAGCTGTGGCTGCCCCGTCCCTGGGAGTGTCCAAGGCCAGGTTGGACATTGGGGCTGGGATAGTGGAAGTTGTCCCTGCCCATGGCAGGGTGGCACTGGATGGGCTTTAAGGTCCCTTCCAATCCAAACCATTCTGGAATTCCATGATCTTACACTACAAAGGAATGTGCTGCTGCGGGCACATTCCTAAATCCAGGGAAGTCCTCTGTAGGCATCTGTTACTGATCACTCATGAAAATGCCCTCAATTACAGAACACTAAGGAGAGATTTTAATTGCCCATTGTCAAGAGATTTCAATTGTTCATTGCCAAGCCACACTGAGAAATTCCCTTAGTTACACAAAAAAACAACTTTGTAGTTTACAGAGGAAAAAGACACTCAAAGCAGAGAAAAAAACCCCTTGAAATTTACATTTGTATCATGTGGTTGGAGGGAACATGTAGAGTAATGTAAGAAAAGTTCAGAACCAATAGAGTTTAGAATATTCACTACTTGAATGTCACATAAAAAGAAATGGATCCACTTAGGGTAGTAGCTCAGCAGTGCTGTTCTTGCAGAAATAAATTCTGGAGAATGAAGAGAGCTAGCGAATAATCCATCAAAAATGCAACAAATAATTATCTGAGTAATAAAAAAGATAAATTAGAATAATAGACAGGAAATTTCCACATAGGATAGAAATAGAAAGATAAACTTAAAGGATAAGTTAAAAAAACTAAAATTTTTTAGAAAATTGGAGGAAAACCCTTTTCAAGGCTTCCATAAGTGGGCTTAAAAACACTGAGAAATGTGCTAAGGAAGCCATCACCTGCTGAAAGAAAGATACACTGGGACATCATATTAACTTTTTGTTGTTTATTTGAAAATTCTCGGGCCAAATTATCAATGCCTTTTGTGGCAGCAGCAGCAGCAATCATTATTTGCATATCAGCAATGAGGCAATACTTTAACTAGAAACCAAATTGCTCAAATGATCCTTCAATGAAAGTGTTTTAATTCAATCTGTGAATCATTCCAAGAGCCATCAATACCACTCAGCTTGTGGAAAGAAGCTTTTCTATTCCCCATTTACTGTGGATGGCCCTTTGTGTCCCCACACATTTTATTTATCTGAAGGTAGTTCTGTAGTTCTTTCATTAGTAAGGTCTCCTCTGGTATCAAAACAGCAGAGTTCCATCTTAAAACATTTTCTGTATTTCCATTTTCTTTTATGATCAACTTTTTCAATACAAGGACGCTGATAGATGAGGAATCTTGGCTTTTGGAACGAGTTAATTCCACATAACCTCTGCCATTTTATCAAAGGGGTTTAAATATGCCATGATATGTTTGATGGATCTCCAGCTTCCATGTCAGCATCCAGGCAGGAATTCCAAGTGAACCAAAGCTGTCCAGTTCTTCTGTGCAATGTCAGCGTGCCAGGACTTGCTTTCCTTTCACCCTCCAATGTCATACTCAATTTGAATTGCTGAAATTCTCATCAAATGATTCTTTCAAATCTCATTAATATCCCGTCTTTCCAGGAGAAAATGATAGACAATATTTCGATTTTTTTGCCTGCAAACTGGCAGGCTGTCACATAAAAGGACAAAATAAACCTTGTAGCACAGTGTTAAAGCCATCCTGGAGCAGTCTCTGTTTGTCCTCATAATGAAATAACCAACAGTGGTGGAAGGGCAGAAGAAAATAAATTGCACCTATGGTTAACCCTCCTAGGCATCCATGCCTGATAACATAATTATTATCAATTTGTAGCAGTTCAAACATCCCCGAATAATTTATATTTGTCTGTCAGACCATCACTAATTCTTCTGGAGCTACTGTCTTCCTCTACTCCACAGTTACCATCCCCAAAAACATGGTAATGAAGCTCCATGACTAAGCATTCCCAAAACGATAACAGAATTTGCATAACTGGGATTTGGTGCAGAAAAAACCCACAAATTTCTCAGAAGGAAAAAAAGGACCATGTAATAGATAAGTTAAAATATTGGCCAACTACATTTTGAAACAGGAGCTGTGATTCTTTGGAGAGTTAAAAACAATCAAGGTTTCTAAGTTACTTTCAAGAAGAACGAAGGAGTTTGAAGGTAAGATTATTTCATATTAATTTGGTCTGAAGGTCATTTTACCACTTCCTGTAGTCAAGACTTTTTGGCAAGTAATCTTGGTTTGCATACCTAGATGATCAGTTATGCTCTGAAATAAATTCACATGATGCCTCAAAAGGACTGGAAATTGTGCATTTGAAAAAACTTATGTTGTCTCCCTTAATCTCCTGTAATAATCTTAGGAGTGGGGCATTAACTGAGACCTTTCCTGAAGAATTAGTGATTCCGTGGTATTTACAGACTGGATGCACTGTGATCTGTGTTGTTTTCAATCCCAGTGACTGTCAATACCCCTTGTACCATAAAACACAAAAAGAAGAGCATTTTTTTAATTTTAAATTTTCTTCAATACATGTCCTAAAGCTGGCTGAGGTTAAGCTCGTTTCAGTGAACCTCACACACAGGCAAACCTGGCCCAAAAGTCAGTCTGGTGAGAAAGAGAGAGACAGCTCTGAAAATAAATCCACTCTTGCAGTGCAGGATCCTTGATACAGAAGTGGCAGTACCTCCTGCAGGCTGGCTGCACTGATTAAGGTAATAAAACTGATCAAGCAGTTTAATTAGGAAATATTCTTGAGGGATACTTTAGATCACAGTGCAGTATAGTCTCTTTATTTTTTTGATTTAAAATTTCTAGTGATCTACCAAGGGTTGTCTTGATAGAACCAACTGGCAAGCAGCGAAGAAGCAGTGTTTGTTAAAGCAGGGTTTGTTAAAGCAGGGTTTGTTAAAGCCAGCCTCATTTCCAAGCTCCATTATCTTCCATTTTGCCTCTTTGCAATTCCTTTTTCCCACTCAACGTTTTTACTCGTTGGTTTGGCTCTAAAAATCAATAAATGCTTGTAGATGAGGAGGATATCAACAGCAGTTGAAACAGAACCTCCCTAGAAATCCATTGAAAGTCCTGGTAGTCTGGGACTGCTATGGACAAACGCTGGAATGACTTCTGATAAAAGATACAGAGGCAAATATGCCACTGGAATTGCAATGAAACAAGGGCATTTAGTGCCAGGACAGGGGGAATGGCTTTAAGCTGAAGGAAGGGAGATTTAGGTGGGATATTGGGAAGGAATTCCTGGCTGTGAGGGTGGGGAGGCCCTGGCACAGGTTGCCCGAGAAGCTGTGGCTGCCCCTGGATCCCAGAAGTGTCCAAGGCCAGGTTGGACGGGGCTTGGAGCAACCTGGGATAGTGGAAGGTGTCCCTGCCCATGGCAGGGGGTGGGATGGGGTGAACTTTAAGGTCCCTTCCAACACAGACCATTTTGGGATTCTGTGATTTTATGGAAGTGAAAAGCACTGTTAATGTACAGATGCACTGACACTGGTTTGCAGAACATCAAATTGGAAATGGATATGCTGATGTAAAAGCAAATACAGGATTTACAGTTCAGAAACTGATAATTTTTCTAAATCTCTATTAAACCAAGCCATCACGGTGGTATTTCCATTTTCACCCTGATCAAAGTGCATGGTATTGTGGTCCACACAGATTCCAGCAGACTGGGGTGGTGGAAAGCAGTCAAAATGCTTTGAAAAACAATGTTAAAAGCTCTGGCCTCCTCCCCTCCTGCAGATCCTGGCAGGAGGATTGCACTGCCTGTTCTCACTGTATCTGCAGTTCACCCCTGTTTTAATGGACAATGACATTCCAGTCTGTGCTGCATTTCAGGAAAGGATGACATTGTCTGTGTGCAGCTCTTGCAGCCGAGTTCAGAGCTGCTGAGATGAGAGGCACTGGGTAAAGGCAGGATCATTATCAGCATCCTGCTGCTGGGAGGTTCTGCTCCTTATCAGATCAGGTAACCTGGCACAAAGCAATATTTACTGTCAAAGAGTAATGACAACCTTATCTACATTGTGCACTATTAACTCTTTTAATGGCTCTGGAATACAGCAAAACTCCAGTGTTTCATTGTTCTGGGCGGTTTTGGGTTGCTAAAGGAGCAGAAAGAGTTCTTAGGGACTGAAGTGCAAACCAAGTATGATTCAAATAAAGGTTCTGAGTTTTACAAGTATTTCACAAATATTTTGCAGATATTTCACAAGTATTTCAAGAGTAACAATTCTTAATAATGACGCAAGACACAATGAAATGTAGAGAAATGGCAATTAATGCCATTAGCATCTGTAGCACAGAAAAATTTCATTTTGGGTGCTTGCACTTGTGAATTCCAATCATTCCACAGTGCAGGGAAAGTGCTCCAGGAAAGATCTGGCTAGCAATGGCTTCACCAGGGAAATCACATCTTCCAAAGTGAAGTGTTTTTGTGCACACACACAGCCCATTAATCAAGGGGAAAAACTGAAGCGTGTTGTTCATCATGTTTGCTGTGTTTGGATTTGAAGTGATGAGAATGATAATAATGATCCTGAGAATTATTATTAAGTAGTATGAAGTGGTTTATCTGAAGGAATAAATATGATTTGCCCTGTGAAGGTTCAAACATCTGGTACAAGCATATGGGTTGTGAATCATTAGATAATTGTTACAAAAATACAAGGGAAAAGTCTTTTTAATGATAGCATCGAAGCCTTCAGGAGTGCTCCATGTGCTTCCCTCTGGAATGGAACCTTCCTGTCCCTGTTACACCTCACAGCTCTCCAAAACCGTGCAGTGCCTGTCAGGGTACCAAGTTTACTTCTTTGGGACATGCTCAAAGTAGCAAAGAGCTTTCAAAACTCATTTTCAGAAAACGTTTTATGCAGTACTGGTTTTCGAGTGGTGAGCTGTCCTCTCTTCTAAATGCGTGTGTGCTGTGGGTTTACATTGCACTGCAGTGCCAAGACTTAGTATGGATTTACTCAGTAGAAAGTTCTGACCAGAGAATCCTGGAATGGTTTGGGTTGGAAGGGACCTTGAAGCTCATCCAGTGCCACCCCTGCCATGGGCAGGGACACCCTCCACTATCCCAGGCTGCTCCAAGCCCTGTCCAACCTGGTGTTGAACAAGGAATGGGGAGTCCACAACCTCTCTGGACAATCTGTGCCAGGGCCTCACCACCTCTACAGTCAAGGATTTCTTCCTAATTTCTCCTCTAAGCTGATGTAGGGTGTGCTGCAAGTGCTCAGGTGAACACTCAGGAGGTGTAAGGGGGGGAGTGACACGATGGCAGCGAGGGCAGGAACAGCAGCTGTGTTTTGTGTGGGCCAGCAGGAAGCCCCACGGTCCTGGGGAAAATCAGCCAAGGTGATAATTGTGGCATGGTCCATGAACTTCCCAGATAACCTGAGAGAGTCGCTCCTGTGGGCCCTTTCCTCTCCCAGGGGCTCAGAGAGAGCCTGTTTGGCTACAGGCACTTTATTACCTGCAGCATGAGCAGGGTGTACCCTGAGCCAGTCAAAAACATTCCTGAGGATTCTCCACCCAGCGACTGTGCTGAGCTATCCCCAGGCCATGGAGAACCTTCCTGTCTAAAGCCAAGCCACCCTCACAGATCCCTTTGCTGGGTCATCACTAATTCATACCCAAGTGTTAACCAGAAATCATTTACAGATCTCGCCACCATAAACCAAGCACTTGGTGAACCAAAGCCTCTGGGAAAATATAATATTAATCCTCTGGTCCTTGCTTTGTGTATTTTGGTTTTGTCTCTGATTCTGTTAAGCTGAGACATCTTCCCAATTTATTCAACAAATATGACTTGCTGCAATCTTCTTTATGGTAAGAATTTAAGGGAAAAGACCTTGGGCCACACAGCATTAAAGGGAAAAGACCTTGGGCCACACAGCATTATTAACATTGAGAGTCCCTGCTGTTTCCCAGGTAGCTGTCAGCTCAGCATAAGGAAAAAAGCTAATTATTCCAAGCAGGTCAGTCAGGAAGAAAACAGAAATTCTATGTGGCAGTTAGGAATCTGTGCCCATTGACTTTAGCTGAAATTCGCTGCTGCAGAAATATGTGGCTGATGAAGAATCTGCTGATAAAAATACACAGTGCAAATATTTAACAATGTCATCTTACCAGGCTTGAAATTAAAGTATTGCATGCAAATTAGCTCCTTGATTTGCATTAGGATGAGGCTGAGAAGGATGGTGAGGAAAACAAGAAGGTGCAAATAAAATAAAATAAATTAAAAATGTGGTGGTAGGTATCATCTTTCTTGATATAACAACATTTTTCTGTGATAAAAGTGGGTGATAATTATAGAAAACTTCTCAGAGAGTGGATAAGTCATCCTAAGTAATTAAACCGTGATATATTCTGTATTTTTATAAAATATTTATAAACATTAAAAGGCTGAAATTACACTTGGGAGTGTCAAATCCCTGGGAATTCAAAAGCATTTAAATACTTCAGTGTATTTACTTATGTTGAAGAAACACTGCAAGATTAAAAACTCAATAAATTAAACAAAAACATTAATTTCCTGTATTGTGTGGTACCAAAAAAAAGTTTTAAAAGAGTGAAACGTTTTACTACCCAGACTACTTTTTCCAGCATTGAGTGCTCAGCTTTGGTATTTCATTTGTTTTGAGGGATGCAACAAGTTAGAGAATTTTCCTTTACAAGGATGTCCTGTCCCTGGAAGCGTCCAAGGCCAGGCTGGACAGAGCTTGGAGCAGCCTGGGATAGTGGAAGGTCATGGCAGGGAGTGGGACTGGATGGGCTTTGAGGTCCCTTCCAATCCAAACCATTCTGGGATTCTGGATTTATTTAGGAAAAACAATGATGGGCAGGGATATGATCCCTCAAACTGCTTCTAAAACCAAACGGATTTAGAAACAAAAGCAAATGACTCATAAAATGTCAAGGAAATTCCACTTTTATTTTTTATTATTATATAATTAAAACTCCTTCATTAACCCATGGGTGACATCAACAGCCCCTGCACTGAATGGGTCACTAAAATCCATGGGCCCCCTCCAGAATTATGGGATTATTCGGTGTATTTTTGTGTCCATGACCACACAAATTCCACAAATCAATGGTGTTTGGTGGAACTGAAGAGCCCAATGGCAAAGGCACTTTTGGATCTTTTTGAACACGAATTAAAGTCAAGTTTGTGGACTTGCTGAGCCAAACCCTGCACTGGCTCTGTGAACCTAAAGAGCTCTTGCAGAGATCATTTGTCTGTTCCTGTGAACCTCCAGACACCTGTGGGCTTAGCTTGGCTCTAATCCCAAAACTGACTGGAGCTGAAATTCCTTGACTCCAGCAAGCTCCCTTTAATAGGGCTTTCACGGTTTTAGTAATTTTTAAAAATGGTATTAATTCACATTTTCACCTTTTCAAGAGCTGAACTTGCATGTTAAACTACGCATTAAACGTATATTTTTGTTATTTAAATATACATTACCTGTATGTTCCTCTCAGAAAGGATAAACTTGTTTTTCCTTTCAAGTGCATAACTGGAGTTCTCAAATAAACTCCATTATAGATATCTTATGGGCTCCAGCCTCAAAAGAGACGCAGATAAAAAAAAAAAAAAAGAAAAAAGAAAAAGAAGAAAAAAAGAAAAAAGTGAATTCAGTTAATAAAAATGATGAGCTGCTCTGCATTGATTGCGGCCAGACTGGTTCCAGCTTGGGTTCAGGTTTTCCTTAGCACGCAGTTCCCGGCATCCAAGGTTGGCTTGGAAGAGGAGGGAGAGTGGGAAGTACAGCAGGGATGACGGGAACGGGCTCCTTAACATTCCCAGCACACCGGGCTCGGCAAACCCCTTTCAATCTGGGAGCTTTGCATTAAATCAGTACCTGCTTTGTAGCAGCCTCCCTCGAGCAGCGATTCTCCCCCGTTAACATAACACAAGTGCTTGATGTGCCTTGCATCCTGTTCGATGGATGAGCCCGGGCTGCTTTGCTGTTATCCCCAAAACCAATTTGACATCAGCATGGAAATGGGAAAGGAGGAGGAGCAGCCTGAGGAAGACATCGAACAAGACAGATGGACAATTCTGGAACACTGTGTTTGAACAGCCAACTCTTTTGGAAGGATGCAGCTGGGTCTTTGCAAGAGACTGTGCAGAAAGTGCCAGCCTGGAATGTTGATCATTCTCAAAAGCTGGAGTTGCAAAGATCAAACAAACATCAAAACAAACCAGAAAACCCTTCCTCAAGTACACTAAGCCAATAAATGTAAGCATCACAACGGAGAGTTGCAGCAAAATGAAGAATCTTCTGCCACAGAACTGCCTGGAAAAGCTATTTTATATATTATGTCATCAGCTTTGTCAAAACTCCTTAGTGTTCCTTTCTGATAGGAAAGAATGAATTCTAGGCAGAAAATTATTCTAATAGGACAGCGCATCTCTTCAGCCAAACTTCTCTTTCCGCACTGAGAATCCAAATCTGCACTTGTGACAAATTCCAAGCTGGAATTCTGAAACCTGCACAGGTTAATTACAGACCCTGACACACTGTGCCTGGGCGCCGCCTTGGGGTCACAGCAGCAGCTGGAGCCCCTGGGCCAAATGATTTTGGGAGAGTGGGAGGCCTCTGTGCCCTTTGGAAGGGACACAGGAGGTAAAACAGAGCCAGGGGACATCGTTCTCAGGGCAAGGATAGCAGGTGATTTTCATCTTTCCAGTGAACAATATATTTGATCACCACTGAGACAGTGAAAATATTGGTCTCTTTGTGCATTAATTCCAGGTGTGGAACTCCCAGAACTAAAGCCATGGGTGATGTCCAAAACCATAATGATTTCAGGGGTGTGTTGCTTAATATTGCCAAGAACTTTGCCAATTATGCCATTTTCCTATTTCCCGTGGAAGGGAGAAATATCTCTTCACAACCAGTCCTAGACACAGAAATATTTGTTTTCTCAGTTTAAAAGAGTAAAAATGCTATGCTCAATTTGTTTTCAGTTCTGCACTGCACAGATCTTTGAGACACAAAATCACACTCAGTGTTAGACATTAACAGAATATGTAAAATTTGCTGGTGTCTCTCTTGGTATTCCCTGCATTATAGATTTTAATTAGCTCATGAATCTAGAGAACACACTGCTTTTGTGTCTTGGTTCAAAACACCCTACCCAGCCTGTCTCTTTTTCACTTGGGGAAGTGCATATAATATTTTTATCCTTTTTCTGTAATAAATATATCAGAAAAGATTGCCACTTCACAAAGAGTACAGCTGTCTCCCCTGCCATGTGTTGATGCCTCTGAGTTCAAAGAAAACTCCAGGCAATCCCCTGTGTTTCTTCATGCACTTTATGATACCTCTAATCACAGAATAGATTTTATAGGAATTTCCATCACATCTCTCACTCTTGATTCTATTTTTTCCTGGCTGATGTAATCTCACAGACTTTATTTGTAGTTGCAGGGGAAAAGAAAGAGAAGAGTGAGAAATTATTCTGACACTTTTTTCCCCAGGTTTCTACCATTTGTCAGCCCTTCCACTAATGGTTGTTACAAAATTAAAAGGCACAGTTAGAATGTGGAGCACTAACACTGTCCGAGTTGCACAATTTTCACTTCAGTTTTTTGCATTTCTAACCAACAGCTCCATTTTAAGTGTTCCATCAGGAGAAACTGGAAGTAAGCAATTAAGGGAGAGGAAAAAGAGGAATAAAATGATAACTAATTTGGTTCCAGAAGACAGAATATTTGTTTATTTTGCACAGATAAGAGTTTCAAGGGTTCGTTCCTCAGTACATTTTGTCTCAGAAGAGGGAGTGCTTCAAACACAGGAAGCAGCATCCCAGAATACTCCCTAAATGCGGGCTGATGGGCACGTTTGCTTCCTAAAATGCCTGATCTTGCTCATCCTGAGTTCAGTAGCTGAATTCAGAGTTCAGCTGAAGCTGAATCGACTCCTGTAATCACCAGGTCATGCAGGTCTTCAGAAATGCACAAAAGTCCAGTCAAAGTGGATTTTCCTGGACCAAGGCACGAAGCTGGAGGGAGGACAGGACCTGATAAAACCCCGTGGTTGTTCTGAGAGGCAAATATGTAAATTATTAATGGGACCTGCACTTTGCAGAAGGGGTTGCTGTGATAAGTGTCAGGAAAGTGGGAACACAAAGCTCTGGGGAGAGGCCCTGGCACAAATCGATCCGAGCAGCAAAGGGGCTTTTAGGGGTGAAGCTGCCAAAAAAACGGCAGAGGGATCACGAGGGGAGGCACAGGTGAACAACTGCTGTACAAAATAACTTGTGTGTGCTGAGAATCAGGAAAAGGTGGATTTCAAATCCCAGGGAACTCTGCTCAGAAACAGGGCAGTTTCTGGCTGGTTCTCTGGTGGATCCCTTGGACACTTGTGGGTGTCCCTTTTGATAGATGACAACTCCAGGGAAGGTCAGCTCCGAAACACAAATGACTGAACGTACTTTCCTCTATGGGTTTTCAAGACATGTCTTTTCCTAAATCGAAAAGGCTCCCAACTGACCACACAGCTTTTCAATTTCAGAAGGGAAAAACCCCAGATTTGAAAGTAGTGTTCAGCAGAATTATAATCCAGTTGTTTGCTTTTCTGGGAAAGCAGTATTGCTTACTTCAGATACATCTGGTGCACTGTTGTGGTCAGTAGCTCCCACTGAGTGTCTGCAACATCTTCACTGGGCTGTTAATGCTCGAATTAATTTGGCTCAATTAGGAGTATCTGCAATTCACATTGAATTTCACAAGTATGACTTGGCCAATTTTCAGAATATAGGGTGCACCTTTTTGCATGAGGAGTTACCTCTCTCACCAACAGAACTGCACTCCAAATAAACACCTGTGGTTTAATACAATCCTTTGGCATTTGGGTCATCTGCCTGAAAAATTAAGACTGGTTTTGCTTACCACTGAAATTCCCAGTCATCATGTTACCAGTTTGGCAGATCTGATAATTTTTACTGAGTTAGTTTCCTCCTCAAAAGAAGTCCTTTTTTTCCTGACTTTTAAGCTCCTTCTGGCTGCTGGCAAGAATTCAGTAATGCTTCAGATATTAATGTTTATTTTTTAAATAAGTTTGTCCTTTAGGGGAAAAAGAAATTAAAGGTCCAGGTGACTCCTTAAACATTGTGGGTCTAAATGTTAAATATGACAGTGAAGAGACCTCTCTTTTTAGTTTTACACAGTTTAAATCTGAATTTGTTCAAATGGGTTTTGACCAGTTAATTTGTCTTGACAGCTCTCAGGGTCACATTTAGTTTATCCCCATAGGTGCCTTGTTCTGTAGAAGAATAAAATGCATTTGTCTCATCTGGTTGCCTTTGATTTCTGTTTTTCTGTGAGTAACTTTGAAATCATAAGAATTATGAGAATTGGATTAAATAAAATGAAAAATCGAATAAATAAAATGCCTGTATTTCCCTAAAGTCCTGCCTGAAAAGGCCTGAAAATGCCTCTGATGGACAAAATGACCACTGAGTGTATCAAATGTGGAAACTTCTGATGTCATTGCACCCATAAAGAAGGAACATTTCTTCCTTTAGTTCATAACCAGTCTCAAATATTTTCATGGAAGTATTTACATTACGGTTATGGAATTTCTATGTGTGGGAGGAGGCTCAATTTGCCTCAAACGATGATATTCCATCATTGGAGGACATCAAGTTACTCTAAAGAAGCAACTCAGAAAGCGCACGAAGCAATAGTTCATTTTGTGTGGGCAGGAAATACTGGTATTAGACAGTATTGCTCTCTAAAAATATATTGAATCCTAAACTAAGCTCTGAGGGCACAGAAAATCTTTGAAAATGAGGTGCAGGAAGAGAGTGTCTTTTAATGTCACAGCTGTTTGTAAAATGAAAGCAAATAGTGAGTAGAGTGTCCTGAGCCCAGACACCTCGTGAAGCTTGTGACAACAGAAAGAGGGTGACTAGAACGGACTGAGGCCACACAGGAGCTTTGTAAAAATATATCCATAAATTGATTGACACCAAACCAAACCAAGCAGAAGCTGAGTTACCATTGCAAATGGCAGGGGATTTTTCCTGCCATGGATGTGGAAGCCATTCAGGCTTTGCTGCAGCCTTTGCTGTCGCTGTCAGCTGTGTTCTCCCACACACAAAGGAGCATCATTCCCTGGGACAGCAAACTGCACATCAGCACATGCTGTGCAAATCACAGCCACTCAAAAGCCTCTCCCTCTATAGAGGAATATTCAGCGAATCATCTCTCTTAATAACAGGCGTCTACAGCTGCCAAGAGGTCTGTTATTGTACCAAAATTAAAAGAATTCAGTGTCTGCAAAGAAGGAGCTCATGGGTTTGCGAGTGAGTGGCAGTGACAGTGGGAAGTGCAGTCAGGCTACGGTGTAAATTGGGATTATATGACAAAAAAGGCTTAATCTCATAGCCCTTGCAACAGTTTTCTTTAAAACCCTTCTACTCCAAGAACCCAGACGGGTGTTTCCATCTGTAGATAAGAAAAGATGTAAATGGTTTTTAGATTTACAAGTCCCCTGAAACTTAGTGGAGTTCAGGGTCTTGCTCACACAGCAAACGTGAACTTCAACTCAGGTTCCCGTGGCCTGAATCCCACACAAAGTGAACACCTTTCACTTTGAAGCTGGAAGCAAAAGTCAGTGCATTTAATGAAGGACAATCAGTTCACATCAAGATCACAGCAGCAAGCAGACCATCCAGCCCGTGCGGTTTAAGGGGAAAAAAAGACACTACAGAGAAGAGAGGTATCTGGCATTTTTCCAGAATAATCAAGGTAGTAAACCCAGTAACATCTGCCCAAAAAAGGAGAATATTAAAGAAGTATTTAGAATACTTAAAGAGAAGCAGATGCATAATGAGTGACTGTGAAAGGTGGGAATCTCAAACAGTGGCACAGTAATCAATAAAATACTGAAGGAGAAGCACAGAAAAAGCAAGATTACATCACAAGGGTGAGATCTGGGCTGTGCACCTGGGGGATTCTAACAGGATCATGTTTGCAACTGGAAAAGAACAGACAGAAGGTTATGCAGTGAAAACCTAAATTTGTACTGCTGCATTAAGTTCTCAGCCTTGAACTGGGAAAAGAACAAATTACCTGATACCAAGGGCAATCAGAGACAACTGTATTTAATAAAACCAGAATAGCAGCTGGCAATATTTGCCTTCATAGGTTGGTAACTTCTATCAAGACAGAATTTACTGAAACAACTTTCCAGCCTATCAGTCCACTGTTTCACAGGAGAAGCTTTCCCAATTCAAGCTCTCAGGAAGGAATCGAAGAACTGAAGCTAACTCACTAAGGAAAAATGGTCTGGATATATTTTATTTCCAACAGGCACAGTGATTAACATAAAATCTTTAAAATGGGAGGCAGAGTGTTAAAAACCACAACAGGATTTCAGGGATCCACATTCCATGTAAATACCTGCTGGGTTACAGCAGCTGAGGAGGACTCAATGATCTTGGAGGTCTTTTCCAACCTCAGTGATTCCATGACTACAGTTTTGATAAGCAGCTGCATATCTTCAGGATCTGCTCCTGTGGAAAGTCAGTTCTGAAAATTCTCTGGATCAGTTTGGACACTCTAAATGGTAGGGGTTTAACCTGGAGTTTTTTGACAGTCTAGATAAGGAAAAGCCACTGCTTAGAAGTGTGGTGGGGGAAGGTTGAATAACCTCTGAAAGAGGATAGAGAAACCTGATGGAAACATGATCAATCCACCTGTTTGTCCCTCCTAACGTGCTACTGAAACACCCTGGATTCCACATCCAACCCTGGGACTCAGATCCTAATGCATTTAGACAATCTTGGATTTTTGCTTTGTTCTTCTAATGAATCTTCAGGCTTGAGGGCTCTTCACAAGCTTTGCAGTGTCCATCCTAGCACTGGGAGTACCTGATCCTGCTGGTGGAAGCTTGAAGTCTGACAAGGATGGTCCCTAGGGTATAAAATGGCCTTTTGGTTTGTTCATCTGAGATGGGGAATGACTGGCAGTGCTGACACAAAAAGCGAGAGCTCTCACAGGCAACTGCAATATTCACACAAAATATCCATGGGGGGAGTGGAAACCCACAGCAGGAGGAAGGGAGGAGGTGGAGCTGAGGGAGTCTGTGCTGATGTCCTTGTCAGCTTTCCAGGTAAAGTCAGTGAGGGAATTCTGAGCAGTCTCCAGCTCAGCAGAGGAATGCTCCTTGTGCTGCCTCCTTCTGAGAAGGAAAAGTGTGCCAGGCTGACTTTCCAGAGGCATTTCCATGGGAGAGGCTCTGCAGGAATGCTGTGAGGACATACCTACCAAACTTCAGCTGGATCCTTTGGTCTGGCAGATAAAGTGCATGTTTAGATAGCTTTCACAGCTCATTTCAGTCCAGTCCAGTGGGTGACACACGAAAATTGCTTTCAGCAGCCCTGTCACATCCCAGTGGCTCAGCAGCCACTCTCACAGTGGGGTAGTGGCAAACCACAGGTCAGGGCTGTGTCCCTGGAAAGTGTCCCACAGGTTGTGGCACCATTATAATGCATTTACACCACCAGACCTTCATAACTTATCCAACGTTCAGGTTGTTCAAATTAACTTTTTAAAATTGACTCCACTGGAAATAAATGGGTCAGTTATTTCCTTTCACATCTCATTGGCTTCAATCATGCTTCTCTTGGTTTTCAAGGCAGTGGATGAAGAGAATAATGTGGGTGCTGTGAAATGCAAATTCACATGGGTATGTGGATAATTTATACACTTTTTTTTTTGAAAAACCGAGAAAAAAGAACAAAAGCACAATTTGGTTTCATAAAGATGTCACAAAAGTAAGGGACAGCTAGTTGTTTAAATATTAAAAATTCACTGTCCTTTCTACCTTTGAAGCCCAGAAATATTCTATGATACAGCCAAGTAGAATGTAGAATAAATGCTGTTTGACAAAATACAGCTTTCAAAAGAAACATTTTCCAGTGCCAAATCAGCACAAAACACCTTATAAGAACAACAACATTAATGTTTAGGAGGAAGATTATTTCCCTTTACCAGGCTAGAGAAATGTGAACTTTGAATTTCAGCTCTTCAGTTCTGACC
This sequence comes from Corvus moneduloides, assembly GCF_009650955.1. NCBI lineage: Eukaryota > Metazoa > Chordata > Aves > Passeriformes > Corvidae > Corvus > Corvus moneduloides. Next base: position 4,620,957 of record NC_045489.1, on the reverse strand, counting down.
TCTAGAGGTGCCAGTGAGAGCAGATGGATGACGTGGCAGTGACTTTCAGAAGTGCTACACAGAAAAATAAATCAATATTTATGAAATTGTCTCTCTCCTTGGGAGATGAAATTATGCTGAACTTCAATGCTTTCTGCAAAGTTCCTGGCCATGAAAAAACTATCAAAATTATTTAGCAGATGATGTCTTTTTTCATAAAACTGGTGAGGAAGTAAGATTAAGTATGTCTCTGCTGTTTTTGATAATGTCAGCTCCTATTCCATCTTGTTACTCCTGACAGCAAGTAAATATTTAATAGCACTCAAAAGGTAAGTTGTCTGGAAAGAAGGAACAACATAAATATGTAAGTGAGAGCTGAGTACTGAGCTCCTCAGTCTTTGGAAAAAATTTTACAATAAACCTCAATGATGCAGTCCTGTCCTATTGATAACTGCATGGTCACAGTCCTATCAAAACTGAATTCATGTCCTGAGAGTTGCACAGCCAAAGCACCGTTTCTTGGGTTCCTGCAAAGATCTAGATCTAGATATAGATGTGTGTGTGTATGTTTGTACATCTAGATATATGTGTGTGTGCGTTCCTGTATCTCAATATTGCCATACATATTTGTGTTCACAGAGGTTAATACAATCATTTCTGTGACTTGATAACGTCCAAAGTTTTATCTCCTTGCTTTTAAATTAGGCAGATTCAATTATAGCCATACCAGAACAAGCTGGCTGATCCAAAAGCAAATATGTTTGGTTTTGTCTGTTTCCCACCATCATTTCTACCATTCAGGAACAGCCAGGATTTGCAGTTTTCCCCTGTCTCCAGTGCAATTCTTCCACGTGAGATGGGATGTTTCCACCTTTTCTTTTCTATTTTTTTCCTGAGCTTTTTTCTCCCCAGTAATCTGAAAGCAAATGAAAGCCAGGCAAGTAAAACATGAGAACAGTGTGTTGTCTCTATCTTATTTGCCCAGCACTGGTTTCTGTCTTGTATGTTTTAAAGTTTTTAAGTAGCATTTAAAAAATCCAAGGAAAAGAAAGTCTGTGCCATGAGTCTGGCAGTGTTTCTGCACCAGGCTGAAGTAAACTGATGGGTGGTGCTCACCCATCAGCCATTAAATTCCCGTAAATCTGTCCCTGCTATCCACCCAGCGTGTTGTAAATGTTAACGTTGGACAAATCCTGATTTAAAAGCTCATTTATTTATTTGGTGTTTGCTTTTTTCTCAAAGATAGTTTTGTTTTGATTCTCTCAGGCTTCTGGAAAGGATATATCAATGTGCAAGTAGCACTATTTTAAATATACTACCAAAATTGCTTGGCTCCAAGGAACCATATTTTAATGATTATGTTGCACGATGGGTCCCAGCCTAACACAGAGCTGCTCTTGGAAAATACGATCAACGTGCTCAGGTATTCAGCCTTAAACATCCAATATCCTGAGCACACAGGAACAGTTCAGGGCAGAAAAGAGCCTGAAGATTATGATCCAGTTCTCCCTGCAGCCTCCAGAAAGCTGCTTGGAAAAAGACTCCAGGGCCTCTTTGATCTCCAATACGCAGAGAAAGGTGTGAGGGGACGGTTCTGAAAAACTCTGGGTTTTCATTACCACCTCCAGCTCTTTTAGCAAGAGCTGCAGCACTTGTCACTGATTAAATAACACACTTGGTCATTTAGTTAATTGCCTGGATCTCCAAGATAAACAAAATCACTTGAGCAAAACTTGCTGCTGATTTTTATATGGATGTGAGGTATACCATAGTGGGCTTTTTGGTGTGGATTTAAAGCATAATTTTCCTTAAATAATTAACATTTTAAAAATTATCTTATTGCACACTAAATACTGCATGTTGTGCTCACAGCACCGAGTTGATGTCGAGAAAAGACACTTTAAATATACAAATCGGAATAGTCACAGCCTCAGCATGTTTCTCCTCAAGCTCTCCATTCCTAAATAACTTCTTCATGTGAACAAGCCTGTGCTAAAATATTCTGTGTAGGATATGGAAAATACAAGTACACTTCCAACACATAATGCTGTTTGGAAACCGGATCTCTCCAGAGGCAATTCCTGCCTTCTTAATTTCGTGTTCCTGTTTAGATTAAATATCAGGGAGAAATCTTTCCCTGTGAGGGTGGGGAGGCGCTGGCACAAGTTTCCAGAGAAGCTGTGGCTGCCCCTGGGTCCCTGGAAGTGTCCAAGGCCAGGCTGGATGGGGCTTGGAGCAACCTGGGCTAGTGGAAGGTGTCCCTGCCTGTGGCAGGGGGTGGGATGGGATGATCTCCAAGGTTTCCTCTACCCCAAAGCATCCTTGGATGCAGGGCTGAGGGAGGAAATTCAGGTCTGTGTCTGTGGATGAGGATACATACATACACACACACACACACACACACATATATATATACATACATGTATATGCATGTGTGCAGCTGTACACATATCCATATATCCATACACACATTTATACCTTAGCAGAAAGAAAGCCAACAAAGTGTGAGGGCCCAAACTGTGCCCAAAATGAGTGGGAAGAGCAGTGCCATGAATGGCTGCGTGGAGGGGGCTGGGATGTGAGCCTGGAGCTGGGACGAGCCACGAGCAGGCACAGGCCTGGGAATGTGAGAGCCTTGTGCCATGGCCATGCCTGTCCATCTGTCCATATCCTGTCTGTACACAGCACTAGATGACACAGCCTGCTTAGGATGCCATCATCCCAGGGCTGCTCCTGTGGGATGAGCTCGCTGACACGCGTGGGTGTGGGCAGGACAAACAGAGGCAACGCTGAGCACAGATTCGTGCAGAGACCTGTGAGGGAGATGCTGCTGCTGCTTTCCAAATATTGATGAGGAGCTGCTAAAGGCAGAGTCATCACTCACCTCCTTTGCCTGTTAATTTCTTAAATTGAGCATAGATCGAGTAAGAACTGGCTGTGAAACAAAAAACAAACCTCACATTCCCTTCCGACCTCACCCACACCTTGATTTCCCCCTATAATGTTCTTCCCAACAGTTTTATGTGCCCTCTGCCAAAAGGAACAGCTCACTGAAGTACTTGCAATTTCTCTCTTGGGTATTATTGACTAAAAATATACCTATATTCAGCCCCAGTATGTTTGGTGTGTGTCTGTTTGTTCATATATCACATGCAAATAACTGTAATTATGTACTGTCCTAAGAGAATGCGATGGAAAAAAATACCAAACCACATTTTGAATTCCTCACTTGTTGTCAATTTTTGTGTGTGTAATCTTCTAAAAAATGACAAGGTATACTCAAGTTGAAGCCGTAATACTTTTAAGCTGTTGAGGGAAGCACTAGTCCATTATTTTCCACTCCTCTCCTGGTCCCTTACAATCCATATGCACTGCAGTCAGGCTTTGGTGATAAATAGCTCTGCAGAAAGTAAAAGCTTCTCGTTTTCTTTGATCCCATCTGCAGGTTGGCAGCTTAGTTTCAACTGATATTTCAATACCACTGTTTAGCTCAGATAAATTTCAGTCAGGTTCAGTCCATGCATGTTGCCATTTTTGCTTCACAAATAGGTTCTTGCTTCCAAGACAGTACTTTTTTTTTCCTTAAAAAGAAGTAAAATATACTTTAAACATCACAATTTAAGAGAGGGTCTTGTAGAAAACCACAGTTTTTAAAAGTGAGTTGGATATTAAAAGTCAGGCCTGAATGTCTTTTTAACTGTAACCAGTAGTATAAATGTTCCAGCAGTGACTCATACTTTGAGTTCTTGCCAAGAATGACGTGAGTAAATATCTCCCAAAACCAGCTCTTTTGCAGCAGATTATTGTTAACTGGCATTTGATATATTATAGGAGCATTCATCACAGCTCTTCAGATAAGGTTCAGTCAGTTACATTTGCTATTTTCCTTCCCCCCCCTTTTTTCAGACCATCTCATTTAGCTTTGTTTACAAACTGGAGCACTTGACCCAAAACAAAATAGTGGCACAAAATTTCAGGCAAATGTTTTGTTCTATATATCTACTTAAAGTGTCCATGTTTTAGCTTTTTCCAGCTTGTACATCTGGGGTGGTGAATGCTTGAAGCTGTGAAAGCCACAGAGATTGAAAGCAAGTTTACTTTCTGTTTAAGATCCAGAAGATGATTCAGCACCATTTGAACTAGTGTTCTTAGAAGGACTTGGTTTCCAGGAGCTAATCCTGGGGTTTAAACCAAGGTCTAAGACACCAGGCTACTACTGCAAAGAGGCTTTTGGGGCAAAATGACTGAAGCTGCATATTTTCAGTTCTATGCATTACATGGCAGTAAAACCAAAGCCACATCCCTGAAAATATTTATTGAATTTCTCAAAGACTTTCTAAATGCATAAGTTTTGGAAGACTTCAGTTGCACCTTCAATATTCCCAGCATGTTGTAGGCAATACAGTGCTCAAGGAATTTTTTGGGTAAATTATTGGTATAATGTCACTAAAAAGTACTTGTTAACAAACTGAAAGCAAGACCTTTGTCATTTAGGTTTACGATCATGATTTATCATCTAATGTAACAATATAGTGATTGAAAACAAGCTTGGTTTTGTTTTAACCACTCATTAAACTGGCAGCAAAATGCTGCAAACACATGTGAAAAAGGGAGTGTTTAAATCTTGTACGTGATTCTTCTGAAATTCTGCTGCTATTTCCTGGGAGAGTGAGCTGGTAAATCCTGCCAAACGCTGCAAACCACGATGTCAAGTTCTTCAATCCCCCAGTTACTCCAGCAGGTTTTCAGATCTTCGGGCACCAGACAAGGAGCTCTTCTTTGAATCTCCAAAGAGAATAACTCTGCAGCAGAGATGTGCCTTGAAGCTGGAACATTTATTCATGGATCAATGGGTGGCATTGCTTGAGAGGAGCCAGCAGCCTTACAGTCTTACTCCTGTCAGTATGTTTTGATGTTAGACTGGAGGAGATTTGTCTAACGCTTGAAAGGAATATGGGGATGGAGGGAAAAAAAGGGAAATGAGATCAAACAGAGGCCTGATTATATAGTGTTTAAATAGGAGCTTCCGGGGCATATCTAGTGGTTCTGAAATATTAATCTTATACCCATTTTTTTGGTGCAAGTAAAAAAATATACTTCTAAACAAACATGTAATGGTCCAAACGTGCAGGATGGAGGCCTGAGAGGTGAGCTGTTAATTCCATATTCATGTGGGGAAAAAAGGGCTATTTTACTGTGTGCCTTGGGATGTCAAAGGAAGCCATCGCACTGGCCCAGTTTACATCCTGGTCAGAGCTAGAAGTAATTCCTTTTTATAGGGGAAACATCATCTGGATGCAATTTTCTTTGCTATTCTGCTACAGAAAAAAGGGAAATGGAACTCAAGTGTGAGCACTCTTACAAGAAAATAACCTGCTCAGGAGTCCACAGCAGCAGAAGTGTTTCCAGGGTAAAATCGTGCTTAGTGCTGAGATTGATCCATCAGTGCAGAAGCTGTTTCTGTGGGGGAGCACGTGCCTGAATTCCTGGCAGGAATTTATAGCGGGATATTTTTGATGGGAGAAAGTGTATAACAAATAGCTGGTCAGCTTTTGCCTGACAGCACTCGCTGGTGAGAGGTCTGAATGAGGGTTATACAGGATTTAAACATTGCTCCAGAAGTGTTTCCAGGTTTTGCTGCAGAGGAAATCTTCCAGCTGTAACCTAAGGCAGAGCTCCCACTGAACCTCTGCCTGTGCTGCTCAGGGAAATACTCCTACAAACCAAGCTGAGATGCTGTACAGACTGTCATGCTAACGTGGACAAATCAACACTTTAAAACCCTGTAAAGAGCATTGTTGACTGTATCTGCTTCTTACCATGAACATGCTGTTTTTCCAAGACCTGTCTTGGCATTAGGGATTGCTTTTTTTCTTTTTTTCTTTTTTTTTTTTTTTTTCTTTTTTTTTTTTTTTTGTTATTTTTTGTTATTTTTTAAAATGTTCTGGGTTTGGTTTTAGCATTCAGCAAGGAATCAGTCTAACGTAAATGAATGAAGTGTCTCTACTGAAAACTGCAGAATCCAATACAAAATATTTTCAGGTAAATCCACAGCCAGCAAAGTGAACCAACCCATGACAACAAGATTGGTTCTCTTGTTCAAGACAGGTTTTAATCTCTGTCATTTTATTTCATTTCAAGGCTCCTTTGCAGACACCAGGGCAAGCATTTCCAGAAGTACATCTATTACAAACATACAGATACGGGGAATTAAGAGTGCACCCTTCATTTCTTTATTCCTGAAGTTCTCTACACTCGAAGTAGAAGAAAGTTTAGTGAGCTTACAGTGGTCCATAGCCAGTTTTACACCTTTCCTATATGGATTGATTTCTGGAGAGTAATTCCACTTTTTATAACCAGAAAGTCACTGTGTTCCTCCCTGGGAACGTTTTGCCTCATCCATAAAGAATGATTCCCAGATCAGAGCCCTGGCAGTAATGTTGTTCCAGTTGCTGCTGGTGTGAATAAAGAAGGTATTTGGTATCTCATGAGGAATGAAAAATTCATTTGAACAGCACAATTGTAACAAGTTTCTCTTTATTTTCTGGGCATCTTATGTCTTTGCAGTCATATTTAACAAAAAAAATTTAATCATTGAAGACGTTCTGTGAACGCTGAGAGACTCAATCAAATCTAGATTTGGAAACCTACTTTTTTTTTGGTTTTTTCTACTATTAAGAACTTAATTCATCCAGTGATTGGCATTCAGTCCTTAGCACTTTGTAAAACTTCCCAGTTTTATACCATAAAGAGCTACATCCAATTTCTTCCCCCCTAGTAAATAAGGAGCATCACATGAGCTCAGGAATTAAACACATCAAACCGAGCTTTGTCAAGGGGGCTCTGAATGACAGATGCTGACCTATATATTCCTGAAAGATCTCTAAAACTTGCTCCCAGTTAGGAGATGGTGGTGATGCCTTAATGGCTTTGTGATTCCAGGAGTTATTCATGCTCCAGTTTTTTCCTCTGTGCTGATGCCAGCACGAGTATTCTCTGAAGGGGGTTTGGAACAACAAAATTCCTGTAAAAGGAGGTGTGTTGGAAGCAGAGCTCTGTTACAAGACCTAAAACAAGAATAAATAAACATTCTTTGTCTAATTTTGTCATTTTTTAACAGCTCTAATCAGAGTGAACTCAAAATTTCGCTTCTATTTCCATGGATTATGGTATTTTCTCTCTAAATATATTAAACTAACAAGGGAAAGGGTTGAGTTTGGAGGAGTTATGCAATTGTTCCCGTTGGTATTTTTATTGGCATAATTGCAGAGACATTCTAAATGAAACATAACTTTTCCCTATTATCTTTGTTTTACCTTTAGCCTCTTATTTGACTCAATTTTCAGTTTACCTTTAGAGTAATTTGAAACCAAACAAAAAAATATAAATTTTAAAGAACGTTTTCAATGATTGCAGATCAGCTTCAATCTGAAAAGCTACAAAGGAGAATGGGGAGATATTTGCTCGTTTTAGTGTGTTTTCTGAGAGCAGATTTATCAAGAACATAAAATATGAATTAAAAATTTTGCTAAGATATGCAGAATATCAAACAGAATAGTTCCATTCCTCCATATTTTTTTAATTCCAGCCATTTCTGGCAAAGCTGTGGAAAGCTGCTGTTTTATTAAGGAAAGCAAATTACTTGGCCAGTTGTTGAAGGAAAAACAAATAGCAATTAATACTGTTTATAGGCAGTTTTTATAGTGTTAAAATTCAGAAATCAGTCTTGCTGAAAATATTGTTGGCTGAGTAAGACCTTCTTATTTTATTAGGGAGATTCATATATTTTCATTATTATCTGAGTTCTTGAATAATATGTGGAATCAAAATAAAGGAAAAGAAACCAATCAGCCATAATAAGTTTTAGAGAAGTTGGGAGGAAACCTTCTCAATCTGTAAAAATAATATTTTTGAGGTATATATAGATTTATTTACTCTGCCTCTTCATTTTAGAATAAAAATTTCAGTATGTAAAGTTTTTCAGTATGTACATTTTTATGACTGGCCAGATAAATGGAAATTATTGAGTACTCTGTGAAAATAGAAACATTAAATATTTACATTTTTTGTGTGAATTACTTTGACATAAAAGGAGAATAAAATGGTTGTGAAAACAGATTAATTTAAGGATTTTTTTTTCATTTTTTGGGACTGTGTAAGTGACACAATGCTGTACTTTCGCATAACAAAATACTTCAATTATTTAATGATGAATTAATACAGAGCACTGCAGGGCATTTACAGTCTATATATTCCTTTGGTTTTGGTCAAAGTGAGAGAACTGCAAAGGGGAATACTCTTAAAAAATATCATTCCTAAGATGATGGATGCATTTATAGTTAATTCCACATAAATTCAGCAAACTGTAATCACTGATAGAATAATTGCCAATTTATTGGGCCCCTTTGGAAGGGGTTTGTGGATAGGAAGCCACCGAGGTTGACTCCGGGTTCTCCTTTTGAAAGGGAAAATCTCCTATTGTCAATATGCTTAAATTTACCTGGGCTTCGAAAATTTGTTAGACTGCAAAACCAGAAGATTCTGATTATTTCAGAGGTTTTGGGGGATCCACACATGTGAAGGTAGACATGGGGAATTGGAATCAGATGTAATAAAAAAATATAGGAAGAAACAGCTTTTTACAAGGCTAATGGGGATTTATGAGTGGAAATAACAACCGTGCAGGGAGCTCTGGCATCTCCTCAAAGCCGGAGGAGGAGAGGGGTCCTGTGAATGGATTTTTCCTGCATTCAACACCATTTTGGGGCTGCCTGGCCAGCAGACATCTGCAGACAATTTTTGGCAAATTCTACTGGCATTTGGTTCCAGATCTGAAGAATTCTGCTGGACGTTATTTTTAATGCACAAGCTGTAGAAAATTATACTTTGGAGAATTCCATGTTTATGTTTATGCCACATTTCCCTCCAAAATAAGGAGCAGGATGTGTAATTCAGCAACTGCCTCATTAGATGTTATATTGCTCTTTTCTGTGCTTGTTCAGACATGGAGCTGAGCCTTGATGGGTTTTCATACAGTAAATTCTTCCCTCTTCCTGCTGAGTTATTGACTGGGTATTTTGGGGGGTTTCAGGGGGTTTGTGTGTGTTTTTAAAAGCTGGTTTGAAGTCAGCTTTAGGGACATGGCTAGGAGGATTTCAGCTGATGCAGTGAGCCAGTTTTAGATCCCTGTTAACAGGGAAATGTATTCAGGAAGTGCCAATAATGAGCTTGCTAATGCCAGAACAGGAAACTGATCCTCAGGTTGATGAACCCACTTCTATCCAAAGTTCGGCTGTAATTTCTGAATTCCTGTTTAATTATGAAAGATGATGTGCTAATGATGAAATCCTCCTATCAGATCAGCTGGAGGAACCTCAGCTGGAAGAGAAATGAAGGCTTGGCCTTTCTCAGGTGCAGGCTTTTGTCTCCATTATGTGGCTCTGCCTCACATCCTCTTTTTGAGAGGATAAATTCAGGCAGCCCCTTTTTAGGGGGGTGTGAAATGTGGTTTTCTTTTGGTGGTTGTTGGAGATGCTCACCTAGACCAGAGTTTTTTTTATGGGCTAGGAGTATCATGCCCTAAACTTTTATATTATAGAAATTTTAACTTTTACGCACAAAGCTACTTCTGATGCTGGTGAGGATATTTGTAAAGCAGTTCCAGAATATTTTTTTCTTGAGTAATACTTTTTAAAAAGCCCTGTTTCGTTCCAGTAGAGTATTGCACATGCATGATCACAAAAATCATGTCAGTGAGTTTTACACCATTGGGGAATGTGTTTTGCTTTCTGTGGATGCTCAGCTGGGCTCACAAACAGGAGTTTGGCTCTGGTGATGTTTAAGGAAGAAAACGGGTATGTTACGTCAAGTGTTATGTGCAATATTCACTAGATTTTTCTATTTCAATTGCTTTCAGATGTGTTTGATACTCCCAGCTATCAAACCAAGTATAGGGTAAAGTAACCCAGAAATATTTGGGATTAAATATGAAAATGTCAGGTTATTTTTGGTTACAACATCAGAGGTGAGTTCTTCTACGAGGTCTGGATGGAGATGAGTCATTTTAATGCACACAAACAGTACATAATTTTTTCTTCTTTACAATTCTTTTGTACCCCTTCAGTTATAAAAGTTTTTTCACTGTCTGTATTTCTGCTGTAGCATATACTACTGTAGAAGAGTCCGTTCCATAATTTCTGAGGCGTGAAATGGGTAAAAGCTCCTGGACACTGTGCTTATGTCAGGGGTACGTGTGTTATTAAGGAGTAGCTTCCTACTGCTAATACTTACTATTAAGCAGTAAGTATTAACTAAGAAATGAACCTTAACAATACGGAAAGTCATTGAATGGTGGAATTCTAAAAACTCCTAAACTTTGTTCTCTGTCCAAAAAAGGTTTTCTGCTGCTTTGTGCTTCAGTGCCAGTGTGAACTTAATTAATTAGCTGCCACTCATCACTGCTGAGCATAGATTTGTGAGGTCCCTTCTTTTGATCATACTTGACAACTCTGATGCTACTGAAACTTCAGTGGTTTCAGAGAAGATACTTTAAATAACAACTTAGAACATAAATTTTGTTGAAAATGCCAGGTTTCCAACCAGACCGACTGCTGCCTTAGTGAGAAATAGAGATTTCATTTCACCCTGGGCTCTCTATCCCTGGCCCAGAACACCCTATCACCCCCAATTCTGTGTTGGGTTTGGGTTTTGTTTTCCTTTAAGAACATGTTTTTCCTTTAAGGCTCTCACTGGGGAAGTTTCCTGGCCCATATCAGGGTCAATAGTAAGAAAGTGCTTAGTAAATTTTGGCTGCAATATGAAACCCTTGGCCACTCCCCTTCTCAGGTATTTGCTGTTATTATTTTACATTCCATGAAGTTTTATTGTAAAACTTTGCTTTAATATTTTGGATTAATCGTGGGGTTTGTGAGCATGGAGGAAAGGGGATTAAAGCTCTGATTTATTGCTGTGCTTATGAAAGGCCAGCTGTAAACACTTCCATAATAAAGTAACTCTCCTGCAGTCCCTGGCTGGGATGGGGACTCTCTGGGACACCAAAGCTCCTTCTGCCCTCATTATTTAGGGAATCCCCTTTGGAAGGTCTGGATCCCAATACCAACATCACCACGGCCTGTGCTGGGTATCCTTGGCCAAAATGACCTTCTGCTGGTACTTCATCAAACCTTAGTCTTTATCTATGATTTCCCTGAGAAAAATCTCTGAAAGCCTCACCTACTTCTGAGCTGGTTTCAGTTGGGAAATTTACCTTCTATACTCAGCAGGGCCAAATGCAGCAAATAAAGATGTTAGGCACTGTATTAAATCCCAAACAAAACTGCCTGCCAATGTGTACTTTGGGTTTTTGGGGGTTTCCTATTCATTGTTTCATTTTTATCTTGTTGGAAAATATGAAAAATTGATGCCTTTAGGACCAAGTCCATGCACTGGAAATTAGGGTACAAAGAAGCTGCAGCAGTGAGACTTTGAGCCTGAAATTATAACTGGGAATGGTCAAAGAATTCATTGAAAGAGAAAAAATGAGCACCCTCTCCAGCCTTTTATCTTTTATTTAGACAATATGGATTTATTGCAAGTAATCTCTGCCTATGAAGTTTGGTTTTAATTTTGTTTTATTACAGCCTGAATAAAGCCAGCATTGCTTGTTTCTTTATGCTTTTCTGCATCTCGCTTATGACAGAGGGGTGACTTTTACAGATGATGAGATTTCATTTGGAGATTATGGTTATTGATGCTTTAATTAAGGAGCTTGGGTAGTAAATGATTTTCTCACGCACAAAAAGTTAGTTGCTTCCTCAGGATAGCAAACTTAATAAGTATTATTTAATTCAATTGAATAATTAGTTCCATAATTCAAACTCAAAGTTTAGCTGTTGGACCAGAGTGCAGCAGTATTCCAGTTTTGTCATATTTAGCACTTACTGTAGTACAGAGATTTTCAGCAGGTACATGAAAATCTCTGCTGAAGAGCAAAGATTATCATTTTCCCACTCGATGAACACACAGAGTTTAATATACACTTAGATAAATCTAATTTAAGTGAGATTAATTAAATTCAGCTTAATCCAATTCAGTAGGTCCCCATCTCCCTGACTGTGGTGGTAACAACCATATGCAGGGTTGGCTGTGAAATGAATCACTGCTAAAAATGCCTCTTTCCCCTCCTCTTCTTTCTGCAGGGTCAATTTTAAGCAGGATCATGTCATTAATCCTGTTTATAACACAGTTCCAGGCGTGTTCTCACCAGGCCAGATGGGTCAGGAATCCTGCAAGGAGGGCAGAGACCTCTTTGAGTGGTTTTGCTGATGGAGGGGAAAAAGTTGTGTAGAATCTCTTTTGCCAGAGCTGTGACTTGCCTTGCCTAGTTCTGCTTGTCAGCTTGATTTCTGCAGGATACCTGCAGCCCTAATTACTGCAAAGCCAACATGCTCTTAAGAACTCGGAACTCTGTAAAATTTTCTGCTGCATCAGCAAATGAAAATTCAAGTTCCAGTCTGTTTTTAAAAGTCAAGCTCCAGTCCTAACCTGATAGGGAAGCATTGAAATTTAGGGCCCTAAAACTGCATCACTCTAAGCAAATACCGGATTTATGGTGATCTCCATTCAAAAAAAAGCAACAAAACAAAAAAAACCAAAAAAACAACCCCAAACAACAACAAAAAACAACCAACAAACAAAAAAACAACCTAAAAAACCCCAGAAACAAACAAGTAAACAAAACCCAAAGCCAACTCCTTTCCCCAAAAAACTGTTTTGCTGTTCTGGATTCTTGAAACTGTTGTTCTTCATTTTGCTCTTGTTTAAAAGTGGGAGAAAATAAATGTTCCAAGGAGCTTAGAATAAATCCAGAGTATATTGGAAAGCAATGAAGAGAGCATTATTATTGTAATTCTGAGATAATCTGAACTCCATGCACACACACGCTTCAGCACTATGATAATTTCTAAAATCTTGTCTTATTATGATTTTTCCATTCCCCTCCTCCTCTATTTGTTTCTTCAAAGATAAGTCACAGAGATATTGAAGAGCAGCCAGATTGTTCAGCTTCTTTATCCATATAATTATAAAAGAGGCTAAATAGGAGCACATCTACATGGACACCAAAATCCCAGCGTCTGTATGGAAACACTTCTCAGAGCCCAGATACTTATTCTGGGATTTGGAAATTGTCTGAATGGATAGTGCTAAATCCAGTTCAGTGATACAGCCCCTGTAATGTTTCTCTTTCCTGGCCAGAAATCTGCTTTTTCACATTTAAGTCTCCTGCTGGGTTCACCCCCAAATACCTCGGATCTGTGTTCTGCACAGTTCAGAGCTTTGCAGCCTGAGGCAAGATTTTATTTACATGAAACAGCATTCCTGGAAGTGTAGATTAGGGTCAACCAAAATTAATCTCAGTCAGGGAAGAAAATAGGAGGAGGATTCTTGATTGAGCAGGGTGATGTTCATAAAAATAAAATCAGAGCCTTTAGAGCAGTAGTGAGAGCACAGAAGTTGTTTGGCTCTTTTCTTATATGCCTGACATATTTTCCATATTCCTTTAGGTTTTTCCCAATGCTGGTTTTCCAAGGCTTTTTTCTAAGGCTTGCAGCAGTTGACTTGATCTTCTTGCAGGTCTGCAATGCGAAGAGCTGGAACTGGTGACTACACTTAGTATAAAAATAGAGTAATACTGGTAGTAAATTAATAGTTCTGCCATCAATACATTATGAAAATAGAGCTGATGGAATCACAACTCCAGTGAGGGAATTCCCAGAGGACCAGGTGTTTGTGCTACCATCTGCAAAGCACTGGCCATAGAAACTCTTCCACTGAAGCAGAATTTTGCAGAGTTACATTTGAAAATACTGAGAACCAGAAGTTCCATCCCTTGTCTGGAGTGCTGCTTCTGTTGAAGAGCATTTGCTGACTGGTTTCCAGGGTTCTGTTGTTTGCTTGTTTTCTGAAGCAGCTCATTTCCATCTTTTGTCTGGCTTTAATATTCAACCTGTCCTTCACTGCTGAAATGAAAGTGCTCCAGTTCCTGGTATTTTTCTTGCTTTGAACAGGTACAAATAAATTGGAGCTGGATCACTCAAGTCTTATCTTTTATAAGTTGAATGAAGTGAGGAGATGAACTAATCATGTTCCTCTAAATCCTGTACCACTTTTATTCATTCTTTCTGATTTTCTTTAGCATCCTAAAACTGCAGGAGTCTACACTGGGTGCAATATTTAAGCACAACTTCACCCATGGGGCATCCAGAGGTAAAATCCCTCCCCTGTTTCAGTCAGAGCATTTTTACATATTTATCTAAGCTCAAGTTGTGTCTTTCTCCATGGCACTATATCCTGGGGCTCAGATTAACTTACTGGACCATCTCAAGTCTTCCTCAGAGTGTCTGATTTCCCCCATTCTCCAAGTGTGCCCTACAGTCCTCAGTCCTGAATGTGCAAAACGGATTTGGCCACTCGAAAATTGACTTTTTGAGAAGTTCAAACCCACCAAATGATCCAGATTGTGCTGTATAATCGCCCTAACGTCATCATTATTTACATTTTTATCTTGCCTGCTGGAATCTGCCTGTTTTATTTGCAGTGGTCTGGTATTTAATACCAGCAGAAACTTCTAATGAAGGGCAGAAAGAAATTGTGGTAATTGCATGTCAGAAATGAATCACCTGTCCATGGATGGGAATAATGAAATGACATAAAAACTTGCTTCAAAGGAAGCAATGGGAAAAAAAGATTGATAAGATTATAATAATGCATGAAAGGAAATAAATGGGGTTAAAGTTGCTTGCAATGTGAAAATGAGGATTTTTACTCAGTTGCAGAAGAAGACAAGGTGTAAATACTGTAAATTTCCTATCCAGTTCCAACAGGAAAGAGAGGAGGGACTACAGGGTCTCTAATATGGTTAAGAGAGACAACAAAACAAGACAAATAGCTGGAATTAGGCCTTCTTTGGCCTGCTTCCCTCTTTCAAAGATCAATTTCAGCGCCCCATCAGTATACATTTCTTCATAAATTTAAAATACACTGGGAAAAAACCTCCAAAACTTCTCCAGGGATCAAAGTTGGGGGATTTTTCAGCTGTGTTTTGCAGCCCTGCTGTTTCCATGATGTGGTGTGAGTTATGTAAGATTTCCTGACTCTTTTCCCCTCTGTCCACGGAGGGATCTGTTGGCCACAGCAGTGCTGAGTCTCAGAACCTCAGAGTGTGAAGTCACTGAGTTCCCATTTGGATAACTGAATCCCATGTAAAATATTGTATGGATTCCAAACTTAGAGGATCCAGCTTTATCTACAGTGTTTTCTCAGCAGTGTTGGTTTTTTTTTTTTCAGATATGCTTTCATTTTAAGGGCAAAACCCCACAAATTCTCTCCTTGCTCTGGTTAATAAATGAGTTTGATGGTGGAGGGAATGCAATCAGAGCTTTCTGGGAGGTTTTTGGGATGCAATCACGGTGAGACCAGATCGTTTCCTAGAGGTGAAGTTTTGCATAATGTCTCCACAGCATTATTACTCCAACAGGAATCCCCTGGCTTTCCTTTGGAAGTTAATTAGAGTCTGTGCAGGGAATGAGTCAGACAGAATTGTGTGGCTGAGAGTGTGTGTTGATTACAGCACTGAAATCATCCTAATGGCATCTCTGTCTGTTGCTAAAAGCAATTACTGCCTGGTAAATTTTTAAGCTGTGAAATGTAATTTTAAGAAATACTTTGCTTAAAATAACATTATGAAAATAATATACACAGAGAAGTGGTGGCCTTCACGCTCTCGTACATGTTTGCAGCCGAGCGTTTTTTTGGAGACAGTGACTCCAGGACCTGTATTTGGGAGAGGCTTTTTGGGAAAATGTGAAAATAAATTCACTGTATTGAAAATGCCGTGGAGCTGTAAATGCTTTATAATATTACAGATGGCAGAAATTGGTTTGAAATATTTGTAAAAGTGAAGGACATGCCTTTTAAAGGTTTGAACATGCAGGTGTTCATTCCCTCTCCTACTGAGCCGCACATTGCCTTTTGACTCATGTATTTTGCCTTTCATGAAAATGAGCAAATTCAGGGATGAAGTGAACCAGGCGTGAAAAAACAGATTCTTTTTTTTTTTTCTTCTATTCCCTTTCTTTCCATCTGAGCAAGCCCAAGCAAAAGCCTTTTCAGATTCCTGGATGGATGACTTGCAGGAGTTCTCAATAGGAGATTATGATGGAAGGCTGAGCATGGGAGCCTTTGGTGCTTTTCTCACAGAATGCCATGGATTTTACAGGCAGATAAGGATAATCTTCCTATGAAGATTTCACCCACATGAATAATACTTTGAATAATGGTGTGATGACTGTAGGGCTTTCCCAGATGCTATCAGAGGATTTATTATCCCACTGGTGCCTGTATATTTTACTTTCCCCTGTGTGGTGATTACCTTGCAATTTTTCCTTTTATAGATCATCTGTGGTTCAACAAAGTGATGTTTATTAGGATGTTATCATAAATTATTTTTGTGTTTATATATTTATTTTCAAAGAAGGAAATGATGGCAGCATGGGTTTGAGCTTTACTAATTTGATTTCTTACTTTTGATGCCAGGAAAAGGAAAGGTCCCCCTGAAGTCCAGGTCTGAAGGTTTCTTCCAGGAAGAAGCTGCAGTGCTGTAGCATTCCTGCAGCTCCAGGTGAAAGGCTGGGAATTACAGAATGACTGATATTTCAAATGAGCCATTTATAGTCATCACAACGTAGCGGGAAAGTGATGACTACAACTGACAAATCCGTGTTTTCTTCACAGTGCTGTGATTCATTTTAGCGCCAGTCAAGAAGTAAGAGGTGCTTTCTCTGCTTTAGAAAAGCATTTTCATTTTAAACCAACACTTTAAGGCTTATCCCAGGTTCACAGCAGCAGCAGACTGTTCCCTCAGAAGTTTGCCTTTGTTGTGGTGCCTCCTGCGCTGTTTAACCTTCCTGTTTACTTTAAGGAAGAAAGGATCTTGTTGGGGGAGATCAGGATTTCTTTTACCTTCTTTCTGAGCACTTGCTGTGGTTCTACCCACCCTGTGATCAGGAGCTGGACTCCGTTGTCACCATCCAGCCCTCTGCCTACACCTCCCTTGCCTGTCCTGCTGCCTTCCATGCACACACAGAACCTGGCTCAGGAAGGTGAGCAGTCTGTGTGGGACATCAGAGCACATAAATAGTCTCTCTGTGGAGATTTAATAATCGTAATCCTGCACTGAGGGTGACTTCCAGCTCCTGCAGGGTTTTGAGGCTTTTCCCAGCTGCACGCACCTTCCCTTCTCTGGTGTTAACTGAGCTCACAGAGAAGCCACTTCCCAAACCTCTGAAGCCTCTTTGCACTGGTTGTGTCCCACCTTCCCCCTTCAACTCGCAGTTTGCAAGTCCTGTTACATTCCATATTACAAAATATTTCCTGTGGAACCTCTGAGGGCAGAAAAGCTCAGTGCTTTGCTTTGCAAAATTTCTGTTTCAATATCAGATTCTCTCCTTGCTTGCTGGAGAACTCAAATTTCAAGAGGATGCTGGGAAGCAGGACCCTGTTAGCAGAGTCATTACTGACTGTGTTCCTTGCAGATTGACTTGCTCCCTCCCAGGGATTGCTGTGACCTGCACAGGTCTCTTGGTATTTAAAGAAAAGCTTAGAAACCTTTCAACAGCTGAGATTGGTCACACGGACACCTCGTGTGTTCTTGCTTCAGTCCCTCTGTCTCTCTCCTCCCTCTCATTCTGTCACTGGAACAAACAATTACAAAACAAGCTCAGCATCCAGGTGTGAACACTGAAAATGAATTTTAGGCTCTTCTTCATTCCCTATCATTTCATGCTCTTACTGTTTTCCAAGTATTTTTCTTACTGTTTTCCAAGAAGGTTCCCAGCTTGCCTTTCCTCCCCTTCATTTTCCTCAGCCTATTACTCTGCTAACACATTCCCTGGAAACCACTAATTTGGAAATTAAGTTGCGTAGCTGTACCCTGGAATTACTTTAGAGGGAGGAAAATCCATGCAGGTATGAAATAATTGGTGAGAGTGAGTTACTGTGAATTCAGTGCTGTGGCAGGAGCTGACGGGGTGCAGACGAGCCTTTATTGGATTTTCTTTGTGCAGCATTCGATCCACTCATTTTTCATCTGTTAACAATAGAGTTCCATTTTGATAAGAAGTTTAATTTGTCTGCTAATGATTCATTTCTGTACTGGGATATCTACAACTATTGGGAAGCTGAGGGCTGTACACAATGGAGGAAAAATACTGGGGAAAAGAACCTGATTGAGTTTAAGCACAATATTCATCAGGACTGCTTTACAAGTTACTGCCCAATTTGAGCATTTTATGTTCTTCTGTCAAACCATATTACACACAACACCATTTGTCTTTTATCTGCTGAGTTGAAAATACAATGTAAAATAAATAACTCCTTGCTAGAGGAGAGTAGGAGGATACTTTGTACGGGAAATGTGTCTGGATCATTGTCTCCAATGGAAGTGCCAGCAGCCAGTTGATGTAATAAATTGGGGGACAATAAGAACTTGGTACAAGCTGTTCTACTAAAGTAATTCTAAAAGTTCTAATGCTAAAGCAAACAAAATGCAACAAAGCCTCAAATGTGAACTAACAGAAACAAAACCTTTTATTCAAGACAGTCCCAGTACCACAGGGACAGCAGATTGCAAATGAGATATAAATCTTTAAAAGGGATTATCACGTGACTGAGGTATAGTGGACAAATAAATCTGATTTCCCTGCGAGGCAAATTTGGAGAAACTGCTGTCAGGAATTAAGATTTACATGGAAAAATATGATATGTTGGGAAGAATCAATGAGGTTTTTATAAATGGGCTCATTGCCTTCTAAATCAGAGTTCTTTGTGGGAGTTGAGTGTGCAGAGAGAGGCAGCCTTGATCCAGCTGATGGTATTTCACATCTAAGTATGATGTAAGAGGCAATTCTTGTCTTAGCTCAGTAACATTCCCTTAATTTTGATAGACCAAGCTTGGTTGCAGCTGAGTGCTGTCAGAATTCACTAAATAAGAGCTTATTTTTTCCCTGCCTCATTCATGAGAACAGCAAAAGGAGACTCTTTGCCTTGAAAAAGGAATCCGAAATTTTAATTTCGTATTTCCCATCTTTTACTGCTTCCAGCTAGAGGGGTTCTAAGCGTTACACTAAAACTTCTGTTCAAACTTTACTCCTTGAAGTATTTGTGTGTTTGGAATGTTAATGTGTAACCTCGTAGCTGGAAATTGTGTGCATTGGAGGGAGCAGTTTGTGTACTGCTTATTTTTCAGTGTGTAAGACCTGAGGATCCGCAAGTTTTTGGGAAAAAATATTTAAACCAAATTTTGAAATAACTTTTACATATCTCCAAGAGACAACAATAAAACACAACCCTTTCTAATTACTGGTTACTTCCTCCAATTCTAGTTCTTTGCACTCAGTCCTTGCTGTGTTTATCCTTCCACGGCAAAACTGCACTTTTGTGCAAATTATTTTGCATTCATATCTACTTTTGCTGATGCATTTGTGATATTTATAGTCTTAGTAGCTGTGCATAAAGTTTCAGAGGCCTGAAAAAACTTATGTGGAAGTTAAACAAAGTCTGAGGTAATAGCAAACCATTCTGTGTTATATAAGAAGCACTGCAAGTCTGCTAAAAAAAATGTGATAACTCTGGTAATCTGATAAATTGATAAACGTGGCAATACCCAATTTTACACTGTATTAATATAATGTGATGTGAAAAAGTGCCTGGTTAACCCAGAAATTATGCTGGCAACTTACACTGGTAGCTGCATATCTGCTAAATTCGGTGGCAGTGAATTAAATATCTCCTAAGGCACTCGAAACCTGACAAGGCAGAGGATAATTCTTCTGAAAGCTTGTACGAGCAGATGTAGCAGGGAAAGAGAACTGTCCCTATGGGATACCTCACTTGTTATATACAACTCCACTTTATTATTTTCTGTGTGTATAGGTCTGTCATAAAGAAAAATCTGTTGATCAGTCACACTCGAGGTTCTGCCATCAGTGCTACTATTCCTCCTCCTTGGTTTTTTTCCAGTGAGGTTTCCTTGATGTAAACCCACTGATTTGTGATAGATCTTGAAATCAGAAATGCAGTGAGCTGAGCAGAAAATCAGAGCACCCTCAATATGATCATCTAAATCTTGTGATTTACTTTTTTGCCTGGGAAATGAGGGGCTGAAAAATGCTGATGCAGCAGGATGCATTGCATAAAACACCTGGAAGTGGGAACTAATTTTTCTGAGTGGTGCTGAGAGAAAACTGCTTTGCTGATTTGATTATAACCTTTAAGATCTTATTTGAAATTTTGCATCCCTTTACAAAAATTAATTAAGCAAGATGAGTCTGCAGCTAATTCTTGTGTCAGTGGGTGGGAGAGGAAGATGAATCTCTCTCTCCCTCTGTTTTGGCCACTTTAGGTGTAGTGGTTTTTGGGGAAGGATAAAACAGGGATAAAACATGGACACGTGGCACCCCTTGTAGGTCTGGGTTAAAAGACAATCCAATATGACATTCCAGACTTTTAAAATAAAAAGAACAAATATAAATTAATTAATACAATCAGCTTTTAGGATGTGCCTCAAGTCATTTATATGTGGCAAAAACTGAGCAGAATGGTTTTGCTTAGCAGCAATAAAACTGATTATTAAGGAAACTTTGACAGATTTATAATAGAAAAGGAGGGAATCACCACAGATTTTTAATTAATTTTAGTACGAGTAAATTAAAATATGAAAAATTTATCTCCCAATTCACTTGAGCTTTGCATTTCCCTTCCTCCCAGCCCCTCTTAGCGCTGTCAGGATTCCTCTTGGAGTACTGAGGTTCTTCCCTTTTCCACTCCTCCTTTTTTGCTTTATCTTTTTTCCCTGAACTGATGACTCTCCTCACAGTAGCAGTAATCTGTTAATAGTTCCCAGATGGCACGACCTGTTGTATTTCTGTATTTCATTCGTTTCCTACTGGTCTAGTTCTCAGTCATACAGATCTCTTCAGACAATATTTCAGCCTTTTTGTTCATGCAGCCTTTTAAGTTTCTTGTTAATGTGTTTCATGAGCACACCCTGCCTGCTATGGCTATGGAAATGAAAGGGAGAAGTTTGGGTGGAATGTGAAAGAAGCCAATTTTTAAAAGGCAGGAAAAAGAGAAAATAACATCATGAGACTTGGAAGGTGAAGTGGTGGAGGAGCTATAAAGAGTTTGGAGGTGGATTCCCAGAGAGACTTGATGTTTTTCAAGAGAGAGGGAAGCAAAGGCTGCTTAAGATGAAAAAGGACTGAGCAATTAAAGAACAAGGAGAGTGAGCCTGAAAGAGGAATTTGTGTGTGTGTGTGGCTTCACAAAATGGATCTGGGAGATAAGTGTAAATTTGAGGAAATTTTTCATCAGTTTCTACCCTTAAGTTCAAGGTATAGCAGCAAATCCAGCAGCAGACAAATTAAATAAAATAAAATTCTAAGCAGCCCTTGCTCACGTCTTTAGCAGTTGGTGTCCTTGAGGTGAGCAGAGTGAAATCACATGAGTTTTCCTGGAGGATGCCCCTGGAATGAGGAGCCTTTCAGCTGAGGTCTGGTGCTCTAAAACACAGCAGAGTGATATTTCACATCAGCAGCCACGTTCTTGTTCGTGTTTCTGTAAAGGCAGGATTTGCACTGGAGCTGGGTGTGAAAATTTGAGCTGCTTTTGGTCCAGGTGGATGGTTCAGAGCTCCTGCAGCTGCAGGAGCAGCGTATCCCCACTGTGGGATGAGACAGAAACTAGAGCTCCTCATAGTGTAGTCCACAATGGTTTCAGTTTTGGAAACAATGCTGAGGTGCCTCGTGGATCTATGAGATATTGTAGCTGTACATCTTCCTGAAGTGTTTCTGAGATTTTTCTTTTTTTTACTGCAGTTGGGAGGTGGCTCTTCCATGAACCCATCAGAGATTGAGACTGTGTGGAGGCACAGAGCCTGGGGATCCACTGCAGTGCGAGAAATGGTTGTAGGAGAGTTCTGAGAACACTTTGGGCTGAAGTAATTGAAAAAACAAGGAGTGGGGAAATTTTTATGCCAGTGCACATCTAAATTTTGGAGAAATACAGAACACAATGTATTTTTGATTTATCAACTTGGTAACAAAGCCTTTGAAGGGGATGAATTTTGACGTAGCTGTTTGGGAGGAGAGAAAATGGCAATGGCACAGACTTGGAGTGGAATTAAAATTGTTTAGAGGGGGATGGAGTGGATTGCACAGAGGAATGGTCTGCAAATTTTACCATGTCTGATCATTGCTGAGCTCTCAGCAGCCTCTCGGCCGAGCCTCAGTAGAAATGGCACCACAAACAGCAGGTTAGAAAAGAGGAGCTGGAGCTGAGGCTGCAGGATGCAAATGGCAGAAACAGAAGGGTCGTTCTCAAAACTGAGGTACTGAGATAAAGAAATGGGAGTACCGAGGATTAAACTGAAAAAGACAAGATAACATTTGCAAAATGAACAAGAGATGTGTGGGAAAACAAGGGGAGTTAAAGAGCAAGCAACAGAATGTGTGAATACATAATACAGAGTAATTTGAATTTTTTGGCATGAGGAATGTGATAAAGATGTGGTAGACCAAGTGGATGTAATTTTCCATGTCTCATTTGCAGTACTTGGAATTTATTTTGATTATGAACACTTGCAAACTAAAATGCATTAGAGGAAAACGTGGCTTGAACAGTGCTTATTGCAAATATTGAAAGATTCTTTTCCAAAATCAAGAGGTGAAGTTCATGTCATAAATTTTCCTTTGTTCTCTCAGACCCCATGAATATTTTGGTGGGGGATCAGGCAGTGTGTGAGCTCCTTTTCACTTCTGGTTAGAGAAGATTCTAATTTTTCCCAGTTAATTAAGCCCATACATGAAAGCTTTGAACAGACACAGGGCCCGTTTCTCGTTCTCCTGCTGCTCTTTGGTGTGATTTGATGAAAATTGCTTTACATCTCTTTGGTTCAGTTTTCCTACCTGTGAAATGGGGAATTATAATGAGATCTGAGCTTTGCTAACAAAGGAAGTGCATCAGAATGTGCAGGCAAGAGCTGGAGAGCAGCAGCACCACCCTATCCAGCAGGAGGGTGATTGCAGCTGTGGAAGTGTGCTCCAGTCTGAAAAATGTTCCCTCATTTTTTTTTTTTAGGTGAATTTTATCTCTCCCATTGTGTTTTCTCTGTTGGACAGGCTTCAAAGAAGAGAGCTGTCATTTCTATGAGGTTTAAAAAGATTAGCAACATCCATATTCATTGTGAGAAATGAAATCTTTACCAAGGGATGAACTCTGAATTCTGGCTGTGCCTCTTCCTAGCCTGCTTCTTCTTTGTGTATTTTTAACTAAAATTCTAAAAGTCTCCCTGAAATAAACTTCTACATTCTCGAAGAGGCCTTGCTTCAGTCTGAGAGCCCTCCTCAGACTGGCAGGCTTGCTGTCTCCAGCAGGATTTGGTGGTGTTTGCAGCAGCTTTGAAATATGTGCCTGACCATGGAAGTCAATCCCCCCCTGCTCCAGTCCACACAGAGGCACCACATCCCTGCTCTCACCTGTCTCCAGGCCTTGGAAATGGAATTACCTTTCCCCTGGTGCCATTTCATACAGATCTCTGTCTGACAACGAGACGAATTCAGCTTTTCTTATGTATAAGAGGAGATCCACTGACTTTTTTTTTTTTTTTCCTTCCTAAGCAACAGCTAAATTCAGCTCTCTGGGTTGAAAAAGAAGTGTGTGAAAACATGGCATATGGCTGCTTGCCTGAGAACTGTGCCTCGTGTTTACTGAAAGAAATTGTAATGTGTTGTTGGCATTCATTGTAATTCAGCTTAACTGGGAGCCTGCCAGAACCCAATCAAAATATGTTCACAGTATATCCAAAATACAGCACAATTGCCAACTTTGTAGTAGCAAGATGTAACAACCTGTTTGACAAAGAAATGTGAAATTTTCCCAACATACAAAATAAACTCATTACAGGTGGTTTTCAGCTTAGTTAGCACCCTTTTAAAAAGATATTTTTTTAATAGAACTGGAGAGAGTTCTTACAAGACCATTTCAACAAAATTTACAGTTTGATTGGGCATTTATAGCTGCAAAAAGGGAGGGAAAAATGCCTTAACTTGTTCCCTGATGAGCTCCACCACTGGACTGCTTGTTCAAATATGAGCAACCACTTCATTTGGAGCCCCTGGAACTTATAAAATGGTCTCCTTCTGGCTCTAAAAGGAGAGGTGGAGGTAGCTGAGCACCTTTGGAAGGTGTTTAATCATAAAACTGATGAAAACATCCATTTAGGTACCATCTCTTATCAGTCAGGTCTCTGAGGATATTTTCTTCAATCCTGGAAGAAGAAACCTGTTTTGACCTTTTGTCTTTCCATATGTAGAGCCAAACCTCTTTGATTTCAGTTCAGACTCGCTGTATTTACCAACCTGACCTTGCTGAGACAGACTCGTCCGGGAAAAATGGAAATAGGCATTTCTTTCATGTCTGTGTCTCACACTCCTGTCCCTGTGCTGAAAAGTGCCCAGCAGGACACTTCCACCTCTCTTGGCTCCTCACTGGCTCCAGGTCTCCAGAGCTGACCCCACCATCAGTCCTGGTCTGGAAGAATTTTTTCTCATCATCTCTTTGTGGTCAGTAACTTCACTTTGAAATGCGACCGCTGCTCTCATATTTCCGTCCCCTGGTGCTTGGGTTTTTTTCTCATTCCACTGAAAAGCCATGACTGTGAGTCCCCAGAAGGTTATGCAGTATTTTTGTGAGTAAACTAATATTTATGGACAATTTTAAAGGGTTTTGTACCAAACTTCTCAAAGTACTATCCAGAGGTTATGACAGAAGAAGACAATGAATAGATTATGAGACGAAATGAGAAATTTTCTTTTGTGTTTATCTCTCTCTTCAACCAGCAGCCCACCAGCATTGCAAGGAATGAAATCTCTTTACAATCAGGCGTTAAGTCACATCACATCGAGTTCCTAGAGTGGAAAAACATTGAGAGTGGTGCAATGGTCAGTTCTGGAAGATGTAAAGACGCTACCAAAAAGCATCTTTGCTGAGGAAATTGGCACTCGTGTACCAGGAAATATCAGGGGAGACATTTATTCCTGCAGGGGATTTTTCAAAATGGAGGAGGCTCTAAGTGAGGTATAAATTTTCTGTGGGATGTCCTTCCAGAGACATGAATTTCGATCTGTGAAATTGGATGGGACCATCTCCAAAGCTTTGGCCAGCGTGGGCTCAGCCCTGCACTGCTCTGGCTGGGCTCCAGCAAAGCACTTAAGTTTGATTTGAATCATGAATATTCCCATGAAATCAATTGGAGGATTAGCATTTTACAGAGAAGTGAGGCAGGCACTTAAGTTCTTGGTTGAATCAAGGCCACATTCTCACAAATCATCACTGCAGTTGCTTCCTGTATTAAATAACAACTGGTACCAAGGATAGGACCCTCCACGATCTCACCAGAATTCATAAAAAACTATTTTTCAGGTATCTTTGTGACCAGTAGTCTTTTCCATGGAAGGGAGAAATCTTTGGGTGGGAACTTTAGTTCCAGTTATGATTTCCACTGATTGCAATTATCTGACAAACATTGCTCGGGAGATAAATCTAATTAAACTTCTATTTTAAAAGAACACGTGCTTGATTTGGAGAGTTGAACAGGCTGGCAGCTGTTTCAGTCATGAAATTAAACAATCATAGAATATCCTGAGTTGGAAGGGACCCACCAGGATCAGCAAGTCCAACTCCTGGCCCTGCACAGGACCATCCCCAAAAATCCCACCCTGTGCCTGAGAGCATTTTCCAAGCAGTTCTTGAGAGGCATCTCAAAAAGATTTCCTGTAACTGTCAAGGATTTAACCTGAAAAGTGGGAATTTCTGAGAGGTAGTAAATGACAGTGGCTCAGGAGTGAGGTTGACACAGAAAGTACAAGTTTTGCACAAAAACAGAGGAAAATGACAGAATGTAGAGCAGAATATCTTCGCTGATCAAGCCTAGGATTTCCAGTGGTAGACAGGGAAACAAGGAGATAATAAAGTGATTAGGTTTGAAGTCCTGAACTGCAGTTGAATTTTATATTCGTATATAAATTCTGCATCAGAAACTTGGTTAGCAGGATTATCACTATACAGTCTTAGAGAAAGATTAAAAAAAATAATAAGATAATAATAATAAAGTAGTTTATTTGATGATTGAGTTTTCATATATGCATTGCTTTAGACAGCTTTGTTAAGTTTTAAATTCATTTTTGGATGAAACTAAGGTAATCTTTAAAGAAAGTACTTGTTCTCATAAAGAGCAAAACTGCAAGAAAACAGTGCAAATTGATTAACTTCAGCATTTCTAGTTAAAATAATCACATAGCCATCAGTTCTGGATTCTCACAGTGGCACTGGGAAGTGAGGACACAAATCATGGTAGGACTGTCGGGGTCTGACCTGTGCACTTCACTAATTGTGAGATTTTTTCCCCAAAGCAGGAGCAATCAGAACAGCAAGGAGCCTCTCTGACCCTCACTAGTGCAGCCACTCAGTGCAATAGAACTCTGACTTGGGAAATAATACAGATCCTGAAGCCCTCTAGAGGAAATACTAATTTTTCATTCTGTCCCTGAAAAAGACTAAAGTAAGTCAAGGACATTCAAGTTTTGTAAATGACTTTTAGCATTTTTGCAGGCGCCTGATTTTTTTTTTTCTTTTAAGTTAGAAGTTGAAAATTGCTTGCAGGGAGCAAACAACATGGTTAGATGCTTGTTAAAGGTCATAATTTGAATTTCTGCAGTCCCACTGATGTATTTTTAGGGAAAAGAAACTCTGTGAATAGTATTGTCAATTCATCTACATTATCAAGTTATTTAAACTACATTTGAGAATGTGACTTGGTATTGACAAGAGGATAGTAAAGGAAAAATGCGAATTCAGTCTTAAACATCTGCTGGGTTTAAGATCTAATTGACACCCTTTTGTCTCTGAAGTCCTTTAAATTCTTAATTACAGAGGCCCTGAGCTAGGGAGGGATATGATGGTAGAGATGTCTCATCTAAAACAGAACTCCTTGAAGCTTTTAAAAGGAAGAATCTTAATATATGTAAAATATATAAAATAACTGAATTCATTTTCAGATTGAAGGTAATCAATAGCTTGTGCTCACTTCAGGGAAATAATGCACTTAACCTTTAATTTTTAAGAGATACCAATTAAGGCTGTGCAATGGGATTAATGCAACCTGAGATGATTTCACATGAGTGAATCCATTTCCATAATTCTTTCCCTGTGCTGGTTTTGTGTTTCTGGCTGAGGCTGGGAATGCCTGGAGCTGGGGTTGGGGTTGGGGTTGTGTGTGGGGTGGGATGTTTGGCTCCCAGATCCGCCCTGAGCCGCGGTGCTGCCACCTGGAAAACCACACGATTCCAGCAGAAGCTGGAGCCAGGAGTGAACTCCTCTTATGCCATGAAGCCATCCCTGCCCGGGGCGGGAGCCAGGCTGGAAGTGCCACCTTCCCCTGCCCAATCCTCTGAGCTCAGGGGTCCCATGGTCAGGTGGGAGCGTGAGCTGCGGCATTCCCAAAATCCTCTCAGCAGCGGAGCAGCTGGAATTGTGCTGTGTCTGTGGGATCAGCACCCTGGGTACCTCTGCTCTTTGCTGCTCTTTTGGTGGGATCCACCCCGGGTCAGTGCAGAGAGCCCTCGGGAGGAGCCCAGCTCATCCAGAGCTGCTCCGGGTGCAGCCCCTCCGCTCCTGAGCCCTGGGTCAGGGGCTGTGGGATGGAACCCTTGGTTATAAATGGCACCACTTCCTTTATGAACTACAGGTGTTATAACCCTCACAGAAGAACTTTTCAAGTTTTTTTTCCAAGTTTTTTTTTTTTTTGCTTTTCCTAATATTTAAGTGTTGGATTGAAAACCTCTTGGATCCTGTATGCACTGGGCTTTTGCTGTATGTGCTGAGAGTGATTGAAGCGGCCAGATTTACATTTTAATTTACCAAGTAGTGTTCCAGGAAGAAAAAATTGCAGCAATAGGTGGCACAATGCATTTCAATGGAGAAATTAATAATATCTCAATTTCTTAGGATAAGGTTGTCTTTGTTTTGTGTGATATTTCTAAAAGTTCAGGAAAATGGCAACTTAGAAAAAGCTAATCACGCAACGATTTAAAGAAAAAATGTTTCATAAATATGAAAGTCACATTTACTTCACTCTTCTGACATTTCTGGGCTATCTCGGTCTGAATTTTCCTGCTTTTTTCTCATCACAGCTCTTTTATACAGTTCTTTCTTTGTATACTCACTTTTCCCAGTAACTCACTGTTTCCGTGTTACACTTGGCTTGATCCTCTTAGAGCAAACCACTTGCTCAGTGAGATTAAGGAGCCAACTCACCTCTCCTGTCCTTCATGTTCTGTTCTCTGGCTTACATGAAAAATAAACCAGAGGAGAATTTCCTTTTTTGAGGCTTTACTGGGAATGGCTGTGAGGGAAGTGCAAGAGAAGCCACGGGGAATGTCCCCAGAAACGTTATTTCATACTGTGCTACTTTTGCTGACACAGAATTAATTTATCCTGCTCAATAGAGTATTTTTTAGAGTTATTACATTTAGGTTTTCACCAGCAGCTCTGTTTAGAGAGTTTATGGACAGCACTTAGACTGTTAGACATGTTACTACTGGTATCTCTTATTCCTTGTCTGATGGCTCGAAAGAAAAGCTTTAACTGTTTTCCTGTGCAGAGCATAAAAATAACTAGGAATGGTAGTTGGGAGCTCTGCAGTTCTTCCAGCCTGCTGCTTCCTTGTCAGAGAGATTGAAATTCAAGCACTAGGCCTGCCCTATGTTCCTTTTGTGCACACTGCCATGTCAAACATTTAATCATCTTAGGCATTTTAAAAAGTCTTATTTCAAAAGTACGAGCGAGTGGCATCCTATGGCTTTGGAATATTTTGTAATCACTTGATTTTTACTTTTTTTTCTACTGGATTATTGCTTTGCTGGATGGATTTCTCTTATACATTGAGTTGTAATCAAATTCTATTCATAGACTTTAGGCTATATAGTTCTTTAGATGTGATGAGATTCTTCCTTGTTTCATGTTACTTCACAGAACTATTTAATCTCGGATAAACTAAGTTCAGATCAAATAGCAAAACATTTAGAATTCAGAATTAAAACACAAAATAATAGTGATTTAAGATGTAGTAATATTTTTCATCAGGTAGTTGAAGCCAGAGACTTAATCTATCTTAATCTGGCACTGCATGAAAAGTGGTAGTGAACAAAAATTTCTAGCTCTCATTTTGTTCAATAACAACCGTAATAAATTTGTCAGTATCATCATGGAACAGAAACATGGAATAAAAATGGGGAAATGTAAGGAAAGGGAAAAGTTTCTTCAGAAGGATTTACAGACTGATGTGTCTTTCTATTATGGTTTCTTCCCATTGCTAGTTTCATATAATTTGTATTGATAAAAATATGGATTCCTAGTTTGGAAATTGCCTTAATTGACAATTCCTGCTAACGACCTGACTTTTAACTGAGCTCCCCACTGATTGCTGGAGCTAATTCCCCCAAACTGCTTAAGGAAAGAGCCTCATCTAAGATCATCCAGATTTATGGAGTCAACAGGACCACATAAACGAGCTATGGTGCTGTGCATGGCATCCTCAGGTTTCCTTGGAAAAAAAGGAACGGGAGAGATGTGGGTGAAACCCCAGATCGACTGATCCACAGCCTTTGCTGAGTAGCTGCCAAGAGAAGCCATCACCAGAGCTTCTGAATATCCCTGAGAAAAGATCAAATGCTCCCCCTTTCCTTTATTTCTTGCAGCAGTCTGATTTTTGGCGTCTCTGTGAAGAACTGTGTGAGGAATTGCCAAGGCCACCTTCTGCTTTGGGAATTTGCATCTTGCAGGTGTCTAAACTCTGACTCATGAATTAGGTCATGGACTCGAAGCTGCTGAAGAAATTGGGTTGAGCAGAAATCTGATTTGTTTGGGCTTTTCACTCCAAACGCCTACACTGGATTTGGCTGTTCTTTTGATATCTGGGATTTTTAGTAAAATACGTCAGTGAAGTCGAAACAAGAATTAATGTATTTTGGCACTGAAACATCTGTAGCACTTTTTGTTTGATTCTCCTCTGTCAGCTCTTTATCCCCCTCGGCTTTGCAAGCGTTAGCACTTGTGGGGGGAGGACGTGATCCAGGGATTCTGCCTGTCCCACACGAGCTTGGTTGATTGAGAACATTCTGCAGCTTTAGACGTGGCTCAGAAAATTTCAGTTCCTTTGGACATATTCTGGCTGGGAAGTCACTGTTCTGAGGCACCTGTGACACTGTGCCTGGATGGGGTTTGATATGATGATGAACTGAATTTAACGTGCAGCCCTGTTGCAAAGTGATCAGAGATACTTTTAGGGCAGGACTCATTTCACAGAACTTTAAATGTCTGTCTTGCTGTTACATGAATTTTGTCTGACAAGTTACTTCCTCTCTATTGATTAGCTCAGACAGGCTCGTTATCTCACTCTTCGGTAATTTTTTTCCTTCACTTTTAAGACAGGGACAAATGGGGCATATCCCTGTAGTACTTGTACAGGAACTTCCTTGGCGTGAGGGTTTTGTTTGATTCTGTGTGATACCAAAGTAGTGTTTTGAAGGTCAAACTGTGATTAAGATTTTCCTGTGCAGAGTACAAGGTGGATAAATCTGCAGAAGCTGGAGAAAGGAGCTCTCAGTTATATTTATTTGTTCATGCACTTTTAAGATCAGTCCTTGTAGATGAGACATGGTTAATGCTGCTCCTTCCTTATTAGACTTGTTAACTTTTCTAAAATGGAAACTGCAGAGGTCTGAAATAAACTCACCTCAATGTGCTCAGGCTCTAGTGAAGGAAATACTGATTCCCTAGTGCTTTCTTTCTACCTAAGAATCGTTCCTTTATCCTGGTGTTTTTTGGGGGGTTTTCTTTGGTTTTGTTACAGTGAGAGGTTTTTTCCCTGTCATCTTTAGCAGCAAGTTAATGGAAGTCTTGGAAGCAGAGAACTGGAAAAGTCTCCTCTGCCCCTACCCTCCAACCCAGGCAAAGGAGAACACAACCTTTGGCACTTAACTGGAAAAAGGAGGAAAGTGAACCCTGACCACATCAATTCTCCATTTCTAAGCAGCACAATCCCTCATGTATAAAAGGTGGATGTTATTTCTTCTCAGTGTTTTTACTGATCCCAGAGACATTTGTTATCACAAGAATTGTTCTGACAGAGATCTTTGCTCTTTTGTGATTGCACACAGAGATTTAGGAATTTAATTGTGCTGGTTCTGCTTTTTGGTTTGAGAATAAATCATGAAGATTCCTCTAGAGAGATTCACAGGGCCAAAAATACTGTGTATTGTCCTTTTAGTTGGTTGTAAAATTTTTTTAAACTTTTGATACGTATTCCAGGGTGTGTGTGTTGGAACCAGCACTTCTGTCAGGGCAGGCTCCCACCAAACTCTGTCTCAAAAAAATAAAGCAATATTTACATAGTCCAGTGCAGGAAATAGAAGGACTTGCCTCGCACTGGGCCAAAGCATTTCTCTTTTAAAATAAGTGTAACAAATTCAGGGTCCCAGTGTTCTCAGCTCAGTCACTCTGGAATGTGGAATCATTTCATCAATTACATGGGAGGTCTGAACAGGGAGGCTTTAGAGGCTTGTGGGCACTTCCAGGTCATCCCTCAGCCGTGCTGCCTCAGGAGTGAGTGGGGGCTGTTGTTATATCTTCATCAAGGAGAAAATTAATGAGGCTGATGAAAGAAGTAAATGTTCATTAGCACACAGAGCTAATGAAGACGCTTTTGGGTTTTGTCACTTTTATGGGAAGTTTGTCAGTAACAGCATCAGTGACATATCTCGAGGTTAAATTGTTGGGAAATGTGGCAGCAAGGAGCATGCACTTGGGCCTGAAAATGTGATCCACTCTCTGTGTGACAGCTCTCTTCCAGAAAGCTCTTTATGGTCAGGTCTAGTTCCAGCAAGCTTCCTGGAAATGCTGTTTATTACTTCCATGGTAATCCCACAGCTCAGCGACAGCTGTCAAATGTTGAGGACAAAGTTAGAATGGCTTCACTTCCTATTATTCACTCATAGGTAATGAAGGCAGAACTACATTAAGTCATTTGCTTCATATATATGAATGTCAATTTAAGGGTGACGGCATATCATTAAATCAAATTTTATTAGTTCAGCAGTTTGTTCATTTGCTATTAATATTGCTTGACACATCCCCTTACTGAACTTTCTCAGCTGCTGTGAACTCTTAAAATATTAATAATTTGAGCACAGCTTCTGTCTTGATCATACAGTCATCTTGGAAAATTGCTGCTGGAAAGATCTTGGACTTATAGACAGTGAGATTATGGGAAAGCCCCTTGCTTTAGCCATGCTACCAATAAAATAATAAAGTCACAGTGATGAAGTCGCATTGCCACTGGTTTTGCTGACAGGACAGAATTTGGGAGGCTGGTCTGTGTCTCGGATGTGCACTGTGGTGAGGGGGGGACAGTGATGTTTGTCCTCATTTGGAGGAGGACACTTCAGAGGGGAGCAAAAAAAGGATGCTTAGGAACTTGCTGTGGATTTTTATATTCCCTGAGGAGTTTGTCCCTTCATGAGTGGGAACGGTGAGTGGAGCTCTGACCTGTTCTGGGGAGGGAAGAGGAGCGAGGTTGGAAGTTTCCAGCTCGTGCTCTCCCAAAGCTGCTTCCCTGCTGGTTACAGAGGAGACAGAGCTGACAAGCTCTTACTTTTCACACATAGAAAATAAAAGGACAGAGGCAGCATGGAAGGGGAAAAATGGGATGTGGGGAAATGGAAGCTGGCAAGGAATGAAGAGAGGTGAAGATATACAGGGGGTTTTTTAGTGGAAAAATCCCCAGAATTTTGTGCTAAGTGGGCAAGAGAGTTCTTGTGGCTGGCACTGTTGAGCCAGGGACAGCTGCAGGATGAGGATGGGGAGGATGAGGAACAGGGAGCCCTTGGAATGAAGAGCTAGAAATGCAGAAGTGCTCCAGCTGTCGAGAGCCCAGCTGGATCCTGGAGCTGCGAGTGTCTGCAGAGGGCTTGGACAGGGCAGATCCCCGTGCTCCTGTGGATCCTGGCGCTCTCAGGGGAGAAGGATGGAGCAAGGGAAGCACCTCATGGACTGTGCAGCCCTGAGCAGTGGCCTGACACCAGTGGAAGAGTTTATGCCCAGTGTAGTTCCACCCACTCTGCAGCCTGGAATGGAAGCCAACATTTTTGGTGTCAGTTGGTGCCTGGGAAACATTAATTCAGAGTGCTCATCCCGCCCCAGTTCCTGTTCATGCAGATGAGGATCTGTAAATTCAAGCAGCACAAGTCTGCCTGTATTTGCATCTAAAACATCCATCTGTATCCCTGTGAATATCGGAGTGACGCAGAGGAAACTCAGCCGGGAAGCAACATTTAAACACATTCTACTTGCACAGTCAAGCATTCAAAGGTCAGATATAGCCAGATTTGAGGGATTCTTTTTTTTCAGAATAATTGGAATGTTTTCCTTTTTTGTGTTTGTGAATTTCTGCTGTATCTTGCCATTTAAATGTAGTTTTTTGTGAAATTCTGGTAATCTAGCTACTCTATTTTTGTAGGTCAGGTGTGTGACACGTAGGCTTAAAGATGCAAAATGTTGCAATCTTTAGTTTTTAAATAGACTCTGAAGTTTAGGAAAGTTCAGGTCTGAAATATTCCAAGCTTGGTGTTTTAGAGTGTCTTCAGGCATGTTCCCTCTGTCTCTTTCTGGATTGTGGTGGTATGAAGATCCCTTTCTCTTGACGCCCTAAATAGTTTTGATTTTTCCTCCTGAAGAGCTTAAGAACAAATATCTGGTATTTGGGAGTGAGCTTAGTGTGAACATGGCCCCGAGGATTATGCCTCTTCTTTATTTGGACTGAATAATTCTTAAAAAGCTTTTTAACGTCACTGGCAAAAATACCCACCTGATGATTTTCCTTGTTACAAGTTACATAAGAATTGGAAAGGCTCCACTGTGCCTGAGCCCAGGGTGATAAATCAAAGGGGTTTTGATCAAGAACACGGCTGAATTGTTGCATGTATTTGATAAAATTGCATTTAGGAAAAGACATGAATTCTCTCCCTCAGTCTCTGTCAGCCAACCAGTCAATTCCTTCCAGATCTTTCTAGCTAGCTGCTAAATATTGCTTTATATGGAAAATATCCCTTGTTTTTTCAAAAAAACCCCCAAACCCAACTTTTTTTTTTGCTTTCTGTAAAAATTACACTTGGACTGAGCCTGTGGATGCTGTTAAATGCTGGATATATTTAAGCAGATTTGCATATATAAACTGAAGGTTGTGACAGGAGCAGAAGTTCATGCTGCCTTCCCCAATTAATCAGAGAATTTCCAGCACAGTAGTGAGAGATTTTATATTTCCTATGAGTGAAGAGCTGATTTTCTGGACTTGCGAGTCCAGAAACAGCGGAAAACAACATTTGAAAGTTGATATTTGTCCCTGTTTCACTTTGATATGTTGATTTTTCACAAGTCACCGCTCTGCAGCATCAGAGATAGGGTTGTTGTTCACCTTTTATTAGTCAAATGAGGCACATTAATAGGTAATTAATTTGTCTTGGCAGGCCAAAGTGTAATTCTTCTGAACAGATCATCCCCTCGACTTTCAGGTTTTGCCCTTGGGATCCAGGTCCCACTGACACTTCTACCTCAGATTCTTTACTGTGTGTAGGCCTTTGTGCAACTGGGAGTTTAGCATTGTGCTGTGTGCTTTTAGTTTCTAAATATGGTTTTAATTCGGAAAAACGTTGAATACTTTGTCAGACCCCCAACCAGAGAGACTTTACCAGAGGGCTCTCACCCCTCTTGCAGCAGCGCCGAAGCCAGGAGTGCTCAGTGCATTCCCACCGAGCTGGTTTCCTTCTTTTT
This sequence comes from Corvus moneduloides, assembly GCF_009650955.1. NCBI lineage: Eukaryota > Metazoa > Chordata > Aves > Passeriformes > Corvidae > Corvus > Corvus moneduloides. Next base: position 4,585,980 of record NC_045489.1, on the reverse strand, counting down.
CACCCTAAAAGCAACGCTGCATTTTCCTAAAGGAGGGGCTGGTTTTGCCTCCCCTCATCTGTCAGCAGACCCCCTGTGGGAGCCGCTGTGCCTGTGCCAGGCAGAGCTGGCAGGGACCTGCCCTGCCCTGCCCGAGACCCCTCCTTCTCGCAGCCAGGGTTTGCAGCTCCGGCCAGCTGCCATGGATTCTCCCCTGGCAATTATCGTGGATCACCAACAAGCCCATCGTTTGGGCAGGAATTTTTTAGGAGAGGTTACAAAACCAGTGTCTTTTTCAATAAGTAGCAAAAATCCTTTAAAATACGTGAAAAAGGAGAAGCGAATAAGTACACGTGAGTTATGGAGAGATTTGTGAAAAATTGGAAATTACAGACTTTTAAATTTAGGAATTCCTTCTGGGGTGGATCCTACTTAACAGAGTTATTGCCCCTGCAGCTCTCCTGTGAGGGCTGCCCTGTCTGCATCATTCCTGCATAAAGGGCAACAGCTTGGGCTGTCCATTTATTTTACAGTTATTTTCGCAATAATGGTAATATTTTCAATATCTCTGTCTAATGGCAGAGAGGAAGGGACAGATGTTTGCATAACATGGCAACAGTGTCTGTTCTTTTTAATGGAATCCAAACCTGCCATTTGTTGACACTGATGGGAAGATTCATTTTATTCTCAGTGAACCTTATTGCCCACAATATTTGGCATCTCCTTTGTAATGTTTGCTCTGAGTTAAAACCTAAATCTGATTTAGACATATTGTTCAGATTTTTGCTTTGTCTTTCTGTTTCAATTACTCTTATTTTCTTAATTATATGTTTCTAAAAATAAACATTTTCAAGCTGACTGGCTCTTCTTTTCCTGCCCTCTCTCCCTAACAATTTTTCTATTTTCTACCTCCTTTTTTTCATGTTTCCTTGACTTTGACTTCAGATGTTCTATTTGCAAAATCACAGTTTGCAGTCAACATATCAGAACTGCCTCCTTTCCCTCTGCTCTTTGAATATGGAGATAAAGCTTTCCTAGTTCATGTGGATTCAACATGATTTTTTTTTTTTAACTTAAAAATGGAAAGAGATAATACGGAACCAAAGAATATTTAAGTTGGAAAAGACCTCTGAGACCATGGAGTCCAACCATACACCAGGAAAATGTCAGAGTTTTCAGGTGGATGTGGTTTATGGGATGTTTCCCCTGATTTCCCTCTGCACAAGGGTTTATACAGCTCCTAATGCAATGTTCAGCCAGAGCTGCTTCCCAGCTGACTCAGTCAGCACTTGGGCTGATGGATAACTCCTTTTTTCTTCGATTGTCCTCTCAAATAACACTGAAAGATTAGTAAATGTCTTCAACCTTCATTGATTTTTTGTTAAAGTGAGTTAACTCCTTGAGCCCAGCTGGGTTGGAGAAATAAAAATTCTTCAACTCCCAGCCATAATTTTCTCATCATGGGTGTTAAGCCTTGGCTTTAAAGTAAAGCATAGCTGTTTGAACACTTTCTCCTGAATCATTTTATTTCACTCTGAAGGAGGTGTTGGTTAGTTACAAAATGTGCACAAATAAAGTAAGAATGTGCAGCAAGAGAACTGCAAATTTCTGTGTTTCTTGCCTGACACTGATATTGCGTATCTTGGGAATAGTGGGTTAATTTTATTTACCTATGTCTAAGCAGAGCTAAGGGCCCTTCCTTCTTTGTGGTTATAAATCTGAAGTACTTTAACACTTACCTGTAAACAGAAATGATACTGGGGGAAAATGCATCAAGAGCACTAATGAGGCCTGAGTGGCTTGAGGAAATAAATATTTCATTTGGTTTGGGTGAGCCAACGTGAGCTCGTTCTGCACCCTTTCTAATTTCATCTTGGATGTTCTCGTGCTGAAAGCAATTGGAGCCCTGACAATAAAGAAGAGGCTCCTGATGCTGAGTTCCTGCTTTGGAAGGTCTCACATTTGAGTACCTGGCCCCCAGAGAGGCAGAAAAGCAGAGAGCAATGGGCCAATCTCTCTTTTTTTGGTGTGTATTTATTAAGTGCTGTCATTCTCTGAGGCAGCCTGGCCCTTTAATGATATATTTCTATATTCTCTTGTCAACTGCCACACTGCTTGCACCAGTAAGTAAACGCCTTCTAAAGGTGCCCTGGGGAGCTATTACAGAGCAGCACAAATAATAGAAATTTGATATTTTGCTCTGCTGTCATACATTCCTCCTGGCACAAAGGCAGGTTTAATACATCTGACTGCACACTTCTCACAGTGTGGCAGGTTCAGTTCAGTTTTCCTAAATCTCTCTTAATACTATAAATGCTTGTTGCGGCCACTGATTCTGAATTTTTAAATTAATTTTCTTGAAAATAATTTAATATCTAGTGGCAGTTTTTGGGACTTTTTTCTGAGTTTTGGGGCAATGTCCACTAAAAGCAAATCTGGGATGTGTGGGGTTTGCAATTTTTGCTCTAAAATAGTTTTAAGAATTGTTCTTGAGCAAGCAGGAACAGAAATGTGCAACAGCTCAGGGTTAAAACTGTTAACTAATAAACAGAGAATTTGCAGTGACCAGTTCTCAGCCAATTGAACTGAACTATACTTATGTAAAATCATTCACAGGATCATTAAAAATAATGAACAGATGCAGAGAGATAGTTTCCTATTTGCAGACCACTCTAGAATAGAGAAAAGCTTTAAGTATTAGTTATAGACTGCTGATTTGAGCTTTAAAAATCCCCCAAACTACCTCATACTTTTGAATTACATCATAAAACATGACATTTTTATCACTATACTAGCTTTGTATGGGCCATAGGTATAAGCGAATATAAAGCTGGGCACTTGGTAAATGAGCTTTATCTGTAGCATAACTTAGGACTATCAGTTTACAGAGTAAATAATTGGATTGTGTTGAAAGAGGAGTTAATTAAATGAAACAGCAACCTGTCCCCTTGTATTTACACACTGAGGGCAAATGTTGATTTATTTCATTCCATTCTTGTGTCATCCCAGTCCTTTTGTCCCAGCTGAACTCTGTTAATTGGGGTGTAAAGTGGTGACACCCAGCACACCCAATACAAGGTGTCAGAACTCTTTTTCTCAGAGGCTCTGGAAACTTGATGTGTGTTTGATAAGAGCTGTGTACAGAAATTATATTTCAAAGCTCTTAAATGCCCAAATTCATTATTTCTGTGGCTTCTGGATCTCTGTAGTTTTATGGATCTTGGATTTACTTGCATCACTGCAGGACAAAAAACTGAGAATCAGTGTTTTACTTTACTTGGTAGATGAAGTTACTGAAGGTGAATTTTGTAGATCTCTAGAAAATCATGTGCATGTCAGGTTTCTTTTGAATCTGGCAGGCTTTGAGGGAACTCTGAAGGACCTCATGTAGCTTTCAGTAGTAGATTCTTGTGTTCAACTCATTGTTCTGGCTGGAAATTCAAGGCATGTGTGGTTCAGAAACAGATTTGGAAGAAGGAAAAATCTTTCAATATCATTAATCAGTTTCTTCTCTGGTCTGAGAAACAAAGTAATCTGTTATTCTCACCCTATCAAGTTTCAGGGTAACATGGAACAATTCTTTGTGCGTGGGTAAAATTGTATTCTTAGTTGGAGGTGTTATAACAAAAGCATTTTTGTGTTGTATGGATTCAGAAAACTGGGTAATCTGGGGTGAGAATTGGCAGTGGGAGTTGCAGAGTGAATGTGGGTGGTTACTGAGCCTGAAAACTCTTCCTGATCAGGGACAGCCAAACTCTATGACCTTGAAGAGTCCTGGAAGAGTTACAGGAAGAATTTGTTCCTAATCATAAGATAAACTTATATTTAGGTCTTTGTGACATCACGAGAAAAAGGTTTTCTATAATGTCACTCTCTGTGCTGCTTTGTCCTTCCCTCGTCTCCATGAAGGTTTAGAATTACGACTGAAACATTTAAGAACGTTGAAAATAACATCAGTAATATCAACTTTTCTCTTCAGCAGCATGTGCTGTATTATGTAAATTAAATTATAATTTTCACTGCACGTTTTCCATAATAGCTCCAAGCAAGGAAGTACACTTGCATTTCCAAGAAATTTCTGTATTTGTGAACTACACAAATGTTTGATTGGTTTTCTCTCCGCTCTCTGAATCTGTGTTGTTGGCTTTTCTAACCAGGCCTTGATGATTGCCTTCAACAATACATCAAAAACTTTGAGAGAGAGAAGATCAATGGGGAGCAGCTGCTGCACATCACTCACCAGGAGCTGGAGGAGCTGGGAGTGACTCGCATCGGCCACCAGGAGCTGATCCTGGAAGCAGTTGATCTGCTCTGTGCATTGGTAAGTGATTCCTTGCATCACTCATCTTGATCAGCTGCATTTATAAATTTACAAACCAAACTAAAAATAATGTAGAGTTTCCTCTGCAGCCACACACTCAAACAGCCACTGTGGCTTTGCTTCAATAAAGGCCAGACATGTCCTGGCTTCTCTCAGCTGCACAGAAACTATATTTATCCATTTAATGATTATGTATGATGGTCTTTGATTGCTTTTCCTCTGACTTTCTTGGTCCTGCATTCAAATGCTGTTGACTATCATTCCTGGCATCCATATGGTTCTGTAATTATGTGCCATATGCCCTCGTATTTCACTGACATTTGCCACACTGCACTGAACCAAGTAGACCTGAGCGGTTTAACCATGCCAGCATTCAAAAGGATGGTACTACACAGCCAGAAGGTAAAGCTAATTAGACTGGAAGATTGTTTAAAATGAGCTTTGAGATGAGACTGGAGTGGTAAAATTGACTTTATCTAAACTGCAGACACGTGTGTCGACTAAAAGTAGGGTTTGGGTTTTTTTGGCAACCATTTGGAAGAACAGTTTTTTCCTATTATTAATTATTAGGTTATTAATTCAGTTAACCTATTAACAACATATTTGATATCAAAAAGTTCTTTTTTCCTCTGCTATTTTATTCCTGCCAGCTAATAAAATGAGACGTATTAAGTCAATGCTAAAGAAAAATTAACTTACTTTTGGTTGTGTAGGTGAACAGGTGAAAGAATATTGAAAATACTGAAAAGTGAAGTAGTAAAATTACACATGACAGTCACAGTATTTTACTCCTTGATCAGGAGTTCTGCTTTTGCATAACTGGGTTATCCTGTGGGATTTTGATGAAGATAAATTGTTTCCGAGAGGGAAACTGGTGCTCAGAAGTAAGATAGAAAACAAGCGAGGTATAATGCACTTGATCTTTCATCTTCTTGATTATTCGTCTTCTTCTTGCCTCTACCTCGAATGTCAAAACGCACTCAGTGTGGCTTTCATTTGGAGGGGCTTGAGATCTGCCCCTCCAAATGAAATAACTTCTTTGTCAGAGCAGGGAAATGCTTTAGGGACAGGTGTGTGCTGCAGAACCCAACAACCAGTGCCTTTTGGAAACCTCTGAACCCAAACTCCAGAGTTTTTCCTTGCAAACTTCGTGTTCCACACAAAAGGAGCCTGCAGAGCCTCCAGTGTCAGTTGTGTCACCCAGCGAGCAGAGCACGCCGTGCCCAGACACTCCTCGGGAACAGCAGCCCCGAGAAGCTTCCTCTGGAAAAACATCTCCCTTTAATGAAGTGTGTCCCTGAGGAGGACCCTGCTGACTCCTTTATTGTGATTTTTTTCTTTTCTAAGCACAGAAAATGTACCTCTTGCTGCTGGTCAATAGTGCAGCTCTCGCTGTGCTGTCTCGCGACCTTACTTTGTCTTTTGAAGCAGGATGGGGATTTTCCAGCTCCTGGTATCATTTATTTTGCCTCCTGCCTTTCAGCCCTTACCCTTCCTTTCTCACTCTGGCTCTAAAAGGCCTTTTTCTTTTTTTTTCCTGCTTCTAAATGTTTCTCTCCCTGCCTATTCCATGTGCTTTCTGCTGGGCGAGTCTGCTGCCTGCAGCTCTGCTCTTGGGGGTGTTCTCCTGCTTCTGACATTTCTCCTTGGCTCTGTGTACATCATCTTCTTCAATTCTTTCAGGACCACATAAAAGTTTTACCAGATTGAGTATAATATCTATTTTAAATCTCTACTAATTTATTAGGATTTGGATCCATGTAATCAAAAAGTATTATTAAGAACCTCACTTTAATTATCTTAAATAATGGCAATAATTGAATGAGAGGAGATCTGATGCTGCCTTTATTAGCTGAAATACATTTCTAAATTATCACAATTGTATTCTTGTTCCGTGCTAACTCTTGAAAATTTAATAGATTATTGCACTGACATCTGACTGCTGGCCAAGTGACCAGCAAAAATTGTGACTGGGAATTGCTCACTGATATGGATGTTTAGACCAGCTAGTCTAAAAAAAACTGAGGAAGCATCTTGTTTTAAATGTAATTTTTGAAGGGGCTACAGAGTATCTGTATTTTTTTAACGCCACCAACTAGGAGTTAACATATAGGGAATTGTTGAAATTAGAATGTCTTAAGGAACACATAATTTTGTCCCTGATTCCCTGAATTGCATTGTAAGCAAATATAATACAGTTTATAGGCAGCTAAAATATTTGAATGGACTCTGTGTGCGCTGGGAACTGTGGACAGGGTGCAGAGCACAAGCTATGCTTGTAGATTCATAAATATAAATATTTTCAACTTTTTTATGGAAAAAGGGGACCGGAAGAACCAATTCCAACAGTCTGGTCTTAAAATCCCACCCGTGGAGGGGAGGTACCAGCAGGAGTTTGCTCTCCCCCTCTGGCCCTCCCTCTGTTCATCCTGGTGTGTGTTCCCAGGCCCGAGCACCCAGGATGGATCTGGATCTGGGATAGCTCTGCTCCTGTCCATATCCACATCCACAGCCCTGCTTTTGCTCTGCCTGTCAGCCCTCCCTGGCCATGTCAATGAGCATTGATTTTTTTCCATGCATGGATTTCTGGATTGATTTCTGGTTGGCAATTGGCAGTGCCCAAGTTCCATGACCTATTTCTCTCAGGCAGCATTAGCAGGCTCTGCGCTCCATCCCAGAGGGCTGGGTTGTGTAACGCTGAGAGCAGGAGCAGCTCCAGTGCCTGTAGAAATCCCCCAGGAAACGCAGGCTCAGAGGTGATCAGGAAGTCACCTTGGGCAGGGGTTTACCTGCAGAACAGCTCTGCTGCTCCAGGAAACCCGGGGAAATTTGACTGCCTGAGCTCCAGCCCTTGGGACACGCTGGAATGTGCCTTTCCCAAGGATCTGGCTTTTGTGGGATGGTGAGTGGGGTTCTGGTGGGGCAACACCGAGAGTGGTGCCTTGGCTGCTGTTCCAGGGGTGCCAACACTGGACAGCCCCCCAGAACCAAATGCTGACCTATAAAGAAGGTTCTAAGGGCAAGAAGAAACTGAAAACAAAGGAGGAAACTCCTGAGTTTTTTATTCCCATTCCCAAACCACCTATTAGCCAGATTCCAAATCCAAGTTATTAAAGGCAGGGACAGTTTGCTATCAAGCATCAGCCCTTGACATGGTTTTTATATCCCCTTTTCTTCTGAAAGCAAGCTGAATTCAGAGCTCTCTTCAGCTAGGCAATGCAAATGAGAATCCTGGCAAGGAAAGATTGCATGCTGGAAGAAGATGACTTGCAGTAGGAGAGAAAGAAATATAAGAAATGTGAATAGGGAATAATAAGAGGATTCAATACACCCATGCAATGTGGTGATATAGAAGTGGATGTATTTTACCTGTAAGTTAAATAATTTCAAATGCTAAAATAAACTCATTTATGAAAGGGTAAATTCAGAGTGCAAAAGGTGAGAGGAACTTTCTGTGCAGGAAGGAAAGTACAGGCAGTGTCTTGGGGTTGCTGAGGGATGAATTCGTGTGCTGTGAAATGCAAAGCCACAGGTGAGCTTTACTTTCAGCTTCAGTTCTTTGACCATTCTGGAAAGACATTTTTGAGTTGTGCTTTAATTATGAAGAAAATCGGGAATGATGGCTGTGGGGAAAAAACCCAACCTGGAACATCAAAGTCCTTTCTTGCTAGGTTGGTCAGAAACTGCGCTGCAATTATTTATTTGAAGTGACCTAAATAACATTTAGGGACTAAAAATCATGGGACACTTGGATTTGGACTGTAACTTTATTAAAGTTGAAATATTAATTTTGATATCTATTGGAGGACTTGTTGCACAGAAGCTGAATCTGATGCAGTAGCAAGGTCTGGGAAAAATAACTTTTTGATAGAGGGTAAAATATACTGGAAACAAGAAAAAGGAAAATTTTTGAGGTCAACGTGGGTCACTGTTCAAATCTGCAAGTAAATTTAATTTAATTAGGCCAGTATTGGAGTCAGTATATTGTTAAAGTCTGCATGAATTAAAATATAAACAATCTTGTGGGAAGAAAGACTGATAACGAAAGGAAGAAAAATGAATGGGAAATGAAAAGAATGCTCCAATAGAGATTGTATCTCAAGTAATTAAAAGTACTGTTAATTCACAGGCATTCAACTTGTGAAATAAAGCCTTGTGCTGTGGAAAAATTTCAAGGAGAAATAAAGACTAGAAACTTTGTCTGCAGTTTCTGCAAAGCCACAATCCAGGCAGGGTGGGTTTTCCACCAGAAGGCACAATAAAGTCACCCGTGGTCAACATGTTTGTAACAGCTGCAGGAATTTAATTTGGTTTTATATTTACCCTTTTTTTTTTTTTTAAATAATGTATGGGACACAGCTACCAAACAAATTAGGTTTTTTTCCCTATAATTTTTCTAACATATTTCTTTATTAGGCACCTCCCTAACAAAATTACAACAGCAATAGGAATTTGTTGGTCAGGTGGAAAGCAGTTTGCAGTGATTTATTTTGATAAAATGGTGAAGGTGAAGGTGATTTTGATACCATGGTGAAGGTGAAGTCTTTCATAGCTCCCTCTGTATGATTGATAATGTTGTTCCTTCTAAATTAAAATTAGTCAAGTTTTTCCTAAATTAATACTATTTAATGGCCACACCTATAATGATCTCTCTCGAGATCCTTTCCATTCTTCATTTTGCTAATACACTTTTTGATTTGTCAGTTCTGTGAGTATAGTAGGAAGTATTTTTTCCTACTTTACCTGATTTGTAATCGAGTTTCATTTTTAGCAAGTCATTCAATGTGTCAAATACTTATTTTCCACCCATAGTTCAGGGGTTATTCAAAGGTAATTATTCTAGACTAAAATCTTCATTTTATATATATCTATTGATGCTTGAGTAGATGGAAAAAAATCCTATTTCTTTGGAATGGAATGCCATCCCTATTGGTGAGAGATGCAGAGATATTCCATCTCCTCAGTGCAATGAGGAACCTGGCACATACATTATTTTTGTCTTCACAAACATGTATGCATCCAGAGAGCTTTATTAATTTCAATTGGAAAAGAAGTTCAGCTTTTGGCAGTCCAGTGCTATTTATTATGCTGTGCCCAAACATTGAATTAATACTATTGAATTGAGCTGGTTAATTATTGCACATATTAGAACATGTGTATCATCTTCTGCTTAGTCTAATTAGCAGCTTCATTCTTTCTCAGCCTTTTAAATCATGCAATTTGGAAAAAGAATTGATTTTAAGGATTGTCTGGTTTTGTTTTTTTTTTCTTTTAAAAGTCTGTTGGCAATTTTGGCATTTTCAGATTTCTCTTAGGATGAGGACACTGAAGGAAGATAATTAAGTTTGTACGAACAGATCAGAGTAGCCTAAAGTCCTTCTGTTCACAGGGGTTTTACAGCTGTGTGCACGACTTTTGTCTTACTGGGGAGAGGTAAGAATTTCATGGTCTTCCTAAGCTGGTGTGCTGGAAAAGTTTGGATGTAATTACACATTATTTGTGTCGAGTAGTCACCAAAATGAAATCCTTCCTTCCTGAAATCACCACACTAAAGGCAGCTCTGGGGGTCGATCTAAGCAAAGAACAAAGTAAAGGGGAATTTTTCTTGATGTCTTCTCAGTGTTCTCATCAAGGACCACTGATTCCACACCAGTTGTTCCATGGCTTCCTTAGCACAGCAGGAATATTTTGGGATACTGTAGCAGCACCAGCAGTGGTGGTATTTAAGTTTAGGAAGCAAAATATTCAGAGGTACCCAAGCACAGAGCTGTTTCAAAGGGAATTTAGAACAAAAGTGATTTTTGGATTTGTGTTTGTGTGCTAAATTCATTAGAAACTTAGGCTTGGCCTCTTTAGAGAACTTTATCCTCTCTGAATTTGTCACTCTTGTGGAGCAGCCATGGCCACACAACCTCTGATGAAGGCACAGAACCCTCTGGTTATGGGATGTGTGTATATCCTGTAGCCAGACACAGATTGGAAATGGTCCTATTCAGGTATTCCAGTGAGAATTTCATCCCTTGCCATAATAAGAGGTGCATGAAGTAGAAATATGAGAGAATAAGTTGGCTGCATTCTACTCAAATTTCAGCTTCCTGCACGCATTCTGAAGGGGAATGCAGGGCAGCTGAAATCCAGGAGACCACATCTAATTCTTGCCCACAAACAACGATCCTGGGTTATCAAGCTTCAGATAAATTACTTCAGACTATATCTGTATTCTTTCTACTTATGGTTTTGTTTATGTTAAAAAAAAAAAAAATCAGGAAAAATACAAATTTGTTGTGCCGACTCCTGTTAACTCCTTGAATTTATGCACATCATTTGCCTCTGGAGCAAGTCAGTGTTAACAGGCAAATGAGAGGAAACAGACTTCTGTTTTTCCTGCCTTTGGACATAGCTGAGAGATTTCTTCTTGTCACACAGTAATTCTCTTTCACAAAATGGGGACAAACATGTTCTATTCGAAGTGTTAAACCTGTTCCAAATCTTGTAATTTTCTTCTGAAAAAGCATCTGTTTAAGTACCAGTGAGAATGAGCATCCTAATCCGTTGCAGGCTTGGCTGGTGAATAGGCTCCTACAGGAGCTCCAGCATGCTTCTGAGAAATAAATGTACTTATTTCCATTTAGAAATTTATAAAATAATCCATTCATAATAATCCATTACTGTATTTCACGTTGGTTCTGTCTGTGGGTAAGCCCGGTGGTATTCTGATACTGAACATTTCATTCCTTTTCATACCCTGAGTTCCTGTCACTCACTGGTAGAGAACAGCACCCCATAATAAGTACAATTAAATTGCATTGCTACTTATTATGCCAACGCAGTAGCAGAAATTTATGCAAATGAATAGGTAGGTAATGACCTGGGGTTAAAAACCACATGTATATAACACCTTAGGGCAGGGCGGGAGGGCTGAAATTCACTTCAGATAGTGCTGGGATAGTATAAAGGTATTATATTATAATTTCTGTATATTCTTCTACCCCTGGTTTAGGAGACATTAATGGAGCACTCATTTCTGACATCATTTTGGCTTCTCTTGAGGTTTGGAGCTGGAAGTCAGGGATTGTGTTTTTAATTTGTGTGCTTCTGGGTGTCTGGTTTCTCCAAGGCTGATGGTGGGATCCCAGTCACTGCTGGGGATAAAGGAATGGAAATTTTCCCTGCACAAGGATTAAAGCCAAACCTTTATAGCAACACCCTGTTCCGTTTCGTGGTGTTTCTGGTGACACCAGCTGCCCCAGCATGGCATGGTGTGCTGTTAAGGGACTGTTGATTGCTTCTTTTGCTTTGGTTTCTCTGGGTTTCACAGGCATCCTTTCCTGCACAGTAATCCAGTCTGCCAATACCTGTGGTGAGCAGAAAGCTGGAATGCCAACTTTAATGTTTTAACCTTAATTTTAACCCAAATTGCTCTGTGTAAGCTCTCCTGTGCCCCCAACCTCAGACTGGCCAAGATTTGGATACTTGATTCATCTGCAGCAACGTGGAGATCCCCTGTGGTCTCCTAAGGATGCTCACCCAGCCTTTGTGGAACAATTAGCACTGACATATCCAATTAATTTTTATGAATTACTGCTTTTCTAGAATCTCAGTGTGAAGTGTATGGAACAGCCTTGCAGTGACACATGAACAAATTGTGCAGCAGAGCATTCACATTTTCTTTTCCATCATTTTCTTTGTATACTAAAGGAATTAGAAAGAAGGATGGTTGTTACATTTGCATCCTGTGTCATCTCTTACTTGTGATAAAATGTGTTGCTGGATTTCTACATTTCTTTTAATCAAATACATGCAAATCCTACCAAAAATTTTCCTAGTAAAGCATAAAAATCCAGATGTTGCAAAGTTTGCTGTGGTTTCATAAAAATGCCTCTGAAACACCAATCTTTTGTGCAAGAGTTAAGCTGAGTAATTTTAAATTTTAAATTCTGGAGTGCCCAGTGGTAACTCTTTCACCCTGATCTTTTATTGCAAACACAGAAATAAGACTTCAAGCAGGGCATATGAAAGGAAAATATTGGTTTTCTAAAATCATGGCTTGGAGCACCGAGGGCTTCGTGCTTTCTGTCAGAAACTAGCAGAGGTTTGGGTCTATTGCATCCTAACAACCCTTAATTGTACACTACTGCATTAAACATCTGAATATATAATTTAAATCCATTAGCTAGCTGAGGTTGATAATCCTGCCTTGGCAGCTTTATTAAAGGTCTCTACCAAAGCTGTGTGAATTCCCACACTCATCTGGGTGGGAGAACCACCCAAATGGGAGCAATTCTCAAGGTAGGTGAGGTTTTCTGTGGTTGTGCTGCCCAGTTTATCCCCACAGCACCTCTAAGTTTTGAGAGTTTTGTCTAATCCCAGCCAAACTCCGTGGAGCTGTGAGTCCACGAGGATTCCTGCCAGTGCTGGGGTCCCAGAGTGACATTCTGGGAGGAAATTCTCCTCATCCTGGAGGAGAGGCATCAGCCCTTGGCCAGTGACAGTCAGAGGGGGCTCTCCCTGGCCCCAGGGCCTGTGCAAGTGTCCTGGGAGCCACGTGGAGAAAGGGGTGTGGGAATGAAGAGGATGCAGACCGTGGGAAATCCGTCCTTTTTAGTGCCACTGCTGCCTGAAGAGTTTGTTACCCCTTCCAGAGGGATGCTAAAGCAGCGTGGATGAAGATCTGTGCCTGAATCCTTGGAGCTGGAATGCTACAGGCACTGAGGGGCAGTCCATTGACTGCAGCTAGCTAATGGAATATTGATCCAGTCCTAGGTAATTATGTTAAATAGGAGGGCGAATATTAGATCATAGAGGATAGAGGATTCTATTTTTAGAACAAAAAGGAAGAATAATACACACCAGAGCAGGAAGAGATAAACTTCTCCCCTTTAAATGGAAAAACTATTGTTGCACTAACAGAAAATTTAAAGTTCTTTAAGATAACCTGAGAACTTGGTGATATGCAGATATTTTCTTGGTTTATTGAGGTGTTCAAAGTCTTAACCATCAAAGAAATTGCTGTGTCTAACAATCCACTTGAAACACACTGGTAATTCTTGGTCTTTAAATGAAAAATAATTGCACAATTACTCAAATATTTAGGTATAAACAATATTACGAACATTTAAAATTAGCTTTTAGTATTTTTCTATGACTTTATCTTTTTTTTCCACTGGAAAGGACTATGTTGCCTTTATTCTTTGTGTGTTTCATTTGCAAAATCTTCTTTCTCATGCAGAAAGAAATAATTCCCTTTTTTTTAGGATCCTGATTTGAGGTCTGTCCCATGCAATGCATGGTAGCAAGCACTATTCCATGGAGAATCTCTGTGCCAAGGAAATACAAGGAGTAGCTCAGTGAAAGTTCAACAAAAGGACATTTTCCCTACCAAAAAATCCCTTTTCTAATTTGCCAGGAGGGATTTCTTTAATAAATTCCTAGTAAGATATTTTTCATACCACCGTGTTACATTATCAATGTCTATGAGCTGCCTGAACTCCTGAGTAATTATCTGTGATCAGTTATTGTCAGGGATAAATTCATCTGCATGCAAATATCTGAGCATACACATGCATATTCATGTCACTGTTGTTGACTGAGTTGCTTGAGCAGCCTTCAGCAAATTCACAATCCAAATAGATAAATGAACTTTTTTCATACTCTCATTAATGCCCATTCAGACGAATCTTGTTACTAATTTAATTTCTATGTGCTGCTCTGAATTGTTATGAATGTGTGCAACATTCCTCCAGAACTGGTGTGGTTTTTACATGGAACTACCACTTCTGCAGGGATCTAAGTTAAACGTCTGACCCAAGTGAAATGGTCAGTGTTGATGTACTATTTCCAAGACCAGCTTATAATTTATTCCCTGAACTTTGAATAATTCACCATTGATTCAAATTCTAATTTTGTGTTATGTACTGAATCTTTTTTTCTCTGTGATCTTGCATTTCTGCCTTAAAATTCAAGAGATACTTAAAAAACAGGAAAATGAGGATTTCTAAGATTGGATGGTTGGTGCTCACACAAAACTATGAAATAAATAGTGAAGTTTAATTGATCACAAGGGTTTAGTAATAAATAATAAAATTTTGTGGTTACTGAACAGTGCATTAAACATGTACAGCTCCCTTAGATGCTGCAGAGAAAGGTGAATAAAGTGCACTTAAAGGTACAGCAAAGGCTTGAGATGCTTTATCCTTGCCAGTGGAGTTCCCTGCATTGGTAGCTGGGAGTGTTAAGAAGAATTTGGGTGTAGTTGAGGTATTTCTGAGACAGAACATGACAACAGTAGCATGGTGCACACTGGGGAGCAACAACAGCAGGTTGTTAATGACTCATGCAGGCAGGAATTGCTAATCATTTTTAAAAGTGAGCAGATCACAGTCCAATATGGTTTTGGAGGAAATATCTACTGTCAGCCTTTGCTCTTGTTTGTTTATCACAGTATCCCCAGTCAGCAGATTGCTCAGAGCTTATTTTCCTACACATATGGAAGAGGTCAAGCCACCCTGGCTGTCTGGCTTGCATATGTTTTGTAATTGAAGCCATATGCAGATCAGTCCATCCTTAATACTGAAATAGAATATTGGAAACAATTATCCCTGGGATGTGGAAAGAAGCCACAAAGCACCCGAAGCCCCTCTATCCTCCTGGGTCTCGCTTCTGTGCCCACCAGAAAGGAAATGCTGCCACAGCTTTATTTCCCTGCTGGTGTTTTCCTGGGAGTTGACACTGAAGCTGTTAAATGTGCCCAGATGTCAGCTTGGCACAGGACAAATGCTGAGTGGATGGTGCAATGCACCCACCACTTTGTCAGCATGGTTCTCAGAAGGTTGTTATGGTCATGAGAAGGTTATTACGGTTATGAGAAGGTTTTGGTATTTCATGCTGCTCTGATATTAAGGTCTTGCTCATAAAAATTATGAGAAAGCATTAAGTGCGTTTAGAAACAAAGAAATTTTTTAAAAATGCTAATTCACTTCCAGGGAGTTTAGATCTAAGCTCTTGGTGAAGACACAGCTGAGCAGAAAATGTGAATTAGAAGCAGAGTGGGAGAGCAGTCAGGAACAGCTCCAAGGGATGCTGCGAAGGTGCACAGGAAAAGCAGGAAAAGCATTGTCCCAGAGAAATTAAAGCACAGGTTTGGATCAATCTCTCCTGTTTCTGAACCTGATGGTTCATCACCTCTGCAGAAATAACTGTTGGTGGTTCAGATATGTGAATAATCATTCTCCACTTTACAACTGAAATGAGATATGAACTCTCTTCTCTTAAAATTTTCCTTTCTTCAAGCTCTGGTGAGAATGGGCACTAAACAGCCAAATAGCTGTGTCAATGTTTAGGTATTTAGATTCTTTACACACAGAATAAAATTCAAGGACTTGCTGAATGAGCCACCTAAAACTACGAGAAGTATAGGGAGGTTTCAGATGTTAAAAGAATTAAAATTTCTTCAAGGCGGGGGGGAAGGAAGAAAACCAAAAGATACTTGGGAAAAAATGTAATTAAGGTATTCCTCAAGCGTGGTCAGCAGACTCAGAGTGGCATGAACTTTAAAAATAAATGCACTTTCTTTGTACTTTACACCATTATGGCGATCAGGAGTCTGCATAACTGAATAGCAGATCCCACATTTTATAGATCTTATCCAAAACTGACATTGGTGACGTGTCCTGATGTGCTGGATCAAATTGTGTGACCATGTAGGACAGAGAGAGAACTTTAAAATGCATTTTCAGAACATGCACACCCGTCACACAAATATCTCTGTCAGGCTGCTCAGTGGGTTTGATTGATTTAATGCTGTAGGACATTTTAAAAGTCTCTTCTGTGTGTAATGAGTTCACTTTCCTCACACCTTTCTGTGGTTTAGGCACTCATTCCACAGCAGTGGATCCTCTCTCCAGAGATCCCTGGGCAGCCCTCCATAACCAAATGAGGGAGATGTTCCAGTTTATCCAAGCTCACCCTGTTAGGGGGAGTATTTGTTTATTCCACAATTGGAAGCACGGTGCTTCTTTTGGATTAAGCAGACCAAGCAGGCTTGGTGCAGTTTGCTCAGAGATCTGTAGCAAGAGCTGCAATGTAAATGTTTAGGCAGGAGATCAGGGATTCTGTTAATTCCTGATCATCTTAATCAGCCCAGGGCAGAAATTGGTGCACTGTGCAGCTTTAGGCTGGCCTAGAGCGGGGCAAGCCTTGCATAATCTGAGATCCTTGAGCAGAAAATCTGCACCTCCATCTCTGACCTCATCTGCTGCTTGGCTCTCACCAGGCTCCCAATTCTCTGACTCTGAAGTCTTAAACATAAAGTTAACAATTTATTGAAATACCTTATTCTGAAAAAAATACCTCTTTCAGTGGTTGGACTTCCAAACTTTCTGAGTCCAATTTCTAAAGGAAAGACTATCATGTTCTAAATCTTATCTGAAATAAAAGTCACTTTTTTTTTTAGTCAAATTATTTCCAGGGCACCTTAATTACTCTGGATGACGTTTATATATATATATATATATACACCTATATATATATATAACTACTGCAATGCAAGTGCTAAAGCTTCTTCTGAAGATAAAATATAATGCAAATGTTAATTTTTAAAAATAGGTTAAAATATTTAATCTTACTTCTAGATCTCCTTAATTTATCTATTTACAAGATAATAGGAAGGTGTAGGGAGTGCTTAGAAGCACCGTGACAGGTTCCAAATTATAGACTCAGGAGACAAAGAATTATGACACAATTTGCTCCAGCAAGGTGGGATAATTATAATGGAAGGGAGAACAAGGGGGAGGAAAGCTGCACATAAAAAAGCATCGAGGTGTTTCAAATAATAGACTCTAATTTGTATTATGATGTTGCATATTTGCATAGTATTACCATAGTTATTAATGAATTCCATACTTTTATTTTGATGAAATGCCACATTCTGTGCACATAAACTGTGCTGTGATCCTGCAGTTTAACTGAAATGATAGGCAAATGTTGTTAGAGAGGCAGAAGGATTGGGTTTATTTTATATTTATTGTGTATTTATTATATGTTATTATGCTAATTTACTGATTTAGAAGGAGAAAAGCTTTTAAAGAAAAAGCTGAACCAAATTTGGACCGTATTTTACTGGAGCTGCATTCCCCAGCCATAAAATGGAAATTATTTTCCTAATACATATATAGTTTTCAAAACAACAGTGCTAGGATTTTATAGATATATATAAAACATACATAAATTATTGAATATGTCAGTGTATAAACTGTGTGAACTACATCTTACAAAGTCTCCTTAATAAAACCCACAGTTTCTTTGATTTATTTTAACTTTTTCTCGAGTGGTATCATAACTTGCATCTGATTGTAATACCTGTCCCTTTTTTCACCATTCAGGAAATTTTAAGTTTTAGGATCCAGTCTCTAGACCTGAACTTGTGCAGTGATTCATAGGATCACTAATGAAAAAGTTATTTGGCCTTTTCCAAATTGCTATTCAGATAAAGGATGACCAGCCTGTAAATTCTTTTTCAAGAGGAAAACCAGACAGACCTGGTGGAAATGCACTGCCTCACCCACTTTGATTTTATGTTATTTCAATAGCTTCAGTTTGAAGCAGTTTTATAAAAACATCACCAGAAAATTTTTGTGAAATCAAAGAAATTTTTATGGAGACAAGTGTTTCAGAATCAGGTTTCCACTGTTTTAAAGGCTGTTAACCCTTAAAAACATCCCTCCAGAGAGGAAATTTAAAAGAAAAAAGTGTGTTTTGACAGTTTTCATTCTATGTGTGTGTCAGAAGTATTCATGGTAAAATCAGTGTATGATTAATTGGGATTTTTGCTTTTATTAACAAACAGGCTGTGTTTGCCTGGTTTTAGTAAGAGCTAACTGGCTCCATGCTATCCCAAAACCTGTCATTCCTGTGGCAAAGCCGGAGCAGCAGACAGAGCCCTGACACAGCAGGGAGGTGCAGGATCCCATCTGGCCCTCTGTGTTTTCCCAGAGGAGAATCCCAAACCCCAGAGCTCCTCTGGGGATTGTTCCCAAGTGGTCTCAGAGGTGTGAGGAACCCCAGGGAGGCAGGTGTGAGACAGGGGGTGGCTGTGGCAGCTCCGGGCCCTGGGGACCAGGAAGAGCCTGGAAGGGACCAGGGGGGGCAACAGAGCATCCCCATGGAGCTGCTTCAGCTGCTGCAGGTCCACAATAAAGCAATTTTTGGGTGATCTGAGAATGGGTTGAAAACGAGGCTGGATTGGGGAAGAAGTACCTGGAGATGGAGCTTTTAAATTCCCAAAAATTTAGAGGATTCCTAAAACTTGTGCGTGAAATGTAGAAATGGAAGTGCAGCACAATATTTAGGTTGTGGTGTTTTAAATGCCTTGGATGTGGTGAATTCCACGTAAGGTGCTTGAGTTTCAGTCAGTGCTGTTTCCTTTCATCTCCTCTGTCAGATCTCCTCCTCTGCCCTTTTATTTCTCTTTTCTATTCAGTGAAAATTGTAACAAAGTACCACCTACAGAAAAAGCTGTGTATGCATCCACGTGTTTATATATTTCTACATATATTTATATATATATATTACACTGACTACTCACACGAATGACAACATCAAGAAAAATTACTATAATTAAAAAGAAATCTGTTTTGAAGGTAAGCTAAATTCATTACTTATGCAATATAAACTCTTTAGCTAAAATTACACCTTGTGCCTATTAAATTTCCACGTGCATGCATTATTTTTATCTCTGTATGTCACATTACAGCAAAACAATTTCATTATGGCAGTACCTGTAAGAAAAAATGCTGGAGAGTTTTCCACAGAAGAAATAAACTCTTCATATATTGTAGGTATTTCTTGCTTGGTGTTTGATCTTCAGGTGCTGGTGTTTACAAAAAACTGATTAGCACTTGGCTGGTTTTTCCCCATTATATTCATTATTTTTTTCTTGATGTTGGCTACAATAATTTGGCCTATTTTATCTTAGTAGCTGCAATTCTCCCAGATTGCTTTATTAGCATAAAATCCTCCTTTGTGATGTTATTGCTTACCTGCAGTAAGGTGTGAGAACACCTTAAGCCATAGCTGAAGATTTTTTTTCATTCCACTTCTTTGAATATGTAAAAAGTTCAGATCTTATATTGTCAGATGGATATGGAATTTGCTCCATTATTTAAAAGTGGAACTTCAAACCAGAATGTACAAAACAAGCAGAGTTTTTAGCTGGAATTGTGACACAGACACAAGGCAGGAAGGTTCATGGTGACTGTGTGTTTAGCTATTTCTACATTTTGGGTTCCTGACATTAAAAAGAGGCATTAAATATCTATTTGGAGGCAGATTTCCTATATTTCAGCTTCCAAAATTCCAATTTTAACTATAGCGAGTATTCAACAACTTCCCTCTTACATCCTATCTTCTACTCTGCACTGGGAAAAACAGGAATCTGCTTCAGGTTGCTCAGAAATAAAATGGCATTTTCTCCTGTCACCTGAATTCTACCATTTCTGACAACAGCCACCTGTTTTCTGTACTTCAAAAAACCCGGTCAAGTGTGAAAGCCCTGGGGGGGATCTGTCCTGCCTGTTCCCTCACCACCTCCAATAACCCCAGCCACCAGCACAGCAGCTCAGACCCAACAGGGGAAGAACTAGGACGACAGAGAGCCTGGAAATGGGAGAATTAGAGGGGAAATAGCTGAATATAAATCTGTGTTCTGCAGGCAGCCAGCAGAGTTATCCTAAATCAGCTGCACACCTCACTAAGAAGTGTCACTGCAAGCACAGCTTCATCTTGGCATTTTGCTAATGATGATTCCATAATGAGCTTGTCTGCCTCTGATCTCACACTTGAGTTTAATTTCTGCCTCCTGAAATCCTCCTTTCCAACTCCTGTCGTGGAATGGGGCGTCAGGACTTGCTGAGCTCCAGCCTAAAACACGGGATCAGCCACTGAACGAGTCAGATAATCTGTGTAGCTCTTTAGAGTGTGTGCAGGTAATAAAGCTGTCAGTGGAGATACAGAAGTTCTTACTATTTGATCCATGCTTTTATATGAAATAACTTAAGTATTTAACAGATTTTCCAGTCATGTCTTTCTGTGTTCAAGGCGTGCTGTTACTTTGGCCCTTTCTGCAATGTTCCTGTCCGGCCCCTTCTTCTGAAACAGGGTGTTGGTGACTTTAGGCAACGTTCTATTCTCATTAGACAGTTTCCTGATCCAGATTTCAGGATAATTTGACTAATTATGTGGCGGTGTGATTTTAGCCAGGCAACATCTGGGGTCATTTTGGTAGTCAGGATTCATTCCCTAAACTTGTGTATCCATTTCCACTAATTGAGTCATTTGATGATGAAACAGCCTGAATCATCATGAAACAAAACCAGGGAATAGAGGAAACCTTTCTTGTTTATGTTTCCCCGCTCTTGGGATGGAAAATAATCCTGCCTATGCTAATGGCACCCTCTTGTCCCTTTTAGAGGCTTTCTCTTTTATTTTTCTGTCTTTCTTTTCAAACCAGAAATTATTTCTAGGATTTACAGTGCAAGAAAGAAATCACCTGAATCTCCTGCCAGGAGACAGAACTTTCCAGGCTCAGGAGCATCATTTCCATGGTGTGGCTCACAAGAACAGCACATATTTAACACAGGGGGAGCAGAATGTATGGCTGTGAAAACTGAAGTCTGGCTTGGCAGCTGTGATAATGATTTAGTCTGGCAGCCCTGGGACTCTCTCAGTTACAGCAAGTAGATGAGGTGCCTACAGGAATTAGAGGAGATCTGGATACTGGCACTGCCATCTATGCACCACAAGGCTCCTCACCTGCCTAGTCACTGCCATAAACTACAATTCCTTGTTTTGAAGCAGTTTAAATCTGGGGTGTACCCACTTCCTGGCTCTTTTCTCCTCTGGAACAATCTCCTCTATTCCCCATCCCCTTGGTTGCTGACTCTGGAAGCCCAAAAGAGGCCACAGCTTCCCTCAACCCTCTCCTAATATCCTGCCACAGTAGGGTTTGGTGTTATCAGAGCATCAGGATGAGGGGATACTTTCAAGGTTTATTTGTAACCACATTTTCCCTGTTTGGTAGTTGATTACAGCTGTTTGATTTAAAAATTAAAATCTTGGATGTAGACACGCTTAAATCCAGAACAACCCAATGTCTCTGTCTTCTACAAAGGTATTGATTTACTGTCACTTTCATAATATTTTTATCTTTTCCCCTTTATTGTGCCCCACTCAGTTTCAAGCAAACCACTAACTTGCATCAGCACTTCTACTGTGCTGAACAATTTCCTTTCATCTTCTGATTATCTTTATGGATAAATTTTATCTATGCTTTGCTGTATTTTAAATTTTATATTGACACTAATCGAGGTTGTCATTGGCATGTAAGCAATAAACTTCAAGATAAAGCAGAGAACTTGTTCACTAGGTGGATTTCCTCACATACATTTCCTGCTCAGTCCTCTGTGTTTTCCAGTGACTGGAGAAGATGACTGGCTGATTACACTTGCTGGGATCTAAAATACCCTCTGGTACTTATAGATTCAGTGGTCAAACCGTGTCCTTCCCTGCTTAAACTCTCTTAAAAGCAGTGACAGGTTTCCAGAGCTTTTATGCAATAACAAGTTATTGGGAGAGGGTTTTTTTCCTGCTTGTTTCCACGGGAATAAGCAACCAGGAGGATCTAGTTTATCATCCTTGTAATGTGTTGCTGAGTGTGCAGAATGAAACTCGTTCTGAGGGGAAACCAGGCCCTGCCCAGCTGGTTGATAGCTGGAAAAGGCATCCCAGTGCATCCACTTAGTCATCATCTTGGCATGAGTGGAAGTCGAGAGAAAAACAGAGCAGGGGAGGGAATTCCTTCAGAGCTCTAATAAAAGAAAGATTAGATGTGATATTAAACAGATGACACATTAATATCAAATACAGCTTGCTCTTTAAACTTTTCCAAAAGAGGATGGCTTTCTTTGGTGACACTGTTGCTAACTGCACAGTAGTTATTCTGGGAAAAAAGCTGAGGAGAGTTTTTTGTCATCTGTAGCACTTTAGTCTTGAACTGGATGGTCCAGCCCCCACTGACTGACCGTGGTGCTTTAGCTGTGATATGGGCCTAACAGTGAAATTAATTCTCTCCCTGGTTTTTAAATCAAATTCTTTGCAGTCAGCTGAGATAGCAAAGTGTTTCATTCCTCATAGATTTCCCTCCAAGCTGGAGGCAAGGCCTTGATTTATTTCTCAGAGTGAACTTTGACAGGGAGAATGGCTGGCAGGAAGGCACGGTCCCAAGTGCCAGCTGTCAGAGGTCCAAACCACTTCACCAAGAGTTTGTTTGTGCTTTGTTTCCTTTCCATACAACCCCAGTTTATAAGTTTTTTATTGGTCGGTATAATTCTCTTTTCTGGAGTCAAAAATTATTGTTCCTAGTACAAGTATCCATGTTAGCATCTGTCAAGACGCGTATTCTTTGCAATTCTTTATTCTCTGCTTTGAGGAAGAAGTTTAGGCAAAAATATTGATGTGTAGTATTCATGATCAGTCATCCTCTGTAACACAAGCATAGCTGAAATTAATAGTGGGCAATCAATTCAGACTCTGAGAGTTGATTTTGTTTAAATGCTCATTAAATTCTTTCATGTCCTACATCCTGTGGGGGCTGTCAGAAATCTGGGTTCAATTCAGCATGTTTGAGACTTTCTGTGTAACTTTGAATTATTTAATGTATTTGAGCTGAGATATCTCTGTGCTTGTTATCTGGGTCTAAGTGGGAAATAGGCCTGGTGATTAAAGGACTGAGACATGGATGAAGGAATGTGGATAAAGGATAAAGGGAAAAGGGACTTGTGTTTGGAAACCTTCAATTAGATTCAACCCTTCTCCCTCCATCAGAACTAGAACAATGGACAAAAATCCACTAAGAACTGTTAAATATGAAGCCCTGTCACTGGTTGGAGTCTCTGAGCCACAAGCAGCTGTTCCTGCATGTTCTCTGCTCAGACTCTTCCCTGAGCAGCCGTGGGGAGCAGGAGCAGCATGCCTTCGCTCTGACCTGGTTCAATGGTTCCGTGTTTCATTCCATGTGGGACAGCTGCTCTCCAGCAGCAGCAGGGTTCAGGAGAGGGTGTTCCTGTAAAAGCCTCTCAGCAAGGCCGTGTACCACCTTATTCCTGATCCACAGGGCAGGGGAAAGGGATGTTCTGCTCAGGTGAAGGTATTCCAAGGGCTGGGATCCAGTGCAGTGGGACTGCTCCATGCCGAGGTGACAGACACCCGTGGGCCACAGCAGGGAGGGGACAGTGCACTCCTCACCTGCACTTCCTGAGATTGGGACAGATCTTGAGGCTCAGCACATGGGATCCTTTTTGCCTGTCCCTCAGGGACATGGCTGGACACACGTGAGCCATGTTGGACTGTGAGTGCTGGTGATAGCAGAGGTTGTGTCACAGACTGGGCGCATCCCATGTGTCCTACCCCAAATACTCTTGTTTAATCTCGACCCAGGTATCCACAACCACCCTCTCAGCCAAGGCCAACCACGATGTTTCACTTCACAGTTTGGTTCGTGTAGCTGACCACACACTCTGTCAATCTTCTTTCCCTCAGAATTATGGTTTGGAGACTGAAAACCTGAGAACTCTGTCTCACAAGCTGAACGCCTCGGCCAAAAACCTTCAGAACTTCATAACGGGTAGGAGGAGGAGTGGCCATTACGATGGCAGGGCCTCCAGACGACTGCCAAATGATTTTCTTACCTCTGTAGTTGACCTGATTGGTGCTGCCAAGAACTTACTCGCCTGGCTGGACAGGTAAATAACTGTTCCTCCATCCCTTGTGCATGAGAATAATTCCTTGGGGAGTTTTCTATTTGTTCTTTCTTTGCCTCTTGTACTCTTTTATGCTAATATTAAAATGGCAAGTCTGGAATTCTAGCTCTAAATTTTTACAAATTTGTCAAATATTGGAAGCAAAATTTAGTACCCTTCTCTGTCAGGAGAGTCTTAAAATTTGCTCTAGTTACCTTTTGAGATTCTTTCAGCTGGATTTCATCTGAAATGAATATTTCTGTGCTCTTCTCACTGCCACACCTGGTAACATCATCAGAAATTTCAGAATGAAGGGCAAGGAAGAAGAGCTTGTGGAGTTTGAGCTGTCTTTCAGCCATCAAAAAGACAGAAAATCTGGAGTTGAGTAAATCAATTAAGAATGTTCAAAATAAAAGATAGCACTTGTCTGAAAATTAAATGTTCTTATTTATCAGGAGTAGGCTGGATGTGTTAGGTACAGGTGTGCTGGTTAACGCTCAACAATCAGCCACTGGTGTTTTATGTTTCTGAACTGAGAATTTGATTAAAAGTATCTCTGTGACTGTGGCAAGAGAGAAACAAAAACATAAATAGCAACAGAGCTTTTATGGCTTGTTTCTCTTTGGAGTTATAGCAGTAAATAGCTTTATCTGGAATCTGAATGCTCTGGAATGTATAAATGGCACCTTAGAAATCACAGTGAGAGTGAATCACCCTCCTTTACAGGATTTGTATAATCCTGGTGACATCTTCCTAACCTAATGCCAGCAGTCATATTCTCTCAGGCTATGACCTTGTCAGTTCTTATAAATTCAAATGGGGTCAGATTCAGCCAGAATTTGGAAAGCCTGAAGAAAATCTGAGCGTGCAGGAAGCTGTGACTAAGTAAGCATTACTGTGCTCTCTGAATTAAGGTGCTGATTGCTGCTGAGGAGTGATGTCATACCAGAAATGCCATCTTTTTAATGAGCAGTACAAAGGAAATCTGGGCTGCTTAGAGTTATTTGAAAGCTCCTATTTCTACTCTCCGTAAGAACAATAACTTCTGATGTTCTGACCAAAATCCAGTTTACCTCCTGCCTGCATTTTCTCTTGTTCCAAAGGTGTATATTACAAAAGTTGTGCGACTTGCTGCTGGAGATTAAAATGATTTGGTATTTCTGTGGTGTGGAACTGATCCCTATATGACATATATCTGCTTATAGAGTAAGTTATGGTCCTTAATGCTGTATAAACCTGTCCTTCCCCTGTCCCAGGTCTCCGTTTGTCAGCGTGACAGAATATTCACTGCTGAAAAACAACATTGTTCAACTGTGCCTGGAACTAACAACCATTGTGCAACAGGTAGGAGTGGCTCTCTTCTGCTCTGAGTCCTCTTCACATCACTGCTTAAAAACTGCAGTAGCAAAAGTAACTACAGCTTTTACATCACCAGAAAAGTTGTTACAGCATTACTTCTCTGTTCTTTCCATACTCTCATTCTCTGGGAGGGACAGGAAGATTTTTGGACTTTGGTGATGTTCCTGGATAGATTGAAGGACCCTGTGAAGTTAAAAATAATCCACTTTGCTCTTGAGTAGACAATTTCATGTCAGGTGATTTACCACCCTGCGAGTGTTGAACAAAAGAAAAGCGTTGAACACAGTGGGAAGCAGTTTAACTACTACTAACAGGTTATTCCAGATTAAAATATGAATGATCCAAAATGTTTCGGGGACAAATCCTTAAAATACTTACAAATATATCCAGAATCTTCACTGTGGCTTCTTCACTGAGAGGAGAGCCAGTAGCACGGAGGTTGTTTAGGGATGAACACGAAATATTCCTAACATTAAACCAACTAACTACAGAAGAGATCATGGTAGCAGCGCAATCATCACTGACACTCATTAGGTAATTGTGACAAGGTACAGTCCACCAGAACATAAAAATAAGTTATCTGGTCTTTAGTTCTATATAATATATAGAATCATAGACTGTCCTGAGTTGGAAGGGACCCACCAGAATCATCAAGTCCAATTCCTGGCCCCACAAAGGACACCCCGACAATCCCACCCTGTGCCTGACACCCTTGTCCAAACATTCCTTGAAGTCAGGCTTGGTGCTGTGACCTCTATAATAATATAATAGAACAATAAAATAACAGTGTGTGACAGTGTCTGCCCCAAAGTAAGACAAGAGGTGACACACAGGTACTGAAAGATGGAGGGTGAATTAGTTTTACAAATATTTACAATGAGCCACCCCCCTTGTGAGGGGCTAAAATATTGATGAGACAAAGGAGTGTTACTGGAATATGTGGAGAGGGCAGAGAAAAGGCAGGGCTGTCTGGGAGTGAATAAAAGAGGAAAAAGATGAAAGGGTTGTAGGAGGGAAAGCAAGAAGAAAGCTTATCTTAAGCTCCAGTTTTGTAGGGACTTTAAGCTGGGCCTGTCTCCAATACAGAGGATTTCCCTGCCTGCCTCTGTCCTGTGCTGCCACGGTTTTCCATGCACCCTCCCAGCAGCCCAATCACAGGACTCACTCAATTTCAAATGCTTTTTGGAGTAGTAATGGAGTAGTTGTTCTGAAAACTGTTTTTCCCCTCTGCTTCAATTTTATTTCAGTTCTTAGAGCTAAAGAACTAAGGCTAATAAATATGTATTTTACACTATTGTCCTTAATTTATAATGTTCAGCTTTATTCTTCCTGGGAATCTTGTCATTCATGCATTTTTGCAGCACAAAACAAAGATCATTTTTCTCTATTCTTAGTTTAGAAATTCCTATGTCGGCATTTAATTATTTATGTATCTTTATTAAGCTTTTTCTTACGAGGTGCTTATAGCACTAGGCTATTTTTGATTTACAGACTAAGCAAAATGAACTTCTCTACAGTATAAAAACTTTGGATTCTGATTCTGTCCTTCAGCTGATACTGCATTTTGTTTGTGTGAGTTTGATTTTTCCCTGTGGTCCAGGTGAAAATAGAGTAATTTTGAATTGCTGTCTCCACTTCTGTCGTTCACTTCTCAGCTTTTGGCAGATGAAATTCTGTTCTCCTCTGCCAGCAATAGTTTGGTTCTTTATTTTTTCCAGTTCTTCAGCTCTAGTCTCAAAGCTGTCCTCCTTTTGACAACTTAAAAACAATCTTTTAGCATAAATTCCAAGTCATTCCAAGAAGAAAAATGCTTGGTTGGTTCTTCAGGTTACGAATCAAGTTTTGTCTTTTCTTCATCTTATTGTGAGGTCTGACTTGTTTGATAGTTGTCTATTAAGATCTTTGATGTTTTATTAAACTTAGCACCAGAAAGAGCAGATAAAACCAAATCAGTCATAGAGAGACAGCTTTGCAGTCACTAAATCTGAGGAAAATTGACCTTAATGTGTGAAAGCAGAAATGTCTCACCTAAACAAGAACTGCAGGCTCAGCTGTTGGCTGGAATATGAATTAAAAGGCATAACTAATAGAAACCTGGGTCTCAGATCCTTTCAGATACTCCTTGTTTTATGAATTATATACATCTTAAATACCTCATTCAGCCAGTGTGAAAGCAGCAGTCAAGGGTACGGATTTGGCACATTAAGTGAGGAATATCTTCGACATTTTGTGCAAAATGAATGTGTTTTGTGTGCATAGCTTGCAGCTGCCACTCCAGGTGGATTTTCTTAACAGGGTTACCCTGTAACCTTAGTTAAATATAGAAAGTGCTTATGAATCTTCATGCTCAGATGTCCTGTGTGATCTGAGTGACATAACTTAGATCAAATTTATTTTAATGTATCATTATTATTTATGTACCATGCAAATGCTATGATGAATAGTCACTTGTTTATACAGTATCTTCACATGCTGGCTCAAAGAAAACCTCATTCTCTAATTTTAGAGGAGTTTTACAGCTGTCCCTTTATGTTTGGAAATGTACTTTATTCTGCCCAGGTTTCTTAACCCTTTTGATCACCTTCACTAAGCTACTGTAAAAGAATTATGTCATGCAGAGAGCTGCAGAAACATCCTGATTTTGAGGTGCAAAGTCCCATCAAAATGTGTCTACAATATGCAAAGAAGCAGGCTAGAACAGAGCATTGAGATATTTGAACTCTGCTGACTTCACTTTGAGTTGCAGCTCAGTTTCAAGGTGCACTCACTCTCCTTCCTGCTCTGAAAAGGAATCCACCAGAATAACTGAACTAAATTTGGGGTTGCTCAGGGCACCAAGGCTGCCCTGAGGGAAAGACAACTGGAGGAACTGCGGAAGGACAGGGTTGGATTTTTGTTCATAAAATGCAGCCATTGGTTAATTTTTCATTGAGTAGGAAGAGTTCCCCAGTCCTAGTGGCATCTGGGTTTCTAATTTTTCCTCATTATGTCAAAGATGCTTAAATCTGAAGTAGATGCTTCCAACACACTCATTAACCTGCATGAACAAACTTTCTCTCAACAAAAAGTCTCTATGTCTTACCAAAGGATGTCAGAACAACTCAGCCTAACTTTTTCCAACAAAAGCCAAACAAAATTTTGCTCGTTCTCCCCTTTCTTACTGTCTAATTAACCTCACTGAACTGAATTCAGACACCTTATAATGGATTTTTGCCCCATTTTTAGCCAAATAGAGTGTGTTTTGGATGAAGCCTGGCTTTTCTGGTTTTTTAAAGCCATCTGGTTTGCACTGCAATTGACAGGAATTGTTGTTTCTTAATAACTTCTGTACCTGGTGTAAGTTTTAAATTGGCCTCACCCGAGAAGGTGGTTAGACCAGATAACCTCCAGAGGCCCCTTCCACCTGAATTATCCTCTGATTCTGCAACTGCCATGCAAAACCTGGGTGTTATTTTCAGTTTGAACTTTGCAGACTTCAGCTTCCAGCCCTTCCATCTTATTTTGCTTGCATTTGCTGAAGAAAATTTCATCAAACATCTGTTCACTCTTTTCTAAAAATAGATTATGATCAAGTCTCTACCTTTGAACCAAGTAAAATGAGTCAGTTCAGTGTATTTGCCGTTGTAGATTTGCCTAATTCCAGAGCAATCTCTTTCTTTCCAACGTGTGAATTTCAGAAGTATTTAATTTTGTGCATGCAAGCAATGTATTTTGAAATATCCCTTTGTCATACCCACCACTCAAAGACTGCTGTAGAATTTTCCTACAGTGTTGTGGTGGGGAATGCTCCTTTATAGGGTCTCAGTTTCTTTTCAGTAGTTGACTTAACTCATGCTGTTTTATTGAACTAAGTTAATGAACGAAGTATTTTAAATTTTTTAATGTGTTAGTTAAGTGTCCTCAAGAACTTGCCATAAAACATTCCTTATGGTATCTGCAAATTCCTGTGGCACTTGCATTTTTTCCTTCTTTCAGAATTAGAAATTAAAATTTTGAAGAGGGTGTGGGTGGGCACGAGCCCCACTGACCTTTTCTCTTTATGAATATGCAGAAGAGCAGTTTCACTTTACCAGAGACCAAGGTGTGCTGTACCTTTCAATTTAGGATGTTCAGGACAGTGCAGACCCTGCCTGGTTTGCAACACTGCTGCTGTGACTGGTTTTGTAATTCCTGTGTTTTATCCTTTTACAGAGGGGAAATAGAACACAGATATTAATTTTAAGGTTATTTTAAACTCTAAGAAGAAATATCTTTATCATGTCATCTTGCTACTGGAGAATGTAGAAAGAATGTGACTATAACTATTATTTATTTTCTAAGAAAAATAGATCAACATTCTATAAATGGTACTCCTGGAAGATTATTTTTTTAATGAGATCCCTAGTGCATTGCTATGTATCAGAGAAAAATAAATCAGAAGAATATTGTGACCTACATATCTCAATATTTTAGTATAACATTGCAAGTGCTTTTAACCTCTCAGTTAAACTAGTCTGATGTATTTAAAAAAAAAGTCAATATGCATCTATTTTGGAAGGAATCCCAAAGCCATTAACATTTTTCATGCTAATGTAATCTTGAATGTGCAACATAAGTACAGCTAACATTAATTCTGCTCTACAAAACAGTAAAATTTCAGTTTTACTATACATACGTCTTCTATTCTTTGACCTGAAGTAATTAAGTTTGTTCAGAGGGAGGCTCATATTGTATTTCTAGCACAGAAATTAAAGGAATAATTTAGACAGGAACATTAGCTCTGAAGTCAAGCTGGAAGCCCTGCTGTGATCATTTTGTTCTCCTGGTACGTGGAGGGTTAAAAGGAGATGGCAGATGAGCTGTTTGAAGTGTGCAAAACTTGCAGGAAAAACTGCCTTGGGCATTGCCAGCCAAACTGACTAATTGAATTCTTTTTTGTGCTCTAGAAAATAACAGTATGAATACAGAGGAAACATCAAAGGGATACTTGACCATGAAATGCTAATATAAATTCTTCTGTGTTCCTTGGCGCTCCCAATCTTCTGATTTTGACTTCCTTATTCTGTAGCAATATTCTTTAAGCTGTAGTCACTTAGAAATTAATTTCTCCACAGAAGCAGCAGTCCTCCAAACTAAATATTGACCTTCAGAGCTGAGGGAGGCGCAGTTCCCTGGGCTGAGGGCTCAGAGCAGCTGCCTCAGATGGGCTCAGGGGCAAAATCCTCGAAGGGACACCAAAGGGAGGAGGTTTGGGAGCTGGATGGGAACAGCCAAGGGTTTGGGCTGCTGGAAAAGGGGAGCAGAGACCTCCGGAAGGTGTCCCAGCCCAAGCTGAGTGTCCAGAGTACAGGGAATGAGGGGGTTGGAATTTTGTGGGAGTTCTGAAGCACTTTACTCTGGTCCCTAATATATTAAAATCCAGTAAAAAGAGGAAATCTTGAGAACTATAGGGAATCTTCAGCTGTTTGAAGGGATAGCACAGAATATTCTGAGTTGGAAGGGACCCACAAGGTTTATCAAGTCCAACTCTTAAGCCCATACAGGTATCAAACCCACAACATTGGTGTTGCCATCACCAGGCTCTGACCAGCTGAGGGAATCTGAAATTACTTGAAGGGATATTTCAGGTATTATCAGTAAGTTAAATTTTACTTGAAAGCTTATTCAAGGAAAAAAACTAAATAAAGAAGACAGGTTTTTTCAACCTCTCCCATATCTTGCTCTGTAGAAAGCCTTTTCCAATGTGGAGTAGCACTTGGAGAAGGATTTAATAATTTCCCAGCATAATAAGGGGAGAGGGAGCCTGGCAGGGGGCTGAGGCCAGGCCAGAGCTGCCCTCGGAGGGGACCAAGACTTGAGGGGACCTTGTTCTAATCTCACTCTGCCTGGAAGAGTTCTTTTTTGTATTTTCCTTTTTATTTTATGTTTAGCAGAATATAGCCTGAGATTTGGAGTGTACCTGGCAGGAGGAAGTGGGGCAGAGCTGTAGGGGATGGTTAAAACTTTGCCATGGCTGTGTCCTGATTTCCAGAGGGTGGTACTGAGGGAACTTCCCTTCCCTCAGTATTAATAAGCAATAGATCCCTTTTAGCAATTTGTATGGTTTGTTTCATGAAAGAAAAGCAGTATTTTAGCCCCTGTAATAGCCCTAAATGAAAAAGCAAGGTAAGGGTGATGCTGAAATTATGGAGTATAATATTGATTATTCTTAAAATGATAGATAAAATAGAAAGATGACTACTCCAAAAGTAACATGTAGTAAGGTTTATCAGGAATATGTAAGAGACTGTTAACAGCATAAACCCTTCTTTCATTTCTTAATAGGAACTTTAATGTGACATCATTTAATTGGTTTTTTTTCTGTTTTACCACAGGATTGTACGGTGTATGAAACAGAAAATAAAATTCTTCATGTGGTAAGTAATTCTGCTTTGGTGCTCTCTAATCTTACCCCACACACTTAAATGATTCTGTAAAAAAATAAGGCTGCTAGAGGAAAATAAAGTTCCTTACTCTCTGGCATAATTTCTGATGAATTATATCAGTTGCAAAAAGCTAAAGTTCGCCCCACAGTAATGCTCTCTGTTATAGCTACAGTCAATTACAAATACAAAATTATTGGTTTAGGTTTAGAAGCTGCACAGTATTCTGGATGGTTAATATTCCTGCCAGGATTGCTGGTGTGGAATTCCAGCCATCACATCCATAGATCACTGGTTGTCAGACTGAGCATTTTGTGCCTTCAGCACTCAAAAACATCTGATGACAAAGGGGAATGGAAGAACCTTATTCAAGATTATTGACTAGATATTGGCCTTTAAGTTCAAACACTTTATATTTTCCTGGTACCAGCACGGAAAACCTGTACTGACACGGAGATAGAGTTAAAGCCTGTGGTGAAAGGGAACTCTCAAAAGATTTACAAGTTCAGATAAGCTTTTGACAAGCGCTGCCCAAGTGCCTGACTCTTTCTTTCCTCTTTTTTTCAAAGCCTTTTGCACATACTCTGCTTCCAGTGGGGATTAAAATCTGTCATAAAACATTGATGTGCTGTTAAATTTAGAAAGCATGCAGTGACTTTTAGAAAAAATAAAGCTTACTATTGCAAACCTGGGTATGAATAGAGCTTTAAAAAGCACCTGATACCTTCTGGGATTTGGAGTGCACACACACACATATATACACAACTTTTAGCCCACAGTTCTAACTGTGGCAGAGACACCTTCCGTAGACCAGGTTGATTTGATTGAAAACTTCTTTGTTGTTTATTTTACTAAAATAAAAAGTATTTTTATGACACTACTCTAAGGTTAAAGCATTACAGTAGAAAGTGCTCCCTCTGGGATTTAGCCTGCATCTAATCTGTAACCAATGCTCTCAAATTTTGAGGCTTAAGGACGGTTTTCTGTTGGAAACTTTGATATTTGAATATGAAATTTTTTTTGATATGCCAGTGATTCAAAAGCTGGATCAAGGATGTGCTCACACACAGTGCACCCACCACACTGGATTTTTGAGTTTCTCCATCTCTTCTGGGAGAAGATGAGACCCAAAATTCTGCTCAGGGGTTCCGGCCCCGAGCTGAAACTGCTTGAAATAATTTTGGTAATGGTGACCTTTAGCTGCAGTCACACACACCTCAGTGGGATGCTTTTCATCTTGCAGCTGATACAAAATCCGGATGCCACAGCCAGGGCTCCAGAGCTGTCCTTGGATTTCCAGATGAGTAACTGCACAGTGAATGGAAATACAACCTACAAATTCAGGCAGTTAACTTATTCATTGTGACAACTTTATTTGTTTAACTTCTATGGATAGTGTCAAATGAGATATTAGAAAGCCTCATGCTTTTGTGAATGCCTGAAACAAAACTTCCCTCAAGGGATTTCACTGGAATTTGCTATAATTAGGAAAAATGAGAGTATAGTCCCCAAAGCAAAATAGATGCACACCGCACAGCCCCGACCAGAAACCCATCCTGAGACTCAGCTGAATGAATTCTTTCACATTAGGTTCAAACATTTTTAGGCGTAGCCTTTTTGAAGGAGTGCTTTGAGCAACACACTGAAATTTGGGAATAAATCTCTCCACATGAATGTTGTCTGAGAGTTCAGCTCAGCTCCTCTCTGACCCACAAATTTTGCTTTCACAGAGGGATTTAATCTGTCAGACCCACAGCTACTGTCCATGCAAGGGGGCTCCTGCTTTGAAGGTGTTTGTGTGGATTTGCACCGATATTTTGAGATCTTTAGCTGGAAGACAGGATAACAAAATCATTGCATAGTCATAGTGATGTGGAATATCAGTTAAAGGATATGTTCAAAGATGCATAAGAATTTTACTTCAGGAAATGGGTTAACTAAGGCACTTCTCTGCCAGGGTAATTTTTAACAAAGGAAATTTTCCAAGTTGTAGAGCAGAATTCACCTAATTGTCACAGTTGGCAGGGATGATGTCATCATTCACTAGCCAAAATAGGTTATTCAGTTGCATAAGATATTTATTTTTACATGTTTCACTCAGCTCCCATTGTATTTATAATCATAAGGATAAACTTCATTGGGTTTGTTCTTTTGTTTTCAAAGTGCACATAGTTGGAGTGGAGACGATAGTTTACAGATGCAGATACCCTTCTACAGCAGAACTGCACATACAAGTACATTTTCTTGACATTTATGGATATTTTCCGTTCCCTTAACCACTTGCTCTTGACTTTCATACACCTGTAGTTTTTACAATGCTACGAATTAAAATTATCTGTTTATTCTTGGTTAGTTCTGAGAATAAGAACTTCTTCACTTGTAGTTCCGGTTTGATACGAGGGATTCTATTGCCTTGTTTTTCTTTGTAGTGTAAAACCCTGTCTGGGATTTGTGACCACATCATTTCGCTCTCATCTGATTCTCTGGTGTCCCAGTCAGCACATCTTGAGGTCGTTCATCTCACCAGCATTATGCCCAGTGAGGGGTTGGTAAGTAGCAAAGCAGTTTAAACTTTAAACTCTTAGAATGCAGAGCACGAGCCTCAGTTCTTTAGGGTGATTTGGGTTTTGAGTTTATCAAGAAACCAAGATGTATTTTTCTGCAGTGTCCTAATTTTTTGGTAAGCTGAATCAGATTTCTAAAGGTGGTTTAATTGACATTTATCTAAATAAAGGGATTGATTTGGGGTTTCTTAAATTAAAACCTGTTTTACCTAGGGCATCACGTGCAACTGTATGAGCAGTTAAACCTGTGATCCTTTGATAGCCAGATTGCTGTGTTTGGAATATACTGAAATAATCCCCAAATGCAAACACCTACAAATAAAATTAACTAATGTCATTAATGTTCTTCCAAAATGATCAGTGGAAGGTTTGTGTCTTGGACTTGCATAAATGTAATTATATGCCTCCCTAACTATCAGTTCAAATAAAACTTCCAGAAGTATCATCCCAGGAGCAAAATAAATCCCTTTTATTTGTAAATTGTTGCTCACTGAGCAGCCTGGTTGGATGGCTCTGGACATCCCAGCTGCTCTGCATTAGTGATGGGTCACAGCAGTGAAGTGTTCTGCAGAGATAGTTTCATAGTTATTTGGCTACAGCTTTTAAATATTAATGTACTGATATATTTTTTTGGATGGATTTTCGTGACAGCTCAGTGGTCAGTGGGTAAAGATTTCTGTCCCCCCTCTGTAGTCCCTTACTTTACAACCATTTGATGTTGGTGGGCTGTAGAAACGTAAGGATTGTGCTTGGGAACCTTAGATCCCAATAAAAGCTGGAGTGGAAGGTGGCACTG
Source organism: Corvus moneduloides (assembly GCF_009650955.1). Lineage (NCBI taxonomy): Eukaryota > Metazoa > Chordata > Aves > Passeriformes > Corvidae > Corvus > Corvus moneduloides. The sequence continues at coordinate 4,550,770 of NC_045489.1, read as the reverse complement.
TGGGCGCTGGCCTGTTCTTCAGGCTCTCCTCAAGAGCCAGGCTGCTTTCCCCAGCACAACCTCCTAGACTGCCCTCAGCTGCCTTCTTAGAATTGTTTGTATTTTCTCCCTACAAGAAGAGTAATTCAGGAATGTTGTTTCTGGGTTGAAGGAAGCAGTTGGAGGAGGAAAAAAAGGAGGAAGTGGGGAGTGGAATTGGCAGCCATGAGGCTTATCCGCAGAAAATCCCATAACTGACGAATCAAAATCCATTTGAGTGTCACTCTTCACCTTGTGGCATGTTTCCTGTTTGTAATTCAGCGTGATTTACAGATTTTAAATTTCTGTTAGTTGAGACACTTTGTATTATTTTGACATCTTCCTCTTTGTTCTGACATTGAATAGCGACGAACGTCATATGCAAATACTGTCAGAGTTACAAGGGCATAATTACTCTGAGGTATGCATATTAATCTGAGAATGACATATTTTAATAGCATGAGGGGGTGTTGTGTGACTGCACAAGTTTACTTTATTCTTAGGCTGATTTAGTCAACAAAGAACATTACCACAGCATAAACCACATTCAATTTTCATTCCGTGGCAGCGCAGATGCTCAGCCCAGTGTGTAATCCTGAGCACAGATACAATTTCCTTGCTGTGCTGCTGCATCCTTATGGCCAAACATGTTCTCTTTATGGCCCAGTTTCCCCTCTAGGTCTGATTTCTGGGTTAGTGTAGAGTACCCCAGAAATACAGGTCAGTACTTGTGCAGGAGATACGCTGTGAATGTCCCAGTGCTTTTGACTTGCATTAAGATTACTACACCCTCCAGGCCAGCACTCTGCATGGCTTTCCTTTCCATGCAGAAATGTGATGTATTTCTGCTGGTCTAATTAGGGGGAAGTTCATTATCAGTGCTGGAGAGGAGGTGAACACAGAGATGCATTTTCCTCAGAGATGCTGGAGCACAATAAGCAGGGCTTGGTGGTGCTAATGCTTCCCATGCAGTGATGCCTCTGGATCTAGGACAGAGGGGTAGACTGGTGGAGGACAGGAGGAGTGGAATCTACTCCAAAAATAGCCTGTCCTGTGGGGAACTGAGACTTCCTGGTGTGCAGTCTGAGGCAGGTGTCTGTCAGGAGCTCTTGGCAGGAACTGCCTATAAAGTGTTGGAGTGTGATTTAAACTCTGGAGTGACCAGGATGAGAGGTATTGGCTGAGATGTTGGGGCCTTTAATGTGGTTCACATTCCCCTTTTTTCTGGTAGGACTTGAGGCAGCCAGGACCTGCTGGGATGATCCTGGTTGGGTGGATCTCAGGCTGGAGGAGCCCCTGTGTGGCTCTCCGTCCACAACGTGCCCATGAGTTAAGGTCCAGCAGAAGAGCAGTGAGTGGGCACTGCTGACAGAGGACATGAGACAAATACTGCAATCAAAATTGCCTGACAATTTCTCCTTTTTTTTTCCTTTTTTTCCTTAGATGAAGTGAAATCACAGTGAATGAGTGAGTTTTCTGTGCCTAATTGTGAAGGCGCTGTAACGTGTTAGGTTGGAAAGTTCCTTGTAATCCATTTTGCTGACACTGTGTTCTGTTTAGAAGAAAATATGAAAAAGGACTATAAATGGGAATAAAAGAAAAATCATGTGAAAAGGAAAAGAAAACATTAATCAGAATCAAATATAGAACAGAGTAATGAATTACAAATGACTTTCTCATGATTATATAGCGGATTTTTTCCACAGGATATCTGCTCCATTCAAGAGAAAAAATGAGCACTATTCAGTGAATGGAAAGTATTCAGAGTTCCATTTTTATCCTTATCATTCAGTGTAGGGGTTGAGGCCTGATTTACCACACTTCAGCTAAGCTCTGCAGTCCCTGGAGTTACTAATCTCATCGTGAGTTGTTTTATTTATTTTTGTATGGCCTTACTGAGTGCTTCACAGACACTAATTAATTCATCCTCACAACACACTTGTGAAAAGGATACTGTAATTTTAGTTTTATAGGTAGGAATCTAATGCACAGCAGTTGGTGTCAAAATCACCAAAAATGTGTTTTTCAAGAGCGGCTTACTGCACAATTTTTCAGAACATTTGTTACCTTTATAGCATAGATTTAAAACACAGTTTCTCTTGGGTTTAAGTGTAGCTCTGATTTTCAGAGCTACTGAGAACAGGGTTCATTCAAGGTTGGCACCTAGAAAACAAACACAATTATTTGCCATTGGTGAAAAGTGTGTTGTAAATCACTCAGATTTATGAAAGAATTCATTTATCTGGAATGACATTCAGCTGGCTAAATTATGAGTCTTCCTCTATTTTCAAAACTCCATTTGCAGAATTTTTATTATGTGCCTTCTAATTTCTTCCCCAAATGAGCCAGGAATCCTATTGACATTGCATAAGCTCACACATAAACGGAATTAATTTCCAGGTCCAAGTCCATGCAGTTCCTGCACAGAGTCAGAACTCCTGCAGGGCAGTGTCTGTGTGTTTAATTGTGTAAATAAATTCTGGATCATAAAGCATTTTCACAAAGGGACTCTAAGTCTTTGGAATGTGCATCTTCAGTTCTAGCATTTTCTAACTTTCCGGCTGTGCTTTTACGAGCTTGATAGCCACCCTTTGTTTTTCCCTCGCTAAAATACCTTCTTTTGCAGTCAGCTTTATTAAAAAGTGCCCTTATCTCAAGCCTTCCCAGGACACACTCTGTGCTGTGGTTTCCCAGCATTTTGCTGGACAAAGGAATTTGCATTGGGAACATGGTTTGGGTTCTGTTCCAAGTCCTGCATGCTCTGTTTGCATCCTGATCTCTGCGGGCATTTGTTGGCCTCCAGAAATCTATTGGGTTTTTGTACCTCTCCTTTTCCATTCCTTCCTCAGCTTCACCAGTCAAGCTGCTTCCTCCTTTTCCCTATTTTGCCACTGATTTTTCAGTGGCAAATACTGAAACACCTTACGTGTATTCTCTACTTCATTTTGAAGTAACTTTAAGGATTGTAAAGCACTTTTTCTCCTGAACTGCAGTACTGGGTATGGTAATACCATTTATGTCTGAAGTGCACAGCATAATCAGCTCTAACAAGATGTCTGGAAGGCAAAGCTTTGTTTCAAACAATCAATCTGACAAACTTCAAATAAATTCCTGTACTAAAAAAGTATTAAATTGTGAGAATCACCGTTAGCTCTGGCAGAACACACGCACATAAATCTGTATGAAATCGAATAGAATAAAATAACTTTGTGATTTAAGAAAATTGCCTCCCCACTTTAAATTTTTTGGCTTGATGGATCCACAATAAGCCCTTGAGCCAGGAGTTCGGGTTACTGTTGGCAGCTCCTGAGCTTGCTGCGAAATCCTTGGGGATGAAGGCTGATGAAAGGCTGGGAGAACCTTGCTATGATTTACCTCATTCTGTGCCCAGAGCCAGCTTTGGAGCAGTTTTGCTGTCACATAAGCAGCAGCATTTTATTGGAAATGGTGGATATAGAGATACAGAATGGGATCATAGGATGGTTTTTGAGGTTTGGGGCTTTTTCCCCCCCCCCCCCCTCCTGCTCTTGGATGATTGGGGATTGTCCATAGTGGGAGATTATTACAGCCAGTATTATTTCAGACTAAACTTTTTCCTTTTTTAATCTTCTGAACTTGATGTCCAGCCCGTATATTTAGAGATACTTCTGTGTAACATGCAGCTTTAATCTTACTTGATGAGATTAATGATTCCCCTTAAACAGGAGATTCTGAGCAGGGGGGCAGTTGGGGTTTTATTGTTTGGGTTTGTATCTTCTGATGTCTGTGAAATGTTTTCTTCTTTCCTTCTGGAATAAAAGAGCACTTTTATCCCTCTTCTTTTCACTTTTTTATTCTTTTTCTCTCTTGTGTCTGAGCTTCCCACTGCTGACAGAAACAGTGTAGTCTGACATACTTTAATTAATATGTACACTGCTAATATCCACAGCTTTCTTAATTTTTCTGCAGAGGGAACTTTTCCTGTTTCATTCTAAGACTTTAAGGACAGCAAAGATTGTGGGAATAAAAATTTTTATGAAACCAGCTGTGCAATGATGGAAAAACAAAAAAGCTGAACAAACAGCCAAGCTGCCAGATGAACAGACCGTGTTTTATTAAGGATTATTCATCTATCCAGTGTCCAGCTACCCTTTCAAATAGTGCTCCTCTTTCTGTGGCATTTGTAATTTAAGGTGATGGAACCCAATCTTTCCCATTATCACAATAAAAAAAATTGCAAGGAAGGCAAAAAGAAAAAGTAGAATATGAAGACAGTTTTTTTGTGGGAATATGCCTGGCCTAAAACTGTCAGGGTGTTCAACTAATTATTTAGAATTATTTTTAAAGGCTTACAGAAACTTGACAAATTTCCATCATGCTTGACATATAAAGGCTCTCATAGCCTAAAAGCCAAAACAAACCAAATTCTGCCCTACAGCAGAATAAAAGAAGTTACTATCTTAAGTTATTTCAAGAAGTGGAAGTTGTCTTGCAGGAAGAAAAGTAGAGGTGTTTAAATTTGGGCAAAGGACTTTAACATATAAGGCAGAAAAAAAAAACATTTTTGAGAAGGACTTTTTAATGGTATGAAGTTTTAAAAAAAATTCAGTCACCTTCTCAAAGCACTATCATGGTGTTTGTTTAAATGCATCTGTGTAACTTTGATAGTTGAAAAAAGATTAAAGAACCATTTTTTATGTTTGGGGCAAAAGATCAAGGAGTATAAGAGTTCCCTGGTCGTTTGTGGCATTACAAATCTGCATCTTTGCTGTCACTGCTTCCCTGTGCTGGAATAATTGTTGACACTTAAAAACACACTGCTGTCATTAGATCCTGGTTAATTAACCAGACGACTCTGCAAGAAAATTTTCAAGGAAATTCCCTTGACAACTGGATATGCTCTTTTCTGAGGGAAAGTCTCTTCAAAATGGGATTTTAAATGGCTGGTGCCTTCCCATGTTTTCAAAGGTCAGATTTTAATTAAAAACCTTTAATTCACTTTGTCACTAGGGGACAGGGACAGTTACTCAGAAACAGTCAGGTTCTTGATTTGATGCCTGAGAAGCATTTCCTTGTTCTCTAACATAGGTCAGTGTCATTCTTCAGAGTTTCATGTCTGACACCTCAGTTATTAAAGAGCCACTATTTTTTTCTAAGTGTTGACCAGTCTATGCCATCTTCACAGAGTGAGAGCCCTTGACTCTTGCCTTATCTTGAGATAAGGGGTACAGCATGTTACTGTTCTCTCTGAGGTCATTGTTGACATTCAAGAATAAACCAGAGAGACTAAAAAGCCATTCTTAAAAAAAAAAAAAAGTATATTAATCACTTTGAAAAAGGACTCCAGTGATATTTTGCATCTAAGGGCAGGAAACAGACCAGTAAGGGGACAGAAGAAAGATGAGGAACTGAGCTGCTGGGATGCAAAGAGCAGAGTAGGTCAGGGTAGGGAAGGATATGGTAGGAAAGGCCTGGTTAGACAGGAATGGACATTCCTGAGTTTGCAGAGGTAGACAGACAGCTGGATGGAGAGGGCAGCAATGGACACTGGAAGGAAAGAAGCAGGAGAACCCTCCAGAGTAGAACTCAGATGTAGGTGCCACTCCAGAAGGGTCTCTGTCACATTGGCCAAAGCTGTGCATGTTCCTGGTTACTCCGAGGTGACCAAACAATTCTCTGGGTACCACTGCCTCAGCAGATGAGTTCCACCCCTTCTGTCTGGATCCTGATCCTGGGACTGGATGTGAGAAGGAAAAAGCTGTGGGAAGGTTGGGTTTAGGGCACTGAACCCAGAAGGGGAGATGAGCTGCTGGGCACAGGGGGAGAAAGGTGCTGCTGAGGGCTCTGAACAGGCAAGAACACATAATTTGTCTTCCTATTTTACAGCCAAAACCTGTGAACAGTTTGTGATCAGTTTGTGTAAAGTTACATGAGAATAATTAGCTGACAGGAGAATATCTGCATTTCCATCAGACTTCATCACAGAAATGAATAGGGTCAAAATAGCAGATAAGTGGATACTCTTTTTATAAATTACTTTACAAGTTAATTAAAGATTATGCTTATGTAAAAATCACAAAATCACAAAATAGTTTGGGTTGGAAGGGACTTTAGAGGTCATCACATTCCAACCTCCCACCAGACCAGGTTACCCAGAGCCCCACCCAGCCTGACCTCAAACACCTCCCAAAGTGCAGAATATTAGAGAAGACTGTGACTCCTCGAATATGCTGAATCAACGTGATTGCTTTAAAACACAGGTGAAATAGAAAATAATTTTAAACAAAATATTTCCAAGAGTTCCAGTGTCAGCAGTTGTCACAACAGGATCTGGGCTTGGAAGAAAAAGGATTGCTGCTTCAGTTCTACAGCTGCAGCATTAAATCACTATTTGCCCTGAACTTATATTATCTAACAAAATTTTTCAAATGTGTTTTAATTTTTTTTTTAGGCTTATTAACCAAAAAAATGAGTGGATGAAACCATACTGAACATACAGATAGCCAACAGCCCATTACATCGACAGAAAGGTCCAGCTCTTCGCCTAATTTAGACTGTGAATACTTGTGTGCTTTTTCAGAGGTCACAGAGTTAGCAGCTCCAAAAATTGAAAATAATAATAAAAAATTTTTGCAGTTTTGGCTATTTCTTATAAACCAGAGTAGTTAATTTAAATTTTTCACTGGAAGTTTGATGAAAGTGAGCCCCTTAAAGCTTTTCATTTGTATCTATAAACTATTTTGTGTACAAGTATTTATATGAGCAAATTAAACTTTTGAAATACAAAATATGTATGTTTAAAATATATCTGTTTTATAGAAAATAATTTGAATTCTGAATCATTTGAAGCAAAAAATTAACGTGAGAGATTTTATATTTTTTTACCTAAAATAATCTTTCAAGCTTTTCAGGTAAGAGATATGTCAAGGGGATACTCTGCTGCTGTAATGGTCAACAAGAAACAAGCTCATTATTTTTCTCCTGGGAAAACAAGGATGAAAGCTCTTTGTAGGATAATTTGAAGGCTATGAGTCATTCACTAAATTTTTTTATTTTTTTATATATTCTTAAATTTTAATAACTAGGATGAAAGAGCAGATAGAAAAATGTAGGGTAATTCTATGTGGTTAGTCAGGTTTTATGTCTCTCCGATGGCATCTGTTAGGAGATAAAATTATAATTTGATTTTTTCTAAAAATACAGAGGTTAACAAGAGTCTAAGAACTTCAGGAAGAAAGAAGTGGTAAAATTTCGTGAAAAGTTTAGGACTCTGCCCTCTTTTGGCCTTAAAGATTTTGATCTGTTGGGTTTTTTGAGTGGGAAATGGATCTTGTCAAAGCAAGTGGGATGTTAGGACCGCAATACTAAATTTGTTATTAAAACTGTGGCTGGAAATGTGTTCCTGAAGCTCACCACATGCTAAAAGAGCAGCCTTCTGTGGGGCAGGAATGTTGTGTAACATCCTGGTGAAAAGTTCTCCATGGAAATCCAGCATACCTCACTCTAGATGGACAAAATCTCTTCTCCGGATTTTTAATGGACACTCTACATCCCATTGTCCATGGGAACCTTCAGTTTCTCAGGATCCAGTGCTCCTGTTTGTGTCTTTGAGCTGGCAAATAGAACTTTGTCAGTAGCTGTTGAAGGAACCACAGAGCCTACAGAACAGCAAACACTGACAAAATTCAACAGCTCTAAAGAGGGAAGTACTGAAAGGCCCACCAGCAGCTTCTTTCTCCCAAATAATCCCATGTTATGAAGCTGATTTCCAGACTGGCGAGATTTAATTTGGCCGTCTTTGGTTTTTACAAATGAAGTCATTTATAAAGCAGCCTTATTTAAGAGAACAGCTAAGCATAAGGAGTAAAATCTAAAGCAGAGTTTCCTGTGCAACAGAGCTAAGCAACCAGCCAGCAATCAGGTTTAGCCAGTCTTTATTTTTAAGATTTCAGTAAATTTTAAAACTTGCTGACATGGAATTAGTTTACAATAAAGTAGAAGTCACATTTTCTCATGAAAAATCCAAACAGCTCCCACTAGAGGAGGTTACTCAGGGCCTTGTCCAACCACGATTTGATCATCTCCAAATCAGAGATTCCACAGCTTTGCCAGCCTGTTCCAGGGTTTTTTCTTCCTCATGGTGAAATCGAAAAAAATTCCTTACCAGAGTTCCAACTTGTATCTCTTGCTTCTCATCCTCCCACTGTCAGGAAGAGTTTGGCTCCATCTTTCCTTAACCTTCCAGTTTAGGCAGTTGTGGACAGCATTATCACAACTTTGTAGGATTTTTAACCTTTGGGTTATTCTCGAGGGCATGGGAGGTGGTGTTTGTGTGACCCACCTTGCCTGAAGCATTCCAGAATCTGGAAACTGCTTTCTCTGAACAAAATGTTCTTGGTTATTGCTGAGGGCTCTAAATTTTGGGGTTGGCAGCACAAGGTGAAGCAGAACTATTGAAAGAATAATAAATCAGCAGCACAATGTACCAATTAGATTAATTAGATTTCAAAATGTGATGGATAACCATGCCATGTGAAGAGATGGGAAGCTCGAGATGACCTCGCTCTTGAGAGGGAAGCACACGAGCCACTGAGCCTCCCTGACATTTGAGGCTCTGAGTGTGTTCAGCTCCACAGATCCCTGCTCTGCTTGTCTCTCTCCATCTTGTCAGTCGCCTCCTTAAGCAGAATTCTTGATGGACTAATTACAAAGCTCCTGTTAGTTCACTAAGCTCATTTTCCCCCATAAACTGGCAATATGAGCACTGGCTCCTGTCTTTTCTGAGTTAGGCTATGGCTTCGTTTTTACTGAATCAGGAACTCTTTGCAAATGGGGCATTTAAGTTTAAAAACTACTCCTGCTCATGCTTTTGATTTCAATACTTCTTTTATGTCACTTGAAATAAAAAGAGGTCATGTTAAATATTTCAAATACTGAATAGGCACAGGTTTTTATGCTGATGCTCAGTGTTCAACTCTGTTCACTTTAGAATAAAAAACCATTAAGTGAGAAAACTCTGCTGTTTATAGTGGTCTTGATATAGATTTGTTAAACTTAGATTTGCAAATGTTGATTGACCGCAGTTCCTTCCAGTCTGCTCAAATGTTATGGTCCTTAGACTGGAGCAAACATATAATTTTAATTATCATGCAAATGTCATGTATTTGTTTCCTACGAATGTTAATTAAGCTTTTTGCTCTTTTTTCCCCAGGGAATGTATATTAAATCAACATATGATGGACTACATGTAATCACAGGAACAACTGAAAATGTAAGATTCTTTATTGTAAAATACTTTTATCATGCTTACAATTATTTTCTGTGTATCTGCAGTGCGTTTTGTAATCTGTTAGCTTGCTTTAAGCCAAGCCACTTTTTATTAATATCTTTTTTCCTTTTTTTTATGTACATGCATCATATTACCTTTTTAAAGACTAAGAACCCTTGAAAATAGATATAGAAAAGCAGCTGTGGTGAAATTATTAATAACTAACAATATAATAAATTAAATTCTCAAACTTCTTTCCTCAGTGATTCCTCAAATAATCCTCTCTAACAAAATTCACACACTTTCTCTCTGGCAAAAGTGGTTTCCTTTATATTAACTACATTGTATTTTATGTTTTCCATCATTTGTAATAAAAATACAGGAAAGATCAATTATCATTTTCATAGTTGTGCCAGAGGTATTAAAATAACTGAACCAAAATCACACAGAGTTCTGCAGCTCAAAGATCTGTGTGAGAGATCCCGGGGACACTAAGGAAGAGCAGCACAGCTTCTGAACATCTTCCTTTTTTACTTAACGTGCAGTTCATAATTATAAATTTGAAAAAATTAAATTGACTTCAACTGCTGCCATCTAATTACTGTGACAGACTTCATAATAAGACCCTTCTGGTTTTCGTCTTGTCTTTTAGTCACGCTGTTCCCACTCGGGCTTGGGTCTGTTTGACTGCTCAGAGCTGGGCAAGTGACAAGTTTAGATTTTATAAAGCTGATATTGAAATTATGGATTGCTGACACCCAAGGAACATCAAATGAGCTCTGTGAGATGTAAATCCTGGCTGGCAACTGCCAGTGCTCTGCTGGCCCATATGGGTGAGCTCCATGTGGGATATTTTAATTGATTTATATATATTGAGTGGTATTTATATGGGTTTTGTCAGTGCAAACCCATGGAAAGCCAGACCATTTGTATGTCACAATTTGGGAAGACAATTCTAATGCAAATTAAACTTGAGATTTGTTTGTTTATATTGTCACCACTGGCAGCATTTAGAAGTCTAAAAATAACTATGTGTGTATCTTGGGTCCTGAAAATTATGACTGATCCGTCTTGATTATGTTGGACAGATTATGTTCATAGTCATTGAATTACTCGTGCTGTAATTAATCCACTTTTTTACTGTAATTCTAATTCATTTCAGAAATATAATGCAGTTTGCAGGGGAAATATTGATATATTTACAATTGAAATTCACAGGAGGAGTTACTAAATTGCCAGACACTAGAATTTTTATTTTACCTACCAAACTTTTTGCCATGACACCACCAGAAGAAGTTGCTCTTTTGGTTTTGCTAGAAGTGTAATCACATGTGCAGATAAACCAGCTTCAAAGACCTGTAACTTCTGGTGTTTCAGCAAATTGATTTTTCATTCCTTTTGAAGGGATATTTGACCTCAGAGCCAGTGTTTAATTAGCTCAGCCTCATCCAAGTCAGGAAAGCAGCTAAAAAGAGAAAGAACCAGGCCTTTGCTTTTCCAAGTAACGTCAGCTGAAGTTAAACATTATGAATGGTGGTGGTTTCTGCAGTTTCCTGCTTACCTCTCACGGCCCATTTAAAGCCAAAGAGTTGTATTCTCATTGAATTCCAGGAATATTTCTGTTACATGTTTGCTACTGGGCAAAGGAGCAGCCTGCCAAAATTCCAGCAGTTTCCATGAAAAGGAGAAAGTGGCTCTGGAGCCAGGTAGTTCTTCACCTCATCCTATAAAGCGTGGGAGTAAAATCCTGCTTGTTGTAGTGCAGAAGGACCCAGGGGCAGGAGGTGAGGTCTGACTGCACTGCCCAGGGTTTAGCTCAAAGCTGGAGCTCAGGAGTGGCCAAAGCCCTGATTTGAGATCAGGCAGGTGAGGAGCTGGAACGAGGGCGGTGTTGGGCAGAGAAAGGCTGGGAATGGAAAACCAGCAGTGGGCAAAAGGTAAAAGCTGTGCTTGGAATAGCCCAGCCACACTGGGGATCACCGTGGCCAGTATTGGCTGTTTGCCCTATAGGCTGATTGACTGATTGGCTAATCAATGACTTTTCCTGCTCTCAGCAGCCGTGCCCTGCAGTGCCACTGTCAGCAGGGCCTGGCCCACGGGGGGCCATTTGGCCCCTCAGAGATGAGTCTCTCTGGCATTTTATTCACAAATAATTGCAGTCATTTCCTTGTCAGTGGCAATTTGGGTTTTTCTTGTATTGCCTCCTCTTCTCTTTGTTCCTTTTATTTGTTTTCCTCATGTTTTTAATCTCCATCCACAAAAGGAGTGAGTGGGACTTCTGGTTGAAGACAGTGCAGCTGAGGAGCTCTTGCCTGCAGTGAGGTCATGACCATAAAATTCTACAAATCACTTTCAGTTCAGATAAATCCTTTCTTCCTTCGCATTTGACACCTGGCTCCTGTGTTTATTGTGTTTAACAATTTATGTTTTCAAGAGATGTCCAGGAACTCAGCTACAGTTTGGTAACAGCTGTTTCTCTGTGCAGTTCTTCAGCAGGATTAGAGCCAGGACACTCCCTGTAGCTGCAAGGGGCTCCATTTCTGCCTTTCTTAGGAGTCTGTTTGCTTAGCAGGGAACTGAAACTGTTTCTTGAGGATTATTTTGCTTTAAAAGTTTCTGCACCGTTTGACAAGGGACAATCATTCCTCTCCTCTCTCTGACCCTGTATCTAATGAGGAGAATAAACAGCCCACCTTGTCCAAGTCTCCTGGCTGAACAGCCAATTTCCACTGGGATTTATTTTCCAAGGTGATGTCTGAGCTCTTTAATTCTTTGTGGTTATTTTCCCCTGGATGCCAGGTTGGTGTGCTCTGTGTCAGTAGAACACTCTTGTAAGCCAGTGCACAGTGCAAACGAGTTGCCTTGAATTCTCAGCTCTCTACTCCTGAGCCTGCTCATCTCCTCAATGCCCCATGGATTCCTCTCACAGATTTAAGATTTCATCAAAGCATCTAAAAATTATTTGTAAAGTAGTAGTTGGGCCATGTTTGAGTGGCTCTTCAATGGGTTTTAAGCCGTTTTCATGTGCTCAGAACAAGCTATATTTAGGATAAGGGAGTTTTTCAGCTCCAGGATCAGGAAATTCTGTGAACAGTGCATGTACATAAAATCTCCTGAAGAGCAAGTCCCTTATAACCATTTGTAAATTACCACATTCTGTATTCAAATAGTTCATTTAGCACTGCCTTGGAAGTGCTGGAGCTGGATTTGAAGGTATAAATACCCCGTGTGTGCAGAGTATTTTCAGTGCACTTCAGCAGTAACACTGCTCTGTAGAGGAATGAGCCCTGATTTATGTCTCACACGTGGCTGGTCCAGCCCTGTCCCGGGGTGTGTTGTAACAGATTTAATTCCATGTGATGTGAATTCACCCAGGGTATTCCCAACAAGGTTGTGACTGCTCAGCTAAAAACAATAGAATAGCTCAACCAGCCAAAAATGGCAGTGGAGTTCTAGATTACTTCACCAAATGTTATAAAAAAAAATTTTGTTCCTTATGAAAATGAACAATTATTGTTATTTGACAGCAATAAGACTTCTTCAGGCATGGCTTTCTTGCCTTCTTCAGCATTCATTGTTCAATTCCTGCTCTTTCCAACCACCTCCACACCCTCTCTGTAAAGTAATTTTTTCTCTCTTGTCCTCAGTCTCCTGCTGACCAGTGTAAGAAAATCCATGCTGGTGATGAGGTGATCCAGGTCAACCACCAAACTGTGGTAAGTACTTTGGAAATTCTGTGCCTCAGGCTTTGCCTGTTCCCACTGGTAAAAAGGTACTAATTCTTCTTTGCTCAGCTATATTATTATTATTATTATTATTATTATTATTATTGTTATCATTATTATTATTGTTGTTGTTATTATTTGTCTTTTCAATCATATTCGCTGCTTATTCTTAATAAGAAAAGACCCAAATTGAGTCCGTAATCAGTCCAGAAGGATTAAGCCAAATTTACATTTTGCACAGCTGCTGTTCAACATCATGCTCTTATTGTATAAGGAGATCCAAGAATATTTCCTTGAAGTTCTTAGACTTCTCATTATACACTTGCCAGCTGGTTTAACTTCTCCTCTTGAACAGGATTTTGCATTCTGTTTAATGCAGGATCCAGATTAATAATGCAGAAGTGCTGTAACAGCCATGTATTCTGAATCTGTTGGGTGGAAGATATAAAAATGATTAAAGTGTTGATAGAAATCTGCCAGGTTTGGGGTTTGGGCATTCTTAGATGGAGATTTATTTTTAAGATGCCCACAAGCATGTGCACGCAGAAGTGGATGCTGAACCTCAGTATTGCAGTATGTAATTTAAATATAATTTAAATAGCTCCAGTGTTGCTGGAGCTACAGGTGAAAGGAACACTGGTATTTATTATTTCTTAGGCATGAGTAGTGACAAGGACAATGAAAACTTCCTAAGAAACTTCTAATTTAGCTATTTCACTTTCTCCTGGTGAACCCCATCTCCAGACACAGCAGCTGCAAATTAAGAAATCTCTTTCTGTCTGTAATTGGTGTGAAGGGGAAATATGAAAGTCTGGCTCTTAAAATCTTACGATTAGAGAGCAAATATTTTCTCTTGAAAAGAAGTATAACTTACTCATTTACAATTTAAATGTTAATGCAACACAGAGCTCTTATCTGTATTAGAGAGTTGTCATAGTTACAAGTTGAAATATGTATCAGACTGGGTTTCTTCATCAAACACTCTCTTCATGTGACAGATCTGATTTAATCTTTACTCCCATAGGTGAAATCCCCCATTCAGCTTCTCAAGAACTGGCTTTTTTAGCAACTCTTTTTTCCATGTCTGTTATTGCAGCAGGCTCAAGGTGGTTGATACTTGTAATCCCTTTCCACCTCAGGGCACAGGACCAACAGCTGAGTCAAGTGCCATAAAAGACTTTTTTTTTCCTAAAAAATCCCCCATAATATATTAATTATTCATTCTGAAGTTTCTAACAAGCTAAGGAAAGAGATAAATGGCACTGGTTCTTTTGGAAATTTATTCTTCCTTTGAAATGGCTGGGAAAGTCTCACTACAGCGTCTTCAGTTTGGAAAATCAGGCAGTAATAGTGTGTGTTTGCATGTTTCAGAGGTGTGTGTCCAACTCTCCCTGCTCATGGATTAGAAGTTTTAATATTTTAAATATCCCTTAGATCTTCAAGTGTGTCCTTTAAGTCACTTCTGGCACTCCTTGCTGCAAACTACCCTTAGCTGTGCTCCTTCTTCACCTGAGTTAACACCTTATGACGATCCATATTTTGCTTATAATTAGTATTATTTCCATTAGTGGACTAGAATAATTCAAAGGCAACAGCTCATTAAATTTCCACTTAATCATTATTCTAATATTAGCACAACCAGATCATAAAAAGGGGTGTAACCCATCTGAAATTAATGGGGGGGGGGGGGGGTCAGAGAACTTGCATATCTCTGGTGTTCCCACAGGTTTTCCAGAGAAGATTTTATCTGGGTTATCCTAACCAAGACATTTGTTTAAGATTACATTTCTGCAGCATTTTGATACCAATGTTTTCTATTATATCAAATATAAATCCCCTTCAATACAATGTGTTTGGAAGAACCTGTTCTGAAGATGACTGGAAAATGTCATTTTGTACTGCCACTGGTGGAAATACTTCCCTGAACAGAAAAAGTATGGATCTCTTTAAACAGATTCCAATCCTGTAGCTGACTACCAGCACCATTTAATCTGATTTTGGCTGAGCTCAGCCAGTGTATTTTCTAGATAAATTCATATTCATTTAATATGATCATTTGAGTTTCAGAACTTTCACTGCTGTTCCCACAACCTGTAATAAATTGCTCCGGTAGTTAATTATTCTCATTGCTGGGGGGAAAAAAGTCATTTTATTTGTAGTCTATATTTGTCTGGCACAAGCTTCCAGTCCTTTGATCTTGATATATTTTTATCTATTAAATTGGAGAGCAGGTTTCTCTTTTAGGTATTTTCAGGATGCAATCAAATTAACTCATCACTTTTTTTTAGTAAGGCAGATAATTTGAGCACTTCCAGTTCGTCATCCTAACGCATGACCCTCCTCAGCATCCTCTTTAAATTCCCAACTGTAGCACTCTGCATTTTTCACAGGGAGCTATGGAGCTGTCCAGGGCAAGGATTCACTCATGGGTAGGGCAGAACTCTGGTGCTCAAAGAGTAAAAATGAGACTACAAGGCTTGGAGATGTTCCAGGGGAGGGTTAGGTTGGATTTCAGGAAAAGGCTCTTCCCACAGAGGGTGGTTGGGCACTGAACAGCTCCCCAGGAAATGGTTATGATTTTTTAAAGTTTTACTTTACTTTTTCAATACCTTTTCAATGGAGTTGGGAGCCAAAAAATGTTCAGGAAGTATTAAAGGAGAGCTGCTTCCAAATTATGTAATGCAACAACTGAAGGAGTGAGAAATAAAAGCCTTTCCATGTGGAATCTGGTCTAACCAAGGAACACTCTGTAATACAATTACAAAGATCAAAGAAGAAATAATAGTACTTTAAGCAAGAAATTAATTAAATCAGGCGATTCGATTAAGATCATTTAATCATTATCCAATTTCCTTATTTGCTTTTCTGCTTGTTCTTCTTGCTTATAAGATTTTAATAAAACAGCATAAGAAACTTGAAGAATAAGTTATACATTCTAAATTACTGCCACCCTAACTTTTTATTTTTCCCCTACAATAACAACAGGCACCAATTCTGCCAGTGCCTTATAGATTTTTACTTCCTCTCCAATAAAATTATACAGAAGTACTAAAGATGCCACTGTAACACTTCTTTGTTTGCAAAATTAACCATGACACCATTTTCCACTGCTTAGTTGAAATGGTAAATTTCATATTGTAATTCTTTTTCAGCATAAATTTATGAAAATTAAATTGTGTTAATGTTCCTTTTTGGATAGTTTTTCAGACAGTGAAAATATTGAAAATCAAATGATCAAAGAAATATTGACTCATCTACCTGACCACCTGACCATCTGTAAAATATTTGATCTACTTCTGGATAGAGAAGTGATTTGTAAACAAGGGAAAACTGAATTTCTCTGTCTTCTATTCTTTTTTTCTTTTCTTTTTTTTTTTTTTTTTTGTGAGGGTTAGGATTTGAAGGTTATATCATAGGACAGAGAGCAATAATAAGGCTTTTAGTAATTCCTGTTGAAAGCTCAATGTTACTCAGGAGCACCTGGCAAGACTCCAGGAGTCAGAATGTAGTAATTAATCCCAAACCAACTGAGCACCATAGAGCTGATGGGACTGAAAATGGCAAAGATGAACTTGGAATTAATCAGGAACAGGTTTCCAGGAGAAACTGAGTTTGGTTATCATTGTCTTGACATTAGTAATACCTTGTCTGAAATAAAGCGTGATTCTCAGGTCACTTGCAGGCATCAAGGGTGTTAAGTTAGATATGAGCATTAAAAAAATGTAATGGGTAAAAAGGAAAATGTGTCATCTGTCTCAGAGGAAGAGAAATTATTTAAGGATTTCAGTTTGGTTAACTCAGCCAGCTGGGTCTGAGACAGAATTCCTCTTTCTTCACGGACAGAGGCAATAAAGACCAGAAAGAGAAACAACTCCTTAAGGCATAAAACAATGCTGTGACAGAGCAAGAGGCCACAGAAATACCTGTTATTCTGTTGTGTTACGTGTTTCTTATACTCTCTTTAAGCAGCTGCTGGTTTTAGCTGAAGTAGTTGCATTTCCACACTCGGTGAGGTTGTTCTTTGGAATGATGGAACCTGTGCCTTCAAAGGCAGGGAAGAAAGATGGGGACAGACCTTTTAGTAGGGCCTGTTGTAAAGGGGCACTGAAAGAGGGAAGAATTGGACCAGATATATGGAAGGAATTTTTTTTACAGTGAAACACAGGCACAGGGTGTTCAGAGAAGCTGTGGCTGCCCCATCCCTGGAAGTGTCCAAGGCCAGGTTGGACAGGGCTTGGAGCAACCTGATCCACTTGACAGTGTCCCTGCTGCTGGCAGGGGGTTGGACTAAATGACCTTTAAATGTCCCTTCAAACCCCAAATATACTTTGATTCTAAATACATGATCAGCAGCCTAATGCCCTTTCATACTGTTCATTGTCAAATTACATGCTTGAAATTAAGTGTGTCAAGAGCCTGGCACAATGAAATCATTTCAGCACTAATTTATTTGTGTGAAGACAGTCATTGAATTAATACCCTCGGTGTCTGTTTGCTGAATTGTGAATATGAGTCCTAATGAGAGCTCATTTTAGGTGGAGGTAAATCTGTAAATGTAGTGCCAGGTCACACCATCTGTGTTTCAGCACACTCTGTGTTGGGAAATGCAAGGAGGGGGAAAAAAAGGACAAAAGATGTCATGAGAATTCCAACTTCTTTCCCCAAAAGACATCCTTCTGTTTCCAAACAAAGTGCCACATGTTACTTATTCTGCAGATTCTGCTTTTCAGAAGGGCTCAGTAAAGCCTCTCTTCCTGTTGTAGACCTTGCTTCTTCTTGGATTCTCGCTGTGTTTCTCCATTAGTTAATGAAAATAGCTATGTAAGATAATGGGGAAACATTTGGTTTTCCATCATCAATTATTGTTAGGAGCAGCTCGAATATTAATGAGTGAATCAGCTACAGGTGTTACTGACGAGCTTCCCGTTCAGTGACAGAAAACAGTCTTATGATCTTCCAGCACATTTTTGTCTAATAATAATTTCTGATTTCCATGTTAATCAAACCAGCTCCCTTGATTAATTCCCTAATGAGGCAAAGCGAATTACAGACTTAAAATACGAAAAGATGATAGCCTGCTTCCTTAAAAAATGTTGGGTTTACACAAGCTGGGGTTTTTTTTAATGCAAATATGAAGAGAGGTCAAATTTTGCAGGTTCAAGTAAATATCCAGATGGCTTTGCTTATGTATTTGAAGAGTCATGAGAGGAAATGTCTGTCCTGGTTCCTGTGAGGGGTTACTGCAGTCGGAGCAGAATTACTTGTTTTCAGGTTGTGTGCAATAGAGTAGGATATAAATATTTAGAAAATATTTGGCACAACTGATTTCCAGACCAAATGCCTGACATGGGAGCTTTTAAATTCCTGTTAGTTATTGCTCTGTGTCTCTCCACCCCAGGTAACAGCAAAGCTGGCAGGTGATACAGTGAACAGAACAGGCACAAGTCCCCCAAGCAAATTAAGGTGTAACCTGCCTTCCTTCTGTGAGGTGCACTCAGTGGTTCTGGATTTCTTAAAACTTTCCTGGTTTTCAGAGTCCTGATAGGGTTCGATAAGGCAGTGAAGGAAGTGAGGAACCCCATTCCTGCCTTGTCCCCAGAATTTTGAGGGAAAGCAGAGAAAGGAACAGATGCTTCTCTCCCCTGTGCACTCCCCACTATCTGAGCTAAATTTTACTTCTAAATTCCTACCACAACAAACACATATAATGTGTTTGGAGGAAATTGGCAGGGAGGTGAATAACTGCTGTGGGGCTTCAGACCACTGGAATCCTCTGATAAACTCCACCATGTTCAACAGTTCAGCTGTTTTCTCAGTTCCTTTTGATAGACAAATATATCATGCACTTAATGCCTCTGCAGACACTCAAAAATGCACTGGTTTGTTGGGGATTTTTTGTGCATCTGTAGCATTAGGAATTTTTTGGTATGAATTTTTCATACAGAACTGCAGTGAGTCATCCCCAGGCAGGTAGTCTTTATTTTAAAAAGGGAGAAAAGGTGCTTTTCCAGCATGAACAGAGCTTGGATTTATAGCAATGCTGAAATCCCTGCTGCTGGTAGGATGCATTCCAAATCCCATTCATGCAAATCCAGACCTTCTGAATGAGAAGGAGCAAAGTCATTATGGGGAGAGCCTAAAGAAGATATGGGAGAACTAAAACCACTGGTTTGCTGTTATTGACAGTGGGTTATGTTTTTCATGTTCATCTGAACATATTAGATAAGCAGTCCCAGCTACAAAATGATCAGGTTTGGGTCTACAAAATTACCTCAGCATTGTGAAATTTTCTGGTAAAGGAATTTATTATTTTTGGAATTAATATTTTTGGAACTATTATTTTAAAGTTGCTATATTCTTAATTTTCCACCACATAGTTTCTCTGAGGAAATGAACAAACTCTTCAATATAGACAGTAGTCCACAGGGGTTTTTTACCAGGAGGTCTTCTTTCCAAAAGGAGGATGTACAAACAAATAAAAATTAATGATTGTAGCAATCCTAAGTGTAAGCCACCAAAATTTTAAATATCTGCCTGTCTCTGACAATTTTGAGTAAGTTCTTTTGCATTCTTCTGGGTTTCTTCCATCTTTAGCATCTAAATTAGCATCCATTTTCATTTATGGAGGAAAATAAAAAGTATCCCATTAGTCTTTTATTTCATCATTGTTCTAATTTTAATTGAAATTTCCTTGCTGAAATATCTCAGAATTTTGTAGAATTTGATTGACTGTATGTGTTAAAAATCTTAAAGGAGAAAAATACCTTTCTGGTGAATGCATCTTACCAGAGCTAGAAATTAGTAATTGCTTTAAAGACTGATTCTTTAGGAGTAAATGTCAAAATCTGTCTCAAGGACTGGTTTTCAAATAAGATTTTTAATCCACTGTAATGACTTCTCTTTTTTCAAAGATATTTTTAGTAATACAATTTATAATAACTTGTCCAAATTCCTCAGAGCATTTTATCATGGCCCAGTAGTAATGACTGCAGACTGTTCTCTGATAGGTCTTGGTATTTAATGGTTTTGTCATTAAGGTTCTCATTGGAATAATTTATCGTTAACTTAATTATTTATCATTCTTTTCTAAAAGGAGCTCACGGAACTGAAAGGATTTCAGCAATCTGAAAATTGCATCAATCTATAAAAATCAAAGAGAGTTCCATTTGATTTCTGTAACTGAGTAAAAGAAAAGAAATGTGTGGCCCCTGTCCTTTCATAAACACAGCCCAAACCAGAGGAGGTTTTTGAGATGCAAGCTGCCACCCTTCCATTTGTTTGGATGTGAACCATTTACAAGTACTACTGTCTTCTGGTTTCCTGTGGCCAGTGCATTTTTAGAAGGTTTTCAATAGAACAGCAGCATTAAAAATAGAATAGAACTTTTAAAAGCTATTAAAATCCTGTCTGGAATTCCAACACATATTGCAGTTCTGTCCCAGGTGGATGTTCCCAGTGGGATCCTGGCTTTGGCCCACCGTGGAGACAGCTTGGAACCTTACAATCTGTATCCCAGACTGTATCTCTGTTTTCTCCAGCCCTTAGGAGAGGGTTTTAGTTCAAATCTCTTGGAGGTATTATTTTCCCTCCACCTTCTTGTGTAATCAGATATTATCTTCCTCTAAAAGGAAGTCATTATAAACTGCACCTGATGTAGCAAAGGAGGTGAATGTAGACTGCTCTGTGTCTAAGCACCTAAATGTTTTATTTTCTTGGTTTTTAATAGCAGTGGGAATACTTTGGTCAGAAGAGAAATTTTGATTAAAATGTTGTTAGTGAACTCTGACAGGTCAAACATGGCAAATATAAAAATATTTACTGCTTGCATATGTTGCTGCTGTTCCTGTTCTGGGATTCACTAAGCTTTTCATTCTTAGAAGGTCATTTTATGGCTGATGCAGTTGCCTTGGGAAGGTTGTGTCTGGAAATTCCAGCTCCTGCTCAGTGCAGGTCTGCTCAACACCCGGGCTCAGATTTGTGGCAGTCACAGCATTTATGGCAGATCTTTATTATGGCAATGTATTACTGCTCTAAGAATCTGCTCTGATTGGGACAGAAAAGGCAGGGGAGAAAGAAAAGCCCTAAAAATAATTTTTCTGTTTTCATGTATAAATAATTCACGGTAATTCTTATTTAAGTTATCAAGATGATTAAAAAATGTCTCTAAGTACTTTTTTTCCAAGTGGCACTTACTTTCAGCACCAGTGATGTCCTTTTTTAGGGGTCTGTTTGCAATTTACAGTGACTTGGAGCCTCAGCTGTGTCCAGGGGCAGTGGAGATAACCCAATAAATGATCATTTATGTCCAGTCAGGATCTTACAGCTGTTACATACACGCTACCTGTGATGTTCCAGCACAGTCTGGCTTCCTCCTCAGCACTCACTGTTGCAACTCAGAACCCAGATTGAAATGATTTCATGACTTCTAGGATCTCATCCTTTGATTTAAAATGTTCAATGATGTCGGACATTACTGAAAGGGTAACAGTGTTCACTTCTGCCTTATTTTGTTCAGGAGCATAGCTAAGGAAAAAAAATAAAAATCCATCTGCAGCAGCATGACTGCAGTCCAACAGAGTTTATAAAAACTGCGTATGTTTGCAAGGAGCAGGTTGTAATAGACCTTGTTGGTTAATAGAACATTTCCTTCATATTTCAAGTCAAATGGAAAGCTTCCAAAATTCAATTATGGACTTTTTCCTTAGGTTGGCTGGCAGTTAAAGAACCTAGTAAATGCACTGTGGGAAGACCCAAATGGAGTGATTTTAACCTTGAAAAAACGTCCTCAGAATACCCTGGTTTCTGCTCCTGCCCTTCTGAAGAATGTGAGGTGGAAGCCTCTTGCACTGCAGGTAAGGTGGCTGCTGCAATGCTGGTGTCGTGGTAAATCCTTTATTCAAGAGAAAATACTGGAATTTTTCCTTCCAGTGAAAGGAATGGGAGCCTGTCCCAAACTCCTTTGTAGCAGAGTGCTGAGGTAAATCAGTGTGGCAATGCTGTATGGGTCAATCAGATTGTTTTCTCCGTGTTTTTGTGACTTTGGGAGGCAGAGGAACTCAGAAAAGGAAAGAACATTTACAGATAATTTCATGAAGAGCAAGGTTCAGTGGCTGCTCTGACTGGCAGAGGCAGCAGTGCCTCCCTGTTTCCATTCTTTCACAGCCTGTCAACTACTTGTTTGTAATCAAGTGTGTCAGATCCATTACATTCCAGAACTCTGCTTCTGTTCCACGCCTCTCATGCAGCTGGAGTTTTTGGTAGCAGGGATAATAGAACCTCTAGTATTTTCTGGGTACTCATTCCTTGAAAACCTGTTGATGCAAAAATAAAAAAGGACAGCTGTGAGCATCACAGGTAGTTCTTCCTACAGCATCAACAATATGAAGGAGAAACTGGCTGAAACACTGAGCTCAAAATGTCATTGTTAAAGGAAAGGATTTCCAGTAAGTCAGTAACCACTGATGGTTGTCTTTAATGCCATTTAACTTCCTGTAAGAAGCTGATGCACTTCCATAATGTGGAAGCTTCTCAGAGCTGTTTTGTTTGGGTCACACAATACATGAATGTGTTTCTGAAGGATTTTTAAATTAATGAAACAAAACAAACCCTTCAAGCTTATCCAGGCAGGTTTCCTCCCTGCCTGGCATCTTCTAAATCTTTCATTTCTCAGAGTGCCTGAATCCTACACAGTGGCTTCACTTAAGGAGTTTGTGTAATCCTTGCAGCCCAGGAATGCTGACAGTGGGATTTAGGGCCACCTTTCTCTCTCTGTGACTGCCCCTGGGGCAGAGGAACGGGGCCCTGTGACACCCAGAGGGGATTTTTCTGTCATAATGCTGAATAGGAATAACATCCTTTGCTGTGACAAGATGCTCATGCATCCACTTGTGAACTTCAGATGGAGCCTTCAGGGGCAGCAAAATGGAAATTGCACTTGCACAGGGCTTCCAGAGAGATTCTCTCTTTATATTTGTACATTAAAGAATCACAATTCAGGAGCAGTGCTGGACCTGGAGGCTGTGTCAGTGTGAGCAGTGTGTGCTGTGTACACTGAATGCATGGCACAGCATTTTCCATTAAAAATGCCAGCCTTTGCCATGATAGCCAGAAAAGTGAAAGTGCACCGAGCTGTTTTTGTGGCATTATCAGTAGTTCTGGTTTTGTGATGTGTCCTCTTCTAATGAGCCCATGAGGAGCAAAGGGTACTTTAAGTGTCATCCTTCCTGGGATGTATTTCTTCCGTATCAGAGAATAGTGAGGTGAGATATTTAAATAAAAATATAAACCACTTTGGAAAACAAAATCAGCACTTCCAGTGTTACCTCTTAACAGTAGATTCTGTTACAAGATGTGGAAGAACAGATTTAGGTCTTTAATTCTTCCTGCCACAGAGACAAGCTCAAGTGTTAGGGCCTGGATCTGTTTCAGGAGGCAGGTTTTGGGTTTGCCTGTTTCCTGCAGCTCTCACCTGGATCTGGTATTATTTATTATTGTCAGTAATGACTTGGAAACAGCCTGATTAAATTTCAAGATGCCACTAAAGCCTGTGCTTCCTGGACAGCTGACACAACAGCTTGTTGCTGCTGGAAGCAGTGAGCTCACTTCCCTCTCCTGTTGGCTGCAGTGTCCTTGCCTTTTGTTGACTTTGGCAGTATTTAGACTCTAGAGCAGATTCATGTTGGATTGATAAGAGAATTTCTGGGTTTATTTGTTTGTTGTTCTGGAGTTTTCTGCCTCTGATGGATTAAGTTGGCTCTCAGAGAACAGGCTTTGGGGATAAGCAGAGAGCACAGCACCGACAGGATGGTTTACACCGAGACAAAAGCAGGGTATGGAACGACCAAACAGTGACAAGCTGCAGAAAAACATCTCAGTGAAAGCAGATTAAGAGAGAAGACAGTTCATCAAAAGTCAGGCTGACACAAAAAAGGGATGACACATATGGGTGTGCTCTATTTCCTGGTGTGTTCCAGGTACAGATCCATACGTATTAACTCTGCATGTGCTATTTTCACGGTGCACTCTGAATATCTATTTATGGATCCACATGTGGAGGAATTTTTTCATTCTGATTTAGTGCTGGTAAAGAAAAAAAAAACAAAACAAAAGCAGTAAATAATTAGGCACAAAGGAAATAGGATTTAAGATCTTGAAACCATATTTGTTACCTCAGGTTGGTGCATAGCAGGAAGTTTTAAATAAAAGTTGTCTTGTTTTCTATTGTTGCTTAAGGCACTTATAGATGTTATTAATATTTTTTTCTACAATAATTAAGTTTAAAATTATACCACATAGGTAATTTATGAATTATTGATGATACAGAATCTGTGAGGCCTCATAAAATTTATTACTTGGCCTTGCTGTAGTATTCCTTTGCCGTAGAGAGTTTCCCTTGATGCTCAATTAACAGCAGGAGAGTTTTCATTTGCCAGGTCTGTGCTCAATTATCTTTCAGTGAGATTTGTGACACCATTTTCTCCTTTTGTCTCTGGCTGACATTATGTGATAATGTAGAAGATAACTTGAATTTTTAAACTCTCTGATTATTTTCCCACTCAGGACGAAATGGATTTTTTTTCCTTTGCAATGACAAATAATGCTCTGGTTTTTGTTAAAGTGAGCACACTACAACTTCATTCAAATAAAATACAACATTTATTGTATTTTTTTCTTTTTATTTAGAGAACTTTTCAATTGGAATAATCACTCCTGTCACAACTAATTGATCCAGAATTATTATTTAGTTTATTTAGTTTAACAATAAGCATAGAGAACTAATATAATTTGGACTCCTTTGCAGACTGACATTCTTATGAAAAAACATCCTATTTTGGTATTTAGGAGTGCTTTTACTTTCTGAACTACATAAAAATAATTTGTGTTTACCTCTAGAGGATAGGAAGTTCTTATTTAGAAAAATATTGGTGTTTATAGGTTTCATCCAAATTTCAAGTTGCTGGGTTCTCCTTCCACCTGTAGAAAACTGGTTGTATCTATTTAAGCATAATTTTTATAAATAAAAATATTTTCTATTTCTTGAGTATCAACACAGACCGGATCTTGGTTGAAGAATATTCTTTGTTTATATCTCTGTATCCTGCACAGCATATTTGGTTATCATCCTTCTAGTCCTTGCAGACCATTGATTTGAGCTTCTCTACGACATCTGAATCAAAAAATTGCATTTAACATCATGTAAAAGTTTAAAAAGTAAAAATCTGAGAGGATATTTATTTACTGCTTAGGTTAATTTCCATTTCTTTGCTATTTACCATGGAATGGGTATTTGTATCACCCTGGCTATGAAGCCAAAGGACAATGAATTCTACCTTCTTAAAAAATCAAGATGTTCTGTCCTTACTAACAATAAATCTTCCACTGAAACCAACATGATCATTTCATTCAGTACAAATATTCCAGAGCTCTGTAATTAACTTCTGTATTAATGACATTTAATACAGTGTGTCCTTTCTCCTCATATAATTGATTTTCTGCATTGATTAAGGATCATATTTTGATTGAGTCTCAGATTTTCCCTTGAGGTGGCTTTTAAATTAATTTAATGGTCGTTTATTAGTTTCTTTCATAACTAGTCTTGAAGTCTAGAGTTTCACTAGACACCGTTTTGGAAGAAACTTCAGAAATTCAAAAAAATGGCTAATCCAAAAAAGACGTCAAAATTCCTAAAATTATGCCCATCAGTTTTGTTGTTTCTTGGAGCACAGAAAGCATTAATTTATTCTTCATGTGCCTTTTTGATTTTTACAGCCTGTGATTCCAACCAGCCCCACAAGCAGCTCTACAACCCCTACGAGTACGATGGGCATGTCCTCAAAGATGGACAACTCCGCACTCCAGGATGTTTTCATTCTCTCTCCTATGTCAGGACTTTATGGCCCCAGGTATTTATGTCCCAAGGAATTTGAGGTTTTTAAAAATAAAATTTTGCACTTTAATTTCATTAGATTAGTAAAACAAAACCAAAACAAACAGCCCCTCCATCAAGCTAAAAAATTAATAAAATTAAGAGCTAAAAATACATTAAGCATCATATCGTTGTTTTGAGTGACTTAACTTTCCCTTAGCTGAGCAAAACCTGGGTTTAGTCCTAAATCGAGGAAGTATTTAAAGTCTTTAATCAATTAGTTTTATTTACTTTTGTGTGTCCACTTCTATCTTATTCTTGAGCATTTCTCCAAGGCAAACCCTTTTCTGCTCACATTACAACAGTTCTTTATGTTCTCCTTCAGATCCTAGAAAACTTCTGAATATCTGTTTATCTTAGAATTCAAGTGGCACCTAATGATGGTTTTGTTAATTTACATTTGTTGAATTGCCTCTTATAAAGTTCTCCCACGCAGCATTTCAGTTGCAAGACTTTTTATTTGTAGTGTTTGGGAGAGGCAGTCGCACGCTTGAAGTTTACCTTAAATGGTTCATTTCTCCATCATCTTCTGTTTTTAGGGATGAAATTGGAATAATGTCTTGTGATGACATCAGCAAATTTGGGAAGTCTGGGATGAAGGGCTCCGAGTCTCCAAACTATTTCCTGGAGCACGAGAGTGGGAAATACTACACCCTGATTGAAGGGGAAGGCCACCCCGGGGGCCCTGAGTACGAGAGGAGCAGAGCCACAGGTGTGAGGAGAAGGGAAAAAACCCCCACTCATGGTAGGCTGGATTTCTTCAACCTTCTTCCACTTGGCCACATTTACAAAGGGTGCTGTTAACTCTGCAACACTCCCAAAAATCAGTCATTCTTTGTCAGACCGTGACCTGTTGGCTCTGAATATTAAACAAAAGTTGACATGAAGGAATAATTAGAAAAATTACACACTAACATTCTTGGTCAGGAGTACATCACTTGTACAGTTTTTTAGCAGTACATACTGAAATGTTGAATTGATAACTGAATTTGTATTATTTGGGTAGCCAGCATCTTGATTTCCAATTTCCCCTCCCAAACTCCTGGAGATTATTCCACTTGCAATGTTCTGGGCTGTTAAACTTCAGTGCAGGGCCTGACTTTTGGTATGAAAGTGTCTGTAAGATGGAAGGGCCTCCAAAATTCAGCACTGCATTAAATGCATGAGGAGTATCCTACAATGCACTCGTTAGTGCTGGAATTGTATTTCAAAATCTTAGGATGGGGACTGCTTAAATATATAAAATGCTATTAAAACAATGATTAACTCTGGTTTTCTATAGAAATTTTGTGTGTATATAAATCCCTATTGAGTGCACAGGTGTACAATCACATGTGCTCCTATATGAGTATATGTATCTATATAAAAGGTATTGTTGAAAATTAAGTGATAATTTTTTTTGTTTGTCTGTTTAAACTGAATTGCTTGGTGTTTAATGAATGTGAGAAAAATACTGCTGAAACACAGCAGTGTTTTGTCCGTGTATTTTCAGTGGCTCTATTTTTAAGGCAGTAGGATACTTTTGTAAAGCCTACAGATTTCAGAGAGGAGATTTCTTTTGAAAACTGTAATTATACCTGATTTTGAAACTGACATTATTTCTGAGCCTCAGAGAAAGAAATGACCATAGTGTTCTCTATGGGTACCTGCTATCTTTATAGATATATATACATATCTATTTATACATGGCAAGCCATCAGTAAGTACTTTATTCACCTGCTCTGAGACCTTTTTCTCCTCTCATTCTGTTGAAAAAACCCCCACAGCTTCCTAAGTTTTTGTCTTTGAAATTTAAGAAAGGGAAAACCTCTCAGAAGCTCAGAATAGTAAAGGAAAACGTGTCTGTGAAGAACACAGGTACTGAAATCCTGCTGCAGTTCAGTGGAGAGAATCCCAAGAGTGGTCCTAGTGGAAAATCCAACAGCAGCTGAAAGGGAGCACAGTGGGGGAAAAAAAGAAACCCGTTAAAGCTCTGCAGTCACTGATTCTGCTGCCACTTAGTCTGGTGTGGGGTTTGCTACCAGGAATGTTCTTAAATGCGGTTTCTCTGCCTCCTGTTCTTGGTATTTATCTTGTGTTTATCAGTTACACAGAACTTCCCTCCTGCTGTTGTAATTTGCTGACTGCAGCTGGATTTCTGGTAAAAATGGCAAGTAAGATGGACTTGATGGTGTGTGTGTGCACACAGAACCTTTTCAGAGTAGGAAATCTTAATAAATCTTTGTTTTAGGCAGGATATTTTTAGGAGCTGCCTCAGTCATATGCTTTTTGCTTGAAAGAGCTGTGACGTTAAAGAATAGGATCCCATCTTAAGACCAGTAATGTTCACTCTTTATCTCCTTGTGAGCTGACATCATTTTAAAACAAAATTAGAATGAAAGATAAAGAGAAATCTCAACTGTGATTAAAATTGGAGACAGATGGGTGCCTTTGGCTTGCTTTCATAAATTCTTACTGCACAGTGACTTAAAATATTGGCCTCTCTGCCTAATCCCAGGAGTACACAAGATTTTTTTTATCTATGATGGACAATTCTGATTGAAATCCAGAAGGAATTTGATTTTGAAATCTCCAAAATATACCTTTCTCTCAAAAATGACTGCTAAACCAGAATTTTCGAAACTACAGATTTAATTAATCTGTTGATTAACAGACATGAAAATTACGTTCTACTGTAGTGGAATGTTTTGTACTTTCTGATGGAGAGGTGACATAAATCACCAAAGTGACAATGTGTCTTTCAGTAAAAAGACAGGATTTATGCCAGCTCAAATAAACTGATGCTGGAACCACAGAGCCATGGGCAAAGAAAGGAAAATAAAATTTCTGAAGCCTTTCATGGCCGAGCAGTCACTTTCATTATTGCTTGGGCTGACACAAATCTCTGCTCCAAAATTCCAGGCTTGACTTACCAGAATTCCAGGCATTATTAGAAATAAGTCTCCTGTGCAGCTGGTAGGTGGATGGATACTCAGGCAGGCGATGGGTATTGACAGTACATGCAAAATCTAAGAAGGCGATTAAAACACCCATTTTTTCAAACTATTCGTGAAAATTAATCTTGTATTTAACAACACTGCAGTGCATTTTTTGTTTTACTTAACATTATACTCTATTATTTGTCTGACTCTAAAATGCTCTGGTCTAAAGAGCTCTTGTGGCAATGAATATCAAACCTCCTCTGTTTATGTGTTAGAGGCAAAAACATCATAAATAATAATTATTTTTTTCTTTCGCTTTATTCTGATTTCCTTGTACACAACAATTTTTTGCTCCTCAGAAAAATATCCAAGCTGCAATGTCAAAACAATTTATAGGTTACTTTTCATTGGGAAAGGACTTGGAAGTGAAATAAGGAGTTTACAAAATCACTTGTTCATTTGCCTTGTGTGATTCCTGTCCTAAATTTCTATTTTTGATGTCTGTTGTGCTGTGGTATCTGTACTTGTGTATAAATCATTTCAGAGCTTCAGACCTTGCTTTCTTTACAGAAAAACTGCTAAGTCTGGATATGTTGATCTTCACTTTTTATATGCCTTCCTATTTTCCTTTTTTTAAATTTAAAATCTTGTTTCTCAGCCTTTTTTGTATTACTGATTATGCTTTTTTCAATTTATTGAAGGTTTTTTCTTAATTGATATTGTTCATCTAAGGATTAGGAGTTGAAGCATACATTTGTGGTTAAAGGTAGTTTCAGCTGTGAGGCAGACAATGAAAGTACATATTTTTCCATAGGATTATTTATACTAAATTTCATGGCATGCACAAAAATGTAATATGGGAAAATCTCAGCACTCCAGATATTACCCCTCCACTTTTCAGAAGATCTGAGGGTGTTCCTGGTTTGGTGCTCTGCAATCCCTGCTCTCCTGATGCTCGAGTCGGGAATGACTTGGGCACATCAGGATCTCCCAGCCACAGTGCCATGAAATCCCATTGATTAAAACCCTAATGGCTGAATCATCTTTGCCATGGTTGTTGTCACCAAACTGTGATCCAGGTTTTCTTTCTGAGCCAGTGGAAATTAATGTTCCTTGAAATGAGATCCCCTCCTTATTCGCCGTGTGGTTTCCCAGGTCAGAGGGGTTTTACATTTCCCTGACAGATCTCTGTTGTTGTGTCTGTATTAATGTTCTCTCTACTTTTCCTACAGAATTTTCATCCACTTAAAAACTGCTTCTTACTTTATTCCCAACATGAGTTTAATGAGTGAGCAAATTTTTACAGAACAGAGTTTAAAAATAAATTTGTAATCTGCTTTACATTTACAAGGAATTTTACCAAAGTTGGTGGTGCTTCCCTCGAGGTCGGGGTGATGAAGAGGAGGCTCTGAGATGTTTCACTGACCCTGAATGCCACAGCCCTAATAATGGTCTGCTCTGAGGGGTCATGTCACACCTGGAATTTACAGACATTTCTGACTCTACAGCCTTCCATTCCTAGTCTTCAAAAATTATATTGGTTTTCCTTGCCTTGTTTCCAGGAGATTTGAGGCCAGTTTCGATGCCTACTGAGTACAGCTGGATAGGGGAGTCCAAAGAACAGAACATGTACAAGAGGGGAAGCAGAGGTGAGTATTTTTTTTTCTCTGCTGTTCTCCAAGATGTTTTTGCTTCGTTGCTTAAGGAGCATCACAGGAAAAAATCTCTCTTTTTTTTTTTGAGTGTCACAGAGGATACAAAAGAGCCTGTTGTGTGTCTGTGCTTTTGTGTTTCTATTTCTGGAAATTAAAAAGTTTGTATTAGTAGGAGGAATTTAATTCTAGTACAAAGAAAGATAAACGTCAAGGGAAAAAGAAGACTCAGACATGTTAAAAGCAACCGGTTCTAAATCTTCACAGCTCTACAAAACAATAAGTGATGTTACAGATGTAAGGTAACATCCTTTGAGAACATTTTGATCAGTATGAATTAAAATTTGGAACAGGAATCAGCAATTGTGCTGTCGGTGTTCAGACCAGCAGTTCTAAACTTCCATTGATCCCAGTGGGAATTATGAACTTTGCAAGAAAGAGGAGTGATTACACAGTTCCTTTTTTCCTTTATTTCCTCTGGTGAAAAGAAATCATATAATTCAAAAGAATATTCTTCAAATATACAACTGTATTTATTGTGACACCAATTGTTAAAGATTCTTGAATACTATTTTTTTAGAATCTTTTAAGCATGGTCTGGAAGCTGAGAGGAGTTCAACTTGACTCCTAAAAATGTGACAAAAAATGAATTACATTCTTGAAAATCAATACAGGATTTTAAATTACCTTTTTCAGTAAAATTCCATTCCAAGAGAAAATAAATTTCATTTAAGGCACAAGCCTTTTCTGATTTATCCCAAATCTGTTGATGTATGTTTAGCTCATATTTCACTGTTACAGACAGTAACGGACTTGTTGCCTGGCCAGCTCCCATTTTGAAACTGTGCCCAAATACACTTCACATCTCCTTAAAACCATTATTCCAGCTTGTCAAGTTCCTTGAAATTACAATCCTGGCCTCTGGAATGGCCCCAGAGATGCTCCCTGCATGATACAATCCAGTCATATTTTCTGTGTCCGCTCCCTTTCACCTCCCATGGCAGGGGGTGGTGTCAGTAAACGTGGGACGGAGTGCAGGGAGAGCCCTCACAATTCCCTGGATATTCACACGACTCTTTCCAGTGTAACAGGACCAAGTGATGGTCTCTGGCCAGCCAAAATGGTTCTCTGCTTGTTTCCTCTTCCTAATGTTTCTTTTTGCCTCTTTTCCCCTCCAACCACTGACTCTGAGAATTCACTCCTGCGGTACCTGAGCGACGACAAGATCCTGGTGATCCAGGAGGAGCCTCTGACACAGAAGGACAACAAGCGGGACACGGGCCGGAGGTCCAGGAAAAAGGGCAAACCCCCAGGGAACCCCAGCTACCCCCTCAGCCCCTCCGTGCTGGCCTCCACCATGAATGTCAGGCTGGAGCCCGGGCAGCAGGACGTGCTCAACTTCTCCCTGGCAGAGAACAACACAGTTCCACTTTATCATGTGAGTGCCTCACAAACACCTCCCTGCATGAACCACGTGGGAAACACTCAAATGTTCTCCTCTTTGCATTGATCCAGGCATAAAGGCACAGTCTTCTACTCCATGTTTTAATGCTGTGGTTTTTAGCCCAAGAAAGGTTGCTCAGTGGTGGTGTCGTGACAACTTTGTCCTAAGAGTCTGTTTTTCAGTGTCAGTATCACGACAACTTTCTCATAAAAGTCAGGACAGAACAGGAAACGACAAGGCAAGAATCATTTGCTGTCAGATGCTTTAATAAAATAGTGCTCTTAATTACTCAGTCTCACTGAGTTTAGTTTAATTTGACTGAATTATCTTTGAAGGTTCATAAGGATCCTGCACTCAGCCTCCGGTAATGGTTTATTAAACATTAATTTATAAGCTTTTGTATTTCCACTTTGATTACTGTGTCTTGTAAAACCAGATGGGTTTAATGGAGTTACTGTTTATTTAAATTTTTTTATTTTAATTGTGGATTTAAATCTCTCTGACAGAGATTTTGAGTATCACGAAGTCAAAGCAAAGGATTTCAAACCCAGAAAGAAAAGCAGCAGGCAACTTATTGGAATGAATGAGAAAATTACTATACAACTCTGCAACAACCTCAACAATATTTCATAACTTGGCAGATGAATCAGATGCTTTCAGACAGTTTTTGGAAGTCTGTTGATGATCTGTTGGCTCACCTGAGTTCTGATGGGAGGGAAATAGGTCATTTAGGGTAAGATGCAAATTCCACCCTCGATTTCAGGACTGAAGTTATATTTCCTTGCATGATTTCCATACCATCATGCAATTAATTGATGTGATAAATTAGCAGTATGATATTGTATGATAATAAATATTTTTAAATACCCGAATGACACAATATGTCAGCTCTAAAGGGTCTGAAGGAAAAGCAGGAAACTGGAAAAGAGGAGTTATCCTGGGAAGAGACAACTTTACCTGGAGTTGTTGGTCTACCCTAAAAGTCAGTGCAGTCCCTGTTCACAAACTGTTTAATGTGCAGTGATTACAAAGGAGGGCACAGGTAAAATGATTATTCATGGACTGACAGAGTGGTATTAATTCTTTTATCACCATAAATTTTTTGAGCAGAATTAAAAGAGACCTTTGCAGTCCTTCAGGAGATAATCACAGGAATCCGAATATCTGAGGCACTTTGTCAACTGCCTTATAAATATACAAGAGGAACTGAGTCGACAAATACACAGAGTTGCTGACACAGATTTTGTGGGTTCTTGCCAGCACAGAATCATTCACATTAACGTCTTTCCACTTGGAATACTGAAAGAATTCTGAAAAGCCAAGCAAAAAAATGGGCATGTTTATCTTGAAAGAGAGCTACCCAGAACAAAAATGTTAAATATCAAGGAACATTTCATGGCAGCTTGATAGCAAAAAGGAAGAGAAAAGTAACAGAGTTGTTGTGTTCTTAGATATAAATTTAAGTAGGTTAGCTCATTTCCTTAATATCTAAAGGTGTTACCAGGATTTTCATAGGCATTTTAATATATAAACTTCTTTTGGATAATGAGATTTTATCCTCTCAAGAATCCATTCTCCAAGGCTAAGGTTAATCAAAACAAGATGCCTCTAAACCTTACCTAATTAAATCACCTTAAAACAGCTTTTGCTACATTTGTATTAGAAAATTTGACAAAACTGGTTTAGCTTGTCTTCTTACTTTTGCTCTGTGTTTTTCAATGGAAGGCAAAAGTGCAGAACTGTTGGAATCACATTTCCATGAAATCCTCTCCTCTTAACACACGCCCAGTGCAACTTCTGGATATAGATTAAAATTTCAGCCCAGAGAAATGCTTTGGGAAATGGAGATGACAAATAGGATTTTCATCATCTTTAGCGAAGGGAAGGTGATAATGCTTTGTAATCAAACAAGTATGGCTTGATGGAAGGAGGAATCGAGCATCATTTAGCCATTGCTTAATTTTCTAAGCACTTACATAAATATGTGGCAGAAAAATACAAAAAGGCACTTACTTAACAGGAGTTTAAATTTCCAGACGTAATAAGTTTTGCAAAATTGGTAATTGCAGAGATTCACCACTAGATTAATGCTTTGGAAGGAATGTTGATTTGGAACCTAAAATTAAACAATTAGCCTGATTTCATAAGTTGCTGGGAGGATGCAGAGTTCCTATATAAAATGGATATTTAGGTAATGCAATATTGGCAGCATGCCCAGGATATAAAATGATGCATGAAGCCATGTTGCAGTAAAATATTCCTGTCAAGAAACACTGCCCCCTTCCAGGATATATTTATAACTCTAATTTAATTGATATGCAATATCACAGAACCTAAGCAAGAGTCAATTACAATTAGCAAGGCTGTTATAAATAATTATTAATTAATAGAGTATCTCTTGGAACATGGCTTTCTATGTTTACTAATACTTCACTTCTGAAGTGACATCATTTACCGGGTTGAGCCCAAATATGGCCTTACAAGGATAGAGTTAAAACCTGAATATGTTTTTATTTTGTATTACCAGAACTCATTCTGAAGAAAATTAACTTATCCCACAGGACTCCAGCTCAGTAGACCAGATGTACCCAGGAAAGTGTTCGTTTTGCATTTCTGACCATAAAACAAAACACAAAATGTCTTGAAAAATCTTCAGGATTTTACAAAAAGTTGTAGCAAACTCTGTATTTCCTGCTGCTCAGGTCCATTTTGCACTGTGGCAACCAGCTTCCATTTAAAAAGAGAATATTGAAGTTCTCATTCCAGATCCAGTCTGGAAATCCACACAGCATTCAACTCTGTGGTTTTATTGCCTCAGACTTGCACGACTTTCTGAAGCTCTGAAACTCAATTTGCTGGTTACCACATTAAATTCTCCAATTGGATAATGATCTCTCATCTCGTTTTACTTGGTGATAAATGTTCTGGGCCTATTATCTACAAAGTAATTGGATATTTTGCTTTGTAGTATCATATATTAAGAAACTGGAGAACAGATTTGAATTTCTATTTTTTTTTTTTTTTGGTGAATTAGAATTCATTGTGTAGAAAAGACTTAATTTGAATGAGTTTTAAGATCAATTCTTTCATTTCAATGTTCCCTTCACAGTAAAACAGGAATAATGGCTGCTTTAGGGTATTCGTTGAGAGTGCCAGGAGTCACTTTTTATTTTAAAGAGAATTTGAAGCAAGATGGTATTTTAGGGTTAGCCATTGTTACTCAGCACTTGCTTAACTTGCTTTTTATTCCCTTCTTGCTGATCCCAGGAAGCTGGTAACTCATCCCTTTGGCGCAGGGCGATGGAAATGCTCTTTAACTGTTCCTGGAGCTGCAGAGGCGGCTTGACAAACGATATAAAGTTTAACAGCACATGCTGAGAATTAAAACCTGTGCAAAACCAATGTAACTCTGGGTGTTGTGTAATGGGTGCATGCTGGGATGTGCCAGATGTTCCAGATGCTTTTTTGGGGTGATCGGCAGTCTGAGTGCTGCTGTGATAAGGATAATAATTAAGGCAGTCTGGGAGAATCACACATATTCAGCTCCACTGACTGAAGGAGGAGCTTTTATTGCCAATTTTGCAGGAAAAGTGCTCATGTTTTATTTATTCCTTCCTGCTCTTGCAGAAAGAAACAAAACTGTGCTGTCAGGGATGAGCATTACTTTCTTCGGAGTTTTATTTCCTTTCTGAATTGCTGAATAAATTCCACCTTTGCTTTTTATTTAAGTATCTGTAATATGGAAAAACCTTCTTCCCCTACCTTGCAGTTATGCTGAGAAATCACTCTGAGGAAGATTGTGTGGATTCTGCCTGCTCAGAGAAGCCAGTAGAAGTATTTCTGGCTTCTGTAGCTTCAAAATGAGCCTGCCCAGTTGTACTGATTGTAAAATAATACACATTGCGACTGTGCACACGAAGGCTTGAGCTGACAAGTATCTAGCCCATACTTGAAGATGGATCCTTGAGTAGCAATGTCCAATAATGTATTTCTTTCGAGTTCTGCTCAGACCTGATTCTCTAAACTACACTCTTCATTAATCTATAAACAGCTCAAAGGGGGGAAAAGGTATTTTTAAAAGGTATTTTACAGTATAAGGGAAATAAAATATTAAGGAAGGTTCTTTTAAGCAATAATGTCATCAGTCTTTAGGTCTCCACATTCATTCAGTAATCAAGAACTTCATAACTGACTTGGATCCACAAAAAAAAAAGACTAAGCCAGTGTTAGCCCAGAACTCTGGTTGTCCCTGATTTCTGTAAGAACCAGCCCATTGCAGAACCTCAGGAGAGGGGCTGGGATTTTGCTTGGAGCAGCCTGGTTAGGATGGATGTATTTGCACTGGCCTGTGGTAACTCCTTCAGCGATTCAGCCCCAAGACAGGCTGCTCATTCTTGCAGCTTCCAAAAGTTTAGGCTGCCTGCTTGGCCTAGAATTCCTTGTGTTTGTAGTTATATCAGGACACTTTGCACAAAGCAAATATGAGGCTGTCTTTATACAAACATATGCAGTGTTTTCATAAGTAATTTTGCTCTATTAGAGCATATTTAAATGCTGATATTCTGCAGTCTTCAAACAAACCACTACAAACTACCAATGCAAGTCAGCAAACGAAGCATTCATTAACCTGCTGTGACTTCATGGGTAAATTGCCATTTGTAAAACATTCTGGTGTCCTCTGACTCCAGAGAACCACAACACAACTAAGTTGTACTGTATTGTGTTATTTTAGCAAATGAATTTATGCCTCCTTTTTTATTCTTTTGCTGGGCTACCAAAAAAATGGTTTATATCTATATATAGCCTAAAGCCAAATTTAACAGCCATCTGTTAATAAATATTAGCTGCAACTGATATTATTGCTATGATAATTGCAATATTTATCCTCCAGAAGTTGCACCAAATAGAAATCTCTCCCTTACCACACAAATACCATGTCCTGCTGCTGAAAGGATCAGTGTGTAAGGAATCCAGCCGAAACACTTTGGAGACACCTCTGATTTCTTCTCTCCACTCATGGCTCAGCCTTGCTCCCTGTCCTTTCCCCTTCCCCAGCAGGAGAGCACAGACGGGGTTTTGGAGGACAGAAGCATTTCATGGCAGAAAGGTCAGCCCTGGACTGGGCAGGGCCACAGGTAACCTGTTCCCACGGGAATGGGGAAAGTGAGGAAAAGGTAGGGCAAGGAGTTGAGTGTTTTTCCTGGCCTCACCCTTTGCTGCCTCCCCTGTTCCCCACCCTGTGCTGACAATGCTCATCATCACCCCATAATTACAAATTCCAAGTGGATCCCTTCCCTCTGCCTTCAGTGAATTTTCTCACCTGCCCTCTTGCTTTCTTCAGCACAAATTTGAGTACCTCAAACCGTACACAAACGTAGATTACATTAGGTGATTTCCTGTCTGTTAGCTCTCCCCTCAACGAGGGTGAGCGGAATGAAAACCTCAAGGGCTGCTTTTATTTTTGGCTCAGCATGATAATTGTGAAAGTAGATTCAGTGGGTGAAGCATCAGCTCTCTGAGGCAGAGAGATGAGTAAAGCCCCTCGTAACAAGGCCACTGTTTGACTGATTTTGAATAGACCTGATATAAAGGAATCTTCAGGGTAATGGATGTGTGAGTTAAGGAAGCAGAAGAAGAAATTTCTTTTTTTTACTTTTATTAATAATAATTCAGTATCTGAGTATAGAAGAATGGAAGAACAGTACAACAAAGAATCTTTTGAATCTTTGCTTCTGAATAAATGATATATGTAGATGGAATGAATCTTTTGAATCTGCATCTGAATAAATGATATATCTAGCTGGAATGATTATATTGAATTTGCCCTTTGAGATTGGTAACACACAATATGAAACTATTCTAATCTCATTACTGACTATTCCTGTCTCTTGCTTTAGGAAACAACAAGTAAATAATGAGTGTTGAATATTTTCACATGATCTGTGCAGCTCAGGGTTCTTCTGGTCTCAGTGGTTTATGTGATTACTTGGGAGAAGAAATTCTGATTCAAAGGAACAAATTTTTTTGTTATAAGTTATTTATAGAAGTTTCAGGTAAATGGGACTTGCTACAGGATTTCCTTTGGGAGAGGAACCTCAGATCTGCAGGTGGGACCACAGAGACCTTTTGGTCCTTTCATCTCCACTCGTGAAAGGCAGAAGCAGATCCATGGGAATCCCTGGAGCTGACTAAAGAAGGCAGATAGGTGCCAGTGACCTGAATTTCACAGAATTTGTGCTTTATAGTCTCTGACAGCATGACAAGACTTGTGCCTCCTGAGCCTCCCACATGTCTGCTACTCATGAAAGTGGCCTTGTAGTAAGATGAAGTAAAGTTTTAGTTTGGGAACTAGGAAAAGGCAATTTCTTTCTTTTTTTTTTTTCAAATGTCACAAACTGCTAAGAAGCAACTACTCAAAAAAAAATTATATAAAAGGTTGCTGAAAATGCAGGCAGGAGCCTTCTACATGTAAGTCATTGTCAGCATTGTATGGGCAGGTAATTACAATGACACAAGGAAATTAATTTTAGCTACAGGTAGACATTTATAGAAATGTCAGAGTGTGGGGTTTTCTATGTATAGTATCAGAAATCCTTTATAAAGGTTGACATTTCAAGCTGGCAACAAGATTGTACTCCCAAGAGGGCTTCTTTGGGGAGAAAATCAGTCAAATAAAAGGTGATAAATACGTGACAAAGGTCTGTAGTAATCCTGAATGTTCACACTTAAATACTGGTAATAATCTCTGTGTTAGTGATGAGCTGGTCAGGAGCTGCGATTTTTCTTTTAATAAATTAATTATTGATAAAAACTTAAAAAGTAGTAATTATGGGTTTTATGTTTCAAGGACTAATATCAACAATTTTTTCTCCCTCTCTGTATTTATATAGATATTCTTCTTTGCTCTTTTCTAAATTGCAGTGAGTGAACTAATAATCAGTTACAATAATCTAAGAGCTGTTCAATGGTTAAATCATATTTTTCTTTTTCACACTGTTACAGAGCTTTTTTAAATTTCCCTGCTACAGACTATGCTTCAGTTAATTAGATTACATTATTCAATATCTTTGGAAATTAGTGCTTGGTAATGCAGAAAAATTCATGGTGTTGAAAGACTGACGTCTAGAAAAATGTGGTTTATTATCAGAAGCAAATTTCTCTCTAGTAAGACTTTTTTCAGCCTAATATATGCAAGTTCACATCACACTTATAATTGCTTATGAAATACACATCTGATCAAAAGAAATCTGGAAACCACAATCCAGCGTGTGATAGAGGTGGGGTTTGTGCATTTTCTTGGGAGGAAATAAATAACTGAGTTCCTACAGCAGTGAAAATTTGTAATCCAGGTGCTGCAAAGAGCAGCCAGAGCAGGGTGAGGGACGTTTATTTCAGCTTTGTCAGGGAAGGGAGCATGGGATGGGTCCCCTTTGGGAGAGAGTGATAAACCCTGACTTGGAAACACTTTGCTTTTACTTTGGGAGCATTTTCAGAAAAGAAAATTAAGAAATAGAATGGGAAACACTGACTGAATTAGTAGTCCCACTTTCAGTTGCTAAAATTAGAAACCTTAGAAGTCAGAGGGATAAGAGAAGGAAAGCTTTGAGCCTTCTGGTAGGAATAGACTCTATTTTTATAACAGTAGCACCAGTAGTGCTGCTGTCAAAGTTCTTTTGCTCGCTTGGCCACACAATATTTTCCTGGGCTGTCCCCAGTATTTTCCAGGGATGCTCAGACTGGTTCATTTGTATTTAGCAGTGCATTTTTAGCACCAAAACAACATCTCTCAAGCAGATATTTTGCTTTAGCTGTGTGCTGTTAACGCTGCCAGTCTGCTTCGAGAAAATCTATTTCTACAGGGTATTTCCATTTTTTTTAAGTTCTCTAGGCTACATTTCAGCATACTCTGAGGAGAATTGAGGCATTTATGGCTCTCAGGAAAGCTTGTTACGGGTTTGTGTACTCAATCACTCAGTGGGGAGCTCCTGCCTTTGCCTGGTTTCAACAAGGAATGTCAGAGAACTCCCTGCTTTTAGTGTAAGGGCACCATTTCATTACTTTTCATCAGATAAGGTCTTTTATTTGAGTGGGGCCATCTTTGCTGCTCACATTTGCTGGAATAGTTTAGCTGAAGCACACTAAAAGCAGATAACTGGTTCTGCACTGGGTTCCCCAGTGGCAAGGGAGACTTCTTGAAGAAGGAGGTGGCAAAATGTGTTTGTCCCCTGAACATTTTAGAGCTGCCTTAGAAACCCTGCTGCAGAGCTACAGTACCTGTGCAGAGCCCTGGGGTGCAGCAGCCCCAGCAAATTTCCTGTCTCTCCCATTTCAGGTTTGTAGCTGTGCTCTGAACTCATCTCTGATTAAATATTATCTGTGATTAAACATCTGCTGCAAGCCTCAAGTAGTGGCATTGAAACACAAACATTGCACTTACTAAAATTATCAGTTTCCTATTTGGTTATCCAGAAAGTCATAGTCAAAGATTTTGCAAGTGCAGATTTCTGCATTTATAAACAAATACACATTAATTTTACAACCTATTTGGGGGGTTTTTTTGTAATTTCAGTTTTTGTAAATTTCAATTTCTATCTGTGGGAAAAAATTCCCCATCATAAAACTTGTTTTAAAGTAACTTAAACTGTCAGAAGATTTTATTCTTAACCCTGAATCAGCTGCTACTTACTCCAAGAAGACAGGTTCATTTCCAGACCTCAGAGGAATAACCAGCGTGGTTATTCAGGTCATTGAAAATGGTAAGAATGCCATCAAAGAAAGTTTTGATGACAGTTTGTCCTTCTGAAGTTCTGTATTCTGTGTTGCAATAATTGTTCTTTTTGTTTAAACTCCCTGTCAAATATTAACACTTTTGCAAACATTCTAACAAATTTTAGCTCCCTTCTTTTAAAGAGCTTTGATCACAATTACACAGCATCTGAAATTAGTTGCTAAGTGCAGATGGAAGTTGTTTTAAGCATGATCTTCATTTTAAAATAACTCTTAGCTAGAAATTGAAATAAGTGTTCCATTTCCTTTGCTTTGAGTTGCAGAATGACTGTGGTTTACCTCTGTTGCTTGTTTCACTGTGCTGAGAGCACCAAGGAAGTCTGGTCTTTAGTTGTGCTTAATGCTCTTTATTTTTCTTCT
Source organism: Corvus moneduloides (assembly GCF_009650955.1). Taxonomy (NCBI): domain Eukaryota; kingdom Metazoa; phylum Chordata; class Aves; order Passeriformes; family Corvidae; genus Corvus; species Corvus moneduloides. Next base: position 4,509,691 of record NC_045489.1, on the reverse strand, counting down.
GCAGAGAGCAGGGGATACAGTCAGTGGAGATACTGAAAGGTAATTACTTCTGCTATTCTATACGTAAATGTATACACAGTATATCTGTGAATTAAACTTATTTCTTTACTTTTAGAAACTTAGTTGCAGTTTTTGGAGAATAAATTTTTAGGTTTAGAGATATCAGCATCAATATCTTTTACTAAATGTTCATTTGCTAACATCAAACATAAATAGAGATTACAAAGGTTTAAAAAACTCTTCAGATAAAAGTTTATAAAATATTAGCTATGGGGAAAAATCATATTCTTACGTCATCCAACCCATTTTTTTACTTTTGAAATTCCATATTTCAGACTCACTCTGAGGATGAAAAATCTGATGTGTGTCTAACATGATTTTTGTGACAAACAGGAAGAATGTTTCAATGAACATCTACACCCAATTCAGTGTGTACAAAATTACTGCTTATATTTGTGGTTTGTATTGGAGAAATACTAAGAACGGGGTCTTCAGTTTGGCCTTTAGGTCTGAATTGAATCAATTTTTTCTAATGAAGAAAACAGCATTTTTTGTCTTTCATTTCTTTGCTATTTATCTGATTAAGTATCTTCATATTCATGTTGCATCCAAAAGTCACAGTAAAAGAACGTTTGAAGTAACAGCTACTTTGATTCATCATATATTCTGATTAAGTTTAATTGTAATCCATGATAATTATTCTTTTTTACATTTTTTCATCCTGTATATGGCCCAAACCTATTTAAGAAGCTGAATAATTAATTAGATTTAGAGTACTTTGACCAATCTAAAGGACTTACTGCTGCTGATGATTTCCTTCAGTGCTATAAACACCACTGAGTTACAGCTAAAATCTGAGGTACAACACTATCAGCTGTTGACCACCAAATAAAAGCCACCTCATGCTTGATTTTTCAGGGCTGTCACCATTTTTACCTCTTTGTGTTTTAAACATCTCAATGCAGTTGAAAGGCATTGTAGTGGTGACAATTTGCTGGTGTTTCCCTGGGCGTGTTGTGCGTGGTTAAAATGGCATTTAACCAAATGCAGCAGCACTGTTTTCAGAGATTAAGGTGAGCTACAGGTGAAATTCCACCTCATCTGACATCAGACAGTCCTATGTCTCCAGTGCCACCATGGCAGTAGTTCATCACCTCAGCTAAGTGTTGGGGTTTGCTTTTACAGGAGGTTAAATGTATTAATATTTTCATCTTAATATTTCATTCCACTTCACAGCGTCCATTCTTTCCAGAGCTGCCTGTGGGGAAAGCAGGTTTTTCTTGCTCTCTTTGAAGTAACAACTGCATTTCACCTTTTGCCTTTACCTCTTACACCTGAGTTTTGAAAACCTCCTGTTTTCTGTAAATCTGACTGTTTTCATTTAGTCTTTCAACTCTTTCACAGGTTCTCTTGTCCTCTTCTTCTCCCACGTTTGTTTCTCCTTATTTTTAGTCTGGCTGTGCCTTCCCTCAGGTCCTTCCTGCCTGACTTGCTGTGTAAGAAAAAAACCCCACATCCTTCCCAGAAACAGTCACGTCTCACCCCTTTTCATTTCCTTCTCCACACCCACATTTTCGTGCAGCCACAAGGAAGAGCTGCAGAGTTTTGTTCTTCCAAGCAATTTTGTTCTCCCCAGAGCGAAGGGTGCCTGATCTTTCCAAGTGGGTTGCACATGCTCCGTTTGGCAGGGACATTGCAATCCAGATGGAACATCCCTGGTGGACAGGACAGGGCATTTGCCAAGAGATACTTTCCAGGGACATATGACTTGATGAAACTTTGGCAAACTTTCGTAGCAAAAGGCTATGCTTTTATATTCTTTTGCAGAAGAATCCTTCTCCCACACATTTTAGATTTCAGGCCCAAAACATGACCATATTATATCTTTTCAATGTGTTGAAAAATATTTCAAGAGGCAGAATTATATCACCTTCTTAATACCCCTTTTTAAAGTGATTTAAACAGCTTAAACCAAAATAAAAATCATTTTTCAGATATTTACCCCCTAGAGTTAGGCTTTGGGGACCACGAGACAAACAGTGTAGATAGATAGACTTATTTGTGTGAAACACCATTATCTTCAAGAACTGAAAGAGGGGAAATCTAGGTCCAACATGTGAAAGAAATTCTTCCCTGGGAGGGTGGGGAGGCCCTGGCACAGGGTGCCCAGAGAAGCTGTGGCTGCCCCATCCCTGGAAGCGTCCAAGGCCAGGTTGGATGGAGCTTGGAGCAACCTGGGATGGTAGAAGGTGTCCCTGCCCATGGCAGAGGGTGGCACTGGATGATGTTTAATGTCTCTTCCAACCCGAACCGTCCTGGGATTCTGTGATTTTAACTGTACAGGGACCCATAGAGTTTCTGGGATCTTATTGTATCCTTTGTTCTTGAAAAGCCAAAGAGTGGGAAGTTGTTTCTTGCATGTAGTGGAGCACCCCACAGGCTGCAGGGAAGATGTGCTGGAAGCTCCAGCAGCTTTGTGAGAGCTATGAGCCTGCAGGATGTCACTGGGAACATGGAGCTTTTTTAACTCATTTGATGAGTGCAATGTAGAGCAAGCCTGGCACCTCTGTTACAGCCTGGAGCAGAGCAGAGGTCAGGGATCTCTGCCTTACAGCTCTGGGTTCTTCCAAACTCTTGGCACCTGAACACCTCATACCCGGCCCAGCTCTGCGCCCAGAGCAGGACTTTCACAGCACCCCTCGGCGTAGGGCACTGCCCAGTCACACACAAACCTGCCCTGGCTGACAGACAAATCTGAGCTCTCTGCACAGTTCCTGTGGCTGCAAGCTGGGACCTCACTCCTGAGCAGGAGTCGTGATTTAGGAAGGTGCAGCCTGCAGCTGGAGGTGGAATCCCTGGATGTGTGGGTGCACTGAGGTTTTAGGAAGGCAAGCTGAGCTGCCTGTTCCTGCAGCAGCAGCTGATTTGTTCCCCTGTTTGCCAGGAGCCTTTGCCCCGTTGGGGGTTGTTTCATGGATGAGGAGGAGGTAACAGGCGCCCAGTGTGGAATCACTGCTGCAGCTTTCCTGCAGACAAACACCTGACTCTGCTTAGCAGGGCTCTCTGTGGGCTTTGATCTTCATTTCACTTTAGGAGAAGTTTTTTCCAGTAATAGGAACCTTGATACCTGTGGATTCTGGCCACGGGTGTGTCTTGTAACCGTGACATCCCGGTGGAGACCTGGGTGCAGACCTCTGCTTCACTCAGCAGCCAGGCCTGCAAGGGGGAAGAGGCAGAAAAACGGCATCATTCACACGTGGCACAGCTCCTACTTGAATAAACACTTTTTCTGAATATTTGCTTAGTTTTTGTGTGAAAACGCTGCTCAGGGTCTTTCCCATAACACATTTTGTCTTTGTAAATTATGCTTAAAGATTATTTTAATCACAGTCACGGCGGTGTGCTTTGGGAATTACTTTTTTTTAGTTGTGGTTAATGCTGGAGAGATAAGAAGAGATGAAAATTTTAAAAATTACTTTCAGCCTTGACATTTTGCTGTCAACATTGCATGTTCAGATGCACCCGTACTGCAGAGGCTGCAGAGCTTTACAGGTGCACCTGAGTTGCTCAAAGCATCAATAGCCCAGGGCAGAGACCGGAGCCATCCCTGAGCCAGCGTGGAGATGAGGAGGGATTTCAAACCTCACTACAAAATACTCAATAATTAATCTGCAGTGAGAATTTACTTGTTGTGACAGGAATATGTTACATAAGAGATGAAAGTTCTACTAATCTAAATGTAGATCATAGACCAGGTAAGGTGATTAAAAATGGGTTCCTGTGACCAGGTAGAGAAATCCAAAATGCTACATGTGTGTATTAGTCCAAGTTCTGAAAAAACGGGTAAAAAGGAGACCTTTTTATCCACAGAAATTCAATATATGCCCCACGAGTAGGCAGAGCATGTCCAAAGTCACAATAGACATTGCTAAAGTCCTTCAGGTTTCTGCCAAACAGGACTAGCTCAGAAATCCATTCGAGGAAATTGTAGGGTAGAATAAGTATTTTAGAATGAGCCTGTAAACATAATTTAAATTTCTGCAGTTATTTTCTTAATGTTTTGCCTTTTCTACATGATATTATTTATGCAAGGAAGGTTTCTGCAAACATACTGAAATAATTGTTTGATTTGATTCTTGTTTTCTGTTTGTTTTAATTGGTATAATCTTTTTAGATCCTGCAGTTTGTTTCAAAAGCACAATTGTACATGAACAAGTATTTAGTAGATCAACTGTTTTAATTGATTTGAGAAATATTAGTCCAGGTGTCTTTAACCTGTATTACTGCACATCTTCCCTCTTCTTTTCCCTTCTGCTTCTGTAACAACAGCTTTCCTGAAAACAAAGCTGAGGAATAACTCAACCAAATATGATACAGAGTATTTCAACCAGAACACGCAACATACTGGGGTTCCTCTGTGTCTAAATTAATTAATTCTGCCGCTTTCATACAGAAAATTTACTGGTCTAGGGAGAAGAAAATATCAGTATTTCCTTCTTCTGTGATCTGCACATCTGAATACTTCCAGATTAATTAGATTTGGGGATGGGTATTTGATGAACATAAAATCTTTTAACAAACAAAACAAACCTCCTGCAGACTGTTGAAAACTGTTGCCAAGTGAAAAAATTACACTTGTTGCACACTCGAACAACTATTCCTGACCTGATTCCCTGGCCAAGGTTTCAAAACCCTGGAGCAGACTGCTCCCATAACTAATTCCAGACTGCTTCCCTCACTTTACAGCATTTCTGCTGCTGAGAGTCTGTGATTACTGCAAGGAGACCCATTACTCTGGTTGCACAGAGGCAAATAAAACTTGACTAAGGACTTTTTAGATACCACCACAGCTGCACAGTTCAGGTGGTATATTGACTGAGAGAGAGGGTGGAAGCATCAAAAGTGATGCTTTCCTGATGGGATTAAAAAGAACACCCCGAAATCAGGGGGAAAGTGCCCAGAAGGACTGGACAGCATTGATGGCACTGTCAGGGACAGGCAGAAATGGGGCATCAGTGGCACAGTCAGCCTTGCAGCACTTTGGGCATCTCTCCACTCCCTTCCCAAAGGTCTGAAGCTGAACTTGTTTGGTTTTCATTGTTTCTTTCAATCCATGTCACCTACAGACAGCTCAGCATGTCGTAGTCTTGCCTATTAACTTTTATGAATTTAATTTCAATGTTATGTGTTCCATCCCTTCACTGCAGCCTGGAAATTTCCTTTGCCTCAGGACTGATTTCTAACCCACAATACAGAAGTTGTTTCTGCTGGTAAATTTGATTCCTCCTAACAATGGAAATCTTCAAATGAGAAAATGCAACTTCCTGCCTTGCTGACTTAAAACAACTGTTGTTATTATGACCAACAGAATTTGGCAACATATTGAAAATTTCCACAATCCTTTTATTCCTTTTTCATTTTTCCCCTCAATCACCTTCCCAAATCTGCATTCCGTTTCTGTTTAGATGACATTTACAAAAACATCCACAGTTTTAAGGATTCTCCTTTTCCTCACTTTGAGAGCATGAGGCGAATTGTGTGTTTAAGAATTTCTGTGCCAGATCAGACAAATCTGACCCTGATTCAGTGTCCTATTTCCATCATGGCCAATCCTGTTTGCACTGTATGAGGAAAGGCCTCTGGTGCTGCTGCCCTGCTTTGTTCTCCAGTCTTTAGAGAACTCACATATATCAGAGATAGTATTTTTGCATTTTAAAGTGTCAAATTTTTGGTATCTGTAGCATCCTGCAGCAAAATGTTATAGAACTTTGTGCTGCAGGATGCTGGGGATATATTTAGAAATGCACAGAGTGTGTGCATGTAACTATGTAATCAGTTGGGGTTTTTTTCCTCTGGTTATTTGACATCTTTCTTCTCTCTGTCTTAGATATGCAAGTTCTGCCATTGACCATCCAGGAAACACATCCATGAGGAAGGTAATGATTTATAAATGTGCTTTAAATAAGCAAAAAGCTCCTCAACTGCTCAATTCACTGCCATATTTTTTAAAGATGCTTAAGATATCCCAGATCTTGACATTTGTCTGTGCTGTGAAAGGGCTGAAAACAAAAATCCAGGGATAATTTCGATGTTGAGGAAATTGGCTGCTGCAACCACACCAGGCCAGTGTGTCTGCAGTAGTTTTAATTAAGTTTAGGAACCATGGTGTGTGTTCTGAGGTATGTGCTCGTTTGGGGAGGAGAATCACACACCTCGTTAGGCTGGAAGGCACGTCTGGAGGGAGGCTTACCCTGAAGGTAAAGAAAAGTTTTAAAACTCTTAGAATATTTAAATAGTACCAATACAATGATAGGGAGATTGGGGATTAGGATTTTCAGATATTTTTGTGGTACCAACTTCAAGGCGCTCCATTTTCAATGGAAATAGCTGCACGTTGTTCTATTCTTTAGCATTTTGCAATTATTTGATACAAAGGACAAACAACAGAACCTTCATTTGTAGAATGTCAGTTCTTCATTCTGACTTAGCACTTTTTACACTGATTAGGTTGGACAGGGCTTGAAGCAAGCTGGTCTATGGAAGATGTCCCTGCCCCAGGCAGGTGCTGGAATGGGATGAGCTTTAAGGTCCCTCCAAACCCAAACCTTTCTGTGGCTGTAATGACTCAGTTCTAAGTAGTTTACCCTAAAAATTCCTGAGGTTTGAGCCAGTGGAGATACAAGCAACCCATTTTGCTTTCCATTTGGTGGTTCTGTGACAGCACTTCTCCTACCCACTGGTTACACTGAGATCTCCTTCATTTACTTTCATGTAGCATCCATTCAATTCTAGCACATTTTTTTAATTTCCACTGTGCTGTTTTTTGGGTGGGGGTGGCAGGGTGTGCATTCTCTCACTCTGGCCTTGTGTTGTGGTTTTGAGATAAGAATTGAAGTGCTGACAGCCCCAGTGAGTCCTCCCATCATCTGTCTGTCTCCCATAGCAACTCTGAGTCATTTGGAGTTGTGAGTTCTGACTGTTTTCTTACAGTGTTTGCCACCAAGTTAATTATATTATAGTGGTTCTTTTATCTATCAGAATATGGAGCTTGAATTTTTACGTTAGCACTGCTAATTAACTACTGATTCCCAAGGTATTGCAAACCTTTCACTTTCTGGTTTCCTTGTTTTGAATGCATTCTATGTGTGCATAAACAGAACAGTAAGAATAATTAACTTCGCTTTTTAGAAGAAAGATATTTTTTATTTCAGAAAGATATTTTCAGCTCTCCCTGATTTGTCGTGCTTGTTTTTTTTGTTATTTTTAAAACTATTATATTAAATGATGCATAGCAGTTTCTGGTGAGTATCTCCTCAAGATGTTTCATTTGTCACGCAGTTCTTTAAACTTAACCACATTTCATGATAAGGTTTTATTCCTTCACTACATTTCTCTAGCCTCAGTTGGGGAAAAATTTGGTGATGTCTTTTTCAGGAGCACACCTGCTTTACCCTAATGCATTTCTCTGGAAAGAGGAACATTGAGCAGATTGTTTCAGCCTCAGCCACCACAGAACTCCAGTTGACACAACAGGGATGATCAATATTGCTGCTGTGATTTGCAATACATCAACAAAAACCCCCAGTGTTGCTGTGCACATTTGAGACTTTCTCTCAGACTTTTGCTGTTTCATTTCTGTATTTTGCTACATTTCCTCCAGCACAGGAGCATCAATCTTTGTCTTCTCCCGTGCTCAGAACAAAGAGACACGTTTGCAGAGATGATGTTAAATGGGGGAGATGTGCTGTGTCAGTGACACGCTGCACACACACTCCCTGAGCTATCCCTGCCGGAATTGCCACTTTTGTGTGGGACATTCCTGTCCTGGGGCTGGCTGGGAGAGCAGGCTGAGGTCAGGAGAGCACAGAGAGCTGGTGCTCTCTGAGCCAGCTCCCTCGGGAGTCAGGGACTGCTGATCCCTGCAGTCCCCACAAAACCTTCCACGACATCAAGTGCCTAAATCACAAGAGGGTTATAAACAGGGCTGTGCATGTCCAAACCCACTCCTCCCTCTGCCACTTTCATTTAAAACAAAACTTTGTCTCTCTGGAGCTGGAGTCTTATTATCACCTGTTTATTTTCTAGAGTTCTTAAGCATTTATATATTGGAGGCAAATCCTTACCAGTTTTTGAGTACCATCCCTGTTTTAAGGTTTAAATAAAGAGATGCTTTTAGGGTTTTTTTTTTCAGAATCTGTAGCAATTTTCTAGTGCTGCCACAAAAGAAAGAAAGCATTTTTTTTTTCTCCTGAGACTTATTCTGTCAACCACCAACCCAAAAAACTTGTTTCTAAGGTAGGAAGAATGTGACTTCAACATGTCATTGAGCACAGGATTTTGCATATAATGTTTGTGGTGGATATTTCTTTTTGAATGCATATTTGTATAATTATTTCATTGATACAACAAACTTCAAATACCTGTCATTTTATTAGCTCATTCACGGGAGTTTATATCTTTAGTTTTCAAGCTACTGCACAGCTATTCATGCAAAGGATCCTTCATGGTTTCATTGCAATTTAAATTAAGATTTTTGTAAAACAGGATTTCAGTTTGCAGATCTAGAAGAGAGTTGTTTTCTTTATGATGTGGATGGCAGTAGTAAGAGAAAAATGACAGAAGGGAGATCCTGTGATAACTGGTGCTATGAGAACCCTGGAGATGGGAGTGAATGAAAGCTCTTACATGTTATTGCTGTTACCTTCACTGGTGTTTCATAATTGATTTATTTTTTTTCCTTACAGTCATTCCATTACGCTTCCCTCAGGGTAAAAAGCAGAAAATGGTCAAAAGGTAACTTCTTTCAGTTAACGTTTTGAAACTAGAAAATGAGGCTCCTTCTCTGATAATAAGTGATCTGTATCAATAGTTCAACTGAATTCAAATATTTCTGAATTCGATGGTAAACAACAAAGGAAAATACCAAATTAAAATACCAAAATAAATGTGTTATAGGTATAATATTGCTTGGGTGAGTGGTAAAATTTCCTCTTCCTTAGGAAGAAGGCAGGCAGTATCTATGAGCAAATTGATGAGAACTTGCTTGTGGAACACCGCAGAGCAAAGGCTGGTGTTTTATGTTCTCTAAATTTCTTCCCTGCTTCACAGCTTTAGGACAAATGTAATTCCTGTAGCATCATAAACTTGATTTTTCACAGAAAAGAAAATGTCTGATACGTTAAGGAAATTTCCCACAGAGTTTATTTTCAGGAAAAGAAATGATACCATATTTATTAAAAACGTGATTTTATTAATATTTACAAGGCACTCTAAATTTTTAAGCCTTTCAATTAGGATTCATTGAAATAACACCAAGAAAAAAACCCCTATACCTGGTGCCTTTAACAGGATGCTGTAAAGTTAAAAGATTGTTGTTCACTTCAGGATAAAAATCATGTAAGCATGTGCATTGTTATGGAAGTGAACAATCTTTCTTTTTTATTGCTTATAAAAATTTGGTTTAAAAATTCCCATAATTTGACAGGGTTTCTGCTGCTAAAAGGAAGATATATGGAAAAATGTAGTGTTTTCATCTGTGCACAGATTGTGTCATATTCTGAGTTCCTGACTGAGGCTAAATAAATACATTTTTGCTTTGGAATGATGCTGCTGATCTTAATCAGAAAAAAATGCAGCCCTAAGAGGAATGAACCCTCTAGAGATTAAATAAAGCATTGCATAAACCAGACCCTTTTCATTTTGTGCTCACGCTGAAACCAAAATTGCAGGGCACTGTTGAGTTTGGAAATTGTTCGTTCCGAATCTGGAGAGGATTTGGCTTGGAGGGTTTTGAATTAAAAATCAGTGGTGTGTTTAAATGGAGCAGTTTCCCCCCTCTCACTGGGTGTCTGTGTCACCCCCGTGGTTTTCCCAGGGAGTTCCCTCTCCAGCGTGAGCAGGAGGCGCATTTCCTGCAAGGACCTGGGCCACGGGGACTGCGAAGGCTGGCTCTGGAAGAAAAAGGATGCCAAGGGATATTTCACCCAAAAATGGAAAAAGTACTGGTTCATTCTGAAGGATTCCTGCTTGTACTGGTACACAAACCAGAATGTAAGTACACACCATGCTTGGAGAAGACAAAAATGAAACCTTAAGCTTTATAATTCGTTTTACTAGTAAAGTCTTTCTACTGTGTGGTCGGATGAACTGCCACTTTAATTGCCAAGTCTGGGGCACTCTGGCTGGAAATATTTCAATTGAAATTATTTTTTAAAGTCTCCAAGTCCATGTTCAAGCCTAATAAAACAGCAGATGTTCATGGTAGTCTTTAACAAGTGAGTATGTATGTAGTTAATCCTTTTCCACAGATTTATTTGGACTAACACTCAGCTCTCCCCAGTTTGACTTGGGGGGGGATGTGTAAAGTGTAACCATTTGTGTTAGTTAAGCGTTATGTGCAGCAGATGTGAAAATCTGAATTTGTAAATCTCTTTATCTAAAAGTTATTTTCATATCGATGTTCCTCTTGCTTTTTGAAGAATTAGTCTGGAGTTTGCAGTTTTTCATGTGTAAAATGCTGCTCTTGGTGTAATTTTCCTGAAAACCACTGGGCCTATGCTGGTGCAATCTGCATAAATGTAGGGAAAATAACAGAGGGGAGAAGCCCAAAGTGGTTCAGTGCTGCTGTTCCGTTTGTGTGCAGCAGCCCCAGTGCTTGAGCTGAACTCTGCAGCCTGCTTTGGTTACTGATCTTTTACTCCATGTCTCCCATTTTCTTCCAGAGGATGAGCTTAGTGGAATAACTCTCCTCAGTTTTTGTGTTTTCTGTAGCCCAAGCCAGGGCTGTTGAGGCTGTGGGTGATCATGGCCCAGAGGTTTTGTGCTGTTTGACGTTGCCCGTGCCAGGTGGGGGGCTCTGGGTGTGTCCCCCTGACTCTCAGGCTGTGGCTCACAACCAAGCCATAATTCACTGTGCTCTTGCTAATACCTTTCAAAAACCTGACTGGTATTTATATGTCTCCCTGCTTTTCCTGCTGAATTGCTTCAAAAGAAGCAAAAAGTGACAGGATACATTTCCTGGTTATTACCTCTCCATTTAATCAGAGGTGACCTCGCCAAGGAATCTCCTCAGGGGCTGTCAGCAGGGCACGTGGTCTGACAACTGTGACTTTAAAGAGAGACATCCACCAAACAGCTGTAAAATGTAGATTTATGATGAAGAACCTGAGACCTCTCCTCTGTTCAGGTGCTGTGTTTGGGGCTGGAAGGTTTTCTGTGATCTTCAGCAAAGGAAGATTAGGATGGCTGTGCCTCCTTTGAGAAATTACCAGTTTAGTTACCTCAGAAAGGTTACTGACATTGTGCGATGAATTGAATATTTCATAGTAAAAACAGTATGTGCAAAATACATCCAGTATTTCCTTTGACTGGTCTATGTTCTTTGTACAAAACCCAAACAGCTGTTGCTCATTTCTCTCTTCCTTAATTCTATGTTCTTTTTCAACATCACTTTTTTTTCCCCTCATTCAATAGGATGAAAAAGCAGAAGGATTCATTAGTTTACCCGAGTTCAGGATAGACAGAGCAATTGAATGCAGACGAAAACAGTAAGTGATGATGCAATTATTCTTATAAAGGATTGTTCTTGGAAGTTTGCTATACATAGTACTGAACACTTGTAAAGTCCAGAGAAGGAAGTTACTGAGAAAAACCTTGAAATCTGTAAATATATTATCATAGATCCACTTAAGCTTTTCCTCTTTACTGTAAAAGATACAATGTAATGTAAATTCCATTTACTGGATTAAAATGAATATAATAACTCTTTAGTCATCTTGCCAGATAGTCCAGTTACAGCTTCAGTTAAATAAGTAAATCAAAAAGCAATGAATACTTTAGTAAAGAGATAAAATTTTCTCAGGTTCAGTAGGGCCATATTTTCCCATAGGAAATATCATAACAAATATGATAGCAGGGGATGGTGAATATAATCTTAATTTTCTCTTTTATGGAGGAAGCTTTACATGCCCAGTATTGTGTTGCTCTCAACTGCTAAAATATTTAGGTTCCATATGCAAAATGAACACTACATAATGTGCATATTGCTACTTCTACATTCTGCTACACTAAAAAGCATATTGTAAGCTTTCCACAATTAAGGAATATTTAATAACAGACATTCTTTGGAAACTGCTTCCAACCAGTGTTGCAATTGCAATCAACAGGTTTAACAGAGCAATTCCAATGCTTTGAGAGTAGCACTTTGCTGGTATCTCCTGAATTATTTGCATTTGTCTTCTGTATGCTCTCCTACTTTTAACTAAGCATCCTGGATTTTTCCTGCGCTTTTCCAATGACTGAATGCAGTTTTGGTCTGAGGAAGCAAGCCTTACAACTATGAGCACATGTACAATAGAAATATTGAAGATATGAATTACAATAGAGACTGCTCATCAGAAAATCAAACCTCTTCAGTTGCCTGTTGTTGTCTGGGGATATTATTACTGTGTCAGAGAAGTACAAGACAGTGCAATTTATACTTCTATTTCTCCTTTCAGCTGAGGGTATCACTATAGAAATTAAACATGAGCTGAGCACTATAAATACCTGAGAGCGATGAGTAGATATTAATAATGATATTGAACAAAATACAGGAAAAATAATACCCTTTTGTTAGAATATAAAGCACTTAACAGATTTCAGTGAATTAACCAAGATCAAACAGAAGGTCATTGTGCACAGCTAGAAATAGCTTCCAGAGCTTTCCTCAAAGCATGAGAACACAATCCCTCAGAACTCAGCTTAGAGAAGGATTTCTGTAGGGTATATGCACAGGGAAAAGTCCGATTAACTAAAAGTTTGCACACGACTGAAAGCTGAGAACCTTCAGGCTTGGAATCCTTTCAAGAAGAGGCAGGTCCAGAGGTAAAAGTATAATGAAGACATTAATAGTATATTCCCTTTTTTCCTGAGCTGAATTTCCATTTGATTTCTTCCCTCATGGACTACTGTTTATATATTTCCCCCATCACAAAAACTGCACCTTTCACTGGCCACTGTTTCACCTGAAAGTGTGTGCAGTGAAATTCAGTATATCCAGCATGTGGGAATGCGGGCCCTGCCTGTGTCCAGCCAGCTCCAACCCACAGCCACTGTGAGCACATCTGGAAAGGACTCCCCTGTCCTCTTCTGGATCATCCTACAAGGACAGGAGTGAGTATCACTCCATTGCCTGATTCCACAGAAAAGCCCAAATCACAGTGTCAGATTTCCTTCAGCTCTCCATTTTGGAGAGCTAAGGAAGAAAGAACATTTTGGAACTGTTCTGGTTTGGCCAAATTTAGAAGTATATCCTCTGAGAGAAGGCAGGTTACAACCACACCTCCCCCACCAGGTTTGGGAAAAAATAAATTTTCTTCAAAGGAAAGTGAAAGAGATAAAAACTATTTATTTAACAAACACACAGGAAGAGGATGATGATGCTAAATAATAAAACCTCCCTCTCTGCTGAGAGAAACTTGGGAAAATTTCAGAGGCCTTCCCTAGATCTCTCTCTCCCCCTCCTTGGAGCTGGGAAGGGGTGGTGGGCCCACCTCCAGGGCCAAGGCCTCGGTGGAAAGTCCTCCCAATGTATTCTGATGTTGAAACTGTCCAGCAGAGAAAAAAAAAAAAAAGGAAAAAACAAAGTCCCAGGAAAACAAAAGTTCAACTCTCTGTCTCTCTCTGGAGAAAGAAAAAGGAGCTGAAAACCTGGCTGAAAGCAAGCAGGGTGCTTTCCCCACTCTCGCTCTGCTGCCGCAGCTGAGCACAGAGCCCTCGCTATCTCTGTGTCCTTGAAAACAAGGAAACAAACTGCTTAGAAAGTTCCCTCGCTTTTGTCTCTCCCCCCTCTCAGGCTCAGTTTAAAGGCACAGAAAGGCACAAAGTTATTTTCTGGGCGTGGGGCAGCGATAGGGGATACACATCACAAAGTCACCCCAAGACAGGAACCCAGTTTGGATTTCCTCTCAGATCTCTGTTCTTTTCAGAGCTATTGATGTGAAATGTTCAAACCCTTTTGAAACTAAAGGATTTGAACCCTTCCTGGGATAATTAATGGATTTCTCTCTCCCACTGTTCTGTTGGATGGGGAGTTCTGCTCCCCAGCCTGGCTGTTCCTGATGTCCATGGCACACAGTGATGGAATAGCCTTAAGAAAGAGTTCACAAGAATATATATAATTGAATGCATTATTCGGTATGGTTTGATGATTTGCCTCAGTAATGCATTTAATGAAGGTACCCTGATCATCACAGGAACCATGGCATTATCTCAGACTGGTTCAGCCCTCCGGGCTATAGGTGGACGTGCAATGACCTCGTCCCTGTGAAAGGAGGCTTTTTGCATTGGTGCTGAAAAACTTTCCACTGCTTTTAGGCAACACCTGCATCCTCCTGATTAAAAGTGATCATACAGTATGAGAAATTACAGTTATTTGACTTTGTATGCTGTGGCATGACATGAATATCATGTTATTTTCAAAAATACTGATAATCATAGGGCCCCACAGTGATGCTGATCCCCAACTATAAAAATTAATTGAGCTACAGGTATAATTAATCCTTATCAATTGGTGCTTTGCCTGAACCTTCAACAATTTCCACCTAGTGAAAATTTTCATTGCCTAGTTAATGCAAATTTGGGTCTTAAATTTATCAAGGATATGCCACAGTGTTGGCACTTCATATTGAAAGTGTGCAGTCAGAGCTCTACACAAATGTCATTGATGTAGTACAGGCAGACATGAAGGTATAGCTTAAATGTTCCTGCAGTTTCAGTAATTTTATTACTTCTGAAAAGATCTTGACAGTCTTTGCAGACAGCAAAGCCCCCTTGAGCCACCAGTGGGCCCCCACAGGGAAGAAACTTCCTGGGCTGTGTTAACTGGAGTGCAGCCAATGGACGAAGGGATTATCCCTTTAACTGGCACTCACTACACCACATCTTGATTATTGCAGCCAGTCTGGGGCCCTCCAAACCAAGCCAAATGTAAATATATAGATATCATTCTTCTGAATTATTCCTATTTATACATCTCAAATTGCTTCCCTGGAGACTCCAGTTCCTAATGCTAGGAATGTATCTAAACACTTCCCTAATAATAATCTTAGTGACACTGCTGGGAGATGAAGATGGATTTATTGTCATGTTTTGAAGCCCTGACACAGAACTGCAATACATTTAAATCACAAGTTTGCACAGAACTGGGATCTCCACTTCATACCAATAAAGACCTGTTTTCTGCAGTCTGCAGATATGTAACAGTGCAATACATTATTGCAGCTTTAATATTCACTACCTCAGGAAATTATCACAATATCAGGCAGAAAGACCTTAAGGAACATTCATATAGTAACCAATTAGAGCTGTTTGCAGGGACTTGGCACGTGGGAACTCCTTTGCAAAAGCAGCCAGACCTGCAGCATTTTACTGATTTACCCCTGAAAAATCCTTGCTCTTTCTGCATTTTATGACACTTTCACGAGTTCTGTAACAGTTGAGCCAGGAGCCCTGCAGACAGTGCCTGACCTGTTGCATAGCCCTGATCTCACCTCTCTGTGCTTTAACTGAGGCAGGGTTCCTGTGAGAATGTAATATTCTAATAATCATAGGATCCCAGCCTGGTTTGGGTTGGAAGGGACCTTCAAGATCATCCCATTCCACCCCCTGCCATGGGTAGGGACACCTTCCCCTAGAAGAGGATCCACTAATCATAGATTTTATCACACTACAAGAGCACAGTGGAGCCAAATTAACTGTGTTCATCACACTAACTTGAACCCATTAACATTGACTTGAAACCCCAATATTGGCATTTGAATGCCTGTTTGTATTTAAATTTCCCGTCTAGGAAAATAATCCTATTTACAAGCAGAAACTCCACCATGTGATATTCTCTCAGGATTAGCCAAGAGGATTAGGATCTTTAGATCCACCACATAATCCTCTCCAATCCGAGCCAATCCCACTGGGAGATGGTTGGGCAAGAGGAGCAGGAGAAGGTGCAGATGTTGCAGAGAGTTCAGACCTACAGTGTAACTATGCAGGAGTGTTTGTTTAATCATGATTTTCTATTTTGAGCGTTAAAAATGTAGTACTGTAAGGAATTTCTGTTGCAGGTACAGTATTTGCTTAATCCCTGTGTAATTAAAGATGTCATGTACTGCTCTAACGCATGTGTCTAAAGACAAACACAAAACTATTTCACCTTTCTTACCCTCAGGCAGGCATCAGCTCTTTCCATAGGATCAGCTGGAGTTGCTGGTACTCAGCTGGCATATGGGGTTTAAAAAGTTCCACTTTAAAAGCAGAAGACTAAGAACGATAAGAATTTGTGACACTAAAATCATATTATACTAATCAGTTAAAAGAAAGCATAAATTTGATCAGAGCATACCTAAAACTGCATTTATATAATGATCAAAAGAGAGATAATTAACAAGCTTGTGCCATCTAGTGGGCACCACGAATCCCTGGGTGGGATTTCACAGTCACTCACTGCTTTTATTTGCGAAGTTCCAGCAGCCAGGGCAGTGAGGCTCTGCAGTGGAAATTATCACTGACCAGATGCCAAAAGAACACTTACATACCTTGACAGTCTCCTTTTATGGAATTTATTATTTAACGATAACCCTCTGTGCAAAGATAACCTTACCCTCATATCCCTAATCTCATGGAAAAGGAAACTGCACGAAAATACAACTCTGCTGTAGGACTTTTGTTAGGAAAGCTGTTGCTGGATGCATTTGTATTAATGATATTTATAAAAAAATCACGTGCCCAGGTGACGCTTCTTCAGCTTTCATCTTGTCTTTGAAAACTGCAGTAAGTCATAGTAATTAATAAAACACTCATTTGCATTTAAGCTATTAATAGTGGAAACGTTGCATCACAGGTTCTTCATAATTCCATGTGTAATGATTCCTAATCTAGTTCTTACCTCTGGTAATTACCATACAAATGTCAGTATTTTAACCTAAATGTTAGGAATGATAGTGTGGCATTTGCCCGCTAATCAAATTAATAGTCTTTAATGCTGGGACCTTCTTGGTTTCCTGGGTAGCAAAACTCCTTTTCATTATACCCACACAAAAAATTCGTAAAAATTGTAATTATTGTTCTTAGCAGTTTTCAACTGCCCAGCCAAGGGAGAACTCAGGGATTAGACCACATGAAAGCATTAATAAAAACCATTATCTGTGAACTATAATCACCCATGCCATCTGATTATTATCCATTATTCCAGTGATTCTAGCTCAACTTGGCAGCACTCTGTATTTCTCTTTGTAAAACACAGAACAGTCATCTAAATATATCAGAAGGGGGGGGGGTGGAATCAAGCACTTATCACTTTAGCTGATCTTTGGAATACAACTAAGATGTACTTGAATATACTCAGCAAGACTTTCAAATTCACCCAAGAATTTTTTAGATGTAGAACATCAGTGGTTACCAAAAGGATTTGTATTTTTAAATCATTCAAGGGGTTTTTAAATTTTTGCAAAGTATGAGGCTCACAAATGTGGATGAAATCAGATCAGGAGGAATCCATCTATAAGTTTAGGCAGCAAAGCTCAGACTGAAGATTACAAATGCCTATGAAACCTGTAACATGCTGAAGACCATAGAGCAGGACAGTCTGGTGTATTTGCAGACAAATTGCTTGAAAGAAAAGGTGGGTTTTATCCTTTGTGCTCTTTTTATAGTGCCTTCAAAGCATGTCACCCCAAAATAAAGAGCTTCTACTTCGCAACCGACTGCCTTGAAGAGATGAACAGGTGAGTTATGTGTCCTCTTTGTTGTGGGATGTTCTTTATCCTGGTGCTTCAATATTTCATCTCACACGGGAATATTCTCCTGGAGCCTGATGAAGTGCTGGCTCACGGTGTTCTCAGGAATTAGTCTTCCATTAATTTTAGTTAATGCATTACATTCTGTGATCACTTTGCTGACATTTCCTGCCATGACACAGTCCTGCAAAGGAAAGTTACTTGTGTTGGTCTCATCAGTGTTAATTAGTATTTTTTCTTTTGTTAATGGCCTTAAGGTTTATCACCCTTGTGACATGTTGTTGGTAAAGCCTGGAAGTCTTAGTGGGATCCGTGTTTCTGGTATATAAAACAGTGTACCCATACCAAAGCTTGTAGGGATGGTGGGACATATGTGTGTGTGTATATATTCCCTTCCAATCCCGAGAAAAACCCAACACCACCGAGAATCAGCAGTAATTCATTTTATTCACCACATCACTGTCTCAACAAGGAGCAGAGGCAAGCAAAGTCCCTTTTTTGGTGTTGCAGTGAGCTTTTAAATGTCCTTGGATGTGCTGGGAGGACATTCCAAACTTCTGACTGGACAAGGCCCTGGACAACCTGATCCAACATTAAAGCTGGCCCTGCCGTGGGAGGGTGTGGGAACAGACACCTCCTGGGAGCTCCTCTAACCCAAATTATTCCATGCTTCTCCTTTGTGATTCCTTGGTGAAGGCAGAGGTTGGGTGAAAGTGGTATGGGGCCTTAGATCCCAAAAGGCAGAGTCAGATGTCCTCCCTCTTCCAGTTACATCAGAAATTTGTTTATTCCTAGCTGAGGTGGAAAGCACAAGGACACCTGGGACAAGGTCACTGGGAAGTCTTAAATCTTTTCTGGCACAGATAACTAAAACTTTGAGATGTTTTTCCTTACAGTCATTCTTACTGCTTGCCAGCTTGGAAAGATGGTTACATCTGGGTTTTTTTCTTTGGAATATTAAGGCCTAAAAATTGTTGTTATATTGAATGTTTATGTTCTGTGGCTTACCCAGCCCTTCAGGAAATTTTTGGTGTCAAAGCCTGGCTGGAGTGAAACCGTTCAGGCCTGTTTATCACACACTAATGAGGACAATGAGCTTCAGTTATCAGGAGTGGGATACTTTTAGGGTATAAGTTTGCTGAAAATTTTTTTTCAAGGTTTTTAATGTTCCATTGCTCAGTTCTGTAGTGTGGCTCAGGTTTTATTGGACATAACTGAAGTGAGGATGTTTTGCTGGTTTAACTCTGCCTGGTCTCCCTTGATTTCAGCTGCTGGGGTAGCTCTCGTTTGTTGAAGTGCCATTGATCATATCTATAAATTATACATAAAATGTTCTGACTCAAGGAAAACCAGGAAGTCTTGACATACATTCGATGAGCTGCTTTTACAACATCCATTGATTTTTCCATGGGGAGCCCAGGAAGCTGCCTGTATGGCAATGAGGCCTCTGAGCAGAGGAACAGCTGGGAAGGTGCCAGCACGTCTTTTCATACCATACCATCCTTCGCGTCACTTACTTTGGAATTTACAAGAGACTTTTTCCTGATTTTTTGGGTCTGCTTCCCATGGAAGAAGGTAAAGAGTAAATCTCTACTTGAAGTATTCTGGGCAGTATTTTCCCTTCAGCAATGCTGTCCCTGTAGAGCAATTGGAATTCACTCCCCACCCAAATGATGGATAACTCTACTGCTGCTGTAAAATCCCTGGGCATCCCTGCAGCTTTTACAGACTTCCTGGAATTCCTTCTCCCAGAGATCCTGTATGAAATTTGAAAGGATGAAGCAAGGCTCATAGATGAAAAATGTGTTTAAAATACTGATTTTACAAATCTCTCTCTTCCCGTCGAATCGCTAACCCTGTAATGTGAGGAAAGCCCTGTAATGTGGGCAAGTGCTTTATAGGGTTATCTCCCACTCCTGTTTTCAGCACAGAATTTAACTGGATTTTCCCTGCTGATGGAAGGGGGATCCCTTGTGCTGAAAACAAAGGAGTCCTAGCATGGAAAGGAACATTCTTCATTCACTGTGAGGGGAATTTTATCCTTTCTCCAACTGCCTACCCCAGCAACTTTTGTTTTAACAGCTCTTTTTAGAGTTCCTTACCTCAGATTCACCGTTTATTAATTTTTTTCCACTCCAGAATATTTTAATGTGCCTTTAACCCTGCATTGCTGAAGGAAGAGCTGGACCCCAGTGGGTAGGGATGGATTATTCTGCAGCAGACCGAGGCACTCAGCTGTGGCTGAGTTTTGCCTGCCGTGTTACTTGGGTTTGCAAAATTCATGCTTGTGCTGTTTTGTCAGGTCTTACACGAGCAGAGCCGTGTTCTTAGAAATGAATTAATAATGAACTTGATGAGCTCATCTCTAGCTTGGTACTCCGAGCTTGTTAAAGGCCTTATTTCCCAGAAGTGCTTCATCTCCTACCACACCACACATAACCTGTTTATGGCTTTAATTAGCATTGAATTTAATATTCAGTTGTTTTACAATATCTACTTTATTTAAAACTTATATACCATTGAAGTCTGCAGTGCAGTGCATTAACAATCTCATCATGGACTCTAAATATTAAATTTTTTAAAGTTTCTATTTTAGGCTGAATAATTTGATCACATTTGATTTGAATAGTTGGGTTAACTTTGCAATTTTAATAACTCCCATAAATCTTCTGCATTCATTCAAAAAATATAACGAATAGTTGTTGCTGAAACAGAATGATGATTGATTTGTACAGGGGTCACTCTGTGTATTTTTTTCAAGACATGAAAGATTATAGCACAATATTTCTCTTAAAATAGAACTGTTTGAAAATTGAAGTATTCTGAATTAAATCTCTATTGATTATAAGCAAATTTTATGGTGTCTCCTACCTACTTTTATGTGTGGAGTAGAGCCAAGTGAGTTACTCAAGACTTTCCCTAAATCATGCTGTTTATTACTAAAGTTAGTTCAGTTTTTTCCCTTTAATTTTGGGCATGTTGGTGTCCTTGACAGGTCTTGGCCAAATCAGATGGTGAGCCAGGATTAACACATCTTTTACAGTTTCAGTGCACTTTGACTTCACTTTATATAAAGTAACACCTAAGAAAAGCTCTTGGCAAATAATATTTCAGCCCTGAGCCCCTATTAGACATTTTCCCCCTTAAACTGGACAAGAGAGCAGGAGACTGTCAGATCTGTCTGGCCTAATTTAGCATGTCTTTATCAAATAGAGCTGAGTAAATTGTTACAGAGCTCTTACTCTCAGCCCCTTATCTGATGAAAATCCAGGAGATAATTCTGAAGAACATGAAAGGTGCTTTTCAAACAGAAATCTCTGAAATGGAGGTTCCCAATGGTGTTGTAAATAAACATAAAGAGCACATTTTCCCTTCTTCCTTCATGTTCCCATAAACTTGTTTCAAATTCGTGCCTGAGGCCACGTCAGCCCTCTAATTTATTGTTCTCACATAAAAGCTCCTAAGTGCAGCACAAGTAAAACAATTTTCTGATCAGAATTAGCTGCAGGCCCCAAGGACTGGGTGAAACCACAATGTTCATGGGAGTGAACAGGGTGATAGTGGAGCTGCGTGCCCTGTCAGGGGAAAATACTGCACCAGGAATTCCTGGGACTGAGCTGGAATACTCCAAACCTCCTTTTCTGGGCAAGTCACCCGGCTCCTCCTTTCTACAATTTCTGAATGATTTACTCTGGACCATTTCCCCCCTCATTCAATTGGAGCCCCACTGGCTGATGCAGTTTGCAGTGCACAACTGTGATTATCCAACCCCATCCAAATCAGCACTGGGGGGAGTTCATCCCTCGTGCAGGAGGCAGGATCTGCACTGGCTTTCAGCACCAGTTCCAATTACGAAATTAACTTAATCAAATTCTGCTGTAAATAGTGCCAGTGTGAATTGATAGAGTTCTTCTGGGAGCCAAGCAGTTCAGCTGCATTTCATAGATGACATTTAGTGATTCCAGCCCTGCACCTCTCTGAGATGAAGGCAGTGTCACAGTCCATGTTGTGATGTTATGCTGGAGATACTGAGTTAGCTCTGCCAAATCGGAAGATTTAGTGATAGAAATAAGTAATAAAACCAAGAAATTTTATCATAATGAAATAGCCAGACATTTAACAGCATTATATGGCCTATTTGAGCTGATTTTTTAAAAACTATGTGGAAGCAGAATTACGTAATTTCACAAGTAAATCATCCCATTTCTTTAAAAATTCGCCCCTAAACCCCACCCATAATTCAGGCTATGCTAAGATCAGTTCTCTTGTTTGTAAAGAATGTTTTCTTTCTCCAGAGCTTTCTTTTGGGCCAATCGTTTGGTGAAAGCTGGAGTAAAAGTTTGAATAAGTGAGGAAAGAGAAGTTCCAGTTGAGCGAGTTTATATAACTATTTTGGTAGATTTCCTTAGTGTTTCTTATTGGTTCTCTATCAAAGAGCAGCCTATCAGTCATTGTGTGCATTTATTCCCTGTGATACACGACTATATTTGTACAGTAAAGTGCTGTTACCTGAAGGGTAATTTATTTGCTACAAAAGCAGGGAATTTCTTTTGTCTATTACCCACTGGGGAAAACAAAAAACAACCAAAAAAAACCCACACCAAACCAGACTTCTGTGTGCAGAGGCATAATTGTGCATTTGTTTGACAGAGAAAAGTTAAAAACATTAAAAATAACTTTTAAAAAATCCCATTAAGTGCATGAAGTAGATGCACATGTAAAGAGGGCACAGATTGGTTCATTTGTCAATTCTTAAGCTGTCTCGGGCTTTTTTCCTGTTTTTCCAGCCTGACAAATCTAAGAAGACAATGCATGAAACAAGATCAACAGTCATGTCAAATTATCAAATCAGAGAGTGCTCAGAGTTTATCCCATGAATGATTTTGTTTAACAAATCTCAGCAACTGTGACAAATCAAACAGCAGAAACAGAGGCTGCTGAGGGCTGATACACTGGGAGAGATGAGGTCATGGGGAAGGATCTGCTCAGTGTTAAATTTCACTGGGAGGTGGTTTGGGGCTTCTTTTGTGTGGAGGAAAATCAAGGCATCATTACAGCCACTCCTATTGCAGAAACTTTTATTCTCTTAAACGAATATATTACCTGCATAATCATAGAAAACAGTGAAAATAAAGAACCTTAGGAGCCCAGATGGGAAATGCATTGTTTTTTCAGGTGTTCAGTATGAGAGACTGGTCAGAGAAGTTAGCATAACAAGTACAAAATCAACTTTTAAATCTACTTCTGTATTGCAAAGAATTTTACTGTGAATTCTGGAATCTGATTATCCCACTGACATAAAAAATTATAACACAAAGCTTTTTGATCAGAAATTAATTATAAACTGCACTGAATAAATTCTATGTATGAAATAAATGGTTCAAGAGAATCTCTGTTTTAATGAACTTGAAGATAACTTGATTCAAGTGAAATTTAGCTTCCACTTTCATTCTAGTTTTTCCTTTTGACCAAATAAGCTCAAGTAGAGATGCAATCTCAAAAATTAAGATATATTTCTGCACTGAAATATTCCTAACACAAAGCAGAGGTGACCAACAAGGGCAAGAATTAATGATGAAAAGATGCAAGAAAGACAGGAAATATATTTTCTTTATTCTAGGACATATATGTTATTTATTCTATCTGTTAATGCCTCAGGATTTCATAGACTTAATTTTCATTGGAACATTTAACAGAGAGAAAAGTGGATTGCCTTTTCTTGAATTTACATCTTTTCAGGATATATAATTCATTTATATTTTTATTTTAATTAGATAGTTTCTTCTATAATCAGCCACCTCGTATGTGCAGTAAGTGAGGATATTAGCAAATAAAACTTTTCTGAGCCACAAAACTCACTTTTTCCCGACCTGTTCTCTATGGATTTATGGAACAGTTCTAACTATAACCTAAAAATTGTAACTTTTCACCCCTTTTTTATAGGAAGTGAAAAAGGTTATCCTCTTGCCATTGGTTTCCATTCTCCTATGGTAAAGAAAATAGTTCTCTCAAATTTATGACAACTGAGATTGTCCAAGTTGTTTTATTCTTTTATTTGGTCTTTTTCACCCTGGGCTGTAGAAAGGAACACCCAAGGGGGTGAGTGGGATGCCACTGTGCAAACTAATTGCCTCCAGTCCCAGAACCTCCCACTGACCTTGGACTGGCTCAGGCCTACAACAGCCAGGAAACAGAAATTTATGTATTTGTACATTGAGGAATGGCATATTCTTGGTTTTAATACAGTGTTAGGAGAGCACAGCAATGTGCAATTGTTTCCCAGTTGTTTGGCCTGCTTTAATATTTCCCAGTGGTTGCATCAGTAAGTGAATGTGCTCCCAGCTCCTGACAATTCGGGGCATTTCAGGCATGATTCACTCTTCAGTATCAGGCTTTGACTCTTGCAACAGCTCCTCAGTTCCTCACTGCCCTGGTGCCTTCACTCATCACGGCTCAGTCCTGGGGCAGAATCAGACTCTCAGAAGAGGCCCCGGGCTGTAATCCCTGGGTGATAACCAGAATTATCTCAGTAAATTTAACTTAAATACTACCAGGCAGCTCTATTTTATCCCAAAGCAATGACAACAGTGCCTGTTTGTAACCAACAGAATTAATTAAAGCCAAGTCTGATTTATTTAGAATTTAACTGAGACAAAGTACAAAACTTACTTGTGCATTTCAATGACTTTACTTGAGGCTCATCTTTCCCTGCCTTTGGTTCACTGGAGCACAGGCAACAAGAAACAATTAACCCACTTCTTGGTCCCCTGTAGGTTGTTACAACGTGCTGTGGTAAGACTGTGATTACATCTTATGGGGATCTGTACAATACTGGAGGTAAAATGTTGTGGCAGAGGATCCGTGGGATATTTAGTGCTGCTCCATGTCATCACAATTTCCATCCAGAATGCAAGCCCTGTGCTCTGATGGGTGGCCCAGACTCAGTGAAACATGCTGGTTGAGTTGCTTAATTATCAACAGGAAAGAGTTGTTGAAATTATCCAAGTAAAAAGGCAGGATTTGTGGGGAGGGAGTCCAGCTTTCTGCCCCGGGGTCGGGGTACAGGGATGTGCCTGCGAAATCCCAAAGGTGCACCTGCCAGGGCAGCCCAGGTCTCCTTGTGACCACGGGGAAGTCCCAGAGCTGTTGGGGCACAGCTCTAGAAACCAATTTAGCAATCCAGCTCCAGGGGTTGTGCTGGCCAGGTGCAGCACATGGAGCCCTGCAGTGCCTGTCCCTCAGGGGGATGTTCATCCTCCATCCCTTGGGAGTCCAGCTCTGGCAGGAGCTTCCAGTGCCCACCTGGAACCCAATATTTGCCCTCAGGGCAGAGTTCAGAGCCAACCGCCTGTGTTTCCAAGCTCTCCACAAAGAGCTTTTTATAACCTTGACTGCAGTTTTCTGAAAAATGAAAGTGGTTTACTCATCAAGGAAATTCATCAAGTTTATGCAGGGTTCCTTTTGAACTGAGTTTGCATTTCCTTGGGGAAAAAAAAAATTAACTGTAAGAAAATGAGCTGTAATCTCACCACTTGTATACCTCCTGATTAACCTCAAAAACATTCACTCATGCTTTTTCTAAAAACACAAAACCTAAAATGGAGATTCTAGTTCTTTTATCAGAAGAGATTGTATCATGATAAGCCACTGAATGTCATCAGATAACCCTTTATGTTGGCTTGACAAAGAGCTGACTCTGAATTGTGGTAAATGAGGTAAGAAAGCCCTTGTAACTATAGCTGGGGATGATCTTGGCCTTTGGAAGAGAAAAGCCTGAGCAGCCTTAGAGAAGGAAGATTAACTTCGGCTAATTCCAGATTTGGCCACTGAGGCCATATGTGTAAAGCTGATACTCTGGGTATCCTAAGAACATCCCTGTGCTCTGGAAGGTTAATCCTAACACTTCAACTGGTGTCTATATTTGCTTCCAAGATGTGACACCTTCAAATTAACAATGAGCAACAAAAGAAATTTTGCAAGAAATTTAAGGCAATACAAATTTCCTTGCACTGACCACACAAATGGCTGAGTTGGTTTTAGCTTGGAAAATGGTAATTAGTCCTAATTTATCATTGGTGCTTAAGCAGAACCTCAGCTGAAGGCATTGAGCCATCCTGCTTAATTGCCAAAGGCATATGGCAAAGTATGACTAAAACTATTTTGCTCCAATGCTAATGAGTTTAGAAATTCGGGAACAACTGATTAAGAACTGGTGAATACAAATGCTTAATAACGAGCAAGGACTGATGTCATTGCCATTCCTGCAATGAAGGATCTGCCTTGCAAGGGAAGCAAATGCCAGGCAATCAAGGCACCGTGTGCTGAGGGAAACGATGCTGGTGAGCGCTGTGCAAAAGCTCTTCTGTAAATCTGTTAATCCATTTTAAATGTACTTCCCTCATGATAAAGATGAGTTATTGACATGCTGATGCAAACAACGGCTGGAAGCAGTCCTAACCCTGCAGCTGATATTTGGGAAAACTAATCATCATTTCCATTTTCATCTCATTTGCTCACTTCTGGCTTAATACTGAGAGGCAAAGCAATACAATTGTACGATTCTTTATTTTCATAGTTTTGCAAGTAAATTAAGCCCTCTCACAATTCCCTGTAAGAAGTAAATGTCGTTGTCCCCTTTGGATACTTAGGAAAGTCATAAGATCCATAGAAGGATTTGCTGCAGGCTGTGCAGTGAGTCAGTGCTGTATCCAATATTACAAATTAAGATCATTTCTCGAGCCTCTGCGGAGCTGCTAAGACCAGGAGATCAATATGTGCTGAACTGTGCACTATTTTTAGTGAAGAGTTCACTCTTCCTTCATTTTCTGCCTCCTTGCTGTGCCTACCATCTCCCACATACCACCCTCCTGGACAGTAACAGTCACATATGTCCTTAAAAGCTTTTTTTCTCTTCTAGTACAAGAGGGAAAGAATAATACTGAATAGTTTTCTTGTTTTAATCTGCAAAACAACTGTCCTTTTGATATTTCATGTACTGTTCACTAATGTCTGACTTGAGGCCTGTGAAAGATGTTTTTGCCATTATAATATTCGTTAACCAGGAACATAATTATTAACAAATTTGATATTGCAAATGTTCAAAATGGAAAAAAGAGCTGCTTCCAGATAAACTCTCACATCAACATACTGGGAAATTAATGGCATAATAAAGAATTCAGTCACTCAGTGAGGGAATGGTTAAATACATCCCAGTCATTATAGATGTCACTATTAGGGCTTTTTTTCTTCAGTTATATCTCCTTGTTGATGAAAATAAGATAATTCTTGATTTTCCATTTGCTGAACATTGAGAAGTGACTTTTCCCTCTGTGTGTTAATTTCCTTCTTTCCCCAGTTTTTCAATTATATACTGTATAAACATCCAGGTATCTTACATAAAGAAAACTCAAAAGGTATTTTCCCCAAAATAAATGGTAATATTTTCCTAATGAAGGAAAAAAATCGTATTTTCTATCAAACTAAATAATTTGGGGACAAAGAAAGAAAGCAGCACATCCAATGTGAAATGCAAATATTGAAGTACTTGCAATTTACCAAGTCTTGCTTTAGAAACCCAAAAATTTGTATTAAATCAAGGGAAAGCAGTGTTGATATCACAGCTCAACAAGAGGAAATGTTTATATCACCAGCATTGTGAATCCAGACGAGCAAACAACCAAACTGTCAATAGGCTGTTTTAGCTTTCTGAGGATACAAATTCAATTCAACTTATTTCCCAATACAGGTTTTCACACAATAATTATCATCATTGTATTTTATTTTCTAGTATTTTGGCAATTCAGCCAAGTTCTTGAAATAAATAGAAGAAACAATCAGAATAAATGTGATAAGCTCCTTTACACTGTGTCTCTGGAAAACCTTCCCCACACAGTCTTCACATGCAGCTTGGAGAGGGTTTGATTGTGTTTAACGTGGGGACAGAGCTGGACATTCCCTACAAATTTTGATTTATTCTTTGCTAAAGTGGGCATGTTTGGGTGTGTGTGTGTGTCACACTTTCCAGAGGACCTGAGGAGGATTGATGTCCTAATTCCTCAGATTTCTAGGCAGCAGAATAAAATGCCAAGGGCTGATTCTGCATGAGATGAACATCCAGAGGAACACGTGCAGTGTGCCTGGACTGGGACATCCTTCACTCCCAGTTATCAGCCACCCAACACATCTGAATCACTTTAACTGCCTGAACGGTGTTTTGTGCTAAGCATTGTCTCTGACTTTTCCAGATGACACGAATATGTATGCCTTCAGATTTATGTGAGATATTCCCTTTAAATACCTCTCTTCCTCATTTTTATCATTCTATTAGATGGATGAATCGTTTGGGTCTCGCAGCAATTGGTTACACACCTGATGACAAGGATATTCACCCAGATGAAGGTAATGCTTCAGTGATTATAATTAGGAGAAGAGAGCAGACAGTACAAATCTGTTCAGTATTTCAACAAAGCTGGAGAGGTCATAACTGACTTCTTTATCAACATATGGCCATATCTTTTCAAATATCAATTTTAATAAGAATACATTTCCTTGAAGAACTACATTTATTGGTGCCACCACTAAAGAAAATAAAATCCTGAATAGTAATTTTAAGGAATATTTTAAAATAGCGATAAAGAGAATGCGGGGTTTAGGGTGAGGTGTGATCTCCCAGATCCCAGCCCTAGGGATGCTCATTCCCCTAAAACCAGTGCAGACATCACAGACTTCAGGGCAATGTGAGCTTCAGCAATATTTGTTTGCACGTCCCGAGCTCAGGTGCCAGCTTTGCCCCTTCCCCATCACCCACAGCAGAACCTGTTATGCCCAGTTAAATTAAGTGTTCAGGCTTGGCTCTACTTCGGCATCTGGAATGAGGTTTCTGTTTGAAAGTCTGTGACCAGAAGTTGGTTTTATGTGCACAGGGAGTCAGGTGCCCAAGCTGCCTTCTGTAACACCTCCCTAAAGCATTCAGAGGTTCCTGCACTCCCTGTGTGATTGAGGTGCCAGACCTTTCCACCAGCCCGTTCCTGAGTGGCTGCCGAGCCCTGCGGGTGGCTGGGGAACGTTCACCTCGCCATGGAAGGATGTTGTTAAAATGTGGGATCTGCTTTCTTGTGGAAAAGCACCCGAGTGAAACGTGGAATGCTTTATCAGCAGATTACTGGAGTGAAAGCGATCAGGACGACATCGATGGCTCCCTCACCCTGAAGCAGGAGGGCTCCTCCACGCTGTGTGACACCTACCACCGAACACCCTCAGTGAGTCACACACACTGCACGGACCGTAGGTCACCAAAGGACATCTGTGTGCCTTGACTTGCACGTCCCTTGTTCTGGGATATTTAAATACCATAAAGGCAGTGGAACAAAGCCAGATGTGATTGTAAAAATGAAATTACTGCTGTTCCTCATGAGCCAAGACTTGGATTTTTCCATAGCAAATCAGTTAGAAAGGAAGGAGAGGTAAATGTGTCCTGACACAGATCTGTCACCAGACTGGAAATATGACCTTTTTTTGTAGGATTGGTGAAACTACACATCATAATAGGAATAGAATATTTTACCTTCACTGCAGAATATGAAAAGAATGTGGTAGATGGGATAGTTTGTATTAATTGAGATTGGTTTTCAATTATGAATATTGGATACTGGATGCTAGAGATTAAGATCAGCTCACATTCACACAGTAATCATGTTTTTGTTCTTTTTTGAAAAATAAATCTTTCTAGAAAGAGGTTTTTTTTACAAGACTGTGTACAATACCATAGTAGTGACAGTATTGCAAATAGAACATTTCTATTAGACAAAACACAGGCAATTATGATAATTATTCTATGATTCTAAGCACAGATAGGACTGTTCTCTATTTTTCTTTCAGATTTTTCTTCAGCGTGAATGACACGATCCTCACACAGCCAGAACCAAAGAAAGAGTGACTGAGACAACAGCATCACATGGGTGAAGTTCAGACTGATTTTCACCCATGTGATGCTGTTTTATCAACTGGGATACAGGTTAAGCCCCTCCCTTTCTGTTTTTCCACATTTTTGCCTTTCTCTTTGTTTTGAATTAAATTTGTACACAGACCCAGCAGAATTCATTCAAATCGTTTCACAAGTTCAACAGTCCCCCAGTCAAAAATCTTCCTGGGTGCTGAAGTTTTTGTTGTTTGGGTTTGTTTTTTGGTTTTTTCTGTTTGGCCCCTAAAAAAAGAAAAGAAATCCAATTACGGTTTCTTTTGGAGACTTACACTGTCCTCAGCTGGACTGAGTGTAAGCTGCACAGGTCTTCAGGAAACCTGCACCAGTGTTACACTGTTCTTTCCATCAGGAGTTGCTCGTGGGCAGAGAATGTGCAAAACAAGAATAGGGAGTGGTAAAAACAGCACTTGTATAAAAGTTGTCGCTGCTAATTCTCTTCTGTTTACAGTGGTTCATGTTATGACAAATCAAATCCATCTGATTACTAGATACCATAGAGTGCTTTACACTACAGTCTTTTTCTTGGGTCTGTTCAAAACATTGTCTTATGGGCAGATGTTTTTGTATCTTTCCAGGTGAATTCTTCAAGTCCATTCCCTGAAGCCAAACAAAGTCGACACTTTTCCAGTGAATCCACGTATTCCCACTCTTCTGCCGAGGACTCCCGGCAGGATGTAGCAGGCAGCACCCAATCCTCGGGGTGCAGACTTCCCTACCGAGAACGGCGCTCGTGGCAGGACCTGATAGAGACTCCCTTAACCAGTTCAGGGCTCCATTTCCTTCAGACTGTCCCTCCGGAGGCGGAGTACATGAGTGCCCGGCCCGGAATGTCCCCAGACAAACGGAGACAAGCCACACTGCCCGTCCAGAGGCGCCACAATTTTGAGCAGGATGGGCCCTTTCCCTTGGTGGAATGTCCGAGGGGACACAGCTCCTATGGGCGGCCCCAGAAACAACGCAGCCAAAGCCTTCCCCGCAACAGAGATGTCCGGGGGAAGGGACGTGTAAAGTCCATCGAAGGCACTGATGACAACCTGGAAGAGAAGGTTCCTATCAGAAGGCACAATAGTTTCTGTGCAGAAGGTAAGCTCTGGGAGATGTTCTCATCTCATCTGCCATCAAAATGCAGAGCAGTGCTGCCATTATTCTCAGCAAGGATTTTGTGGCTGAACTGCTGGATGCTGGCAAACACAGAAGTTTGTACTTGAAATGCCAGGATGTAGCACTAAAAAATTGAGCTTTGGGATGATCCAAATATTCTCATTTCAATCAAAACAAACATTGGAGAACTGAGTAATAGGTTAATATAGTATTGCAGTTGCAGTACTGCTGCTTTTAGAGACCTCATCTGAATGATCAGGTTTGTTGTTAGGTTTCTTTCTTTCCTTTCAGAAAACGTAAAAGAAATTGAAGAAACCCCAGATGGTCTGCAAGAGCTCTACAGAACTCTGGAAGAAGCCAGTCTGTCAGCTTTTGGAGAGCAGCGGCCCTCCACCAAGCAGGAGTTCCGCAAGTCCTTCGTGAAGCGCTGTAATGACCCAGTGATCAATGAAAAGCTGCACCACATCCGAGTTCTCAAGAGCACTTTAAAAGTAAGGCTTTATCACTGATTTTGTGTGTAAGGAACATAAACTAGGAAAAGTATAATCGTGGAATCACAGAAGGGTTTGGGTTGTAGAGACCTTAAAGCCCATCCACTGCCACCCCCTGCCATGGGCAGGGACACCTTCCACTATCCCAGTTTGCTCCAAGCCTCGTCCAACCCAGCCTTGGACGCTTCCAGGGATCCAGGGGCAGCCACAGCTTCTCTGGGCACCCTGTGCCAGGGCCTCACCACCCTCACAAGGAAGAATTTCTCTCCGATATCCCAGCTAACCCTGCCCTACAGCAGTGTGAAGCCATTTCCCCTTGTCCTTAATCTCTTTACATTTTCTATTGTTAATGCTTTTTTTGTACCTTACAACTAAGTTTTAAAGAAACTAAAAATCCTTGAAAGCAAACATGTTCCCACTTAAGAAAAAAAAGACACTATTTGTCACTCTGTGCAGGCAAGTTGTAGCACGTGCCACAGACTGAGCTGTCAAACAGTTTATACTGTAATAGTTCCTGAATTTAGGTAAATATTAAAGTTTCCATAGTAGTTTCCCCAAGACTTGGCATTAAAGTGAAAGAAGAAATAAGGTGCTGAAATACAAAATTTCATTTTGATGTGTCCTCTGTCTTTCTGGAATTTGCCAGGCAAAGGAAGGGGACCTCACAGTTATCAACAGTCTTCTGGATGATCCCAATTTAACATCAAAGAAGTTCAAAGATTGGAAATTAAAGAACTATGAGTTTTTCCTGGACATTTGTGAGTACAGTGCTGCTGGGAAGTCTCAAAATGGAGCCTCTGAACTGGCAAGCTCAGCCCCAATGCTGACACACACACACTCCTTCATCGAGACTCACGTGTGACAGGAGCCTCAGCCTGAGTCGCTGCTGGGTGCTCTGAAAGATGCAGTCAGAAAAACACTGGGTATTTATTGCTAAGGTACTCAGCAGTACTGTAAATACTTGGGTAAGAGAATAGTGCCACAGGATGCCTACTACATTGCATGATAAGACAATAATATTCTTTATGAATTCTTTTTGTTTGCTATTATCAACCAATGTCCGTATCAAGCTCTGCATTAGAAAGAAGTGGTGCAGAAGTGTAACTGAAAACAAATACCAGTATATTTAAAGTACTGTACTAGAACTCAGCTTATAGTATGAGCTCCTACAATCATTTTATATATTTAGATATATATAAATACATATCTATGTATATAAAATGTAACATGGTAGTTGACATTTCCTTTTAAAATGCCCTAAAGTTCACATTTTCACACAATTTTTCTTGAGAAAAAATATAAAAATGAAGACATAAATACATTGGCCACTCTTAGAGATGAACATTTATTTTTGCAACATTTCCAGGTAGTGACCATCTTTGCAAATAAAAGGACAGAGTTATCAAAATGTAAACTCAATCCCTATAGTGTGCCTTAAAATGTACACTGTACATCTAAGAAATAGATCCCAGTCTGGCCCTATGGGCACTCTGTACATGCCATTTAAATACTGTGTTTGTAATGTGCTGTGCCTGCCTTTCAAACGAAGGAACACGAGCAAGCAGGTTTGGCACAGAGGTAAGATACGAGTAGAACAATATTGGTTGTTCACTAATGCTGCAACTTAAACTGGTTTTAATAGAATTTGAAGTATTTCATGGTGAAAGAAAAAAAAACATCTGCACTGAGTAAGGTACATACTGCAGGTTTTCATCGTTTCTTCACTGTGAATTTAAGTGACACATGACTGTGAGTCACAAAATTCAAAAAAGCATGAGAAAAAAGCTAAAAAACCTCCTAAACTAATCAATTACATTCTGTGATAGACTGACATCTATAGCTGAGTTAATTATTCAAAAATTATGTAATGTCTGGCAATAATTTTTAACTGCTAGCAGTACATTTGCAAGTGGGTGAAGTTATTCAAAACATCATTCGAAAACCAATCTGTATTGATTGGTTTGGGAAGACACACAAGTCACACAGTGTATTTCACTTCCTTGCCTGGGTGAGAATGGTTTGTAAGAATCAGATTTTGGGCAAAATACTTGTATTCTTGGGGGGAAAAGAAGATTGCTCTGAATGCTACTGAACATAGATTTCAAAACCATTCACAGTTTGCTTTGACTCTGCTTGCTAGAATAGCTCTAAAAGGCAGAACGAAGGGGATGTGAATACAGCTGATGTCATTTCACTGAAACAGATTTCATTGAAACAGATTTCACTGATAATTTTTTCACAAGATAAACCTAATTGTCTCTCATACATCCAGGACTGTAAAATCCATGTAGTTCAGCATAAGAGAGGAAAAAATGTTATCTCAGTGAGGTCCTAATATCCAGGGAGAGATTTTATTATTCCCAAAGTCAAACCCATGTGAAGGTGTCCTGGGTATTAATTCCATCTCCGCAGAGCAGCTGAGGGGGGCTGACCTTGGCTGGACAGGGGGAAAAAATGTCATGGAAAAGCTCCCAGGTTGAGATAAAGACAGGGAGATCACCTACTAATGGTTATCGTAGGCAAACCAACTTGACTTGGGGAAAATTCATTTATTAACAATTTAAAATACAATTGCATAGTGAGAAACAAAGACAAAATTTAAAACACCATTCCCTTGCCTCCTCCCTTCTTTCCAGTCTCAATTTCATTCCTTCATTTCCAGTGAGCAACAGCGTAAATTATAGAATCCATTTGGAAATTAA
Organism: Corvus moneduloides; assembly: GCF_009650955.1. NCBI lineage: Eukaryota > Metazoa > Chordata > Aves > Passeriformes > Corvidae > Corvus > Corvus moneduloides. The sequence continues at coordinate 4,475,649 of NC_045489.1, read as the reverse complement.
CTCATACTATACATGCAAGAAGTGACGGATGATCACCAAATTAGTTAAATAGATTGAACTATCTAAATTCCTAAAGAAATTTAAATATGACTTTGGTTTCAAACCCAAAAGATGGTTTGTGCTTTCATAATGAAAAGATCTATATTATTTTCAAATAGCTTTCCAAAAGGATTTCAAATGCCACTGTATTGTCACTCAAGACAGAACCAAGCATATTCAGTGAAGTCACAGGAAAACAGAGAATACTACTTATAGCTGAAAATGATAAATATAATTGGGAAGATATATTTCTCAGAAATGACACAAGTAGCAGGGAAAATAGATTATCTCAGTTTTAAGTTTAAATACAATTTCTGAAATATGAGTAGATGAGATAAATAGTTGAGAGTTCACACTTTCGCTCAGCTTATCTTTAAAAACCTTCCAGTGTCATGAGATCATTGTTTCTAAAATTTCTTGGAATTGTGAGTTTGCATTCTGCTCTTGCAGAGCAGCTCTCAGCAAACCTGATTTGCACTGAATAGGCCAAATAAATTGTCCAGGAGATTCATGAGATGAAATGAGATGAGATACACTGCAGAAATTCCCTCTAATGGGCTTAAGATTAACTGGGAGAAAAGTTTGGAACATTTGTCTGGCATTGCTTGTGCCTTAAAGCAAGCAAAATCAAATTGCTAAATTAAGCAATACAAAGACTTTATTCTTTCACAAATGTCAGCTGGCATTTGGAAGCCGTTTCACAACAACTTATCATACCCCTGGCACATGTACTCAACTCCACCCTGCAGCCCTTCCCTCCCTGCCATGGGTTTCCTCCTCCTGGATGTAGGTGCCAATCTATATGTACTGCAGAGAGTAATGTGCACAGTCACCACAGCACAATTATTTGAATTTTCACCACCTTTGAACTCACTGGAATGCAAAGTGCAATACAGATACTGTATTTAAAAATTCATGCACCAAATCCTGCTCATGTGTTAAAATATGTCTAATTCTCCTGGACCAATAGGTGCTGAAACACACTGTACAAAGCAGCTGAAATTGTTGTGGTCGTTTTGATGCCGTATTTTTAAATAAGAAAAGAACGAGGTTTGGCTGTTGCATTCATCAAGGGAAATAAATAGCACCAGTACAATAGATTTATTAATTTACCAGTTTTCCTGCCTGAATTCTCAGGTAAAACTTGGTTTTTAACATATACAACAACATGGAAATGTTGTTTGGATATGATTTATTTAACTGGATCTTATTAGTGTCTTCATTCAGGATTCCTGCAGGTAAAATGTCTCAGCCCATAGACTTTTTCTGACACCCTACAAGCTGAGTCTTTTTGTTACTGGCTATTTTTCATTACAACTGATTTAATGCTCCCCCTGAGCTACTGATTCCCCTCCTTTTTTAATACTGTTCTGTATTCAGTGACATGTCAGATCTTTGAAAGTGTCTTAATAGCTCTCTCAGCATCACCTCCTGAGAGAACTGAGACATTTTTCTTGGTTTCATTATTTTAAGTGAAAACTACCCTGAGCTTGCTCTAATTGACATGAACAAAAATCAAAGGAGGAGGAGGGGGTTCGTATCAGTATATTCAGCTCTCGGCTGCTGCCTTTTGAGCTGGAAATGTGGTGCTCCACTGGCTTTTTCCAAGGAAAAAGAAATGAGTGTTGCAGAGAATTGTACATGGCCACTTAAGTCTACTCTTACTCCTCTCAGCAGTTACAGCCTTCCAGACCAGAACACTCATTCTCCAAGGTCTTGTGAAGGACAGTACAGGTACCTTTGAAGGGGTTACTTTACAGCGGCTCTGAGAAGGGCTAAGCCTCCTCAAAAGTTGTAGAATTCTGCTGCTGACCTTCAGGAGATTTCACTTTAAATGTTAATAGGACTTCTGGGAGAAAAAATAACAATCAGGTAGAAATTGTTTGACTCAACACAAATCTGAGGAGAACAAGAACATTCTTCTTATTTTTGTCTCAAGTAATGCGAATCAGGCCAAGATTATCACATACCTTATTTGCCATATTCTCTCCTCATGTGGTTTTACTGTCTTCCAAAGTGGTAAAAGCATTCTTTTCTGCCAAAAAAATAGCAGTATTTATGACCAGGGTGATATAGCTGGGGGCTGTTGATCCTTGAGGAGGGACAGCTCTGCCAGCAGAGCTATTCTGTGATAATTCATCAACAGTTTGTACAAACTCTTCATGCAGTGGGGAACAAAGTCCTTCAAAGATGGTTTGTGTAAAACAACCCCTGGCTAAGGCATGATGCAGCACAACAAAACCAGCCCCCTCTGCAATGCCTGTCAGCTGCCCCTGAACTAGAGGATACCACCAGACAATTTAATTTACAGTTTAAACACTCAATTTGTCAGTATAAGCAAGTCTTGTGTCTCTACAGATATTCTGACTGTCCTAGAGAGATTCCTTCAGGAAGAGAGCATAGGCCTGTCTGTATCGCTGGGTCTCAGCTCGAACACCCCATTCAGGGCACACCCGGGCTCCCTACATTTAATGTTAGAGAAATAAGTGGTGGCTTGGTCTCATAGAGGATTTTATTCTCTCCTCAGTTTTCACAGTAGGGAAATGGTGCTTTTAGGGCAGCCAGAAGGGCACAGGTTTTCCACAGTAGATTTTCCATGTACCACATGCCTTAGGCCACCGAGACAACACATCACTTTCCCTGCTGCCAAATGATGTTTATTTACCACTAGGACAAAAAATGGGTCATAACAGGAAAGACTGGAGAAGCAATATTAGCTATTCATTTATATTCAGTATTAAAAAGCTCTTTTTCTTCCAGAATGTTTCCCTCACTAAAGCTGAGGCTCAGGGTAGGTTTTCCAGGCAGGATGGTGTGGGGAAAGGTTCTCCGTCTCCTCTCTCAGATGAATTCATACTGAGTGGCTGAGGCTCTCCATGGGTGTTATGTGGGCACAGATCTGAAAATCCCATCTAAAAATCGCACCTGAGCCACATCAGCTGATGTACGGAAATTACATGGCTATTTAAACCAAAACTAGTGGGTTCTATTTTCTTAGTTGATGTTTATAGGTATTTTCTTTGCTCCCATTACACACAAGCAAAATGTGATGTTTCCGATCAGTTCCACTCTCTAACGTGGGGGCAGGGGACTCTCTGCTCTGGATGTAACTAATAGTGAAAGAAACATTTTTTAAAGCTTATTTTCTACATTTTACGGGTTTTAACACTCTTGCACATCCAGAAGGAGGTTTATAAATAATATTGTTTAAGCTTCTATCAGGTTTGAAGATAGGTGATATACTACTGGGACCTCCTCTTAAAAAAAATAAAAAATTAAATCAGACAGAAACTGCCTTCAGGAAAAGAACCATATTCATTCTTAATGCAGGCCAGGCAGATATACCTTTATTTTTATTGAGCACATACATGCGTTAGAAGTGACAATTAGGGACTTTAAGCATTAATGCCACTGTATGAGCAGTATTTTAAAGAAAGCAATGTTGTAAAAATGATCAAATACGTCAACAACCTGCTGTTTGACCAGCTAAGCCCTGTAGCTTCTGTCCTCACATTTCTAGAATATTGTTCATCCTCAGGAGTTGGTGAGGGTATCAATACAGATCTTTTTACTAGCAGTAAATGCGTCTGTCCGAATGCTGCAGATTAACTAAGGATGTCACATTATACATATTAACTATTGCATTTTTTCACTAGCAACCACAAAACAAGTATGTCTTAACGAACCGTGTTCACTGGCCAAAAAACCAGTAAGACCCTGTTACCAGTTAAGACTTCTGTTTTACTGAGAAACAAGGATTTCAGCTTAAAAATCTGACGAGAAAACAGGTTAGGATATAAGAGAAATGCACTAGTATTGATGAACTTTTTACATTTGACACATACTGTATTGCAAAGACAATATCCTTGTAAGATCATTAATTGCTGGGCCATAGGTGACTTCTAGGTTACTAAATAGCTAATAAACCTTGTATAGAGCCTTTTTTAGATAACGCTTACATGTATGGAAATGTATGACACCCTTGTACTATGGCTTGCACTTTACTTGCATTAAACTGTGAAGTAGGCTGTAGTAATGTCTTTGTATATTCAGGGGTTGAAATACCAAAGCACTGGAGTATCGTACTGCTGGTGTTCAACCTGTCCAACATGCTGACAACGTGTATTTTGCAAACCCCACCAACTTCAGATCTTTGGCAAATAACGCTATGGGGTCTCCATGGTCTTTGTTTCTTTGTAAATATAAACATTCTTACCGTTTCTGTAGCAATAGGAGGTTATAAACCAAACTTTCACTAGGACTGTTTTCAATAACAAAAAAAAAGAAAAAAAAAAATCTATAGCGCCTTGTATAAAAATCATGGAGACTCCATGACCTGTGGGCATTTTTGTTTACAAGCAGTATGTATATATGTATTAGAGGCAGAACTGTTATTTATCACAAAGTTATATTGTGGATGATTCTTTCTTAAATAAATATATGTTTTCTGTCGTTAAGAAGAATAAGTATTTTAGAGCCATCTCGCGAAGTTTGAAGTGTCAAGCTTCACATACGAGTAATCTTCCATGTTTCAGCCTTGTTTTTCTAATCAGCTGGGAGATGAACTAAGAGGCAATGGAAAACCACCTGTCCATGCCAGGGAAAATGTTGGAGTTGTAAGTTTTTGAGCATTCTGCAACTTTTCTATAATTCCCATCGTGCTTAATGCTTTGATGAGCAGATGCTCCATCGGTACCACAGTAAATCCCTCAGCTCATGGATGCTACAGAGAGAAAACCAATGGTTCTAGACTAATACAGGTCAAACGAGGTTTCAACCCCTGGATAATACAGTATTTCTTCAGTTTCACAACAGTATTTTTAATTTTATACTTGTCTATGTTGAGAGATGATCCAATAGTTTCTATAGGCAATGAACATTAGGTTTCTTTTTTCCCTCTTTCCAGATGAGTTCTGTGTGAATTACTGTAACCGGCTGCGTTTTTTCTATCACAGATTAATAACTTGTTAACTTTTTGTGTGTCTACAATGAAAATTTATGAATGGAAAACTTCACTGTGTGTTGCTCACTGGGCATATACCTCATGGTACATTGCACAGACATGTAAGTTGTAAGTTGCACTGCAACATTTAAAAAAGGAACATATTGCTCTTTTTTCAAAGATATTAACTTATTTAAGAGAGATAGTCTGTACATTATTAAAAAAAAACAAAAACAAAAACAAAAACAAAAACAAAAACAAAAACATTTATTCTTCCTAAATTCAAAGCTTTTCTTTTGGGGGGGAAAAAAAAAAGTTGTAAACTTCAGTTGTAAATTTGGACTTCAATAAACGAATTATCTGCACTTAGATTGTGCGTTTCTGGAGGATTTTGTGTGTTCTGAGGGTGATCCAGGCTGAGTGCGATGCGGGATGAGGGGCATCCTTCCCGGTCTGAGGGCCATGCCGGCTGAGGGGGATTCTGCACGGTCTGGGCGCGATCCCTGCCCTGGCTGAGGGGGATCCCTGCCCACCTTGGGGCGATCTTGGCTGAGGGGGATCCATCCCTGCCCGCTTTAGGGCGATGCCAGCTGAGAGCGCGATCCCCCCCATCCCTATCCGCTTCGGGGCGATCCGGCCCCGGCTGAGGAACATCCACCCCTGCCCAGCTTGGGGCGACGCCGGCTGAGGGCGGTCCCGCCCGGTCTGAGCGCGGTCCCGCCCCGGCCCCTCGGCCCCGCCCGGCGCGGCCCATCCCGGGCGCCGTACGCGGCGCTGTCCAACATGGCGGCCAAGGTGAGTGTCCGCCCGCCCTCAGGCCGGAGCTGCCTCCGGCCCCGCGGCTCCGCTGCCCCTCAGGCTCCGCTGCCCCTCAGGCTCCGCTGTCCCGCGGGCTCCGCTGTCCCGCGGCTCCCGGGGCGGCTCCGTGCGGCCCCTCGGGAGCGCCCGGCCCGCCCGCAGCTCCGGCGGTGCTGGGGGAAGGAGCCGCGGGTGCCGCGGAAGCCGGGGTCCGGTGGAGGAGTGGGGCAATGAGGGGTCTCTGTGGTAGTGTGGGACCTGAGGGGGAAAGAGCTGGTTCGAGAGGTGGTTAAATTATGCAAAAGGAAATAAAGGCAGTATTTCTCTTCTGGTTATTCTGCATCTACTCACAGCCCCCGAAACACCTTCAACTCGAGGAATATCGAGATGATAGTTTGGTAGTAACATGATAAAGTGCTAGTAGTGCTGTACATCACTAAAACAAGGCTGTTAAAATCACGCTGTTACGAGCTAACAGGGTTACAAGTATCTAAAATAACTCGACTTGTAGGAATAATACAGTGTCGTTAAACAGAGAAAAACGTGCATGTAAAGCTCTAGGCTTTCTCACAAACGTTTAGACAGGTTTTCCAATGTTCACAGTCAAATTGATGAATAGGTTGCTCTCACATGAATCTTCCTATTTACTTTTGGAAAGCATTTAAAATGTGTGTATATCTGCAGAGAAAACTATGATGTCAACAAGGACAGCCAGAGAAATTAAAATAAAACATTTACCTTAAGTTTGTTATGGAAAAAGAAATTCTCTTTGGCTTTGCTGTCTGGCTGGGTGATCTTGAAGTAGTTTGGCTCAGTACATAAATCTGAATGATTCAGTACCTTTAGTGAAGTGACGTAATTTTATGTGTGTTCTTTACTATTTACTATGAAAGATTAATAAGAGTTTTATTCTTCTTAAGATTTCACTCTCTGTGGGTCACCATCTGGCAGACCAAGATTAAAACCAAATCCATGGAGGTGAACTGGGAGGATGCTCTGTTCCACTTGTGTGTGGGTTTTTGGTAGTTGTCATTAGAGATTTGTAAATACACACCTGAATTAGGATACTGGGTTTGGCCCCCAAGCTTCTGGCAATTGTCATGTCTTGTGTAACTTCTGGGAAAAATAAACCAAAAGGAGTGAGACAGTTTTCTGATCCACTGCAAGACATCTCAGCGGTAGGAGAAAGTCGTAAACCTATGACTCTTTATTCTTTAATTAACATTTTATCATGGAAAATATGATGTGAGGTAGGAGCTAAATTTTAATCTTATTTTAACCTGGCTAGTAGATTCCCGTTTTGTGATAGAGAACTCGTATATTTTTATATATAAATCCATGCATCAGATTTTTGCATATACTCCACTCCTTTGATTACATTTGTTTTGAGGCTGTTCCTGCTTTCAGAGCAAGTTTCCTGACTCATGCTCCAATTCTTGAAGCAAGTACACAGAATTTGTAGTTTCAGTGGGAAACAATGTCTTGGAGATTAGCATAAATTAACTATATGGTTTTATTATGGTTTAGTTTGTATTTTGCATCTTTTGAGTGCAACGTAGTGAATTCTTTGTAGTGATGCAGCTTTTTAACTTTTTTTTTTAATAGAATCTGTATTTTTTATCTTTGATAAGATTCCAGCACTTTGAAGCAGATTGTTTGAAATGCAAAGACTTAAAGCCAAAATTATCCAGGTACATTTGACAGTTTTATTATTATATTTTGATTGGTCTTACTCCAGTTCTACTATTAAGAGGCGTAGCTGTAACAATTTTCTGCTAGAGAGTGTATAATGCATTTCTTCAGAAAATAATTGCTGTTCAGGCTTCTCATCAAAAATAATGCCATGTCTGTCTTTGGTGGGCTTTTATGCCTAGGGGAAAAAAAAAATCCTTCAGTTGTAAGTACTGCAGGTCAGGAACATGGCAGTGGTGTTACAGGTAATATTTTAACTCCTGCCACTGACATTCCCTTCTGCTGGTGTTTAGCTCTGTGTCCCTGCAGAATTCATCTCCAGAAATGTCACCTGGCCTCATGGCTTTTGTAGCTGCAGCAATTTCCTGAATTCATCCAAAAGAAGATTTTTATTTCTATCTAAGTCAGTTATCAGCTGATGCTCTGAAATCATTCTACTGGCTGAACATGTAATTCCAGGGTGTTTCACAGCTCTAGCTTGGTGCAGGTGTTTTTCTCTGTGCTTCTTTCTTAGTGTTTGATATATCAATATGATCCTGCCGTTTCTTAATTCTCAGTGACTTCTGTAGAAGTTTTCATAGGTAAAATGCTTTTTGATTTCTTCAGCTAAACAATATATGATTTTCCTTGCTTAATACATAATGCCTCTTAAGAAACTTTTAATAAAATAATTTCGATAAATGAATATGAGAAACAGCTTAGCTAATTGAGTCTTTTTAGTGCATCTCATGATTAGATAAGGAACAGGATAAACAGCTCCATGCAGTGAAGCCTCTTTAATGCAGTCAAGGTGATGTTGCTTTTTCTTTCACTCTGGTTCTTTGTGATTTCAGTAGAAAAGGGTGAAACCCTCTTGGAGTAACTGTGCCAGTGTAAATGTTAGCCAGTACAGCTGTTTCCTTGGATCTTCAAACATTTATGTGTTTGTCTGCAGGCACACAAAAGTAAAGCAATTACTGTCAGTCAGGAGCTAGACCACTTTCATCATTCCCAATATAGCTTTCTCTTTTACACTGAGCACAGAACTCCATTGTGACTTTTAAAAATATATGAATTTTTTTAAGTGAACAGTACAGCTTTTCCATGCTTTGTCACTTTTAAATTCAGTTGTGCTTCTAGTGTCTACTGAAAATTGGTATCTTGTTCTGGTAGCATGCTGTACTGAAATAAGCAATCTGAATTATGATAGGTTTTAAATAGTTTTTCTTTAATAATTCTTTGAAAATACAGAGATTTTGAAGACACACACCTCTTCTAGATGATCTTCTGTAGCTCAGACTGTGGCATTTTGCATTTCTTATCAGAGAGGCAATTATTGTGCTAATTGGGACTTACTTTGATTGTCACCCTCCTCTCTCACGTGGTCTCTGTGTCCTGGGCCTGTTGGGTGTCACAAGAGCCACGATCCTGGGCTGGGCACATGAGCCAACAGAGCATCCCAGTGGCTTTTCCTGCTGTTGGGCATGGAAGGAAAGATGGCAAGTGGCCCTTGGAATGGCAGCCAAGAGCTCAGCTGTACTGAGAGTTTGATGTTGCTGTGTAACCTTCACTAACGCTGGATGTTAGATCTTTAGTCAGCGTGTGACTGACTGGATTCATGGCCAGCCCTGCTGGTGGCAGTGTGGCTGATGTTTATTTTTTGTATGTAAGGCTTTTCTCTGCAGATTCTGGCAGTGGAGTCACCTCCATCTTCCTTCTGCCCACATCCACACCTCCCCACACAGCTGGGGCAGCAAGGGAAGCACACAGACCTTTAATGTCACGAGTTTTGGTATCTCCCCCTGCGCCACTGCAGACACAGACGTGCTGTGGGCTCAGTGTCTGCTCACACACCTGGGGATGGCCCTCCCAGTGAGGAGAGGGGCAGAGCTCTCACAAATTCCTGCCCAGGGTCACTGCCCTGCTTGGCAGTCTCTGGGGGAAGAGGAGCTTGCTCTGTCTCTGCAGCAAATAAAATCAACATGTTTTTGCTGAAATGAGTCATTCATTGACTTGGAGTTCCTGCATGCTGAGTAAATTACATCTGAATTTATCCTAACAGGTGAAGGAAGCATCAGTGTGCCTTTGAGCACAAAGTTCTTCCTGGTATTTTAGACATAAAACTGTTGTCAGGGATCTTTAACTTTTTCTTTACGATTATAATTTGAGAAAATCTTCGTATAAGTCAGAAGGCATTTCTAAAAAGCATAAGGCTTAAAAAAGGTTTTAAAAGTGACTTGTTTAATCCCATATTTGATGAAGCCCAAGGGAAATTTTTATTTCAGCATTAAGACTCCCTTTTTTCATCTCTCTGTCCCAGGTGGCAAAGCTGGCAGCTGTTTGTTCTGGGCTGCCATTTGTATGTATTACTGTATATGCAACAACAGAAAAGGAGTCAAAAAGTCAGCTGGTGAAGCCAGATAAGGTATGAATCCTCCTTTTTGTTGGTCTTTAAAATAATACTGGAAAGATCTGCAGAATAGCAGCTCTTTCCATTGAATTATATTACTCAGTAACTAAAATACATAGCAAAGTAATACGTGATAATAAATAGCTGACAACTGTAGCTCAAATAAAGCACAAAGTGTTACTAAATTAGTAAAGTTTTATCTCATTGTCATTATTACAGTAGTTCAAAACTGAAGTCAGAAAAGGTAAAAATAGAATACTTTCTGATGCATCCTTTTGTAATGTGCAGTTTCTGGTAATACACACATCCATCTAATTATTCTTGCTCATGCCTTTGCTGAATGATAGTTTGTCATACTCAGTAATTTTGCTGCTTAGAATCTGTAGAGTTGCTTCAGTTTTCATTTCTAAAGAGTGAAGTCACACTTGAGTCAGTTTGGAACTCTAAAAGTTCATAATTCCATGTAGAGGTTTTGTTTGCCATATTGAGAACACTGAGCATTTGCAGGCTTGAAAAACCCCATTCAAGTGCAGCAGCTACTGAGAATAGAGAACTCTGTCCCTGCTGTACAGCTGTGCCTTTGTTTCCAGCTCCCAATTTACAGTGCACCCCCTCTGAAGTCGAAGTACATCGAGGAGCAGCCTGGGCACCTGCAGCAGCAGCTCTCGGCAGTGCGACAGACGACCGGCCGCTACTTTGGGTGGTGCCAGGTAAGGAAAGCCTGCACCCAAGGCTTCCTGCAGTTCCTCAGCACTCGACTCACCGCTGAAAAAACAGGTTACTTCCCCCTGGAGGATTTCTTGCAGTCTCTTGTCTTGGCATAAGATAATTTAGGATGGAAAAATGAGCCCTCCTTCTACAGCAGTAGTAAATTCGTGCTGGTGGAACTTGAGGACGTTTTGGAGTCTGAAATTCCAGGTGCAGTCCATGGAGAAGGAGCTGCTTTTAAAGGGCAGTACCTGACAAAAAAGACAGAGTGCCTCTCATGTACCTGTTGCAGCAGGGTGTTCCTCACAAGTTGTCAGAAATACCTCCCAGCTCTGTTACTGCCTGTTCCAGGTGGAGAGGGAACTGTGGGGCCTGTCACTGCTCTTGTACCTGCTGGGAAGCAGCAGCTTCACCCTGGCTGTTGGCAGGAAGAGATTTTATGCTTGTGTTTTGCTTTTACATAAAAATGTAGACCCTAATAGTTGTAAAAAAAAAATTCAAAACGTCTTCCTGTATTTTCTGTAAATTATTAATTCATTGGTCTGTCAAAATGTTGTCAGTGACTGCATGACTGAAATACTCTTGTTATAAATCTGTAGCAAACTTTTTCATGCCATTAATCAGTGAGAGTTCCTGACACTGAGTAGCAGTGACCTCTGGCGGTACAAATTCGGTGGTGTTCTTCCAAACGGTTTTCCTGAGAGACTCTTTAGGGAAGAGATTGTATTTTATAATTGAATTTTCTTATATTGTACAGTTGGCGTCCAGGTGTTTTCCTACTCTGCAGTTCCTGACATGTCAGTTTTGAAAGTGAGCTTACATTAGAGATTTTTTTTTTAATTAATTGTCAAGGTAAGTTTTAAAAATATAAAAATGTTTGTCACAAAGAGGGTAGATCTCTGAACAGCCTTTCTAGAAGGTCACTGATCTGGTTTGGGTTTTTTAAAGTTACACAATAATTCTTTGTCTCGTGCTGAGATATATGTGAACAGCTACTTTTGCAGAGATTTTACTTTCTGGTTTCATTTTTTTTTCTTTGTAGAGTGCTTTTGTCTTTGTTAAAAACGGAATAGTGGATGCAATTCAGTTTGGAAAAGGTAGGCAAGTCACATACTTGTCTCATTTCATGTATATTAACTCTCAGTAAAATCAAAGTTTTCATCTTTATTTCTTAAGTGGGAAATAAAATAAAATTACTAATATTGAATTTCCCTGCTTCTTTTTTGTCTTCTTTTTTTTTTCCATTTTGTAGATGCTTATGTTTACCTGAACAACCCTCCCCCAGACTTTCTTCCCAAAGCCAGTGTAATTACGGTGTCAGGCTTGGCTGGTGTAGTGCTGGCAAGAAAAGGTAGGGTTTGCTTCTTTCATTATTGGTCTGTGGGATATGGAGCATGTAACAATTTCTGTGGTCAGAGTACTCTTCTGAAACATTGGCAAAACCCTGTGTGACTAAAAGAAAAATCCTCCCTGGTAAATTGAAGGGACATTATTCATTGCTGTTAGAAGCTGGCTGAGACCTGACAGAGCAGGATTAGACAGACTAATAATACAATTGTTCTTCTCATTCTTCAAAATATTGGAAAACCTAGTTGGGGATTATTTCTCTTCCAGAATGTCAATGTCTCCTGCATTTAATTGCTACAACTATTTAGTTTGCATTTCATTATTGTCTAATTATTCAAAATACTTGGCTCTGTACAGGTTCTAGGTTTAAGAAAATTGCTTATCCATTGGGACTTACTGCTGTAGGATATTCTGTTTGTTACCCAGCTCAGTCAGTGGTCATTGCTAAGGTAAGTTTCTGGGTTTATCTGTGGTCAGTTCCAACATAGTGAGACAAGTTTGGATCCTTTAAAACTGGTGCTCCAGTCTACTGTGCCAGCATTGCCAGAACACTTTTTTGCTGATCAGGTTTTGATTTCATTTGGAGTAGGTGGATTTAGCATGGGAATGTTTCCTGTGGAGTCCTAATACCAATTTAAACATTATTTACAATTTGCTTGATGTAAGGGAAATATGCACTAGATGTTGAAAAGCCTTAGTTTGGGGTCAAGCATGTTCTCATGCAGACATGACTAATTTCATTTGAATGGCATGTGTGTCGATGTATTTTTAAAGCTGTTGTTAAATTATGTTTTTCTAAAAAAATAGGTAACAGGGAAAAAGTTACTTTGTGCGAGTCATCAAACCTATGAGGCTGTGAGGTCACTGTGGGCAGAAAAAGAAACTGTCTCCAAGGTAGGACTTGGGAAATAATGATAACTCACACATTGAGAGGGAGATTAGAAAGTTGTGGACTCCTCTGCTGATGTTGTTTAACGTTTACTGATTGTGTTAAGCAAGGCACAAACCCCAATCTGATCTTTTAGTCACTTCAGTGTTTAATTGCTCTTACACGTTTCACACCCATAGATACTGAGATCCCCTCTGTAGTGCACAATACATGCAGAGTGCACAGGAGAAGAATGAGTTTCTCTTAGAGCTCATTTTTTATCTTGACATGAAGGATCCATTCTGATTCAAGCTTTGGTCTTAAGCAGCCCCTGAGTTTAGGCTAAAGACACTCAGGATTACAGTAGGTATGAATGGCTTATTCTTCTACAACCCTTTCAGGAAGTCTGTTTGAATTACCCTGTGATTTATTTCTTTTCCTTGTCCTGTCCTCATTGCAACCATAGTAAATAAATGATCAGTAACCTCTTTATATTGACCTATTATGTATGAAAAATGTATCATGGTTTTTGACATTCTCTTCTCCAGTAATAACTTTCTCTTACAGAGCAGGCTTTCTAACTCTGACATAATTCTTGTTCTCCTCTGAATTCCCTCTAGTTTCTCTGCTTTTCCTGTTTTTAGGGGATTTTGTGTGTGGTTTGTGTTTTTTAAGTGGAGTGGTCAAAATAGGACACAGTAAACAGCTGAGGCCTTGCCAGCAGAGAGTAGAGGGCAATATGAACCTTCTGTAAATTACATATGGAATTTGGGTTAGTAATCCCGGAATGAAACACGGGTTTTATCCAACCTGAAAGGATTTTTTTCTCAAGTGGAAATTTATAAAACCTTGACAAAAGTAGCACTTCCTGAGAAAAATTTCAGCTTTGTGGAGTAATTTTTCCTTGCTCTTTTCAAAGAAAATTTCAATTTCTCAGTTATACTAACATGTAGAGGTAAATTTACAGTGCTCACTGGCATGCAGTCCTCACCTTTTATTTCCTCTGAGAAGCACAAATGGAATTCTGAGTTTTGAAACTGAGATTCAGATAACTGTCATTAAATAATAGCAAAACAAGAATTGATGTGGTACAGACACTTCTGCTAACTTCATTTTTTTCCCTGAGTGAAGCCTGTTCCCAAGATATATTAGTTTTCATTACTAAGGTGTTAGAATGATTTATCTTTCTATCTTCTGCTAACTAGGGGTAGTAAGTGTTCTGTAAACACTCAGTGCTGTTTCAGTCTTGTGTAAGGCTAAAGGCTCCTCACCTGGAAATGAACTTTTTGGAGGGTCTCAAGTAAAACCACAGCTTCACTCCTAAGTACATACTCATGTCAAATTCCCTTATACATGAATTTATTCTATTTGATCTGTGGGGTTTCATGAATTTTACTTTTTCCATCTGTGTCCCTTGTGTGCAGCTGACTAGTTGAATATCATTGTATGATGTCATATCTGAAAATAATTTCATAAAAGATAAGCTTCTAGACTTGAAAGCTTTATTTTGCAATAATGTATTAAGCATGTACCCATGTGCTTTCTTTTATTAATGTTTGGTTCACAGCTGCAGCAAGAGTCAAAACCAATTATGCAAGAAGATAAGAAAAAGAAAGGAACTTGTAGTACCAAACCTGAGTCTGCTGTTGAGTCAAGATCATTGAACAGAACAGAATCTTTGCCAGTAGAGTGTTGGAGTAATGAAAATCCAGTGCCATCATCAGGTGAATTAAACATTTCAAGTGTAAACTCAGGGCAACTTGCAAATCCAATTAGTTGACTTAATTCTGTACTTACTCTTGCTCTAAACTGGAGCAGACTGTCAGTGCATATTATTCTTGAGAGCATATTTTACATGCTGTCATTTAATACATATTTCAGAGCCTCAGGGAGGTGATAATTTTCTCACTGTGGGCCCTGTCGCAGTATCAGAATTATATATTGTCTGTTCTCTCTCAGTAATGTCAGACACCCAATGTTAATGTAAACCAGATTCCTTTGTAGGCCAAAATAAGGAGTAATCCAAATGCAAAACACACAAAAAGGTTTTAATTTTGATTATAATTAGAAGATTGAAGTCTCAAATGGACTTCATTACTTTTAGCCTCTGCTAGCAATGCAGAGATGATCCATAGTGGAAGGAAAGAGGAGTGAGTATATGAGAAATGAAGCATTGGATTTTATTTTCCTGGGTTTTTTGCAGTGGTTCCTTGTGCATCTTAAATGGTTGAGATGATCAACTGATCATGTAACAGCCTATTTAACAGATAAAAAAATTTGTAGTCCAATTTGTAAGAGAAAACAGTGGAATTACCTTATAAAGGACAACTAAATTTTTTTTTAAATACTGTTACTTTTTGTAAGGGCAATTTCTGAATTTTATTTGTTACAAGGAAATAACTTGGAAGGAAGGAATTGGTTTTTCTGGAAAGCAAGCAGAACATACTTGAGTGAAGGTTTTAATCTTTTTTCCCTTTATTTTCACTATAGTATACATTCACATCTTTGCTTTGCACCTGAATTTTTTCTGATCTAGCTTGTGGAATGCTTTGATCTGTTTTTACATTTGCTTCAGGCCAAACTGTCTTTATTGGGTTTGTGTATTTAGATCTGTCTTTGCTTTCATAGGTGGAATTAGTTCATGTCCCTAATACAGCCAAAAATATCCATGCCCTAAATGAATCTGTGTTGTCAGAGATGTTTATTTTCTCCTTCGAAATGGGGCAAAGTTTTCAGGAGAATGTAACACCCTTTGTTAGACCAAGTGATGTAGCTGGAAAAGAAGTAGATAAGGAACAGGGGACACAGCCTTGGAAAACCTGCCTTTACATTCCCTTAGAGCCTCTGGAATTGCAGTATCATTAAATAAGTCAGCCTGTGCACTGTCCTTCAGGGTGAGTGGGGGGGTTCAATGTTTTACTAAACTCAGTTCATGGGTTTTGGAAGTCATGAAGTGAAACCAGGTAAGAGTGCTTGTCTTCCTTTGGAATTGTTGCCATCTGGCAGCAGCTTCAGGGAAGATCTGGCAGGGTTGGTTTTGGGAGCCAGCTCTGCTCCTGGGAGCACTGGGGCAAGAAACACTGGAGATTTTTTTCCATGCCTCAAACTTTCTTGGGCAAAGCATCACAATTTCTTCTCTCACTCTGCTGTGTTAGAGGTGGTATTGGAGAGTGGGAGGAGGTCCTGCTCTCCATCCACTGCTGTGCTCAGCATTCCCACATGCCCTCATCCTCTTTTATCACATCTTAACACACTTTGAACTCGAACAGAGAGATTTTGATCTTTTCTTAGTGTTTGGTAATACAGAAATTCTCAAAATGTAACACTAAGCTTTTTTTCCCTACAGCTCAAATATATGCATATTTTTAAATGATATTTCTTTACTATCTCTAACAGGAACAGTGAAGACATCAAAATTTAAGCCTGATGCAAAACTTGTGGACCATGGTCAGTCCAGCCCAGAAGATGTGGACATGTACAGCACCAGAAGCTAAGCCAAGTCTGCTTTACAAACTGCAAAATATTACAGATAAGGGGGAGGGAAGAAGGGAAGGAATAATCTTTACAATACATACTCTGTGAGGTATAATTTAATCAGATATTTTCTTATCTCCCGATTTGTATTATTGACGTACATGATTCTGTTCAGTGCTTATTTTGTTCCTGACTCCATATAAGCAATGGGAATTCACTCAGTGTCATTAGTGAGACACTGAGAAAACAAGATTTGTCAGTGTCTTCTCCCAATGAGGTTTCTCTGTGCCAAACTTGCTAATAAATGTCACTTCACAAAGGATATTTGAGAATGCAAACATATCTCTGCTTTGGCTCAGATGTTCATTGATCTGAAAGAAGAATGTGGGGGATGGGGTTTGCAGAGGCTTCTTCGTCTTTTATCTTTCAGCTCTGGAACAAAGTGCAAGTTCCTGCTGGTCTGAGTAGCCTTAAAATATCCATGGTTGTATCATGTGAACAGCAATGGCTTTAATGCTTGTGTAGAAGAGTCACAGAATAATTTGGTACTGTTTGCCTTTTTCACAAAGGTGAATGGAAACAACTCTGTGTCCTGCACACCTCTGGTGTGTTCAAATGTCACTGAAGCTGGGCAGAAACATACAACTGATCTCTAAACGTCCTTTCTAGACTATGCATCAGTTTTCACCTACTTCCAATACTTGGAAGAACTGTGTATAAATTTCTTAATCCATGAAACTGATACTGAATTTATATAAAATCCATTAGAAATGTTTAGGAAGCTGGAAATTGGTAGTTTCAAGGTTTAAACTGCTGACAGACAGTAAAAACGCAGATGTGGTAGGCAGCCAACTTTTTCTTCTCACAAGTTTGTGTGCAGTACCCATTGATTTAAATTCTGTGTTTTTCCATAAGAATAATATTAGAAATTACATTTCCTAGGATGAAACTTTCAAACACTGCTTTTATCATTATGTATATCGCTGTACTTCTGTTCATCTTCCATTTCTCTTCATTCTGTTATCTTTCAATTAATGAAAATTTGCTTTGCTGTACAATTGAGGGGGAAGCAAGAGAAACCATATGAACAGGTAGTGTGATTGGAAGGCTAAAGCCTGAAATGCTGCTGTTCTCAGCACTGGGATGTGATGGGATATTTGCTCCTGTTTTCCTGAAGAAATTTCACAACCTGATTTGTTTTTCCAAGGCTGATAATGCAAAGGCAAATGACCAGTGAAATACAGGCAGAATTCCTGGTGTCCCTGTGGGATTAGCAAAGTTATGAGGAGATGCTACAGGATGGAATGTGCAGAAGGCACAAATGGTGAATGTGCAAAAGAAGTAAAGCTCTTAGGATGGTTCAGAAACAAACTGATATTTTAAAATCCAAATTTCAGGCAATGTTGGACTTCGAGTCCAGTGCAAGGTGAAATCAGAAAATGGGAGTTTAAAAAGAAGAGTTCTATCAGTTAAACTTGCCTGGGGCAGCTGACAGGATTTAATGTGTTTTGTTTCTTTAATCATCTCTTAAAGGCCCAGGCAACTGTCAGAATTCAGGCAGCTATCAGAGGATATTAAATCAATCTTCAGAGAGCTCCTGGACATGACACATTCAGTGTTTCATCACGGAGAGAGGAGTAGAAAAATTAGGTAGCTGGGCTTCATATACCATTTCCAGGGAAACAGATGAAGACGTAAGTGAAAATCGTGAAGAAATTATCATTTTCAAGGGCATGACTGGATGCCAGAAATTGTATTATCTGTCTCCCTTTGATAACATTCTGGATAAAAACATAAAGGAAAACCCATCTGCTCTGCTCCTAAATTGTTAAATATTAACTTTGAGTGATGTGCTACCACAGCAAGTCAACAGGAAAGGTAAGATGCTGCAGATTTGCTTGGATTTTGCAGGAGTTTACTGTGGTGAGATTTTTCAGGACATAGTGAAAACTCTGCCCAGGAATTGGTCTCCTGGGAGCAGGGAGAGGAGCGGCTTTGGATTGCTGTTACGGAACCAGCACATCTGCCCTTCCCAGGAGAGCAGGCCTTAGGACACTGGCGTGGTGCCAGAAACTGCTCAGGGACTTCCCAGGTTTTGAGGGCATTTCCACTCAAAGCTGGTGGTGTGGGTGGGGGTATCCGGTCTGCAGAATGTCCACGGGCTCCTTGGTTGGGCAGGCAGGAGTCAGGTGTCCCATGCAAGCCCCTTCCATTGCAGCCCCTGATCTGGTTCATGCTGTGCATGGCCCTGGTGTACAAAGCTGGGGCTGTATTTCAGTCCCAAATTACTCCTTAGGGCAACATTGGTAGAGAACTAAACTTCAGAGTTAAACATCTTCTGGGACATAACTTAAAAGTAGTGTTCCTGCCCACTCTGATGAATGAACAGGATAAGGGATGCAGTTCTGCAGCTCATGGAATGGAGTCCCTGTGCTGTGTCATTTCTTTGAGGTAGGTGAGAGGAGTGAGCAGCACAGGATTATTCCAGGTCAGGGTTTGCCAGGTGGCTGCCCCATCCCTGGAAGTGTTCAGGGCCAGGTTGGACAGGGTTTGGGGCAACCTGGGATAGTGGAATGTGTCCCTGCCTGTGGCTGCGGGTGGAACAAGATGGGCTTTAAGGTCCTTTCCAACCGTCACCAGTCTGTGATTCGCTGGTGATGCTGCTGCTGCTATTACTGTCACTTTTTAGCTTAGTGTTTTCATCAGCTGAGATTTCTCTTTCTCCTCAAGGTGGGGTAATTTTCTGTTTACTTCATTTTTATCACCAGTTTTTGTTTACTATCCCCACACAATGGGGTTAAAATTAGAGGGTTTATGTTGTGAAACAGGTACAGCTAAAGACAACTGTTCCCTAACTGCAGCCAAAGAAAGTGGGAGAAAAGTATGGGAAATTTTGTATTCTGGCTGGGTGTGCTCTCTGCTTTCAGTTCAGACATCTGAACCTCCAGGGGTTATATAATACTTTACAGCTGACTGCAAGGAGCTGTAGCCACATGTCTATATTAGTAATTTCTAGTAAAGGTGCTATGCAATGGCTTTAAAAAAGCAAATTCACATCTACATGATGCCATCCTGGGTAACCATGTGCCTGACTTGGGCTCTTGAAGATTTCGGACCCAACAGACAAATCTGCTACGGTGAAAAATTAGCATAAAACATGGGAAAAGTTTTATTGTGAGACATGGTTTTATTAATTTGTAGCAAAACACTTTGAAATGCCTCTCAAATGTATCCTTAAAAGTCACTTAAAGTTTATTTCACAATGCAATAATACAACAACATTATAAAAGTAAGAATGTATATTGTAATTTTTATATAAGTTATGTATTTGTGAAAAATTCAGTGTCTTAAAGAATGGGGTCACATGGTATTTTATAATACAGAAATAGGTTTAATTTGCTGCATGTTTTTTTATTTATGGTTGATTGTATTCAATATAGAGAGATTTGGAACTTGTTGATATTAATATTTTTTTTAGATAAAACTGATTGTGATACTTTATTTTGTCATATTGCTGTGAAGCACCTGGAAATAAAGGGTGATAAGATACTTTTTAAAAAGTACATTTAACTTTTGTCTGTTGTTCCATCTGTAGAAAAATTGTCAATTCCTTGCCTTTCTTTTTAAGAGTTCATTTCGGTAATGACTTTGGTTTATTAATGTTGGGGGAAAAACTTCACCCTTGAAGTACTGAAACTCTTCTGGAAGAAATTGCTGAAGTAACACTAAGGACAGATTAATGCTCGATGTCCTAAATTTTGAGAAGTGCTTCCATTTTCTTTTCTTTGGTTTTTTTTCTAAAGAATGGTATAGTTCAGGACTTGGAAAAACTGAAGCTTTTATCCATGCTGAAGGAATGACACTGTTCAAGAAGGAAACAGGTAGTAAATGTGTTTACCTCAGTGTGACTCTGTGCCAGTCTTCCAGGTAAAGCAATTTGCCAACCAAGAGTCATAAATTATGTAATACATGGCGTAACCTAAAGAGTAAATTACTCAAAAGGAGGAAAATTGTGTAAATGAGTGATGTGGCTGTTTTAATGGCAGATTGTCACTGTGATTCATGAACAGCTTGGGAAATACCGTAAAGGTATTGGAATGCAGCACTGTAGTTATCTTGTAGTGAAAGTTTGCAGTATTTCTGAACCACAGTGAAATGCTGAAAATGTACTTTGAATCCAAAATGATAGTGGGGTCCTACGAAGCCTATACTTTTAAAGGACAATCTGTAGGCACTGGACTGTGTGTGGTTTTTATTTTAAAGTGCAGGGATTCCCAGAAGCCAAGCTCAGCTATGTGCTGGTGGTAAGCTGCAGCCAAGAAAAGCTGTGATTGAAGCCATTCTAGAAGTCAGTGTTGCCTTTTATCCTGCCCCAGCATTGATGTGCTTTTGTTGTGGACCAGAGCTGGAGTACAAACCCCAGTGAAACCCTGGGTTCACAGTGGGCAAAGGCAGAGCACCATTGTTCAAGGTGCAGTTAGTTTACAGACATGGGAGATGGATTTTGCTGGAACAACTGAAAGAAATTCCATTGCTGTGACCAGGGAGTGGGTGTAAACTGAGCCTGTCATGGTTTCAAGCCTTGGTAACCTTTTCTGGGCTCTATTTGTAGCAGTCCTGATACCAGTGTTTGGGAAATCTGTAGCTCGTGCTCAGTTTGTGTCACTCTCAGGACCCCTGCAATGCTGCAGGAGGAGTGTTCTCCAAAGCCATCTTGAACCAGATCTGAAATGAATTAAGATTAAACATCATGAGCAGTTCCATCTTCCACCACTAATTTTGGTCAGTAACTTTGGTTTAGTTATATGTCTCTCTTTGAAGAAATTAAATTAGCCTGGATGTCGTTACAGAATGCATAACTTGGCACTTGATTCTGCTGAGTTCCAGAAACTCAGACAATAAGAGGAGGAAATGGGTGTGCTGTGGAATACAAATCTCTGAGCTGTTCAGGTCTGCTGGCACTGGGTTCATTTGCTGCTACCCAAGTGGGCACTGAAAACAGAAAACAACTCACAGCCTCAGCAGCCCTTCCTGAGGCCAGGTCCAAACCTGCTGCATCCAATAAATGCCAATGATGTAGCAAAGTCAAGAGTTTAGGGTTTGTAACCTGCCTCATTAAAACATCTCACCCAAAGAAAAGCTGCCAACTGCATTTCTGCATCCTTGAATCAAATCTGACAGCCCCAGGTAAAGGTGTTTGTTTATCACCCAACGTGAGGCACTGGCACTGAGCAGCTGGGAGCTGGAGCCAGAGGGGAATTCCCTGTCAGCCAGAAGAATGGAGCATCTGCAGGAACTGCTTCTTCACACTTCTGCCTTACATCTGAAGAAGGATGATGCAATTTCTTTCACTGAGGTAAAAATATTTACCTCATACCTTTGTTCTGGTGTGTTGTAAAGCAATCTTCTGGCAGAGCTGAGAATCTCTTATTTACTGCTGTAATATTAAGTGCTGTTGGGCTTTAGCCAAAACAGTATTCTCTCAAGAATTTGCTAGGCATTCATTTTAAGAGATCATTATTTATCCTTTGAAAAGCAAAGGTTAAAGTTTACCTTTTGCTGTTAATGTAACTGCGGTTGGCATGTTTGCATAAGCAGCAGCTCCTGTCAAATTAGGAAACCCATGTTGGGATTTTATCAGTTATGGCTTAATTTTGAAAGCACCATCCTAAGAACAATGCTTGTGCTAACTTCAATGCAGTTAAACTCCACAAACTTGGGGTGTAACCTGTGTAGTGTTCAGGGTGACCACACAGTCAGGATCTTCTTGTGCAGTGAGTGTTGAGAATTTTTCAGGACTCATTAAGTAATAAAGAGTCAAGATGACAGAAGCTGTGCTAAGGTGTGAGTTTCTGTCATCGCTCATCCTTGCCAGAGGGGTATTTTCTGTTCTTTTCTCAGAAAAATGAAAAATTAACGAACAAAACTTAACAGCAGATGCATCCAATTACAGGATTCCCTCCTTCCCATCTCATCTCCCTTAGATGGCTTCAGGACCATAGCTTGGTCATGTCTTTAAAAAACAATGTCTGTTCCAGGAAATTGTCTGCAAATACATTCCAAGTTTGTTATCTGTAAAAGGTTATGTAAGCCTAAAAGGAGAAGAGAGAAATGCTCCTGGCAGATACCTCAGTGTGTTGAAATTTAGGTCGTTAAATGAATACCTCACATCTGATTTCAAAAATTCAGAAATAGCAAGATTAATGAGATATTTTTATAGAACTACTCAGTTTCATAAAGGAAAACATGGTGAGTAAGTTATCGGGACATTGTATCAGTTTTAAGTTAATTAGTAATTCTTTATAGAGAAGGATGCTGTAAAACAAGCTCAAAATCCACAATCCACAGCAGCAGAAAGGGAAGTTCATTCTGCTGCTGGCAAAGTCTGGAAGAAAAGGTCTTTTGTCCCATTTGGCTCCAGGATGTCCATTCTGAAAGTCCTGCCGTGTGTCCTGGTCCTGGCCAGCCCCTTGCTGAGTGGAGCTTCACGACGTAAGGCCTGCTGGAATTCTGCTTTGTGACTTGTCAGAGCAGGGATGTGGCCATGTCCACTCCACTGGGGAGTGCTGCTGGGGCATTGCAGTCCCACTGGGAG
Source organism: Corvus moneduloides (assembly GCF_009650955.1). NCBI lineage: Eukaryota > Metazoa > Chordata > Aves > Passeriformes > Corvidae > Corvus > Corvus moneduloides. The sequence goes on along the minus strand of NC_045489.1, from coordinate 4,452,797 downwards.
GTATTGCTGCTTGGGAATTCTCCTTTGGCTTTAGGCTGGGTTTATTTTAAATAATGGGAAAACAGTGCAAATGTGAAAACCTTGGTGAGACAACTGCTGTCCTGTGTTTGGTGTCACAGGGAAAAGGTTACAGCCATATTAACTACACCTGAAAACTCAGTATCCTGGTGGGTTGGGATCATTTTGAGTCAGTCTCTGAATTTCAGAAGGGTATTTTTAAATAAGTTAAATGGTTTGGTTCTTTTTCAGTGGGAAAAAACACTTGGTATATGGGTTTTAAAAAATCATACACTTTTTTTATAGCAAGTGTTCTTAGACTTTTTTTTTATACTAACAGGGAGAAAATCATCAATAATTAAGAGCATGACAACCAGAATGCACTGAAAGGTTATTTTAAGTGAGAAGCTAAGTAATGGAATTGTCTCTGGTTCTGTTAGAGTAGACCAATATTAGCCTGCAATTATTTATTGGAATATTTCCTACAGATTTTATTGATAGATTTAATTTATTTTAGGGTATCCCTAAGCCCATAGCGATGTAAACCAGCTGCAGTTGTTATTTTTCTAATAGAGTTTTGGTTTGTGGTCTATTTTTTTATGCTACTCTAACCCTTCATTTGCCAAAAAAAGTTACCACTTGAAGGCTAACTTGGCATTTATGTAGACCACAGTATTTTGAAGGGCTCAGCAGTGAGTTCCTTTATCACATGGAATATTAGAGCATTAAGACCAAAGGACACACTCTCCCTCTCTCCCAGCAGAATCACAACTGGTTATTTTCTGCTGCCTTAATATTTTTTGGATCATTGCTAAAAGAATTGTAATTCTGTTACTCATCAGAGGGGTGGCTAAAAACATTGCTTATCTCCTAGATGAACCATGCCAAATGCTACTTGGGATTTTTCATTGTTCTGTACATTATAGCCATAACACGTGACCTGTAGTTGGGTTTCTTTGGAAAATGTTTCAGTGCTGATGCCCTCTTGAGAGGAGAGCGTGCAGTGTATGTAAATGGATTGGTACAATTGGTACCTTGATCACTGTAATCATTTAGATTTATCTCTGATAAGCAGCAAATGTTGGATTAGATGGACTTGGAGAGTAGAAAGGAAGGAGGCTTCCATCTTTTTCTGAAATGCAGACTGCTCCCAGCACAGTCCCTCTGGCTAATAAAGCATCAATCATGAGTTTGTTCCTGGTGGAAAGTCCCTCTTGCAATGGCAAGAATATTAATTCTGCTCTGGCAGCGCCTGCTGGGCTTGGAAGGGTCTGCTCAGAGATCTCAGCCAGTTCTGGCTCTCTGGCTTCGTTCCAAATGTGGATCTTCTCACTGGGAACAGTTGTACACAATTATTCTTGGTTCTATTGGCAGTTTGGGGGCTTTTTTGAGTGTTCAGGTTGGTGCCTGGTGTTGAGTCCAAGTCCTGAGCAGGAGAGGAACAGGTAGCAAAGGATGTAGGGTGGGAGTGCCAAATGTGCTGGCATTTGATGGCTGATTCAGGCTGCTGAGGGAGTTATCTTTAACCAGCCAAATACCTGTGAAATACTGTAAACACTCAGATTCTGGAACATAATTTACAGCCCAAAGTGTTTACACAGCAAAAGGGATACAGGAGAACCAACATTAATGCAAACCAGATCCTTTTGTAGGCTAAACCAAGGAATAATCCCAATGCAAAACATACAAAAAGGTTTTAATTTGGCTTATAATTGGAAGGTTGGAATCTCTAATGAATTTCGTAACTTTTAGTCTTTGCCAACAATCCAGAGATGATATATAGTGGAATTCAGACATAACCACACTTCAATGATATGATAAAAATCATAACAACACAAGCCATACAATTTCCTGGCCAACTGGAAGATGGATACACATTCAGGGTAAAGTAATTTAAGCAGGTAAATTTTCATTTCTTGAATAGATTCAAAATTTTCAAGGGACAAGTCACTGGAAAGTAAGATTTAGTATCATCTACAGAGTACATACGAAGCTTAAATTTCTGGTGTAATTAGCAACACAGCCCACTGACAGTATGTTACTGTGTAATTGCATTAAATACTTGTTTTGTCTTAATTCACAGCCAACTGCACTGGAGTTGGGGACTTTGAGGCCTGTCTGGGTAATACAGATGAATTCTGTCCTAGAAATATTTCTTGTCAGTGTAAAAATCAAGAACCTTTTTGCAGGTAGTGTGTGGGCTTGATTTGTTTGTTTAAATATACAGCATATAAATGTCAAATATATTCTAAATGATGAACTAAATTTAGACTCTGCAAAGTGATCCACGAAAAGAGATGTTGATCTTCATTCACAATCTGCATAAGTTTATAACTCTGGTACAAAGCATCAAATCCAGGATCTGGGCATAGTGTTTTCTTTTTAAAAATATGTGTGGGCCATGTAATTCCTAATGTACGTAATCACTGTAATCCTTAATTTTTACATGCTCCCTGTTCTTTCAGCTATTTTTCTTTAGAACTGAATTAGCTTAGTGTAATTGCAAGTTCATTTTTTCCCCAGGTTGATCAAATTTTCTTTTAAGTTAAAAAAATAAAAAGAAATTAGATCTCTTAATGTTCTGTTCTCCATTACATAATTGTTTTTTTTTCCTTTTAAAAAATCAATGTCATAATGACAGCTAGAAATGTGAGGTTTCACTTCCACTCAGCAGCTTTGCCATGCTCACAGCTGACAAAGAGATCTTTGACCTGAGCCAGGCCCTGACTTGGGTACTGAACCCTGTGCCCAGCAAAGCTTCTTATCTTGGACGCCTGAAATGCCAACTTGGACTTGGTTACCCCAAAGCCTGGCAAAGTACTTTTGCATCAAATCTGGAAATAGATGGGTGTAACTAAGATAAAAAACACCTTTAAACAAACAGGAAAAATAGCGAATCTCTTGGTCCCTGCAGTGTTGAATAATAAATAATTATATAGCAAAATATTATACATTTTGGTATTGCTTACTTTTGAATTAAAATGATGTTGCTGAAAATTAATATTTTTATTTGCAGATGTGATTACTTCAGAATGGGCTGGAAGGAGTACTGGTACATGGGCCCCAAATGTAACCACCTTTGGAACACTCTGGATTTCATTTTAGTGGCTACTGTTCCTGCAGGGATACTGATTATCATAGTGGTTGTAATATTTTGCGTTGTCTACTGCATGAAAACAGAAAAAGCTGGGTAAGTGACTGTGGGTGCACTTATAAGGAGTTTTATACTCAAAATGGAAGTATAGCAAAAGGAGTCTGGTATTCTGGTTAATTTTAAACCTCTGGTTGCCATACTGCCAAAATAATATTTATACAATTTAAAACTAAGTCAAAACATCTTACCTGAGCACCCAGCACTTACTCAGCATTTTACCACTGCATGCAGAACTTCACTCTCAGTCACTGGTTTTTTTTAGGGCTCACCAGGCAAGCTTTAAAGATTGATAAGTACATTTACTACTTAAATTCAACACTACCAAATGTGTATTTCTGATTTATTTGCACTTAAGGATTGGCTTTTTTTCCACAGGTTTAAAAAAAAAAGGAGTAAGACCGCTAACCATTGACAAAAGGCTTGGTGTTCCTCCCATTCTTCGGTCTCAGATATCAGCAATCTGAGCTCCTTTTTGCTTTCAACACTTTTTCCCAGTGACACCTCTCCCAAGTACACAGACAATATGGGTCTGTTTTCCTTTCACTGAGCCCCAGTAATGTGTCACTGGTACTTCCTCAGACATAAGCAAGCTGTAATAATACACAGCTCTTGTAAAGCCATTGGCATGGGACATCTATGCAGCACAAAAAACATTTTTCAAGACTCTCACTATTGCTAATGCTCTAAATTCCCCTTGTTCCCCTCACCAGGAAGCAGGCAAAGCTTCCATCCCATGGAGCACAGCAGAACCCTGCATTCAGTGCTGACACAGCTGCCAGCCTGGGGCACGGGCACCGTCAGCCACCCGGGGTAAGAGATGTCAGAGGGGGGCACAGCACAGCCCCAGGCCAGGCCAGGCCTGCAGGACTTAGTGATTCAGCACAATGGGATGTGAATAGCAAAAAAAGGGAATTCGAGCTTAAAGTCGCCCTAGCATTTGATTTCAAAGATCAGCTGAATGCATGTGAGAAAGTGAAATTCTTCATCAAGGATTAAGTGAATCTAATTTGCATAGGAGAAAACAAAGAATTAGGGATTATTTTAACAGAATGTTCAAACAAGTATTTCAATTTTTGTCCTGTTAGAAGACCAGCATTAAAAAGAGATTACGCTCTGCTGTGCCAGTTTTCTCCATTAGACAAGGTGTAGTAGAGATCATTGCTTGAACTAGTGGGTATCAAGAGAAAAGATGGATAAATAGCGTTAAAAACCAATATGAAATACAAAGAATCACTGAAAGGGAATATTTGTGTGTGCGTGTATTCATTTCCTCATTTGGTACTTCAAGGGATTATTTTACATATTAAGGAGCACACAGTGTGTGAGAAGGAGACATTGAATGCTGTCTGAGGAAAGGAAGAAAATAATCTAGTCTGCTACATTATTTTCTGCTAAATCCATCTGTAAAGTGTCAATATCTTGGCAACGCAGCAGGTCTCAGCCTGCCTTTACCAGGAGATGGTGCTGTTCAATTTTTAACTAACTTGGAATTTAGTCCTGCTGATGCTGTTGTTCCGAAGGTGTGAATCAGACCCAATCCTTCAGTTCGGCAGGGAAGGAAACCCTTTATAAAAGGAATCTTTCTGGGTCAGGGCTGCAGGACTTAAGGCTTCTCACACCCTAGACTGTGAGTTGTAGTTCAGACATTATATTTTGTAAGTGAAAAACTGGTTTATACCTTCTAACATACTGTACCTGGTGAGCTGGTTATTCTAATTCGTTGTCATTTTGCTCTGTGTAACCACCTGATCCCCTACACACAGGTTGCCTCGGTTGGGCAAATTCCAAAAGCTGTACTGAAAAGACAAGATTTTAATGATGCCTCAATCCCAAATCAAAGGGAGAATTACAGGTATGCTGCTATTTTTCTGTCTTTTGTGCTCATTTTCACTTTATACCCTGGTTTGGAGACTCAGAATGACTTTGCAGCTTTGCCAGTGGCACAGCAAGGGACAAAGGTCCAGTAAATGGCAAAGCTTAAAGCTTTTGACTGGATTATTCACATACGAAATCTAAAATACTGCTTTATCCAGAGGCTTCTCTGGTTTTCCTCTAATCCCAGAGGCATTCATTTCATTACTGTTTAGAAACGAAGCTTCTGTACTTGTGCTTCCTCACTTGACCCCCCCCCCCTCAGCACCCAGCCAACTGCTGCAGTTCTTACTGCAACTTCTGCAGAGAACTTGTTTGCCAGGGTGCAGCTCAGTGAGAGCAGAACAGTCTCCTCACATGTAGCAGGGCTCTGCTGCAGAGACAGGCTGGAGCTTGCTCATATTTCAGTCCCTCAAGGAGGTCTGGTTTTTTCTAAAATAAATGTTCAAAATGTTGAAGGTATAGCTATCATGAATTTAAAATACTTTGAAAATAATTGTAGCAATATAGAAAATTACATACTGTGGCATTGTTTGTTGTGACAGTGAAAAGAAAATAAAAGCTTAAAGAGAATGTTGCTTCTATAAATCCACTCTTCTCTGTTTGCAGGATGAGGGCTTGACAGTAAAATGAACTTAAAAGACCTTTTAGATGTTGTTGCCTCAATGCCATGCATCCAGTAGTGAGCTTTAATATTTTTATATTGCAGTTTAAACTAACCCTTTGTGCAATTTGCAGTATATTATAGGGTTTTAATAACCTTTTTCTCTTTTGCATAGTCCTGTGTATGTTCAGCCTCTAAGGATGGCAGATCCAGCATCAGACTATTTCCCTCACTCCCGAGCCCAGCGAGATGGGTTTGACTATCCCAGGAAGGATTTGCCTTATCCAGTTTATCCAGAGGCGAGACAGTACCGGGTATGTATCAATTACATCCCTCTGCATATTAATTATATCATCTATCCTGGTACTGAATACAAATCATCACTAAATTGACTGTGTTTGTCACTAAGTAAAGATGTGAGCTAACAGAAAGCCTACAGCCACCTTTCACTATGCAGGTGTTTTCTTCAGGAATATTATAGAGCCTGCTGAAATGTTTTTAAATATTTCCGAAGCTGTTTCAGTTTGTGTGCACACAGTGCTAATGCTTTCAGTTATTTGCATGAAAATCATCTCCCAAAGCTCTTGGTGAGTGCACACTCAGAAGCAGCACATACTAACAAAACAAATATATATAAATGTAGTTTGATTAGATACAGATTATTTTAATAGCAAGCATACTGGGGAGTGTGTGTCATGCTACTGATTTAATTCTAATCTCTTTACAGAGATACTAAGAACAAGTGCTTCCTATATCAGAAATGTCTTGGAAAGCTGCATAATTACTGGGCAATCCAGGTGCTGAGAGAGCAGCGAGACCCTGGTGGGACACAGAGGAAATTGCCATTCTTATTAGATAGCACTAAGTTATTGCAAAGAAAAGGTATAGAGGATAATTGTAAAAGAAAACCTGATATAACATGACATTAACATCTGATTTATTTGCTATGTAATTGGTGACGGCTTCCTGTGAATCCCTGATACTGGAGTGCACAAGGGTCTGGCCCTGGTAGTGTGGTACAAACACAGCCAAGGATTTGGCTTCCCTCTGTCTCAAGATTTAGCAAATATTTACAGGCCCATTCCCTGTCCTTTGTCTTTTTTGCTTTGTCTTCTTTCTGTGCTGATCCCAACAGCTGGAACGGTTTGCCTTTAGTACTGCCCTGGCTTGCTTTGTAACTTTTTTGTAAATGAGGACAATAAATGAAGCTATGGAAGATTGACCACCTTGCCACTAAGTAACAAATTAAAGACACTGAAGGCTGGGATTTATTTCCCATTTTCCAAAAAGTCTGAAGCACATTATATTGCGATTTATATAAAATGATTTTCATTAGTATTAGGTAATATGTGAAACTATATGACAAAACTAGAATATTAAGGATTTTAGAAAGGATTTTTTGATGCTTGTTTTCCCCTCAGTGTAACAAAAACTTCAAAGTGGCCAAATTTCACTGGGTTTACTTCTACTGCTGCAAACTCTGTCAGAAATAAAAGTGAGACTCGTTCCCTCTCTTATCTTCAGAAACACACAGAAATGGTGTTAGCACATTTATTTAGATTCCAGACTATCAGTTTAAACCATTCTGACCTCAGAAATTCAGATCCAAAGGTGTCAGAAAACTGTGTCAGTGAATTGCTTTTTCTGTCACTTCTCAGCCTCGGGTAGTGCCACAATCTGACAAACAGTGGTGGTTGTTGACCTCAGTCCGGCTCTGTTGTACCAGCCTCAGAGTGACCACAGAATCTGAGTGTTCAGTTTGATATTCCACCACTCCTCTGAAAAGGAGTAGGAGGCACAGATAAGGCAATGCTGTCAATATCCATGGTGCTGGCAAGAGCAGAGCTGGCTAAACTGAGTCTCTCTCACTCTTTGCCCAAGTGTTCAGTTTTGTCGTTACCTTTTTCTGGTATTTTTCCCTTCATTCCTTACTTGTGTTGGGCAGTTTGAAATTATTTTGTCATAAGAATGTCTGTCTCTTGCTAGAGCTAGACTAAACGACTGGAATGTTTTTCTTACTGAATTTACTTTGGGGTGTGCTGTGTTATGTGGCTTTACCATTTAAAACAAAAAATAAAGGGGAGGAGGGTCAAATATAAGTCTCCAAATTCTCTGCTAAGGAGATGAAAGTCCAGGAGGATTAATCTTTTGAGAATTACAGAAGCTCCATGGCTCTCTTGTCCTGAGGAGCCCAGAACTGGACACAGCACTCCAGCTGTAGTCAGTAGGGTCACCTTGGGATGCCCCATCTCAGGTTGTCCACCCTGGGTTGCCCACCCTGTGTTGGCCCAACTCACAGACCCCAGGTTGCTCTGGCCTCTAGAACCCCCCAGACAGCGGGACCCCCAGACTCCCTCAGGTAGCTCTGAGCAATCCCCTCTCAGCATCTGAAGGTTTTGGGTCACATTGCTCTGGAATCTGCTTTTGCCTTTACACTTTACTTGGAAGCACAGCTCCAGCTTTTGATTCCTCTGAGGAATAGAAGGCATGGAACAGGCACCAAGCATTGCCCGAGTCCTCCTTTGCTCCGATTTGTAGCGTAGGCTCTTAATGTTGTAACAAAGAGTAATGCAAAGTTTCCAAAACAAGTTATTATCCTTGTTATGAGAAGGTTCATGTCTGTATCCTAACTACTTTTATATATTTAAATACTGGTTCAAGTTTGTATTTACCTGTCACGTTTAACCAGGTAAGTCGGGTTTTCACGCTGGCAAAAGAGACCCACAGAACTGAAACCATTGTCCGAGCTATTTAAATGTTGGGTGTTTTATTGACTAGATTGTTCCACTGCCCTCACGGGGACGGGAGCGTGGGATCTCCCCTCACTGCCCTCACGGTGCTCCGGCCGGGAGCGGGGTCCCCCCGCGGTGCCCTCACGGTGCCGGGGGCGCGGGGGGGTCTGAGGGGGCGGCGGCGGCTGCGCCTGCTCGGCGCGCGGGGGCGCGCGTGACGTGCGGGGGGAGCGGAGCGGGGCCGCGCGCGCTCGCGGCCGCCGCCCGGCCCAGGCTGCGGGCGGAGCGGGCCCAGGCCCGGCCCGGCCCCGGCGCGTCCCGCGGGCCCGGCGCACCCCGGGCCTGCACAGGTGAGCCGGGGCGCGGGCACGGGCACGGTGGAGCCGCGCAGGCCGCGTTCCGGTACGGCCGCCGCGGTCGCTGCGGGCCGCGGCCGCCCCTGGGCGGGCGGGCGGGGGAGCCCCGGCCGGGCCCGCCGGTGCCGCGCCGGGCGGGCGGTGCGGGCGGGCCCGGCGGCGGAGGGGCCGCGCGGGCGGGCAGAAAATGGCGGAACACAAGATGTCGGCCGGGCTGGCGGGGCGGGGAGGCCGCGGCTCGGGGCCGTGGGACGGCGTTATCCCGGCCGAGACCGGGTTATTCCCGCCGTGACGGCGTTATCCCGGCGCTGTCCCCGCCTCCCGGCCCGCACCGCCGCGGGACACTCGCTCCTTTGTCCCCGCGCTCCCTCCGCCGCCTCCCCCCGCCCCGGCGGCACCGCGGGCGCGCCCGCGCCGGGCACGCGCGGGAGGGAGGGAGGGAGGGAAGAGGGAGGGATGCGCCGGGAGCCGCCGGGATGTGCTGGGAGCCGCTGGCGCCAGCGGGCACCGGCAGCCCGGCCCTTGGGCAGCCGCCGGCCGGCTCTGCCCGTGATTTTTACCACGGGAAGTTTTGTTGGTGCGACGCGTAGATGTTATTTTTTCTCCTATTTTATTATTTATTATTTTGTATGAAGAGCCTTTAGCGCGTTTCAGGCAGCAAGACAAAATCTCCTTCACTGGTTTTGTCTGTGGCGTTTTAAATGGATTTGGAGTGTAAGTGGTCGTGGTGCTTTCTAGGTGGACACAATAAAGGACTTTAAAATGGATATGCTGGTTTTTCATACCCAGTCTGTTCTCTGCCCAGGGTCTGTGTTAACCTGCGTTAATCCGTTATTTTATTAATTGGGGTTTTCTAATTAAGATTTCTGCACAAGCAGGACGTTTCTCATTGCGTTTCTGTCAGTTGCTGCATTAAAATTAGGGGGAAGAAATGAAAGCCGTGAAGTGTCATCAGGGGAGGATAATGCTTTTTTCGTCTTCAGCTTGAATGTTAAGAAATTAAATGATTACACAGCATCTGGTTTGTATTTTTCAACGGCGTAGAAGTTTATTTGTTGTTACATTGCTCTATGTCTGAGCCTGGTCCTTTAGGTTTTATGCAGATCTCATATGCAGCTTATGAATATCCAAAACACCAGCAGTGCATGATGTTGTGTTTTCCTTTGGAGCATGTAAACAAGATGTAAATTATTTAGAAGAAATCCTCTATTTTGAAGGAGACATTAAGGTCTGACCATGCAATTAAGCTTCATGTGAAAATGCACCACCTGAACCTACTGAGAATAAAGGTGTGTGTAAATTGGGGAGATGCTTAAGGTTTGCAGGACCACACAAAATGTATTCCTAAAGCTACATAAATAAGGAGCATGTATTTAAGCTGTAATTGGCATGTTGTAATTGTCATTCTATAGAAATGTTGTTTATGTTATACACATTTTAAATATGGCAACAGTGCCTGGAAGCCAGCATAGGGATTGGGAGTTTCCTCGTCCCCCTGGGAACATGAATGACACCCTGTTTTTCCTGGGAAAGGTAGAAGTGCTGAAGCATTGCTTGCTATCCCTCCTCCTTAAAGTGCTTTGCTGAAGATCTTTGCACTTGGAGTGTTTTCTTAAACTCTCTCTAAAATGAAAGTGTTACTGGTTATTTTGTGATACTTTTTTTAGGAAGAGTAAGCTAAGAACAGATCAATGTGTATCCTGGGAACTTCCACCAGTTTTTCAGTTGAGATTTGCTATTAGGTCATCCCAAACTGCCAACCATTATCCTTGATTTTAAAAAATACCATGTGCAGAAGTAGTTTACAGTTGTCAGAGAGGTCAGATATCCCTTCTTCTACTCTGAAATTCATTGCTTGTCTCAGCTGAGCGCCATCTAAGGAAGAGCTTTGGCATAAAGAGCTGAAATAGGTTGAAATGAACCTCAGGCTCATTAGAAAGAGAACGGTTATTTTTCAGAAAAGCAAAACTATTCCAGATACAGACATGTTTAAAAAATTTAGCTGTGAGACACTGCTCTGGGAATCTTGGTGTAGGTTGGATGAAATACTTCATTTTGGGATCTGATGATAATGTGCTCTTTCCTGGGCCAAGATAGCATGCTGTAATGAAAAAAAAAAATCAATGAAAAAATTAATGGAATGTTGTAAAGTGAATATTTTATTGGCTGATGCTAATAAAACATTTTCACTGTCTTTAAATACCCAGAGGAGAAGGGGAATTAAGAGGAAAAACTTGAGATGTTACAAGTCAGAGGAAGAGAGGAATGGATAAGTTTGGGATTGTGACAGGGTGTGGAATTGTGGCTTTCTGCCTGATTTCTCCTGTTGCAAACCCGTGATTGGATCTGCCTGTGGTGGTGTGGGTGTGTTACACAGTGTACTACAGGAGGAAGCTGAGAAGAACCACAATTAATCACTGCGCTGCATTTTTTTTTGCTGTTCCCAATAACAAGATTTGCCTGCATATGTGACATGTGAAACTGCATCATCTGCACTGCTGCAACCTGTGAGCAGAACCACCCGGTTTGGGGGGAGCTGTGCGCCTTATCCATGGCTAATTCTTCCAGCAGTAGCAGGAAGGGCTTTTCCTGCTATCAGTGCATTCCTTTAAGATTCCAAAGTTGATATAAAAAATAAATTTGTGATTGTGGGGTTGATTCAAGTCCATCCTTTGTCTGCAGTGAGGGTTTACAAAAACATTCTTCATAGGGTTGGTACAGCTTCAGCAGGGTTGTCGCCTGTGTGTCGTTATCCATCTCTGATTTTAGGGGAAGTTTAAGGGATTGCTGGTACTCCATGCACAGAAGGTGCCATTCCATAACTCTGGTTATTTTTCTAGTCCTGTTAACTACCAGGAAAATACTTTTTTAGTGATAAATTGCTTTCCCTGCAGAAATTTAAATTATAGTCCTTCTTTGTATTGAATTTTTCTATGTACCACAACATGTAATATGTGGTACACCTACTTATTTAATCTGAAAACAAGTTGCTTATTGAGAAGGAAAAAAAGTCTGGCATATTCTTCCTGTAATCTCAGATTGATTTAAATTAAGATAATTTTTCATATCCATTTACACTGAAAAAAGGATTCTCTGAATGTAAAGCCTGTGGTCAGGAAATGTTAGATACTGCCTTAATTCTCAAATAGTTAAATGAGCCATTTATGGTCTAGAGCTGCATCATATTCTGTACTAGCAAGGATTCATTAGCTACTGTGAGAATTTTGGATGTCTGTGGTGATAATTTGGGAGTGATGGAGCATTGCATTGAGGTTCTGGAGCTGCTCTGTGATCCTTACAATGCTGAAAGAATTTGATTTTGGAGTGGAATTGAATTAGTAAAATCCTTGACAGCTTTCCTCATGGATAGTGTTTGAGTTTTTTGGTAGTCTTGAATCCAAACCTCTTGGGGGTGGATCAGTGGTTTTTCCTTGCAATTGCCATCACTGGGCACCTTTGCTGGAGTAGCTCAGGAGTTACGTGAGGTCCTGGCTCTTCCTGGCCCCTTGGCTCTGCCTTGGAGGTGTCTCAGATTTTGGGCACTTGTTCCTACAGCTTGGCTTGTTTCATTATTCACCTTCCTTGGCTGTGCTGGCTCCTGAGGTGGAACTCACTGCAGTGGGGTTGTCAAGTGTGTTCTACCACAAAGTAATTGGAGTTTCCATCGAGGTTTGGATTTAGATGCTGATATTTAACGAATTCTTGTGGTAGGATACTGGTGATTTCTTTTATGAGATCTAGGAGAGCAAAACCAAGGTTGGTGCTGCAACAGGAAAGCACCATACTTTGGAGACTTACCCATGAAAGATTTGTGCTCCCTGCTCCTCTCTGCACCACCCAGGTCACGTAGTTCTGAGCTCTGACCCTGCGGTCGCTTCCCACAACTCCTAAAACTCCTCGTCTGCTCTGTGATAGTCACTTTTTCTGATTCTTGGATACGAGAGGTCAGGAAAGTACAAGATTTTAGCCTTGTGCAAGAGAGATTTTTTTAGGCTGGAGATTTTTCACCTGTGAAAGTCTTGAGCTCTGTATGATCCAGTATGTGCTTCTGTGGAGTCACTTTGTCTGCACTGAGAACTCGTGTAAAGTCTTTTGGGTTGCAGCAAGTTGCAAAATAATTCAGAATCCCCACATTTCAGTGTTTGGTAGCAATGCAAATAACTTGCTGGAATGCTGATTTTATCCTTCTCTCCTGTGTTTTATGGGAACAGTCTGTCAAATGATACATCCTTTCTCCTGCTCTGGGAGTGACTTTGTGTAGCTGTACCTTGTCAAAGAGATTTGGCATCCCCAATTAAATTTACGTGTTAAAATTGGTTTTGAATGGTCTCATTTATCCAAATTTTGAAAGAATTGGAAAAAGTGATACTCCCAATACTTTCTTCTTTGTAGCTCCAAACATCCAGAATCACCAGTCTTGATAATTAGTTAATGAAGCTGTACAGACAGGGGCAGAGCAGAGGTGATTGCTCTGTGCACAATTGCTAATATTTATTGTTATGCTAAGGTCAAAAAAATAGAAACCAAAATAATGAAGTTAATTATATGAAGTATTGCTGATGTTTTTCTTGAATTTGCGGGTAAATACTTCTCTGTGTTTGTCAGTGTAACACATCAATCCAGTAAAGCTGATCAACACAAGAACACTGTTAAACGTAAGTTCTCGGTTTTGTTTTATTGCAGTTATTTGTGAATGAATTTGGCTGAATATGGATCCAGGTGGCGGGAGTCTTGGATTGCAAACACAGGAATCCAAAATGCCTCACACTATGATCATGCAGGATTTTGGTAAACATTTTAACTATTAAAAATAGTGAGTAAAATCCAGGAGATGGCCTTCTCAGGTATTGGGAAGGACCATGTCTTTATACCAGGATATTTGCATTTGAATTACAACTGAATTACTGAGGAATGTTAATTTTTTTTTTCATTCTGATAAGAACCATTTCCTTGAGTGTTTTCAAGATTAAAACTGCTGTTTGTGTGTTAAAATAGTTCACTATGCGTTCTTGGTTATGTCTAGAAAAGTAGTCTGCAAATACGACTGGCCAGTCCAGTCTGTTGATAAAAACCAGGTTTCTACCTCCAGCCATTCCTTGTGATGTGGCAAGTTGTTGGAAATTTTACTAAAAATATTGCATACAACCGAGTGTTTATTTTTAACAAGGCCCATGCAGTCCAAAGGATGAGTCCTTTTACTGTAACAGCAGTTAATGGTTTGTTCCCACACTTTCAGTGTCACGCAAGAGTTCTGTGAAGGTTCACGTTGCTGCTGCAATGAAATGTTTGCTAACTGGGAATTTTTAAAAAAAGAGACTGAATTGTAAACTGGCCTTTAGTTTTTAACAGATCCTCATTGTAAAACCTAAGTTTGGGACAAACTCCACATTATGTCTTGAAGTGGTATGTTTTGTTTATCTTGTACAAAACCGGCTGCTTTGGACAGTGTTTATCAGGTGAAATGCAAAATGTGGACGTTAGGATGTAACAGATTTTTACATCTGTGTTTAACTTGTCTGTGTGACAACTCTATTCCTTAGATAAACCAGTTGCTGGTGCAATAATTGTAACATTTTTCTCCTGGTTCATGGTTGTTCCCTAGTGGCTGGAATGGCTGGCACTGCTCACATCGATGGAGACCACATTGTTGTGTCAGTCCCCGAAGCTGTCCTGGTTTCTGATGTGGTCACGGATGATGGGATAACTCTTGATCATGGCTTGGCAGCTGAGGTGGTCCAGGGGCCCGACATCATCACGGAAACGGACGTTGTCACGGAGGGCGTCATCGTTCCCGACTCCGTGTTGGAGGCTGATGTTGCCATTGAAGAGGCTTTGGACACCAGCGACCATGTTTTGACTTCTGACCTGATCACAGAAACCGTGCGAGTTCCTGACCAGGTGTTTGTGGCAGACCTTGTCACAGGCCCTGAGGGACACTTGGAGCACGTGGTGCAGGACTCTGTGGCCGGGGCCGACTCGCCCACCATGGTCTCGGAAGAGGTGCTGGTGACGAACTCGGATTCAGAAGCCGTCATCCAGGCAGCTGGGGCTGTCCCTGGCTCCACAGTCACCATCAAAACCGAGGATGACGATGATGGCAAGAGCACATCTGAAGACTACCTGATGATATCTTGTAAGTTCCACAGAGGTAGATGGAAGCAGGAGGGAGCTGAGCTGGAAGTGCTCTGGTGGGGAGAGCTTCCTATAACTGAACTCTTGGAACACTCAGGGAATAGGCTGGTGCCCAGTTAATTTCTGGTGTCTGAATTTGAGGGTTTTGATGCAAAGTCACTGCTACAACAAGAAAGAGAAGGACATTGATGCTGCTGAGTGAGTGAGTGTGTATGTTTGTGTTTCTGAAACTAGATATTCCAGGAAATTTGAGAAAAACACCTTGGAAAGTTAAACATTCAATTAATTTTGAATATACTACTTTTTTTTTTTTAAAACACCTTGGGTATATTACAATGTTATGCAGATTCGTGTAAAAATAATATGTTGGGCTTAATCAGGAGAATCCACAAGGAAATAGTTTTTTTAAGATCTCTAACTCAAAGTTTTCTCAATGTGTCCACAAAATACAGTTTGTTTAGTGTATTAAAAATTATAATAGGCATTTCATTGTCTGTTGTGCTGTTCCGGGCTGAACTTGGAAATAAGGGGTCGTGTGCTTTAATGGATTGGCTCATTAACACATTTCAGTTCCCACGCAGCATCCAGCTCCATATGATCCTGTTGACAGGTAGCTGAAGTTGGCTGCTGAAAGAACCTTGGGTACTTTATGTTTCTTCAGTGGTTACATTATACCCAAGGTACCAGTTGTTGCTGCTACACAAATTTGATAAAATATATGATAGTTAATTTAAATTTTTTGACTTGCCCAAATCACTTACTGAAATGTGAGTAGGTCAAAACAGATTTTATTTAGTCAGAAGCAATATGTTAAAAAAAAAGTCAATGCCAAGTGTGTCGAAGTGTCAGTCTGTTACAACGAGCTGCATTTATTAAAGATTTCATGAGAGAGGACACAACTGATTCATGATTATAATGATTTCACTCTCTTATAGTATTTATGTCCCGTATGCAAGGTGTATTTTGATATTTATTTTCATTCAGTCTAGGATGAACAGCAATTATTTTTAAAGCTTTCCATCATTACTGTGTCACTAGCAGAAGTCAAAAAGAGGGTTTTTTGAAAAAGAACTTCAAAAATGAGTCTATAAATCAAATTAGACCTACAATAGAAAAAATCCTGTGTGTTTGTAACTAAGAAACACCATTTTTACAGTCAGTTGTTTCACTGAACAAATTGCTCCTTTCTGGCAGAGAACTTAGGATGAGTTTATTCTGTAACTGGTGACTTCCCTTGTCATTTTAAGTGCAGTCATCTTTGGGATTCCTTTTGAGACAGAGGAGTGTGATTGATGCTGATGATACTGCACTTAGACCAGAGCATCTGAAGCTTTCACTTACCTGATGGCCTCACGTGTGTCTGACACATTCATGGTTTTGTCAGGTGCTCTCAAGCTTGGCTTTCACAATGTTTCAAAGCCATTTTGAGACCTAGTTTTCAGCAAATTAAATTTTTATATATGTATAATCGTGATGTGCCTGAATAGTCACAGTTGAAAGCTACATTATTCATCTAGGATTTTGTTTAAAGTAATCATTTAGATAAATTAAGGCAGTCATAGAATCTGCTAGGTTGGGAGAGAGCTGTAAGATCATTGAGTTTAATTGTTCTCCTAGCGCTGCCAGGGCCATCACTGATCATGTCTCCAAGGGCCACGTCCATATGGCTTTTGAAATCCCTCCAGGGATGGGGACTCCACCACTGCCCTGGACAGCTGTGACAGGACTGGACAGCCCTTTCCATGAAGGAATTTTTCCACTAGCCAAGCTGAGCCTCCCCTGGCCCAGCCTGAGGCCGTTCCCTCTCATCCCGTCCCTGTTCCCTGCGAGCAGAGCCCGACCCCCCCGGCTGCCCCCTCCTGTCAGGGAGTTGTGCAGAGCCACAAGGTCCCCCCTGAGCCTCCTTTGCTCCAGGCTGAGCCCCTTTCCCAGCTCCCTCAGCCACTCCTGGTGCTCCAGCCCCAGCTCCTTTCCCTTCCTTGGACACGCTCCAGCCTCTCAATGTCCTTCTTGTCCTGAGGGTCCCAGAGCTGTCCCCAGGACTGGAGGTGCCCCAGCAGTGCCAGCACAGGTGATGGGCACTGCCCTGATCCCACTGGACACACCATTCCTGATCCAGGCTAGGTGCCATTGGCCTCTTGCCCACCTGGGCACCCCTGGGTTCATGTCCAGCTGTTGGCATCAGCACCCCCAGGGCCTTTCCCAGCTTTCCAGCCCCTCTGCACCAGCCTGGAGGTTTCCATGGGATTGTTGTCACCCAAAGGCAGGACCTGGCACCTGTGAACCCCCCCAAGTGGCCTCAGCCCGTGGATCCAGTCTGTCCAGACTCCCCTGCAGAGCTTCCCAGCCTCCAGCATCAACACTCCCCCAATTTGGTGTCACCTGCAAAGCCAATCCCCTCATCTGAATCGTTGATAAAGACGAGCTCTGTTGTGTTTCCTAAGTTTTGAGCCTGTGTTGTGCCGGGAATGCCAGCCTGACCCTACAAAGTGTCTGCTATTGTGTTTTTGTCAGCAGAAATGAATCATTCTTATGCAGTTTTTAATTTTTTTTCTTACTGTTCAAATATTACCCTTGAATTTGTTTTGTTTATGGAGATAATGTGTTGTGTAGAATAGATAAAGGCCTCAATTTATCAAGCAGGTCAAAACTTCTTACTTACATTTTTTCAATTGTCAAATGTTGTAAATAAGTAAATTTTACAGTATTTCATTTGGGGTGTATACAAAGGACTGTTGAACTGTTTTATAATGTAAATCACACCAAAGTGGTACTTTTAAAGAATTTCAGAATACTTAGTTGTCTTTTAATGAAATTTGGCATCTGAAAAGGGGAGATTTTACATAAAATGCCAGATATACCCTTAGGGAGTACTTTGAGTTGTTCTGTGGAACACATGTGGGAACTACCAAAATACTACATTTTAGGGTATGGAGCTGACTGTGGAATTTTAATTTCCCTTATGCTTGTTGGGACTTACAGCTTAAATGATAGAACCATAGAATGGCTTGCATTGGAAGGGACTTCACTGAAAGGTGATTTTTCACCATTTTGAGGTGACGTTCCCATGTAGATACTTCATACACTTCTGGTAATTACATTTTTTGGGTAAATACTATTTGGACAACAGTAAGTTCATCTTGATAGTTGTGTGATTATCTGTGTATGATTTTGTGATTGGAAATTTTCATTGGAAGATTATCACCACTCTGCAGATAAATTCAGCTTTTTCAAACCAGCTTTATAAGCATAGGACTTTAAAAACCTATTTTTGATACGTTCACAACACAGATACCGCAGGGTGTTCACGCTCCCTTGCTTTAAACCATCAGAACACCTTGATAAAAAGGAAATGAATCCCAAATGCGGTGGTGGGCCCCTGACCCCAGCCCTTGTCAGAGTGAGATGGAGCTGGTGAGCAGCACATCCCGAGGTGCAGGGGCAGTGGGCAGTGGAGCTGAAGCCTCCCCTCTTTTGTTTTTCAGGTTTGCGATATTCAGACCCACAGCGGGTTGCCAGCCCCCGCTCCGCGTGCCGGCCCCATGCACTATTCTGGTGACCTCAAAGCCACCACTGACCCACACTGGAGCTGGCCCGGGGGTAAGGTACTGTGCCACCAACACCTCCTTTTTAGTGTCTTACACTGTTGCCTCATTTGCTAAACATTTTAGGATTCCTACTCCTCTATTTGAACCTATGGGACTTAAGTAGATCAGACATTAGAAAAACCCGGAGAATTGTCAAAGCATGGGACTTATCTTGCCCTCGTGTTGCTCCTCTGGTGGCTGTGGTATCACCAGCATAGTGCATGTGAGGCATCACATGGATTGGGAGCTGGCAATCCACGGTGAATCTGGACATCACACACCTGAAAACAGCCAAGCCAGGTAAGTTTAACACTGGGAGTGTGCTGAGTTTTCCTTTAAAGCTTCTTCACTCAGGAGGATTCAGCATCTGTTTCTGCAGGTTCTCTGTTGTGTTTTTTCAGTTAATTTTAAGGGACGTGATAATAACATGTAGTGCTTCTGGTGGGTGAGTCAGAGCTGGAAGACACTTTGATATTCCATTGACAGAAAGTAAGCATTCCCTGTTCCCAGGAGCTATACCTGGGAAAAGCAGCAGAGAATTTAGCACTGATGGGTTAGCAGTGATTGAAGGCATCTTACCTAGACAATAGAATGTTTTCATGAACTGTTTTAAAAAACAATAATGTTTTGTAACAAATATTACTTGTCCTGCTGTGGTGTTTTTCTCTTACCTAAATCTGTTTAAAAGGTAGATGGAAACCATGAAATTTGCTTCATATAAGACAGCAATTTAAGCAAAAGCAATTGCCAGTTCTGTGTGTTTTGTTGTATTTGAAACAAAAAGCAACATCTTACAGATAACAGTCTATATTGGTATCATTTTCTCAGCCCAGTTGATATTTTCCAAATTTTGCTATATTACACATTTGCTTTTTTAGAAAAGTGATCCCAGAGGCCCTGGGTACACAAACTCCCTGATAGGTTTCCATTTTTTTAGCTTAAATTGTAAAGACTGAGTTTTTTTGAAAATACACAGGATGGTTAATGGTGTGGAAGTAACCACAAAAGTTAAAAATACTGCTGTAAGTTTGCCCCTCTAAAACAGGACTCCCTATTTTTAAAGGATATTGAAGATTTGAGGGCTTTACCTGCAATATTAAAACACAGTATTTGAGTGTACGTGCTGTATTAGTGTTTTGGGGTTGGTTTTTATTTTTGTTGAAAACATTCTTACAAAAATTGAATAATTCCTCATGTTTTTCCTTTATGTAAAGTTTATTGCATTGCATTTGATGTCCTGGTAACTGTCTAAAATTGTGGGATTTTTTCTTCCATTATTTCACCAGCCCCATAGTGGTGCACAGTCACTGTCACACAATATTAGTTAAATAGTTGGAAATTTTACCATAAAGAAAACTTCCTAGCACACCTGTGAAAACTGCCCTGTCCAGCAGGGAGTTGCTGTTGTTCAATAACCTCCCAGGACAAGTACTTATTTCTGTTAAACTGGTAACATGTTATGTTTATAAAATGTATAAGTTTAGAAGAAGTTGGTGTTGCTTGAGTTGCAGATTTGAAAAGAACTTTATTACCACCTCGCAGTTCTAAATTTACAGGACAGATTACAGTTTGAAATACTCTTTTTGGCAGTATGTGTAGTCATAGAGCTGGGTGTTTAATCCCTCCTTGTACTGGGAGTTACCTCCGGTCCTTCCAACACTCAGACATGCAGTGGGAGTGGTCATTGTATTAAATTAAACTCATATTTATCATTTTTCAGAACATGAATAAAAAACCTTTATAAATGTTAAAAGCCTTGCAGAAAGAAAAAAAAATAGTCTTTAATAAATTCATGCTTAGTAAATGTATAGAAATACTTATTCCAAGATAAGGGTATTTCAGCATCCCCACTTTTTTCTCTTCTGCCAGCCCCATTCTGGCAGCATAACAAATGTCAATTAGCAGGTGCAGTAATGCTCACACAGTGGATATAAAGGGGTATTAATGGTCTGCTGCTGGGAAAGTTGAGTGTCAAAGGAATATTGCAGGTCCTCTGTTGTGGCTCCCAGTGCTTGTGCTCTGACTGTTCCCAGTGTCCTGCCAGGTCACACGACCATCATGCAGCACGTCGGACTCTCACTCCTTGAGGTGTTGATGTTGCTGGCATAGATTTCAGTAGAGATTTAGAAAGGTTTTTTAATTAAAAAACAAAAACTCTCTTCCTGAGGAAATTTTTTTTCCCTGATCCATGTTTGATACTTTTTTAGCAATGGAATTAATCTGCTAGTTACAAAAAAATCCCCACCAAACAGCTAAAGCAGCATTTTTAAGATGTTTTCCTAGAGGTTTCAGGTTATAGAGCCTGGTGCTGATAACAGCAAGGGTGTGGGATCAGTCCCCATATGGACCATTCTCTTCAGAGTTGGACATGATGATCCTTGTGAGTCCCTTCCAACTCAGAATATTAATTTTCATCAAAGTATAGGCTTCATAGAGGTTCTAAAATGAAACCACGTATTTACTTGTACTTACTTGCATTTTATCTAGTTCTGTCCTCAGTAACTTCTGTACTCACCTGATGCAGTCCAAGATTTGTGAATAGACATGACGTTTCCCAGTGCTGTGAGCTGGGTAGGTGTCCATGGAATCCTGTCCATGAGTGGGAAGAGCTTAGCTGGGGATTGCTGAGAGGTGGATTCCCACTGCCCTTGCTGCAGGAGAGGCACCCGCTGCTTCCCACCTCTCGTGATTGCCCTGAGCATTAAAGGCTTAAAGGGACTCCAGTTTAGCCCGGGCTGGAGTCTCAGGGGGTTAAAGCAGCTCTTGGGAGCAGCCACCAGTGCCCTGGGAGCAGGAAACTGGGAGGGGCTTGGGGACCACTGCAGCCATCCCAGGTAAGCTGGCCTTTCCCAGGGATCAGAGCCCTCGGCATCCCTGTGGAGTCAGGAAGCTCTGCTGTCACTTCAGTGTTCCTTTTAAGGACTTCTTTTTGCTTAGTGCACACATACTTTAATGTTATGTGTGCAGTAAGATGCTGTGTCCCTGGAATGTGTTTCATTCAGATTTTGTCTACATTTTGTGGAATTCTCCTCTATTTAGAGGACTTCCGTGGGTGTTCAGCACTGCACAGGTTTGTGTTGATCATCTGCACAGGAGCTAAATTTATCCTCAGAGACAAGTGTGTTGGTACATGTGTCAAAGAGATGCTGAGTTCAGTGCCCTCTGTGCTGGCAATATGGGGTGTATCTATGGACATCTCTGTGAATGCCCTTTTTACCAAAATATGTTGATTTTAATCGTTTGAATGTCAGGGGTTTTTTTAGAAATTAAATGAACATTTTGAATGTATAGGCCAAATAACCAGAGAGTAAGTTGTGTAAAGCATGAGGAGTCAATCTCTCATAGTAGTATTTGGATTTATTGTCACTGCATCTTTTAATCAGCTGTCTATTATGCATTAATCTTCATTATGTGTATATTTTCAAGTGGTGAAGTGGATAAAATCATAATTTCTTTTAGGGAGAAGATACAGTCAGATTTTTGATGCACACTTCTTTAGCTGGGAATATACTCCAAGTCATCGCACTCCACAAGAGTTTCAGCTACTAAATTTTAGTCACCAGTGTGTTGGTGAAACTTTTGAGGACTCTTAGACTGTGACAGGCAATTCTGGGTTAATTTTTAACACTTTGGTATAGATGTTTAATTTTAATTATTGATACGTTTTTGCTTTCTAAGGATAATAGTTTCAGCCATAACCAGTTACCTTATTCCCTTTGATGACAAGCTCCCTCTTGTGTCCTCCATTCTGTAATTCCTGCTATGTTTCCTGAGTTGCAGTAAAATACTGAACTTCTGGAATCTCTTTTAAGTTTCTTGAGATGAGCTGCTTTTAAAGGGCACTTTTGAATACAAACCTTTCCTGTACATGGGGAGAATAGTGGAGAAAATCATGCTATTGATTGCTTTGACTTCTAAAAATGTGTTTGAACCTCATTATTATTCTCTTCTCTTTGCAGTGGATGATGTTGGAGAGAAATTGGACCATATAGGAAGCACTCCCTTGAAGATCAGTACCGAGGTGGCAAATGATGATGTTGCTAAAGATGATGGCTTTGGTTCAGAAGTTATCAAAGTGTACATATTTAAAGCTGAAGCTGAAGATGATGTCGAAATAGGTACTTTGATATCCTATTTATTCTTCCAGTTTCGAGGTCTTTCTGTTTGTTCTTAATTCCACGTAATCCAGTGACTGGAGTGTTTAGTAGAACGTGACATTTGTGGAGGCTGCCCAGATGCAGCAAATGCTGGTTGTGGATTAGTCTCAAGTTCTTTTTTGATTAGCAGGGCTATTTTCAGGCAGGCAGAGCCCAAATGTAGAAGTGGCTGTGTGTCTGCAGCTGTTTTTTCAGCTGCTGCTTTTCTCTAACTTTGCAAGACACGAGTGTGTCAGTACAGCAGAGCCTCTGGAGTGGATCCCTTTTGTTGCTGGGAGCCTTTGGTGGATTTTGGTGATGATTGCAGAGAGAGGGGAGGATTTCTGGGGCTGCTGGTGAACCAAGGCACTCAGAATTGCTCTGCAGTTCCCTTTGCCCACAGATAGACCAGCACTCCCAGTGCTCTGAGGGGATGCACAGCTCACCTGTGTGTGTTCTTGAAAAAGAGAGTCCCCCTCTTGGTTGTCCTTGGAGCTGGAACCTCTGGATCATTCCCAGGCCCTGTTCCCAAAATACTGTGTGTTTCTCTGGGGATGGTCTGTCAGTCTCCAGGGACAGAAGGGACAGACCTTCTGCTCATGCAGCAGCAGGAAGAACCAAAACCTCTTATGGCTGAGAAGTAATTCCCAGCAGGGATGTTCTCTGAGCTGCTCTCAGGGAGGTGGTCCCAGCAAATCATCCCATTCCCTACTTGGGAGCACTCCCTCCCCTCGGCAGGGCTGCTGCTGGCGGTGCTGAACCTTTGCTGCCCAGCATGAGGAGCACATAGAGGAGTCTTGACCAGGAATCCGGGAATATCCACGATTCCAGGCTGTGTTTGGGGCAAGGTTAGGGTTGCAGTCAGGTTTTGGTGGGCATGGACAGCTGTGTGTCTGCAGTGGCAGCCGAGCTCCTCCTGGCACACATGGAAGGCTCGTGATCCCTGGGCAGGGGTTGGTCAGGCTTGAATTTATCAGGACATGCCCAGAGACTTTTTTCCTCATCTCTTCCAGACTATTAAACTTGCATGATTTTATGACAGACCTGGATGTAAAAACACTTAATTGGAGTTTTATGAAAAACGGTTTTGTTGTAAATGAGAAAAAAATACTGAAATCTGAAATTAATCTTACCAGTGGCTTGTTCACATTGACTTAATGTGTGTCACTTCTTTTTGTTCAAGGTGGGACAGAAATTGTCACTGAGAGTGACTTTCACAATGGCCATTCTGTAGCTGGAGTCATTGAACAAGGAGGTGTTGGGAGAATGCAGCGAGAAAAAATGGTTTACATGGCTGTTAAGGACTCTTCTCAGGAAGATGAAGATATTAGTAAGCATAATAAGAAACATTTTTGTTTCTCATGCTGTTTGTACACCCATATAACCATCATTCTCAAGGACATTTTTAATTTTTTCTGAAGAATTCTTCAGCCTGAAGTAGTAGAAAACTAAGCTCATCTTCCCTAAAAATAAAAAACAGGCTATAATTATTATAAAGTGATGTGGGTAATGCACTTTGTGCATACTGTGTGCAATCATTTCATTATTTATATTAAATTTAACATGTCCATGGATGAAGTTAATGAGGTTAGTCATACTTCTTCTTTTTCTATTTTCCTACTGTGAATTAAGCAGCTTTCTGACAAAGAGGCAAATGTCATCAGTTGCAAGTTTATGAATTTGTATATATTGGAAATTTTGTGGGCATTTGTTTTGGATTAGTATTTATTGATACATGTTTTCTCTCTTTAAGGAATGTCTGAATAAGCAATGAACCCTTAAATGCCAAAGGAAGAAAATTAATTTATAATGAGTATCAATCAGAGCGAGAGCAAATTAAATGAAGGAAAAGTTAGGACAGGCAGAATAAAATTAAAGATTTATTCTCCTCCCTTAATCCAGGCTGTGCTGAAATAGCAGATGAAGTTTATATGGAAGTTATTGTAGGGGAAGAAGAAGCCACATCCCTTCCAGACACCCAGCTTGAGGACTCTGGCGTGAATAAAACGTTTGTCCCCGTTGCTTGGGCTGCTGCTTACGGTAGGAACCTGTGCTTCTTTCCTGACAATCCCTGCCATTATTTCCTCCCTCATCCAGCTGCCAGAATCTCTGGGATGACCTCACTTTGTTCTTGGGGTTTGGAAACAGCTCCTGATCTCTGCCATCCAATGATTGCTGTGTGTTGAGTTTCATGGAGTAGAAGGAAAGCTTGTTAGGAGAAGTTTTATCTTGTTTCTGATCCCAGCTCAGATGTACAGAGTGTGTGGGGTTTGATGCTTAATATTGAAGATCTTAAACAAGAACAGACTTAGGTATTTTTCATTAGCTGGGAGGAAGGGGGAAAGACTTCAAAAAGGGAATGATAGGAATAAACATGTAAATATGTTCCTAATAATTTCAGTTTATATATGTGTCTTAAGCCTGTTAGTCCTTCAGGTGAGAAACAAAAAAGATGATTTGTTTTCAGATAGCGGAAGTGTCTTAGGATATATTGAGAATCCTGTCTATTCTTTTCTATTATTTCCTTGGATTTTGGTGTGTTAAATGTTTGTTAAGGGGGTACCAAGTTATCCATAGTTTCTGTTACAATTAATTAAGCAAGTTAGTGAAAATTCCTTGGTGTGGTAATGAGAGCCCAGCAGCTGGGCTGGTAAAGTGCTTCAGAACCACAGAGCTTTGGCACATTACAGCAAATACTTCCAGTGCAAAATGAGGAATGTGCTCCTGAGGTATTCCTTGTGCATCTCCCAGAGCTCCGTTGTGCTGAGAGGCTGATAAGGGCCAAGTCCTCTTATCTGGCTGCTTTACTCCAGAAAGATAAGGTGCTTCCATCTCAGGAGCAAAGTGTGCCTTTCAGATAACCTCTGCATGGGTATCTGAAGGGATAGATGAGGTTAAAAGTTTGCAGAAACAAGCATATTAATAATGGAAAGCAGGAGAGCCAGCAGGGTAAGCATGCAAACACAGATGGGGTGGATAAACCCTCCCAGAGATGGGATTTTGTCTCCTGAGGCTCAAGATTACACAACACTGAGCTGCACATCTCCACTTGGATGGTGTTAACCTGTTACTTATTAGCTAAGTTAGTTTTCTCTCATTATCAGGCTTTCAAAAGCATCATCTTTAAAAAGAATACTGTTTTATAATGACTAAAATACCATTTTCTGCAGGAGATGAAAGAAGGCTTCCCCGAAGATACGAAGATGGTCAAGCGGCAGGTGAGAGCTTTTAACAGCATTAAAACTATAACTGTTTTTGAAAAAATAGACATTTCTGTGTCAGTGCTCCTAATCAGAGATGCAAAGAATGAGCCATAAATTAGATATTGAAGGACTCTACAGTCTTTCTCTACTATTTTGAATTTAAAACAGTTCTAGATGTCTGTAAGCCTTCGAAGGGGGGTGGGGAAGTTGGGAGGCACTGCCAGATTTTTATTGTAGTTTTGCAGACAGAAAAGAGATAATGCAGTTGTTAAGAAGTAAAAACAAATTTAATAAAAATCAAAGAATATATTCAGAAAGGAATCAGTGTTTAAACAATCAGACCCTTGACTTTTGCCAGGAAAAGATAGATAGTGGTTCCTATTAGCACACTTCTTTTTGATGTATGTTGGTGGTAGAGGAATGGGCAATGCTTGTTTTTAAAAAGTAGATAATGCTGCTGTGCAATTCCAGTCGTCAGTCCCAAAGAAACAAGTTGTTTAAGGTTTTTTATGGTGTCTAATTTTTGTTTCTAGGAAATAACTTGGATACACGATTAGAAAACAAAAACGGTAATGCAACACAGTACCTGCAGATTTGTGATAGCATTAGCAGTAATAGAGTGCTCAAACAAAAAACCAAGAAAAGGAGGAGAGGAGAGGCCAGGCAATGGCAAACAGGTAAACACTGGATGGTTACGGTATTGTCATGGAGTGCCACTTACTCCTGTACTATTCCTTTTCTCTTTTTTAAGCTGATGCAGAATTAAAAGCTATAAATGATGATTTGCGTATTTCCTGTGTCCTTCCCCCCTCCAGTTCTGTGCCTAGAAAATGTCATATTTTGCTATTCAGTTAGTACACTCAGGGCTGATGCAATTCATTGGAATGTTGCAAGCTATTAAAAAGTACCCATGGCTATATTCAGTGCACATGTGATATTCCTGATCTGTTTGAGCAGTTTCTAAAACAGAACTATATAAACTATAGGTGCTGTGGATTGGTTGTTTTTAAACTACTGAGCCACTCTCTCTCTGCTGCAAGTGTAAGTGCATGAATCTGAACAGCACTTGGATGATTGAAAACTTCTTAATCAGTAAATGTGTTTCCTTCATAACTTGTTTTTGTTTGTTCAAAAACAGCTGTTATAATAGGTCCTGATGGACAGCCCTTAACAGTTTACCCTTGTCATATTTGTGGGAAAAAATTTAAATCCAGAGGATTCTTGAAAAGGCATATGAAGAACCATCCCGATCATATGATCAAGAAGAAATACCAGTGTACAGACTGTGACTTTACAACTAACAAAAAAGTAAGTTTCCACAATCATCTGGAAAGCCATAAACTTATAAATAAAGTTGATAAAACGCACGAGTTTACAGAGTACACGAGAAGATACAGAGAGGCGAGCCCGTTGAGTTCCAATAAACTCATCCTGAGGGACAAGGAGCCCAAGCTCCACAAGTGCAAATATTGTGACTATGAGACTGCAGAGCAGGGGCTCCTCAACAGGCACCTGCTCGCAGTCCATAGCAAGAACTTCCCTCATGTGTGCGTGGAGTGCGGGAAGGGCTTCCGCCACCCCTCGGAGCTGAAAAAGCACATGAGGACCCACACGGGGGAAAAGCCATACCAGTGTCAGCACTGTGTGTTCAGGTGTGCTGACCAGTCCAACCTGAAAACTCACATCAAAACCAAACACGGCACCGACCTGCCCTTTAAATGTGAGCACTGTCCCCAGGCCTTCGCCGACGAGAAGGAGCTGCAGCAGCACACAGAGCTCTTCCAAGGACATAAGACTCACCAGTGTCCCCACTGTGATCACAAGAGCACCAACTCCAGTGACCTGAAGCGACACATCATTTCAGTGCACACCAAGGATTTTCCCCACAAGTGTGAGGTGTGTGAGAAAGGCTTCCACCGGCCCTCGGAGCTCAAAAAGCATAGCGAGACCCATAAAGGGAAAAAGATCCACCAGTGTAGGCACTGTGACTTCAAAACGTCCGATCCTTTTGTACTCAGTGGGCACATCCTCTCCGTTCACACCAAGGACCTGCCTTTTAAATGCAAAAGGTGTAAAAGGGGCTTCAGGCAGCAGAATGAACTGAAGAAGCACATGAAGACCCACAGTGGCAGGAAGGTGTACCAGTGCCAGTACTGTGAGTACAGCACCACGGACGCGTCGGGCTTTAAGCGCCACGTCATCTCCATCCACACCAAAGACTACCCCCACAGGTGTGAGTACTGCAAAAAGGGCTTCCGCAGGCCCTCCGAGAAAAATCAGCACATAATGAGGCACCACAAAGAGGCCATAATGTGATAGGTGAGCTCCAGAAGGAAGCGATGTAGAAACTGTGATATGCTAATTGGGGAAAAAAATAAATCTCACGAACTGTTTCTCCTGGTTTCAAAGCTTGATATTAAACCATAACTTCACATTCTTTGTATTAAAAGTCTTAAAAAGTATTAGGGTTGGCAGGGGATCTCATAGCCCTATGATTGTTGCTTATCAGAACCTAAAGAGCACTAGAGAATGCAGAGGATGGATGAATGTCTTAAATTTGCAGAAAGATGGATGAATGTCTCCAAGTGAACAGTATTTGCCATTGCTAAGTCTAGAGGACAGGGCAGAGCTGATTGTGTGACCCATTCTGTCAGTCCCAACGTGTGTCTCCAGTATGGAAACAGATCCCTGGTGGGGTGAGCTGCAGAGGCTTTGCAAAGGAGCCCACTCTTCACTTCTTGTGCAGGTTGGAACAGGGAGTTTTAGTCAGACACTTCATCACAACGTTTTCAATTGTGCCTAGAAATTGAATTCCAGAACTGGCGAAATTTGGGGGGTGTCCCTTGTTTCTTTTGGTTTGGGGTTTTTTTTTTAAAACATTTCATAGGGAAACTTTTTGGTTTCCTTTATTAGTTTAGGTCCAAGAAGCATTTTTTTACTGGTTTTCAAAGCTGCTAACCTATTTTATTGCAGGATATGATGTTTAAAATAGAGCATTATGTTATGGTCTCAGAGGTGGTGTTCTGGTGCTAGGGTTAAAGATATATATGTATATAATTTCCCTTTTTTTATCTGAAACTACAGTTGAATGTTGTTCAGTATGGCACATATAACAAAATTAACTTTGAATTTGACTTTTTTTTTAAAGGATAAAAATGGATGCAGCTCATAGTGTTGTGACTCAACACTAATTTTTTTCCTCGCTACTTTAAAGTCTTCTCTAAAAAGAATATTAAAAACAGTTGAAAACTGTAGGGGTTTTTTTAATTAAAATTCAAAGTACTTAGAAGTTCTTTAGGACAGTGTTCTTAACAGGTATGACAGTTACTGTCCTACCTCCTAATATGAAATTTTCCATATAGACATAAAATAGCACCTTTTAATCGATTCTTTTAAAAAAAGATCTATACCATGCTATAAACATGCATTTTCAATCTGTAAGAAAGTATATATGCAGTATTTAACCAGAAAAATCTGCTGCCACTAGAGTTTGGAGGTGGATCTTGAGTTTACAGTGTATACATTTAAAATATGCATCCCTTTAAAAATGCTTTGTGTTAGCATGCTGCAAATCCAATGGCGCTTATATAACGAGCTGGTCTAGGGCTATTTAATGAAAAACCTGGTCATAAATGTTATGCATATAATGTGTATTTTTTACTTTTTAGTTGCTTCATGTTTGCACACAGCTGTTCACATGAGAAATTGTAACTTCATGCTATATTGTGGCTTTGTGTTCCAGATAATGTTCATATTTTGTTTTTGCACCAGATGAGAATCAGTTCCTTGAGAATAAATTTTTTTTATATTTCTAAACTTCAGAAAGTTAAAATTTGGGAAATCTCTTAGACAAATAAGTGTTTTATGTGGCTGTAAAAAATGATGTACACGCTGTAAAATAAGATTGTCACTGTTCTGTGGGATTATTATTTCTAAATGTGTTACTCATCGTAACGGGCATACAATAAAACGCATCTCTTGCACTCCAGATTTTTTGGAGTTTCCTTTTCATTTCTGGTGTTTAGGAAAGTCTCATTCTCTGTAAATATGCCTAATATTTTTAATTGCATTATTCACTAATTAATATGTGATCATGTTTCAAGTAAACAGGTTACTGCAGGTCTATTTATCAGGCTGTTTAGGGGAGAACACTGGGTTTGATTTAACCCTTTGAATGTACAGGTAAGGTATTTGTGTTTGTTTTGCTTATTTCTGAAATACTTATCAAATGTGATACTGACATTCTCTTGAAATTTTTTTTTCCTTTAAGAGCACAAAAGACTTCTCACATATTTTGGGAAAACCCAGGTACGTTTTGTCTTTTTATCTGTGTAATAGAACAGCTTGCAGAATGAAATGGTAAAAACGCTGCGATCCTAAATTCCCTCTCTTTTTAGAATACTTGAATTACAACATCAGTAACAGATTAAAAAGCTGAAGAAGAACATGTGATATTAAATGAACCCTTCATCGAGGATTTCCAAGGGGCTGTGAGCCACTGAACTCGTGGGTTTTGCACAAAGAGCAGAAATTAAGCAGACAGGAACGACTTCATCTGGTTTTTGTTGCTGCTTTTCCTTGCATGCCCAGCAGTCAGAAGGGAAAAAGTCTTAGTGCTTTAAAGCTGTGGATTTCTCACAACGTCAATGCTTTGTTCCTGAATGTTACGTTGACTACATGGACTGAAGGAGTTGTTTCTTCGTAGCAGCCTGAAGATGATCCCTGGCTCTGCCCATGGCTGTGCTGGCTCATTTTTCCACCCTGCAGATGGACCAAATAACCAGGTAATTGTTCTGTATCAGGAGGTCGATTGCTGTTCTTGACATAAGATTTTACTAGAAAGTGGCATTTTAAATCTTCGGAAATGCAAGGATAAAATGTCACCTGAATCCTCAGCAGTTTGAAGGACAGTTCCCAAATCGTTCTCTGTGCCCTTTCCCAGTAAATATTTAAGAGCTGTGACAGACAGGTCAGGGGTGCTTGAGCAAGCAGAGCCTCACACGTGTGCAGGGCTTGCTCTGAAATGTCAGATCTGTTTGGTGCAGCTTTTTATTGGGCTGACAGGTGCAGTTAAAAGTGATTCACATCCTGATCATTAGCTGTGTTTTTCTTTCCTCAGGTTTCAACTGCCCACAATGAAAGGTAATAAATTTGAGAGAAAACACGGAAGAGCAGCAGCAGAACTCTGGAGGTAAAGGTGAGGTACTGGGTGTGGGCTGGTGGCTGCTGGACTTGTTAGGGACTTCCCAGCCAGGGCCCTCTTTGGCTTTTATTTTACAGCTGAGGCAGAGAAACTTCAATACTGCAGAAAGGTCAGTTAAAAAACAGAAGGCAGTTTTCTCCTTTTCACTGCAAAACAAGACTCTGCATTCTGGCAGATAAACACAGGGCAGAATGTAGATTGTTGTAATTATATGAAGTTAATAGTGTCTGATTTTTTTCTAATTTGTTCCTGAAGAAAATGTAGAAGTCTTGGTGGACCTGCCTGAAATGGAGGTGGGAAATGAGCTAAGGTAAACTGCTTCTAACCAGCACTTACAGAGCTGAGTAAATGAGAAAATATGTTTTTATAAACTCCAGCAGAAACCACCTTAGGTAATCAGTTCCAGTTCCACAGCACAGAGGGGACAGCTGAGCCCACAGTAACAGGTACTTTATAGTAAAAAACACTAAATTTGCTTTTTAAATAAATATGGTCTGAAAACAAAACCAGCTCCTAAATAAATGGCTATATGCTTTATCTACTACTCTAATTCAGCTTTTTGACCATGTATTTCTTTGTGTTTTGTGTGAGTACAGTGTGTAGTTACAGCCTCTGCTCAGTAGCGTTTACAAGGTCTGGTGATGTTCAGATTCTTTGAGGAGCTGTCCTTGCTAGGCCAGGACAGAGCTGGCTGGCCTGAGCAGGAACCCAGGCTTTTTTCTAAGCAGGCTACAGCTCTCCTGGCTGCGTGAGGATGGTGCTTCCACTGTGATGGATCAGCTGTATTTGAAAACAGAGCATTTGCCTGATGGTGGCCTTTGCCACGGAATTGTGTCACCACACCCAGCAGCTCCTGGTCTGAGTCCTGTCCCTCCTTAAGGGAGTTCCCTGCATGTCCTGTGCTGTGCCACGGAGTGGAGGAGACACAGGTTGGTGTCACTGAGGGGCTGGTTGGGAAATCCATGGCTGGGATGAGCTGTCATTAACTGTGGCCATTAATAACTCCCATTCCTGCTCTTTGTAGCTTCGTCTGAGCTGTGGGAAACACCCAGTCCTGGTGGGAGCACAAGGAGCACCTGCACCCAGACACCTGCACAGGTAACTGATGGCATTAAACAAACATGGTGCTGTTAGGTTTTGTTTTGGTTAAGATCAGCAAAGGTGAAAAGTCTTCTGCTGACAGTATAATGTAACTGAAATCACTTATTACACTGACCCTGTCCCGTGGCAGGAGCACAGTAACTCTGAGTGTAGATGTACCTTTTAGTCACTGCTCTGCAGAAAGAGGGGTTGCTTTAGAATCTGTTCTAGAATACTTACTGAATTCAGAGGGGCAAGGCACTCCTTGTTCAAATGAGGGTATTCAATTAAAGCCTGTTCTTGTAAAGCCAGGCTGAAGGGGTGGCCCAGGCAGGTGAAAGTGCAGGCCCCTCTCAGCCTGGACACACTCAAAGAGCAGCAGCAGGTTTTAGTTGTGGCTCTTTGCCCAGTCCTGAAGAGCACAAGGCCAGCTGGACATCCAGCATTACCTGATGGAGGACTGGGGGCAGCAGCCAGAAAAGGGACGCAGCCCTCATCCTTCACTTGTGAAGATTCATAGAGAGGAACAAGACACCACTTGCTCCCCCCTCACACAACATGGTTCCAGGACAGACAGACAATGACCCAGAGAGTTAAACTTGGCTTTATTTCATGGTTACACATAGTCTCCAGCATTTTTTCCCCATTAAACGTTGCCTAGGGTCTATAGTATCTGGGAACAGAACTACATGGCTGCAGCAGGAAAGCAAAGCAAGAACCCCACGATAAAAGAGCACCTTTGGATTGCAGCGTTCAAACTTTCCCTGTGATTCTCTGTGCTGTGTTGCTCAGACAACTGCTGTATCATGAACACCAAATCAGTTTGAAAGAATTTCTGTGGTCCTGCAAGGAGCAGAAATTGTAAATGGCAGGTTGGTCTGATAAGGAAATTTAGTCCATGAATGAAAATAGCTCAAAGTTCTTCTATATAAAAATATGCCAAGTTGTTGAAAATTTGAAGCACAGCAAATAAATACTTACAACTGGTTTGGGGCTGAGAACACATCACCTCTGAGGTCAGAAACATTCTCTAAAATGAGCCTTTGCCCAGCCTTCACTGAACTGGGTCCTGCTGGCATTTGCCAGGTCAGAAGCTGGGTTTGCTGTAAGTTTTGTCCTTTGTGTCCGAGCTTCCCAGGCAGAGGCAGGTGTAAGGTAAGGAGCAGGTCCCAGTGAGGTATTTTTGAAGTTTCCATGCAGCCCGTGACTCTGCACTGAAAGCAGCCGTGGGAGGGGTGGGACTGACATCGGGGTCATTCCCACTCTCAGCATGTGGACACAGAACATGGCTACAAGGAGGAAAAGGTTTCAGGTGTCTTCCTTTTGTCTCCTAGACTGCCTCAGGACTGGCTGAAGAACAGGAGTTAGTCAAGAACAGCTGAAGTCCACAGAGGGATGGCATCCCATTCTTCCGAGGGAAAAGTGAGTCCTTAATGTTTTCTCAGCCTTCCTCACTATCAGACTGAACCTTTTTTTGGATGCAGAAGAGCAGAAAGTAAAGCAGTTTCAGTGGTTGTGAACTCCTTGGAGCTCAGAGGTTTCTTTCATTCCTAAAAGAAACAAGCAACTTGTTAGAAGAAATACATAAACCTGTTTCTGTTATGAAACCAAACTACCTCCTGTAAAGCATCTCATTTAATTACCTACTTGTTTTCTCTTGTGAAGGGTCCAAGGGGACCAGTGAGCCGTTCCTCTGTACCAAACACTTCACTTTTTAATTTCTCTATTGATGTTTAATTGCTTGACATTTCACTAGGTTGCAATGCACCTGGGTGAGTTTTAGGGCTCAGTAATAAAACTCTGCTCTTTGCCAGTGACCTGCACTTTCTACTTTCCTAATCCTGCTGCAGGCAAGGTCCCCTTGGGGAGCAGGCCAGATGTGCTACCTGCATCTGCTCAGGCTGTCACAAAACTGTCTCCTGGCTGTGTCCCCCCCTTGGTTGTGTCCAGGTGCTGCTGTGACCTTGTGCCTGCAGCCACCACCACCCCTGCCTGGCCACCCTGCTATTTCTCCAGCCTTTTCCTTGTAGCCAAACTTGGCACCACAAGCCACTGCCTGTAACAGAAATAGCTTCTGCAGCCCTGTTTTCTATTTTTATTCTGAATCACTCCTTAAAATGTCACCACTCTTCTGCATTCCTGGGTTAGTCACTGCCATAGCTCAAGGTGAGTTTCAGGGATGTGCTGCTTCGTATGTTTTAGTAATAGCTTGGAGTCATTAATGCTCCTAATGCAGAGGGAGCACAGCCCTCCCAAATCCCTCCTCACCTGAGAGCACAGCAAGACACAGTCCCTGCCTCCCTGCCCAGTACAGCAACACCCCGGGGCCGGTGTTAGGGCAACGCTGCTGCTTTTGTTCAGGGCAATTACGTGCCAGAGAAAACAACAAAAGGTTTTATTTGTACCACACCCACCAATTACTGCCTGCTCGCAAGAGCCAGGACACTTCCCTGGCTGCAGTCAGTCACTTTGCTTTTTGCAGCGAGTTAAATTACCACGAGGGCATCCCTGAGCTCTCAGTTTGGGAAATACTTGCTTTGAAGTTAAATTGAACGCTTAGGGAGTGCAGAGGGAACAGTCCATCTCCAGGTAAACTCACATGTTTCCAGATCTCTCCAGTCCTCTCAATTACAATCGTTTGTGATTTATTGACAGGTGATGTGACCTTGTAGTCATCAGACAGGAGACCCAGAATAGGATACTGATTCCTATACCTGCAGAGAGTTGAACAGGTTGTTTAACAGAGCCTAAATAAAGGAAATCCCAAAGGATGTGTTTTTAAGAAAGGTGAATAACACATTACTTTTTGGTGATGATGGCTGTCACCCCAGGGGACTGACTGCCGGATAATTTCTCGTGCTTCAGTCTGAAGAGCTCCTGAGAAAACCAAAAGCAAACATTGATTTGAAGTAATGTTTTCTGAAGTATCAATTCAATAAAGTCACAACAAAATACTTGCAGAACTTCATCTCAAAGAACAGTCTGAAAATCTGTTCTTCCAGAAGGCTGGCAGAGGAACAGCATTCAGTTAAAACAAATCCTAGCCCCTATTTCTGAGCCAGGAGAGGACAAAGGACTTCCTGGTAAGGTTTCACCTGCACAGTACATAGAAGTTTAAACACAAAAACCCTTAGAAGAGAAATAACTTGAATTATTTTACCTCTTGCTGTTGTTTAATAAAAGCCTCTTTGTCCTCCAGCAGCGATGTCAGTTCGTGCAGCCTCATTTGCAAGTCACTGTTGCTCCCCTCTCTCCTGGTTATGTCCTGCTGGAACTGGCACAGCTGAGACTGCAGAACAAGGCAGGAGCTCTCAGGTGTGGGGGGCTCTGGGCAGGGCCCCTCAGCACCCACCCGGGCTCCAGGGCTGGCATTTCATTAACACCATCAACAGTGAGACCCAGGCATTTTCAGATCAGGAAGCTGAGCCACACAGTAAATTCAGAAAGTGCTAATTGGACTGAATTCTACCCAGTATTAATTTAATTCTTTTATAACTCTGTAAAGCTAAACCAACACTGAACCAGTTGAATTGGCTTCCAGACACTTTTATTACTGATTTCTATGAGAGACATTTCCTACATACAGCTGTCACTGAGATTTATTTTTGTTTCCTATTGAGCATCTTTTGACTAATTTCTTATGTTACCAGGACACATGAAATATCCCTTTAGGACAGCCTGCTAATCAGATTGATCCCTAGTTTCTTCATGTGAAGAACCGTTGGGGTGTTTTTAAAATCACAGCTTTCTGTTCTACTGTAAAGGTTTTGAGCCATCACCACTGTCTATGAGTAAAGTAACTGCAGAACCCAAAGACACCCAAAAAGTGCTTGCGGTAGATCTCTGCTGTTGTAACTGCAAGAGCAGCTGTCCCTGCACACAGCCAGTGCCAGCAGCGCCCCTTACCCTGAGGCTGCGGATCTCCCTGTCCTTGTCCTCCCTCAGGTTGTTGATCATCTCCACGTAGCGGCTGGAGAGCTCGTCCGTCGTGGTCTGCAGGGTTGGGCTGGAGCAGCTCTGCAGCAAAGAACCAGTTTTTATTTTACAAAGAGTTTTCATCATTAGTTTTCCTGCACTGATCCCTCCGAGTCTGGGACCCAGACTGCACCCAGCCAGGTGAGCCCTCACCTGCAGCTTGAGGCTCTGGATCTCCTGCTCCAGGGCCCTCTTGCTGTACTCCAGCTCCTTCAGCTGGCAGTCCTTGTCCCCCTCACTGAGCCGCAGGGACAGGAGCTGTTCCTCCAGGGAGCGGCATTTGGCAGTGCTGTCCCTGAGCCCTTGCTGGAAAGTACAGGGGGAATGAGCACATGGAATTCCCCAGGGGAGCAACAGCATCATACACACAGCAGGCAGCAGTTACTCAGAGTACCCAAAAGTCAGCAAACTGCCCCTATTTTGGCTGCCTGGAATGACACTGAAAAGGTCTAGATTCACCTGCTGCTGACGATTGTTCTCCCTCAGAGAAGCCAACATTGTTTCATATTCTTTTACTTGAGAATCCTTAAAAGCCAAATCCTTCTTCAGCAAGACATTGTCTGTTTCCAGCTTCTGCAGGACAAAAGTCAAAAGCTCACAGTCAAAAGCTGCAATTTTTCAGTAAACTCTTCCCATAAAGTACAACACATGCAGTTTTTAGTAAAGGGATGTTTTACAATCAAGAGAATGCTCAACTTTCTTGAAAGTCTGAGGTTTAGGTACACAGCACACACTGTAGTGCCTGTGGCTTTGTGCTGGGTGGTGAGCGCTGGGATCCCGGACACTGCCCTTCCAGTCTGTCCCAGAAACAATTTAAATAGAAGGCAACAAAAAAAACCCCAAACAAACAAAACCCACCACAAAACTAAGCCTACTGCACAGACTCCTTGTTCTGGGCTCAAGTTCAAACTCCTTCTCCCTCAACTTTGCATTTTCCAGGACAATGCTGTGACATTCCCAGCAGTGCCAGCACTTGGGCTGGTGTGAGAAACACTGCTGCTTCCCCAACAGGAATGATTTGCTGCCTGCATCCACAGCCACAGAGCTGGGATGGCTGGAGCCCAGAGAACCCCTGGAGCTGCCCAAACCACCCGTGGCCATCCAGGCCCCCCGAGGCACTGACAGAGCAGCCACTGCCATCAGCGCAGCCACAGCCTGCAATGCCAGCCCTGGGCTCCTGCTGCCAGCTGGGAACAGCTGGATGAGCCGTGGGCAGTGAGGAACAGGACTCACCCCCAGGTCATCCTGCAAATGGCAGAGCTCCTCACGCAGATTCTTGAACGTGGAAAGCACAAGTCTCAGGGATTTGTCCGATGTCACTCTCATCTGGGAGGGGAGAAATTGAAAGGGTAATTGGGATTAATTAGGCAGCTTTGTTTACAATATGCCTGACAAGAGGTAGAACAGAAACTGCTTTACAGCTGACATAACTTCTAAAACCATTGCACATCCTTTGAAGTGCCCACAGTTTCTACAAGAAACATTTTCATTGCACTTTGTTCTGCAAATGCCAGTGTTCAATTTCTGCTTGTAACACAGGAGAACGTTGTTAACGTGGAAGGAACAACAGAGTAAGGAACTGCGCCTTTGTACACCAATAAAGTGAAAAATAAATTGTTAATATTGCACAATTACTGTGTGAGCTTTCAAAGCTTTGTGTTTACACTGATTTTTAGAAATTGCTGCCCTGCCTGAAAAGGGGAATGAGTCATGTTTGAGATCTGGCAAAGCTTTGGGCTCAAGGGTGAGGGAACTTAATTAACATTTTTAAAAATTTAAATTGAAAAAGCTCATACAGCCAACTCCTCCCTTTAAAAGGAAAAAGATCCCAAAGATGAAAGGAATCACCTGGATGAAAGAGAAAACCAGAAGTGACCACAGCCCAACACTTTTCTCCTTTGGAATGTTAATTTCAATGTCTCTAATAGCCGTGTATTGATTCAGGTGAAAGCATAAATTGCTGCATTTCATGATACATTTATAATATTTAAAAGAAGAAGAATAGACTTTGAAAGGACACAAAATAACTCCTCAAGTTGTGACTCTCCTGGAAGGGCTGAATATTCTGTGCAAAAACTGTGGTTTTTTACTGTCTGGACAAAAGTGAAATCCTCCTGCATGTTCCCTTAACTTGGAAGAATGAGCTCTCTATCCGTATGGGGATTGGCCCTTGCCCAGTTTTTTATCCCCACTGGTGCTGTGGTGTGACTGAGCCTTCATTCCTAGTGTAACTCAACTTTTTGTTTGTTCTATAATTAAAGTGGAATTTCACTTTTGCTGTATGGTTTTGTTGGTTTTATTGTGTAATACACTACAGGGTAGTTTGAAAGAAGGAATTGAGTCAAATGGTGAAATTTAGACTATAAAAGTGTACGGAAAACCCCACTCAGCAATTGCTTTGTGCTAGAGGTTGCTAAAGCCCAGAGGTGCCATGTGCTTTTCCTGTGGAATTCTCTGTGTCCTTAGAGGAGCCTCTGGGCATTCCCAACTTGGGATCCTGGGCTGTGCAAACCCTTCCCTCCCAGCTCTGTCCCAGTGGCCAACGGGTCTGGGAACACTCTGGGTGTATCCTGAAAACACCTGGTTCCCCAAAAACCATTTTGGCTGCATTTTTTAATCACAGCTGTGTGGGTATAAAACCAGCTGGACACATAGACAACAGGAAATGCCTGTTCCAGCTTTTTCACCTGGAGCTGAACCAGCCTCCTGGGACAGTGTGCCAGCGTGAGGCCATGGAATATTTGGGGGTTGATGTCCATCTTCCTTGTAAGAGAAGCACAGAATAAGTCCAGGTGGAAGGGACTGGGGAGGTCAGAGCAGGGCAGCTGCAAACTCAGTCCAGGCTGCTCCTTCACAACTCCATTCCAATGGATTTTTTTTTTCCCCAGGAAGTAATTCCAAGGTGCAGCTCCCTGGTAGGATCACCCTCCCCCTACCTGAGGGAGCCCAGATCAGGACGCTGCTGCTGAGGCTGCCCTGGATCCTGCTCTGACACTCCTGCCTGGCAAAGGCAGCTCTGAGTGCTGAGCTGTGCTTTTGGCATCTGGCAACAAACAGAACCATTGCTGCTGTGGTTCAGGTGTAAAGGGTTTTGTCCTCCTGTCTGGTTCTCCAGCTCCCTCCCCACCCCTCCCTGCCTGCTCCGTGCCCAGCCATGGGGTTGGGCTGTGTGCACATGGGATTCAGGCTCTGCTTCTGTTTTTAGCACCTCCTATTTGTGTTTGGCTTTTAAAGTAAAGCCTTAATACACAAAACAGAAAGATGAAAGGTCTCTGTTCTCTCAGTGGTCTAAAGCCAAGAGTTTCCAGTGAAACTGCAGGAAAGCCCCAGTAAAGCTCAGTTTAAAAGACACAAGTGGACTGTGGGTCCAGCTGGCACTTCCCTTAACACCACCATTCCACCCCCTTTACTGTAGAAACAGTGGAATGAGGGAATGCAGAGTGAAGTGTGTGATGTACCAAGTCCCATCTCCTTGTGAGCCAACTCCTACTGCACCCAGTTCCTACAGGCTGCCATGCTCCCATACCTGGAGGAGATAACGAATCTGCTGCTTTGTTGCCTCAGACAGTCCTTTGGGAATTAATTCCTCAATATCTTCAGTCTAAGCAAAGAAGGGAGGAAAGGGGAGACATCTTGATTAAGAATTTTGCCTGGTAGATAGCAATGTGGTTTCTTCATTAATTACACAGCTCTGCTATGAAAAACATCCTTAGTACAAGGCAAATAAGAACAAAAATAGATCAAAGTCTATCCAGAAAACTTCCAAAGTCTTTTATATGTGAGGCATGTACAAAGTGAGATGAAGTGATACATGAAGCATATATTCAAATCCTTAAATTTAAAATTTATTTTAAAAGCAGTATTCAAACCAATCCTCTCTCAGGGATTAACAGCTGATGCTACAACTCCCAGCAGTTCATGGTGGGGAAATGCCTTGTGTTTCTGACCAGTGAATGGGCTGCCAGTAAACCCCAGATGACCAACAGGAGATGCTGCCAGGATTCAGTGGCATTTGCTTCCTTCAGGTGAGCCCTGAACAGGTATTTCTGCCCCATTCACACTGAATGCCTTCAAAGGTGCAGCACCTGCTGCTCAGCAGCACTCACAGGCCAGGGAGTGATGGAGCCCTTGCAAAAAAAACATTCTGAAAATACAGGTACCTGTGCAAGTCATTTTCCAGTGAAACCATTATTGGCAGGAGAGACATATTGGCAGGAGAGACTTCCAAAATTTGACGCTCATACTGGAATAATGCGAATTCTTCAAGTTTCCTTTCAGTTATTATCACATTTATACCTGCCTGGCAGTAGGTTTCAGGCTCTGAATGTTTTTTGCCAAGCAGGAGCCATTAACTAACAAAGACCAGCCTCCTTCATTGCAACTGGCTTGGCTAATTTGCTTGAACCCCCCCACCAGTGTCAGGGGACAGCCTGGGCCTTACCTGGCATGTTAACTCGATGTCGTGGTTCCTGTAAAACACAAAATCCAAGGATCTGTTAACACAAAGCTGCTTGAGAACTTTCAAGATTCAGGCCCACATTCACCACTAAAAGATTGATGGACAATACAGAGCAAGGAAGGGCCTTTATCAGCTCAAGAGTCATTACCTTCCCTCTGTGGTGCCAGGCAGTGACTGTTAAACACCACTCCAGCAAGGAATTCCCAGGGAGACCGGAGTCCTACAGCAGCACAGCTAACACAGGCTGACAGTCCCCAGTTCTTTGGGCAGTTATCCAAATTATGGTCAGTTAACCCAATTACTCCCTTAATTGCCTGGATAATGGTTTGCCCACAACTCTGCTGCAATACCCTGCCCCAAGTGTTGACTTGGCACTGTCAGGGTTTTTGTGGTGGTTAAATTCCCTTTTTCCCTCTGCTACAGGACCACTTTCCTTATTCAGTAACCCTTGAAAGCACCCATCGAGACCAGGAGTGAGGGGGAAGAATGAGGGCGATTGGGAGGGAAGGGGGAAGGTTGTGCAGGCTCTGAATCTCACTTCTTCCCACAGATGGTCTGCAGAAAACATGCTTAATGTTCATTTGGGTGTAGAGACTGAGCTTTATGCCTGGTGGCTGTCCTTTAATCCATTAACACATGTGGAAACAACATTTCAACGGGACAGAGGAACTTTGGACATTTGGGTTGTTTCTTCAGGACACAGCAATTGTATCATGAAATATATGTCAGCATGTGCTGTAAGTACTTGTTTGCTCAAGTGTACCAACACGTGTGAGACACAATTCGTAAGCATCAAATTCAATAAATTTCCTTGGCTCACAGCATTTTTATGTCCTCAGTTACTTGCAAATCAGATGAATGTGTAAAACATCCAGTCAATTCTAGCTGTCAGGAAGAAAAAAAAGAGTACAACCAATCCACAAGCACCACCATCCCTGTCAGCTGTGCAGTGCTGGATGTCTGGGACACAGGCATGACAGATCCAGTGGCAATACCTTGTGCCAATCTTCTCCACGTGCTGCAGCAAACAGCTGTACAGGTCAGTGCTCTTGCGGTGCAGCTCAGCCAGCAGCTCCCCGAAGAAGCGACAGTCCAGCTGCTCGGGGTTGTCCTGGGGGCAGCTCACCTGGCAGGAGACAGGCAGGAGATCAGAACAGGCTCCCTTCTTCGGGAGGAAAGCTGAACATGAGAATGCTACAGGTAGAATGGACTTGGGTCTGGCTGCTCTTAGACATTTGCAATTTGTTTACACTTTCCTTGGTGGTGAGTCTTCCATGTCTGCTGGCTTTCAACAAACTGTACAGAGAGGAATTACTTCCTTTAGAACAACAGGCACTAAGTCCTGCTTCCAGAGCAGTGCCATCATTTGTCATCAGCTCTATAGGAACATCAGCCCAAGCTGAGTGTCCCAAGCTGCTTGATGGGAGTGTCAGGCTCTGGAAGGTTCTGCACAGGTCTGACACTGAGGTCCCCAGGGTGTTTGTCACCCAAACACCAACTGGGTGCACAGGAGGGACCTGCTGCACTCCCTCTCCAGCTGCACTAACAGGCTACAGCTATACCAGGAAGTTCCTTTTGTGCTTCCAGTGAATCTGTGTCAACAACTTTTGCATCAAATTGAAATATATTTGAAGCCCTGGTTGATCAGCGTAGGAGGAGAGGAATCCTGAGCTGATGTTTGTCGAGGTTATAAAGCAAAGTGTGTTTTCTCCCAAACTCGAGGCAGAGCTGTGCATCCCTCAGTCTGTGTGTACAGACTGACAGGTGGAACCTGACGGAATTGATGGGTAAAGAAAAACAAAACCAAACAACCCAGCGAGACTGAGCACAGTTAAACACCATGGGCTGACCTCAGTCAGTGCACACCTGAGCACAGGTCTGTGACAACGAGAAATACAACACCTCAAAGAGCCATTTCCCCCCTCAACAGCACATGACAAAACCTCGAACAGTTCCAGACAGACATACAGACCCTGCTTAGTTCCAGGGCTGTGGTGCTGAGAGTTCCAACAAAACCTGCACAAACATAAAACCCTTCTTTCCCAGAGTTTTCTCCCTGCCTAAGAACAAAGCAAGAAGCTCTCACCAGCTCGGGGGCCGTGCTCCTCCTCACGGCGTGTCCCCGGCTCTCGTCGCTGCCCGGGCACAGCTCGCAGGCGCTGCCCGTCTGTGTCTGCTG
Organism: Corvus moneduloides; assembly: GCF_009650955.1. Classification (NCBI taxonomy): domain Eukaryota; kingdom Metazoa; phylum Chordata; class Aves; order Passeriformes; family Corvidae; genus Corvus; species Corvus moneduloides. The sequence goes on along the minus strand of NC_045489.1, from coordinate 4,410,128 downwards.
GCACTGCTGGGTCACCGGCACCGGCAGGGCGGGCGGGCACTGCGGGCACTGCTCCGCCTGGCACACCTGGAACTGCCTCTCCTGCGGACACAACCGGACTTGTTAGTGCTGGACACGTCTGGATGGGGTGGGAGATGAACCTCAATAGCGAATGAAATGGGTCTGTGACTGGCAAGGCTGGTGGTGGTTTCAGATGTTTTAATAATCCAAATAATTTTTTTTTTTTTTTATTCCTACCTGAAAGCGAGTTTGCCTCACACTTTTATGCTGCAGGGTCATAATTCACCATTTTCCTCCAATTTTAGAAGCTGCCAGTGAAAAGCACAGGAGAGACACCTTTCCCAAGGTGGATGTCCCATTACACATGAAAATTTCCTTCAAAACTACACTCCTGATTTGACCTAAATCTAAACATACCCCACTTAACAAAAACCAGAACTATAGTTTCCAGGACTTCCACGATTTTTTATTCTTTTCTTTGCACATCATCTGCAGAAAGAAAGAAGCTATTACTTATAATTACTTTTTTTTCCTTTTTCCGCTTCAGAGACTGGACGTCACAGATAATTCACCTGTCTAAAATCCAGAGTGCCATGAATACTTTGGTTTTTTAAACTGAAGTTAAAAACCCCCCAGGTAAATCACTCTGAGATATGCTAAATTTCAATTTTTTTTTTCTTGTTGGAAATACTTCAGAGCAATAAAATGGAGCAATATTTTTGCTATTGACAAAACACCAGTTTTAAGATGAAATTTCAGACAAGTTTGCCAAATATATATTGTTTCAAGAGTCAGTAAAAAAAAAAATTGTCTTTTTAACTTTTTTTTTCCAAAAATTTATCTTGGTTGTTCTGTTGTGAAGCTACTGCAAGAAACTAATTCACAGTCACTATTCAGATACAGACTGACAGTATTAGAGATACAAAGCAGTTTTCATTGTTAATAAATAAATAAATTCTCAGGAAAAATATGGCAAACATTCCACCTTCTGCTCTCCTTAAATATTGTTTCATTTACTCTGAGAATGTGTCCTAGATCACAACAAGGCAGTTCTCAGATTGGCAGCTACTCCCAACAAAAACCCAGAACCAAACCAACCCAGAAACATCAATTTCCTGCTACCACCTCAATTTTCTTTTTGCAAGAGATAATACAAACACCCAGCTTACTTGCAGGGGATTTAATAGTTCATATTTTCTTATTGTCTTTTCATAGATGACATTATTTCCAGGACAGAAGTTTGCCCCTCTAAGAAAAGGAGATAATGGCTCCTGTAAAACACATAAATAAAAACATCCTTAAATCTTGTCAAACAGCAAACTCAGGATTAGTGTAATTTTGACCAAAACCAGGTAATTTAAAGACATGTGAGATGTCCTTTAGGATGTGTACATTTGAGTGCGTGTCCATTTGGAAACAAAGTGGCTGTGCTTGCATAGGGACTGTGCGAAATAAATACAGTAGAAGCAGTTAGTAGTTAATCAATATTAATGAAGACTTAGGTGCTGAGAGGTGGGAGCCTGACCGGCCATTCTGCAGTGTTTTCAATCCCTCATAATTCCATCTCTCACCCTCAGAGGTGTGAGCTGTGTGCTTTCAAAGTGTTTATCATGCCCCGTGGAGGCAGCTGGGGAAGGAGCTGAGGGAACTCCAACACAGTTTCCCTACCTGATCCGGGTTCTCGATAATGATCCTGCGAATGGTGCCCTGCAAGGAAGGGAAAAAGGTTCAGAGATTACTGCACTTCAACCTCTAACACCTTTCCTGGCAGAGCTCAGGCCTTCACAGATTCCCAAAGGAATCTGATTATGGACATTGGCAGAAAATACTTTGGGATCCACTGGCCACAATCACCTGGAGATGTTTTAAACCCAGGGCCTTCCCACCCCAAAGGAATTGGCCCATGTGCAGCATGGCAAGACACAACCCATCACTGCATTTTAAGAGTTGGGTTTTTCTCAGTCCCCTCTTTGCAGGTCTGAGGTAATTAGTCCATATTTTCTGTAAGTGCAGCAGAACAGGCACAAATCAAAGCTGGATAAGGCTTCCTGGATCCCACGTCCCTGTTCCAGTCCATCTCTTTTACTTTCAGTTTTTCATGTTACACATCTAACTCAGTGGTGTAGATGGAGATACACCATCAATTCTTTTTGTTTCACTAAGGCATGAAAATTTGGATTTTGCTTAAACTCAGAAGTGGACAGAGAAGCCACCCAGCAACCCACTGGGTCACATCCAGTTCACACAACTCCACAATTGCCATCTATGGGAACAATGCCCACACAGAGCATCTGCACATTCCTGAAGGAAAAATGAGATGTACCTTTTCAAATTACAAAAATCTGTCCCTGGCAGCAGCTTTGTTTTCAAATAGATTTCTTCAGGTTTTGCCCCAGTACTGTCTACAAGCAACTGTAGATGCTGTCCTCCACCAGTTCCAACAAATCACACATTGCTTCAACTCTTCACATCCAGGCCTTTACCCAAACAAGCAGAGTTCCCACTGAATCCAATCTAAGGACTGGGCAATTTGTCAGTTTGCAGCATCCTGTTTATTCTCCCTCACAGCACAAACCTCCAATTTTCATAATGAATCATTTCTTCCCCAGACCCAGGGGGAAGTTTATGTGGCTGCAGTTCAGTCTCAGACACATTCTCAGCCAGGTGAGAGCAGCTCTGAAGTAGGTCAGGTTTCCTGACAACTGTTGGATAAGTTTAGGAAGCCTGGAGCACTTTTCCAAACTTCCCAAGGGTGAATCATAACAGCACCAGGAAAGAGAAACAAAAGTAGAAAAGAAACTGTTTTTGTAGCAGTCAAAGTAACTAAGAAATTTCAAAATTAAAAGTGCTGCAGAAACTTGGGAAGCTGCTCAGTGCTGCTCCCACCCCGTGTGCCAGTGGTGCCAGCAGGACTCTGAGTGTGGGGACACAACACCGGGAAGAGGCAGCAGAGGTGGAACCTGCAGCCCAATCCTGCATCACTGACACCTGCAGAGCTGGAACTAAAAAGTGAGATACTCAACAAAGGGATGGCCACTGGTCCTTCCTTCAGCCGAGTCTCAGAGCAGGCATAGCTTGATCCCAGTGTCCGTGCTGGAGCACAGGGAGCTGTGACACAGGAGAGCCGTGGGATGGCAGGGAGTGCTTCATTCCAGCGCAGGGACACCACATGGCCGTTGTGTAACATTAAACAACAGCTTTGGAATTCGCTGAAAGGTTGGAGAAATGTGCCAGGACTAACTCAAAGTCCAGAGAGGATAACACATCCAGGGTGTTCTCAGAGGAATAAACCCACAACTGAGGAGTCTGGAGCATTTTAAGGTGTAACAGACCTTTATCATATTCACGAGGACAGCCTCATTGTATATGCAATATTATACAGAACCTACAAATATTTTGCCTGGATAAAATTATGCTTATTTTCGAGATACCCAAACTCTTTCATTTTCAAAGAACTGCTTTACAAACACGGATTTGCCTGCCCTTTCTCCCGTTCCAGCCAAGCAGGCTGGACTGGCACAGGCTGGGAGGGAACCAAGAGGCAGAAGCACTGTGCCTGTGCCAGCCTGCGCTGCCCACACACAGCTCCCGGCTCCACACAAGGAGGTGCCACCTCCAAGGCCTCTGGAGCTGTCCCCCAGCACTGGGGAGACTGCCATGGAAAGGGATCTCGGGCTGTTTCCATTTTCCAGCATTCCCAAGGGGCATAGCTCAGGACACTCTCAGTGCAGTCACAAGATGCAGTGTTTGGAGATACAGCATTTTCTAACTGGGAGAAGGAAGGGGAAGGTGGGATTCCAAAGGCAAAGCCCAGTGCTGTTGTGGGTTTCAGTGGCATGACTGGGTTTGGAATTTATAATAGCCTGACCAGTCAGTCTGGGTCTATTTTACAGAATCACAGAGTGTTTGGGAGGGACCTTAAAGTTCTTCCCATTCCAACCCCTGCCATAGGGTTTATGAGGAGACTTTCCAAAGATAACACTAACACTTTCATAAATATTTTTTGCAGTCTTTAAGATTTTTAAATATTAAAATAAGCATTTGATAGATTTATCCTTACTGTGAGCCAATTTTATGTAGAAGCAATTGGTCTTCTCACTTTTATTTCAACAGGTTCCCCTTGGCTTCAGCCAACACAGAGATGAAAGTAAGAATTTCATCTATGTCAAAGGCCTTTATCCACAACACATTGTCTTGCTAATGACAAGCAATCCAGTCATCTAATCATAATTTATGAGTTCCAGTTGGCAGGTGAAATGGGGAAATGGCAGGCTGTGTTTGAGGCTGTTACAACACAGACCAGCCCTGGAGCTGGTTAATATTACACCATTTTCATGGGAGCCCTTTGCACGTCACAGAACTGAGCCCAGCCACACAAACACCTGACTCCCAAAATTTCTCTCATGGACAGAAAATCCCTACAAGCCCTGTCAGAGTTTTGGCCTCTGCAAACATCTTGCAAGTGTCATTCCATATATTATCTTTTCATGACCACGGTGAAGGGATTCATACACATAAACCACACTGGAAGGGAATTTATTCTCAACACTTCTCATTTAGATGAAGCAGAGCAAAATTTGCTGTGAATTACTCCAAGGACAAAACCAAGTTACATCAAGAAAGTAAAAAAAACCCTGAATCCTGAACCACAAAAAGTACCAGCACATGTACTCTCCCTCTCTCCAGCTTATTGAAAGTGTACATAATAAACACAAGAGCACACCCCAGCCACATGACTGAAGACTAGCACTGTATCAACAGGGATGTAGATGTCTGTTATTGTTAATCCACAAAAGCTCTGCAGAAGCAAATTAAATATTGCTCAAAGACAGTCCTTTGCTTTACCAGCAGTACAGAGCTGAAACTACAGCTCGGGGCTGCCACTAACCCCAAACTCTCGTGTTACAACAAACACAGATGTGAGCTCAGTATCGGTCCATTATTCACTTTACGTGGCCCTACAGCTCAAAGGGCAACTGATCCACTCTTTGGGAATGCCCTACACCCCTCCCAGGGCTTCTCTCTGGCAACTCCCATTCAGCACCAAGCATGCCACTTCTGCCTTCTCCTAGCTGACTTCCCTGTTACTGTTTTCTGCTTAGTAACTTCCTAATAATCTGTATTAGGCGCCTTCCTTCTCCACCACTGAAACTGCAACCCACACAGAGCCTGACTGAGCTACACCCTCTTGTTTTTAAAGTCTCATCCAGCAAAACACTTCAGCAAGAAATTAGTTTTCATCAGCAGGACATAATGGATTCAGTGACTACAACAGATGTTGAAAATGAAACATCCTCCATAGAGCAGCGACAGCATTTGAGCCTGTAATCCTTGTTCACATACTTATCTAGGCAGAGGAAGCCTGGGACTGCAGGGTTTATGCCAATGAATATTTAACTAATTAACTGCAATTCAGACTGTCATCCAGCCTAGCTGAGCAGATCACTTATCTGGGAGGTGAGAGACCTGTGTTTACACTCCTGCCCTACATCTTGCAAAAGAGGATTAACAACCTGGATAGAGGGAATGGCTCTGCCATAACCAACTCCTACAAAGCCATGACGATCGCAGACTCATTCAGGTTGGAAAAACCCACCAAAATCATCGAGTCCTGCCACTCCCCAGCACTGCCAAGGCCACCACTTGGCCATGTCCTTAAGTGCCACATCCACACATTTTTGAACATTTCCAGGGATGGTGACTCCACCGCTTCCCTGGGCAGTGTGCTCTGATGTTTAACCACCCATTCCATGAAGAAATCTTTTCCAATATCCAACCTAAACCTCCACTAACACAGCTTGAGGCTGTTTCCTCTTTGTCCTTGTAGTAGCCCAGCCGCTTGCTCACTTCCCAGGATTTACATAAACCATGCCGGAGAGGAAGGCAGCCCTCAAACCATGCAAATACTGCTTTCAAAGGAATTCAGGTCTTGTATTGGTCTTCATCCAGATTTTTTTTTGACAGGTAAATATAACACGGGAAAGAAAACTCAGTAAGAGTTCATCTTGAAACAAATGTACGTTGCCGTTTGAGTATAGCAGAGCAATCCTATCAATGTTAATGATATTCTGCTGTATGAGGAAAAACGTGTTGAGAATAAATTCTGATCTCCATTTCTGGTTTTGCAGTCAAATCTGTTCTTAAACTATTGGTTTCTAGTTTCAATACACCAGTTGCATTAAATTCCACCGATACTTTCAAGCCATGCCTTGAATACACTCACAACAAACCTGCTGAACTGCATTGTGAGGGCTTTCCAAGCCCAACTCCAACACTTCAGTCGCGGACCTTATTAAGCACCATCGATTCAAAGAGAACTAATAAGCACACAGGCTTCGTGTTCTATTTACATGAGCAGCCCCAAGTCAGCAGAGCCGCGCGGTGACATCCCGGCGTGGGAAGGGAGCACCCGCCTGCGGCGGGATCGCTGCTCTGCCGCGATAGAACCGGCAAAAACAGCGTTCTGCCTTAAGAGGGTGCCGGCGCTGGGCGGACACGGGTGACACCGCGCTGGGGCCGGTGCCACTGCCCGCATCCCTGCCTGGGGACAGCCCGGCGGAGCTGGGGACGGTGGGGAGCGGCTGCGGCGGCTCTTCCGCCGGGAAGCGCCCGGGGCGGGCGGAGGGGGCCGGGGCTGGACCCGTCCCACGCCCGGGGGAGCCCGGCCCGACCCTCCGGGCGCACCCGCAGCTCCCAGGGTCGGGTTCCGGCTTCGACGGCGCCTCATCCAGGCCGGGAGCGGGTCGGGAGGGGAGCAGCGCCCGAGGGCCCGGGCAGCAGCCGGGTCCCGGGTCCGCGAGGGGAGCAGCGCCCGAGGGCCCGGGCAGCAGCCGGGTCCCGGGTCCGCGAGGGGAGCAGCGCCCGAGGGCCCGGGCAGCAGCCGGGTCCCGGGTCCGCGAGGGGAGCAGCGCCCAGGGGCCGGGCAGCTCAGGGCTGGTCCGTGTCCGCCGTACCTGTGGCGAGTCGCAGCCGTGCCCGCTGTCCAGCGGCGAGGCGGCCCGGGAGGAGCAGGAGGTGCTGACCCGGCGGCAGCCCGGCCCGTAGGCGCGCACCCGGTCGTAGGCCACGGCGCCGTCCTGCTGCTGGTGCGGAGCGGGGTCCAGGCAGGGCAGCGGCCGCGGCGGCTCCGGGCACGGCGGGGGCTCGGGGCAGGGCGGCGGCTCGGGGCAGGGCCGGCGGGCGGGCAGGGTGCTGTAGTGCTGCTGCCGCCGGTAGTAGTGGTGCTGCTGCTGCTGCTGCTGCTGCTGCTGGAGGTGCGGGGGCAGCGCGAGTGGCTGCAGCTGCTGCTGCGCCCCGAACATCGCGGCGGGACTGCGGCGCTGCGGGGCCGCTCCGGCTTTACCTGCGCGGGCCGCGCCTTGGGCGGGCCGCACCTGCGGGCGGGGAGCCCCGGCCCAACCCCGCCCCGGGCAGGGCCCGGCTGCGGCACCGCCGCCTGCCCGGGAACGGGCTCGGACCGACCGCGCTCCCGGTATTACAGCCCCGCAGCCAAACGTCACCCAGCGCCGCTGGCAGAAAAGCAAAGCCCTGTGCTTTCAGTAAAGCCCTTTGCTGTCGTTCTCTTTACAAGGTGTGTAGCGGGAGTGTAAACCCATAGTTATCTGCTACTCGAATGACTTAAATATTCTTTTCACGAGAGGTTATGAACTTCGCCAGAAAACCTTTCACACCTGCAGGAGCCGCGGTCGCCTTTGCCGGCTCGCAGGAGGCTCTGCCTGGGGCAGCAGCTGCCAGGGAAAGGAGCACGTTCTGTACCTGCATCCCTGCACCGCAGAGCACGGGCTGACTTCAGTGACCAGCTGATCTGAGCATCCCAGGATGGTTTGGATTGAAAGAGACCTTAAATTTCCATCCCGTTCCCACCCCCTGCCATGGGCAGGGACACCTTCCACTATCACAGGCTGCTCCAAGCCCCGTCTACCTTGGCTTTGGACACTCCCAGGGGAGCTGGGCACTCTGTGCCAGGGCCTCCCCACCCTCACAGGGAAGAGTTTCTTCCCGGTATCCTATCTAATCCTGCCCTCTGTCAGTGGGAAGCCATTCCCCCTTGTCCTGTCATTCCCAGTACTCATCATTACAGATGGAACACCACGTGGCTCTTATCTAGAAAGGATGGGGCTTGTTACTTATTCAAAATCTCACTCTGCAGAGAAGAATGTGAACTTCGTTTCTCAACCCAGCCTATTTTGCGTTGGATTCCTCTGGCAGTGTCAGGCAAGCCCTAACTGAGAACATTAACTTTGTTCTGCAAGGTCATGTTGCATTAACATAATTGTAGAATCTTGTATAATGAATATCCTTCTTAATGATAAACCTGAAATTCTTAATTTTGTCAGTTTGTTTCCCCAACATGCTTACTGTGCTGTAAGGCCGCATTGCACAGTCACACAGAATAAAATTTCTATAGTACCATGTTAGGGCAAAACACCTCTGAAGTGGTGGAGCAATACCTTCTGCACTGTTCTACACTGGCCACTCACTGAAAGCTCTGTCTCTGAAATTAAAAAGTCTTCACCAATTCTGCTCAACAGGCATTTGGGAAGGTATGGATTTTAGGGTGAGTGCCCACAACAATCCCATATTTTAAGGCACTGTGACATCTAGAGACATATTCATCACATATAAAAAGTTTCACTTTTCCTCCAGGCATTAAACCCAAACAGACACCCTGATTTACATAGGAGCTTTTATAAAAAGCATTTCTGGTAAATTCTATTCCACTGGTTACAAAGGAACTAAATGCAGAGAAAATGTTGCCTTAAAACCTCATTCTTGCTTCACCAGCTTGGAAGAGCTGTTAGTTCCTTCTCACAAGCAATTAAAAAAAGAGCATTTCTTGGAAAGCAGTAAAATATGATCACAACAGCCTCTGTTTTACACAGACCATAAGAAACTGTTTATGTTTCAGTAGGAAACTACAGAAACTGCAGTAATACTCCTCGGGGGTAAAAAGGTGCTGTAATATAAAATGTGGAAACACTGTTGGGTTTGCCAGCTCAGGAAGGTTACCTGCATGCAGCACGTTGCCCTGGTTAATAAAGAAGTTTCTACAAGGGTCAGCAGAAAGCAGGCCCCAAGTCATCCCATTGTAATGGAAATAAGGAACATCTTCCGGAAGGCTTTGTAGATGTGGTGAGGATTATTGGAGTCATAAATAACAACAGTAAGCAATACACGCATGGTGATCTGTACCGGCTAATGAATAGAGCCTCAAACAAAGCTTTTGAATTTTAATGTGACCCAAGTTCCCTGTAGAGCCAAATCCTGGGATGGTGCTGCACTGTGGCGTGCAGGGTGTTACCTGCTCTGGAATTCGGCTGTGACAGCTGGGGCTACAAGGAATAAAACTGCTTTGATATAAAATAGAAAAATACTCTCTTGGGAAGACCACGACAAGAAACAGTGTTTACAACTTTTATACTTACGTTATTTATGGGCTTGGGAAGCCCTCTGAAGGACTGAGGCACAGAGGGTTAAGAAGCCTGGCAGGCAGCAGCACCCCAGAAGCAACTTGATGAGGCAGAGATAAAAATCTGCTTTCAGCTGAAGGAAGGCTTTAGAGCTGGAAGTGAAGTCAGAACCAGCTGGTGAGCAGAGGCTTTGTTTGTGTGATCCTCCCTTTGAAGGCAGAGCCATCCTGCACCTGAGGTTTGGTGGAAGGTGCCTGTCTGCAGAGATAGCCCAGTGCACCCACTTCATCCCTACTGACCTGATCCAGATAGCTCAGTGCCCCCACTTTGTTCCTATTAACCTCTTAACCCTGGGCTGCCTGGGTCAGGCTGTGCTGACAGTGGGACAACACCTGGCAGAGGAAATCAAAGCAAGAAGACGTCTCTCTCCTCCTTCCAAAGGCCGGGACAGCCTGGCTGCAGGGCTCTGCTCTTGTACCAGCTAGAGCTGAGCACCAGTAATTGCCATAAATATGATGCAAGGCATTTTCAGACAAGAGACCAGATGTCTAGAAGTTGCTGTTCAAATCACAAGTATGTCACTGGCTTTGGAAAACTGAGCTCTGTTCAGAAGTGTGTGTTTATAGCAAAAATCATTCAGGATGGTCACAGCCCACTTTATGCAGGTCAGGCCTTGCCTTGTACCAGCAGATTCTGCTCTCTGGGGTCCATGCTGGGGCAGAGAGGATTTAGAGGGGCAGCAGGAGGTGAATGGGGAGGGGGAAAAAACAGATGAGCACTGAGCAAAGGTCTGGCTGGGGAACATCTAATGAGTGTTGGAGTGTTGGCTCTGCGACACCTGGAGCCCCATCTGCCACGGCAATTCTGGGGTACAGAATGCTGAGGGAAAGGATGGCAGGCTGGGTTTGGTTCTGCCTGATCCTTTGCCCTTGTGGTTCGTGGCTCTGCAATAACAATGTGCTCTACTTCCCACAGGAAAAAAATTTAAAAGCACAGGGGGTGAAATCCCTTGAATTGTTTTAGGACAGCACTAGTTGGCTGTCCTGTCCCACACTAGAGCAGCTGCTCAGAGCCCATCATTCCCACTGTTCATACAAGCACTGCTGTGGGCTCACCCACAATGACTTCTTATCTGCTGTATCATTTTATATTTTATTTAGAAATGTATTTTAACAAGGTGCCTCACCATGCATAACTAGCAGGATTGGATCTGAAATGCTTCTTGTGTGATTTTGGAATTGTAATTTTCTTTTTACATTCAGAGGTAAGAAAATCCAGTGAGCAGAAAGGGTTGAACAGAGTTTAGGGTATGGCTTAAAGATTCTCATTTACCTTGCTGGCACTAGCTCATGATCAGACCAAAAAGAGTGAAGGAAAGCCTCTTATCCCATTAATATGTTCCTTATAATAAATTGTGATATCAGTTTTAGTTTATACACTTCAAAAAGAAATGGAAATCCTTGGAATATGAAAAAGAAAAATCTAGATTTTAAAATTGCATTTATTCATTAGTAGCTAGGATGATTTATAATCTAAAATTGTCAAGGAACATGCAAATACACTTCTACTTTTGCTGTGCCACTAGAGAGGAAAAATAATCTTTGTATTATAGTATAACAACAGTACATGGGGTACGAAAACAGAATAAAATGACTTTGTTGTATAAGGACGCTGGGTTTGTGATGGCCCTCAGTATTTTCAACTACTCAGAAGATTGTACTTCATGGTATGAAATGAAATAATACAGTGCTGCACTTACCCTGAAGCAGAAGTCGCTTCTTTCTTCTAACCATTTTCCTGTTTGAATTGTTGAGGTTATTTAACAGTCAATTTACTTTGTTTCAGATAATTAATACTATGCAGGAGATTGGTGATCAAGCAAAAAAACCCTCATTGACCAACTTTTCTCCAACCCATTAAAGACCTTATTCAGCATGCTAAGGAGTGAATGCCTCAGTTGAATGAAACACTGCCAGTTATCATTTAACAAACATCAATCGCAAAAAAAACCCTTCAGAGCATAACATTGTATGACAAATATAACATTTTACCCAATGGTAAGGCTTAGTACAAAATAAAAAGATGATGCTAAACTTTCTTCATGATGCTGCAAAAGTCCTCTGAGCACCATCAGTGATATCTGTGTTATGCTGCCAGTTCTAATTTATAGTTCAGGGGTGCTGGAAGAGAACTCATAAAGGAAAGGGCCTGCAGACACGTGGAGCACACGGAGCAGCTGATCTGTGAGCTAAACGCTCCGGAGTTCCACGCCAAGGAAAGATATTACATTCATTATGACCAAAGAGCAGGAAACCAGTTCAATTCCAAAGCAACAATTTGCATTTCCCTCTCCTGGACAGACTGCGGGAGGAACAATCCTCCTTATTGAAGGAGATAAAGGAGCTGTGCTTGTGACACACTGAAATAAGTGTTGGTACCTTGGTGGTTTTGGGGAGAACAAGACAGGGATTTGGGAGTTTATCTTTGCTGTTACTTGTACATGACTAAAAATGTGTTACAGACACAGCTCGACTGTGTTTAAAGAAAATCTGAAATTATTAAGCACGTAACACAGAAAAGTGTTCAGAATATAAAACTATTAAAAAGTGAGGGAGTAAGTTCTTAATATCTGTAAATAAAATCTGCTATAGATTAGAAACTGTTTTTCTATCCGAAAACCTCTCAGGATGAAAGAATGCCTTAAGATATACTTAATTTCTGATGCATCATCATTTCCATTATTCAACTGCTATGAAATTTCTATGGCTGAGGATGAAGGATGATTGGAATTTAAAATAACAAGTGTAGTGAACTGTTCTTTGGTCAATGTGTATCACAGGCATACAGAGACTAGAACAAAATACCTGAATATCTGAGGAATCTGGGCACAGAAACTGGAACAGGGCTATTTTAACCTGCTTCTACTACTAGACCGTAAGTAACTACTAACTACTTAACTACTAGTAGTGAGATTTTAACTACTCACTACTACTGCTGATGTAGCAGCCAGAGAGGCTGACTGAAATACGTTGTCTCATGTTGGGACCTATAGACCTTTTCTTCTCCACCATAATATTTGGCTAAATATATTATCTATTATAACATATATGTTTTTGTCATAAAATTTGGGGGTTTTTTTTCATAGTTCCTCTCTCTGGGAGTGACCTAAGTTTTGATATATTCCTACAGTTTATGCCTGAAATTTCAATTTTCTGTGAGCAGAGTTTATGCTGTTTAATTTTGATGCAACATGGAAAAGTTTCCAGGTTATGGATGAATTTAACAAGCTATTGGTTTTGCTGAAGTGAAACATTGTGCAGAATTTAATTTTGAAAATTTATTTCTTTTGAGCCCTTCCCACTTTTGAGAAAGCTTATGTTTCTGACTTGTCTCTTACTGGGCAGGTAGAAAGCAAGAAACCAAGCTGATTTTTTTTTTCTATAAAAATCTATAAGATCGATAGTTGCTTCTCTGGGATTTCAGAACCAGAGCTCCTGACAATCCTCCCACATCGGTTTCATCAGCTGATTAAAATGCAGATCTCTGAGGAGGTAACACATTTTTGGATGCTGGGCGTTCCTCTACCCAGCTCATTATTAAGAGTACAACTTTATGCACCGTCAGCAACTTGGCAGCGTAAACATGAAACAGTTCTTTTAAATAGGACTTGGTGTTTTGTTTATGAGAACTTCCATTTTCTGGGAGGCTTTATGGCTTTTATCGCCCATTTGAGCATAAAAGTTTTCGTTATCTTATAAAACCTTTTAGCACAAGAAAGAATTCAGATAGGAGCATTATGTAAAGCCATGAATATTTGGTTTCCTGATCGTGTTGTATGATTTTTGGTGGTTTGGATTTTTTTTTTAAGCCCACAAGCCACCTGACAAGTTCTAACTTATTCTTCCAAAAGTAAGATCCTTTTGCTGATAGGGACAGCGTGTGCTGTTACACTTAATTTTATAACTACTCTTTATTTATGTTTCAAGTTGGAAAAGAGTCAAAATCAAAACATTCCAGCCAAATGTGTATTTTGATTTTATTTTTGATTTCACAATTAGAACAGTTGCAGTTTAAACCCAGAGCTGCTGGATTTTTTGAGGACGGAATTTTTATTTTGACACAGCTCCACCTGGCTATTCTCTGACTTGCTTTACTCTGCCAGCACAGCAACTATTTTGCCCCCAAACTAGAATGTAAGAATTAATTGTACCCCAGTAAAGCTAACCCTGTGCAATGCTGCTGGCAAAACCAGTCACTGCCCCGAGCCAGTAAAATGCACCCAGTTTTAGGAAGCACAAACATTTATCCCACAAGTTTTTTTACTTCAGTATCTCACCCTGATTAACATTTCAGGAGTCATGTTGGCACACAGTGGGGTACCATACTGCTCACCATTTTGGGGATTATTGCCACTGACTCAAAGCACTTTGTAGTTTTAACCACTCCTTCAGATTACTCTTTTCTCAACTACTATAGATTTCCTCCTGGATCAGACAGCCACATCCAGCTGGGTCGTAAATGATGTTTTAAAACACCCTATGGATATGGAGGGTTACTTGTTTATAATGAACAAGGTTATACTTTGCACCTTCCTCCCAGGTAGGTCTTTATACTCACACAGTCTGTATAAAGCTCCAGAGCAAGAACAAAGTCCACGGAGCAGTGCGAGATTAAAGAGTCTTGGCTTTCACTAATTGCCTTCTGTTTCCTCATTTACAGAAGCGTAACAAACGAGTGGTTTCCAGTCATCCCTGGATATTGGCTGCTCTGAGCAAGCAGCACTCGGAAGGGGTTCCCTGTTGTGGGACTGCTGATGATTTCCATAGGTATGTGAGTCTACATGTGCACAGTACCAACATTCCGTGTGTTGCTGCAATCTCCATTAGCTGGTGCTTTTATGTTTATATCAGATTATGTACTTTTTCCTTAAACATTTTTCCATTTCACTAAGATGCCACCAGATTGTGTTTTCTGCATAACCTCATTCACACATTGGTAATACTTCAGCTTTCCTGCTCTGCTTTCTGCTGTCTGGTTCACACTTAATTGTTCTTTTACTATTGTTACTGTATTTACTATTCTTTTGCTATTTTTATCTGTGCATTATTACATTTGTCAAGAAGAGTCTTCACTTGCATAATTTGTCAGGTATACACATGCTAAAAAGGCACCTTACCACCACAGAGACATCAAACAAGCCTCTCTCTGCCTGATGTGCTATTGCTGCATTAGTTCAGTGCTAAAGAGTCTGCTTTAACACTCGGTTTCTCTTGTCCTGAAACAATGGAATAACACAAACCCTTCCTACAGCACCTTCTGGAGCTTATTGGTGAAATGTCAGCTCCATTCTGCCTGAAGCATCTTTTGGTGTTCAGAAAGACGCATTTTCCATCTCAATTTATCTTGAGATAAATTATTTTTATTATTAAACAGGAATTAAGTTGCATCTCTTGAGAGAGGAGTCATGTTAGACCCTTGTTCTCTCCATCCTGGTGGTTGGAGCAGTGCTGAAAGAGGTGAGGAGGTGTCCACAGGCCTGTGCATGGCCCTGACCTGAAGGCAGCTGAAATTTGCAGCAATGTCTGCACTCCTGTGGAGTCACTTCAGTCCCTGACCCTCACAAACCAAGACAAACAGAATATTCATCAGCACCTCACTTCCCTACTTTGTGCTGCTCTTGGACCAGGGAGCAAGTAGGACCTTCAGTCATAAACAGGTTCAGGCTTTAGGACAATTAGGAGAGGCTTAAAAACTTGAAGCTAAAGGAGGCTGTTTCAAGACTGCCCTGTTTGCATAAAATCTTAATGGCAACATGAGATATTTGGGAATATCTGGAAGTGAGAATGGTCCTTACTTGAGACACAGCTGTAGATAATCAACCTGAGATGTTTTTACTTCCTTTGCAAGGCAGGTATTGCTCTTCTATGCTTCCATACCATCTGAAAAAGAAGATGTATTATTTTAAGATAAGAATATTGGATTTTTTTTTTTTCTAAATTAAAACCAGAAGGATAAATAAGAGGTGGCATGTTTCAGACACCAGCTCTGCCCCAGGGGATGGTCTGTGCCATACCTGGCTTTGTTCACTTACCAGCTCTTAAAGCTACTGGTAAAAATCTTGCCTAATAATAGTAATAGTAGTAGTAATAATAATATTAGTTTTATTGTTATTATTATTTTAATAGTAATAATAAACAACCATATAACTGTATCTGAAAAGATGTTCCCCCATTCCCTGCAGCCTAATTTCTCTGTCTCTAAGGAAGATTATCCACAAAGCAGGATGAAAGCATTTTACACCACAGAGCACGGGGCTAAAATAAACTCAGTGTAATAGAAAGAGGCATGTGCTTTACAGACAGTGAGAGTGAAGAGAGAGAACTCTGCTCCTCACAAGCTCCTAATTCACAAGCTGCTAATTCTGTGGTCAGTACAATTTAGACTATCACTCCCAGAGCTCAGTGATTGCCTCATTATTTTAATTGCAAGTCAGCTGCTAACCCAAGTGATCAGTCAGAAGGACACAGGACAACCTTCTACCTGTGGCCAAAGTAGAAGGTGACATCAGGAGTTCTTCCTAAATGATCCATCAGCCCCTCATCCATCCACCTACCAGTGCTGTTCCAGAGACATGGCTGGTCTGTGAGTATCCAGCCTGTAGCTTTAGGAACTGGGAAGAGTTCTGGAAAATCATCAACTATCAATAATAAGTTTTTCTAATGACAGGAGCAGAAGAAAGAATATTCTTCAAGCAGGAGAACTAGTTCAAACCAGTTCTGCAGGAAGCGTCACGCACCAAAGATCAAGAAGAATGCTAATGTGCAATCATTGAACAGAATAGGAGCCAAAACTTGATATAAGGCACGTAATGAATAATGCTATACAATCAGCTTCTCTACACCCACAGCCTCTCTAAATTTATAAGCCATACATGCCATTGGATGGAATTTGAATGCATTTCCCATCATCGAAGGGTACCATCCAATCTGCTCTAACACAGGACCATATTGGGGCTGAGCAGACCATTCTGTTTGTTAGAAACCCACCAGAATGTGCTGGTATTTATATCTCATAAAAGCTGTTCAGTAAACACAGTACAAAGACCTCTGATTTCACCGAATGCATAAACACGTGCAAAGAATTTCATTCTAGGATTTGAACACGAGAGAGCTCTCTGTCAAATGAGCTTAACCATCATTCCCCCAGCCCAGTGAATTAAACACCTTCCCACTTGGAAAAACTGTCCTGGCTTCACCGATTAGAATTTCTGAGCTGAAATTACAAACTCTGAATTTGCCTATCACAGTTATTTCAAAGGAAAATGGAGTATTAGTGACAACAGTTTGGGGGTTTTTTTCTCCAACATCCTGATGTTGTCTCTGTCCTTTAACATTTCTGTGTGGGCTTACATTTATTAGGGTGTTTTTATGGATGGGACAGCTCAAGCCTGTAAGAATGACTGTTATAATTTCATTTATATTGTAAAGATTCTTTGTCAGTCTTGGAAAAAAGAGAAAGAGGAAGAACTACAAAGCACCATGACAATCTCTGCTGTGTACAATTGCTAAACCTGCTTCTCCCAGCCACTCAAACTGAACTGTAATAAACCAATAAACCAAGAGAGCAAAAGCATGTCAGGGTCAGAACTCCTGCCTTGACAAGGAAAGGAAAGGAATCTCTGAGGCTGAAAAGGAATGAGGCACACTTTATTTCTGTTCCTGATTCACTGACAATGGAAAGTGGAAGGACCTTGAGGGATCAGCTACACCTAAATGCATCTTCAAGTCTGTCAGTCCCTTTCTAGCAACAGCAGAACCTCTGTAGGCAATCTACCTCATGGCTCAACTGTTGTCATCAGTCTCCTCAAGATTATCTTAAATTTCCCTATCTGCCTCTTAAGACCATTATTTCTAGAGCTGCTTGTGGTGAACAGAGGAGAAAATGCTATTTTCTCTCACAGGTTAAAGACTGTAAGATACCACATTTAAAAATCTCAAAGACATTTGCACTGAAAAAACTCAAACCAAAAGAGAGTCTCTAGAAATACCTGACAGAAGGAGAAATCAGCTCTCTTGGCAGGCTCTCGCTCTCTGGGCAAACCAAACACATGCAGTCAGAAATAGTCAGGGGTTGCAAAATTACTCCAAAGAATCCCCAAATCTCTTCACTTAGCCTGGAAGGTGTTTGGGTTTGCCCAAGGAGTTACAAACTGCCCTTAGGCCAGGCAGGGTGTTTGAGAGCTGATTGCAGGGCCAGGTGATCTGGTTCCCTGGATGTTCCCTTCCTGCAGGACAGACCTCCCCAGGAATGTCAAACCAGGAACCTTTGCTGTCAGAAACCAGCAGGAGCCCAGCACAGCATTAAAGCAGAGTGATTTACTCCAACTTGCAGGCTGCAAAATGGGAAAGAGCATGACAGTTCAGATTTAGGATTTGAAACCTTCATAGAATCACAGAAGGGTTTGGGTTGGAAGGGACCCTAAAGCCCATCCAGTGCCACCTCCTGCCATGGGCAGGGACACCTCCCACTATCCCAGGTTGTCCCAAGCCCCGTCCAACCTGGCCTTGGACACTGCCAGGGATCCAGGGGCAGCCACAGCTTCTCTGCAAACTAATGACCCTCAGGGT
Organism: Corvus moneduloides; assembly: GCF_009650955.1. Lineage (NCBI taxonomy): Eukaryota > Metazoa > Chordata > Aves > Passeriformes > Corvidae > Corvus > Corvus moneduloides. The sequence goes on along the minus strand of NC_045489.1, from coordinate 4,392,091 downwards.
GTCATAATTATTTTTATAATTATTTCAGAAGAATCTTGTTGCAGGACACAGAGTTGATACCTCAAAATCCGTGTGTGTAATAATCTTACACAAACCCACAGCATCACTGTAATGATGAGAGATTTTATTCTGTTTAGTATTTGTAGACAAACAATAAAATATAATGTCGAGAATCTTCAACTTTTTTCCTAAATTTTCCCAGTTATTGATTACGATTTATGTTCTGTACCTTACTTCTCTCACGGAGATTGAATTTTCATTACAATATCCAGAAGTTGCCTGGTTCTGAGATTCTTAAAATATGAGCAACACTTGAAAAGAACTCTTGAATTTGGAGTAGCTTTGTCACTACTCATTGAGCCAATGACTGAGCAGAATACAGTGCAAAGGGAAAGTGAGCGAGCTGACAGAAATTGCCAGAAAAGTATTTATAGAGGAAAATATAGAACATTTACAAAATAAAATAATATTTCACATAAGCGATCCAGCTAATTTTAATAAAATATTTGGATGTCATTTAGTTTAATAATTCAAATGTTTATGGTCTGGTAACACTAGGACAACAGAATGGAGCAAGCTGTGCAACTTTCTTCCTAGACTAGAGCAGAGATGCATTTCAGAATCATCTTAGCCCAGTGCATTGGGAAAGATAAGTGACAAGGCAACTTCACAGTGGCTCAGACTCAGAAAATTTTGGTTTGTTATCTTGGTGTTGTTTTGAGTCGATGGCAACAAACCTCACTCTTGTGCAAGCATTTTAGAGAGAGAATTATGGGTATAATTCAGAAATAAGGTGCTTTGTAGGGTGGAGTTAAACTTCAAAGGCGGTGAAATAAAGGCCAGTCATCACTACACTCACAGCTGTCCTGTTGTAATTAAATAGCACATTAATTGCCAAGTGTTATGACATTTAATCAGCTATATAAAAATAATAATAGTATAAAAATGATAAGCATCATCACCAAAGTTATTATGAGAATGAGCTGAGATCCCATGCCCAGTGTTTCTAAAAGTTCTTACAAACAAGTCATTCCAGAGCGTCAATACTGTCCAAAATATTTTCTTGCAATGTATCCTGATCAATTTCTTTCTTTAGTGAGAATTTTTGCAGAGAATCCCACGGTTCCTACTCACCAAATGAAACAACAGCTATCCTCTGCCATTGTATTGGATCTATTTATCCCTATAAAGATGTGAAATAGGTTTTTTTTCTCTTTAGTCAGGACACATTAATGAAAAATTGTAATTTTGCACCGTATTAGAGAGGGCAGGCCAAGTAAAGGGATGGCAAATGATTCATCACAATGCATGAATAATATTGCAGCTCCAGACCCCAAATAAGATTCTTGACTTTTATTCTCTGATTTTTACATCACTTTCCCACATAAGAAACTAGATTACATGTATCCATTCCTTTCTTCTGTAGCACAGGAGTACATAAACTGTCTTTCAATAAATGGGTGTTTAAATCCTATCCTCCAGGCGTTTGGAGAAAACATGAAAACAATGAAAATACGACAGAAATGTCAAAAAATCAAAACCACCCCCCCCCCCCCAAAAAAAAACCCCGAACCAAAAAAACTCCCAAAAAACCAAACAAATGAAAAACCCACCAAAAAAGCCAAAATAAAAAATGTGCATGTTTTGAAATATTTGTGGTGAAAAAGACAGGATGAATCAATGGACCTCAGCAGTTCCTCCTGCAGGTTTCGTACCTTTTCCTTGTGCATTCCCAGTTCTTACAGCTTAGGCAATTCTTACAGCTGCTTATTTGAAGCAAATCTCTTTTGTTGTGAGGTTTTGCCTGTTTGGTTTTGAGCGAGCCACTTCCAACAAGCACCAAAACCACCAGTGAAATGCTTGCTGCTGGTTAGGAAAACCTTCCTGGGCTATTACCAAGAGTTCTTGGAAAAGGAAGGTGCCCGTTATGTTCCAGCCACATTTCATAAGGATAAAAACAGGAATGGGGAAGCATTATTAGAGGGAATCAGCCATTTTGAATGCATGGATACAATGTCAGCCAATGCCTGGACTCCAGGAGCCACCCTGCCAGGGAGAAAATTCCCTTTCAGGATAACGGGAAGGAATGCAGTCATGAGGAGCCACAAGTATCTCCCAGCTGGGTCCATGTAACCACCCAAAAATGCCCCTGCATGTTCTGCAAACATTCCATCCCTCCCCTGACACATCCCCTCAGGAACACTGCCGGCTAGCAAGGAGGTGCCTCCACAAAAAAGAAGCTTTTTCAATTATTTTAAAGAGCAGCCAATTAACCTCCCTTTATATCATATATTCATGCCAAATAGTGACAGTAAGGAATTTTCTTGTGAACTTGGTCCTATCATCAAGACTACTAATTTGGCAAAACAATTACTTCCAACCATTTCCTAACACTTCCCAGTTAACTGATTTTTTCTTGTGTTCTCATGTGCATAGCAGCCAAATGAGAGTCCTACCAGCAGGAGCGTTTTTACTGGATGTTATGTGCCATTTCCCACACTTTGCACTGGTGCTATATTTGTTATTTAGAACAAGCCCAGATTGTTCCTGGAACTGTGCCTATAGAAACTCCTGCTGTAATGTGTTTATATGATCTATAATTACAGGCAAGCTGCAACCTGTCCACAGCCACTGCAGAGCAAGCTGCATTATCAAACACATGAGCCAGTCCCTGGATTAACTATTCCATCTGATAAATTCCCTTTCTTCAGCAGCTGATGCCAGAGAAGTCAAAAGAACACAGGCTGCATTTTTGGGATGGCAAATATATAATATTCCAATATATAACATTCCAAGCCAGTTAAAGGACATTCAAAACTACCAAATTCTCCCCAAAGCCACAGGGATGTCAAGGCACCAGGCTGAGGATTAGACCAAGATTAATTAATGTCAGGCATTTGCATTTGAAAATACTTGTCAAAAACCACAAAAAAGATGTAGGGACAACCATGGTCCTCACCTGCCAATAGAGCTTCACGCAGTTGAGCCTGTGCACACAAATATAAACTGTAAAATCTGGTTATAATCCTAGCAAACAACAGATTATTACAGGCTTTGATCTAAATACTGCGTCAAGATAAATAGTTAGGACAGTCTCAGTACCTGCAGGGAGAAAGATCTTTCTAGAAGTAACATTTTAGTTAAACAGAAGAGTGGAGTTGAAAGGTTTAATTACTAGAATTATTTTGATGTACTTCACATACATACCCTAATACCTTTTCATACCCAATATTTTATATTTTTCTGACACCAAGCATCTAAACAAGTATTTTTTCAATAAAAACTGTAAATACATGCCAGTAATTTTCTGTTCATTCATTCTGACTCAAGGCAGCAAGTTATCGGGAAGAATTTTTAAATCATCTTAATAATTATAAACACTTTTAATCCCATCTATTAAATATCTCTTTCATATGTGATGTCTGAGACAGATTTATAAAACCTTGCTTCAGTACTATCTAATCTTTTGCTCACATGCCATTGTCTAACCTGTTGCTCTCTATGCACCAGCACAACTCAAATAAAAGGCGTTCTGATGGTATTTTTGGTATTCATTCCCATTAGCAGAGGAGCTGAGGCAGAATATGACATGGAAATCACTGCATCCAAAGTACAGAGGGACAGGCAGGGCAGGGGCTGGTGGTGCAGTTTGCCATTTTATATTTTTTTCTTTCTTTACAAATTTTGAGTGAAATTCAAGCCTAAAAGATGAATTTTGCAGTTATGAAATGGATGTGGCCAAAGGACCACCAGCACAGCTGGTGTCACTGAAACGAGGTGCAGATGGCAGAAATCTTGCAGCAGCAATCTTACAAAATTTGGTAGGAAAACCGCACAATCTGCTTTATCAACTCACCAAGGGCATTCCTGCACATGTGGGAGAACAAATTCTGCTCTCTCATATCTGACAATTCCCAATTTTCAGCTCCAGCAATGGTTCTTTACATGTCAATGAAACATTATTTTGTTGGTTTAGTCTTTCTCTATACTTGTAATCAAGTGCAGGAAATAATTCCACAGGATTTTGATGTGGAGTTCCCATGGTGGTTTGTGTTTCTATTGCATATGACATTATTAAAGATTGTATAAGAAGTTACCACATGCTGGTACCTCTGACACTGTGGAAGAAGGAGAAAGTAAAGAAAAAGTTTCTTCCTGAGGTCACTGTGATTGTAAGGGCATCACAGACACGTCTGACATTTAATCTCCCGCAGGGAAATTCCCAAAGAGTTGCACATTAATACCTCAATTCTGAGCTCTTACAGCTCCAGCTCTTCCTTCCCAGCTCTCTGCAGGTACACAAAGCTACACGATGTTTTAGTCAGGAAAATAGCCCCACTGTAGACGTCATTTGTTTTTAAATTAAAATTTTCTACAGCTGCCTGATGTTCCTATGAAGGAAGTCTGTCTTGTATGTATTATTAATGACATTTGAATCAATATAGAAGTATCATGCATGTCATTTCACTAGAGAATGGTAATTACAAATACACCCCATTATCTCTTAATGGCAGGAATTTCTGTTTACAAACATGGCTAATACTGTGTATTTAATGCATTTAGGTTTATTCTAAACATTAGAAGAACCTCCATATGAATTATTATAAGCCATTCCTACAGAAAACCCCACTATCTGAGTGTGCCAGGTGGTGTGCCAGACCCATCATGGTAAGGCAGTGAAGATTCTCAGCTGATAGGAAAATGTGTTTATATGGGATCAGGCTTTTTTCTCTCGAGTTCTGTTATGAATTTTAGGTTATCCAAGGTAAACCATCTCTACCTCTTGCCTGCACTGTACTGCAGAATTCCAAGTCCTTGTAGTAAACAATCCCTTCTCACATCAGAGGCTCCAGGCAAAGCTGATCCAGCTCATCCCAGCAGCTTCAGCTGGGGGACTTTTGATGTCCCTTTTGCTACGATGTGTAAATACTTAAATATAAATGTATGGATGAGTGAATATGGATTTATAAAATAGATTAGGCAAATTATTTTCTGCAATATTCCTCCCCCTTACAATCTCCTGGAGCATGATCTTCTCGCAGCTGTTTTCTGAGAGTTCGCAGATCCACAGGGGCACTTTGTGACCTCAGTTACAGGGCAGTAAATACAGAGTAACTGCCCTGGAGTTAATGGAATTACTCCCCTCAGAAAAATGTAAGTTAAGAATTTTTTCCCTTCTCCTTTACAGTGGCAACTGAATTTCGCTGATCCAGTGAAGACCGGGAACTGTTTCTGATTAGATTTTATACCAGGAATACAAATGTCGTGTTCTCCTTGTCTACCCAGAGCCATTAACACTAAACTGGAGCTGGTAAATGTGCTACAGAAACCAGAAACAAATACAAATCCCACCTCCCACGTTCGGGCACACCAGCAGCTCAGCAGTGCCAAAGCTATCCTGACTTCTTGGAATAATTGTGCTGATGTGCTCGGAGGGCTCCCAGGGACTGGGACAGCGAGTGCCGCCCTTTGTGTGGAGGCACATTTAGATAGAGAGGAGGTCATTGAAGATAATTCTGCTTATGAAGATGGCTGCTCCTTTGAGTCAACCAATTTTTTAATTATGTGTTACTCTTCAGGTGGAATTTTGGATGTTATTTTCTTTGGTATCTTTATGACTCATGCTTCAGTTGAGCAAAGCAAGCTTCAATTTGCTAATGCAAGTGTGTACAAATTTGAAACTGGTTAGGTTGGGTGTGTCTGCCTATAGAAACACATTTTCTTATAGTTTTCAATGGATGTTACTGGTGCAAAATTATCTGGCTACATCTTAGCTGAATTTAAGCATTTCATAGTTTGAATACCATTCTTTCAAAGTTAATTCAACTGGGTAATTGCTGAGGTTCAGAAAAGGAAAACTGCGTGAATTGTGAAAAAAAACAGTAAGTGAGTAAGAAGTCATCTATCTTGATCAGGTCACAGGGGTTATACAACCAGTTGGCATCACCTCACATCTGCTGCACATGCAGGCCAGCTTCCCTCGCACACCCTGTGGAAAGCAGGGGACAAATGAAATGGTTTTCATTGAGAAAATTAAGAAATCATTCTTTTTGTTTTCCTTCAGGCTGTAGCCCATTGTTTGCAAGGCTTGGAGCAAGCCTGCTCCCTCTTCACCCTTCTGCAAAGAGGCGGGGGAGCAGAGCCCACAGCTCATTCCTGTTGGGATGGGAACATTTCCAGCATCGTTAGCAGGGATTCACAGTCCCTTTCATGCAGATGTCACAGCACAAGTTAGACAAACCCAGCAGCAGGGAGCAGTGCTGCTCATGGCTCTGCTCTCCCATCTGTGCTCCTGAGCTGTGGTGCAGATGCTCCCACCCTGGCAGGGGTGACCTGTGCAGTGCAAGAGGAACGGCTCAGGTTCTGCTCCCAGCCAAACAAGGCATCAGCAAGCCCCAAAAGAAGGGAAGGAAAAAGGTGGTTTGATCCAAGCCCTCTGTGTAATCCTCCCGCCCTCCCCTCCCAGCTGGTCCAGCTGGGACCATTACCAGCTCCTACTGCTGTGGTCAGCACAGTACAAAAAACAAATTCAAGCCTTCTTGAGGAATCTTACCAACACAGTGGGGCTTTTGGGGAAAACCGCAAAAATACAGTTTGCATTTAAATGTAGGTCACTCTCCCCGGTGCATTTCCTGGTACTGCAGAAGTTCTGATTTATCACACACCTGCACTGTGTTGTAGGAGAAAAACAAGGCTTACAAATCAATATTTCAATGTATTAACTCACTGCTTTGCAATATAGTTTGTTTATTATTTGTAAATGTACAAATATGTGAAAATTAATTGTACCATTTGCTTTCTCAAAATAAATATGTTTTTTTATCTACCAATCCAAATGTTTCCAAAGAACTGAGTGATTAATATCGTCTCTAAAACTGTGATTATGTCAATAAACATAAAGCAAGATATTGGACTAAGTATGACTCCAACTGTGAGTGATTTATAGTGATAAAAATACACAGATGCCATCTGTACCAACAGAAGAACACTCATCACAAATTTGTCTGATGGTAACACTTCTCTCTCATTTATACTGAAACGAGCACTATTTCTTTTCCAATGGTACTGACAGTAAAATATGGCCACTTTTCAAGTGAGTAACCTACCAGCAGGGGAAATGCACTGAAAACTATGAATTAAACTACTTCTTTGACTCTCTCCAGGCCTCCAGGATGTATCATTGAATGCTCACCAAGTATTAAACCCAGTTAGCCAGCCTAGCTCTGCTAACTCAGTAGCTGCTTCCACCCTAAGAGGTTTTCTGGGGGTAACCTCTTACCTTTTGCAGAGAAAATCAAAACAAAAAAAAATTCCTCAACCAAAATAGTAAAAGCTTTAGGTTGAGAAGCCAGTTTAAGTCATTAGTCTGCGTGTCTGATGCTTGCCAGCATCTTTGCCAGTTCAGCATTAAGCAAGAGGGCCATGGGGTATGCACTGGGGAAACCAGGGCAGGCAGTGAGCACTCTGTGATAAATATCAGTCAACTTCAAATGCTGACAGAGACATCAAAACAAAAGGAGAATTTAAATAGAATCTGCAGACAGAGAGCTTCCAGTGGCAGCAGTTGCAGAAACAAAGATACGATACCCAAAGCAGTATTAATTTCTAACCATGAACCAGATACCGAGACTTTGAGAGTGGTGAGGGGTTACATCATTATTACCATTATTACCATTATTACCATTAGTACCAGGTGTAATAAACCCATGGCAAGTGCAGGGGAAGTTCTGGCTGGATCCCCCTGAGGATGCACAGCTCAGCCTCATGTTCCCAGTCCTGGCCTGACTGTGACCGTGCCCAGACGTCCGGAGGAAGGGAGATTACAAACGCCCACAGCCTCTCAGAAATATTTTTCACTAGCAGTGTCCTAAAGTATGTCTGCCTTGGGATCTAAAATATGGCAAGAATGTAAATTAAAGTGCAAAGTAAAGCTGTATTTATTTCTGATTTTTGTTCTGTCGCTGTGCTTCCACCCCCACTTCTGTCAGTGCTCCAGCCCCGCAAAATTTCCTTTGTATCAGAAAGCTGACAGATTTAGCTCCTGAACACTTCCAACTACTTTGCTTGCTGAAATTTAGGAAAACAGAACAGCTGTCATTCAAACATACTTTGCAAGTAGCAAGCCTGTTCACTTTCTAATGTTTACTGCCCAAAAATCAACACTTAAATGACATGTCCCACTGACATCATAAACCCCACACTCTGATCTGACAGACACGTGGAACAAATGTGTGCCAGGGCCTGGGGTTCCAGAGTTCTCTCACAGCTGATGTTGGGGATATGTGTAATAACCTTTTCTTTACTGTTTTGAAATGTGCAGAGCTTTTTGGCGCAGTGGTCACTCTTGGTCACGTTATGAATTTGCCTTCTTGGCGTGAAGGCTTGAGGATAATTCCACCTGGAGCAATTCACCTCACAGGCGCAGCCAGAGGAATGCAAAAGGAGCAACTTGCCACAAGCCAAATGGCTGAAGCTGCTTGTTTCATGTAGATTTAATGGTTCTGGTGTCCATCAGGACCACACCAGGGAACTACAGTCAAATCCAAGATCTTTTTCTCCTAAACAAGCTGTGAGATCAAGAAGCCTCCCCCGAGCAGTGAGCATTTGTTCATGAGCTCGCTCATTCATGATTTCACATCACAGTCCTCACCAAATCTTCTGAAATGAACTGCACTGAAAGCCACACATAATCCCATTTATCAAGGACTACGGAAAGACGCAGTTAAATCTCAGTTCTTGATAGCTTTTCCTCTAAGAAACAAACCAATTTTTAGATTCCATAGAACTTTCACAGAAATTAAAAATAAAATCATTGACTACACACTAGACAACCCCCAGCAGTTTAGTTTCCATCATTTAAGACTTGCTGCTCATTCTAGGGGGTGGATTTTTAATTCCAACTTTGATGCTGCTCTGCTCATTAGCAGACTTTCCATACCAGCCAAATGCCACTTATGTGCCAGCAAGACATGCAAAAATAGGTGATCTGAAATTATTTTCCCTAATGATGTTTTCTTTCTGGATGCAAAGAAAAATTGTGTCTGAATGTGTATCTGTATAATGCAGTTACATGGCTTGACACAAACAGACACAATAACTACAATCCTAAATTAAATAACTGCACATGAAAATTCCATGAAAATTTAGTCCTGGAATTTAATATCCCTTGTTCACCTGTCAGCAACCAGCTTCATGGGCATTTCTCTGCTGGTTTGTAAGACAAATTAGTGCAATGTTCATTTTAAAGCAGTAAACATTCACTCTTAGCATGGCTGACTGTGGATTTTTACTAAAGTTAATGCAAATATCCCAGGAAGCAGTAGACACTGTTCTATTAATGTGCCTATAAATATGTGCTACTGATTAAAAGTTGCATAATTTTTTATTCTGTCCATGCTGCAAAATACTTTAATCTAAACCTTTTTCTTGAGAAAAGTGAAGGAAGACTGCTTCAGGTATCTGCACTTATCAGTACCCCCATCCTGAGAACAACACAGCATGAATAAATTAAAAATGTGACTGAAGACTGGAACAAAATGCTAATTTTACATTGTTATAAACCTACAGAGATAAACTGCATCCATATACCAACAGTACTTTTACACCTCCAAATTAGCAGAACAGGTCCTAAATACCTTTTTGCTTAAGGCCAGGTTGGACAGGGCTTGGAGCAACCTGGGATAGTGGAAGGTGTCCCTGCCCATGGCAGGGGGTGGAACTGGATGAGCTTTAAGGTCCTTTCCAACCCAAACTATCCTGGGATTCCATGATTCCATACAGGAAAGAACAGACACATGAAAATAAATGTCACACTGCAATTTGGATATAAAACAACTCAGAGCATGAAGAATAAGCAAGGTTAACAAAGAGTTTGTTTCTGTCTTCTGAGGAAGCAGAACAAAGGTAATCATTCGATAATCTGTAAAATCCCATCATGGCACTCATTGTGGGTACCTAACTCTGTGCTGCTGACAAAAGTTTTACTGCTGGGTCTCAAATCTTGTGCCCATTTTATATCAGCTTGTACCACTTGCTTACCTCGTGGCTCCTAAAGCCTTCACCTTTCATCCACCAGTGGATGCTCCTCGTGCTTCTGTCAAAAATCTGACAATTTCCAGTTAATTGAAAGAAAAATGCCTAATCAAAGGCCCGGGTTTCACAGAAGCAATGGTGACATACGGCTGCCCAGCTGGGAGCATGCCTGAGCACTGTGGCAGCGACTGCAAGGCAGAGACAAACAGCCCCATCAAACACCTTCAGCAGGGCCAGGTGCTCCAGGAGGGAGCCAAAAGCCCAGGCTTCAAAGACCCAATTATTGAGCAAAACCACACGAAGGCAGCAGGTATTGTTCCCCCGTTCTACAAAGGAGGTTACTGGGAGGCTGGATGAGAACCCTTTTGGAAGTGGCTGGGAAGGAATCCAGTTTGGTGTGACAGGCCTGGTTTTCATCCCGACTGACAGAAAAACCTCGTCCCACACGCGGCTGGGGCCACGCGGGGCGTGCAGACACCGCCACCTCCACCACCAGCCTTGGCGTAAATATTTGGCTTATCACAATCTGTGACAGGTTTTCTGTGAGCCTTTGGCTCGGGGGACGTGCCTCTGTCCCTGTGGTTTTGTTGGGACTGAGACCACACAGCCCTCACCAATGTGATGCTGTTTCCCTCAAGGTTCAATAAAAGCAAAGCTGTTGTTAGGAAATATGGCAAGGAGAGGGTAGAGAGGAACATGGAGCTGGATATGGAAGTGGAGATGAGAGAATACGCCAGACTGAGGGTCCTTGTGGGTGGGAAATGGCACAGAGGGCAGGGACAGGCTGGGTGAGAGAGAAAGAGTCTGAGCCCTGAAACAAGGGGTGTGCAAAAGGGAACACCACGTGCAGATGAATGCAGGGAGACTGAAGAGAAAACTGTGTGGGCAAGGTGGGGGAAAGGACGTGCTGGATTGCTGGAACAATGAAAGAAAAAGGAAACGGAACAGGAGAGTAATAAAGAGGAGAAGGAACTGCAGCTCAGTACATCCTGATTTATGTGAGTACACAGAAACCAGCCCTAAGAAGCTGCAAGGGTGTCAGAATTTGGAATTATGTTTTAAAAATTAATCTGACCTTCCAAAGTAAATTGAAAAATAATCACAAGGATCACAATTTTCAAGATAAGCAAAATCCATAAAACATGCTAAAATTACTTTCATTCAAATGTATGTCTTAAAGTCAGTCTTGGTGGGATTATTTGAATTTACAGAAGCAGAATTTCTGCCTTTGAATGTATATAAAACCTCCAAGTGTCTGAGTAGTCACGTTCAAATTCAATCCCGGAGCAAATGCTGAGTATCCTGGACATTTGCAACACTCTTCCACGCCGTGCTTCCAGACACAAAACCTCTAAAGCGCTGTAGGAGCCGCTGGAGTCAGAAATCCATCAAATCACGTGGGAAACCCCATTTCCATGGGTGACGTCAGAATCGCCGCTGGTGGGAAAGTGAGAGAACAGCTCTCTCTGCTGGTGCTTTCCTGAAAAAATAGTGCTGGAGGAGGAATACATCCAGGATCATAAAGGACATCCAGGATGATAAAGCACAGCCCGAGGGGCCCCGCGGCAGCTCCGCCTTTGCTCAGCCGCAGGGTCCGCATTCCCCGTTCTGCTGCTGGCCAGGGGCTGCGGAGGAACCGAGCCCGGTCAAATGCTGCTGCTAAAATGCTCTCAGCTGTACGAGTGCAAGCAGGCTGGATTTTGCTGGGAAAAGTACTCCCCGAAGTACTTAAAAAACGAAGCAAAAAGAAATAGGATGAGCTCCGTACCTTCAGGGGAGGGCGGTGGCTCCTCCACAGGAGCGCCCTCAGCGCTGGTAGAGGCGGCTCTCGTCGTGATTTTCTGCTCCAAATAAGCAAAACTCCACCTCTGGATGACTGAGAGGATTCCTGCTGTATGTTATTTTAAAAAGTTAATGAGAACAGAAGGTCAGCAGCTAAACTTTATCTAAATGCTGCAAGCAGCGGCTTTACAGAGTGAGAGCACTTTGTAATCGCTCCGTGATCCGGGAGATGACAAAAGCTAAACCCGAGTGCTGCCTGCTGGTTTTGGTTCTTTGCTTTGCAAGTGCAGGATAGAGAGAGCTGTTCACCATCCTTAAGGAGGCAAAGAGACTCTGATACAGGAATTTGCAGTATTTTATGGTTCATTTGTGGGTGCAGAGCACAGTGAGGAGCTACTGCAAGAGGGGTTGGCATATTCCCTATCCCTGGAAGTGTTCCAGGCCAGGCTGGACAGGGCTTGGAGCAGCCTGGGGTCGTGGGAGGTGTCCCTGCCCATGGCAGAGCGGGGCAGCTGCTTCCCTTACACAGCCTGGTCAGAACTCAGCGCTGTGAGGAAGAAGATGAACAGAAGAAATTAGGAAAAAGCATATAAATAGGGCTTCCTTCTTAAGCTGTTGATTTCCTTATATATATATATATATATTATTATTATTATTATATAATCAAGATTAAACCCCCATGATGTCAGTAAATATGATTATAAGCCAAATAAACTCACTTTTACTAAAGCCTTGGTTCAAGCACATCATCAGATGTTGAATTATTATATCAAATGAAATTATGCTTCCACTGACTACAGATTTTTTTTCTATAGGGTTTTCATGCTTATATGAATTAAATATATTGCTTAATAAATTTTCTTTTAATACAAAATCATGGCAATATTTTAAGAATGTTTCCATGCAAGGATCCCTACTATAGTATTATTTTTCTTTATATGTAGCGTAGAAGGAACAAAAGTAGTTCCAATTTTGTGGCCCTATTTCTACGCAAAGATAGAGTATTTATAGGATTTATTAAGGCTATAATTATCAAAAACTCAAAGCAAGTTAAATTTTCATCTGTCATTAATTTGTGGATTGTGAGCTCACATTGCCTACAGGTAGCCCACAGAGAAAGGTTTATTTTGTGAAACCTGTAAGGAGAACTTGGAGTTATTTCTAAATGCTAACATCATACAAAATTTACATTTCTGCAAAGGAAACTATTTTTTATGTCATATCACAATAAAAATCAAGACACACTTTGTGAACAAGACTTTCAGACCAATTAGGCATACAATTACATGTGCAGGAGGCATGCACAATTGTGCAGCTAATTTGTGCATGAAATTACTTTGATTGCACATCCTAATTGGATAAATGTGTGTGCAAATGCCAGCAGTCATTGCTGCTGCAATTATCCAATGCACTTCCATAGTCATGGCAACTGCCTGCAGAAATGAGATGCAGCCTTGCATACCTAACTGGGCTTGGGGTTTCAGCAGAAATCCTTTTTGTTTTCTCCTACCAGGTCTCTTGGGCATGGTATTTCTGGAAATTTCACACTTGTTTCCTATCCAGATGAGGCAAAGTGATGGACATCAGCTTTGCCAAGGAATCTGATTGTTTAATGAACAAGAAGAGGAAAAACTGGGAGTTCTTGTCTAGAGGTGCAGCAACTTGAGTTTGCCTTTGATAAGGGAGAAGATTAAAAATCTCCAGCAGGATAAAACACAGCAGGAACATGGAAATTTATTTTGCTGACCTGAATTAGAATTACAAAATGTATAGGTTGTAATTATGGGGAATGGGAAGGGTGGGATCCCTTGGCCTCAGCCCACAGAAGGTTCTGGACCATCACCACTGGCTCAGTTTGAGCTTTTTGTGGAGCTGTTTTCATGACCCTCCTTGACAGTAATTTATAGAATTAATAAGTGTGAAAAATCTTCTGTCTTCTCACAGATGTTTTCAGTAATTCCTCCAGACATGACAACCATCCCTGTACAATTAACTTCAATGGTCACAGTATTCAATATTAAAATGAAAATAAAGTCTTCCATTTGAAAGCAATGGAGTTAAAGTACACATCCATACTTACAAGTAAGGGCCCAAATCCTGAATGAATCCTTAAAAGAAACAGTTGTTTACAATATTTCTTTTGAATTTAAAGAGCTCTCTAAACATCCAGATACAGAAAAGTGCTTTTCAATAAGAATGGGCTGCTCAAAGGAGTCTGGTGGGGTTTGAAACTCGGTGGGACAAAGGTTCCATAAAGTGCTTTACAGCCCTGGAAAATCTCATCTAAACAGAGACCAAGCAGCTTAGGAAAAGCAGAAGGGGAAGGGTGAAGTTAATGCAAGCTCTGCTGTCAACCCACCAAGAGCACTAACTCAAGCACTTCCAAAGCACTCTCAGGAATTTTAAGGATCTTCCTCAGCCAGGTGAGTTTATTTTGCTAGAAGATATGTTATTTTGAGTCTATCTTAGAAATTAGTGAAACAGCTTCCTCCCTCAATTGTTGCCTGCAATTCTGGTCACACTTTTTGAAAAAAAAAAATGGACAGAACAGAGCAAAGGGCTCTGCAGAAGAGCAAAAACCAAAAAGATCAAAACTATGAAAAAACAGGAGTGAAAAATAGGACATTTTTCTTTAGTTGAGATGTGTAAGAAAAGAATGATAGATAGCATAGGGAACATTTAAGAAAGTAAATTGTGTTTACTCTATTCACTCTCATAACAGAGGCAGAAAATTGAAGTACATTTAAATCTAGAAAACCCCACTCTTCTTAAAACGAAGGCATAAAGAATCTGTGAAATGCCCTGCCAACAGAAAGCACAAGAAACAAGGATCCTGTCAATATGGACATGGAACTATGCATCTCTATAAAAATTGCTAGTATCTGCAATTGTACTGATTCACTTTTAGGAAGGTTTTAGATAATTTCTCAAACTCAAAAATCCTACATCTCTTCAAGGTAATTATTTTGGTTAGAAAAGCCCCTGGCTGGCCTGATGTGTTTCTTTGGCAAGCAGAGGTCTGCTCTCCTCAGTCTGTCCTTGCAGGGAACCTGCCCCATCCTCCCTTTATTTCACTGTCTCCTTACAACTTTGCTGGCTTTGCAAAATGCCTTTGGAAATAACATTATTCCTGAGCCAAGACAGAAGTGAACTCTGTGAATTGTAAGGCCTGCCTTGAGCAGGAGCATCTTCATTTTCTGTTTTCTGTCTCTTAAATGTTTCTCTTTTTGAGTGCTCCCTGGGCACAGCGGTGGCACTGAGCTGAGGGTTTCAAAGCAGGATGAAGATCTCTGCCTCGAGGCTCCGACCTGAGTTACAGCCATCTTCCTGAACATTCACATAGTTTCCCCTCCCACAAACAGTTTTACTTCCACAGTTTTTGCCTTAACTTGAGAATTCTTCATTTTATGGGTTGTGCAGTGGTAAATCTGATCCCCAAGACACCTGAATCTCATGTGATTTTGGGCAGGTCACAGCCTCCTCGTGGAGTTGTGTTTCCCCCCAAAATGGGGTCTCAGCCCTGTTTATGAGGTTTCCAAGTGTGCAGCACCGGTGCCAGCAGCAGCATTCCACAAACACCATCAAACTAACAAACGAGGCCATGTATTAAGCCCCATAATGTTGGAAGGAGGTGGGAAGAGGAGAGATTTGGGTTTTGATAGCTTTTACATCATAATAAAAATGGAAGGATAGCAGTTTTGGAACTTGTTGATATGCATGGAACTCCAGAAGCTCCTGTTCTTTCACTGCAGTGCATCTATCATGGCTATTCTCTTCCAGGACATAGAAAAATGATTCAGCAGAAATTGAAGTTCCTCATCTCTATGCTGCAAGGGCTCATATTCATTTTCAGGGCAGTTGAGAGCCTCAGAAAGATAGTTATTGTTAGCATGCAGCATCCCTGGCCCCCGAGATGCCCTGCTGAGGACACTCCATCAAGGAAATCACAGCTCTCCTGCTCGCCTGTAAGTGATGCCCTGCTGTCCTCACAGCCCATTACACTGCCCCTGGGAAATGTGTCCCTTGTCACCTGAGGAATTCGGAATTTTCAGCTGTTTGCTGCCTTCAGGTGTAACACAGCTCCCCTTTTTTCTGCAGATGGCAGTGTTCTCTATGTACAGGGGAGAAAGAGGACTCGAAAATGGTCTGTTACATCTCTGCTGGGAGAAAGAGCCTTTGAATATGTTCCAAATTCTTACACCTCTACTCTAAAATCCATGTATTACAACTACTGTCCAGTTCTAGCAGGAGTAGGAAAGAAAAATTCATTTCTCCAACACAGGTTACAAAAACTTGTGGGGCTTTTTTGTTTATTTGCTTTACTTATTTTTTTAACATTCTTCCCATGGAAATAATGTGAAAAAATAGATGCAGTTAAGATGTCACAGTCAGATCTTGTGATTATTTAGAACTAGAGCTGCAGTTGTTGTTTTCTTTTTAATTTTGAACTTTAAAAGTGCCTGTACAGAAAGGCAAACCAAGAACCTGGGGTTCCAGAATTATGTTGTCAGTCAAAAAGATCAAGAGTATGGACAATTTGAAAGGGAAATGACATAACTGACACTGGACAACTGCAACCTCTATTCCCCCATTGTTTCATATTCAGAGAATTTTGCATTTCTCTCTTAAGTTTCAGCCCTGAGCCATAATTTTTTACATATCCAGCTTCAGGTGTGACAACATCTCATCATTTGAAATTTTTTCCTCTGGAAATATGTACTAAATGGTGTAAAATGACAGCGTAGTCCTCAGAGCGAAAACACATCGTCAGCAGTAGATAAAAACCTGCTAAAAATATTAATCCAATAAGTGATCTAAATGCATATATCTCTTACATTCCAGTTTCAGCAGAGCTTGCTCCTTTTGGTGATGTCAGTGGAAGGACAGGAAGGAGAGGAGAGGGCTGTGTTTCAGTTTAGCTTCACTTCAGTGACTCCTGGTTCTCATTTAACATCAAATCTCCTTCAATGCTGCTCAGTTTCTTGCACTCTTTTATGTCCATCAGCTCTTCCCCAGTCTAAGTAAAAACAGTTTTGTAGGTTGTTGGGAAAGAGATTAAATCACCTCAGCAAACAGTTTGGGCATTTTCCCTTCAACCCCTCCAATTTCTCCCAGGACCCCTCTGTCTGGGGGCTCTGTTTTTCTTATTACTTTGCAGCAATTTAACCAATTAAAACACAGGTCTGTAATCACAGCAATAATATCCAAGAATTACCACACACTTTTAACTTTAAGAGCAGATATTCACTTTAAATGAGCTGCTCTGGTTTCTGTATTGTAGTCATAGAATTTCAGTCTTTAAGTGCAGCAGTTTGTTACTGCCTTGTCTGGACTCACCTACTTCACAGTATGGCAAAATTCAGACTTGAGGACTTTTTGAGAAAGAAAAGCCATCACTTTCCCTGGTTGCTTTCTTCAGAGTTTTCAGTGATGGGCTGACTTTGCTGGAGGTTCTAGTCCTTGCTGTGCTTGCATCAAAGGGGCTTTAGCAAACAACCCTTGATCCAATGAAGTTATTTGTAGGCAAACAGTTTATCCTATGAAGTTCTTTTTCAGATGTACAGGTGTTTCATTAGCCTGACTTACACTTGAAACTCTTCTCTACACCCTCCAAGTTCTTCAGCACTGTTTACAATTTAAATACCAGAATTAATGAGAAAACACTGCAGAAAAGAATCAAAAATTAAACCTCCTTGGCCTCGCCAGGGCCCAACACAATTTTCATATTATTATTTCATTTATCCTACGTTGCACAGCATTCCCTGGGAGGTTCTGTTGAGACAGTCAGTACCATTGTTTTTAAAGCCCTTTCAAAGTCACTCTGTGCCTGGGCACAGTGTCCATGCCGTGGTTGGAAGCTCTTTCCCTGTGCTCCAGAGGAGCCTGGGCTGCAGCAGCATTAGCACATAGCTCACTATAATGGCCATGCTCCTATTACCAGTGTATTACTGAGCATAATGGCCCTGTCCTTGTCGATGCTGATTAAGCCATAATCATTTTGTCAGTGGCAAATGTTCGGAGTGGTATTGCAATATTTATGTTACATTATTGATAAGAATATTGAGGACATTATACTTTTCCAGCCTGGCAGCAAAGCTGCCTTTCCAAGGGTATTTCTCACTGTTGGCTCCTGTGTGAGGGCTCAGAGCTGGTTCAGATCCATTTTACACACTCTGTTCCTAATCCTCTGCTCATTCGTTGTGCTGTAGCACAACTTGCACCTAAAATACACATGACACCTGTGCAAATGTCTTTATGAACATGAATTTTGAAGAGTGAGATAAAATTCATCTAATGATACCTGTCATCCACAATGCAACACTGACTGTCAAAAGGACTGGAATTCCCTACAAACCTTTTCTTTTCTATTCTTTGCCTGGGATTCCTGAAGTTAATTAGCCTATAATTAATTCTCATAAACCCTACTATCAAATAAAAACTGGAAATTGAGTCTGGTAGGAAAAGAACAAACACACACTCGGAAAATTCCTAATTTACAATGATGAGACTCATGAAAAATGGAAACACGGCTACTAATATTTATTTCTCCGTGTCTATTAAATTTTGAACAAGCTGCATAACTGAGTGGATCCCACTAAAGCTAAATTCCATAGGCTGAGCTTTTATGGGAATAGCACTTAAGAAGCTGAGAATGCAACAAAGTATTGTTAGAAATACTGCAGAGAGGACAGGTTATGTGAAATTAAGCAAGGACAATTTGGTAAAAAGTTACAGGAAGATTTGGAAGCATTTCATGACTAGAACAAGCTTGTTCCTAAAAAGTTGCACACATTTCAAGAAAAGCTCACTGGAACCAAATTCTCTGAGCTTGTGCTAAAACCAGAATTGTATAAAGATAAAATGGGTACTATAAACGAGTTATAAATGGAACTACTACAGCACTTGTTTATGATAAATGAATATTAACAAATTTTAAAAAATAAAAATAATCCCTCCTTTTATTTAAGAAGTACTTTTCTTCTTTGACCAGCTTTCTGTTTCTTATTACTCCTGTTAAATTACTGCCCCTGAAAAGGCTGTGTGTGATGGAGCAAACCTGGTGCCTTGACTGAGAGGTAACATTTGCAGCTAGATAAAAGTCAATAATGCATTTTAAAGGCTGAGAGTTTTGTGGTATTTTCCTGAAACGCCTAAGTTTTCTTTTTCATTCTGTGGATACCTACAAAATTGCTGCTGAAAAGCAGAGTTACCCGAATCCTCCCCAGCTGACACGAGGCATCCGTGTGTTTTCTCCCTCCCTTTGATGAACACCGAGCAGCCAACGCAGCCATCTGGTCAGGGAGAGAGAAATTGTGTAAAAATGAGATATGCGTGTGTAAATAAAAGATTGATGAATGAAGCCCTGAAAGCTGAGATGAAAGTGAAGCAGAACAGACAGGTAAATCATTCTGATACTTATGTTAGTGCTGAAATTATGTTCCTCTACTTTCTTTTTTTTTTTCTTTCTGCTGACAGCAGTGCAGGTGACAAAAAATACTTTCAATTTTGCTGCTGACATAAGTGCTGGAGGTTAGCAAACTGTTTGAGTTCTATTGCTGAGGAAGGATGCTTTAGTCAGGAGAAGTGACCAAGTTTTGTGGCTTCATTTTTAATTACTTGGTTCTTTAGTTATGAAGCTCCAACTTCAACGTTACCTCCAGAGCAGCCTAGGCTGGCTTGCCAAAATTGAAGCTGTGTTTAGAAATAAATATAAGTTCTGTATATGTTCTGGCAAAATTTGAAAGCTAAATTCCTTCCCCCACAGGTCTCTGAATTTTTAATAAATAAAATATTAATCTGAGCCAAAGTAAAATGGAAGTAAATTCCAAGCAATTCTTTACAGGCAAACTTCACTTAGGAGCCCATTAGGCTGAAAATGCAATTAGGATGTGTTTTTAATATGAAAATTAAGCTGACGTTTTAGCAATGAACAAAAAAAGATGGTGATATACAAAAAACCCACTGCAGCTCATTTTTCACATGACTAATCACTGTCTGACATTACAGAAAGCTTACTGAGTACACCTACAACTTTTCCTACACTAAGGAAAAGTAACTGATAACTCATCCAGCATCTGAAATATCTGAAATATCCACTGCTTATTTCTTGGTGCATTGGGCATTTTATAAATTTGAAGCCAGCAGCAGCCTCTGTTCACTAATATTTTGCATAACTTCCATGAAACAGACTCATTTTGTAGATCACCATTATCAGTCTTATTTCTGAGTTTTGCTAAGTACAGTGCTTGATATTTAATGTAAATTATATAACCATGCACATCAGCACATTTAAGAGGTTTGGCCTTTTGACTGACAGTTTTGTACTCTGTGGCTCTTGGTTCCCTGATAGCTTCGGAGACCCACACTGAGATGTAAAGGACTTTCCCCACCAGCTGTCTGCAGAAGAACATCTGCAACTGAGCAGCTCTGAGTCCATTCAAAAAGCCAGAATTTATCCTGTGTTTATCCCTTCATTTGACAGAATAATTTTAGGGGTAATTTTCAAAGGCAGATGCAGGCATTTGACCCCAGCCTCTTCTCTAAATCACAACTTAAGAGTTCATCCACATGTAGATGACAGAAGTGCTGTCCCCACAAATATATACAGGCATTTACACAAAACAAAAAACAATCCAAACCTTTTTACACTTGCGAATATCCGTTCTAGATTCCATCTCAGCATTAACATCCCTGGGAATGGGAAGTTTTTGAATAAAAAATACTGCAGACTTCTTGATAGAGAAATGCTGGCAGTTCACACAAATTACTATAAAAATCAAAGGTATAGAGTAACTTATCTCTAATTTGAGCTAGAAGGATAAAATGGGAACAATGCTCTAATCTGTGCTCCACCATTTGTTCCCTAGGGAAATCAATCAACTTCTTCAATTTGCTTTTGCAAGTTATAAAATAGAGATACTAAATATCAGTCATCATATCAAGCTAAAAATCAGGAGAGTGTTAAAGGTGGCAAAGAAACAAAATTATCATGAATCCCATAGAAAGAAAAGGGAATACTCTCCTGACATGAGAAAGATTATTTCCTTTGAGAAAAGGCAAGATTAAGCAGGAATAACATGCAAGTCCTGGCACCTTATTTAATATAATATTTATTAGACATTACTGAAACAGAAAGAGACACAGTCGGTATCTTGAAGGACACAAGACAGCAAAAGAGCCCAACAAGCTGACCCAGCCAAACTTCACTGCCTTCACCTGCCAGCCACACTTGGGAATCCAAAGGTATGGGTGGAAAAGAATTGATTTTGGTAAACAGAATTCTACTTCAGTTGTATTAAGTTCCAGACAACAGCAGGATCTCCAAGACACCAGCTCTTAATTCAATCTTTGCTTCTCCTGAGTCTCACAGTTTGAGATCTCTTCATACAAGAGAGGAAATTTGCAAGGAGGATGTAGGCACAGGCCAAGGGAAGAGCCAAGTGAAGGTGACTGCAGGCAGAATGAATCCCTTGGGCTAAGGGACCCTGGGAATCCTGTGGCCAGACAAGGCCTGGGCAAGGCTGATGGGATTTCTTAGGCCAGCCTGGTGCTGGGGGAAGGCAGCGCCTAAAGGCAGCAGAGCTCAGCACTCCCCATGCTTCCTCTCAGTGCTGTGCTCAAACATACACTAAAAACAGAAATCAGTGAGGAATGAAGGTGTCCTCTTCCCTTGCTGGGATTTCTCTTTCCTATGAATCAAGGAAAATAAAAATCCCCAGTCAGAACCACCACCTTGTAGAAAAACGAAACATCGTCATCTGATGCTACACAACAGTCTCAGATAAATCTGTTTTGATGATTTTGAGCAATTGCCTTCAAAACAGAACATGGTGTTGAAAAGGAAGCCATAGGAACATATTTTACATTGAAAGGCTTTGTGAAATTATATAATGTGTAAAAACGGAGAGATTTGGCCTCTGTTCGCTTTCCTTCCGTTCCTCATGGTTATTATTGCCTCATTATACAGTCGTTTGTACAATGTTTTGGCAGACATTCACTATTGCATAAATTAAAGTTGCTGAATCTAGTCATGCCTACAGGTCTTTATGAAAATACCAGCAACATTTTTATTTGAATGTCAAAGTTTGTCAACCATTAAACTGATTGATTTTTCATTATGCAATTCAATAGAAGAAGCAATCTCCAGTCTGTATGCAACACTACTCAGAGAAAAACACCCATCTTGGAAAAATCCTTCCTGCTTAAAGTCGCTTCACAAAGGAACTGTTCTTTAAGGCTGGCTTCAGACATTTTATTAATACAGTAGCAACAGATAAGATGTTGTAATTCAATTCTGTGACTGAGAATGAATTACTCTGTGGTAATCCAAAAATTCCAATAATCTTTTAAAAACCTTTCCAAGTGGCTTTGTAAGTGAAGTGTCTTGTTGGTGTCAGGAAGAAGAGGTTTAAGCCCTGCAGTGTGAAGCCACCAGAGCACCCAGGACCCCAGCCAGAGTCAGCACTGTGCCTCAGGCTCCAGCAGAGAATGAGCTGTCCTGGAGAGCCCAGCATCAAGGGCACAGAACAATCTCCTCACCTTGTTTAGTGTTGGTCTTTGCAAAATCCCCAAGGATGACAGAAGTGCCCAGAAGGAACTCAAAACTCACCTCGTATTCCTCTGAACTCCACAGAATTCTGAAACTCACATCCAGAGCTGCATTTAGTTGTCCCAGAGCAAGATGAGGTCAATGTCCCAGCAGCCCCTTCCCCTTGGCAGTGCCCAGCCGTGGCCAGAGAACAAATCATCCATAACTGCAAAGCTTCAAGCAGGAACTATTTCATCACCTCTCACATTTTACTCCCCCCACCACGCACTCCCCATGTGCATGTGAAGGAGGGGACCAGCAGGACTTGCAATTTTCCTTATTTTCTCTTACTTCCCACTTATTACTTCAGTATTATTCTTGGCCTGGCACCATTAAACCTCCTTGATGATGTTTGAATCAAAGATTAAAGAGTGCAAAGCACGCAATAACAAGACCCATTGAATTAAACTGGGACATGTTACAAAGCTTACAAAATGAGGCCCAAATACACAGAATTCAAGCTGTAAAGAGGTGAATTAAAATAAGAATGTGCAAGATCTGGTCACTGTATATAAACTGCATTTAGAAGTTAAGGACTTAAGGACAATGGTGAAAAATTCTCCAAAACAGGGCTGTGCTTACTCAGTCTGTGACACGTATCCAGCCCACAGCTTTTATTTGGAAATCTCCCTAGAAAAGATTATTTATGCAAATAATATTTTACAAATGCTTAGAGAAATTCCATGAAGAAATAAATCCATAGAATTCATTATCCCTACTAAAGGGATTACATGGAGTACAAAATCTAGCAGTTATTTTGCACTTTATAACCACAAATAAAGCACACATCCATATTTGTGGTAAGAAACTGAGAGGTGAAGTGCTGTCTAATTACTTGATTTACAAGCAGTGTCACAGAATAAAATTTGGACAAGCTTCCAATTACCTAAATTCAGTGTTGCAAATCCCAATTCTCTTCAAGGATAATATTTCAAACTTCTGTTCAGAGTTTTCTGAGATTCTTGCTTAGTTTAGTCTATTTCCTTTTTTTTTTTCTCTCAAAGGAAAGGATGAGTTAAACTCTACCAAAAAAATAATCATTAAAAAACCCCCATGTTTAGTGCATGCAGCAGCATTTTTCAGACTCACTGGACCATGGACAATGAAACTGAAAGCTAATGTCAGGTTAGAGTAAGTTTATTTTTAATTTAATAGCACAGTCAGAAGCACTTCACTACCGAAAGTTATGACTTTCATTACGTCTATAAATAGGCAGCCTACTGAATTATCGACTAGAATGTTAATGACATTAGCATTAAGTCCTAATTAAACAATGAAGCAATACGCATTACAATCTGCCAGCAAAATACGCATAATCAGAAAAAGATTTCAAAAAATAAGGATAATTTTGTTATTTTTATTAAGCAGTAAACAAAGAGTTTGTGCTGATTGGAGAAACCTCACTTGAGAAACATGGGAAATGTCAGGGATGGAACAAGGGATTTGAATAACAAAACATCTGCTACCCCTGTCATGTTACAAGAGTTACATTGGATTTTTTCCTCAGATCATTTGCCCCTCAGATATTCCTGCTATCCATTTTTACAGTTATCATTACCACTGTTCATTTTCTTTCTCAAATACATTTACTTTTCTATTTCATTGACCTCCCAAAAGGCTTCAGAAAATACCTGTCACCATTTTACACCTTTTTACTACAAGCATTAAAGGGAAATGACTCAACCACGTTCAGTGAGGAAAGCAGTGTCAGAGCCAAAAAAATATATCCATTTCTCTGGAGTGCCAAGTGCATCCACAACCCACTGCTGGTACTACTCCTCATGGGAGTCCTGCTCTGTCCCCCCATGACACTTGTGCACGTGCTTTCAGACGTGTGCATGTCAAGTGATCCCTCGGCAGACAGGAACAGCCTCACAATGCAGCTCAGAGGGCTGCTGGCTTTTACCATACTCATATTTTCACTTAGAATCAGACTGAGAGTCTGGCAAGGAATCAAATGTTTCCTGGCTTAAAACTCTTGACAGAAAGAAAATACATCATGTACAAGTGTCCCCAAAATAAGTCATTTTACAGTGGCTTCCTTAATAGTAGATTTTAAAATATTTACCATGAAGTCATTTTTTCTGTCTTAAAAATGTCCAATGTGATTTTAAAAATGGTGTATTCATTATTATGTATTATTTCAGCATCCAAATATGGAGCAGGGGAATACTGCATGACTTAAGAAGTTGCCGTAAGAATTCCATAGTGGATTCTCCCTGGATAATCTACAGTCTAAAAATGATTCACTGAATGTACTTAGCTGGGGCTTACACAAATTTTGCACAAGAAAAAAAGGCTGAATCCACTGGATAATTTATTCACAACAAAGGAATCAACCATGACTTGCAGTGACTTTCATGCTAGGGAAAAGTTCCCAGAGCAGGGAAGTGTTTCCTTGCACTGGGCTGACAGCTGGTCCCTCATCATGATTAAATGGCTTTCCCTTGGGTGAGCTCCAGAAATATCTTTGGGTTTGAGGCAGAATAGATGCAGAATTCTGCATTAGCCATTGCAGAGTTTCTTATGCACACAGAGTCTAGAACAGCCCAGGAGGGTTTGGATCTGGGATTTTTTTTATATTTTGGTTTTTCAGAGAAGGCTCTTGTATCCTTTCTCAGACTCAAATTTCCAGTGATTAAGAACTTGTTCCCCACTCTGCACATCCAGCTCAGCAAAAACCACACTGGTTTTATGGCTTGTGAACTGGTTTTGAGGTGCCGGTGAGCTGGAGACTGGTACAGCATTACCCAGATGTTTCATCATTACTGACCTCAGCTCCAGGATTGAGCCAACAATCGCTCCCAACAGAGCAGCATTTCCCAGACCAGCTTAGACCAAAAGAAAAGGAGCGAGATAGAGCTCATGAGAGCTTCCTGAAGCTGGAGCAGCACAAAAGCACCTCTAAAAGCCAAAGGTGCATTTGTTTGACAACAACTGCTGTCATGCCAGCAGAGAAGCCTGCTCTGTTTCAGAGTGCAGATGGAGGGTCCATAGGCTTGGCCTGCCTCACTTCCTAGTCTTAACCCTACAGAATGTAGGAACAGCACTAAGGCCTTCTCCAGAGACCCAAATATAAAATGAATTATGGGGTGGCACTTCAGAAGGAAGTATGAGATCCTGAAAATCTCCATCTAAAAATGTGGGTGTTCTAAGACTTCCTGAATTGTTTAGAATACATCTGGGGTCTGATAAACACTCAGGTTGATACCTTCCATCTCATTTGTCAATGTATGCAAGTAGTGTAAAATAAATTGTCTGTTGGAATTGTGACAGGAAGAGTATTTTCTGTTAAAGTCCTCTCTGATCAGAACTCCCATGCAGTCAACAACTGCATCTTCCTGATACTTCACTGTCAACTTTCTAAATCTCAGATGTCAGTGAGATTTACAACACTCCTGCTGGGCTCTCCAGTCAGATTTTGAAGAACCATTCACTCTTACAAACAGGAACTGGCAGCCTGTAAATAAACATAATGGTGGAATTGCTAATAAGCTCTATTTCCACCACAAGTTATTTTGTTGCTGGAGATAAGGCTGACAACATGAATTCCACATGGCTGACCATTTCCTACCACTCACCTCTACAGCTTAAAGAATCCTTCTATGCCAACCTCTCACCACATTAAAAAAGTTCTTGAAATCCTACACCTAAGCTAGCATTTCCATCTGATCACTGCAGCAAGCTTACTGTTAAACTGGGCTGCAATAAATGAATGTTTGATACCAGTGTCTCAAACTTCCAGAGTCACAACCAGTTCTACATCTTCCCACAGATACTTGGCATTATTACTTAGCCAAGGAATGCAGGCAATTGCTCTGCCACCACAACTCTCCCACATATTTTTGACAATTCTGGCAATGCAGGTAATTCTAACTTTTGGACATTCTATAGGGGGTGGTTTCTGCAAAAGTTTAAGTGATAAGCTTCCATGAATTAATATTTCTGTCATACAATACACACATATACACACATTGAAGTAAAAGTGTTAGGAACTGTAGAGAAACACACAGATCAACTATTTCATGATGTGATCTCAGCAAATTGCTCCCCTTGTTGGAAAATTGCATTAATGGCAGGCACAAAATCCTCAGAAATAATTTAAAAAGGACATGAACAGAAGACAAACCACCAGAATCTGCAGAGCTTACTGATAATTAATCACTGAGGAGAGCACTCATTATGGCAGAAAAGCCAGGAGAGATCTCTGGAGCAGTTTAGGGTAGTTCCACAACAGACTTTTTTATATCCAAGGACTGACTTGCTACCGATATAAAATCACCAGGTAAGTAAAACCCAAAAATGCACTGCAGAGATTATATGAAATATCTACAGTAGTAACTGAGTAACTGTGTATGAGCAACAACATACACAATACAGAATGAATAAACTTATCCACAGATAAAAAAAGTAATTCTCATTTGTACTGCCAAGGTATTGAAGCACATGTATGAGTGTTAAGGAAATTAATTTTATCCTTTCTCCAGAAGAGATTATGGATTGTAAGTGACCCAGTCTCTTATTGTGTGAAAACAGAACATTAATGCGTCTCACTTGTCATTAATCAATACATCACTAGCAAATTATACTTGAAATTAAGCTGTTGCAACTCACACTGCTGATGCAAAAAGGTTTAGAGGAGAGAGAGGGGGCTAAAATAAAATGAGATCCAAACCAAGGAGCTGTGCAACCTCCTAAGTATGGAATGGGAAACTTCATTTCCCAGCTACATAAAGAGAATCATTGGGGGAACTCTGACAAGAATCAGTCTACAGAAAATATAAACTACAATGTAAAAGAGAAAATCTTGAAAATTCCCCAAATCCTCTCCAGAGCATTTCAGTGAAACAGCTCATGCTCCAGCACATTTCCACACAGGAGCTGGCAGTGCCTGGATGTTTCTGAATCAGCAAGTCTAACACGCAGATATTTTGTTTCAGGGGTCAATTTTCCCATTGATGCAAGGAGGATTTACACATGCAAGTCCCATTAACATTAATAGGAGTTGCCCACATAAATCCCCCTGCAATGATAGGAGAAAAGACCCCATAGTCTGCAAGCATCCAAGTTCTAATGATTACCTGTCAAATGGCCCTAAGCATCATCATCACCAGAAAAAGCAGACGAAGCAGCTTCATGGCTGAAAATACCTCCAAAGGAGCAGTAACCACCTGCAGTCCTACAGCCAAGGCAATGCCACAGAAGGGAAAATGGCATAAAATGGACTCTTTGAATATTAAGGGTTAATCCAATTAACCAACTTAAAAAGGAAGTACTCATTAAAAAGGGAATTCAAACATATCAAAGCACTCCTTAGGAAAAAAAAGGTGTGAATATTGTATGAGCTCCAAGGTGCTTGAAGGATAATACAGCTACTTGTTTAAAAATTCAATTAACCTTATCTTTCTTTAACTTGATTTATTAATAATCCTACAGATAAATTGCCAGTTTTTAAAAAGTCATGTTATCTTTTGAATACATCCTGTATGACAAGCCTTAAAAACGACTTCAAATAAGCCTAACCCTCACTTTGCATGCTTACATCACTTAAAGAAAGAACAAAAAGCAGTTCAGAGCGTGATTTCTGTAAAATACCAAGATCAACAGTCTGATCTACTGCTCCTGCAAGTGAGCTATTGGGTACTCAAGTACCATAGGAAAAACATTTAATGTTTCCATTCACCCTATGAAAGAGACATGAAAACAGTTTTTAAGCAGTCAATGTAGTGTAAAGCCATAGCCTCCAACTTGCACATCATTCCATCGGATCTCAAATCAAATCTGCACTATTTCCAAACCTGGCTTCACGTGGACATAGAGCACTCAGATATGAATTTATATAAACTTGGTAACTCAGGTGCCCATACTGGCAATTACAGGTGTCCTTGTGCTGAAAGCAGCCAAGAGAATTCTCAGGAAATCCCAGATAACAAATGAAGTGCTTTTCTTTGAAAAAAATGTTGAAAGAAAACACAGGACAATGCACTTGCAAGCAAACCTTTAATTTTCATCAAGCGATTTCCTTGTAAACAGATGAGAGATTCATCTATGATCCCTATTTCTAACAGACAAACAGGGATAGGTCCCTCCACTTAGCTCTTTTACAGATCTGTAAATGTTAAATACAATCACCATACACTCATGCTTTCCAATACACAGAGAAATTACAGCTAAATGAAGAGGCAGCCTGCTAATTAATATATATATATAAATAACTGCTAAATCACAGGCATCCAGAGGTTACAGTTGTTGAACATTGGGAACATTCCAGCCACGTGTTTTTCTGAGGACTTTGGGATTATGCACACACAGACACATGTACTGGTACCTATCCAACAAAGGGTGCAAACACTAACCCTGAAATGCAAACTGGACAGTGGGTATGATGCAGGACAAAGAGAACAGTATCAGTTATGCTGTAAAAAAATAAATAAATTACCCTTTCTGGCCTGGAGCCAGTTTCAAGGCAGGCACGGGCACCACGGGACTGTACAGAAGCCTGGCTGTGGCATGGCCAGGCAGAGCTCAATGTTCATGACTCAACAGCATTTTTTATTCACTTACAGTATTTAAGCACTGCTGGAACCATCTCTACCTTCCTGAAAAACTTTAAACTCCAACTCATCAACTCCTGCTGATCTCTAGAGATACTACTGATCTACTGGGTGTGCATTTTAAAGTAAATCTTTAAGTACATGATAAATACTTTTCATATCTGATTTCAAGCATGGTTCAGAAGTGCAAGTTTAACATGGATATTTACAACAACTTTCTCATTTTGTAGTTTTTTCATACAAACCAGGTTTATAAATACTTCAATGAATTTTATTGTATAAATGCTTCATGATTTATCATTACAAAATGCATAGTTTACAGCTATCACACTAATTTTAATCCTGTTAACTGGGATCAATACAAACCTTTGGAATTATCAGTTGAACCTTCTCTCCACCATAACCCCCTCAGGTAATGGTCACTAAATTTCTCAGACCCCAACCTTCAAAAACGAACTATTGGCTTACTAAAGGCCCAAACAGTGCAACAAATCCAGGAAAACTAATAACAGGAATGCTCCATTTATGACTTTGGATTTTGTTGGGAAATCTGGCATTAAGTTTAAATTCTGCCATTTTCCTGTCCCCAGTAAATGAAGTCACTAGTGAAAATGTGTCTCTGTTAGGTCTTATTAAAAAAACTAAATGTAAAATAGTTCCATGTGAGGAACATCTTCTGGATTATATTTCTTACTTGATTATGGCATCAGTTCCAAAACCATACAAACAAAGCCACTCCAGAACTGTCAATATTATTGCCTTTAAATTCCATTCATAAGATCACTGTGAAGGACAGATGGTGAGCCTCACCTTCAGCTGTTTAATTAGCAGAGATCCAAGGATTTTTAGTAGTAGATCATCTTCTAACTGGTAAAAAAACTTGCACTTTTTTCTTTTGCTTAGTTTTGACTTGTTGCCTCTTTAAAAAATGGAGGGTTCTTTCCAAGTTGTAAAACAAAACCAAATCATCTCAATAAATCATGAATCCTATTTTAGCACTTTAAATTCAGATGCTTCATTCTGTATTTTTTTGTTTAGCTACAAACCCCTTTGGATCTGATGGACCTATGACTGCTTAGAAATACCTCAGCTATCAATGAAACTACTTAAAAAAGATGATTCAAGCCAAGGAAAGTAAGGCAATGGCAAATAACTTATCTCTGGGGGTTTTAAACCTCTTTTTCTCACCCTTCCTCCCTTATGTCTTAGTTTGGGTCAACCTCCTCTTCTACTAAGAGAACACTGTTCATTCATTCATTCATTCATTCTTCCTTTTTAACAGCAGCACCACCTCCACTACTGCTCTCCTCAGCTGAGGATTCAGGCTTTGTCTCTGGTGAATTACTCACTCCAGCCTCTTCTGGCTCAATCTCATCTTCATCATAAATAATATCTTCTGGATTTGGTGGTGGTGGGCAAAATTCCTCTGTTGGAAACATTTCTCGGAAAATAGTCTCAGCCTATTCAGGAAAAAGAAGAATAACATAAACTTTACCTTGAAATGTAACACCCTGAGGCAATATTTTACAGATATTTAAGATTAACCTCCGCTCTTTCAAATCAATAGTGATTTAGTACTTTGACAGTATTGTAAACACATGGGAAATCCATTCCTTCTTGCGGACCTCAAAAGAGAAAAAGCAATTCATCTTTTTACATTGTTCTACTGGGAAGTCACAGCATGGGGCTTTGTAAAAAATGCTGGTCATTCTGTGTTGTACTGAGAACAAGAAAGAGGATTTTTTTTGAAGCCAAGTGATCTTTTGCACCATAAAACTATCCCTAGCTGCAGTCCAAGGCAAAGCATAGGAAAGATCTTGGCTCTTTCCAGAGACAGGGATCCACTTCACGGAACAAGCAAACCCAGGGATTGTACATATGTACAATCCATATCATGGCTGTATGGGTTTCCTTCTTAAATTTAAAAATAGCAGAAGAATTTTTATTTCGCCTTTTCTGAACAGCTTAAACATAGCTCAGCTGAGAACTGTTCTCATCCAACAGAATATTACCACTGAAAATATATCCAAATACATATGTGGTTTACTAAAAACTCCTGTCTATAATTCCAAGGTATTACATGCACAGACCTGTGTGCACACAGAATTGTATGTGTGAAAAGAACTGTATTTTAGATAAAAAGACAGATCTAGTTCAAGGAATGAATTTATAATGGCACTTCATGCCATCAAGGTTTAGAAATTAAATACACACCACAAGTTTTTGGCCACTGCAATGGAAGATATTAAAAAGAAACAAGTTCTTGGAACACCAGTGTGGTTGTTATTATGGCATGGACAATACAGCTACAAAATCTGGGAGAAAATAGAACCAAAGTAATACAGTCACAGTATTCCAGACAACCAGGCATTTTATACAAGCAGAGGCCAAAAATCCTTTAAAACCCTGCAAGGATGCAAGAAGCTCTATTAACTAGTGTTACAAACTTTTACATGTACAAATAGCCCATCTATAAGGTTATCTTATAAATAAATTAAAAATACAAAAAACCTGAGACTTTGGGAATTTATTTACTGGATCCACATGCCCTCCACATTTTCATCAAGGCTTCCTTTTCCAGGTCCTTAAACTTCCAAGGCAAATGCAGATACCTGAAGCAGATCATGGTTCTGTTTTGGGTTTCTAAGAAGGCAGAGGAATATTCCCTTTGCATTTGTCTGCTCAGTAACCTATCCCCCAAAGGCAGCCTGTGAGGAGAGCTCCCACACAGGCAGGAATGCATTTCATCTTGATATTCCTCCTGCTCCAGGCCCTGCCCTGCAAAACTGACAGGGGGTCACTTAGTGCCCATTACACCATGTGGAATCCTGGACAAGAGGGAATTGTTTGCAGATGAATCCATCACTGAGCTTGTACCCAACAGCTCTCTGTGATGAACTCCACTGCCCACTGGCACTGGCTTTCTATCAGCAGCACTGGATGCAGGACTCTGTTATTAACTGCTTAAACGACCCTGTCTGCTCTCAGTTCAATTTCGTTTTTCATTCTCCTTCCTAAATTTTACTCTTCCATACCCATGCAAAACTGTTTAAAACTTTTTATATTAGTATAGGAAAAAATGGACAATTCTGTTCTCTACTTCAAACCCACAGTTTTTTAATTTGAAATAGTAAGTCTGGGGAGCAAGGGGGTACAGCATCCTAAAAAGCTGGGGTTTAACTTTTCGAAGGTAAGAGAAAAACTTTTAATTTCAAGTCTGCACTTGTCCTTGCTACTCCAAAAATACACTTCAACTATTATTGTATTTAATAGAAAACTGAGGGAAGATGTCGTATTTTGAATTAAATATATGAAAAATTAGAGCAGACAAACATTTCCTATGCAGTTCTCAACAATTATTCAGTCCAATCAGTCAGCAAATATCCACTCTAAAAATGGTCAAACAATTACGAGGTTGAACATGGGAAGAAATTCTCAGTATGTTATGTAGGACATCATGACACTGATTATAACTTAACAATTTAATGGTATAGAGCACTTTCAGGTCTATCAAGTTCTTAAGTTAACCTTATCCAGCTGAAGCAATGCAGAATAAACAATAATAATTTAATGACTCTTTCATTATAACACTTTGATATTTAAAGTAATTAAGGTAGACAATAGTGCCTTCAATATTTAGTAGTAAGAGAAGTGTGTGTCCAATTGAATCCAGCATTAAGACACAGGCATGTAAAGCCCTTGCATAGAAATTCCAGTAGCTGAAGTTGAATAAAACCAAATTCTGTTCCTGTTTTACTGTATCCCAGCCTGTGGATAAACTGTGTGGGCTTTCACAACAACTTTTACAGGGACCACTACCAAACGAACAACACTTGATTAACTCTGAAATCCTTCCAGAGATAGAAAATAAACAGGTTAAAGCACAAATATTGGCCTGACAGTTTTAGTACATCCTCTCATGACCATGAAGATGACTCAGAAGCCTGAAATATGTCAGGGAATATATTACTTTGGCTCATAATAATTCATGTCAGGTTGCAGGAATGAAAACACAGAAAACTGGAAGCCAGATGCTTTACTGGATCCACACATACAGAGTTTGAAAGGATCATAAATGGCATCTACATTTCATTTAGCCTATCCTCAGGGCAACTAAATGCAACCATCAACATTAATTCAATATCACACCAGGAACTGAACACAGAATTACAATAAAACAAGAGTGCAGTAATTTGTATATGAGGTGTAGATGGAGAGTTGTCTGTAAGAGCTGTGGTCTTGCCTTCCCAATAATGTATCAGCAGTGCAATCACACAGCATGACAAACAGAATTCAGCAATACTAACAGGAATGAAGAAATAAATCACAGCAAGTATCACTAAAACACTAATCCCAAAATGATTAGAGAAATTAGATATAATTTTCCAGGCTATCTTCAAGACTAATACACCCACTGGGTTTTTGGCTGTTTTAAAACTGTTCTGATCCATGAGTTTGCAAATATCTCCTGTTTGGAGATTCCCATCCCATTCCTAGAAGGATGAGGGTGATTTGGGAGAGGAAGACACACCACCAACTTAAAACTATTTCCCTCCTCCACTTGTCCACAAGGTCCCTGCATGGTGTGACTTCTGCTTCATCTTCAGCCTATTCTTCACTTTGCTCTCACATATGACTTTGAATTAGAAACATGTTTACAGTGTAATATTTTCCATTTTAACTTGAGACCATTTGTTTCAATATTTAAATCAGGTTCAGAAAAACACAGGCTCTATTTTTGTCTAAAAGACAGCGATTTAGGCTCTTGATGGCTCCTCCTCTGAGATCTGCTTAGCATCTCTCTGATGGCCAACAGATTGAACACAAAGGCTGAACTACAGCACCAAGAACCGGGCCTGATCTATCCCACCATTATTCACTGGTAAGAAAAAAAGCTCTTAAGGGAAGACAAACCTGAATGTTAGAAAAGGTGGCTATCAGAATCAGAAATAGGTGGGTTTCAAGTGTATTTAATCAGTTTTTAACATAGCCTGTTTTAAACAATAGTTTGAAAAAATCAAATTTAGAAGGGAATACATTTACAATTTGAAACTGCGACCATAATAATTGTCTTGCATTATTTTTTGTCTTTACAGTTCTTTATCCCTCTGGGAAGCAAATTATTGCCTTGTAAAAGCAAAATGAAGGATACCATTAGCCCTTAATAACACTGTTCTGACCCTGCAGTTCAGGCTATGTCAGCCTTTCCACTTCAAAATCTTATTTTTAAGAGTTTTATGACTTAGTCATAAAAAATCCTGCAACTGGTTAGAAGATAGCACATGCACATTGTCTGAACATGGCCATTAAAAACACAGCTTTAAAAATGCCTAGTGACACTTAATCCTCCAAAGCTGTGAAGTGTTCTCCTGTCTTCAAAGTGCCCTGACACCACAGGGGCTGCTGGGGTGGATCTGCCTCAGAATTTGTGCCTTCCTTATCCAGGGGATCTCTGAAAAGAAAATTCTGTATTACAGCGATACCAAGGCAAAGAGAAGGAAAACTGAGCCAGGAGGCCTAATCCATCACATTAGGAGTTGTGTTGGGTTTTTCCCCAGTAAGTTTTTGCTTTGTGACTGTCCTGCAAGTATTAAACTTCTTCGGTGATCCTTCCAACTTGAACTGTAGGCTGGATTTTCTGGCTTTGATTTGTACTGTACCTCCT
Source organism: Corvus moneduloides (assembly GCF_009650955.1). Classification (NCBI taxonomy): domain Eukaryota; kingdom Metazoa; phylum Chordata; class Aves; order Passeriformes; family Corvidae; genus Corvus; species Corvus moneduloides. Next base: position 4,357,470 of record NC_045489.1, on the reverse strand, counting down.
CCTTTACCTTCCAGGTGAAAGACTGTGGCTATTTCCTGATCTCTCCACCTACCTAGTTTTTATAATTTTGCAGTTATCATGTATATTTTTGCATAAAACAGAATAACCCAGACCGTGTTGGACTTATGTCTTTAAAATTAAACTTCTGCAGCCAAGTCTGCTCTGCCCTACCTCTTTGACAGCACAGTCGTTTCCTAAAGCAGAGTCTGGCCCAGAGCACACAAAAACATTGGAGGGTAAGCCAGCATAGGAACTCTTCTCAACTCCTGAAGAATCTCTCATGTTGAAGTAGACTGCCCAGAGGACTCTAGGTTTCTCCAGTTCTTCATTTTCAGTCTCTGAAAAGGAAAAGGAGTGTTTGCAGTAATCAGTGTTGTTGTGTGATAAGGTAAATATGTAATCTAGCATACTGGAAATCAAATTTTTAACATGGAGTTACTGTAATAAAGTATTTTTGTTCTTTAAAAAGCCAATTACTTAACTTTCTGTGATTCTCCTTCATCATACTTTTCCTTTCCAACTACAGCTATAAAAACTCCACTTACTCTGCACACCCTACCACCACACCAGCAGCAGTTATCACTACAAGCACCCTACACCAAGAAACCTGGTCTAAATTTAACACCTCTCACATTATCTCCTTCACTGTGGATAAACTCCCAGAGCACATGACAGACTGAGCAAGTCCTCCCTGGGCTCTGCCAACTCGAAGGCATTGCATTCCCTGTGTACAGATATTTCTGATGTGACATTTCTTCCCCTCTCATTTCACAGTTTATCTTTGTACCTAGAATCTCTAATTGTGGCAGTGCTGCTAAATGAAAAATAAATGCCTAATTTGTATTTATCTTCACTTACTGACGGTTGTACTGTGCTGCAAGACTCATCAGGAATACAAAATCATCACAAACTCAACTTACTTGCTCATAATCTGTCCCTTCCTGCAGTAATTTGCACATTCCTATAATCCCTTTGCACACAGGCAGAAAAACCTCTGGGAAGATGAAGGTCACTTTTTAACAGTCCAGAATGCAAGGGAGGAATACACAACACAGATTTTGAGCTTAATAGATACTATTTGTTTAGAATATTTGCTGTCCCCTTTCTTGTATTTTACTTCCTCTAAAATAAATGAAGCTTGTAAAAGACCTTGTGAGATTTACTTCTTTCCAAGGAATAAACTTCTTCATAACCATGGCATTCAAAACAGTATTTTAAAGCAGTTGAATTACAAAAAAAGAGATAAATCTATGCTATTCCTTCAGTATCTTTTAAAAAAAAATAGGTGCTACCCATACTGAACAATTTCAAATATAAATTAAATTCATCAGCCTGTGAAAGTCTGAGCCTTAATACAGGGCAAGATGCTCTTTAATATATTTAAAAGTTCACATTGCTCATAAAAGTTACTTCTTCCTCATTTAGGCAGGAAAATGAATGGAGTCCTCTTCTCCAGGTGACTTTGCCTCTTTGACCTGCCATGGCCCAGTGCTCACTTTATCTGGTGATTCATTTTCAATAACTCCAACAGTATTTGTTCTGACATTTTAATTAAAATACGACCACTACCTCATCCTGATGATAAAAAGGCCTATGTGTCAGGGAAAACTGGCTTTTCAGTGCCTCAGTGCACCTGAGGACCCCTATGATCACAGAGTTTCTACAGAAGAATTTCAGTCAGCTTCTAAACAATCTATCATTTCGGAACTGGATCACTTTAAACATTAAGATTAATGTTACCCCTCCCCAAATGATTAGAAGACACTAAGCTGATCTTCTCTTCACCAAGTCTTTCAAACACATGGCACTATCTTGAAAATTGAAGATAGAAGTTAAATACTAAAAGTTGAAAATTAGCAAGCTTTAAATTAACAAATAAACAAATGAGAAATGTTTGCAACTCTCCAGTCTAATAAAGTTTTCTATTTACAAACCCAAGATGTTTTCTACATATTAAAAGCAAAGCAATTATGAATATTATGAAGTACTCCCACATCTTAATAACTTGCATTTACACCAACAAAACCCGTCACTGAGAGTTGAGCATTGTTTTCTCAGAAAAGGACTGTGATTTACTGCCTTGCAGCATGGGCACACTGTATTTAAAATGCTTTTGCCAGGGCTAGAACAGAGCATCATCTCCCTTATGCACACTACCTACTCTGTGAGCACCTACCACAAATATGGTTAAATTCAATATCTCAGGACTAAAATTTCAAAAACTTGTGTGGAATTAGCCCAAGTATTTCAGGAACTACTTCCTTCTAGACAGCAACTGCTCCATCAGCAGCTGCTTTCCTCTGAGGTGTGGAATTGTCCATCTCAAGGCCAAAGTTCATAAAATTAGCCGGCAAGATTTCTTCAATTTAGGGCCAAGTAGTTCACTATTGGAAATCTATCTTTGTGGTAACAATACAGAACAACTTTAAGCTTCCACTGCTTACAGCAGAATCCACAGAATTTCAATTCAAACAGCAAACAAGGAAACACTTGAAGACAAGAAGCTGAGCAACAGCCTGAGAATAAGAGGAGGCAAAAGCAACCCAAGCAGCTCCCATCACTGAGCACACCTGGCAGCTGGAGGAGAAAGGCAGATCCCTAACTTCTGGGGTTTTGGTAACTTTCATAAGGGACACCCAGGTGACAGAAATCACTAAAACCAGGAAAGTGTGGAAAAACAGCTTCACAAACATTTCATTTCACTACTGCACCTTTCAAGGATGTGCTGAACAGCAAGTAAGTTTCATGGAAAAAAAAAGTGTGAAAATTAAGAACTTCCCAGACACTCATGGTCGTGTCCTTGCATACTGAAGTTTAAGCCACAGCTGAAGAAGTCAGTAACAGATACTTTACTTACAAGGGTAAATTATAATTATGTAAAATAATATCATTAATACATCATTCATTTATTTTTACCTTTTTCTGTATTTAGATTAAATAACTTCTGTACAACAGGCTCTAAATCTTCCCTTGCAGTTTTAGTTGATGGACAGGTTAAATGGACTAAATCTGTGAAAAGAGAACACAAACTAATTCCAGTCACCAATACACAAGATATATAAACAACATTTAGAATTTTTATAAAGCACAGCAGGCTTTTAGAAATCGCAATTCTTCATAAAATCACTTCCTTTAAGCCAGGGAAGTGCTGTACTATGGACATACAGTGTATGTACAGCACACAGAAATTCTCTGGAAACACCTCAGAATTCTCTAAGTTACTTCTGTGATGTACACTATGACTACGCAATCCCTTGTACAACATTTTATTCCTCCACTTCTCAGATGGGAGGAACTATTGCTGAACTATTCCTTTATTTGTTCTGTTTTGCAGACTCTGCAGTTGCTGCCTCCTTAGAGAATCACTTGATGTGGCTCCCGACCCTTTTCTGTCCCACTGGCCTCTGGTCAGGCACGGAACCAGCTGCTTTACCCCACCTGATTTTCCAGCCATTCATTCCCATATTTAAAAGTCTCACCTTAAAGCTTTTCATAAAACCACTTTAATGGACTCCTGGAAACTTCTCACCAGAGTAGTGTTCATCAGCGAATCATGAAGAAATTTAATATAACTTTGTATAAACTGATTAGTTTTTTCTTCATTACTGTAAATTTTTGATCCATTTAAAAGCAATGCAGAGCCCTGGCATTATTTTGAATCTAGATGACATTTTTCTCTCTTCTGTCTGAAGCCTGGCTGTGTTTCTTGTCATCATTTTCCTGTACATCACACAGCTCTTGACCCTGGTTCCATGAGGAACAGAAATTTAACCCTTCATGCTCCTCTACTTTCAGGTTGCACACATACAGAGTCTATTCAAACATTATTTCATTTTTTTATTCAACCCAAACCAAACCTTCTGTCTGAAGGAATATGCAAGAAAATAAGTAAAAGGAAAAGGGTGGTGATAATCAAAGTCTCCCCCTAACCTTAACTAGATGTTTCCAATCCCAAACACTGTAATATAATCTATTCTTTCCTCAAAAAACTCAGCTATCAATCACTAAAGTTCACATCATTTACTTTCTATAAAATCTTTTTTATTATCTTTAAGGTTATGGTTATGAGTCACAGTCATCAGTATATATTTTGATTATATTTGATTTACTCAGGTATAACTGCATTAGTTACAGTGGTTGCCAACATTTGTCTTCAAGTAATTCTCCCAGCAAGAACGATGAGCTCAGTTCCTGATTTCATCATTACAGTCTCCATTTTTAGGGCAAGTGAAGGAGTTTGGTTCCACTCAAGTGGCAATACAGATGATGTGCCTGTCATTTGTGCAGTGTGATCAAAGAGTAGATGTATTTGTATACTTATCTTAAATAATTGTTCCAAGGAGAAATCAGTCAGGTTAAAACCCATTTACAGATAATGATGTAAAAGTTTTTTAAAAAATTATGAAATATATCCCATAACTGGAACTCAGCTATGCCTAATACAGAACTTTATTATTTCAATATATGAAGACAAATTTCATTAAGGAAGGCAGTACCTTCTCTTCTGAAATGAAAGGAATTTATGGAGAAAAGTAAATAACAGAAACCTTAATATTTCAGCACCATAAAAATTCTCTTGAAACTAATACTTTAGATCTATTGAACATCAATCCTTCATTAGTTTCGCTTACTGCTATATATATTTTGTGGACCCTTAATAAAAAAAAATCAGCTATTTAAATGATAAATATTAACAATATGCTTTATAGTGCTAAGTTTTTAATTAATTATAAGCTTATATTTTTTACTATTATTTTAGTAGGAAATATAACTTTGAGCAACTTAATCGTTTACTTTACTCTTCTTTCATATGCAAAGAACTACTTCAAGCCTATTTAACAGCAAAATAAATTGGTTATTATTGCAGTTACTTATTTCTTGTTAAAAAGAATTGGGTAAGGTAACCTCTACTTCTACTCTAATAAATACCCTAAATGAACATTTTATCGCTCATTTATTTCAAGTTCACACAAAATGCCAACAACAGAATCCTTTCAGAAGATAAAAAGCTCCCAAATACAGTGTATTTCAGGTATTTCCATTTAATAGTTCAGCTAAGGGAGCTCATTTTCAAAAAAACCAAATGACAAATTGTCAGTAAGATTCATGTGCTCTGGAATACTATTTTTATCTCCTGAAGAAGGATTCATTCCTGTGTAAGTGAAAATGAGTCCATGGAGCTCCACGATCCCAGGAAGCCACCACTCCCTGCGTTCTGTGCAGCAGAGGAACAACACAGAGATTTTCAGTTCTGTTCCAGAGCTGACAGAGCCAAAGGGGAAAATCTCCTTTACTTACAGGTGTCCTTCATGCACGTCATGGTGGAGGAACACAACTCAATGACACAAACTGCTGCTTTGCCCAGTTCCAAGGGAGGCACTGTCAGGATGGAAACCTGCGGAGCAGAAAGAAGAGCTTGTGGGAAAACAAAGTGTCCTGGAGGATGTGGCAACCAGCACAGTCCTCGCTGAAGGTGAAAAGAAACTGCAGACAGTTACACAGCTTGGTTTTCTGGTTTATTAGGTCAGAAGAAACACAACACTGATTAATATCCTCTAAAATTAACGACTGCAAAGACTGACAAAGCAGACCCAAAAAAGGGTCTGAAAGTGTGCAATGAGAACTTGAAACTGCAAAAATGAATGTTTAAAAAAACCAAAGGAACTTTGAACAAAGTTTAGACAAGATAAATAACTAACAGAATATTAAGGGTAACAGTTTATTAAAAAGCAAGCAAAATTAAAATTAAAGACAGCAGCTTAGAAACTCTATTAATTATAGTGTGAGCCAAACAGGAAAACTGCAGTCACTGAACTAAACTAAACTAAAATTTGTAATAGTTTTATAGAGATTAAAACAGATTAAACAATTACCAGTACAGAGAGCTGACTACAGATCTTGATTCAAGCACAAACAAAATTGAATTAATGAATCAATTCCTACCAATAACTAAATATTAACACATGCAATACACAAAGGGACAAATGATACAGAATTGGTGTGTACCTGCTGCTCTGAGTCTGTGTTCAGTACAGACTGATCTGTAATGAGCACTGCCCTGGAGATCTGCCTACAATTAAATAAAAGAATGATGTAAAAATAATGATACAATAAAAGTAAACATGAAAACAAAAAAGAAAAGTAAAAAATGAAAACAAAAATGTAAAAAATAGTAATTTAGAATCATAGTTTTGGTAACACCAGGGCTATTTCACTATATAATCTTTATTACTATGATTCTTAGTGGGATATTTTCCCTGTTGCTGAAGCAGAAACACATCTGGAATATCAGTGTAGTATTTTCAATGGCCAAAATAGGTGATGAATGAGTCAGAGCAGTTGTATCAAACAGCCACCTTCTGTTTTTTAAAAAGTTCTTTTGTTTATTTGATCAAGATTAGCAGCAGCACATTAAGGACTTGTGATGCTCCAAAGAGCACAGGAGCCTTGGGATGAAGGGGAAATGCAGCAGGGTGGAGTCCATTCATCACTTGCAGTTTGTGCTCCTGCAGTGCCCAGGGTTATTTCTGCTCTGCCCTCACCACCACAGCTTTGCTGATCCCTTACCTGCACTATTCTGAAGACAGAGGCAGTGCATGCCAGCTGCTTTCGGCAACAACAGTCAAATCACAGAAAACAATGAAATTTAGTACTTGCCTAAAGCTGAACAAATTTAAAGCCAGGACAGCAACTGGCACCTTCACCTTCCAAACATTTTTTAGCAAATACGGAATTCCTATCACATTTAGAGCTCCTGGATCTTTTATATGGAAAAAGGGAATATTATTTCAATGATAATTGAAGAAAACCTGAATATAGAAAGTACACAGTATATCCTCCAGTTAATACAAGAGAAATACTATGCACTGAACTGAACTGTACTGCAAAAATGAAGGATTGGACAGGAGGCTCCTCAGTTTAACTTGCAAGGTACTTTACATACTTATTTAAAGAAATGGACTGTGTTTTCTGTTTTACCATGTACCTGTAACACACATTTGTGCATGTGCTCTCTGAGAGGTAACTATCTTCCACAATAAAATAGTTGGCACTTATTCTTTGTCCAAAATGATCCACAATAGCTTTGCACCTGTTTAAAAAAAAAAAACCCAACCCACAGTAAGAAATTTTGCTGTAAGGTAACAAAAGAATGCATAAGTTTTAAAAATTGAGTTATACAGCACAGTATTTACATCTTTCAATTAATTTAGCTATGTATTTCTTGAACATGTGAACCCCTAAACGAATTCAACTCAACTGATCACTAAATCCTAGACTGCCACACTCTACCTGGTATATGCAGTTTTCCACATGCCATGCCAATACAGAAAATTATATCCCAACTTTAATAAATTGGCCACTTTTCACAGAAAATATAAGCTTACACTTATATTAAATACTGGCATTTAGTTGTACATTTCTTACCTCATAATACCTAAAAAAACAAAACTGTGAATTACTTGGTAGGCACAACCCTATTACAGTGGGGTTTCGTTCTGAGGCAGACACCTTTACCAAAACCACGTTTATTTTGACAATAATATTTGCAAATTAAATAGAAAATTAACTTAAGAGATTTGGGAAAGATTCCTGACAAATGAGTGCATCAGACTGTTCCAAGAGTGAGTTGCTCTATTTGTGACTAAATATACCCTTTATCTCTAAGCTACACACAAAGGGATTAACTAAGTCCTGGTGTTTTAAGAACAACACAAATGTTCTCCACAGAACAGGGGCAGAAATAGAAGTGGGACAGAAATGCAAACCACAGAAATGAAGCCATTCAGTGATCTTAAATGAGAATACAAATTGCAGATTTTAAGGGGGAAGATTCTCTATGAAAGAACAAACTTCAGACGTATATATGACATATGAAGCTACATCATATATATGAGGTGAAGAAAAGGGAGGCTGCACACAGATACTCACTAAAGTAACCTCTACTGCTGATTCTACATCCATGGTCTGTGTTCTCTTCTACACTATCAGAACATTTACTGTATAAATAAATAAAGCAAATTAGCTTTACTGAACTTTTTCTTGGGGAATGAAAATTACTTTTTCTTAAAATTTCTTAAAATTAAATTCTTCTGAATTACTTTTTCAATGTTTCAACAATTTAACATACAGGACTTAAACCAGTGAATTTTTTCACACACACTTTCACACGTGCATGTACAGGGAAACATCCAAAGGAACACAATGCCTGAGACAGAGATCATGTACAGATTTACCTGTGTTTTATCACAGTGCAACTTCATCTGTGGAGTATCTGACATGCAAGTTATGCCTTAGGAATGAACATTTCTGTAACTTGAAGCTATTTGTCAGTTTCTGTGATTAAAATGATCTATAAACCCAAACCTAAACAGGTAATAGCAATCAGCTGCCACTAGCTCTGGTAAACCAGTTGTTCCTATAACCTGAGAACTGAAAAAGGGTGAACACACAAGCCTCATCTATAAATGTAAGAGATTTATGACTATTAAACATGTTTTTGTAACACTAACTTCTAATGCTGACCTCACAGGCATATATTCCTATACTCAAATTCAACAGGTACCTTGACAACAGTACAAGCACTGTTTATCATCTAACATTCTTCAATTTCAAATTCTATCTAACATATGTTTCACCTGCAACTTTAAGAAGTTTTTCCTGTTAACCCCATTGATTTTATTCTTGAGCTCTCATTTGAATACTGCAAATAAACAAGGAAGTCGAGCTGCTGAAGCTCATTTCTAATTATAACCTTTCTTATTGTTTATGAAACAATTTCCCTGCCACCCCCCAAACATTATGGAAGGGGAAAGGTTGATTAAATGTCATGTTGCATCACTCAAAGCCAGCAAAAGCAACGACACGTTTTATTTTCCTGCTAAGTGCTGTTTCCTCTCCTTTGTTCAGGAATAGCAGCAGGTCACATATGTGATAAGATTTTAAACTGAGAGAGAGAGAGCGCTTTTAATTTCAGTCCCACTTTACTTCAAAGGGTGATGCTCAGAAAATTTCTTTCAAGTAGTGCTTCCAAATGCAGCAAACACTCCTGCACTGACATTATCAGGTCTCTGTCATCTGATCTGTGTTGCGACAATGAATCACAGCGAACCCTCCATTGACCTTCTTTCAATGTGTCTGGATAAAAGGATGAAAATTAGAATCCATCTCCTTGCAGTGCCACGAGTTATAAATGTACTTTATAGGGCTCATTATCCAAACTAATGGACTAAGGGCGACATCCTTGAAATGGACTCAGCAGCACTGACAAAGCCAGTCTGCAGTATTTCAGCAGATATGTAAATTACTGGCTGTTTGCTCTATCTTTTTATCACAGATGTATAAATGTCCATTTATCACATCTCTTCCATTTTGAGGCAGAATTATGTAATTGGAAACATATGTGAAGTGTGATCAATATAAAATGCCTACCATTATGATGAAATTGTATATGTACCCCAAAAAGTGACATAAACACAGAGAAAAACAACAAAATTATCATTCATACATTCAGTACGCATTTTTCCTCAACCTTATAAATATGATGTGTTTTTTATTTTCCATCAGAGCATCACAGTTCTACCAAGAACTCAGTATGTTCTGCAAACTTATTAAAACAGATCCAGTACAGTATGTAAAAAACAGGTATTTTCAAGTGCATTACTAAAACCTTAAAATAGGGATGTCTGATTTCTATTCTTTCACCCTGTCTTGCCTGAATCTTATTTTCAAATAAGAAAAAATCAAACTATAAAAAGGACTATAGAAAAAGCATAAAAATAATTGTAGAGATGGGTATAAAATCTACTTGTTCTCTGTATATACAGGTATAGGCAGGAAAATGTGAAAAAGCAATTAGCCATGTCTAGAAAAAAGTTGGAATAAACTTTGGTGATATTTAGAGACTAATTCAGATTAGATTTAATTAAACTCTAACCTAAAAGTTTTAGGAGAAAATCAAGGCTGTAGATAGAAGTATATATTTTCCTTACATGTACTAAACCAGGAATATTAAAAATAGAGAACAAATCAGTGCCTTAAGGCATGGATGAAGCCTGGAGGGCTGTGGAAGGTGCTATAAACTGGTAATGACCACTGCACAAGGCATTTCTGCAGTGCTGAGTGGGAGCCATTTGTAACCTGGGGAAGCTGCCTCTGCAAGCACAGAGCCAGCTGTACTGACAACCAGATATGAATTTACCTCTCACCAATTACTATGAATGGTCTGTTGACTCAAAAGCTCAGTAACTCATAAATAGCCTCATTAACAACTTGATAGCTGATTTTTATTAGGCAAAACACTGAAGCCCAAAGTCAAGAGGAAGTACAAGCTGGTGCAGGGAGGGAATACACGGTGAGGAAGGAGATAACAGCCAGAACGAAACAGAAGATAAAGGAAACAGATATCCTGGATGTGTTGTCCTTCTTCATATTCACCATCAGATAATGGCATTATTAGAAGCTCAGTGTTTTTGGAATAATGAAAGTCTGGTAAAATCTTTTAAAGTATTTCAATAACTCTGCTCCTCATAAATCTATTATTTAAAATGGCACAAGTGAACCACAAAAGCAGTGTAAAAGCCTAAAAAAGACACTTGACACCTATGCTGAATCCTGGTGAACTTATATTAAAAAAATAGAAGCAGGTAAATGGAAAAGCTGCACTCCGGCTTTTCTGGAACACACATAACCTTATAAAGAAAACATTGATTTCAAAGCTCTTCAGGATGTGCCAAAGAAGCTGGAAACTGGGGCAACCAGTACCACTGACCAGCTAAGATCTGCACAGAGTGGGGTTTGGAAGTTGCTACCAACTGTAAGCTTTGTACCCCTGCAAGAGCAATTTAACTGTTTAAAGATTATTGGAATATAAACCTTCCTATAGTAACAGTTCAAGTATCAGTGTTAAAATAAATGACAGTTTCTGAAAGAGACAGTTTAATTTGCACATGAACCATGTATTTGGAACAACACACATGATGAAATACTACCACATTTACATCTCAAAGTCTACAACTGTGAACTCCAGAATCTTCAGGAACTGGCAGAAAGATAAAATCTGGAGTTTATACAATTTCAGGCAAAACAGCTACTACTTGACCATGTCATCACAAATGCAGCTACAAGGACTGTGCTCAAGGAATTGCAGAGCAACTGGGAAGTAAACACACCACCACCATCATTTAACTACTCATTCTCCTAATAAATTGGTACTACATAATTTCTCAATTAATTTTCTAAATTTTCTACAAAACATCCTGAACTTTTCAATTATAGAAACTAAGCTGCAACCAGAGAGCCAAAGTCTGCAGCTAGACTAATATCTGATAAAATGTGTATCATAGAAATATGGCAATTTACAGAGGTGTGAAAAATGCCACTATGGAAAAAACTCTGGGTTGATTTTTCTTAGCTCAACTTTAAACCTGCCTACAGGCCTGATATTTTTGTAAAAGAATTTATTCTGGAGTAAGAGGGCAGCATAGTTTATGACAACAATCTACCTAAAAACTCATTAAAGTCTTTTCTCTTGGAGTGACATGCATTATCAGCAAAGATTAATCTGATGAGTCTTTAGGTGAGCTCCATTTTTAAAAATGCAATAACAGAGGGCTTTGTTGTCATCTGATGAAAATCAATTAGAGTAGGTAAGGCCACAAGGAAAACTAACATCACTCATCACCAGCCCCCCGGCAGCTGAAATGATTTGTCTTCCAAGCTTGGGTGATCAGGAGCTGTAGTAATATCACAGGGAAATTAATTTAGTTTCTATATTCTAGAGCCACTTTCCTTGTTCTGGAGGACCTATACACAAATTACTTTTAATCAAGGTTGATATGTTATTAATATCAAGGAGGCTCTCTGAAGAATCTTTTTTTTTTTTAAATTGACTTAAGACATTTTTCACCTGTGTTTTGTGTATAAACAGAAGGTTCCTGATGTCACCCTTACCGTCCTGAGGCTCTGTCCAGCACCAGGCAGCACACGGCGTGACGGAGGCAGTAGATCCCCCCAAACACAGCACACAGCCTGCAACACAGGGAGCACAAAGGTTACTCCAGCACAACTAACTGCAATCAGTGTGGGTGGTCAGCAAGGCAAAGTACTGAGCATGTTGGTAATACTGACTTACTGACAGGATGGGCCCCCCAAAAGAAGCAAGATGTGGAGCTGTTGGGGGTCTGGAGGAGGCCACTGAGTTATCACAGGGCTGGAGCCAGGCTGGGAGAGCTGGGGGTGTTCACCTGGAGAAGAAAAGGCTCCAGGCAAAGCTTAGAGCCTCTTCCAGAGCCTAAAGGGGCTCCAAGAGAGCTGGAGACGGGCTTTGGACAAGGCATGGAGGGACAGGACAAGGGGAACAGCGTTAAACTGAAGGAGGGTAGGCTTAGGTTACATATATGGAAGATATCCCTGTGAGGGTGGGGAGGCCCTGGCACAGGGTGCCCAGAGAAGCTGTGGCTGCCCCATCCCTGGTAGTGTCCAAGGCCAGGTTGAACGGGGCTTGGAGCAGCCTGGGATAGCAGAAGGTGTCCCTGCCCATGGCAGGGGGTTGGAACTGAATGAGCTTTAAGGTGTCTTCCAACCCAAAACATCCTGGGATTCTGTGATTTTGAAGTGAAAGCATTTTGATATCTCCACAAATTACGAACTTGAAAACTTCCACTTTGCAAACCTAACTTCCAGAAATGGCAATAATTTTGTCATTCTAATGTCAGATGAGCCACTGCAGAGACAGTCAGTCCCACGATCCCTTCTGAACTGCAGGACTGGTGCAGCCCCGCCAAGGCCTGCAGTGTCACCAAGCCCATCTCTGCACTCGAGGGCAGCAGCCCAAGGAGCTGTCAGCACCACCACGTACCACACATGCTGGAATATCCAGCTCCCTAAAAACACTCCTGCTACTCATGGAAAACCAGAGATACATCCTATGAATCCCAGCCTTGGCTGTTTGGAGATTGTTGAAGATGACACAAAGGTTAAACATCCACTGAAGAATTATGAGAGACCCTAGAGCTAGGGGTTTATTATCTCTAATGCTGCAATCCATGGCTTCCTGCCTGACACAGCACACATCAGGATCTTTCAAACCAACTCAGAGGAGTTTATTTCATATCTTGCATGTAAGAATAGTGCTATTAACTTAACTAGAACTGGGATTCCTTAGTTAAAAACATTAATTACAGTTTTCCTTTAACTTCAACCACAGCCAGGGGATTTTGATACATGCACTTTATTTTTCTAGCATACTTTGAAAGAACTTTGCTGCTTGGCTGCACAAAAATGTGAATTACTTCTTTCCAACAGTAACCTGCTATCCAGGGGAGGAGGGCACAACCTGCTTTCATAGGCCAGGAGAAAACTTCTCTTTTTAAATGGAAATAGAAAGGAATTTTGATTGTGTTGCTAAACAATCACAAACAGCCAAAACACCTATTAAAACAGCCTAGCATGAAAAATGACACAATTAGGAAGAACTTGCCAAAATTATTTAAATAGAGAAATTGAAATATTAAACTAAATGGCACCCCAACAATTTATGACAAAGTAGAATCATTGTGCTGGCATTACTTTCATACAATGGACTATTCAAGATGATTTGACTGCACTTGAAGTACAAGGCAACTCTTTGATACCATTACCCCTAAATGACAGACATTTAAACTGATATTACTCTAATTAACTGGCGACTGCCTCCACCAATAATTCAAGTTTTGCTGAAAGATAGCAACAACACTGTACTCAGCTTCAACTTTGCCCTGGTGACATCAAATCATATTACAGCTAAATTAACAGTTGTGGAAATTTTTGGCCTGGTAGCCCTCCATCATACACAGCCTTTAAATGCCATTTCAGTCCCCATCGAGGCAGAAATCAGCAGTTGCAATTTTTAATACAGCTGTGAAACAACAGGACATATTAAAAGCTGCGTTTTTGACAGAACATTCCCAGTGATTTATGAGTTTGTATATAATTTGATTATTCTATTAATTTTACTGATTACTGATTCAGCTAGTACAGTGAAGGTCACTTACAAAATAAATCTTCATTACATTTCACAGAAAGTAACTGCCTCCAACTAGTTGTTTTCTTTAATTAAACACTAATGTAACAAGAGAGAAAATAGGCTTCAGGGTTGCTGCATCTGTTGATACAAGAGGAGTTTACTGCTTTGATGTAATGCTCTGTGATATTAATTGAACAAAAATAGAATGTCTCTCCATTTGACATCTCGATTCCCAACACAGAGATACCACAAACACACTCAAATTACAGACTTAGCCTTAGTTCACTCTGAAAGAATTTTAAAACTGTATCACATAATTTTACACCAAAACCTAATTCTTATTTCTAGAATGTAATGTGTCTTCTACTTTCTAAAACGCATGTCGTGATTAATTTAAAAATTGACTATTTTTTAACTGTATATTTTTCTACAGTAAACACTACTTGCTTCTCTCCTTAAAGCTGAATACTCCATGCATAGCCCTGCAAGCTTTGGAGAAAGATCAAAGAAAAACACGGCAAGTGCTGAAATAATGAATTGTCCTCTTTCAATTTATTTTTACACACAGAACAAGCTGTGACCTGGTTCTTATGTTAAATTCTGTGTTTCCTGAAAGGCCCCTGGAACATCAGCCTTTCCTCCAATATTGTTGTGTTCTAAAAACTTTAACAAGTAGAGTCCAGACAAATCAAATAAATAAAATGGCTACAGCTACAAAAATTGATGGTTAATCTTCCCAACACAGAGTTCCCATACCAAAATCAAAACTCAGTGTGTGCATCCACCTGGGTAACACCAAAAATTCCCCCCAAAAAACAGCATCAAAAAAACTAATCAAGAAAATAATCAATGTCATCCTGAACTTTCCTGGCATTTGGAGAGCTATGGAAAGGAAAATATGTGACATAAATGCTTAAGGAAGCAGATGAAGAGTCAAATATTTTGACTTTTTCCTGCAGGCTGTGTTCATTATTCCGGTGAAATTTTAAAAAGTCCTGTAAGATTAAAGAATCAGCCTATATTCTAAATTCAATTAGCAACATGACAATTCTAAACCAGTCCCAAAGTTCCGGCACAGTTACCCACCAGCACTCAGTTAACTCACAAGGGGTACTTTGAACCTCTCTGACTCCCATAGTAAGGTGATTTCTTTCCCCAGATCTCCCCTTTTGACTTAGTGTGGAAAACCAGACTGTGACTGGGAAATGCTGCAGGAAGAAGAGCTGGAATGGTAGAGCTGCCCATCAACGCCCTGGGGTGGCAGGGGGGAGAACGAGGACTTGGGCTCATTTCAGCTCCAGGAAACTCCTCATGGGGAGAAACCCAGCAGGCAGGAATGGTGGCAGCTCCAGGGAAAAATGCCAGGAATGAGAGAGGGGTTAGGAAAAATAAAGTAGCCCAGTCATAGGTCACGTTTTAGGACATTTCGTATTTCACAGCTTTTCTAGGGATTTAAGAACCAAATTTAACATTTAAGAAATTGCTCCTTTTTATTGCATGGAATTTAGACTGGATATATAGAAATACACATTCACATCCTCTGAAAAATTCTAGTAGTGAATACAGTATCTGCCAGTAGAAGTGACCAGATAAAACTGTTGTGCTTGATTTTGTTCAGAGCACAAAGCTGCACCTACTTATCACTGACCCTAAATAGACCCTCTGTACACTTTTCCCCATAATTACAAAATAGGGGTAATTAAGTCTATTTCATCAGAGTCTGCCAAGGATTGGTATTTATTGTTCACGGATTCTGAACAGACACACTGCACTGAAGTGCAACTATCTCAGGAGTTTTAACATTTGAGTTCCTATTATGTGATGTGCAAGTTTCAGGGTTTGGCAAGTCATTGCTGCCTTTCATAGGCCCAAGATTCCAATTCTGTTTTCCCAAATTCAAATGTTAGAAGATGACGCAATGAAAGTCTTAATTCATCATACATTTCTATGCTCCTACATGTCAGCCTTGCTTTGTGCCAGTGTAGATTTCTTAGGCTGTTTCTAAACCTGACAAAATTGTTGAAAAAATAAGACCATGTTTAATCTCTCTTTTCATTTCAACTGTTTGTAATTTAAACAACTGCAGTATTAGCAGTTAATTGCTGATAAAAGTGCCATGTTACTGATGACTCTTGTACAGCTGTTCAGAGAGTCCAAAAGTGGTACAGAAGGAGCTTACTTGTATCCATTAATAAATGCGTAAAAGAGAGACCAATTTTTCTAATAATGCAGTTGAAAGTCATTAATACCACTGAGATTTCTGTAGTTATGCCCATTTTTAGCTATCCTTTTCTACAGGTGTTCATCTATGAAACTAAACTCCCATCCTCCACATTTAAAATAACCACAGAACAACAATCCTTGTTTCAGAAGCACTGGAGTTACAGCACTGTGAAGCTGCAGAAGGAAATGCTAACACATATAGGGATGAATCCTACAAAAACCTGCCTTGGAAGAGAAGCTGCTCAGCTTTAAAGGCATTCCTGAAGCCCAAGTCTCCTTCTGGTGTAGCATTGACTGTCAAGGGAAGAGCCTCCTGTGGAAGGATCCAATTTTGTGGTTTATGAGAAAACAAATTAAATGTGACTACAACATGGAACGCCTAGAGAGGGAAAACAGATCTGTGCAAGAAGTGCATCTTCCAAAGCTTCTGAAAGCAGAAAACGCCAAGTTTCACCATCAACTAACTCTTCATTACTGGATTACTCCATGGTAACAGGTCTCTGGATCAAATAAATTCTAGCAGTAATCAAATTTCTGTCCAGTTTTAGATTTGCTTTCTCAAACACAACTGCTTTTTCCAGCAGAAGTGATGTTTCATTTGGTTTGTTGTTGTTTGTTTTCTTTTAAACAAACAGTCTGGGATTTAGCCTTCATAAATAAAGTATTTAGAAAGAATAATAAATCAACCTAGCAAGTTATTTACAAGAAAATCTTGGAAGTAAAAATTATTATGCTTTTAGGAAACAGTTATAAGTCCCAAAGAATTAGGTAAATTTATCTGTCTAAGACTACAGTCTGAAAAAAAATCTCGTAAAACTATTAAGAGAAACATTGCCACTTGTTGAAGCAAAAAAAAGCATGAAAGAGCTCTCTTTGAGAACGAATTAATTTTATTTCCAGAAACTGCAAAGTAAGTCCACAAACTGTTCAAAGGTAACGATTGACATGATAAAATATGAGGCTAATGCCAACAAAAACTCAAAATTTGAGGCGAAGAATTTGAGACTACATCTAAAATAAGTTGCTCCAGAGCCATGAACTTTGTAAAGACTGTGAATGCCCACAATCAGAGTATAAAGGTGCTGTTTCTTAAAATTAACCACATTATCAACCTAATTTTGTCGAGGATATTGCAATTAACACTACTGCTTTATGAATCAAGGTAAGGAATCATTCTCTGGAATTCTAGACTTAAGAAACAGATGATTTATATGAAAGTTAGGTGAGAATCCATCAGGCAAGACATTGAAGTGGCCTAGAAATTATGGTTAAAGCATTGTGGCAATTGTAAGAAATTGCCACAGAGCTGGATAGGGAAAAAGGAAAAGGGAAATAAAAGAGTCCAGTTGTGCCTGTGCTGCTGTGAGGGCAGGGAAGTGCAGAGGCACTCCCAAGGCTCCTCTCTGGGGGCGGTGGAAGGATGGGGCCTGCCTGGCTCTAAACCCCATCGACCTTGTTGGAGAAGCAGCTGCTCCTCACCCAAGGTCATTCAGCTCCAATTACACAACAGCTCTGCCCTCCCAGAGAGGCTGGAGAGATCAGGACTGCAGGGCAAGGCACGAAAACCAAGCACTAGGAACCAGTCACTAAGCATTAGCTCATCTATAAAACCCATTTATGTGTTCTCTGCCTCCAGAAAAGACACAAAAATTCCAGTTCTCTTATCCCTCAATGAAATTCAAGGGCTATTTTAGTAATTCTGTCGTGGTTTGGAAGCTACCTTTACCTTTCCGTGTTTCCTGTGTTTTAATGAAAAAGGACTCTGCTAAATGCAATTTGCCTCCTCGTCTCAGATTTGCTCCAATAATAAACAATCCTGTCATTTGCACAGGTCACCTGATAATGCTGCAACATATGAATATGCCTGAGTCAGAATTCTCAGGAAGACCTTGTGAGGCACAATCTGCACATCCCCACACAACCATGGAGGAATTTACTTGCTAAGGGACAGTTAAGAGGCAATACCAAATGAGAGATTAAGATACATTTCCCTCCTATTTTCACCATTATCCTAATTATTAAACTCTGAAAAACCACAATAACACTTGTATTTTGTGCTTTTAGGTTCCAAATATGCTTTTAAAATGAATCAAGATGATCGAGAATGAAGAGTAGGACAATGTAAGTCTGACCCCTCAATACAGTTTCTTGACTGAAAACTTTTCCATGCCTAGTTAGAGATGTGAAATCAATACACTTTGACAACATCCACATGATTCAGAGCATCCCATGTGATATATTCTAATGGCTGAAGGCCTTCACAAGGAATAAACTCCTGCAGAACACAATTTCTAGTCAGAAATAACAAGGAGCAGAAAAGCTCTCATATTTGTAAGTAATTTTTTAAACAAAGAATTGACAATCACTCACTGAGAAGATAAAATCTAAAATGGGAAGGTATTTTCCAAGTTTCATGCACTTAATGCATTTCACAACAAAGGTTATTTCCAAATTAAAAGTCTTTTCCTGTCAAATTCTGAGAAATAATGTGGGCAAGGACACAAAAGCATTCCATAGCTGTATTAACGACAAGGCTCACTGATCTGTGAATAACCTGAAAAAAATGAAGATTATTGAGTTACTTTACCAATCTATCCATCCATCACTAGTGAACAGGTCTCAGAATGATGGATTATCTCACTTCCCTCATGTTTATCCCAAGAAAGAGTTTTTCCTTAGAGGGAAAAACAAACAACTGATCCTACAAACAATCCTGCTAACTCTGCTCGCCCATTTTGCATTCATCTGCCAACAAAGTGAGGAGAAATATATCAAGTTTGTCTTAAAGGCCAAACTACATTTGAAGTTTTATTATTTCCCTGAAATGCAAGTGAAAACAATTAAGCACTGCAGCTACTTGTACTATTCAGTATTTTAATACAACCCAAGGAATAGTGACAAATTGTTAGTAATTTCAATTTCATTTTCTGGTCCAAAGAAATGGAATAATTATAAGTGGTAAGAGATAGATAAATATGAAAATTAGGTATTTTAAAATGGAGGACTGAACTCATATCTCACTATGTTTTTAAAATCAATCCTGTGATTGTTTCACACTTGCATGGAATTGCACACATGCAAAGACTCAGATCTGTCACACCTGATTGTCACCAGGAATTAACATTGTTTGAATTTCTCATTAATATGCTAAATCATACAATTCACATAGAGGGAAGTTCTGCATCTTGCTAACATGTAGAGACATGATACTCATGTAGAGATTTAACTGAAAAAGATGGTGCACCCAATTTTTAATAAATTATTGCAGTTAGGTTTCCTGAAGTCCTGTCTTGATTTCAGATCACTAAAACCTTCCTAGATCGTAACAGGGACATAATTGGGTATTTTAAAGAACTTGAGACTACCCCAGAAACTCTGACATCCGTAGCAGATAACAGAGCACATGTAAGGGTAAAACTTATTATTCATTTTTAAATATATACAGGAACCCTCGGAATCAATCACACTATCCATCTTATCTCAGCCTGGACTCTTAATCTTCCTGTAAATACGGGGACTGAAAGAGATGGAACTGTCTTAATCGGATCTTTCCTCCATCACAGAATTACTACTGTCACTGTCACAGAGACAAAAATTACAATTTCAGCCAGAATCTGTAGGAACTACTACAAAGGGTGACACTGCCCACCAAATACACAATGGAAAAGTTCAAAATCTGTTTATAAGAAATGCACATCATTAACCAACTACCCATAAAAGTCAGGGAATCACCAAGTCCTCTGGCAAAGCAGCTGAGGACATTCCAGCACCTACTGCCACCCCCACATCCGTCAGTTTTTGGGTAACTCTTAACAAAGAGACAAGAGACACAACATGTCACTCACAGAACCTTTGTGAGACGACACAGTGGACAGTCACCAATTCCCTCCAAAACTTCACATGGGAAAAAACTGCTGCTTCTCAAAAAGTCAATTCCATTTGCATGTTCATATTTGCAAGAGTCCAAGAATCGGAAACCAAACTGAAGAGAAACTTTGCCTGGTCTGCCCCAAATTCAGTGTGTTCACAAGGCAAACGCAGTATCCGATGTAAAGGCTTGTTTGGGTTTTCCTCAAGAATGAGATATTACATATTCCTTTTTACTAAATATCAGACTATTGCTACATCATTAGAAAGAAGAGCCAGAACAGTTTTGTACCAAGAAGGAAGCAAAGAAAGCTGTTAAGGGCCAGTAAAGTTTTGCTGCTTGTCAGCTCAGGAGAGCAGGAGGCTTCCAATGACCTTACTTGTTCCACGACTCCAATTTATGGAGAAAGAAATCTCACATCTGTACCTCACCATATTGGGATGTACATTACAGTGATATAAAAGTTTAATTTTCTCTACTAAACCATCCCTGCTTAAACCAATAAAGAGCAAAGAGCGCTTCTGCTCACTCGAGTGTCGTCAGCAGTTATAAAAGGTTGTAGTGTTTATGCAGGATTCATTTGGGATGCAAGGATGTGACTTACAAATGTCTTTGACTCATTCCCATCAATATGCATGTGTGCCATTTATAACAGTAGCCTTGATGAGAACACACAGTGTAACTGGCTGCAAGAAACGCTTAAGAGGTTTACATTAAAACAGAATATAGAACAGTGGTTAGAAATCACAGGCCAGGTGACACCTTCCTCTGATAAGCTGGTGATAAAAGCTGTAGGCTGTGATCTATAGGCTCTGGCGTTGCCTCTTTACTCCACAGCCCCAGAGGGATTCTTCAGATATGGCTCACTTTGAGCAAGACACAATCCTGAGGGCAGAACACCTTTAAAAATTGTGGTTAATCTCAAAAAATATTGTGATTGCCTCCTAAATTGTTCACTTAAAAAAAAAAAGACAATTAAAAAAATAGTTTTGTATTAGAATATTTGTAATACAAACCTTTTAAAAGTATAACTACTTCTTGTTTTGACAGATTAATTTGCTTCAACTATTAAAATACCCTCTTTGTTGTAGAACTTACATATTTTAGCAAAAAAACCCCCTAAAATGCAGCAACCAATGATCTTAAATAGAAAGTTCAGGCCATCTGAAGAACTCCTGTCATCATGGAATGATTTTCTGGTAAGAATATTTATAATACTTCTAGACACCTCTACTGCTAACTCTTGAAATATATTGCTGGTAAAGATCAGAAAACTGCATGTGCTGGTCATTAAATAAAAAATAAAGCCAAAGGGATTTAAAGAATGTAAAAAGAATTAGATAGAGAAGAATCTACAGGAGAAAAAAGCAAGCAAAAGTCTAATTTTAATTATTGAATTTACTTTTCCCCTAGGTATTTGAAGCCAAGGAAAGTTGAACTGCTGAACTTGTACCACTACAATGGCTCTGAAAATATTCTGATTCATTAATCTGCTGGTCACATACAGATACCTGGCCTCATATGAAGCCCTATAAAGACACAAAGATATCATAAAATCTACAAACACAAGTTCTGTTGCACGACTGTATCCAGAGTAGTTACCTGCACCCAATTCTTGTTCACAAATTGTCTGTCCAATCACCTAATTATGTAGGTCTGCACTTTCTAAAATCATCGTTATAAACACCGCTTAAAGAACAGATGAAAGGCTATTGATGAAAGATGGTAGCAAGTTACATTGCTATTGAATGGAGCACAATTATTCCAGAATGTTTCTATCAACGTATGACTGCATCCATCCTATAAACAGCCAAGTAGGCTCAAGCTGCTAAGGCCATTCTTCTGGCAGTAATTTAAGTACTGTTCTGGAGAAGAGAAACAGAATCTATCACAGAGACAAACAGGAAGATAATACCCAACGATGTGCTGTAAACCACAATTTCATAGTAGCACACATGTAAAATGCAGAACTTGTCCAGCACCAAACAAAGCAGGTAAGACCCTGCACTGCTATTTAAAGGACTGATGTACAAATATATCACTCAGACAAACTGGCCTCACCAGGCAAAGCTGCTTTTTTTAAACAGAGCTAATGTTTACTTCAGACCTACAGGTTACCACATTAAACCCACATTGAGCAGATGGAAAGGCTGCTTGCCAGCAAAAGCAAAGATGAAAAAAATCCCTCAGCCTTTTAAAAGGCAGTTGAACTGTTGGAAACAACTGAAATTAAAACCGCCCACCCTCTGCACACGGATCCTTGATGGTCCCCAAAAGCACCAAGCACCAGCTCCTGTGCCAGAACCACGGGCCCAGGGACACCTCAGGAGCCAGGGTAAGGACTACGCTGTCACTGCCCACAGTTCAAGGAAAGGAGCTGAAGTGGATCTTGTTTTATCCTGGAATCAACTGGGCTTTTTTGTTTTAATTGCTTTCTAAGGCTCAAGGAGTGGAGAACATATGGCTGCTGTTTGAGATGTCAGAATGTAGAAGCGGCTCAGTGAAACGG
The DNA here is from genome assembly GCF_009650955.1 of Corvus moneduloides. NCBI lineage: Eukaryota > Metazoa > Chordata > Aves > Passeriformes > Corvidae > Corvus > Corvus moneduloides. Next base: position 4,334,868 of record NC_045489.1, on the reverse strand, counting down.
GGCTGCACGGGATCTTCTCTGCTGTTCAATTCATAGGAGTTGGAACCTTGTGTTCTAGAGAGAGCTACAAAATGATGTCAAGAGCATAATACATCATTTTACATCAATTGCCCTGTTTGTGTAAATCTGTGATGTAGAAAGGTGAAAGAATTAGGTTTTAAATCTAATTGTAAACTGGACACATGGCACCATTCTCCTCTTTCATAATAACCTAGTTCTTTATTACATATCTACCTGTGAATGGCAGATGCATTCTCAGCATTAATTAGTAACACAAACTGACAACATGAATGTTCCTTCAGCTTCAGAAAGACACAAATACAAATGTTTTCAACCAAATGCAGTGTCACCCTTTTGGACAGATACCACTCTAAGTCTCCTCTGTCAGATTTAGAAAGGGGCAGCTACATATGGGTTAAATTATGGCTTTCTCATTTCCTAGCACTTATTAACTTACTATCACAGGCAGCCACCACAGCCACCAGCTACAAAGCTGAATTTGTAATACAATGGAAATTGTTGCAAAGTATTACAGGAGTGTGACGTCCAAATTCTTTTTTTGTTTGTTTTGGTTTTTTTTGAGTGGGGGAAATTTCATAGCCAATGGAAATGTAAAGTGAATAAAACCAACATGAAATTGTTAACAGGTTTATTCCTATCAAATGACATCTCTTACACTGTGAAGGGTTTCCTTTAGGGAAGGTATGTCTGGATAAGTGGGGCTTACCTGCAGAAGCACTGTGGGATCTCTCCTTGCCCATACAGAGGGAACAAAAACGGGGTGTTGCCATAGCGGCCAAGGCACTGCAGGAATTTTTTTGTTGCCTGAAGACCGTCCAGAGTGCTGCTCTCAGTCTCTGAAACCATTGCAATGGAGTGAAGGATGAAGTGCTGCAAGCTGGGGGTCAATTTCCGCGTCTGTAGGAATTGAGCAAATGTCCTGTTCTCGTAGTCTGAGGGAAAAGCACATGAGGCACTGAGCACATTGCAACACCTGCATCATCTCCTGTGCTTTTGGATTTCAGTAAACAAAAGCAAGTGACTTTTTCAATTAACACCTTACTGAAAATGGACCATCCCAGTCAATGAAAGTTAGAAAAATTACTCCCAGAAAGTGAGTTTTCTCAGAAGACAGAAATACCACTCCATTAAAGTATTTCAGAATATCACAAACCCACTCTATGGGTCTCCAATGGCACCACCTATTCATTCTGTTAGATTTGATCTACCTCCATTTCCCAGTCCTGAGAGAAAAGTGAGCAACTGTGGACAAAAAACCATTGAAGTGCCTTGGGATGCTGTTTCCTGTAAATTACCCAAAATATGACCCCTGAATGACACCCATGCCAGAACAGGACTGCTGGGTCCACACTGCCAGTGCTACAGTGGATATTTATGCACAGAGAAGCCACTCCCACAGTGCCACAATCCAAAGATGAGAAGGTGCAGTATTTATCTCAATTTGATGACTTGCTGGCAACAAACAAATGTGGATGAGACAGAGAGCAGACAGGGATGAAGGACTCCATCTTCCCCTTAAAATAATATTACTGCTGACACATTTTGAAATTCAAAGAAACACAAGTCTTCTAGGAGATGTTTAAAGCATGTTGGCATTGATACATCTCTGAAGAACTTCAGTTATCTTCATAACTGAAACATTTTCTACAGCAAAAGACTGTATTTAAGCAATAGCATACTTCTATACAATTCAGAAATCTGCTGTTAAGCTTATTTCAGTCCTGGATAAATTTCTAACTAATTCATAAACACTTCCATCAGTGCAGAGACCAGCATTATCAAGCTATATATTCTGGTCAAGATTCAACCACTGCTTTATTACAAATGTATCTTACTGCTCTTTGTACAGCCATGCAGAAAGTCCTAAAATGACAAGGATTTTTTTTTTTTGTTTTATCATTCTAAAAAAAATTCTCAAGTTTTCCTCACTTCAAACTTCTTATATAATTCCATATTTTACAGAAAAAAGCTTTAAAAAAAATTCATCACTCTCATGAACTCTCCCTATTAAAAGTCTGCCTTCCCACGAATGCAATGATCTCATCGAGAGCAATTTTAAATTTCTGAAGTTTTTACATTAGCCTAATCTGACTCAAAATATTCTCAATTACTTCTCAGGCTATTTTAAAATGTAGGAACAAAATCTGTTTAACTGTCTCTGGAAGTAAAATAAATCTAATGTTATTTAGGTACATGAATCAATGGATTCATTTAAAATTGATGTGGCATCTCCTTTTTTTCTTAATAAATTTTCTAAATACCATCTATACCCTCACTCTGAGCACCTCCCTTTCTCCCAGCAACAGCAAACTGAGATCACCAGCAATCAATAAACCACTGCAGCCTAATGAGTTTTTCCCCCTTCAGGATTTTCTGGAGTTCATTACAGACTCTTTGTTTCTTAATCTTACCAGATCTTGATACTGACTATTTTTCTCTTGCTAATGTTTAATAATTTTCTCTGATGTTTGTACCTACTCTAAGAGTCTTGTTCAAGTAATCAAACCAGCACCCAGCAACCTTGAACACTGGATTCTTACAGAAATACTGCCTGGTCAAGCCCCTGCCAAGCTCCAAAAGCACCGATATGCTTTGGTCTGCAACTTCTGTCAGTACTTGAACTACTCCTCTTTCCTCGCTGGTTTTTTTGGCAGATTTTTTCTTTTTGCCTTAGTTTACTTTCAGACTCCAAGAACTGAGGACATCACTTCATTCTTTGTACCCTGAGGAGCACAAACCCAAAGCATCTTCCTCCTGTGAAGCTGATTTCCCTCTCTGACCTGATGCACGTTACACTTTGCACATTATAGCTCAAATCTACTCTGATTTCCTCTCATCTAAGTAAGCCAACAATTGATAAAAGCACTTTGAACTTGCCCTCTACAACTAAAGAGCATTAAATTAAATTTACTTTCAAAGTTAAAAAATTCCATTTTCTCCATTTCTGATTTTGTGGTATCGTGTTGTGAGGATTTACACAGTATCCAAGAAAACAGAGAGAAAATTCAGATACATCACATTATTTTAAAAAATACCTGGGGGAGGGGAGGAAACACTTAAAAATGATAAAAAGCATTTTGCAACCCTGCTGTAATATGTAATTTTGCTGTTAAAGAAAAATGTAAATAATAAATGATGTGGGAACTAGAAGAGCAAGTGCTTAAGTAGAAGAATTTAATGCTGAAGTGAAAAGGTCATAAAAAGGTCAAAGCATACCTTAAAAATGAATCTGTAAAAATAAACCATGTGAGAACACAGGAGATCTCTCAGAATTGTGCCTCCCTGAAGGAACTCCTAGGAAGGGAGTGTGCCCTGTTCAATGAGACACTACCTTGGTATTCCTCAGGGTGCTGTTCATAGTCCAAACAAAACGTCAGAAATTTCATGAGCATTCTCTTCTCCACCATAGTGAGCTGTCTGCTGTTGAAGACATCTGCTCTAGAACAAGGCACCTGCAAAATATTTTTTAATAACTTCAGATACTTTCCACACTCTGAATGTAAAAGCATCAAGCAGCAACAGTCTGATTACCTAACAAATACTTAAAAAATTACTGTTTTCTATTATAGTTATTTTCTTACATATTTTTCCCCTATTTTTTATTGTAACTAAAGTTACCAATTTTCCACAATAAGAATATTTTTAAATCTTTTTCAGCTTCTTCCCCTTTTTATTTCCCTTCAATTTCACTTGCATCTCTCATTGCAGAGTTAATCAATAGAGGTTGCATTAACTGTGCCAATATCTCCTGTTGCCATTAGCACACTGACTTCTCTTGTAAGTAGCAGAGAGACAAATCAAGTCTGTTAGAATCTTAAAGCCTAAAATCAGTGAATTTTCATCTTCAAGAATTAACTGCCAATCAAACATTTAGCCTAAGGTAAAGATTTATGTCAATATACTGGACTGTACAACCTTATTTTAGTTTGATTGTTTTTTTAGTATTTATATATAACACATGCAAACACCTTTTCCTCTGGAAATTAAAATCATAATTAAGGAAAAATACCAGCTTCTTGTCACAAAATTCTCAAAAAAACAATTTCAAGCTTCTTGACTTTAAGGAGATGAAATACATGCACCACATTATTTTCTGATACCTGCTCTACTTTCCCTTCTCGGAAGGCGAGAACTCGCGTGGCGTTTTTGAACTCTGCGTATCGGCTCACGTTGGACTTAATGAGAAGGTCAATTAGCAGGCCCCGGGAGTAAAGCAACTGCGCAGGGAGGAGAAAGGACGTGGTGGGTGAGGAGGATCAGTGAACTACCCAATACTGCTCATGTAAATCCTCACCAGCTGCTCCTTAAATCACCTGAACTGAGAGTCACCTTTTCCGCAGGAAAATTTCATAATTTTCCAGTTAAGGTTTAGTCATACATAATTTAATCATCTTTCTATAAGCTACAAATATATGATGAAATACAGAAGGGACAGAAATTTAACTATGAACTGAAAATGTTTGTCTGTACTGAAAAGTCTCGTGGTCCTGAGGAACAGACTTTACAAGATCACACAGGAATTTTCTGGATAAAGGTTTCCTGGGACACCAGTGAGGACACTACAAGGAAGCCAAAGTTCCTGTGCCAGGGAAACCCCAGCACAAACTACTGGCCTTGCCCTGCTGACCACTCTTGTGTCTGAATTTCTGGGATTTTCTGCAATTAACACCATGTCACACAATAGGACAGCAAGAATATAAAAAGGATACAAAATAGCATTATCTGCTTAACCACCACCCACTGACTGGTGTTCATGATGTTATTGCAATGATGCTTGAAGTGGGGTGGACATTTGGAACTCCAAGTTTGCAATAATGCGTTTTGCAGTATCTTCACAAAGAATTGAATGAATTATTGAAAAAATTTTCTTTTTCAGTTCACAGAAGTTTGAAAAATCTTTTTAGGCAGAATATGAAAAGTGAAGCATTCAACTTTGAAAAAACTCCCCTATACTGCAAAACACACCTATTTTAAAAGGATAAAAAAACCTGCATGCCGATTGCTTTTTCTTGCTTAAAAATGTAATTTTTTAATGGTACTATTTAAAAGGAGAGATTCTGCAGGTATTACCTAAGTGTTAAATTTCATGAAATGTACTTTAATGGCGATATTTCTGAGCTGTGTTTTTTGATCTCTTTGGTTATAAAACACTTAAGGACACATACTAAATAGCTCATGTTTGTTTTAGGGGTAACAATTCTTACTTCTCAGGAGTGGCTATTTTGCCTCAAAGGTGCTGTCTCACCCTCCTCAACATGAAAGGTTTTAAAACAAATGTCAGCATTTTAAGCAAAGTAAATGTACTTACACAAAAAGAGTCATTCAGTTCCTACCTTGGAAACTAAATCAATATTAAACCTTCTGCCTTCTCTAACAATTTGGGAATAGGTGATTTTCTTTGGTTCTTGGGCAGCATTTTCGGAGGGTGCAGCTTCCATCTTGGCCGGTTCCAGAGCGGACTCTCCGGAAGCTGTGCTGGGAGCAGCTGCACTGCCAGGGGCTGTTCCTGCCCCATCCCCTGGAGCTGCCCTCGCTGCCTCAGTGCCCACGGCCTGCCCTGGCTCTGGGGTCTGTGGCTCCGCTCCAGGGCTCTCTGCTGCTGGACTCTCCTTCCCTGAGCCCGCAGAAATCCCCTCTGCTGCTGGACTCTCCTTCTCCGAGCCCGGAGAAACCCCCTCGGCAGCAGGGGTGCTAAACATGGGCAGCTTTGGCAGTGCACCAGCTTCTTCAACACCTTCAGCCGAATCCTGACTGATTGAAAACACAGAGGGGGAAAAAGAGGGGGAAAAAGTCTTTTCAAAGAGTCTTAAAAACTTGTTTGAAGTTTTGAGTCGGTGCCCGAACAGAAACCTCATGCATTTCTAGAAAAAGCATTAGAATTTCTTTATCCTGGCCAAATCAGGTGTTCCACCCACTAACAAACTCTGGTTCTTTGGCTGCAAAGCTATAATTCAAGAGGACTACTTTTACTGAGGAGAAAAAAACCCCAACAAAAATTTGGGTTTTTATTTTACATGTACTCAAGAGATGGATGGATCTCAAAATGAAAATCAAAACCCTCACGGTGAAACAATACACAGCTACAGAAACAACAAAAATGGAGTATTTTAAAATAAAAGCAGTAATTTGATTAGGTGTTCCCTATGGATTAAAAACCATGAAATTGAAATGCAAATACACATTAAGGTCATTAAGCTGAGCTACTGTCCTGAAGAATACAGACAAGCTTTACACAATGAGCTCTTCTGCAGCCATGATCCCAGCAGGTCCATTGACAACCAGACCACTTTGACCCGAAGCTTAAGTCAAACTTTCAAATTACTTTTTCAACTCTGCCCTTGCATTCTAATTAGTTGTTCAAGCAGCAATGTTGTTATGCAAGTGCTCCAAATCCATGCACAGGCGATGAAGGCAGCCAGTCACGGGAGGGACATTCCCACACAACGTTTACTCTGCACAGCCCATTTCCTTTCCACAACATTTCTTTGAAATTCCCATTATAAAACAGCCCTCCACTTTTAATCTCATCTACTCGTTTTATGTCGAACTTCAGTGACACCTACCTTAGAAAGCAGGACTTTTGAACTTGGTTTAGTTTACACTTACAGCTGAGATGAATCAAATCAGTGTCATTGTAAGTGAAAGGAGTTCAGCAATAATTCCAAACTATCTTTTTATATTTATACCATTTATATTTATACCAAGCCATTAATGCCCTGAACAAACAATTTAATCTTGGCTGAAAACTAATGAACTATGATTTTAAAGGTGACCTGCAAACACAAGAGTATTAACAGGATGGTTAAAATCCACAGAACAGCAAGGAATTACTCAGAATCCATACCAAAATGCTCCCTCACACACCTGCAGCCTTACAGATGGAGGCAGGGCAGGATTTCTGTTCAAAAAGGAACATAAACCTGGTATCTTTTAAAAATTGCTCCTCATTTATGAACTCATTCAGTTCACATGGACTCATGAAAAGTTTGGAAGCAATCTCCCAGCTTGGGCACAGTCACCAGGAAGCACTTAACTCATGACTGGGGTAAAATATTGCCCTGGGAAATACAGGAACTGCTACAAGGAAGCACTAATGAGAGAAGGCTGTTTCTATACATTAATTATGTCTTTTTGCTTCAGATTGCCAGCATTAAGTAACTATAAAATATCAAAGAAAGATAAGTACTTTGACAAATGTTTTTTTAAGAAGTAATCTCTACTACAAATAGAAATGGAAGTCAATTAAATTTTGGGGTTCTATTTGGATTTGGGGGGGTTTTTTTAGGATTTTGGAACATGGTGTTTGTGAAAACTGCAAAAACTCGTGCCATTAATGCAATAAACTAAGAACGAAGCTTTTATTTAACTCATTCCAAACATTTTCATAACACAAAATTTCAGATTAAGGTTTTCTTTCCGCATTCTCCCAATCTCAATGAACAGTTGGTCGCATTTTAAACATACTCCATTATTACTTTTTAGAATCAAAATAAACTTGGATTCATAAACACACTGTATTTTTCCGTATCACTCTGAAAAGCAGTGTAACAGAAATATTTACATATTTTACATCTCTGTTCACTTTCCATTAAAGAATACCTAAATCTCCATGATTTGCAGCACACTTTTTAAAATGAAAGCTTAAAAACTGTATATAATCTAAATTCATGACATCCTTCCTATAGGACCAAATATGCCTGAATAATGTAAGAACTGTCTATAAAAATGACTCAAATTGAACTTCTGTACAGACAATTCTTCTCCTAATTCAGAAAAAAATAATACATCTGCAGACAAATTGTTGTGTAAATTTAGAATATTATCTTCCACCATTCATCAATTAATGGTACTAACAAAGGAATATCTTAAAATGAATGTGTCTTATTAATGCCTTGTAACAGCAACCCCTTCAGATAGGTCAAATGAAAAATTGCCAACCAGCTGGTTAATTTATTCAGCACAGGTGTTCACTATTTATTTTTCAGCCATTTGCCTTTTTTCAATACAGCTTATGTAGACACAGTATTCTTTCCCTTTGATGGATGCACTTTGTTCTAAGGCCATTCATTTCAGATTTGCACTGTGTATATTATACGGCTACCCAGCTGTTTATTCTTTCAAAATAAATGTTTAATGGTTACTTCATAGGAGTTACAAAAGTTAAGCAAAAACAACAGAATCTAGGCAGAACACGTAAATTGTCAGAAACACAGTAATTGACTCTCTCAGGAAGTTTGAAGCTCTTTTGGAGAACTTTTTCTTTGCCAGGTTTTCTTGTTGGGGTTGTTTTTGGTGATGACCAAGACAGACAGCACTGTACTGAGCTAAGTCAAATGCTTAAAAGCATAATTTTACCCAAGTATAATCTCACTTCTAAGTGTGAAATCTCAGTGCTGGGGGACTCATTTGGGAGCCAGCTATCAGTCAAAAATCATATGCAAAGTTAAGAGACTACGAAACCTTTCCATCTGATTTAATCCTGGTTCTGAACAATATTTATTATGACAATTACAATATTCAAGTGCTATTCCTTTAAAATAAGTAGTACATTTTATCTGCAATCCAGTCAAGCACTGTTACTGTGCAGCACTGAACCTTGGAACAGTTTCAGTCTGCGACCTTCAGATTGTATTCATGTAATTCACACCTTTTTTCCCTACTTATGTTTATGGAAAGAAATATCTATTTTTCTTTGACTGTGTGTCAGCATTTCATTTAGCTACCTATGGTATTTTCTAAGGGATTCAAGGTTAAACTTATATAACTATCTCAAAGAACCTCTCAGGAATTCTGGAGAGTGTTCAGTTCAGTGCAAAATCCAGAAGATAAAAATAATAAATAAATAAATACACAGTCCAGTTAGTTAAATTTATATTCAGTGGATTTAACTTCAGTGAGTTAAATTCATTACATATAAAGAGGACAAAGGACAAATACTACTTTATCATTTTAGCATAATGAAGTATTTAATAGTCACAGTACTGCTGCCCATTTGTGTTCCTGTTCTTTTGTATCTAGTTCATTTTACATGTATTTAGGGGTTTAATTTTTGTCTGTGAGAACAGCAGCTTTTAGCCAAATTAAGAATGGAAAAATTTAATTGATGGCAGTGCACGACTGCCTATTAGTACAACTACCTACATACACAACATTTCTGTTCTCTATGCAGAAGTAAATCACCAACTCACAAAGTTGGCCAACAAATTACACTGCATCCAGAGAGGTCATTTAGGAAGGATCAGGTTGTTTCAGTGAAGTGATTTCAACAAAGCACAAGAACATGAGGAACATTTCAGAGGCCAGGGTTACTTTTTGAGACAATGTGCAATATGGCAGTGTGGTGAAACCCTTAAAACCAAAAGCACAGCGTGATCATTTACCTCTGGGCATGCAAAATTGTTCATGTATTGCTACATTTCTACTTACTCGCCAAAACAGAAATCTTCTACATGTTGAATAGTTTTATCCTTGCTGGTAAGAGGAATAGCTTCTTCATTCTCAAGGATCAGTTTTCTCCAGTCTTCACATTCATCACTGAGATCTGTCTTTTGCTTAAAAGAACAAGTATAAAATTACAAATTGTACTGTGCAAGCTGTTCTTGAACTATAAATCTCCGTAGTCACAAATAATTTGTACCATCTAATAATATAAGAAAAAAAGCCATCTTGACTGTCCTAATGTTTTTTTCTATTTATATTTCTTGAGTTAAAACAGTTAGAGTTGGTTACTTTATCATAGTATGCCAACATTTGTACTACAGCATTGGCTCTGGTAATCTGAAATACAGTGTTAAAAGAAACTTAGTAGAGAGTTGAATGTAACTTTGAATACAATCTCCTAAAAGACAGGTTTGCCACAGCCAGGATAATTCCAGGTTCTATGATAAAACTCTTTGAATGGAGACCATATGGAAAAACCTGGTGATTTGGGGAACTGTATTAATCTGTGCACAAAGGAATCTCTAAAATCATACCATAGAACACATAGAATGTGAAGCTCTGGCACTGAGCAAGTCCCCTGATTATGCCAGGAGGCAGCACAGTGTAAAGAACAGGCATGAGACTGAGCTGAGAAACTTCCATCTTCTACGGCCCAACAGGCTCCGAGGATTTCCGTAAATAACAGAGCAGCCATTTGCTAATCTGGTCCAAGTGCTCCATCTCCTAAAAAATATCCTCCCCGGAAGATTTCTGGTGGACTGTCATGAATTAGATAAACTTTGGTCATTGAAAAATACACTACCAGCATTCATCTTTTTGTCCTTCAGTGGAAGGATCCAGCACCCACCTTCCTCCCTGTAAAGAAGAATCAGCTGAATGCAAACGAGAAAAACAAGAGTTGAAGTATCAGAGAGTGGAAAATAATCAAAGAGAAAATGGAAATGACCAGATTATCATTTACAGAAGGTAAAGGAACTGAAACAATTGTGTAGTTGCTTCTCTTTAAGCTCAAGAACCCAGAAGTGTGGCCGAGCACCAGGCTGGTCTCAATCAGATTAACGACCCAGGCACATCAGAGCCTCAGACTGCCAGGCCAGATGGGTGAGTCTCAACCAGTAAAGCTGGGAACTACAAACCTCTTTGATCTGTCAAATTACCAAAGAGCAAAAGCAGGGTGGTAATTTTTCTTGTAATAAATCATGCACACAGCAGAGATTCAATGTTAAGGAGGCCTAAAAGAAGCAATTTGGGAAACTTTTACCTGATTTTCTTTAATCCAGGACAATAATCCTGAAAAACTAAAGCTGGCCCAGTTTCCACCATAGTAATTTCTCCTGTAAAGAAAAAACAAAAGGAAAACTTGTTGGACAGGTCAAACCTAGCTTTTTCAGATTTAAAGAAAAAATAACCAAGCCCAACACATTCAAAACATTTTCCATGGCAAGATTTTTCAGATGCAGAATAGATAAAAATTAGTATTTTGCAACTCTTAATGAAATGCAAAATTTCCGTTTTCCTCACTGTATGCATCTCTGACCAAACAGCCTATAATCCAAAATCAAATATTTGGAGGGTAAATGGATAATGCTGAGAAAAACACATGGGATGGTGTGAAGAAAAGGAAAATAGAGATAATACTGCTTCTTGGCCAAGACTGGCTCTCTTATCCATCGTGTCAAATAAAGGGAAGTGCAGTTTACTGTTATCCACTGCTTACACAACATATTATGCCTATTACAGACTGTGAAGACGCTCTGGCAAAACTCTTACTGAACTGCATGTACTGCAGGTGGAGCCAAAGGAACTGATTTGTACATTTGATCATCCCTCCCTGAGCTCTTACCAGTTTCTATTTACCACCTTCTTGCTTGAAAAAGATTATTTACCATTTTTAAATCACAGAAAATTAGTAGTTCTGCTGTTAATCAAAGAAAATTTCTGCTCTTTCTTTTTAAAATTTCTCTACCAATATTTCTCTAAACATCAGTCGGATTAGTTGGCTTTTGTTGTCGTGCATAGCACATCTTCAGTACTTAACAACTCTTGAGAAGAAAAATAATAGAGCAATTACATTTTAAAAAGTCACCAGTTCTTGCAAAATAAAACAGTTATTTCAGGATTTAACTCCGTTTTCTGGCACTGTGTACTGGCACTTCAGAAGCCTGAAGGATACCAGAAATACCCTCCTGAACATATAGCTAATGTTATTTCATACAGTAAAAAAATAAAATAATATGTAGGGAGGAAGACAGGGTTTGCATTTTAAAGAATAATGTGAAGGCTGTTAAATCAATCTTATCATAACCTCCTCCACTCTTAAATTGTAGAGATCAGTGTGATAACAGTGAAAAGCTAAATTCAGGTTAGATTCTCCTGACTAGATTTACGATGGGATGCTTTTGACAGGGCTTATCTGCACTGACAAAGACTTCATTAAGAGTGTCAGCCCCGCTCCAGCACCAGAGGCTGCTGCTCTGGACCGTGGTGCTTACTTAGCATATGAAGGACAGATGTCTGCTGAGCAGTGCCTAATTGCTCCTGACTACAAACTGACCTAAAAAAGTCTTTCAGCTCCTGCAAGGCAATAGTGAAGAACATAAACAGGACATCTTTTGCAAAGACAACAAAATTCAGCATTCTCTGAATAAAGGTGGCTCCAGCACCGGATCGTGGTGTTCCAGGCCCCAAACTGGGGGGACTGGGCCCACACCCTGCAGTGTGCTGACTCTGAGAAGCAGAGCTCCATCTGCAGATGGTTTCCAACCAGGAATTCCAGTCCTCTGTAACAGGAGTTCATCCTTACTTCGTGTGAAAGACATGGATGAGCTCCAAAAGTACTGCTGTTTGGTATCACATAGAACACAAAGCAATGAGGATTAAATCTATTAAATGCCCAGTTCTGTGAGATTTCTATCTGTAAAAGACACTGACAGTTGCATGTGATGATAACCTCCATCTTTGTTTTAGCTGTCAATGGTGAAGGGTAATTTTTTCATGTTTCTTCAGATTCCACTGAATAAAGAGTTAAATATCAACATACTATCGGTCACTTCTGGGATTTCCAAAAACCATGGCCACAAAGATTTATTTTTAAGGAAATGTGCTGCTCTGGTTACAAGTTTCTTGAATATGGAATACAATATATGGCTGTCAGAGCAAGCAATGCCACTGATCACAGAAATCCCAGAAAACACCTGCCTAAAATTAGGCATAGGTTTCTTGAATCTACACCAACATAAGGTCATGCATATTTAGACTATTTAAAGTTAGAACTTTCATTAAGAGAAATGAATGTTATTTTCACAGAGTTACAAAAGTTTATTTGTGAGCTGTCAGACACTTTCATGTGAGCATTCCTCTGTTCATCAGCTGAATTTTCCTTTGAAATTATTTTTTTTACCCAGTGTTGAGGCAACCCAGTGTGTGCAACAAAGCACTGCATGACCCTGCTGTGGAGCTCCATCCATTCTGAGGAGGCGGTACTGCCCTTCTCCAAAGGAAAATGAACCACAGCTGTCCCTCCTTTCCTCTGCTGTCTGAGCATCCTTCCCAAGCTGTGTTATGCCACCTCAAATATTCATCTTCTCAAGTAGCAACTTCCAGATTTTTTTATCCTGGAATTTTAATTAGTTGCCCTGCACTACATGATGAATCAGGATTGCTTAATTTTCTCATCTGAAAACACTACAGAAAGAAGAAAGACCAGACATGATTACTGACATAATGAGCAAAGTTTATAGCAGAAGTCTTGAAGAGGAATTCTGAGAAGAGCTGACTAATGGTTTTACAATTAGGACTCCTTTGTAACCAAATATTTTTGTTATAATTGCCCTGAAGATGAACTGAGGAATTCCTTAAAGTAATGGTCAAGATCAAAGCCTAATTAAAGCTAAAATATTGTCCGAAAATCTCAAGGCCTAAGCTCCCCTCTTCTCTTGCTATATTAGCAAACTACAAAGATGGATATTCTCTCCCTTTTTTAGGGTTATAATTCAATAATCCCCTAATTAAGAACAGGAAGCATTTTGAAGGTATAACAGCAGAGGTGGAAAGTACTTTTTCTACCAAGTTAGAGCATAGATGTTTTCCTTCCTTACCATACATTATTTCCTAAATTATATTTGCTCAAAACTCCTCCTGTGTTACCTGGATTTCACCTGAATTACAACACTGGTCCTTTTCCTTCATATTTTTCAAATCTCTAATCTGCAGTTCAGAGCTAACAGAAGAACTGCTGAAGCCATTTTGCAAACTTTTGGAAATGTAGCTGAAGTACAATTTTACCTCTGCAGAAAGCTTGTCTCTTCTCCTACATTAGCTTTTTTTTCTTCAGTTACTAACACCATTTTCGAAATAATTGGCAAATTCCAATCCAGAACATTGAAATCACAAATTGTTTCTGACTGACTAACAATCTGAATCTGAACCAAGAGAATCTCTAACGTGTTCTTTTGCAGACAGACTGCAATTTGAGAAACTGGACACTTCCGAAAGCAGAAGATTCACATTTAAAACGGGACTAAGAACAGCAAAAGCATTTGATGGCCTGTGCCTGCTCAGGAGCTGGCCCTTCCCAGGGCACAGCCTCCACAGTGACACTCAAAGCTGGTGCTGGCTGGACAGAAGCTGCTGATGCCTCACAATTTCCCCCATGAGCTGCCTTGATTTGTCTGTCCTGCATCTGATCTTCCAGAAAGAAGTCCTGACCCATCAGAGCAGCTGTCTTTTGCACAGGAAGTTACTGCCACATTGATTTTAAGGATCTGAACACAAATGACTTATGTTTCAAACCCATAAAGTTTCATGCGCTACCTATTAGTACACAGGCAAATGTATTAAAGATTCCCATTCTGGCACAGTGATGGTGTTTAGGAGCTTCCTGGCCTTCCAAGAGGAGGAGTTTAACTCAAACAGCTCCTGAGATCCTTCAGCCCAACAAAAGGGTGGGTGATGGTGGCAGTCACTTGTGCTACATCGCATTATATCCTGGGATATGGACATGACCAAAGGGAATTACCACGGCCCAGCTGAGACCATATTTTACTCTCTACTATCTTTGCTGTGAGATTGTATCCTAAACCAAAGTAAACAGAAAAAGAACTTTTCAAAAAAGCTCAAAAGATACCAGAATGAAGAATTTTTTGCCTAGTTTTCCTTACTGAAATTAAATAACTTCTTTATTTTTCTTGCAAGAAATTGACCTGCTTTGAGAAGCAACTTTTTTGCTCTCTGGCTGCTGGACTTCCACAGCTCCCTCATTTCCCTCTTCCAGAAGAGGGCTGTATAAAGACACAGGGTCTATTACCACACATATTTTACAAGTTCTGAAAAAAAAAGTGAGGCAAATTGCCTAGCTGAAAGTGCAACAAACTACAAAAGCAGGGATCTTGGACTGGGGAGGTACAGGGAGAAGGCCCAGCACACTTTTGGATGCTCAAATAAAAGAATTTTGGACATAAGGAACACTCAAGGGCTCTACAGGCTAAGTATAGTCAAAAAATAAGATACCAGGTGTCAAGAAGCAAGACACGCCCAGCTTACTCTACTTCTCACAGAAGAGAAGTTAAAATTCTGCATCTTGACCCTCCTTTGCCTTTGAATTAAATTCTGTGTGGAGAGATAAATAAACCAATAAGGAAGGATGTAGACATTAAAACTGCAGCCTACAAATGCTGTATTCCAGATGCTGAAAATCAAATACAAAAGGTAGCTAAACATGCCTCACTCCTAACTGCCCCATCCTCAGTAACCAAACTGGTACATAACTACAGCATTAAAAGAGGCAAAGAAGCAAAGGACCAAAAGCAGAAACTTGGGCAAGTGGTTAGGAGAAAGTCCTTTGCATGTGCACAATTAGTAGAGGAAGCATATTCACTTCAAGTAATCCACTTTTAGTCTTCATCTACCTTTCTCCAGCAGCTTCAAATTTAAACTAAGTGCCAATCTCCACGTTTTAAATTGCAAATTACTTTTCTAAATCATTTAACAAATATCCTTGAAATTTCACATGTCAACAACTCATTAATATCTACAGTAAATGTAGCTCTCTGAGAAGAACCACAGATTTTATGTTTATTGAGACAGATAGCTGGCACAGAGAAATAGAGCTCCTTCAATTACTAGTTGGCAGAAGCTAACTTCAGTTTAAAATCAGTCTACAGCAATTTATGGCAACACTGCAGTGAAGTGACTATTTTGAATAAGATTAGCTACTGCTGATGGCAATGCTTGGACAGTGTTTATAAATCAAACTCAGAACTCAGTATTTTATACTAGGCCACTTCAAAACTATCTCCCATAATCACCTATGCAGTATATTATGATAAATGCAAACATGGCAGGAGATTAAAATTAATAAAATAAGGTACAGAAGGTAATGAGAGCAAGTAAACTGTAAACAAAGACTTTATGCATATATGTTTTTAATACCTGGTGCCTGACTTAACTCAGGCCTTTGTAGGGAACAACAGATTAATCAAAGTAGCACATCTAACAGAGGTATTTCAGTAACCCCAAATCTCATTTTTGAACACTCTGAGAAAAATCTGAATTCATAATTCTGATTGTTAATGAACAGAAAAACATACATTGTTAAAAGGTGATATTCATCATAGCTAAGAACAGGCACGGATAACAGAAATCAAAGTTCCAGTGACCAATACTATTACAGACTTCGATAGCCAATGAAAACAAAAAACTGAAATAACACGAGTCATTGTCACCAAAGAGAACGGGATAATTACTGCCAGGAATGAGAATGAAGGGCACTAAACCTGCAGCCATTCCTGCCTGTAGCAAAGAAGGAGCCATCACAGCATCCTTACCACAGCACTGATGTTCCAAATTCCTGCGCTAGCTTCCAAAAACTGCCTACTCTATTGATGGAAATAACACCCCCAAAATAAGGCAGAGACAGAAGCATAACATAACTTGGTGCCAGATGAAGAGAGAAAAGTCCTGCAGCCCACAGTGACAGAGACACAGAAACCCTTCTAGTCAGTTTAGCTCTTAAAAAGGGAAATTACTGGAGTAACTTACGAATCCACATGAAGAACTCTCTGGCCACTTCTGGCACACGCTGCTGCAATAATGGACTCAGGCAAACCTGCAATGATACATGCAGTTTTTAGAACTTACCATGCTGTGACATATTAAAAATTGCAATAATGATGGAACTTGGTCAGAAGCAGGCAACTTAAACACAAGAAATTTTACAATGTGAGTCACTGAAATTTTTAACAGTCTCATGCTACTAAAGCAATGAACAATATTTTGTGCTCTTTAACATTTGGTGACCCTCCTGAATGCAACTTTTTTTTTTTTTAGCAACTGTATGGCACATACCACTTGCAAACACTACTGAGTTAGAGCTTGGCACCAGTGTCTTCTCTCCACACGCTGCTATCATAACCAGATTGAGTAACTGCCAGCACAATGATACCCAAATCTTAGTGGGATGCTCTGTAACAACAATCCTGGTAATGTACACAGGTATTACCTGAAGGCATTTTTGTGTATTTCTGTTCACTTCAGAGACTGACATAAAGACTGTGATTGTCCTTAAGAGTGGTATCCCTATCAAAATCTCCCACGTTATGCAATTACACTCTACCAAATCAGTATGTTTTCACTATATTTAGAAAAAATATGTAGCACAAAAGCACACCAAAAGGCTGGTGATAACTCTACCAGCAATACATGCTTGGAATGGCACAGAATCCTGACTGGAGTTCAATAAATAAATAAATGAGGTTGTTCTGTAATGTCTGCTCCCACTCACCAGATTTCACATGCCCAGTTAGATGCCTTGGATTCTGGAGCAGGTTCAGAAAAGCAGGGCAGCTCACCAGCTAAGCAGCTCTGTGGTACTAACTTCTCTGAAATCTCATTTTAAATGATCTGTTGGCTCTTTAAGCAAGTAATTCAGGAACAGCAATTAAAATTCGAGGGACTGGTATTAGGAGACACTTAGGCCATGTATTCAATTAAGGGATGAGATTAAAGAAAGTGAAAGGAGTGTTTGGCTGATCTGATTTACAGCAGCACCAGAAGCAGCTGCACTGGTACAACTGCAGAGACAGAACCGGAAGGGGAAGAAGCAGCTGTGGAAGGGCACAATCTACTCCGGCTCACTTCATGACAAACACAATCTCCAGCAGAATTCCAGGCCTGCGCTGTCTATTCCTTACAGGCAACAGTGCCTTCACCAACAAATAAAACCTTGCATTTTAGAAAACACCCCTTGGGAGCTGGGTACACCAGACCACAGTTTCACCAACTCTTTAAACTAGCAAAGGCCAACACAATCATCAAAATAAAGAGGTGCAACCTCTGCCCTTATCTTCTGCCACTCCTGACCTCCTTCCAAACCAAATAAATGGTCAGTTTTTGGGACAGCAGTTCCATGGTGATGTCCAAAAGTACAAATGTTTGTATCAAAACACAGAAAGAGGTTTAAGACAGGCATGACATATCTTCCAGGAAAATAGCTACAACTTCCCTGCAAATTTTCTGGTTTTAATGACCACTTTTTTGATGGATTTAAAAAACAAAATCCTTTTCTGAATTGATCAAGCAGAAAAATGAAAATAGTTTTGCATTGCTGACCTTCGACAGCAAGTGAAAGTTTAACACAGAATTAACCTCCAGGGGTAGAAGGAGGGATGAAGAGCTGCAGCAGTTCTTTGGACATTTGTTTCACAGCCTAGAAAGGCCAAAAGTCTTTTGAGTTGAATTTTTGAAAGCAAGACCTCAAAACACAGACCGTTGGGACCACGGAGACAAGGAGAAAATACATAAGTGCAGCACACACTTCAGGACTGACATAAGATCCTGGCTGTACACAGTCATTATGTGAAAGCTCCACACTCAGCTGTCCCCCCGTGTTTATATATATGGTTCATTTCGCTCCCTCTATAAACTATCTGGAATAGAATCTACAACTACTCTTTGTTTGGAGTTCCCAAAAAAGCTTTTCTTTCCCTCACTGGGGCACAGACAGTATTACTCTAGAAATGGAATTGAGAAACTTGTTTCTCCTTCCTTATTGATAAAAGCCACTGAGAAAGTGTTGTAAAACATCACCAGTGCTGCCTGGCTGACCTGGGCCGAGTTATAGCTACCAGGGCATAACTGATTGCTTTAAGCTTGATCCAATTGATACTGTGTTGGAGGTCTGTTCTTCCATTAACCTTGGATGAAATTGTTCCCTGAATTAGCTTCCTTGCTTTTGAAAGCTGGCATCAATTTTCCTCACCAACCCTGTGCTTCTAAGACATAGTGGCCCCCCACATACCCACTGGTAAGAGTGGGAGTGTGGCCGGAAGGCGAAGCCTGCGCATCTCAGCTTCTGGAGAGGCCCTGGACAACCTGACGGAGCAGGACACCCTTTGTTCTTGGGTGACAATACCTCAGGAAACCTAAGAAATAAGACTGTCCCATGGCACCTGTTTCTGAATTCTCTTCTCCAAGAGAAACGAGGGCACAGGGAAAAGAGGTGGCTTTGTCAAATGCGAGTTACTCCTACATGTGACCTTGCACTGCATGGTGATTACTGAACTAAAGCCTTTTCCAAGAAAGAGGGTTCTGGACAATTACAATATAGTTACAAACTGTCCTTCTTTATCTAGGAAAAAACTAACTTGGAAAAGCCTGCTTACAGAAATGGCAATTTATGAAATGGTAACATGGAAAGCTGAACTGTCTCCTACAGGATGCTCAGACAGTTGTGCAAAATAGGTCCCCTTCAGATGATTCAGTAACAGAGAAATATGTATTTTTAGAACCTGTTCCTATATGGAAACAGCTTTATGTTCTGAACTTTGATTTGGCAAAAACCTTAAGATGGATTATATTCAGATTTTGAAATGTGTTTGGATCTTCACTACAGAGCAGACTCTGGATTCTAAAGTTTCCCCTATCCCTAATGAGTAGATAAACCTGAATATCTCTAGGCTGTTTTCCTCATGAAGGATCACTCTAACACTTCTTGCCACTCATCCCTCTTGGGGATCACTCAGCTGCTGGTTTGGCCAGCTTAAAGGATTAAAGGACATGTATCACTCCTGATGTTTAATGTCTTTGAACAGACAGTTGAGTAATGACCTGGATCCAGTAACGTCGATCACCAAGAACACCAAGATTGAAAAAAAAAATTCTACATCTCCTTTTAGATTACCGTTAAAAAATTCTAAGCCTGTACTACCCAACTCAGCAATCGAATTACCGAATCATCGTTACCCTCTAGTACAACTAATAGTAACCAATGTTTTCCTACTAAGTTATTACACATACTAGTTATTATGAAAGACAGCTCCCACTTTATTGTATCTGAAATATCTGAAAAGGGCTACTGCAAAAGAACATTTTCTCAAGTAAGGTTTCAAATCCAAACAGTTTTTAGATTTGCAACGGTATTAGCAGGAAATAATAAGTCTGAACAGGAATTGCATGATCCAACCACAAGAAAGCAGCAACAGATCCAGACTTCAGTGTGTTACACATAAACATCTGGCAGCATAAAAGAGATTTATGTGGAAGAATTAGGAATCCATACAAATTCTTGTATCTATTTACCGTGCTGACTCAGAAGTTCTTTGTATTTGAGGCAGAAACAATTCAGAAATAGCAGAGCTTGTTACCAAGAAATATGAACATTTTCTGTGCTTCCTGGCCCTTTCATATCCCCCTCTTAGAACACTTACATGTGAAATATTTGTATTACGTTAAATTGTCCTGCACCTCATTTCTCCTTCCAGGAAAAACAAGGACAAAGAGTTTTCCTTCATGAAGGACTGGTTAGTACAAGCTGGAATCTCTACTATCATTCCTTAAAGCCATTGCCTTCTTTCTCCACTTACTAACTCTCCATTTATCAAATGCAGTATTAAATCAGCCTCTCTGGCCTTCTCAAGAAAACATTAAAGTTTCAGTGAGGTAGGACATTCCATCTGCACACAGATATAAAAATAAGTACAAAATTAGCAATTTTACTCATTAGTGATCTCTGGATTGCTAACATGTTCTTCCAGGTAGAATTTCATAGGTGGTACTTGCCACCGACCCATCCAGCAGGCAATGCATTCACTGCCTCACTGCAACACTTTGCAAAGTCAAAGTGAACTAACTCACGACTCTTTCTAGTGTTGCTCCAGGAACAATGCTGACTGCACACTCGTCCTTCTGCTTGGTTCCCCATTGGAAAGAAACAAAGTGGCAAGCAGACTAAATTTTAACACTAATTAGGCTCTATTAAACTAACTAACATGGTGGCATGGCCACTTCAGCACTCAGTAGAAACTGAGGGTTGTACCAACTTTTCTGTACAACGCCCTGGAAAGTGCTGAGAGACTGAAGGGCTGCCTCAGAACCAAGTGCAGACAGAACAAGAGTACCCAGCAGGCAGGCAGCAAACACTGGTTTCAGGACAGTCCTGCGGGGAACAACACCATTTATCTGTACAGTCCCCTCTGACAGCACTCGCTCTCACTGCCACTGGCTGAGTACTGTCTCCATCCCAGCCTTCTTGGATACATAACAGGCAGATTAAGCTCAATAAATCTTACAGAGGTGGCTGCTGCAAGCTGACCTTGAAGCCTGCATCTGGTTGTTTCCAGTAACCTCTGACCAAGATCATCTCCATTACATGAATTTTTGGAGCTTCCCTATGAAACAAAATCAGGCATACTCTCATTCTCAAGAATTGCGTTTTAGAAGTAAAAAATAAATAGAGAATTAGCTGCACATTATTTAGTTATCAAAAAACCAATTCTATTTTTAGTTTCAATACAACAAAATTAAAGTTTCAGATAACTGCTACGGTGGAAAACTTTTTTCTTCAGTTTTAAAAGCCAATTAATTTCTAAAGTCTTACAACATAATGAAAAGTTATAATTCACCTCTGTGTGATCAAAAATTAATTTTAGGATTACACATTGTGTCTCCTGCTTAGCAGCTGTTACTTGCTGCTCTAGTGCTGCACCGCCTCTTGCAGTGACTTGAAAAGGATGCAGTCACTGCCTCAAGCAATTTCTAAACTAAACAGCTTCATATCTGTGGAAGCATCTTGGTTCCTGAGCTGTTCACTGCAAACTGTTTTGCAGTCATCCAGATGATAAGTTTTTACTGAATTACACAAGATTCATCTTGAAAAGGCTTAAATGTTTAATTTGCTTCACTCTATCTACTAAATAAATCACAAGTGGCTTTTTCATAATATAAAATGTTGAAGGGAAATATATTAAAAATGTTGGAACATAGACAATTTCAAAACAATCTTCTGGAGTCAGACAGTTGACCAGCTGCAATAAATTTTGTTTGCATCTGAACTTCTAAGTAGAGAAGAGCAGCTGACTCTGGAGGAGCTCACTACCAAATACTCATGGTGTGTTTTTGGTATATGTGAAACTTTAAAAGCATTTCGTAATTTAATTGCAAATTAAAATACTTCTTGTATATAATATTTTAAGTTAAAGATGATTAAAATGGATTCATTTTAATATATGCCCATATTGCAGAGCAGTATCAGAACGTACATTGGCATTACAGAGCATGGCATAGAAATGCCAATCCACTAAAAAAAGTAAGAATATGTAACTGGTCAAGAAAGAAGTCACAAGTTAAAAGTTTCTTCTCCTACACTGTAATTGCATATATTTATCTGTGTCTCATCAGAGAAACTTGGCAATGAAGACCATGGAATCTCACAGTTGGTGTAAATCAACATTATTTAGAAAAGGAACACAAGCACTTAGGCTTGAAATAAAAATTTAACTTCTTACTAAAAGTTATACACCAAGCAGTGTTCTCTGAAAAGTGTTCTCCAGCACATGCTACAGCTGAGTCTAATCTTTGGTTTAATGCGATAGCAGCAGATAAAGCAAATCACATGCAGTAAAAGATCTGTACAGCCAGACACACATTCCGTTTTATTTTCACTTGAGTCTGCTAATATTTTCATTCCTTTTCTGCTTCCCCATGCGAAGAGACCTTGCACTCCTTGCTCCTCATACATTTTTAAACATTTCACGAAAGGATATTTAGGAAGTTTCTTCTCTTGCACTAGCAGTTCCAGGTAGATCTGTGGGTACCACCAGGATCTCTCACAGGGTGCTCTGGCACAGCCCAGAGAGCAGCTCCTGCAGGAGGGCTGAACCCCCAGCCCTGTGGCTGTTCTCCAGCCAGTGGAACCACATTTCCTACTGAGATACACAAACCTGGCGTTTCAACTGTTCCTCATTCAGAGCAGAATCTAAAAGTACCTTGCTAAGCCTTTTTCTAAAGGAGTTTTTCACCTTGATATGCAGATGACCTACTCTGTATTTTTCACAGTAGGGTCACAGGAGTCCTACAGGCTCTGATTTTGTAAGATCAGCAATATAATCTGGAAAACCTGCAGAACACAAACGGGCTGAGAAGGACAGCAAAGGGTTCACAGAACAATGAGTTTGCTCACAAGAGCAGTCAGGGACATTGCACAGTATCTGGGAAAGAACACTGTCTGAGGTACCAGTGGGAGCCTAAACCTCCCAGGCAGCCATCACAGCACCTCTGCTACACCCCAAAATCCAGACTGGAAGCTAGGCCAGGACACAACCCCTCAATTTTAGTCAGGTTAAAAAAAATCAGTAAACAAGATAAAGGTACATTTACATTTGGAGAATACAGAAAAAATGAAAGGGGGACACACACACAGGACAGGACTGGGAGTCAGTGTTCATTTTGTTTGACATTCACATGGACAGGCAATGACTTATTTACAAATGATTATAAAAACGTGGGTCTATTTCCTCCTTTCAGACATCAACACTACAAGTCAGTGCCACTGTGTTAGTCCACAATGGCCACTGACGTCAAAAAATATCCATCTTCAGCTGGTTTTCCATTGAGCTTTCATCAACTCTAAACAGCTGCTGATATAAACTGAAGACTGTGCAGTTATATAAGGTAATGTAATCAAAATATCAGCCCAAAAGATGTATTAGAAAACATTTTTGGCACAGTCTAAAAATATCCTGCAACAATAAAACCATTAGGAGTTATTATTCTTTTTTAAATCAATCTTCAGTGTAAACTTTAAAATTCACATCTGTAATATTTGGGTTAGTTTGTCAAGGTATAGTTTTAAAATTGTGTTAGTATTTGGAAGTGATTTTTCCTAACACACTACACTTACATAAGATAAACATAAAGTACTTACACCACTCCCAGCATATCGAACAATAAATAATAGATTCTCCTGACAGGACTTTGATGACCTGGCAAAGCCCGAGTGCTTTCAGCCAAAATCATATGAAACCATAAATCACTCTTTATTTTATAGAATATTTCAAAATGGATTCCTGCTTTCTACCTTGAAAGTCATTTCATGTGTTATTTATAACCACTGAAAAGCAGAATGGAAAGAAAATTGCATAGAACTAGAATATTTACTGTGACTGCTTTTATAAAGAATAACTCCTTTTTAGAAAAAAATTAGAATTACTGGCAGACAAACTTGTGAATACAACACCTTTTAAAGAGCCATATCCTTTACAACTTTCCCAGCAGCTAACGCAGGTCTTGGGGAGTGTCAGAGACAACAAGTCAAGACTCAACACTATCCAGTTAACTGAAGAAATTCCAAGGTAAACATGACCCTGCACCTGTATCCACACCACTTTGCACAGCCACAAAGTTGCAAATCTTGGCACTTACAGGGGTTTCTGCCCTAAACTCAATACTGCCGAATATTTTGCCTATGAATTTTCCTATTTGACAACTGCCTGAAGACAAAAGCTCTGCCGCTGACTCCCAGTTCTGAGTCTCGCTCTCAAAGACTCCTGTTTTTTTGGACTATTTACCAAAGAACTCCTCATGGGCCCTCTGGCTATCACTGCACCACATTTAATGCCTGCACTCATTTAAAAATGACCCCACAAAAGCTGATCAATAAGGAACTCCCTTAAATGAATGACTAAAGCCCACCTTGAATTCCTTGGGCAAGCACTGGCAACAGCCCTCCAAACCCAGATCCTACAGGCTTTTAGACCAATAAAAATCACCACAGATCACTTCACAGAGAAGAGACCTTCCCAAATAACAGACCTGCTCTGATGACTGATTTCTTTAGTACTATGGATGTAAATTCCATGGTAGCAGTGAAACTGTAGCTGCTGTACTCACCAGGATGAGTATTTCTGTACCCACGTCCATCTTGCTCTAAACTTGCTCATGCAAGAAAATGTCTGAATTAAGGAAAAGGAATTTCTTCAAAAAGAGAATTTCCTTTTCCCATAGCACTATTGATGAAGTAACTGAACCTAGACATTAACTGAAGCACTGATGACTAAAATTTAGTTGAGGCTGCATTTGCGTTAACCTTAATACAGGGAAACAGTTAAATGAACCTGAAACAAAAACAAATCCAAATCTTATGTTATAAATCAATCTAATTACTAAATTTAATAGATGTACAAGTTATAAAACCAGGAAAAGACCACACATACAGAAATTAATGCAATTACTACTATGCATTAAAAGTATCATTTAACACAAACATTCTAGTTACTACAATTAGATATTCATAGGTATGCTCAGCACTGCTTACACCATTAGAAACTAGAGGGTTGAAAACTAGGCTAAAATATTCCCTCAGGAGTCAATTTCCAAAGGGAAGACAGATGAAAGTTCTACTCCAAACAATCTTCCATAATGGGAAATTTAATACAGATTAAAAAACCCTCAGTCAGTCACCAGTGTTAATCACCACTTATGAATGTTCTTAGTAAAAAGGAATGCAAAGAAAAGACAAATAATTCCTGAAGTGCAGAATTCTGAGAATCCTGGAATTAGTTAGAGCAGTGCTCTCTACAGGTGGGCAAAAAGGCATCCTGGAATTCAAATCAACACTGCCAAATGCAGCGATATTTCAGAGAACTTAGCTCAGAGAATTTCCCTCCTGCAGCATCAAAGCTGTAATCTCACACCTCGCTCCAAAGCAGGGAAGATTGGGTTTGATGGCTGCACACGACCTGCTCTCTATGGCACAGGCAGTTCTTGTTCCCTTAGTGGCTAGAATAGCTAAACAGCTTAACATTCATATCATTTTCATAAACCTCTGAGTTTCTGCATTGGCTGCATGAACACTATTTACTCCATGGCAGTAAAGAAAGGATCATCCCCAAAAACCACAGAAGTTACACAATGTTTAATATTTCACCCTTACAATTTGATATTTCAGCTGTTCATTATTAACCAACCTTCTACACACTCAAAATGTTCTCAAATCTGAGCACATAAGAAAATGTCAGATTCATTACTACATACCATTCCACAGAACAGGGTTAAGACACAGAAGGGATCTCTTAATCTGCTCAAGAACTTAAATTTTGCATTTTTAGCAGAGTTTTGGTCAACAACGGGAGCAGCATGGTTTCACAATTACTTGAAAACTCCAGATATAAATCAGAAATCTTTTAAGCAATTATACAAACACTGTATGGTGATTGGTTTTTTTCTGCTGAACACTGAAATCATCAATTTCATTAAGAAACTCATTCATTCTATTCCAAATTGCTAAAAACCTTAAATCCCACGGACGCAGTTTGACAGATTAGTGAACTCCAAAACCAGTTACTAATTTCACATGGAAAACAGTAACATTTACAAGCGTCTTCCCATTTGTGCTCCAAACAACACCCTGAGCTCTTTACAAAGGCGAATAAAATCTGACTGTAAGTTTAGGACCTATAAACAGTGATGCATTTTAAGACCAGACCTCAATGCTGAACTTAAGGTGTGGGGCTCACCAAGACCAATCTGAACCAGGTCATTGTCACCGGGTTCTACAAACAGAAGTCTATTTCAGTACTTCAAGATTATTTTGTTACACAAACAGCAAGAATCTTAGTTCTGAAGCAGTATTTAAAATTTTCTCTTGGAGTTACATTGTGGTAAGTTACAGTGAGACACTCCAGGTCTCCATCATTATTGACCTGAACAGGATGAACTTGTACAGGATAGAGAAAGTGCAGAAGATTAGAATTAAGTGTCTGGTATATGCAATCATTCACAGACAGAGAAATGTGCTTTAATGAGAAAGACTCAAAAAGTTTTGTGTTACTTATAAGCAGGCATAAAGATTAGAAAAACGACCTTGAAGATTTAAAACCAGTTGCATTACAGGATATGATAGAAAATGTATTTATCAGCCTATAGCACATATACTGCAACGGGACAGAAGTTCAGCTCTTCAGAGCTATTTTACGTGCACAAAAATAAACCTCACCAGCAGGATGGTATTTCGGGAATAAGAACTGGCAAGGGAGTAGTCAGGCAAGGCGTTCTGAGGCACCAAAGGAGCCCCGGATCTCAGGTGTGGAGGCAGTCACAGGGCCGGGGATCCTGGCAAAACCCTCCCAGGGCTAGCTCCACACGGCCCTCCCCGACAACTCCATTTCTAAGCAAATCTGGCTATTTAAATGTGAGCAGCAGCCCTACAGCGGGCTGCGAGTGGCCGGGACGGGATGTCCCCGCCGGTGTCACGGAGACGTCCCCGCAAATGTCCCCGCAGATACCTCAGCAGCCACTCGCACACCCTGCCCACCCTCCCCAGACACCGCTGACGCCCCTCAGCCGGGCGGCCCCCCGCCGCCCCTTCGAGCTTCGGCCCCTGCCAGGGCCCGGCGCTGCCCCCCGCGCCCAGCCCGCCCCGTACCGGTGCCCACCACCACCACATCGAACTCTGTGGGGAGGTTGTCCGCCATCTTGGGAGGCGCCGTCACGCGCGCGCCGCCGGCGGAAAGGGCGGGAGCGGCTGCCGAGGTTCCGGCGGCGCGCGAGGGGCGGCCCCGGCGGCGGGAGCGGAGCTCTGAGGGGCCCGCGGGGAGCCGGGGCTGCTCCTGCTCCGTCCGCTTGGAACCCGCCAGCTCCTCGGCTTCAGCATCCCTCACCGCTCTGCCGTCCTGCCCAGCCACAGAACGAGTCCTTACCTGCTGTGCAGGAATGCTGCGGGATACATAAATATACAAGCACCTACATCCATCAGTAAGCTTCTTAAATACAGTTACATGGCGGCATTCCACCTACTGAGCGAAACGTAAATCGCTTCAATGCAAGCACGCGTATTTTTGTATGACTTACGGGTCTATTTGAGGAAGAAATTCTTAAATTCTTCCCTGTGAGGGTGGTGAGGCCCTGGCACAGGGTGCCCAGAGAAGCTGTGGCTGCCCCTGGATCCCTGGAAGTGTCCAAGGCCGGGTTGAACGGGGCTTGGAGCAACCTGGACACTGGAAGGTGTCCCTGCCCATGGCAGGAGTGGAACTGGATGGGCTTTAAGGTCCCTTCCAACACAGCCCATCCTGTGGTTCTCTGAACTCCACTGAAGTTCCTTGGATGACCGTTTCCCCAGAAACAACAAATTTCACTTTTGTTATTTTCCCTGCATATTCACTGTTTCCAAAACAATTTCTATTTTTTCTTTAGTCTTGTTGCTCACTATTCCTTGTTAATATAGCCAAGAAAATATTTCCATCATTATTTCAAAAAGTTTCCTTCCCTCCAATTGCAATATATTTCGTTTAGCCCCCACGTTGAACACAGATTTAAAAAGAAAGTTCTTAGAGTGTTAGTGTTAGTTAGAAAGTGTATCAGTCATTAATCTTATGTCCTTTCTTGTTAATTAACAGATACATTAGACTCTACTATGTTCTCTGCATGCAAAACCCTATTTTTCTCAGCTCATTAATGAACTCTTTCTTTCCCTCTGAAGCCCCTCTTCCTTCACCTTACAGAGAAAAGAAGGTGAAAACAGGGATAAAACCCAGAATCTCCTGGTTCAGTGTAGCGCCTCCCGTAACACCAGTCTAAGAACAGCAGGACTAAAACCACAGATTTGGAAGAGCCAGATACAGCAATGTAGGCAAAATAACCCAGCACAGAACACCTGTGCCAGAATATGCTAGAAATTTCTGGAAAGTTTTTATTTTGCATTTAATGGCTTATATGGCTTTAAACTAATCTCTTAATATTATTCATGGTGTATGATTATATTAAAGTCTTAGCACCTTAAATCAATAATAACAATAAACCAGCTAGCAGCCTGTTAACACCTTATTACAAGCTCCTTATTCACATAGCAAAAGAATAGTGAAAATAGTAAAAAGTGACTAATGGAAACCAGAGGCCACGTTGCCCCTGTGGTACTGCCAGACGTGCTAGAGCAGAGTGCAGCACAGAAAACAGTCTAGCAGGAAACATCCGACAATGCCAGAACAAAAATAGAGATTTAAACATCAGCACTTGATTACTGTGCTGACAAATATGTAGCAGAGAAAATGACGAGTTATGAATTCAGATAGAAAAGGGGTAAGATCAAATCTTACGTTCCTTATATTTATGTTTCCAAGTGTCCCATAGAGATTTTGATTAAAACTTCCATTCTGCAGCTCCCGTGCAATTCTGCAAACGGAGCTGTCATTTCTGCTTTTTAACGTGTAAAAGAAATATAGCTCCAGAATTCTCACAATGCTGGATCATCCCTGACCTAAATGTCTTGTGCTGAGGAACAAAGCATCACTATATTGGTTAGATAAGACAAACTCCCCTTGCACATCCTTTTCCTACTGAGGGAAGGCACACTCAGGGAAGTATAACATCATCATGAAACCCTTTTGTTA
Source organism: Corvus moneduloides (assembly GCF_009650955.1). Classification (NCBI taxonomy): domain Eukaryota; kingdom Metazoa; phylum Chordata; class Aves; order Passeriformes; family Corvidae; genus Corvus; species Corvus moneduloides. Next base: position 4,305,751 of record NC_045489.1, on the reverse strand, counting down.
CTGTTGAATATAATTCTAGGACTGCACTGGAGCAGAGCTATTTCACTGTCAATGTCTTACTGTTTCTCAAGTGCTTAAGTATTTATCCCACCACAAAATGCTGTTGTTTGGTGTTGTGAGTTCCTGTTAGCTTCATTCATAAGATGCAATCAGTGCAATCCTATTTCGTGATGACAGTCATTATCCACTGGACCAGAAGTCCTCCTTAGTACTATTTATTTGACAAAAATGATTATTCAGGATCTTTAACTGCAAGGTTTGTCAGTCCCACACAACACCAAAATATTTCTCTGTAGCTCTATCAGCAAATGTAGAAGTGAAATATGTAAGTATGAATAATTTTTATGAAAATTTCATGGACCTTGAGAAAATGTCTTGCCATGTTTTTCTCTTTAGCTATTTAATTGCAATGTCATATTAACAGAAAGCAGCATACCCAATTCTGCATGGATGAATAAGCACATTCAATAAAGAAGATTTAACAGAGTAAATCAAACACTGGATTAAACATTTTCTGCATAACAGACCACAAAATGGGCATTCATTTTACCAATAGATCCTCTACATTAGAAACAAATAGAAATGCACACCAACGTAATTAAACTGCACATCCTGTGTCCTGATTACTGAATTACCCCAATATTTTGTTAAACTAGGTCTCATCAATTAGAATTGCCAAAATGCATTCCAAAATGCATGCTGAAAAACTGAGCGTAATTTTTTTAAACATTTGGATTCAATAAATTTTTCTCTGTTTTATGAAGTAATTCTTCCGTATGTAATCCTACATATTGCAGAGGATTTATACAGAACGTTTAGCAATACCAATTCAGAAAGGCATACAAAGATCCGTTTTAAGATCTCACTTTTAGCAGTTTTAAATACTTTTTCTGACAACTTTTCCACCTTTGATTTCAACCAAAACATCTCTCATAAAAACATGGTGTTTTACTTCATAACTTTTATTTGGGATTTTCACATGTTCATAGAACTACCGTTGTTACTTTAAAGTCTGTGTTGTTAATATCTATCAAAACGCTTTTCAAAGTACAGTAATCTGAGCAAAATCTCATAAGCTCTGGAAGCGTTTTTATTTTCCCAGGTAGGAACACTGAAGCCCAAAAGAAAATCAGGAAGAATCAGCATTAGAATTATGGGGTTTCTAGTTATCTCAAAATCTGTCTCCCACCATTTGATCAAATGTTTCTTCCTCCTAAAACAAACAGCAAATGCTTCATATTCACTATGATGAATTTTAATTTTTTTTTGAGTTATGTAGTCTCTTTATCCTGCAGTGATCTCATGTGTGACATCTCATTATTCATTCTATTATTCCCTCAGTGGATACAGAATTTAATTCTCCTTGAGTACCAGTTTGAATAAGGATCAGCAGCAGGATCGGGCCTATTAGCTGCTTTAAACATCTAGTGAATAACCTGATTTATCCCAACTAAATGGCTCATTAGTTCAGGCAGCAAGGCAGTGTTTGTGTGTTGCTGCAGTTGTGCGTGGTTTTCCTCTGGAGTTTGCAGTTCCACAACTGGCACTCACTCACGCATGCACCACCCTGATTGTTGATTAACCACAGGAACAGCCTCGCCACACTCAGGCATGTTTGGGAAAAAATTATTTGTTTCCAAATTTATTCTAAACTCTCAGACAACCTTTATTCCAACTTCCTCTTTTTTACCACTGGCTGAGTTGTTCTTCCTCTCACAGCTTGCAGTGGTCAGTCCCAATTGTGCCCATATAACTTGTGTGATATTAGTGGCATTAGACCCTAAACTGCAAATTCTCAGTCAGATGCGGACACTCAGTTCCCATGGATGGATGAATACTCCTGTGATACAGGCCTTGGTAGATCAGTGACCTGAATATATTTTAAAAACTCTGAATAATTAAACCCACATTCTCTACCTGAAGAGCACTGAAACTCATTTTGAAGTTGCCCTTTTGATTACTATGATGTGTGTAAATTATAGGATTGCTTAGAGAGACTGGAAAGAGAATTACATGTCACTTGACTTCTGTAACCATGCAAGGCAAAGAATCTATTTTTTCAATCTTTATTTAATAACATTCTGCAAAAATTCTGTAGATTTCTCATGGCAATCAAAATTATCTTGTACAAAATGAGCACAGAGGAGAAAACCCAGGATCATAGCTCTGATCAGGCTGCTCTGCCCAGAGTAACTGGCAGAGTATGGAAAGAAAGTTCCACTACAGCTACATTAAGAATTACCTGTAAGTTTTATGGGTTTCCTAAAACTACAGGTGTCCAGGAAGAAGGAGAGAGTCCTTGCAGCCCCAAAATTGAGGTTGGTTCAAAATCCAGGATGCTACAAAGCAGAGTTTAATGCTTTCTGTCCTGGTGGTGCCACTATTTGTATATTCCAGCATCTAAAAGTCTTGGTCAATTATGATACTTCAGAAAGTGTCAGTAAGCACCAGAAAAAAGACATGGACTGGACATATAAGACTGCTGTACGAAGTTGTGTAATAAATCAAGATTCATTAAGATTACGATTTATTGAGATTTAAGGAGGATGAAGTAAAGATGGACAAGTGTGTCTAATGACATTCAGTTACTGCCTTACTTCATTTGCAATATTACTTGAAGCAGTTTTATTGCATAGTAAGGTTTTCAGTCTTGTGTTCTCTGAGTTTAGGAAAATTGTACCTTTTCCAGCACATCTGGAGACTGTAGCTTATGTAAGAAATTAATCTCTTTTCTCTGGAAATATTCCCATTCTTTTATATATTGCATTTCTTTTATTAATCTCTTTTGACTTGTTGCCAGTTTATGAATACAGGTCCTTCAGCCATTAGTGCATATTCCTACTTCATTACAATCAGCACAAGTTCTACCATGCAAAGTTCAGCCTCTACATCCTGGTCTTTTCTGTTTGATTAACAAACCACAATTACAGCTGAAGGTGAAATGTATATTGCCTTAACCAGGAGATAGGAGCAGTTATTTCATTTCACCTAATTTGTATATATGTATTTAAAAATGTGCCCATACAAATACTGAAAAAACCCCAGGAATTAGTCTGGGAGATGGAGGATACAGAATATGAAACAAAATAAAGCAGCCACAGATTGGAAATCTTGCATTTCCCAATTTGAAGAGAATGACGTGCAAGATTATTGAGTATTTTTTAAACAGCAGCATTCTCCAGTCTTGAAAATCATAAATGGCATCTGGCTGAAATGAAAAAAGAGGATAAACCAAGACTTTAAGTTCTGAAACTGATAAAGGTCCCTTAGGAAACTCCCCATAAATATTATGATATAATTAAAAGGGTTTAAAGTAGTCCATAAAGTAAAGGAATTGATGTGTCTCATATGCAGTATTTTTGCCTAGACTTCACCAGAGAAACCATAAACAAAAGACTATAAAGGCCTCAGCTGAAATGAGTTCATGCCAGCTGGGATTCTTGTGAAGACATACGTGTCACCAAGGACTCCAACACCAAACTGTAGCCAAGAGACATCTGAAAGTTAGGAATGAGTAACAGCCAGGGACCAACTTTCAGGTAGAGCAGGCTATTGGTGATAGCACTGGTAAAAATCAAATTAATAGAACAACTACGTTGGAAATTACGGAAGCAGGTGAATAAAAATGGTAACACAAACACTATTCTTACTTTGAGAAAGTCTCTGTTGGAGGCCGATTTGCCTCAGTTCCGATGCTGGCTCTATCAGGGCTCCACTTGGAGCTCTGTGTAAGAGCAGAGATTTAGTTTGGGCTTTGCTGTTGCAGTGGTGGAAATTTAACATTATCTGAGGGTACACACAGCCAGGGAGGGGCTGCCAGACCCTCTTCATCTGTTTCCTCTGAAAGGGCATATATGGAAATATCTGTCAGCTGCAGGAGGGTGACTTGGGGACAAATTTAAGTTGTGAAAGGGCTGTGGCTAAAACGAAAGCTATCAGCTTATAAACCAGGAGTATGTGTAATCACCTCTTTAATAAGTGAATTTACAAAACCCATATACAGCAAAGGGCTCCTTATTGAGCATTTCCCTCCCAACATTACAGTTCAAGCAAGTTTGGTGTTTAAAATACTCTGTTTAGGATTCGAAAACCAGAGAGTAGCAATAGTGGTGCACTGAAATTTTTAAGGCATTTGAAATGAGATTATACTCAGCTTGCTTACAGAAATGAGAATAACTCTTGTTTTTCTTTCAAAAGTTGTAAACTGGTGCCAGACTGTATGTATGTGTGATGCTTTTGAGAATTCAGGATGGACACTTAGGATTTAACATCCATTTTTCATTAATCCAAACATAGTACACTCCATTTAAATGCCGCCTTTTCTTCCGCAGAAGAGAAGACATCCACGTTGCACTTATTAAACTTTAATTAAACTATATGTCTAGGAAAAGAATGCTCCTACTCTAAACACTATGTGGACCAGCTACATTGAACTATTTAATGTTTTTATAAGATGGTTGCAGTTTAATCTGTTTTCAGGGGGCAATGCACCTGAGCATTGTAGCATATCTGCAACCTGAAATTCAACCCCATTGCCTTGATAACAGGGTGTTCTCCAGGGTGTGTGTCCCCAGAGTGATAACGTGCAAAATGAAAACAATAAAAGGTCAAATCTTGTCGTCTGAATGAGAAATGTAACAAATCATAATGTACAGTTCTCATTAGAAAGTTGTTTGTTTGTTTGTTTAGTCTTAGCATCATGTTTTTCAGGGTAAGATGTTGACTGAGCAGATCCCAGATCCATGCAGTACTCCCAGTTCTTTGATAAGGTTACTTCTCCAGGAGCAGAGTAGTTATTCCTAGAACTACAACCACCTCTCTCAGGCATTCTGCACTGCAGACTCTCTAAGGGCAGCAAGGAGACTTTGAGCCATTATACTTCACTTCAGCTCTGTGCCTGAAATGATTCAGAACCCAGAAAGCAGAACTAATGGAAGCACAACATTCCCTCCCCCTTTTTGTACCTCCTTAGCACCTAAGGAGCAGCACTTCCTCCTCTGTTTGATGGAGTAAATAAAGGAATAGGCTGTGGCTCCTCACACTGGGAATATTAATTCTATATAAAGACCCTTATTTTGGCCCTTCCATTAAGCCAGAAGAGACAGAATTCCCCCCCCCCCCTTCAGAAGAATGCTGTGCTGTTGTCAATGTTGAGGCAGATTATTAGGAAGATTTGCAAGAGTAACTACTTTAAATGGCCACATTCATTTTAAAGAAAAGAAATATAATTGGTATTTGCATAGAAGAAAATGGATGAATTTAAATTTTAGTTGATTATAATTATTGTCATCATAATCATCATCATTATCTTTGTATGTCTAAATGACTGATTCAAAGAAGAATTTTTAACACATTTCACATGTCAGTGCAATTCTTTTCTGTTTTGTGCTTTAGTGTTTGGGGTTTTTAATTTGCTTTTTTCAGTCTGAACTTTTCATGGAAGCTATTGTAATCTTCTTAAAAGGTGGAAAAATGTTTCAAAAGAAGTCAAATCAATAAGTACTACATACATCCTTTTTTTTCCCAATAAAATGTAATCAAATTGTACAGAAAAACAGGTCCATAAATACTGTGGGATGGCACTTTGAAATGCTCTTAAGAAAGAGATTGTAAATAGTGAGGTGCTACCTAAATCTGGCCTTTTGAGCCAGACAAGGGATGTTAAACAGGGATAGTTGCACACAAATTAGTAGGTGACCTAATCGAAGTGGTAGTGCATCCAGATGAGGGTAGCATTCCAAAAGTCCATTAATGAACTGGAACTGTATGTAGACACTGAGCTCCTAAAGATTTTCAACGTTACTAATAATTGTTTATATCTCAATACTATGGATACTGATGCAGCTGGGATTTAATTCTGTATTCCCTGGTAATGTTGCTACAGTAAACTGTGTGTATTCAACTAGTAAATCTATATTGTGTGAGTTTATCAGTATTGGCAGTTATGAACAGTTCAGATCCACAATATTTGTTGGTGAAAGCAGTTTCCTTTTTACTGAGTTTATATCACATCAAAACAGAGATGAGCAATCAAGACTACAAAGGCCGTATATTGTGCATAGCAAAATAAAAGTTTCATAATTTCCATTTCCCTGATGACTTTGAAATGACTATGAAAAGCATTTTGCCGCAGAGGGATCATCATAGCTGGTGTGATAGCTGCAATTCCTGATACCTGGCATCTGTGAAAAACAGGGCTTGATCTTCCAGAACTTAACCTTTCGTGTTACTTCATTTTATTTTGTCCCTTTACTCTTCCATGAGGATCAGTGAGCCAAGTGCTAAAATCCTGTTTCTGACCAGGGTTACTGTGACTTGTGGAAACAGCTGCTCCCTGCAGTCTTGCAGATGGCAGTTTCCTGATAGCCTCTTTTCAGATGGCTTCCTGCATGACAAGGAATTCCCTAAATAGGAATTGGTAAGATGGATTCTATGGGAAGCCTTACTTGTCTTTGTTCAATTAAGTTATGGTGTCTTTTTTCCTATTTTCTTGGGATGAATAGAAGCATGTTCATGACACTACACAAAAAGATACCTTAAAAAACATGCTTGGAGCTGTAAATACTCACAGATGAGATGCCTCTGCCCAAGAGAAGGAGTGAGAGAGAGCCTATTGGAAAGATTTTCCTGAGTGGCTGCTGTTAGGCAGAGAAATGGTCAGAAGGACTGACAATTGATGAGCTGCAGCACAGCTGTGGAAAACTTCTGGCCAAAAGACAGACTTGAAGTTTCCTCACTTTTGTCCAGGAATTTGAATTTTTAACATAAATTTTGTATTGAAAAGGATTGCACTGAAAGATGCTGGATTCAAGTAAGTTTCACTTAATAGAGAATACCAGCAAACCCAGGATTCCTGGCTAATTTCATGCACTGAAGTGACCACAGTGTGTTCAATCAACATTCATTACTATAACAGCAAAGAAAATTGGTGTCTGAAGTTCTATCACTCTAAGCAAAACCATTTTTTTATTTTCAACAGTTTTCTTAAATTCTATTGATTATATAAAATTAAGCACTATCTCAAATAGAACTCCCAGTTCAATTTTTAAAATTTAAACTACACTGTACATTTACATTTTAGGGAAAAAATACTTACATTGCAAAGTCTCTATTAAACCTTGCTTTATTCTATATTTGTTGACCTTGTGAGAAAAAAAAAGGGGAAGATCTTGTCATATTTAAAATCATCATGGAATTAAATTGTAAGACATCCCTTCAGAAAAAAATTCCGAAGAAATACTTTTGGTTGACAATGCTCCTCAATGCAAAATACTCTAAAATTCATAATAGTAATGAAAGATACCAGCCATGGTCTCCCAGGATACTAATAAGTTTTAACATTATAGATATGGGTAAGGAGAATTTTCAAAAACTCAAACTACAGGATGGTTGTGCATTAAATAATTATGATCACAGGTGTTCCAACCTGTACTTTTAATTCATGGCCTGATCATCTTTATGCCTCCACAGGTCACTGGTAATTCCATCAGAAAGTCAATGAAGTTAAAGCATATAAAGCCAGGTTTATGTAAGATTACATATTTTTTGTGGGTTATCAGTGTTTGTCACATCAACTTTGATGTGAAAGTAAAAATGGAGGAAAAAAGGAAGATAAAGTCAATAATGTCTCCTGAAGATGAAGAAAGACATTTCTTTTTTCATGTGATTTTATCACTTTATCCGAAACTCACAGAACATACTGAGACACAGAGATTGGTCAAGTTAAAAACAAAACCTGCTCTTAAACATTTGATTCTCATCTCACTCTCATCTCCTTTAACTGAGATTCAGAGAGACTCAATTCTACTGTGGATTCAGCCTCACCAGGTCGGGCTTTGTGATGGGTAAAACAGCAGAATGAGTCCCCAAGGAGGCCTTTCCCTCCACTTCCTGTAAAGAACTGTGGAGTGTCCTGTAGCTAATTTCATTAAATAGTTACTTCTATTAAAAAAAATTAAAAAAGAAGGTTCATTATATTTTTTTCAACCTCTTTCAGAGCTGTGAAAAGGATGACCCAAGAGCTGGCAGAGTGGCAGGAAGGCCTCAGGACCAGGCTCACTCCTCATGGAGTTAAAAAATAGATGAGAATTCTGAAGGAGAGGCTTTTGCAAGGTTTGTGTGAAATCAGGAGCCAGCAGTTGTGTAGATCACTGGCCTGAACTTCCCTATACCTGTCTTCTATTCTCTCTAGACTGTCTTCCTATTTCCCTATACATCCCAGACCTCGTATTAGGTAGGATTTTTATTCCCCTAAGGGAGTGTGAGGTAGAACATCCTGGACTTCATCAACTTCAAACAGTATCCCAAATGAAAGTATTTATCTATTTTTAAATTTGCATTCTAAGTGAAATGCTTCACACCTGCCCAGGCACCTGGTCCAGGGATCAAAGGGTCAAAAAGGCATGTACTGCCTCAACCAGTTTGGACCAGTTCCATTGATTTTTACTCTGAACTCCAGACTGATTTCAGTAAGAACTGGCAGCACATATTGATATTACCTTATGGATTTCAGAAGAAATTGTAGTGTTTGAAAAGACAGTATCATAAAATTGATGTACAATGCAAAATACCCATTGATCCCCATTTGTGTCAATAAGATTTCTATAACTTGAAGATGGTAAAACACTGAAGTGTCTGGTCGTATCCAAGGTAAAAATACCACTCACTTCCATGGAAACAGAAGCAGGCCCAAATTATGAATACTAAAATATTATCTGAGTAATGAAGTATTTAAATCTCTATTATTTCATTACTGGTTTGGATATTAAAAAGTCAAAGTATCTATAGAATTTTAATATATGGTAATTTCTTAATATTTACGCTCATGCTTATAAAAGATCTGGACTCCTGAATGATGTAAATCAATTATCCCTGTGTGTGTGAAATGCTGTAACAAGATCAATGAGACCTGAACACAAGGAGGCATCTTAGGATAACAGCTGCAGATGCACACATTCTGTGGTAGAAACCAAACAAATGAACACACACTGCTCACCCTGATGGTTCTCCCTCCCCCACAGAAAATCCCTGCCATTACCCTGCCCAACTGTAAATGCATAAAAGGAAAACCAAGTAAGAGCAGGTAGCAGTCAGGATATCAGCACAGGCAAAGTGCAGTAAATGGTCACTCCTAGAGCCGAGGTAAAAGAAATGCTTTGCATTCAGGTTGGGAATTCACTTTAGATGGGACTTAATGGTCAGACTCTGCTTACAACCAAAAGCTGTACAGTTAATGGCTCTATGGAAAACTGCAAGGATGGATCTTTACTGCCTAAAATACATATTGGTTTTAAAGATGAGCTCAAGATGATTACTTTCACAATATTAATAATTCCCCTAATTGGATTTCCACAAAGTAGATTCAATAAAATACTGAAAATATTTAGTCAATAAATCAATTTCACTTCCACTGAGTCTGGATATCTATAAATTTTTTTCTCATTGATAAAATTATGTTTATGAAAACCTATTTTCAAGGAAACGACTCCTAAGATTTTTATTGGAAAATGCTTTGCAGTTAAAACAGAAATGAGAATTAATGGAAGGGCCACATGAGCCTTACATGTATTTAAAAAAAAAATCCCACAAACTGTTTTTTTGTTACTTGAAGTAGAATGTGATGTCCATGTTTAAAAATACCAAAAAAATGTAAAGAAAATTAAATACCTTCTTATCCCACTAGATGGTGGTGCCTTCAGATTAGGGCTCAGATGCTCAGACAGACAGAGCCGGAAAACTTTTGCTTTCTTTAACTGACCTGTAAATGTGGAGAGTGAGAGATGAGGTTAATCATGTTCCTCTGGGAATAGTAACAAGCATTTGGGTATAATGACTTACTGAATATATTGGAGTACATGGATTTGTGTCCACAGTGCTTTGCTATGAAGTGTGTTTTAACTTCAATACACATCTAATAGTATTAACTTTTCTTCCTGAAGAAGAAAAGGTGCAAACAATATTGAACCTTAATGATGATTGTATCTTGTGTAAAACAGCTTTGTTCCACCAAGGACCTGGTCCTTTTGCTGCCCTCTCTCCTCAATCGAAATCCAGATTAAAGTGGGGGATCATTAGCAATGACTGCATCTTGTATTCATGGATTTCATGGGAATAAGTTTAAAAGTAGCACTCACATTTTTGTATGACAAATGTACGGCTAGCTTTCAGAAAAGGTATTTACACATCCGTTAGACAGAAAGTGATAGTGCCAAACATGGCAGGTCACATCTCTGCAGTGATAACACAAGTGACATTTTGATGAATAGGAAAAGTAGATGGGACCTTGTTTGAGAGAGTATGTTTGTGCTTTAGTTATCTCAGGCTCTGTAGTAAATGGTCACATCCTTCATGTCTCACATAAAGCTTGAGCTGCGAGCTCAGGGCAGGTTCTGTGAACTGCAGAAATTATCTCAAGGGCTGCATTTGTCGAGGGCTGTCCAAGAGGAGGCCCCAAGTCGCGCTCAGTGCATGGAGGGAGCCTGGAGGCGCTGGCTCACGCCAGGCTGGAGCGAGGTTAGAGCACACAGAGTATTAAATGTGCAACTCTGCCAGTGAGCAGCCAGCAGTCCTGCCCACACAGGCTCTCCCAAACCAGCCACAGTTCCCTGTGTCCAGAGCAAGCCATGGGGACAAACTGCTAGGTGCACACGGTTGTTCCCGAGACCACCCTCCCAAATATGTGCAAAGTAGCCAGTGATCAGTCAGAAGCAATGTGTGAGACTTGCACTGGAAAAAATAAGTCTGGACTGTTTTCATTTTGCTTAAATATCATGATGCCCATTGTTAGTATGAAAAATTTAAGATTAATATTAAAAACTGTTTTGTGGATGAAGAACACAAAATTCTAGTTCTAGTCAGGTAAGCTCTAACATTAAGCTTTCCAATTTTCTTTTTACAGATAGTGTGATGGTACAGAAAAGTTAAGGATGACCGTGTGTGTCTTGGAAAAGACAGCATTAATCAAGAACCCCAGACTTCTTTTGTTGTCCATAAGTGTTGTTGCTCAGGGGGTTTTACTCACATCACCCAAGTGGTCATCCCATTTATAATACCTGAAGTCATCTAGAAACCAGCCCTCCTTCTGGCACAGTTTGATCTGTGCTTATTTGCTGTATGTTCCATTCCATTTATTCTGTTCCTCCCAGTCTACTCTTTCACTTTTTGATTCCCATGTTTGCAACATCTCCTCAATTTGCCATTTCTGTTGCAGGTAACAATCACCAGCAGCACAATATGTCACATTAGTGTGACCTCCAAGAAAGATTACAGACCCCATAGTCCAGAGACTTCCACATAAGAACGTCACAGCCAAAAAAGGCATAATCTGAGACTTTTTAATGAGCACTTAGCAGGGAATTCCTTTCTGTATCTTAGAGGACTGAGGCAGAAAAATGGATACAGAAATGGATGTGAATACCTCGTTCTTCTGCAGAGCTTTCCTTGTTTTGCATGTTGCATTTCTCACATGCAAAACAATGAAATCTTCCCAACTGTATTAGGGAGAAAGGATCAGCTCTTACTTTCTCTAGAAAGGTGGGCAGGATTTTCTGAAATCCTAAAGAAGCAAAATTCACTCCAATCATTGTTACATGCTGCCATTAAGGGTTGAAATGCAGCATTTGCCAAGAGTGCAAGTTCCTTTATTTGATCCCTTTGACTGTACCAGTATAACTGCCAATCACAGGAAATACCTCTAATAACTCTTCCTTTTACTTAATAAGGAATACCACATCTTTAAAACATTAGAAACAGATGTCACTGCATTACTTCACTGCTGATGTATGTAATAGAAATGACACACTAATTAATTTAATGCAGTATAAATGTACTGATTATTTATCATGGCTGACAATAAAATTATGAAAACATTCAATTACAATCAGTGGTAATTCATTATTTATTGATTCTGCGTTATGCACACATTAATACAATACATTTAATCACCTAAGAGAAGGGATCATTTTTCTATTGATACTTAGACATTTAGATTCATCAGTTTTATGTAAAATCCTTGATGTTTAGGTGGGAAGTTTTAATCCACAATTCCAAAAAAAACTCAGCTGAAATGTCAGAACTAAATTGAATACAAGTGTCAAGTACGAGTGCGTCTAGAAAAATGTGGGCACAAAGAATGACACACTAATTTCAGTCTCTTTCTCACGTCAGTGGCCTACATTTGTTAATGTAATTGTGGGTACTCTTTCTCAAGGAATCCAAGGCATTAAACATTAACCCAGCAAAAAGCTAATACTGTTTTTTCTTCCTTTTCAAGCCGTTACTCAGAATTAGCACCATCAGGGCTTTGCATGCTCAGGACGTAAGCTCAGAGCTCACTAGGGCAGGTTACCAGCCTTCGACTGGGCCCTGCGAAATTTCATTGTTAAGGATGAGAAGATTGTTGTGACTCAGACTCCAGTTGTGTTGGAATTCAGAAAAAAAAGGTGTTTCATTTCGTTACAATTAGGGTGCATTGCAAATGCATCTTCCAGTTATTTTTTATCCTTTATTTTGGACCCGAAGTTACCTCTGACCTTTGTAAATCTATGTTCACATTTATTCCCTCCCACTTATTTTAGGGGCAATCCAAGTTCTTTACTAAAAAGTAGTATTTTTTTTCCTATAATCTACCCACATTGGACATACCTCTATGAAGTCCGTAAAAAATATATATATATATTAAAAAAAATCACATTGTGATATCTATGGAATTTCTATTTTTATTGTCCTCCCTCGTGTTCGGCTACAGGAAACTGAGATGAAGCACAAGTATCACTATTGAGCTCTCCAGTCTTCTCTAAACAAAATTACTATTTTTAGTTAATACCCTACTGCTTCACTTAGAAAGCTGTCATTAGATTTTCTCAGTATCTCCCCCTCGTCAGGTGTGTCACCCACCATTTTCTCCCTGGATCCCATGGAGAGCAGGAGCCATGTTCATGCCAGCTGGCAATAAGTAATTTCCAGAATGCTGTTGACTGGGGCTTTCCTCTCTCCTCCTGCGTCAGGGAAGAGCTTTTTCCCATTTCACTCCAATGGGGCATATGCAAGGATGATAAAAACAAAAACAAACAAACGGAACCTTTGCTTGACATCTTGCCATACAAACTCAGCCAATTTTCGTATAGGATCAATACACGATACACCAATATTTCTGTAGTTGCCAGTGTAAGAAAACAGAGTGTTCTGCGCACCAGTCAAAAAGGAAGAAAAATAATGAAACCTTACTTTTAAAATAATATTCTGAAATACTTATTTCAGCTATAGGGAGGCTTAGTAGTTTGTACACATTCAGATTACGTACTGCTGGACTCCATTCAAATAAACCATCTGGATACTTTATAACTGACAAGATATTACTGTATGATTGTTAGGCTTTAGTAACTCTGCCTTGTCTTTAACAAAATTACAGAGAAATAATAATATTCATAGCTATAGTTGATTTGTATATGCTTAGTTGAACTGGACAGCTGCCTGGCATTAATTCTCAAACCTTGAGCATTTTCTAAGTTTCAGAGCAGTTCTTCTCTCCATGGACAGTCACCTCTCAAGGATACTGCTTTTACTACAGCCTTTATGATTTTATATTGCTTCATGCCACTCCAACTCGCTGGGTGTTGATGCGCAAGGCTTCCTCTGGCCTTGCGAAAATTCGGTCTTATTTAGAAATATGTTTAGCTTATGGAAGACATTAAAGTCAAAAAGGGAAAGGAATTCTCATGGTGGATTTTGATTGTCGCATTAATCTCAAAGGGGAAAAAAAAAGTCTTTAAAAGGGCAGTGTTTGAATCTGATTTATTAAATCTCTTAATAGCAATTATGTTCAGAAAATTAATGCACCAAAGTTTCTATCTAAGTCATTTATTTGTTATTTCTATAATTTCCAGTGTATAAATATCTCAGATGAGTTCAGAGCTTGATTGTACTGAATATTTTGCCAAAGTAAGTAGCTCCTGCCCCTCAGAGCTTCCGGTCTAAGATTTGAGCCTAAAAAGGTGTAGAAACTAGTTCAGAAAATATGAGAATTCTTATTGAAAGTATTAATTTAAACTAAGTTATGTGAAAATTCTGCCTTGGTTTCAGGCAGTGAGACCTAAAACCAGTGGCCAGGCTTCTCAGAACACATAAAATCAATGGGGAGAAGGGGAGGTTCCTCTAGAGTGTAATTTAAGATCATTTATGTTCACAAATATAGCAATTTAGTTAGCACACAGTCATCTTCTTTCATCTAAAATGGGATTACTCATAATGCAAAAACATTAAACTTCGCAGAGAAGGTGCCTAAAGAAGCAAGCCTAACAAAAGGAAAGAGAAGATGGCATACACAGGCACTGGAATCATGGAAATAGCTGAAATGCTCTGTTGGTATTGCTTGCTTGGTATCCACTTGAAAAAGTTTTGTTTATTCTCTTCTGCTTGCTTTGTTGAATGCCTTAGGAGAAAGCTAAAAACAACAACAGAAAAGGAGGGGAGTGAAAAAGTTAAAGGACCAGGAAAGAAGGAAAGATAAAGAATAAAAACCAGTGGGAACAAGCAGGCAAGAGGGATGTTGAAACACAGGAAAAACGGGAAGAGGGTGGGAAAAGAGGTGTGATATAACACTGGGAGAGGGTGAGAAGCAAATAACCAATGTAGCCAGCGTGCCCTGGGTCTGCTGGGTGTCTGATCATCCTTCGGTTCCACTTGTTCAGGGACAAGGGACGCACAAGCCTTGGGAGTTCTTGTGTCACCTGCCCTGGATCAGGTGGAGGAGGCACAGGATGTGCCCGGCTCCCAGGATGTTCGTACACCGAGGTACCACACGGTGTTCTGGAGGCTGCGGGAGGAGAGGGCCGAGCCCGTTGAAGCTAAAACACAACCGATGCCGCACCGAGGCTGGGCTTTTCAGAGAACTGCGTGCCAGACCTCCCGAAAACGGCCTTTGCCTGGTGCGAGTGACCACAAACTTCCACATCTCTCACACCTCCCTCCGTCCTGCTTGTGCCCGTCTCTGGAGGGGCTCGGCTTGCTTTAGGCCTGACTCAGAGGCCGCGGACCCGCACTCCTGTGCTGTGCCGGTGCCACGGCGCTTGGTGCGTTCCCGGTCCGCGTTTGTCTCATGTACCAAACGGAACCTCGCACCGCCACCCCCTCTCCCCATTCCCTTCAGCTGTGGCGGGGCACAGGTGTTTTAGCACTTACAAACGTGCCAGGGCGCAGCGACCGCTCCAACCCCCCGGGGAAGGGATGGGGACGGTCCCAGCGCCGCCTCCCCTCCGCTCCCTTGCCTCAGAGCGCGGGGGAGCGCCCGGGGGACCCCCTCCCGGTCCGGGGACCGAGACCCCATCACAGCCTGGGGAGCAGGACCCCATCGCAGCCCGGGGAGCCCCGCGGGATCCCGTCACAGCTCGGGGAACGGGACCTTCTCCCAGCCCGTAGAGCAGGAGCCCCTCGCGGCCCGAGGGTCCCCCCCGAAACTTTGCCCCGAGTTGCGGGCGCAGGGACGCGCTGCCCTCGCTCTCTCCCGCCCCCCGCCCCAGGTGCGCGGCCGGCGCTGCCCCGCCCCGCCCGCGCCCGCAGCCACTCGCGGCGGTGGCGCTGGCGGCGGGCGGGGCGCATTGGCTGGAGGGCGCCGTCACTCTCCCCCGGCGGCGCTGGGGAGGGGTCTGGGCGCTGCGTGCGGGCGGCGGGAGCGCGGCGGTCCGGCGGCACCGCACGGAGCGCAGCGCGGGGCTGAGACAGCCGCGGGGAGCCGCGCCGGCCATGGCGGTGTCCGCGCCGCCCGTCATCGCCGCAACTTCCAGCGGCGGCGGCGCGGGGGGCTCGGCGGGTTTGTTCCGGGCGGACCCGCTGTACTCCAGCCCCGCGGAGTCCCCGCGCCTCACCAACAGCCTCGTCAACACTTTCCTCTCGGCCGGCGGCGGCGGGGCCGGCGCGGGCGGCGGTGGCGGCGGCGGCAACGAGTGTAAGATGGTCGACCTGCACGGGGTGAAGGTGGCCTCGTTCCTCGTGGAGGGGCAGGAGCTGATCTGCCTGCCGCAGGTCTTTGATCTCTTCCTCAAGCACCTGGTGGGAGGGCTGCACACGGTCTACACCAAGCTGAAGCGGCTGGATATATCGCCCGTGGTGTGCACGGTGGAGCAGGTCCGCATCCTGCGCGGGCTGGGAGCCATCCAGCCCGGCGTCAACCGCTGCAAGCTCATCACCAGGAAGGACTTCGAAACTTTGTACAACGACTGCACCAACGCGAGGTGAGCGCAGGCTCCGCTCTCGCCCCCGGCCGGCCCGCGGGGAGCGCAGCTGGGGGCGGGGGCGCGGGTCCTGGGGGAGGGAGGCGTGGGGGGCACCGAGGGGCTGAGGGGGAGCGGGGCTGGGATGCGGCGGTGCCGACATGGAAAACTTTCCCTGCTTCCATCAGCCCCACGATGGCCGGCACCGCCGGGCAGCGGAGCGGCTCCGCGCGCCGGTCTCCAAACTTTTCTCCAAGCAGGGAAAGCCGATAGTTCCCGAAAACACTCCTTAAAAAAACCCCCGAAACACACAAGTTTCCTCCGTTATTGTTGTCCCGCTGAAAGCCGCGGCTGTGCTCCGGCCCCGGCGCTCCCGCGGGCGGTGCGAGCCGGGTGCCCGGGCAGGGGCTGCGGGTCCCGGTGCCCCGGAGCGGCTCCGCTCCCGCACTCGCAGCTCTGGAGCGGCCGCAGCCCCTGCCCTGCCCGGCTTCGGTCACCGAGCCCCGGATCCCTGCTGGGTCCTGCATACTTGGGGTTATAATCGTGGTTTGTGACCTCATGGCTGCTGCCTTTAGAAATGATAATGATCTAAATAAACACAAAACCCTCTCGGGGCTCGGCAGGAACACTGGTGCCGTGGGGCAGGGTGTAAGGCAGGGACTTCGGAGATGACATTCCCTGCTTCAGCAGTTGGTGAGGGACATCTCCAGAAACATTTGCATGTCAGTGTGCTGCTGCTTTCTGTGGCAGCAAACTTTCTTTACAGACGCTTTCAGCGAGCTTTGGGTACGATATCCGACCTGCAGCGTGCAAATGTTCAGTAACTTTGGGCTTTGTGTCGCTAGTTCGACCTGCTTAGCACTGAGCGGGGGTTTTATTTTTTTAATAACAACTTTCTTAATTTCGTGCCAGTTCGGGGCCTGATCCTGCTCTTGCTGCTGTGAGCTGAAGCAGGAGCAGACCGGGCGTCATTCTTGAATGCAGTATTTGCTTTGTTTCAAATCGCTTTATATTACAGGTGACGTTTTAGAGATTAATTCCTAGATATGTTAATACGAACTATGTGCTTTTTTTTTCTTGCTCTTGTTCTATGTAACACCTTCTCCCGCTGCCTATTTCAATGTGAGGCACCTCGATGACATCACACCTACTGCTTTATTAAAGTGATGGGTTTGGAAGTAAGGTCTGAGACTTACATTAATTTTATTCATATACGTTAGATTACTAAGGGGCACATTTAACATGTAAATGCTTCTGTGAAGTGTTTCTGAGACTCGACTAGCATGAAAGTTGATGGTTAAAGAAATACATCTCGTTAATTTCTGTGACCGTGCCAAAGTTTTCCATTAGGGAAATACAGGATCTGATTTGATGATGCAGCCTGTAGATGCAGTCTAATGATTTCTGCTCTCTTACAACCAGTGATTTAAAGTCTTGAAATGCTAAAGTGTTAAATGTTTAAAACTTGTATTTCACAACTTTTTTTTTTCCTTTTCTCTTTGATAAAGACTTATGGGCGTGATAGGATGAGGGAATGGGTAATGCAGGGAGCAGTGGGAAGGGTGGCCGGGGGAGCTGTAGGTGAGGAGCCGAGTGATGCTCCAGGAGGGCTGAAAGGAGCAGTCAGTGGAACGGAGCCCTGGTGAAAGGCTGGAGATCAGGCAGAGCAGTGTGAGGGGGCTCTTGCAGGGCAGAACCGCGTCTGACCCCTGGCAGAGCTCTCAGCTGAGACTCACACGTGTTGAATGTGCTTAAGCACAAGCTCTCCCCACCCTGCTATGAAAACATTTTATTTTTATCTGTTCAGGAATAGCAGATCCCTTTACATTTTGTTTGTTTATGCCTCATGAAAATGTCACTGGTTGGAAGAACCTGCTCACATCAATGTGTTTTGCATTCACGGTTTCAGGTGTAAGGCATGAGGAGTGTTATCAGCACACCTGAAACTTTGCTCAAGGATTGTAACTTAATGTTAATTGTATTCTGCCGTGCTAATTAAATGCTTAATACCTCATTTTGTTTGCAGATTATTATTTCCCTTGAACAGTCCATACTTACTGGAGAGAATGTTGGGTAAAAATAGTTAAATACATGAATAATCTATTTATTTTTGTTTGCTGTGAAGTGACCTGGGGAGCACTGCAGTGCATGTTATCAAATCAAAACAAATCAAATACAGTAGAACTGTTAAAAGACATGCTCACAATATTTAGTTCTGTACCTGGAAAGTAAAGGCTTGAAAATACATGGTCTTTTAGAAATATTGCTCTCCACTCAGAAGACTGTGCATTGCTTTTCTAGTTAATAGTTTTTTTTTTTATTTGATAGGGATTTATATCTGTATTTGACTACTGTAGAAATGCTGCAGTACACTCAAGAGCTGCCAGAAAAAGCAGTAAGAAATGCTAGGTATTATTATTTTCACTGGTGGTTGACTTGTAAAAGTCGACGTCTCTTATGTTAGTGTGCACTTATAGTAAGTTTTTTAATTGGAATGCAAACCAGCAATTATAAATAACTAAAAAAAGAGAGAAATTCTATTTCTGCTGCTTACTCGACTGCATTTTTTTAGTAGAGTTTGTCTACAGAGCTAGTAAGAGCTGCAGAGAAATACACTCGTGGGCGAAAGTTTTTTGGTGTTTGTGTTCTGTAACAGGAGTTACTATGTCCAGCAGTTTTGACCTGTGTCTTTTTGTAGTACATTCACCTGTAATGTTTAAATTTTCATCAGCATGTTTACAGAATGTTCCTAAAATGTTTGTTGTTAGCCAGCACCATGCACTCTAATTTGCAAGCAACGTTTGTGAAATGAAACTAACTGCTCATTTCATTACAGGTCCCACCTTCAAGTGAGTACAACATAGCGACAAAATCTAGCTCCTGATGGGCAATACCTTAGAAGATCACTTAAATTATGGAGGCATGCTTAAATTTAGTAGTAAAGCATAACATTTACTTAACTAAAAAAAGCCAGCAAACTGTAATGAGGATTTATTTTTAAAATGAAATTTAAAACTGTAGTAAGAATGTGTTTATGATGGTGCATACGTCAATCCTGAAAAACAGGATTGTATGAGTATGATCACAACCTCTTCCGCAGGGTTCTATATGTGATGGATGCTATTGACCACTAAAAAAGCATAGTGTTGGTCTGGATTATTCAGTGAATAGTCAGAACACTTTCCAGAAAAGAGCATTTCAGTGCATGGCATATTTTTTGTGATTTAAAGTAACCAGTTAAGCTAATATTTTGTATTACTTCGGCTATTCACAAACAATAAAAGGCTTTAGAAATGAATTTAAGCAGTAAATGCAGACATTTAATTTTATGAGATAATGAGGGTCTAGTCATGTTGACTATTAAAAGCTACCCTATAGTCAGCAGTACTCTGTCTTTTATTAGGAGACTGATGTCAAGATTATAATTAAAGCAATCCAGCCATGTAGCACTGCACACAGCTTCCTGTATATTGATGGGAAATGTGGACATCTGATTGTCCATAAACTTCTAAGTGGATGTTTAGCTTGCATTCAGACTTGGCCAAATTTGTGAATTTTGGAGGTGTTAGCATTTTTAGATACAGAAAGATCAGTTTTTCAGTTGTCTTCCTTGGAGAGGAGGCTCACTTCAAACACTCTGGAGAGAGATCACTGGCAGAGTGCATTCTGCTTGAGATGGAGAAAGGAATTTTCCCACTTTCTGAGCAGTGCAGTTGTGCTTTTGGAAAAATCCCTCTTTCTTTTTGGGTATCTTTAAAGTCTGTGCCTGTTCAAAACTCCTAAAATACTTGAATATTTTCATCAGATGCATATCTAATCTGGAGAACCCTTGATTGAAATTCCCTTCTTTCTTCATAGCACTAGAGCTCCCCATTTGAAGTATAACATGCTTTTCCTCTAAAATGGAGTATTTGTATGATTCCTGCATGTGTATATGCATAATACATATGTAATTTTCTACTGAGACTTCTACAACTGAAAAATACTGTGTTTGTGTAGCGAAGACAAAAAAGCTAAACAATTAGGTATTAATGATATTCTTGTTGCATATTCAAAAGGTCTTTGCAAGCATTTCTTCTCCTTTTTTTCTTTTCACCATTTCAACCTGCAGAACTCTTCACTGTCACTTCAAATCACACAATTCTACAAAGATAAAACAACATTTAAACTCATTTGCTTTGGGAGGAAAATTGAGCATTTGCACCCAATAAGCCTGATTGTGGAACTGCATGCAAATTGTGTTTTGATTTATCTCTTTTGCACTTTTTTCCATTTGAATTGATCTTGCATTAATTTCGCCAAGCGGCTCTGTGAGGCTGCAGATGTTGCCCTGTGTTTAATAAATCAATGAGACAGATCTGAATGAATCACTTCAGATGGATTCTCTGCTCGGTTTGATGTCTAGATGTTATTCTTAGCTTGTTATCATGACAGATGCATTAATGTTCCCATACACTGCCAGCAATGTCAAAGAGATTGAAGCTTTTAAAGTGGCGGTATCCCCTTTTCCCCCTTCTGTTGGAATAACTAAATTGCCTTTAGGAATAGGTCAAAATACAAATTTGATCTTGACATTATTGTGGGGAAGATGCTAAACTTCTGATTGTATTATAACACAGGCAAATGCAGATTCTTACAGAATGATTAATTATTCCCAAATAGTGGAGATCAATATTAAAATCTAAACATAGGATAGCTCCTTAATAGAGTAACCACTTTCTCAGCATTAATATTTCATTGTAATAGAAATGATACGAATAAATAATATAAGACTATAACATGTTAAAAGTATTGCTATAAATAGAATATCATTGTGTCTAAATTGATTACAGCCTGAAGTAAGGCTTTTTCTCTTTTTTCTTCTTTTTTTACCTCATTAAGAATTTTCTTTTAAAGTTAATTATGTCTGCATTCAACATCTGTTGGATTTAAAATACTTGTTTATTATGTTTCTGCTACTACTCCCCATGTAGGGCCAGATATATTGGAGAAGTTGTTGGTCACTGTTAATTTTGGGTCAGTTCAGTCTGGTATCCATTATCTCAGAACCTGTGGAACGCAAATCATAAAAGAGGCTGGAATGTGTCTTTGTAGAAAGGTTTTAAATTCTGGAAAACATTGCACAAAGTATAAAGTACTCTGCCATGAGTAATGAAGATCTATTTCCCACATAGGCTATGCACAGCTTTTATTGGCTTTTATGCCTTAGTGTTTACTAAACCACTCGTGGACATCTTTGTTTTTCTTTAGAGGGTAAAATAGTATCTTGAGCAATCATTTTGTTAAACCTGGTCTCTCTCTCTGTGGCACTTTTATTTTAATTAAAAAATTATCAGGAATGTTCCTTTTCCTAATCTTTCCTCCACACTGAAGAACTTTGACTTTTTGTCTTTTAGGCTTCTGAGAATAAATTGGAGAAACTGGCTGTAACAGATCTAGATTTATGTTGGCATTCTTGGTATTCTTGCTCCAGTAGTTCCAATTTGATAAAGGAAACAATATATGTAATAGAAATTCACAGTTTATTCAAATGAGTTTAAGCTTTAGCATTGTTATATTTGCCTTTCTCTCACCAATATATCAATGTGTGGCAATAGCATTATGCTCAGAGAGCCTCCAGAAGGGACCAGCTCTGTAGATGGGGAATTATTCTCACGCTGGGGCTGTGGCTGCACACGCAGCCTCCGTTTGTGCGCTGGTTTGAAAGGCAGGGAAAATCAACTTTGGTAGGACTGAGGAGCACAGCAAAACCCACTGAATTAAAGAATAGTGTTTTGTTGTATGGCAGTGGCCTCAGAGTGAGAAACTAGTCTCTACCTACCTTAGTAATTTTGCAGAAAATATTTCAAATGAGCCTTGTGAGATGTTTTAAAGAATTTTCTTGTCTGTTTCGCTGCTTTCAGGCAGGAATTGACATTTTGTAAGGGCTGTTCGTCAGGATCAATATTAAAAAGGTGTTGAAATCTGGGCTGTGGGGTCCCTGTTTTTGACTTTGCTGAGGTGAACCTCCCTTTCATGTCAGGGGCCATTTGCCAGAACAAGGGCAAAGAACTTAAAAATGTTTCTAGGATCTGAGCCCTTCTTGTCAAAGGTAGAACATATTTACCGAATCCTGCATTTGATAGAATTACATGTTTCTGTTTTTTTTGGGTTTGATCTTGTACTTGCTGAATGTAGGATCTTGAGTCTCTTTTGTGCCTTTCCAGGCACAAAATTATCCACATCCTTACTTTAAAATGTGGAAAGTTCCCAGCTGGTTGCTTTTGTAAGTTCTTTGTGTGATTATCAGTGTAATAAAACCTGTAGCTGTATGGAAATGCGTAATTTCAATGATTATTTACATACATGGTGCTAATATCAGTCCCAAACATAATGAGGCTACTTCAGGGTTAACTGCTGTCTGGGATGTGTTCCTTTGGTGTAAGCCAAGGCAAGGTTTTTATATGTCCCGATTAAACCTGCATTCCCAAGCACAAGTATGTTAGTTAGTAATGATTCTTAGTGATTTAGATTTATCCTGCTTGATATTAGAACTGTCCCTCAGGGCTACATGCTTTTGATCTTTGTTCCCTCTTGGTAAAACAGGGCTATCCAAAGTGACTCAGTAATAGGGTTTCCCCTCTCTCTCCATTCTACAACCTGTAAGAAACACCAATACCTATTAACTAATGTGCTTTGATACCTGCCCCAGAAGGTTCCGATATCCGAATCCTGTAAAGCAGAAATTTCTTTGCTCGCCTTTAATTTTTGGTAGCGCAGCCGTGTTGTTGTTTTGTGTGTGTGTGTATAAAGTTTATTGTCACTAGCGGGCGTGGGGAGATTATATTCCCTTGTCAGTACATTTTGACCCGCTGAGCCCATTTTGCTCATTAAAATAGATTATGTCAGAGCCTTTCTTGACTCACTCACAAATGCCACTCCTCCAGAAAGTAAGAACCTAACCCAATTAATGTGCTCCCTTTATTACTGTGCAGTGGCTTAAGTGTGATGTTTAGCAGTGTATATTGTTGCTACGATAAGGTATAAAATGTTCGATTGCAATTGTGCCTGATGTTATCAAGTTTCTGGAAATTGATATCTGGTACCGGCATTTAACCTACATCCACTCTGTCTGCTATCTATGGGATGGGTTAAAAAGAAAAAGTAGTATTGATCTGTAGCTGGATTAAAGTTTGAAATCGGCAACAGCATGAGCACAAAAGGCTTTTTTATGATTTCTCAGCTTGCCATTGATCTACCAGTTTTATTGCATTCATTATTTATTAAAAGAATTTGCAAGCTAAACATAACGTTAAGCTAGTTTGCACACGGGGACTGCACTTAGGAAATTGAATGGAAATTGCATTAGAGATGAACATCTGTGCTATTTTTCCACTCGTGTGTTTATGGGTTTGTATAAAAGGTGTATTGGATTAACAGTTATAACCATTATAGCTTGCAGCAATATGTTAGAACCCCAAGCATTCAGTAGTTATTTAAGAAGGAGACTCCTTTTTTCTTACACTAAAAAGTATGGTAATGCCATGACAAACAGAGCTTTTATTGGATTATTCTTTATTAATGGATTTTTTTACTACTAATGTGTAAAACTTGAGGTATCTTGCTATATTATGCATGTGCACTATTATCTATGCTACATAAAGCTCCATTAATATTGTCATTAATTGAAAGGCTTACAGTGACAGTATTGGTTAAGGATTTGGCATACAGTCACCGAAGTATTGAAATGTATTTTATAGGAATGTAAGTATTGAAAAGATCCTTACTATATGTTCCTTCAGATTTTTCCCAGCAAGGCGACTAGTTTTCTATGCTCCTTGAGCTGGGTGCCTTCTCTGATGTATCATATCAGTGAATCAGGTGAAATCTTAAATATTTTGAAATATTTTTCCATTTCAGTTAAATGGTTCAGTTGCCCTTAACACTGGCTGTAGTTGTGTGTGACATACAAAGTGTAGGGTAGACCTAGAATTTTGAGGTCATCTCCTGGAATGATTTTAGTTTTTTTCTTGTTTGTATTCCTTCTGTAAGACAGAGGGAAAATTACTTCAGGGGCTTTGAGTGAAAAGTGTTTGTATAATCAAGATGTTACCTATTTATTTGGTCTGAAAGTAAGTCCAGTCTGTTTATGACTAAAATGTACTGAAATATGTCACGTTATGCATCACCAATGCACTTGCAGTTACTCAAGACTCAACCTGATACATCTCACACCTTGTGAGACTTGAGGGTTTCCTGTGCTCAGACACGGAAAATGAGCTTCATACCAGGAGGTTGTGCTGCCTCCTTTGAGTGCCACCCCCGCATCCTTTTTGTCTCTGGTAGGACGGCAGTATTTTGAGCAGAGGTAGCTCTGATTTTTCCTTAAAAGAATCTCAGGGCTGTTTTTCAGCAGCATTTTGCTTTCACTGTTCTTAGTCTTCCTCACTGTTGTTCCCAGCCATAGGCTTGTATGATCAGGGTTTCATATTCTATCAGATAACGCATTTCAGCTACCCTGTGAATGAAAGTGGCAGTTGTATTTAGTATAGGACTTACGCCATTGATATATACCCATAATCATTGATAAAATGTTTACATACATGCACATTTATATATGATGCAATTTAAACTAAACGTCTGGATTTTTCCAAAGCTGTCAACTACGGAAATCAGCCTTGATTTTTGGAAAATTCGCTGTACACGTTTATAGGAGAGGGAGACTTTAGAGTAATTGAGAAATTCAGTTTAAATTGCATTTGCTATGGGCATGAACTAAAATTGCTAAATGAACTTAGGGGGCTGTATGGGCCACCTTGGTGTCCTTACTAAAAGTCTTTACTTTCTTTTTATGCTTGTCATAGTGTAAGTGGCTAACATTCTCAGCATGTAATGCAATTCTGTCCAGTCTGAGGCAAGAGAACTTTTAGCCTGGGATGCCCTCGTGGTATTTCAAATCAACAAAGCATCAAGACTTTTTTCTTTCCTGTTTTTAAGTCTGAATGGACAGTGGAATTAAAACAGAACACTTTTTATTTTAAAAGGTTCATCAGAGTTACTTCATGCTGTGTGTACAGTTCCAAATCTAACATATTTTGCAGAATCACAGGATTGTTGAGGTTAGCAGGGTCCTCTTGAGGTCATCTTGGTGCATTTTGAGATCATGGCTATCCCTTTCTGTAAACTGGAGAGATGTGGGCTGGATGGATGGACCATGGGTGAGGAATTGGCTGGATGGTCAGGCTCAGAGCTGCGATCAGCTGCTCGATACCCAGGTGGTGCCCGGTGGGCAGTGGTGTTCAGGGTCGGGTTTGGCACTGGTGCTGTTCAACATTGGTGTCCGTGACAGGGACAGTGGGATGGAGCCCTCAGCAGCAGCCCCAGGCTAGGTGGGGTGGTCACACCCTGGAGGGAAGGGATGGGTCCAGAGGGGCCTGGGCAGGCTGCAGAGGTGGGACTGGGCAAACCTCATGGAGCTGGAGAAGGCCAAGTTCAGGGTGCTGGTTGCCCAGAGAAGCTGTGGCTGCCGCTGGATCCCTGGAAGTGTCCAAGGCTGGGTTTGACGGTGCTTGGAGCAACCTGGGATAGTGGAAGGTGTCCCTGCCCATGGCAGGGGGTGGCATGAGATGAGCTTTAAGGTTCCTTCCAACCCAAACCATTCAGGGGTTCTGTGGTCTAGATTAATTCCTCTGTCTCGGCAGGGTCAGCTGGAGTTGGTTGTTCTTAGCTCTCTCCATTTAGATTTTGAATATTTTCAGGGATTGACGCTCAGCCTTTCTAGGAGACTTATTTGCAGAGTAGAAATAACTGTGCTGTGGAAGAAAGATTTTGTTGGGACTGCTGGATTCCGGGGGAGTTGGGAGTAGATGTCACAGGCAGCCACTGCTGGGGTCATTGCCCTGCTGATGAGTCACTCAGGCAGGTCAGTACAGACATGCTGCTGTTGTGTTTGTCCTTCCTGGGAATCAGCCATGTCATCTTGTGCCATCTCTGTCTCACAAATGATTTCCTGAAATCCTGTGTGTGTGCTGAGGAGCCGACTTGTCCTATTCTGCACTGCCCCTAGAGAGGAATATTTGTATATTTGTAATTAAAAAAAATGCACATGGCTGTAAAGAAAGCTCCTGGCACAGAGGTTGTGCCAGTAGGGGGATTTAGTTACTTGTGTGTTACAGTAACTTAAGAGTTGCTAATTAAGAAGATAAAGCTAGTTGAAAGAAGAAATATTTTGAGCTTCATTTAGAACCTCTAATCAGCATGTTTAAAATATTATGCGTTATTCTTTCCTTACGTGTGTAGCGGTTGTTTTTGCCTAGTGCAAGTTTTACATGCGGGCTAATAGGCTGTTTTGATAACAGTTAATCAGAGAATGTCCTGTGTCTGTGAAATGTTATCCCTGTTGTTTTCTGTGGGGCTGATGAAGGCATCTCTCTTCGGGGCCGCAGGTGTCTGCAGCTGCCTCCTCTCCTCCTCATACTTCTAAATGTTGTTGTGTGCTGAAGGAGGGCAATTTTCTAAAGAGCTGCTGTGATAATACAGGAAAATAGAAGCAGGAAAAACGTCAAGTCTTTCCAGTGAAACTTAACATACATGTCTAAACAAGAAAAACCAAAACCCCTCCTCCAAACACACAAAAACTCCCCAAACCAACAATAAAAAACCAGAGCAGAGCAAGGTAGTAAAATGCTGGTAGTTAGACAAGAGCAGATTATGGATACTGAAAAAGGACCCAGGGTAATGAACTCGGTGTTCAGTTCCCACTGTTGTATGAGCTTGTTGCTGAAAGATGTATTTGTAGATTTGGGGAGCATTTTTGCTTGTAAGGCTTTATTTGTTGGGCTTTTTTATATGGGAGTTCATGTATCTGATAGGTGATGTAAAATACCTTGAGCTGAGCATCCTGCCATTACAAAATCATTTTTATGTCCTCCAAGGCTGGCTGACTGTTTGCAGAGAGCTCAGTCCAGGCTGGCTGCACCTTTTGCTCCCCTGCTGCATTCCAGGTGTGTGCTGTGCCCGACCTGTGCCTGTGTGCCAGGGCGGATGTGCTGCTCTCAGCAGCCACAGCCACCCGGCCTCTTGCAGGAGCCTTCAGCAAGGGTTTGGGCAGAATTGTTGCTGGAACACACTGGAAACCTCACTTGTGCTCATGGTTAGTAGTGCTGAAGGGCATTAATTGATTCCACTGTTGTATGAACTAAGATTTCTTGTCTCAGAACCAGAATCGCTGTCACTTCTTTCTGCTCTGTTTTTATGAATTGCATTACTTGTTCCACAACTGATTTTTGCTTCAAACAAATCTGTTTCTTCTTGCTGGAACTTACAAACATTTCTGTCTTGTAATTTCATGAATGGCTTTCCTCTTGCATGTTAAGCTAGAAGGTTTCTGGTCATCCACTTACCTTGCCCTTTTTTAATATGCTTTCTTCAGAGTTTTAGTTTGCATGTCCCTCTCCCACCCCACAACCACAGCCTTCTAATAAACTGCTCCATCTTAGTTATTTGTCCTTAAAGGAGAGAATCTCTATTCATGTTGGTGTGAAAGCAAAACAAAAAATACTGGTGAGACATTTATTGTAGTCATCTTTCCTGAATAATGCAGAGAGTGCAATAGAGTGTTTCAGATTATGGCTTTAGACTTCTAAAGACATTTTTAAGAACTTGTGTTCACTGAGTAAACGTCAGTTGAGTGACTGAGTTCTTGACACTGGTATATTCTGATCTGGATAGAAACTCGTCATAAGAACTTTTTTTCTTCATTCATGTGAAGTTTCTGATAGTATAAATGCCATAGTTTTATTGGTTTTTTCAAACTTAGGTATTAACAGAAAGTTAAATGCCTGGCAGGGTTGAGCTTCTCTGCTGTTCAGTCTCACGTGTAAGCCAGCTATGTAAGGGGCTTTTTCTACCAGCCCTGCATTTCATTTAAGTAGTGTGTTGTATTTGGGTCTGGGTGTGCCTGTTCTGTGATGATCATTTGCCCCCATCTTTTGCCGTCGCAGAATTTCTCTTTGACATCTTCAGGTACGTGTGGCCACTCAGCCTCATCTTTCCTGCTCATCTAGATTGACCTGTCATTCATGAAAACAACACAATAACTGAATACACAAACAGCAGACACTGCTTGCAGGTTTCATTTGTTGTGTTGGTCGCTGAGTTGTCTTTAAAACTTTAAAAGCGTCTTTTAAGGCCAAAAAGTTTAAGGTTTTCTTGACCATGTTTTGATGTTGGTGTTTGTATTGCGGTTTTTGATGCTGCTGTTCCCTGTTCTGCTTTTTAGTTAGAAGCTCTTTTTAGCTTCTTATGCACATGAAGTAGTTTATCTGATGATATCAGATTGTTGCCAGAATAATTCCCTGTAGTGTCTAGTGCTATGAGAATTTGAGTGTTAGTAAACAAGTTTACAGACAGTAGGTGGGCAAAGAGTATTTTTATTTAAGTGCTTGGGTTGATTGCTTAGTTTGGTTGTATGACTGTGGGCAAAATTTGAAAGTTCCTTTTTTGGCTGTTGATTTTTTGTAATGTCCTGACCCTACCATTGCTTTCTGTGTAAGACTGCAGAGGAGACTGAATGAACACAAAGGCTTTGGATCTCTCATGAAGGAGGAGATTGCTTTGCTTTCTTTTTGACTCACTGCAGGTGAAATTCCGTAATGGGACTGTTGTAGAACCAGAGTCTTCCAACTGATTTCAGTGATTTTTGGATCGCCAGCATAGAAAGCATCCAAACCTCAGTGCATATCCATGAATTAATCTGTAAGTTATTTAAGGTCCACATCAGGAAATGCTTTGTGCAAATTTGGAAGTGGTATAATGAAGCAAGCCTTGGGACATCAGTTCTGTCCCCTGTGTATTTAGCTAATCTCATATTTGGATAGATTTTTGTTAATTAAGTCCATGTACTTGTACAGGAAATAAACATAGAGAAAGTTCATTACAGAACCCCACACCTTTCCAGTAAAGAATCCGTGTATCTGCATTTTTGTGATGAGAGGCACTACATGGGCTAGGAGTAGTGAGAGCCAAGAGATGTTTGTTTGCATTGCCTGGTAAACACTTGTCAAGAATCAGGGATTTCAGGGTGTATAGGAATATTCACTTTTTCCATTGAGGGAAGTGTTTACCAGTGGTGATAAATAGAAAACATTTTCATTGGAGTGAATACTATAAACTTGTTGCTGTGCATATACTGTACATTGCTGATATTCAGAAATCCTTACTTGGAGCATAATCATATTTCATATATTTGAGACTATCTGGATTATTTTTAATTGAGGAGTGGGTTTTAATATTCTAAGTGGAGGTGACTGCATGTAAAGAACAGTGAAAAATAATTTTATGTACTTTAACAGTTTAAAAAGTAGTAAACTGATAATTATTATGTATTTAATTAACAGGTACATTTCATAGAGGTAATGGTATCATATGTAGCATCCTGGCTATTTAGCCAAATCTTGATTTATTCTTGCAGAATTCAGAAAAGACTGAAAACCTGATGAAGGGTAAACCACCAAGTCCTTGTATTTGTGGATACTCTACAAGCCCGCGTGGTGGTTGGAAGCCACATGCACCTGGCTTTTCTGGGAAATCCTTTGCACTCTCTGAACAGGAGTGGTCATTGGTGGGCTATTTATGACTCTGGTTTTGGTGGAAAATTCGGCCTTGTGTGTCATTTAGACTTTGTGACACGTGTAGCCTCCCAGGGCCTAATGACTTGTCTGCAGATGGGCTGTTATTTATTACAGTCATGTAGAATAAAATTGATTGTCTTCTAAAATTAATTTTTCATTTGCCTCCAGCTCTGCTTTAATAGAGGACACACAGTTGCCTGTTTGCAGAAATACTGTTTAATCACATTAATATCTCAGCCCCCCAGGCTGGTGAAGATAATTGTACAAACGAACAGCAAAATCTGTATCTTTAACTTCTTTTTATGATTAAATTATGCAAATGACTTATCTCCTGCCCTTCCAAGCACTAATCATCTAATTAGGAATGATGTGTTAAAGGGATGGTTTTGAATCAGGAGAAGGGGAGAACGGAGGAAGCAGAAAATGGGACCTGACAATGAAACTGCTGAAAGTACTATAGCGGTACAAGATAAATTTGTGTATGTGTTCAAAAAGCAATAATAAAGGCTTGCTGTGCTATTTCTAGTCCTGTTTTAGTGCTGTTTTTCATAAGAGGATAATTCTTCTGTCTGATCTTTGCCCATAATTTTTCATATTAACTTTAAATTCTATATTATTGTTGTTATTGTTGACTTAGTACTTTCTCTTCCAGTTCTCATAAACAATGGGTGCAAGTGTCTCTGCATTTGGCTTTAGTAATGGAATGATTTGAAAGACTGAATATGTTTATTTGTAAGTTTTTTCAGTCAAAGTGCTTGTCATTGCACTGGTAGATGTCCTGAGCCTGTTAAATACTTCACATATCTCAGTCTCTCTTTTTTTGAATACTTAACTGCTGGTTAAACATACCAACAGCTTTGCCTTTTAATATAAAAATACAAGTGTCCAAGTAAAGAGGGTCCTCATCTCTTCAGTGTGCCTAGTTTATCGTTTCCCTTTGAGTGAAAGCTTTTAAATTTAGATATTTAGGCGATCATAAATTTATATTTTAAGCATATTTATATGAAAAATCATGCCTTGACCTCTCTAAGAGCTTACAGCTCAGTTTGCTGCGTTTCTTTTTCCTATTCCATGAGCAAATTCTGTTTTTTGTAAGTCAGGCCTTTATAAGCAGATGCTCCTGCTTGAAGGCACATTCCCACATTGGGTCCAAACTATCAGTGTGTTATTACACCTGATAAAGTTAAAACAAACCAACTCACACCAGCCCTGAGAGCTTGGTAATGTATTTGTTCTTGTTTTCCCTTTACTCAGTTATTGCTGTACTTTCCAAACATGATTAAAGTGCAGTTAACCAATAAAATAAGAATATTCTAGAGACTAAGTGAAATTTCAGGTATTCCTCTATGAGAATTCCTTTATAAATGTGTGAGAGTATTCATGCATGAGAGTGTATGGATTCATAGGATGCTACATGTAGGTAGCCAGTACCTTCCAGTCTCCCTGAGACATCTTCCAACCTCTGCCTCATTCATTAAGGAACCTCAGCTTCCCTGCCTGTGTGCCAGGCTTGTGCCCCTGTGTCTGTCAGACACAGCTTTACTGATACAATCTGAGAAGTTTAACTTCCCAGGAAGGTGTGAAATACTTGTACAAAGGTAGGTAATCCCCCAAGAGAAGCCAAAAGCAACGATGTCAAAATAATCTTTTTGTTAGTGCTTAGGTGGATGTCACATGGATTTAAGGAAGATGAAAAACCTCACACAAACGTATTTTGAAAAATTAAAGTGCTGACTGGGGCAGATAATCTGGGTTTTCTCTGTTGTTTTTGGATGGTTCAGCATAAAGGATGCAAGTTCTGACACCTCTGCCATTTGTCTGACACAGACGTAAATTGCTGGTGGAATGTTTTCATAAACACTTGTGGATGGGGAGGCTGCATTTCTTTCTGTACCTTCCAGCAATAGGATTGAATTAAATCACATCTATCTTTGTGTGTATTTTTGTCATTATCCCCCCAAATTCTTCTCAAAGGGAAGGATGAGACCACCTTGTTGAAGAGGTCTTGCACAAAGTATTTGTGCTGGAATATTTGTGTAAATAATTTTGGTACACAAGGTCTAAAATACATTTTGTAAGAATTATAGGAGACTTAAAAAGAACATAGGATTACTCATTGGATTAAAAGGTTCTGGAATCCATCAGGGTTCTAAATTGCAGTGAGGGCTTTGAGCAGAACTGTTCTTCTTTGGGTAGGAGATCTGTGGTAATCAAGGAGCAAACAATCCTAGACTGCTTTCTTTTGTTTCTTTTAGATTGGCTGGATCCAGATACTCACCACAAGAAGAGATAAAAATAGAGGCTCTGTACTTAGGCTGATAGTGTGTGATAAGTCAATGGAGAGAGTGCTGGACAGCATCCAGCTGCCATTCTTTACGTGGCTGAATTTCCTAAGCCTGATGGCTTTTGGCAGAGGCGTTTTAGTCTGTAGGACAGTGGTACTGAGGTCAGGATGTCTGAGATGGGCACCTGCTGAGAGACTATTTGTAGATGGTTTTAACATCAACAAGGAATCTAAAAATTCCGGTAGTGTGTAGCCTCCATTTCCCAACTCTTAGGCATAATCGAAGAAGGTAATCTGCAGTAAGGACTTGGATATCTTTTTCTTTTCTGTGTCTGCACATGCTCAGGGCTTTATCTTACCCAGCTGCTCATTGAGATGTTTTTCTTATCTCTCCGCTGGGCAGTTTGCACTGAGTAATGATATGTGACAACAGATGGTAGATGGTGAATTGTTTTATGAATTGTTGGTCTTGCAAGGAGTTGAACAGGAAAGAATTTTTCTAGGACTTAGCGATTAATAGGTACAGTAGAGGAGCCATCTCATTATTTTTCTTGGTGTTCAGAAAGTGTTGTGTCATTTAAGTTTACTCCCATGGGTTCCTCCTCTTGGTGGTTGGAGTGCTGGGCTTGCATGGAGTGACCAGTTCTCTGTGCTGAGATAAACGATGCTTGGCAAAATATCCTGCAGCCTTTCTTAACACAGTCAAATTGTGATGTCTTTTAAGTGTGAGAGAATTTAAGCCAGTCTTGACCTCTCTGATTACTGCCCATGCAGGGCACAGTGAGAGAAGTGGAGATGAGTGTTTCAATTACTGGTCTTGTACTTCATAAAGGAAAGGATTATATACCCAAGTAAACAGCAGGAAAGTTAATACCTACTACTTTTTTCCTCCTTTTTTTGTGACTTTTCTTTCTCTTATAATCATTCAAGGCAAAGACTATTTCAGTATTAATCAACTTAAATATTAAAACAATTATTGCACAGAACACTAAACTCTTTTATGCCATTCCTCTAGCATGATCTTAGAGTAGATTCCTGTATCAGTGGTAATGTCTTGGCCAACTGTGACATTTAGGAGCAATGAGAGTTCTTAAAGAGAATGGTCGTAGCTATTGATTTGTCTGCTAATTTCAACTTAATTTAGTCTAGAAATCCAAATGAATTCCTTTCTGTGGTCTTATTGTGGGTTGGGGTAATTGAATATTTTTGAAGAAACACATAAGCCTGTCATTGGGCCGAGGTTTTGGCAAATACTGAGAAATAGTAGAACATTTAAATATTCAAGGCTGCAGACTGTCAGTGTACGGTACATGATGCACAGTTTCTGGAAATACAGGTAATATGGAGTAAAGCCATGTTGGTGAAGTTTCCTTGAACTTCCCAAGCGTAATGTAAGATCTTTCTTCACCCATATGGTTGAAACTCCAGCTTGATGAACAGAAAGCAGTAGTTTCTACTTCCCACAGCAGTAGGGTGCCCACTGCTTCATCTCTTTCTCAGTGCCTAACAGTGCATGAGCATGAAATGACACACTGAGCATATTTGTGTGGTCAATTCAATATATTCCGGTAGCTCTCCTATTTCTTAAAAGTTACAATCTTTGATCTTGGTTTTTCAGAAATTGCTGAACTTGTACTTCTGATGACTCACAAATGTTACAGAGGTCAACTTTCTTCATGGACCTGTGGTTAGCTGTCCATGACTCAGTGTTGTTCAAGCTGGAATATGCAATGGTTTTCAAATTGCAGCTGTATGAAAGTGTGTGGAAAAACCAGTGGAAATATTGGGAGGATGCACATCCTCCTTTAAACTGTGGAGGCTGTGCATAGGTTACTCTTGGAGTGTACATTCTGCCAAAGTAATCTCTCTTGATCATATTCTACATGTTTTAAGAGTCAGGAGAAGTAAGCAGTCATTAAAATAATTAGTGATGCGTAAGAAGGTGAAGTTGGGATTTCAAGGCTGTACAGACATGTGGGTTAATACTTCTCTAGGAATTGCTCTGGTTTCTGCAGTCTCTGGAGTTGACAAATCCTTGTTGTCAGCCGTGTGTTGTGGGAAGCAGGACTGGGGAAGGGTTAATCTTGTATTTTTCAAGTGGATTCTTTGGCCAGTTTTGTAGTTGCTAGGCTTCTATACGTGCAGAACATATTTAGCATTGTTATTAATATAGCAGGACGTTAATGTCCGATTTTGGCAGTGGACAGAGCAGTAGTTTGGGGGTAGTGAGGGTGCCTAAACTGCATCCCCCCTTCATGAAGTGTGTGGTACACGTGTCTTCTCTTCACTTGGCTCCTAAGCTTCAACCCCCTGCAAATAGGGGGAAATAGTAACGGAGCACATCAATTCTGGATCCATTTAAGTATAAACAGATTGCCTGAGGGCTCTTTATGTAGTTACTTTAACTCAGAAAATACTAATATTAGACATATCACAACTGGATCTTGTCTCTTTGCCTTTGAGATCAGAGTCATATCTCTGTGTCTCTAAACCTGTACAGGCAACCTGCTTGTAAAATTGTATATAAATATGTACAATATAGCTCGCAAGGATGTACATTACCTGTTCTAGCATTTCTTAGCATGGAGCAGCATGATTCCTAGCAAGGGATTGTTGGAAATCACGTGGAAGAGTCTGTGGGACACACAGAAAGCAGTGGTGTGTGACTCTGTAGATTCAAGTGGCACTTTCATCTTGGAAACTGTCGGGGGAAAAGTGAAGGAGTGGGAGCAAAGGTATCCAGGAGCATTGACCGTGTGATTTTTTTTTTTTTTTTTTTTTTTTTTTTTAAACCTCCCAGCACTGAAAAATTTTTACTTAATGGGGTAATAGATTCACCTTGGGTAAGCAGTTAAAGTTAATTAAAAAAACAAACCAATCACTCACTTTGTGTGTGAATGCATAGTATGTGATACACATGTAATAATCTAGAAAAGTAAGGTATGTATTCCATAGTGCAGTTATTTTGGGCTGGAAGGTTGCTCAGCTCCCTGCTTTAGATGTTAAAAATGAATTTTTAGGAATGGAATCATTTTTTTGTATGGCAAAATACAAACTTTAAAGGGAAGAGCCTTTCCCTGTAGCATATTTTAAATAAATTTCTTCCAACTTATTTTACTGGAGACAGTTGGAGAGAATAAGTCATGAGTATAGGTAATATGAAAAGAATACATTCCAAAGCTCCTTTGAGTACAGCAGCTGCCCTAGAAGACTCTGGGAATCATTTCTGTAGACTGAACAGCCTTGGGTTGTTCCACAGTTGGTCAGGCAGGAGCTGGTTCCATTCCTGGTTGGAGCCCTTGGACACAGGTCTGTGCCTGGCAGGAGGAATTGGTTTGGTTTTTTTTGAATCCATCTCACTTGGTGCTGTGAACGAGGCTCATGTATCTTCTTTTGAGATTTGCAGAACTGAGGTTGCATTTGATTCTGGAAATCAAAGCATTTTTTAACAGGTGAAAATTCCCAGAAATGTATTTTGCCTGGACAAAATGATGTGGTATGGATTGTTGCATGAGAAATCATTATTTTTTAGTTCTATTTTTCTATATATGCACTCTGTTTATACTGTATATGTATAACTCATAAACTAAATTTTCAAAAAGAATGTTCACTAATTGTAACTAAGTGGCATTTGCATTTCTATGGCACTTAGTGTTGTGGTAATCTCAGGAACTCCCCAAGGTGTTAATTCTCCTGGGTACTGCATGTTAAACTGCTCCAGCAGTTTATGAATCTCAGATCTTGATTTTCAGGTGAAAAAAGCATCAAGAGCAGATATATCCACAGGATTCCCTGAAATTCTCTTGGTTACTGGGGCAAGATGAATAATTCAGTGGCTGGTTTGGAAAACTTCAGCCAGAGTCACTCAAGGTCAAAGGAAAGTTGGACACATCCAAGCAGCAAAATCTAGAGAGGCAACTGTTCCCCATACCCTGAAAATACAGCGGCATAGAAGCTGCAGCTTTACAGAACTCTGTAATAGTAACTCTATTTTATTATGGGATGAAGGTGAAAAATACTTTCCAGATTTTCCCCTTTATGTTTTCAGCATAACAGCAGTCTTAGATTTTTCTATAGGAAAAAAAATGAGGCTTTTTATCTCTTTATTCTCCTAGCACCAACAGTCTATAGCTGGGGGTTTCTTCTTTTTCAACCCCTGTTACACTTCAGAATCAAAGTGTGAAGTACAAAAGATTGATAAATTCAGTCTCTGGATCTTTGTCCTAAATGAATTTATCTTTTCAGACATTTATATGCAAACTCAACTGGAATTAAGATTTTAAAAATCCAAACAAGTTGAGCTTGTCACATCTATGATTGTGTAACAATAGGAATTTACTTCATGGTATTACAGCAACAAATTACTGGTTTATTCCTAGAACAGGCAGATCATCTTTCTTAGTATAGTCTGATTTTATCATTTATAGTTCTGTGAATATCCCATATAATTTGCACTTTGTAGATAATGTAGACTTCTGAAGATTTTCATCCTGGAATTTTTATTTTGTTTTTGTGGTAAGAAGCAGAGAAATAGAGAACAACCCTCTCATCATTTATGTATCATGACCCAGCATCTCAGAGCCTTGGGCTATTATTTCAGAATCCAATATATTCAAACTTTGGCCTCAGAGAGCAGTAGGATCAGTACACAAGAACAATAGAGTGATAAATATAGATTTTTCATTAAGGAAAAGACTATATCCTGTCATTTTTGAATCAGTGTTGGAAGGAGGATCTGAGAATTCATAGCCTCCTGTAGGCTTGGGTGTTATTTTTGTTCCGAAAAAGAACTTCTACCACCAGCCTTTCCATGTTGCTGGGAGCGAGGCACCGCTGACACACAGAAATAAAATTTTAATATATGCTGAAGGAGGGATCCACTAACACTGTGACAGTAATTTAATGCAAGTCAATTTTGAGCCGTGCATAACGAGCGGCGAGATGTGGAGCCCCGCTCATTCCCAGGGTGGGATCGCGTGGAGCGGCGCAGATCCAGGTGCAGGGCCTTGGCTCGGGGTAAGCTGCGCTTTGGGAGCTGGGCTGCCTCTCCTCACTGCACGAGAAATTTGCTTTTGTAGTCGGATTATACACCGAAAAGCACAGAAAGCCTGGACTACTAGGACGAAAGGTGGGCTCCTGGATGGATGGCATATGCTTTTAAGGCATCTCCTGGATGAATGTCCATATGTACGTGGAAGCACACCACCCCCACGGAGGAGGGGGATCTGCTTTAGTCCTAGAAATTGCTGAACTCCTCAGAGCTGTTAACACATGTTATATTCTGGGAGACTTTCTGATTCTAGGAATGCTTCTGCTTTTCATTTCAACAGATTTTCACTCAATTTCCTTAAATAGAGCAGCTGTGATAGTGTACAAACAGTCAAAATTTATGCTGAAAAGTAATCCTTGTGCTGTTTGTTTCATTCTCAAGGAAACAATTTATGTTCTCATTTTGAACCCAACAGTCTGATGCTTGTTACTGGAGAATGCGCCAAACAGTGAAAAGTTTTGGTTTGTGCAGTAAATTTAAGAAACCTGTGATTTTTTTGCTGGGCTCAGGTGCCCCAAAAGCGTGTTTGACCTCATCTGTCACTATGTGTGTACCTACTTAACCACACGTATTCAGATTTGAGTGTAAACAGCAATGCTGGGGAGGGCTTGGAATGGACTTTGTATGTATGTGGAGATTATATATTGCTGTTGTACCTTTTGGAAGTTTACAGAGGAGACCTGTGTTTGATTTGGTGGGAGGGAGGGCGGAGGTGGAATGATAAATTATGGCCTTGCTTTCCAAGCCCTGACAGGGAGATGCTTTATTCTGTATTGTTATCAATGAGAAAATAAAATTACAAAAATAATATTATTTCAGAAGTTTTCTGCTTGCTTTTAGCTGACAGGTCTCAAAGTGGATATAGCTTTTTCCACCTGCAATCAAATGTAATAAACCATCTTCACTGCAGAAGTCAAATTCCTGGAAAAAAAGAAGTTGGAAGCTCACACTTACACCATAAAACCTTGTTTATTGCGCCCATCAGTCTTGGGAGATATGCCCCACAATGGGGTTTGGTAAAGCCATTACAAGGTGCCGTATGAGTTCCATTTGCCTACAGTAAATAGAATGTCAGAAGTGTCAGGGGGAAATAAATATCGGGCTGGTTAAAAGGGAGCAGAGATGGCTCAAAGCATCATTGAGAGGATTGATTTATCTGGCATGCTGTAATGACTGCAGATGTGGATCTGTTATTCTAGATGAGCAATGAATTTGATGAGCTGATAACACAGGGCCAGAGAGGCCTGGTTTTAATTACTGATGAGGAATTTATTTGTGAAGCACTGTGATTTACTGAGGGTTTGTTCTGTTATTGACAGGTGACCTTGGGGCTTTTTTCTTTTGATGAATAAAAAAAGCGGCATTTTTTTAAAGGAAAACTGTTTTATCAGTGCTGTGAATACAGCGAGGTCATTTTAGATAGAGTATTGTCTTTCAAACCATCTTTATATATAATTATTTTTTGCAGCAGTTGTTAATTGCCTCTCTCATTGAGATTGTTGTGTATGCTACACTTGCTACTTGAGAGACACTAATTCTGGTGCAGATTGTTGCTAGCAAGAATATGTTGAGCAGAACTTTGTGGTAGAGATCTTAAAGCAAATAACAAAAAGTCAAATTAACCAAGTGTATATTACTGGGTTGTTCAGCTTTTCAGCTGCATATCTTATCCTGCATGTATTAATTTTACTGTTCTGATTTTCCTTATAGACCACCAAAGAGAAAAAAAGAAAGAATTAAAAGGCTTTTTGTTTGCTTATCTGTCTGCTTGGGTTTATTTTTTTTAGTAAACATATTGTGTTAATTATTTTAAGCAGCCATTTGTTTGAAGTTGTGTACATCAGGATACACTCTTTTGTTAGGCAGTAAGTTACTGACATACCTGTTATTTTTATACACTTACTTTACTTCATTTTCTCCCATAGAATATAGTTTTCTTTTTGATCTCTACATACAATGGGAATTTTACTTTTGACTTCTGTGCTTATGCTCTTCGTTCTGTGCTGCCCTTGCAAATTAACATCAGGATAAATCAAATTGCTTTCTGTCTGAACTGTGTGCAGGTACTGTAGATGTTTCCCAGTTTGTAGATACTGTTTGCTCTTAATTAAGTTTTTTTTAACAAAGCAGGAATTAATTTGGACTCAGCCTTTTGTAGATGATGTCTTGATGAATGTATCTATGGTTTTGGACATGGAGGAAGGGTGAGAAGAATTAGGAAGAAAGAAGAGAAGAACGTTCCTTCATTTTTTACGTGAAGACATAACTTCTGCAGATATTAGAGAAGGGAACAAAGATCACTTGATTAAATGCAGAATGACAAAACCCAAACCAAACCCACCAAAACCCCCTTTGAAGCAAACACCTCCCCTTTTCCCCCGCCCCATAGTGCAGTTTTGTTCCCTTGCTTTCCCTTGCTTTTTCTGTGGGATTTTCAATGGAAAGGGAGCAGTTAGCTAATCTTGAATAACGTGTATCTTATTATAAACACTCGGTGTTTAGCTCTAGGGATGGTATTTCAATTAAATGCGTCTGACAATTTTAGATCTACTCATGACTTAAATATTGCAATTAAGCAAACTGCAGTTAATAAGAGTATTAAAAAGTGTTCTGTTTTACAGATTTACTGGTTTTAGGTCTTTCTTGGTAAAGCCAATGTGTTCTTTAAACCAATTATTTCACCCATAAAGGTGAATATTTGCTTAAGTAACAACAAAAATCTGTCTCTTATCTTTTTCGTGAGACTCAGTTCAGAATATTGTGTAGGACTTGCCTGATACAAATAAAGTGAAGAGAGGTCTATTGCATGAGTTTTCAGCAAGGGTTTGGGTGTTTCTGTACAATAACTGCCAGCCCAAATTTTGGTCTGGTCGGTGACCTGCAGCTGCTGAGCTCGCTTGATTTTTGTCATTGATTACAGCAGGGGATGGCTGCAGGCCACAATTCAAAGCAATTGCAATGCTATTTATAAAATTTGGGTTTTTTTAAAATCACTTCTTACGTAGCATCTTAACATGCACAATAAATATAACAGGATTAACAGACTTGGAATTTTTTTAGCTTCTGTGGGACTGGGCTGAACTTGGAAACAATGCTCCAGAAGACACATTCCTTATTGCTGCTTTCCCGAGTGCCAGTCTGTGTTTTGTGTCACTGTAAGTAGCAAGGATGGAAGGGACAAATAAGCTGTTGTATAGGAACTCTGCTTGTTTAGAACAGGGTTTACTTTTTTTCTCCCTCATGGATAATTAATGTAGTTCTTATTTTAAGGTTACAGTCTGCTGCTGAATTGCTTCTTGCTCTTGTGGGAAGGTTCTGTGATAGTTGCGTGCGTGAAAATAATTTCTTGTACAAAGTTTGCATTATAAATTAGCTGTGATTTTTCCCAATTTCATGCCCTTCTGTGAAAGCCATTTTACTCTGTGGATCCTGTGATTCCAAGCTGTTGGTATGAGGGAGTTGGTGCCTTAACTCCCCTTTCATCCCTGCGTGGCCACTTTGTGATTAGTGTTAATGCCTCCAGCTTCATTGTCTGGATTTAGTGATGCCGTCAGGAAGGAGTGAAACTTGTGAATTCCAGCCCACTACAGGGAGCTGTCTTTGGAGAGGAAAGTGCAGCCTTGGGTCTGACCTGGAGTGGCTGTTCAGGGAGGGCTGTGTTTTAATTTCTGTGTGTGCTGGCGTGACGCTGAGGTGATCCCTTGCTGCTTCTTGGCACTAAAATCTCGTGGTAGCCCTGAGCTACCTGTGCTGTTCTGGGCTCCAGAAAGGGACACTCTACCTGTGAATCTGTAGCTGTGGAGATAGAGAGGCATCTACTGAGTGCTCTCTTTCTGGGCTGTGCAGGGATGTGCAGCAATATCCAAACTTACCTACTTGAATTGCCTCTGCTGTCACTGCATGGCGACGTGCAGCATGCAGCAGATGCAGTAGAGGGCCTGTGAAGCAGATGATCAAAGTTATTTGGAGTATGAATGTCTCTGTAGCAGTACCATACTTCAGGACAGTCTGTAAACAGACATCAAGGCTCTATTATGAATTATAATTTTTTTTTTCAACAATGTTCTGTTTGCTGTTTGATTTGAGTATGTGTAACGTATTTTGTTAGATGATTTTTCTGATGTTTTTATGCAGTCACATACATGGGTGTATATATATAGATACCTCCTAAAAGCAGTCTAGAGATGTAAAAGGTTTTGGACTTTTGGAGTGTTTAGCTCACAAGCACTGAGGTTTTGCCTGGAGCAAGGTGGATCATGGTGCTGTCTGTGCCTCAGTGCTTGCATGCAGCCAGTGGAGTGAATTACTGCCTCTGTCCTCATTAATGCTGAAAAGCCTCAGAGCAGGAATTAAGACATGCCAGGTGTGTTGAAGCTGGAGCTGTTAAAAGGTGTGTAACTGTTGTTACCTGGCAGGTTGCACAGTGCTGCTGGAAGGTAAACAGCCAGTCTGTTCCAGGGCGAGTTATTCCTGGCCATCCCTTCATCCTGTGGGATAGAACACTATTTCAATTTAACAGTTCTCAGTAGTTGTATGAAAACTGTGAAGCTGGAAGCAAATGGTATTTTCTCCTTTTGAGAGTGGTGAGAGTTTAGGTAGTTGGAATGAAAAGTACTGATGCAGCTTGAAATGCAAATGATGTCCTACAGAGCAGGGTGGCACAAAGGTGAAAAGTCCACATCTAAATAAATGTCAGGGAAAGGATTAAGTGTTCATTTGAAGATGTGTATAGCAGTACTTCCTTTAAAGAGTTGCAATTAATCTTGCAGTGTTAACTTTTTGACCATATGATGGTGCAGTAAGGCACAAACATTCTAATTTAGTGTGGTGCCACGTGCTCCAAAAGAGCTGAGCTGTCCTGTCACATAAAGCTGGTTCTGGACTGGCTCTGAAGTTACTGGTGTCTCATCAAATCCACAGCTGTGTAGAACAGAGCAAGTATGTCTCATGTCTGTGGAGTTTTACTAATACAGG
The DNA here is from genome assembly GCF_009650955.1 of Corvus moneduloides. Lineage (NCBI taxonomy): Eukaryota > Metazoa > Chordata > Aves > Passeriformes > Corvidae > Corvus > Corvus moneduloides. The sequence goes on along the minus strand of NC_045489.1, from coordinate 4,263,628 downwards.
AAAACTTGTCTCTTCTGTTTCTGTCAAGATTTTTGGTGACTTCTGAGAGTGGTGTAAGTGGAAAAGGATGCAGGAATGCTGCTTGCTTTCCAGCAGTACTTGATGTCCTGTTGTGTTCTATTGCTCTGTAGGTAGTTGTTTTGTAGAAATTCCCAAATACTTTTATTTACACAGTTAATAAAACTAGATACATTCTACACTTGGGCTGGAGCTCCTTTCTTGTTTCTGTTGAAGGTATTTTCTTGACTTGAAGTCCTGCTCAAGTTCTCCTCTCATGGGGCCTCTGTTTTTAAATACTATAGAGCCCTGTATGTTCCACAGGAGTGCAGACCTGCAGCTGGTGTTTTTTCTTGGTGTTTGGATTGATAATTGATGATGTTAGAAGCTGTGTAAGATCACTTATCCCTTCCAGTGTCTCTGTTTTAAAAAAAAAAGGAAAAGCCATGCCTTAGTGACTGTAACTTAGTGTTGAGGGGACATAAATGAACATTCTAGAAGGTGCTGGGTGCCTGTATGTTTGCCATTCTGATCTGGTGTTTCTCCCTGTGAAGTTTGTATTTACAGATTTTTATAAATCTGTCATATGAAAATGAATTATAATTGTATTAGGATTTATTTATCAGGCTATTTTACCAAGCGTACCTCCAACAAGGTATAGTATAATGTGGTGTTCATTTACATAATTTGGAAGTGAGTAGTAAAACATGCAGCTTTGCAGAGTTCATCTTCAAACTCAGATTATTGGCATCACCAATAACAGCTCAGATGGGATAAAGCAGCTCTGTTTATAGACACTCTCACACTCAACATAATCTCATGTTCCAAGTTTTTTGTCACTACATAAAAAGTAATTTTTGGCTTCTATCATTACTTTGAATTACTTTTAAGTAATTTTTTTCCTGTGGTGCGATGAAATAAGTACCAGTGGATTAGTTAGTCTTTGTCTTTTCTTGGAAGAGGAAAAAAAGGTCCAAATTTCAGGAGCAGTTTTGAGACCTTGCTGTAAGAGAAGACACAGAAATCCATTCCTTTGCTTTTCGAGCTCGTGGTGTTAATGTTTGAGCAGATACTGGATATTTGTGGAAATATCTGTAAGTCTTGAAGGTTTCACAACTTCCATCACAAAACCGTGTTACTATGGAAAAGTGGCGTTCACTCTTTTGACAAGTGTGACACTTAACGAGGAATAAAAATAATACAAACCACATAATACACAAACTGAGGAGGGAGTTGTCTGCACAGACAGTTTGTTGACACTTTGTTGGAAAAGATCTCTCTGATCTGTTTGTTGGGAAGGATCAAAAATACATCGGAATTGGACAGGGTTGTGAACGTTTTGTGGGGATGTTGCTACATATACATACGTTCTAAATTGGGGCAGAGCTGTTACGGGCTCGGGGCCTTCATGTTGAACAGAGAGACTGTCCAGGGCTGGGGAAATGCCACCAGCTTGTTAGAGAAAAAAGCAAAATCCAACACTTGAGCACTTTTTTAGAATGAATATCTTTCTTCGCAGCTTTCCATGGAGATGCTAAATGTAAGGTGTGCAGCTCTTTACAAATTGGAAAAAATAGAATGTGTCTTTATTTTTTTTCTTGTTAAGATTGTTTTCCAAACATGGATGCAGCGAGACAAAAATGTGCAGCTTTTTCTTGGCGTAGGCTGTCAGAAATGACACTCATGGAGGTTTATTTCTGCAAAATACAAAAATGTGCTCATAATTGATGCTTTTTTCTCCCCCCCCACCCCGTGTTTAGAGTTGGCTGTAGTGGAGTTGAGCATTTGGTGCTTCCCCCCAGCCTTTGGCAGAGATTTGAGGGCAGAGCATCGGTGTTTGCGTGGCATGTCGGGTGGGCTCTGGTGCACCTCGTGCACAGAATCGCCCGGGAGATCCATCCTTTGTTGTCCCCTCCCTCCTCACGGTCTGGGCTTAGGGCTCCGAGCCAGCCCAGCTCACTGTGGATGTTGTTTTGGAGTCTTTTGAATGTGGATGTGAAGCAGTTTGTCTGTCCTTTGCTTCGCAAGAATTCTCTTTTTAAAAAACAAAGCTGTGGCTATGAAGTAGCCTATTTGTCCTAAAACTTATGAAAAGGAGGGGGAGGGAGTGCTGGGACCCATCTTTATAACAACAATCAGCCTTTGTAAGGTTTCATTCCAGGCTAATGGCTGGTGAAATTGTTCTGGGTAGTTAAAATGAAATGAAATGAATTAAAGAACATGAAGGAGAGCAAGCAGAATGGTTTATTGCTTTTCTTTGAAGGCACAATAGCTATACTCTGTCTCTTTTTGTTACTCATATCTGTGTGGCGGATATTTAAAGTCAGGGGTTTGAATAGCATGATGGCTAAATGAGGGCTATAAATCGAGGGCTATGGTGCAAAATTCTAGTGCCAGCAAGTACTAAAACACAATACCAAAGAGGCTGGGGTCCAAAATTGTTTTAGACTGATGAATATGCAGACATAAAAGCAACAGAAAACAGATATTCCCTACCAAAAACCTCCAGAAAAAACTAATGATCAATTATTTGAAAAAGGAAAACAAATGTTTTGAACACATTAATGCTTTCAATTTATCCTGGAATGTTACTGGTATTTCCTTAAAAGCCTGCCAGTCCATACTTAATTTTAATTAAGAACATGAAAAACATGAAGTAGTCAAATATTTTTGTTAATGGCAAGATGTGGAAATGTCAAGAAGTTGGTGTACAGGATTTAATTTATAAGCCTACAAATATAGGCAAAAAAATAGATTTTTTAATGTGTTACCTTACTGATAGCAACACAAAAGTTTCCCAAAATGGGATAATGCAGCTTAGAAAGCACCTGGTTTAAGACTGTTGTTTCACAGCTGAAAAAATAAAGTGTCATATCAGGTTGGGGTCACGTTTGTCTAAGAAAAACTAACAGGAGGATTTCTATTGTCAACACAGGAGATGAGCAGTGCGATAACAGCAAATTATACTCTCTGATCCACCCCCTGTTATAGAAGTGACTTGAGATTAAAGCCTCAGCCAGGAATTTCATTACTCTTATACATTTTTCACAAAGGCAGTATTTGCAAAAACAGTGGTAAAGAATGGTCAGAAATTTTCATGAAGACATGAGATGATTTTTGACTGTGTGTTTGTGGGCATACATATATATGTGTGTGCACCACTATAAGCACATTTAGAACCTCAAAAGATACTTGATACAAAGTAATGTAAATATAAAGTTAACATGCTCAGGCCTTGGGCTCAGAACTTGAGAGTGGATGTTGGCTCGTATTTAGTTCATGTCGTGTTAAAGGTCTGGGGTTTTTTGTTTGGTTTTCATTTTTTTGGTTTTAAAACTTCAGCATAAGAATATAAACTAAAGTTGAAGATAATTTAGAATATTATGAGTTAATAAAAAGTAAAACGTTTTTTAGAAGGTGAAGAGTACATAACTTTGGTACTTTCCAAACAAAAAAAAAGTATTAACAGTTCTGGTTTTATTGTCATTCAATTAAGCAAAGCCCAGAGTCTGGGAATGTCAGTTTTCAGGCTTTTAGTGAACAGTGGCTCCTCCAGGGTTTTTAGTTGAGTCTCCATGGGGGGGGTTAGCCCAATGCTGTCCCTCGCTGTCCCTGTCATTTTCCCCACTTTTTCTTCTTGCACTAAAAACCAAGACTTTTTTCCTCACTCCAGGGAGGGGACAGGTGTGTAGGAGAGAGATCTCCCAGCTCATGGCTGTTGGGGCCCTGGGGAGCTGGTTCCTTTCTGGGGTTGTGCTGCTGTGTTTTGATGTCCAGATCTGCCATCAGTGTTGGGAGAGTTGTCCCATGGGACTCTGCTGTGATGGGTGGCACCAGAGAGGGATTTTTCACCTCCAGAGTGTGCCAGTACATCCCTGTGGGGTGGAGAGCCAGCCAGCCCCAAACCCACTGCCATATCTTCTGCTGAAGGAAGATCAAGCTCCCGAGTCAAACTTGGGGCCCACAGAAGTAGCATATGTGGAACATGGGACCAGATGAGAGCTGAGGTGTGCTCAGTTGTTGTTTAACTGGTTTTAGCTGCTCACTTAGAGGCAAAGACTGCTCGAGGATGACCTATCCAGTTCTATCAGCAGCAGGTACAACAAGCCTTGGAGCTTCATCAAAAGAGGAATTTGGGGTCTATGAGCAGGAATCCTAGTTGTAACCTGAGCATTTCACAAGCATGAAGCTGCTGCACAACTTCTGGTAGAAAGCAGCACTCATATTTTTATCATGTGTTAAGGAAGTTCACCTGTCAGATTTAGGAGATGGATTAGCTCCAGCCCTGTGGCTTGCTGTGAAATTGCTATTTGGCACTGCCCATCTCTTGTTGCTGAGCGCTTAGTGCTGCACGTGGCTTTGTTTGTAGTTGTTCCCTTTCTTAATAAGACAGTGTGGAAGGTATTTCTTTGCAGATGCTTTGCCATCCATAGGGAGGATCAGAATGTGACTCCATAGCAAGGCACGGGCTTTGTGCTCAGTTGGGAAGAAGCCTGCACACACGCTCACTACCTTATTACCCCGTTCTTGTTTCCTGTTGGGATGCGTTTTAAATGTCTGAAATGTGGTGGGTGACTGACATCTGCTTAGGCAGGCACCAGGAAAAGCTGTTTAATAGTTATGCATTTAAAACTTCGAAAGAACAGTAGATAGGTGTCCGTGAAAATATTTATTACATCCATATGAAATGGCCCATTTTTTAGCGGCTGCCGGTGTATTTCCATAACGAGCATGTTCCACTGGGATTGTGTTTACTTTAATAAAATTTTTCTCTGCTTCACGCTGATCGTATCTGTTCTTGGATAAGAATAGTTTGCAGGGCAAAATGAATGAGTGGCTTTATGCATAATACAGGAGTATCAAATTAATCAAAATGTAAGGTGCTTTCTGCTTTTTAATACTGTCTAAATGTTTTTCTTGCAGAAGTTAGTTGAGTTGGCTGCAAAATAGATTGTTATATTAAAATGTCTTGTTTTTCTCTTCCTGTAAGAAAGATTGACTTTTTCTTCATAAAAAGGTCCTTTTCCCACAGCACATGTGAGAAGTACTCTAAGAGTTGGCTATGGGAAGAAGGAAGTAGTGGAGTTTAAGAGGCTGAGCTATAGCTTTGGGAAGCTGGGACAAACACTGAGGGATACTGAAAGTCAGAGCAGTAGCTCATGAGTTGGGTTTCTTGGGTTTCCAGCCTGACTTTTCCTAAGTGAAGGATGTTTGACCCATTGAGCCAGATTGTTGTCTTCCAGTTTTCATTGCCGTGGCTGATGTTCTGAGCAGCTCGTGGTGGAAGACGGGAGCCATTTCATACTTGGGGTGCTTTTAAAAAAAGGAAGTGGATAAAAGCTTTCTGCAGACTTAGCAAGCCCCTGGCACTGCTGCACACCCCAGTCAGTGGTACCAGACTGTTGTGTGGCACCCTACAACTGGCACTTGGATTTTGAATAAGTAAAATGCTTGGGGGGAAAAGGCAAATAGTGCAGTGATTAGGGTCTCCACCTCTTTCTACTTTTTCCCCATATACTTTGGATCCTTGGACAATTGTTCTTTGTTCAGAAGCAGCGTGGGATGCTGCTGTCTCTGCTTCCCTGAAGCTGCTCACAGTGTCTCTGGTACAGCTGTCGTCTGCTCATAACCAGCAGCTTTGAGGTGAGAGACTGGTCTCTGTTCTCACTGCCCTGAGCCTTTTGGCCTTTTCAGCTGTTTTGGTGTGGGATTTTGCAGAACAGTTTGGCCAAAACAATTTTCTGATGTGTTTTTACCATCGATGTGCACGTTTTGCAGGAGTCTGATAGTTCCCAATTAAGGGATGTGCTGTTTGGCATTAACATTTTTGTGCTATGGTTAATGCTACTGATGAATTCTGTAAAAATACAGCGAATAGGCAGTAATTTAACATGGAATAAGAAACTGATGATATTGATCTTTCTGGGTTATTACATTTGCTTTTAAAGGTAGATGAAGCATTAACACCTGAGACTGCAGCATTGATCGTGGCAGTGTCACTGTAAAAGCCTGACAACTGTCAGTTTACTTCAGAGATAATATAAAGAGCAGCCTACCTTTAAATCAGATGATTAACTTCCTTCTCTGTGCTGAGGCTGGAAGAGTTTTTCCACTGAGTTTCAACAAAGGGCAGATTCACAAATTCTGTTCTGCCCAGACAATGGGAGTTTGCAGTGATGGTGCTGTGGATTTTCCAGTTGCTGAACGCTTCCCATGAAGTGCTCTGGCCTTTTCTTAGCCATTGTGTTGGAAACTCAAGTCTGAGGTATGTAGGTGTAGAGGTATTTCCAGATCTTGTTTTAGGAAATATTTGTGGTGTTTTGTCTGTGGAAAATTGCCTTGGAAGCGTGATGTGTTGCCATGAATCCCTTTTGTTAAGGAAAAGAGCAGTTGATGATGATTTTGGGGTATCCAGTTGGGCACCTCTGGGGTGAAAAGTGCTGCGAAGAGATCTTTCAAAAGGCAGAAAGTCTTACTTTGGTGTTGCAGGTTTATTTTAATGAAAAAGAAAATCTTTGTTTCCAGGTGGAAACCTTTGTTTTAGCTTAATTATAGGTTTCTAATTCTGCAATGACTGTTTCAGTTTTGATAACCTCAGTACTCTATTCAGTACTCCTTTCAGAAGTTGTATGTATTAATTTAACAAGAGCAGCTTGCATGTGTCCTTTTTTGATTCCTGTGTTTTTGATAAAATACAAAAATTTCTGAAAGCCTTTCCCAGCAGTTTGAGATTCAAATTTAAAATAAAAGTAGTCATAGAAAACAGTTTTAAAGTGATTTTTGTCAGAAGAAGTAAATATGAAATGTATAAAGTGTCTGTTCAGGAACGCAGAGAGGCTGTGTATTAATGCAGGACTCTCTAAGGCATCTCCCACTCTCTTCTGCTATTTTTTTTTTTTCCTCCCTGCACTATGTTTGCCTTTTCTGATAAGTAAATACATAATGAATTTAGGGAGTGCTGGCAGACAGGAAATGAAAGGAGTAGCTATTTAATACTGGTAATAATATGTATTTTGTACATCAAACTTTGAATTAAGATGCAAAAAACTAAAGTAGATCGCTGGAAGAAGTTCGTGTGATACAGGATTTAAAATTGCTAATGAGCAAATGCTGCTGAGGATTCAGGATTTCCCCTCCCTTCTTCCTGTTCCTTCAGAGCCCAGAGGGTATCTGACAACTTTTAATGTTGGGTTTTGGTATTTGAATGTAACAACATAGTAAAAGTCTAATAAAATAGAACAGGTTGCGTGGTTTCAATTTCTAGGAGTGGGGTGGGTTTGTTTTTTTGTTGGTTTTTTTTGGGTTTTTTTGGTTTTTTTTTTGGTTTTTTTTTTTTTTTTTTTTTTGCTTTTAAGCAGTTTAGCAGAAAGCAATTAAGAGAGCTCATTCTAGTGGCTAATCAAAATCATAAGCCAAAACACAAAATAAAGGCAAAGTATAAATTAGTGCTACTGAAAAGATGTTCCCAAACCAGCTGTGCTTACATACATCAAGTTTACATTATTAACTGCACCATTTCTCCACCAGTATGTTGTCAGCACAGTGGAATGAAGCCTTCATCTTTACCCATTATTTCCTTTCATAAAAACTAAAATAACTTCATCATAAAATAAGACGGAAAATAAAGTCACATAAGATGCAGAGTTGGAAATGTGCCGTTTCATTCAACGTTTTGTTTAAAAAAAAAAAATAAAAGTGGTGAAGCTGCACGTGAAGAGTTTGAGAGGAGCTGCAGAGCTGGCTGAGATAAAGATGACAAATGGGTGAGGGGGCTGGCGGGGCCGGGAGCCCCCCTGTTGGGGCTGACAGATCCGTCCAGCAGTGGCAGCGGGGCAGGGAGGCATCAGCTCCAGTAATGGAGAGATGTCTGCTGGAAAGATTGCTCTATCACCGTGATGGGCTCCTCACACGTTATAAATCTGAGATTGTTCTGGGCTGCCGCGGAAATGAGCAGCTCCTTCTCCCTCCCAGAATGAAATGTCGGGCAGAGAAGGGGACAGAAATGAAAAGCAAAAGTGAGGAAAGTTATCTTTTTAACGTAAATCTTTTGTGGAAACAATATCAGACCCATTAGTGATTTGAAAAAGAATGCTGTGGCAATCTTGTCCCTACGCAGGGCAGAAAGGAGCTGCTTTATGGCCTCTCCTCCCTCCCCTCCTCGGTGCCTTTAATCTGGATGCTGGAGTGATGGGCTGCTCTAAATTTCTGTGTGGGAAGTGAGGTCCAAGGTGGTGACAGCTCATGGAGTCCCCATCCCTGGAGGTGTCCAAGGGAAGACTGGATGTGGCACTTAATGCTCTGGGCTGGGTGATAAGGTGGGGATCAGGCACAGATTGGACCTGATGATCTCAGAGGTCTTTTCCAGCCTAACTGGTTCTGTAATTCCTGTTCATTGCCTTTGGATTGTGATACAGAGCGAGGAGGGTGTGGTGATCCAGGCCCTCCTGCGCTTAGAAGGGAAGCTAAGGATCAGCAGTTTCCAAAGAGGTCTGAAGCGCAGTAAAAAGTGATTGTGGGGCATGTGCTTGCCTGGGACTGGCTTGTCTGCTTGGGTGTCTGAGAACTTGAAGGATCAGTCCCTGGCACACAGGCACTGTCTGTGGAAGCTGGCTGTGGATGCAGGTGTGCTCCCCCTGCCTCTTTCTGCCCTTGCTGCCATTTCTGCGTCCTGTGCATAGCTTAGTTTCATCTTGTGACTGGTGTGAGGAAGCTCTGCTTCAGGGTTTACTTTGAATTCCTCTGCCCTTGTTCAGAATGCTTTGGGAGTCCTGAAAATGCTGCCTGTGGTTTTCCTTAGGTGGAAGCAGACCTGGTGAGCTGCTGCAGGGTTTGGTTGCCCTGGTGGGCAAATACTGTGGATCCCTCTTATGCTCCAGTAAGGACAGATATGTGAACATAAGTTAGTTTATCTTGGCAAATTTATATGAGCTTTTACGAAGCTTAGGTAACTTATCAGTATAGATTTCATAGTAGGGAACATGGAAAATTTAGAGGTAATAATTTACCTAATTCTCAAAGGGGAATTTGAAACACACTTTCTTACTAAATATAATTCAATCCAGGCAGAAAAGTGGATAGTTAGACACAATGTTCTTTGATTTTTCCATGGGTAGATTGTGCAAAGATGGCTCAGTAGCTGTGTTTGCTAAGATTACTGATTTTTCTAGACACAGGAAAGGCTGCCACTGCTGTCTGTGCTTCTGTAGAGCATGTAGTAAAGGAAATTCCTGAACAGGTTGGCAAAAATGGGGAAAACGACTTAAGCATGTTCAATGTAATTTGAAATTATCAGACTTAAGAAAGATTACCTGATTGAGTTTGCAAGAATGTTTTTTGTGTCTGATCTTCTAAAATATTTTTAATGATCACCCAGACGCAGAGTGGGTGTGTGGCAGTAGTTTGCTGATGACAAATGGAAGAAGATACTGTCAATATATAGAAGAATAAAGATGACGATTTGTTAACTTGACGGACTTGAGTAATTGAAATGGGATGGAAACTAGTAAATTATAGGGCCAATAATTCACTTAGGACGACTGCTAAATCTGAAACACTAGGCCAGACAAAATAATGGGAGTTGATGAAAAGAGACTGAGAAGGAGTGGTGTGGGCAAGTGAGGGAAAGCTCCGGTTCCTTTTGGAACTCAGATCAGTGAAGCTGCTCCAGGAAGGGCCTTGCCTGTCCTGAAGGTATCAAAACTTGAGTCTTTGCAAGAAGCTGAACTCTTACCCAGATAATTCCTGTTTCCTGGAATTAGATGTGGCTCTTTGTGCTCTGCTGTTGGTGGCTTGCTGTCAGGGCAGCTGGGAGCAGAGAGGCTGCTCCTCCAGGAAGGCTCTGCTGAAATGGTTGTATCTTCACCTTAACTGCATTTATCCATCTTGCTAAATGTTTGCAGATATGTATTATTTCTTCCTTCTGCACTACTTAAGAGGGTTTTCTGCCCTCCCTACACTGTACCATCTCTTCTGCTTCAGTCTCTTCATCGACTGCTGTTTGTCTCACCAATGATCTCAGAATCTCATAATCATCCCATTTCTTCCTCCCTTGATGTCTTATTTGTATTTGTTGTTATACATACTTTACATTGTACCTTGCCTTTTTGTTTGTATAATCTCTATGTTCTGAGTCTACTATGAGTAATCATTTGAATCCCTCTGTTGCCCAGTGGGATGTTGGGTTGTGTTACGGGTCACGCATACACGGTCTGCAGCTTCCACACTGAACCTCACAGTCCACAGTGACCTTTGGTTTGTGAGGTTGTTTTTTCAGGAGGGGCAGAAATCTTTCTCTTTTTTTCATTAGAGGAGGAGAACAAGCTAAGCTTAATGGACATTATTGTATTCGTGCTCTGTTGGTCATAGTTCCTTCTCCTTTCTACCTGCACAAGAGAGGAAGCAGCATTCAGGTTGCAATCAAAAAAAGAACAGTTTCATTCAAATCAGGCAGCATCCCAGGATGGGGAGGCTGTGCTTCAGCAAAGTAGCAGACCTCATTTTAAAGGGATCCAGGCAATTACTTGCAATTTAGGGAGAGTGAACTTAAAAAGTTTAGTGAAAGCCACCCAGCAGATGAATTGAACGATAGGGAATGGAAAAAAGAGTCACAGAAAGGGTGATGTTGGAAAGGACGTCTGGAGTTCATCCTATCCAAACTCCTGCTCAAGCAGGGTGCCCAGAACCATGTCCAGACAGCTTTTGGAGAGCTTCGTTACAATATATCAATGTATTATTGCTGTAATTTCCTGTATTTATTTATTTGACAATATAGTTCAAACACTTCATGAGAGAAGAACAGCCCATGAACAGAGTAACCTCTCTACCCTGGTTGGTTTTTTTTTTCATGTATTCAAGGAATAGCTACGCTGAAGTATGTGGCTTTTGCATTTTGTACTGAATGTTGTAATGATTTGTGCGACTTTTCTCTCAGTAAAAAATTTGTCAAAACCCCCTGTAATAATGATTTGCAGTTTGGTGACTGGCCCGTGTTGTCTTCCTGCAGCTCTTTGTATTCTATATTGTTTCATCTATCTACTGTGAAAATATATGAATATTTTATTTATTTTAAAACTTAGGAAAGTTGCACTTGACTGCAGCAATTTATTTATCATTCAGAAACATTCTCATAGTTTGTTTAAACTCTGTTTTGGAGCAGTCTGTGTGCTGTCCACTGTTCTCTGGCCACTGTTCCTTTCAGCTGTAGCACACGGGGCACAGGCTGTTACTTCTCTGTGTGCCCAAAACTGCTAAAAAATATAGAAAATAGATGGATAAATGGATAAGAAATAGTAAATAGTAAAAAGCAGTATTCATGTTTTATCTTTATAGACAGTTGTTCTTCAGTGTAACTTCTGAGATTTTCTCAGCAGCTTTGGGAGTTTTTCTTGTTCTTTCCCCCAAGTTCTCAGGTCTGTAATGAAGTGTTGTCCTCCCATAAAAATGTCATAATCCTTGAGTGATTTAAAGTGCTTCTGGATCCGAGATTGATGACACAAGGAATAGTTTGCTGTAATACACTTAAAGGCATCATGGTCTAGTTGCCCAGAACCAGGAGTTGAGGAACTTAAGTCTCATTGCTGGCCCTGGAAATGATTCGTGTTGTGACCTTGGACAAATCACCTCATCTCTTTGTGGCTCTGATGTGCAGGTTGTGAGATGGGGATCCTAATGCTCGTGTAGCCTCATCAGGCACAGTGTGAGGAACGCTGTGGGCAGGATGAATTTGCCATGAGGGGACAGCTTAAGTCTATAAATTCCATATGAAGTAAAATTTATCTGCTTTATCCGAGTTCATCTTTGCTAAAAGCCTGGAAACAAGTGCATAAAATTCTGGGTGAGTTTTCTCATCAGTCTTGGCTATTTTAGGATCTCACCCTTTTTCCTGGAATGAGACACTTGCTTCCCTAGCAGTGTGTGTGCATTTTCCATTTGAATCCACTGGAATTTACTCAGGATATTTTTCAAATTTATAGTGCCTGTTAGGAAAGGAGGTTTGCCCAGTGGGCCAGTTGCTGTGTTTTAAAGTACATATTTATTATATAATTGATTTCAATTTGCTGTTCTAATATTCAGCAAGGATTCATTTTTCCACAAGTTATGAACCTGCCTTGTGCTCCCATCCTGCTTGGGAATTGCACATGTAGGGTACCTGTACTGACCTGTTAAAGGTACAAAAAGCAAAGAGGGCAGGTGACATATGGCCAGTCTGATTTCATAGACGGCTAAAATTTCTTCTATTTTCTGGTGATTCTTATGGTATTTGCTCAGTCTCAGCAGCTGAGGATTTTGAGAAGAAAGGGTTAATATTAGGAATACCACAGTGGAGTTTGTGTTTGGCAGCAGTGGGTACTCCTGATGAGCATCACTTACCTTGTGCCATGGGATCAGTCTTGGCTGCCTGAAAGGAGAAGTCTTCCTTCCCTTTTGTTCTGTGTCAGTACCTGACTGACTGTTGGGAAGCTACAAACACATTTGTGCAGGTACTTTCATCTAACATCTGTTTTGATCTTATATGTCTTAAATACGTAGCAATTCTAGAACTGAGTCACACTTAGGAAGGATCTCTGTGTTGGTGCTTGCAGCTGGGGACCTTCCCTGATCATCGAACTGGTGGAGGTGCCTTTTGTTTATCAGAAAGCACTGGAAATACATAGGAATGAAATTAGATGTGGTATCTTTAGGCTTATGTTCAGTTCTTTATGTATCACAGAAATAAATAACAGCATTTAGCCTAATATAAAATTATTTTTCTGGTCCTTTGAGGGCGTTTGTCTAGACTGTAGGAAGATTTTATAACCGTTTAACCTTACTGTTTTCTTCTTCACGTTTCCTTTTAAAAGACATATTAGAAGGAACATACCAGACTGAGAATGGACATGACATGCAGGTTTAAAAACGGAGGGTTTAATGGAATCATGAATAAATGGAAACAGATTTGTCTGTCAAAAATTAAATAGGAGTATTCTTTGATTAATATCAAAATCTAATCTAAAATAGTTTTCGCCATTTCATACAGGTGACATCTGTGCTTAAATATAATTTCCTCTCCCTGTTCTGGCATGACTGTTAATTACTTACTCAATGTAGTTCAACATTTAGTTAATAAATATGTCAAGCTTTTACCATGGTGTTCTTTTTGCAGAGTTGTGAATTTGCAATTAGTTTTAGATTTACTACATGGTGACAGACAGTGCTGTATAAATAGAGGTTAAACACACAATTTACATATTAATTTCATGATTCATTTATTCAATGATTTATGTGGATATAGATTGTATTTAATCTCTGTGCTGTAGTTGTTTCAGGCATGACGAACAGAATCACTACACTGGTGGAGAAGTAATGATGTCTGTATTGTGCCACAGCAGCAAAGAGGAACAATGAGAGATTTGGAAACCCAATTATTCATTAATCTCAATACTTTTTGAGAGGCTGGTGAAAAGCAGTAATAGGTTTGTAAAGCATGTATTTACAGATGTACATGTGTACACATGCACATACACGCTGGGGAATTGGATACTCCATCTTGTCTCTGTAATAACTCACATTATCATTAGATTGTGCTTTGTGCCCAGTCCTGTTAACCCTGGAGGCCAGATTAGTCACCACCTTCCCATTCTGGACCTGCATGTGTCACAGCATTGTTTTCTGGACTTACTGTGCATGTGTGCTTCATTTAAGTGTATGCTGATTATTGTGTTCCAGAAGTCTGGATCTCTACTTCTTCTGGTCAGGTCATTTGCAGTTGCTGTTCCTTCATTTATTACAGTTTTAAAAAGGACCTTAATGGATATTATTTTGTCTGTAAAAACACTTTCTGTATTTTTTTTTATCCATAAGTTTTAATTTTGTTTTATTGAAGAAAAGAGCGAAGTATTCATAGGTGAGATGAGAACTTGAGAAAATGCATGCTCTGATTTAGATATGCCTACTATACATACATGGATATAAAAGTAGCTAGGGGAAGTATTTTATAAATACAGTTAGGGTTATAACTAAAGCTCATGCACATGTATCTGCTGTGATGAATGTACTAACTTAAAGCATATTTTTGGTTTAGCACCATTTTCCTTCCTGCCAGTTGTGAGTATAAAGGTCTCAGAAGTGCAGATAGATCTTTGACCTAATTTAGCAGATTATGGCCTTTCAAAGGACTTGATACACTTAGACAATGTTGCATTACAGTATATATCTGATTTTGCTGGGTTCTTGTTCCCTTGCAGTACTGTGTGTGTGAATCCTGCATGCCTCTTATTCCAAGTCTTTTGTGATGAAAGGGGAAGGCTCCACCTTCAGTGTGTTCTCTGAATCTCTCCAGACAAACACTGAGTTAGCACAAAAAAATAAATTATAACTGAAACAAATAAACCAGGGTGGTTGAAAACCGATTAAGAACCTGAAACAAAAAATGTATTATACCTCTAATTCATTAAGGGAAACGGCACGTGGCTATTTGCTTTTTGGAAAGACAGTGAGGGACCTTTTCTCTGGGAATGTTCTGGGTACATCCCTGGCTGTGTTTTGCCATCCTCCCGGCACCTTCACAGCTGTTTCACATGTATAGTCTGTGTAGATTTCAGGTGATCATTTTTGGAAGATTTTTCTGGTTCTTAAAGGACTGGAAGAGCCACTCATTGAGCCACTGGTGAACATAATGTATGAATGATCTTTTAATTTCAAGATAACTTTGTGATGGAGTAATAACCACTGTCAGTCAAAAGCACTTTAACTCCACAGCTGGGAGAGGGGGAATCCCACTTTGCTGAAAGGAGTTGTAGCACTGTGAGTTGAGCATTGCCATGGATTGGGTTTACGTGGCTGGGTTTTGGTAGTGGGAGGTGGTGAGGCAGCTGTGCCCCTGCAGAGCTGGGGTGGGAGATCCACCTGCAGCCCCTGGAGGAGCTCATCCCAGAGCAGGGGATGCCTGAAGGAGGCTGTGACTCCATGGGAAGTCCACACTGGAGCAGGATCCTGGCAGGACCTGTGGTCCTGCGGGGGACCCACGCTGGAGCAGCCTAATTCTGAAGGACTGCACCCCATGGAAAGCGATCCACGCTGGAGCAGCTTGTGAAGAACTGCAGCTTGTGGGAAGGACTCAGGTTGGAGAAATTCATGGAAGAGTGTCTCCCATGGGAGGGACCCCACGCTGGAGCAGGGGAAGGAGCAGCAGAGACGATGTGTGATGAGCTGACCACAGCCAGCAACCCACCAGAGCCATCTGGAGTGTATCCATGGGGGAGGATCCCGCAGAACTCCTGGGACACCTTCTCTCCTAGACATGAAGGGATGAAAAGTAATCTGAAATAATTTGGTTTTGGATTTAATGTCGCGGAAGCTGCACGGGGACGAGTTGAAAATTTCAGCCTCTTCCTTAGGTCCTGCCTTTGCTCACACGTTTGCTCTGTGATTTTCCAGGGTCCCTGAGCACGTAGGTGTGTGCAGCACGTGCGTTCTGGTGGTGTTTCCCTTTATTTACCTGGGAAGAATTGCCAAGTGTTTCTTGAAGCTGCCATTTCTACTTAAATCGAGTCCCTGAAATATGTTAGTAGATGCAGTAGAGCTGGAACCTCACTCCAAACCCCTTGAAAGTGCTCTGTGCTGAGTAGCTGACTGCAGGGAGCAGGTGTCAAACAATATTTAAATGACATTCTCAACAAAATAAATATTGAGCTGCCCTGTCACTTTGGTGGGAGAATAATCTGCTCCAAAAAAAAATCCCATTCATTGTAAACTGCCTCTGACATTTGTTCTTCAGGAATTATTTGCAGTTTATCTTCTGAGCTAGAGCCTTTATCAGCACAGCAGTTGAACTGCAGTGCAAAAAAAAATGGTAATTGAGTATTTTATCAAACGCTTCCAACAAAACGGACTTTGCAAGTCGTAAATGAAGATTAAAACCATTGTTGGCAGGGATGAACAAATTGGAATGATTTATTATCCGAAACATCAATATGTCACTGCTCAGAAATAAAATAAAAAGAAACAAACAACTGCCCCCCTCCCTGCAAAATGTGCACTTATTCTCAGCCAAGCGATGGAAGGTAAATACATGTTTTAATTATTTGTGCTAGAGAGGCTGTTTAAAAAAAGAAAAAGAGAGAAGAGAAAGCATCATCATAATGGCACAGCTGCTGTGGGACATTATGTGAGGAAAAGAGACAGTAATAAGAGAACTGTGTCAAAGGAAAGCAACTCTGAATGTGTACTTCAGCTCTCCTGATTACAGAAGGAAGATTAAATATTATAAATGGGGCAATTTGACAGAGTGGATTTACTACTTGTGTTTAACACCTAAAGAGCCAGGATTTTTAAAAGGAACCTTATCTCACTTGTAAAATATCTTCAAAAACAATATGAGAGGAAAACATATTGCAGTATTGTCTTACTAACAGCATATAAGAAATGGAGTGGTCAGGAACAAAAGAAGTTAATCTGTTGTGAGCTCTGTATCAGTTTCAGATTAGGAAACAGAGGGCATGAGAGGAGCCTTACAAGGACTATAGGATTTAAAAATTGTATTTTCTGTATTTGTCCATAAGCCAGGAAGCCTTCTAGGCTTGACCTAGGGCCTTGTTGACCCTGGTTGAGCCAAAGTCTCTCCCTGTGGCAATGCAGTCGCTCTCCCTATGGTGAGAGCCCAGGAGGCAGCAGTAGTTTGCAGGGTCAGCAGCACTACCCCACAGTAGTTTGCAGGGCCACTTTGCTACCATTTGCCCGTGAGAACTTCTTTATGTAGACATGGAACCTTTAATGTTGGAAGAGACTTCCAGGATCACTGAGTCCAACCTTCGGTGCCTAAACCATGCTGTGGAGTGCCACATCCACGTTTCTTGAGCACTGCAGGGATGGTGACTCCACCACTTCCCTGGGCAGCCTGTTCCAGTGCATGACCTCTCTTCCAGTGAAGAATTTCTTCCTGATATCCAGCCTGAACCTCCCCTGGCACAACTTAAGGCCATTTCCCCTTGTCCTATTGCCAGTTGCCTGGGAGCAGAGACTGACCTGAACCTGGGAGCTGGCAGGTGCAGACACATTGCAATGCTTCCAACCATTTCATCCCTGTTTTTTACATCAGGCAGGTTCAAAGGGTTCTGCTTGGATCCTTTGTTTATGAAAAGATCAAAATGACTGGGAAAGACTTTCCTGGTAGCTCACCAGCTGCTGTTCCCATTTCTGAATTAAGGTAATCACTGAGTTGAAACTTTTCTGTAAGTCAAAGGATGTGGAACTGTACTTTTAACATCCCTGCATCTTTTCATTTTCTTGCTCTTCTTTCGCAGTAATGTGCTTTTATCTTGAACACCAGGTGGAGGAAGGAAGCGAAAGGTTCTGTTCTGGGAACAGATTTGCCCATTGCTGCTGTATTTGTAGCATTTAAGCAGAGAGAAAAACTTGTGTGTTAATGTTCTGCATATTGCAAATTTTTTTTCCCATTGAATAAAGGAAGCAATTTAAAAGCAAAACAAAGTCAAAAGCAAAATGTGAAGACCAAAGCAGGTAAAGTCTTCTCTCATCCCGGAGAGCCGGCTCCAGCAAAATCATTCTTGGTGTTCTTAGTCAGCCTTTGTGCTTTGCTAATGTGTTCAAGAAATGAGTGAGTAATAGAGGATTAGCTGAAAGAAATACTTGCCTAAGCTTGTGGCAGTTCAGGTATGATAAAACCCAAGAGTGACCAGTGAAACCTTCCTGTTCTTTCTCACAGTACAGATGTTGCTGTTCCTCTGTTACTGAAGTTTGTGTGTGTTTTTCTTGTGTGTATTCAAGAAACAGACTTGTGTCTGTTCACCAGGACTTTTTGCACCCATTTAATGAAATTTAGATGTATTTATGTCCAGGAAACTGCTTGTTTTATTTTGTTTGTTCTGTGTGTTATGTGTGATATATTTGGGTGTTTGTTATATACATTACTTAAAGAAGTTGCTGGTCCCTGTGAGCTGAAGGATCTTTTCTCTAGTATGAAAGGAATTATTCATACAGACTGGGAGTGGGCACCTCCATCCACAGTTGGACCTAGACCCCATCAGAACTCATGAAGCATTAGCAATTTGTATTTTCTTACAGAATATTTAGGATTCTGAATTTTTGTAACCTTCTTGCAGAATTTGGGTGTTCTCCTCTGAGGTGGTGTCTCTTGGCTTAAATACCTGTGGTGCTGTGAGCTCTGGTTGTGCCCCTGGCATGATGGAGCTTCCCTTTACTGAGGGAAAGTGGTTCTGTGGAGTCAGGGCACTTGGGTGCCTTTTTGGATTCCTCATGAGTTCCAGGAAGAACTGAAAGGGCATTTGCAAACATATATTTTCTTTTTATTCCCCCATCTCTTCCTTCCCCAAAGTGTTTAAGAACAGAATACCAGAGTCTCAAGTTTTGTGGCAAACATAAAGTAAATTTATTAATTTATAGATTTTTAACTTGTGGGTGTCAGTTCCAGATATGTCTTCAGTGCTGTTTTTAGCTGAATTACTGTTTTCTGCCCTGTTTCTGTCTTGAGGAAAGGCAAATTGTGTATGCCAAACCCAGGCATTATAATTTATGAAAAAGCTAATTAGTATTTCCCAATAAGTGGGTTTTTCTGCCACGATGTGCCAGTATAATCTTGAGTTTTTAACGCTCCTCTGCAACCTACAGAAAATAGTTTTTTCCATCTGCCTACAAAAACAGGTTTTAGAATTTTTGTATTTTGGAGGAGAAATGTCCACCCTGTTTTGGTTATTTTCAAAGTATTCCGTAATTGTAACAGCTGTGGAAATTGATTGGGGAGATACAGAGCTTGTTTCTACTCCAAAAATTTGGGTTCCCTCGAGTTTGGTACAGTATTAATGTATCTTCTGGTCATTGTTTTCACCAAAAAACTTGAAGAGATTTGTTAGAGATTTTTTGTTGTTACTGTACATTGGTGAGGATACAGTAAGAAAGTAATTTTTTAAAAAAAAAAAAAAAAAAAAGACTTTCCAGTTTCACATGGGAGCTTCCAGCTCATTACTGGTTTGATTATTGTACATCCTCACCATTAACTTTGCATAACAACTGTGAGTTGTTGTATCTTCCGTGTTGTTGCTTCTGAGTAAACCTCCAGCATCATATGAAGAGTTCCAGGCACCTTTCAGCACCGTGCAGTGAAGGTGATACCTGGCATTTCTGTGCTGAACAACTCCTCAGCACACTGTACATCATTTTTATTTGTTGTAATAAAGGTGGAAAGGCTTTGTGCCATCTGTACAGTGTTGGTTGGAAGTTTGTTTAAAACATTATGTTCCAAAGCGATTTGGAGTTCAGCAGAGATAATATTCCATCTTCACCAATTAAAAAAAATGAGCTTCAGTAACATAATATTGAGGTTGGAAAGTAAAGCTCTTAGTAATTGGGCACATGCCAAATCTGGGAAATAGGACCCTTTCCATACACTGGTTACATAACTGCGTGATCCTTTTCTTAATGCAGCTGCTCTTCCATGGATTTCTGACGTCTCCATGGATTTCTGAGTTACACGTGGTGTGTTTAGGGAGACTGTGTGTTGCACTTGTGCTGCAGGAGAACTGGCTTAGGGTGTGTTCTGTACAGCCTGGAAGAGAGGGAGGGCTGTCCTTGGAACCAGCTCAGGGATGGGGACAGACTGGGAGTGGGCACCTCCATCCACAGTTGGACCTAGACCCCATCAGAACTCAGGAATCCCTTAGCAAGCATCCTGAACATAATTCTTGTGGTATAAATCCTAACGAGGTCTGTGCTGGCTCAGATTCTGTCCTGCTTCGTTGTTCAGTTAAAGAAACATCTCTGAGCACTGGTGAAGACTTGCTGAGTAAGGAACATTCTGTGTCTAAGCCAGTAAATTTCATGTATTGTAGCCATTTTTGCATAATAAATTCATGTTGTGGAGTTAGAGGAGTCTGACAGGCCTGTATGTGCTGATTAATCTCAGCGTCACCTTTGTTCATAAATTTAGTGTAACATAGTACATGGGTTGGCAGAGCTTTAGTTGTTATCCTCGAGAAATTAAAGTGGTGTAATTTCTATCCCACCTATCCCAGTTTCTTGTACCACAGGCCTAAAATATATAGGGAGGATAATATCAAATTAACAAGGCTAGGGGCATTCTATGAGCAGCACTAAAATATGCTGAATATAAGGAATCTTTTGGTTGTATTTAGCTCTTCCTAATCAACATTTTGCATCAAGTTTTAATATAATACGTAATAAAGGAAATGCAGTTACGATAAATTGTTTATGTACTTGTTTTTTTCAATCAGCAGGTTTTTGTCTTGGCCCCTGATCTCCCAGAGACCTTGAATTTTGAATAATTAGGTAATAGTATCCATTAAACTTTATTATCTTCTGCTGCTCTCCAAGCTAAAACAGTACAGGGCAAAACGGAGATATTGTGCAGGCTGAATTAAATACGGAGAGTGTTCACAGTTTTTAAGAAACCTTCCTTGTGTATAAAATATACAATAATTAGACCACACTTGGAAAAAAAGTAGTATTTATGTCCTGGCTTAATCAATACTGGTCTTTTGGGACTGCGCTGTGTGATTAGAGGAAGTTAATTTGATTTTTTTTGAGGTGGCATCAAGAATTATGTTTGTCTCTTCAGAGAAGACAGATATTCAGGAATTCTCTGCACGGTCTGGTCAGCAGCAATTCCTCACCTGGAAGAAAAAGCTTCATTTGTGCTTGAAGAGGTGTGATGCCTGTAGTGAGCTTTCCCTTGGTTCTGTTCAGAGCCTGCCTGCAGCAGCCCTGGGTTAGCTCTGCTGGTGTGAGTGTGGAAGCAGCTGGACAGGCCCTGTCAGGTTTGGTGTCCCTGTGCTCTGCGCTGCTGATCTCCGTGGCATCCTGCAGAGTCAGTCCAGCAGGGATTCTGTGGCAGGGAGCAGGGGCTCTGAAGCAGCTCTCCTCGGGCTATCCAGGAGGATTATCCTCCTGTGCAGCACTGCTTGCATGGGCCTTTCTCTGGATTTCACAGCGGAGCGATCTCCTGGAGGCAGAATTTATGGTTATGCTGTTGGGCAGAAGGTGTCCAAAGCTCTCTGGCTTCATTTTACTAAGCAATCCTTGGACAGGAGTGACTCATGCGCTGACAGGTTTGATACTGACCTGGTTACCAAGAGCTGAAGTTCTTGTATCTGCATCTGAGCCTCATTTTTCCAAACCCAGCAGATTTCTTCCTAAAAAAACCCACTTCTGTTGTAGCCTTAATCCAGTGGACATCATGGAAGAGAGTTAATGTAACAGTAAATTTTATTATGCAGTATATGGGTGAGATAAAACTCCATGTACCATGTTGAACTGCATTGTATAGGTGCAGTTTTTACCTTTTTTTTCCTCTTTTAAGGTAGCCCTTTATTGGCTGCAGTAGGAAAAGCAATACCTGCTTGAGGGATCAGATTTTCATGCAAACTCCTGTATCCCAATGGGAAATGCATAGATAAATCTGAGACAACAGCATCTGGGATGATACCATGCAAAATAAAAGGGTTCTGGCTCTCCTGAGCCCAAATAAAATGCACTTAACAGAAAAGCTCTTGTGTAATTGCCATTAGATGCTCTCTGTGGTGGTGGTGGTGTCTGTGTCCATCCTACCTCAGTGTTCAGGTGGGGTTTTGGTGGGAGATATCAAAAATATTTTTCACAAGTTGGATGTAGCTACAAAAAGACTCTGCTGCTATTTTACAGCCCTTTTTTTACCCACTTTGCATCCTGGCAGCTGCAAGTGGTGGGAGCATATTTAAAAAATACCCCAGGTTCTGAATTGGAGGAGTTGGAGCATGAGTTTCCTTCTCCCTCTCGAACAACAAGAGCTTATCAGGTCAGTTAGAAAGAATAATGCTGATTCTGTTGATTCAGGCTTTTAGAAAATAGAAAATTCCAGACAGCCAGAAAGCTGACAGTTATGAAATCTGTGGTGAGGTTGGAAAATAATTTGTAAGATGTGGACATGTTTATTTTATGCATTTGGTAGCTGACTCAGGTCACATTTGCACTTGAAAATAAGTTACTCCTTGTTAACAAAGTGTGAAGTGAGATGGTTTTCTTCAAGTAGTTACTGGGTCTTCGGAAGTGAGGGAGGGAGGAAGGGAGGAAAGGGGAGGAAGAAAACAAACTATTCCTTGATGACAGTGGTTTAGGGTGTTCTTGTGCACTGATGTCTCTGATGCCACTGATCAGTGTTGTGGTAATGCCCTGGACTCTCCAGAGAAGAGAATGGAGGAGCCTGAGTGAGGAGAGTAGTGGGTATAAAAATCTAACAGACTGTCTTTACTGTGAGTTTTTAAATGGTAATTCTTTCAGTTAAAGCCTGTAAATAGCTCAGGTGGGTCACTGATGGATGGTGTAGTTCCAGTTTGAATTTGAAGGATTTTTGTGTTGGTTTTGGAATGACCTGAAGAGAAGTCAAGCAGACAACTTAAAGACTTTGGGTGTGCTTTTCTTTTGGGGATCATTTTATATAATTTTACGTATGGAGTATGGTTGTTTTAAGGCTGGATGTGAAACTGTGTCAGTATATTCTGTGCTCAAAGCCTCCTTCTGATGATTCTCATCTTTACTCCAGCCACCTCCAAAGAGAGTTTTGGCTTTCTCTTTGGAGAAATCATCTCCAAAAATATGCTTCAAAAAACTTTGCAACTGCTCCTGTAAGGTATTGGGTATTAGAAAAAGAGAGGCCCAAGGGAGGGTTCATTTTATGGTACCTGTAGTACCATAATATTTTTGATTAATGTAATTGGTCCTGGCTGCTGTTTGAATCTCAAATTGGAGAGAAAAGTCTGTATGAAATGTGAGGGCACAAGTAACTGGGACATTACAGGAAACCAACCATTTTATTTCTTTTAATTTTCTGCCTGCAGCAAAGTTGCAAAAGGCCAAGGCCCAGGGTTAAGACTTCGTGCTCTTGCTGTTCTGCATCTCTAGAAGATGAAGATGATTTTGATTTACGAGGCTGTCACTCAGACATTAAATTAATTACAAATAGGCAAAGATTTCACAGTGAAACAAACAAGGTCTTTGACATAAATTATATCCTATCATTAAAATATTTAGAAATGTGTAATTATGGTATTTAGCAATGTTATTCAAATTATAATTAATAGGAGTCTCAATAATATTACCTCATCTTAAGCGACTTCACATTTTGAAATGCTTCCTTTTATCTTTATGTGCATTTTGGATTTAGATATCCTATTTAGGTATTTTTATACTCTTCCTTCAGGGATCGTTATTCTGGTGCATCGTGTGCAGAAGTTTCAAGGTCAGCATTACTTGAACAGTTGTAATAGTCCCAACAGAAAGATAAATATATATTGACTGAGGCTGGAGCTTCAATTCTTTCAGTTGCTGAAGGTCAACAGCCCCTCTGAGGTGCTCTCCAACCTTCAAATGTCTATAGGTTAAATCACTGATGAATTACTGCACTTTCCTGAATGAAGGAAACATATTCTAGACAGAGGCAGCTCATGGTGTTGTGCCTGTTGACTGACACAGTCTGGAGGAACTGAGAGAAAACGCTGCTCCCAGACTCGTGGAAATGTGTAAAAACCCAAATGCCTGAATTTGGTGTGTCAGAGCTGGAGTGGAGAACAGAACTCCCACTCTTTTCTCTGTGGAAATCATGCCCCTGGCACACCCCTCCATTGAAAAACAGGGAAAATAATTTTCACCAACTTTGAACTAATTGGTAGCAATTGCTGGAAGCAGCAGTGAAGGTGTCCGTGGGGCTGCAGTGACAGAATTCCAAGGGGAATTTCCCTGGCACACTGTTCCTCTCAGGACAATACACAGCCATGCCTCACTGTAAGCAGTGCTGAATTTTCTTCCCAAAATATTTTGAAGGCTGGAAGTAATCCTCTTACAGAGCACTTCCAACTCACTCAGGAGGGCAGGGGGGACTAACTGAGGTATTTGGCTTTGCACATATTCCCACAGTATTCCAGAGAATATGGTCTGCAGAGGTCAGCTCGAGATTGCCAGGGGGGCAGAATAAAGAATCTTGTGTTGTACCTCTGGATTTTACATCTTAGCCTTCTATATAAGCAAGCACTGCAACATCCTTTGCAAATTTAAGTGGCTTCAAAATATCTTTTCATTTAATGTTACCTTGAAATGTCTTTTGCAAAATCAAATACTCTTAAAAACATCATTTTAGAGTGTCATTTAAGGTGCATTATTCTAGATATTTTCAGTCTTTTTAATTTGTTTGCTCTGTAGAATACATGCACAGAGAAGCGTTCTTACATAAAATGTAAATTAAAACATTACCTTTTAGAAGATCTATTATTTTACAATGACTCCTGAAGTTTGCATTGTCCACACAGGTTGTCTGCTCGTTTGGTATATCCTGTATCAGGAGGTTCAGATAAAGGTTCTTGACCTGTAGCTGGTCTAGAATAAATAGTTTTATTTTTTATATATACCTATATATATGTGTGCGTATATATGTTCCAATTTTTAATACACAGAAAACCCCTTTATATTGGGATCTTTTTAGTACAGTTTTGATAGCAAACGTCTTTGTTTCTTTCTACAAATGAAAAAGCTGATCTATTTATCAGTAGTGTTAATGTATTACCAATATAGACTGACTCAACTAAGTCTTGTGGCCAAAATTAGGGAAAGCATTAAGCAATATAATGTCTCTGGTACTGTACACCCCCATAACTTGTTTGGTGTCTGATTTTCACAGGACATAGTAATTATTAGCAAAAAAATTGCCACTGCCGTGTCGCTAAGTAGCAGTTTCCCTTGTGCAAACAGAGCTATTTAGTGTCATTTCTGCAAGAACAGGTATTTGTGAAGTAAATCACTTTAAATATAAATTTAGGAGTATGAAATACAAGTCGAGAAATCCAGGTGTCCTGAAAGCAACTGAAATTCAACCCAAAATAACGGTTAAGTGTTGCCGTTGTCATTATCTTTAACAGTTCAGAGAAATTACATGCACAGTATTAAACCTCAGCAGTTTATTCCACATAAATGACTTTAACATGCTGGGCAACATTTTTGTCATTTCAGATTTTCATCCCAACTTTTCCTTGTGCTGTTATTAAATGCCCTCAATATCTGAATAAAGCTCTTGGGGTCCAACAGTGTGCAGGAAGATGTGTTGCTAAAATGAGGAAATGTGAGAGAAAGGAAGGTGAAAAAAATTGGGTATCAGCAAATAAATTAACACAGTTTTAAAAAATGCATAAATTTCATAAAAATTAAGATTTTATTTGCTTTCAGCCTTCTGCTTTTTTCTTTTTCTTCAAATGAAAGCTGGTTCCCCGTACATGTGCATGACTCTTAGTGCTGAGAACTCTTAGAGAACATTGCAGAGTGTGAAATCTATGAAAAAACTGAACATTGGTAACGTAAGTCTTCGATAAGATTTGGATTTCAACAGCGCAGCCGTGGGGGAAATGGGGAAATACCGAAACCAGAGAGTGCATCAGCAGATAAGGGCAACCTTCTCCTTGTGCTTGTGACCGTGTGTTGTTGTGTCAACTTCTGACTCACTGGATTCTTCCTGAAAGGTTAAACCACAGGCCTGGCAGTTTAAGTGACAGTGACGTGCGAGTAATTGCTGCCGTGTCCCTGGAAATAATTTGATATTAATTGTAGCACAAATGGGAAAGAAATTTTGTCACCACCGGCTTTGTTGAAGACGTGCCTCAGGTGCACCAAACCTGTGTGACCTTTATGTTGCTGTGGAAAGCCCTTGCTTTATTTTATTACCATCAAAATTCACTATTGCTACCGTTTTCTGCATTTCAAAGGACTTTTACGTTTTATTGAGATTGTATTTGATGTAGGATGTGTTTGATGTCAAAATCTGTTTGGAAAGGATGTCGTTCATCCTTTGTTCGTGTTGAACTTAGACTGGTTGGGGATGGGGTCCCATTCAGAAGGAGGAAAAATTGATCTGGGCACCTCTAATCCTCAGTTTGCTTCCTTTGTCCTCCTGAGCTCCAGCAAAGGCTGCCAGGGTAGGGAAGGAGCAGTTTGGATGCACAATTCCATGGGAGGGCAAGGCTGTAGGTGACAGTGGTGGCCAGGGATGTTCCTCACAACGTACAAGTGCATCCTTTCGTGGGGGATTGTCAGTGAAAGGTGGTTCCATCCTCCCTCCTTCAGAAAAAGCTGCTCTTTGGAGGGGACATCAGGGTTGCTGCTCTGTGGTGTGTCTCACTTCTCATCTGGGGATCTTTTTGGGGTCTTTTTGGCGCTGATGCTCCTCCAGCCTCAGTTCCACTGAGGATCTGCTGTGGCAAAAAATCATGTTTGAGAGGATGGATGTTCTGATAGAGGATAGTTTATGTTGCTTGTTCTTTTAAACCCATTAAGAACCGAGTTTCTGTTGAGTTTTGTGGGTCTTCTACATGGTCCAAATCATCAGAAATAAACCTTTATGAGTATCTCCTAAAACATTCTTACTGATGGGATCTCCTCATAGGTATCAGTATTGACTCTAAGCATTGTTACTATCTTACAAATTAAAAATTAATGTGAAAGGGGAAAAAATGTAAAATCTAAACAATTTATTTCTTTAAAGACCTAAATGCTAATAAAAGCATAAACTCCTTTAATCAATCAAAGTTGTCACTGAAATGCCGTAGCTTGGGCGGAGGATAATGCACTTTGGTGGAATTTTTACTGTCTTATGAGTACCAAATATAGATTAATATATAGTTCAAAACACTTTAATTTTTAAACTCTTGTCTTTCTTCTTCACTGCTGAAAAATTATTCTTGAAAAATAAAGAAACTGCCCTGTGGTCAAAGATAGTCTTAACTACCTGTCAATCAAAAGGAGAAGTTTGTTGAGACATTTAATTACAAGATAATGTAGTCATCAAAATCTCGTTGTGGTAACTGACAGCTCATTTTGGACTGAAAGCGTACAGCTACCTCCCCTGAGGTCAGAGATGTTCCGAGGTTAACGTAGTAATGACAAGTCCTTTATTATCACATTATGACATTGAAAAAAATTGCAATTATACTAATAAATTAATAACAGTAATAAAATGACAGTCATAATTGCATAATATACATGTTGTCAGCGGCATTTTTGTTACATGGCTGGAATTCATATTTTATCTGCATATCTTACACGGTATTAAATTTTCCTAATTCAGTCCAGCCATGTAGTGGCTCCTGAAATTTCTGAAAGCCTGGGCAGTTAAAGTAACTGCTGGAAATGAGACTTGGAGGCAAGAGTTGTATTTTACATTTATAGATTAAAAAAAAAAACCAAAAACAGATAGTGAAATTGAAGAATTTTGCACTCTCTTAGAATTTGTTTTTTAGCCATATCCCTAAAGAAAACACAATGTCTGTTATCAGATATAATAATGGATAAAACCTGAATTAGACAGGAACTCTTAAGCTCTCCAACAGACAAAGAGTGTTCATTTTTCCCTGTAAATAGGGAATTCCATGGTGTTTTTTCCTTCAGATTTTCTTTAAAGCTTTGCCTTAGAGTGAGGTAAATTTTGTGTGGACAGGACCAAGGAAAGAGGATGGGATCAAGATACCACTGCTCTTATTTTGCTGCTGAATTGCCATGACACTGATGGAAATCAGAAATTTTCCATTCTGGTATTTACCCATACGTTTAATTTACATACACATTCACTAGGTACAGAATTCCCAGGGTCAGCCCAGAGTTTCACCCATTTATCTGTCAGCAGTGGGTTTCCTTCTGCTGCTAATGCAGCTTTTTCTGATGGTTCTGATGGTTCTCTGTCAGCTTAAAATGAATAAATGTCCTGTACCTGTGCCGTGGGGACAAGTGCACTTGGGCCTCTGGTGCCCTTGGTCCTCTGGCCTCGGGAGGGGTTCAGGTTCATGCCTGAGCTCTGGGCTCACTCGGGATTTTGCCCACGTTTCCAGCCTGGCTCTGCTGCTCCGGGAGCAGCTGGCAGGGATGTGCAGCTTGAGGCCTCTCATCTCTTCCCAAATACTGCTGAGAGCATTGTCCTGATGTGCAGTATGCCATTTAAAGTAGTTTAAGTTCCAGCTTCTGGTTTTTTGTGTGGGTAGAACTCTGTGAAATTTTTATCTGCAGACTCTTTCCTTGTTTTATTTTCTTTTTCCAGTAGAGTGTGAAAACACCATCAGTTTTTATGACCTCTGGTGGTTCTTTGATTAATTAGAGTTAATTCTTGCTTCAGTTCCACCCTCCCTTTTTCCTTCTGCTTCTTATCCAGATTTGATGTCTTCCCCAACACAGCATCATCAGCACTATTGGGGAACCGTAAGTAAAAGCTCAGGGTACAGTCAGAGTGAGGCACAGTTCTCCTAAGGAGAAGTCCTAAATACTTCTTTTTTTCCTTTGATTTGAGTTCCTTTGGAACATCCTTGGAAGGAAGTGATGCTACTGCCAGCACTGCCTGCTCCTGTACTCCAGCCTGGTTGTTCTACAGGACTCCCTCAAAAAAGAACCGTAATTTGGATTAGTTTTTTAAAATTTTATTTAGAATTCTGTAACCTAGCAAGAAAAATGCAAAGGGATTTCTATCACATGGAAAATTTTGATAATTTAGATACTGCATAATTAACATTTACTACATCAGATTTACTTAAAGGCTTAAAGAATTTGTTTATGATGAGGAGGAGTTGACATATTTTCATTACTCCAGAATTTGTTTCTTGTAATAGTCCAGCCCATACTTCAGTGTGTGGAGGTGCTAAAGTTTTTCAATAAAAGACTGGTATTTTATTAATAAAAGAGCAGCAACCTGCCTTCCCGTATTTCCATCACAAACTTAAGATGGAAGCAGATAGCAGATGTGGAAGACTTCAGTTTAAATGACTAGTAATTTGCAGGAATGCAAAACACTGACTTTGATATTGCTGTCTCTCTAAAAGCAGTTGAGAACAGGGTTGTAATAACATCATTATCACATAGATGTTACACCAACACTGCTATTGGGCAAGAAGTGCTAACAGAGAAGCTGTGCAATGGATGTGTAGCCTGTGTGGAAACAAATTCTGCTCTTGACACAAGATTTTAGTTTCTTCCTTTTTTTTTTATATTATCTAGAGCAATTTTGGAATTAGGTAACATCACAGAAACAAAAGAATTTACTGTCGAATAGTTACATGAGTTGTAAGTACAATGCAACTGATAAATTCCATAATATTTAGCTCAACAAATTACAGAATGCAAAGAAAAAAAAGGCACAATTTATATTTCATTAAATTAATAATCTGTATGAGTCATATATTTCAGCAATTCAGGTAGTGTTTGCTCAGTGCAATTATTTTAGTGTTCATGTGCACGTCAGTTATTCTCTGGAGATAGTGATGAATATCGAATAATTAATACAGTTGAGAATGCTTCTCTGTAGCAATGGGTAATTCGTGAGATTAAGAGGAAAGGGTTTTTTTTTTATTTTTAATTATACCCTATTCCTCAATTTACTCTGTAACAGTGACAATTTCCTGTTCCCACTAAAGCTAAATGTGAAAGGTCCTTGTCTTGAAAGATGATTTGGGTTCAAAGGAAATGGAGCAATGCAGTCATATTTACAAACATGTACACAGAAGTTTCAGTAGAGTTTTGCAAGTAAAGAAGTGTGTTGGATCTATTGAGATTTATTTCTGTCTGAAGGCACAGTTTTTTTGTCAAAAACTGGCTGTTTCTACGGTGTGCTGTGTGCAGGACTCAGCTTTAGATGAGGTGGAATTTTAGTTGTTATTACATATCCATTGGTTTACTTGTGCCTGATTTTATCCTTGTTACTTACATTCCTTTCCAACTGATCCTAATCTTCCAGCATCCCCTTTCATTTTGCTTTCTTCCTTTCTCCTTGTCCCATTTGATCCAGGTAGTCCTTTATTTAGTGGACAAGTTTTGATGAGAGTGTGTAAACTTTGGTCCTTGGAGTACACTGAGGGCGTAGAACTCCTCAGCAGGATGCTCTGCACATCGTGTCACCATCTTCCTCATAACTCTGCCAGCTAATGTGTATATTTTTGTTTCTGGAAGGAAGAAGACACAAAAAAAAAAAACAGAATGTAAAAAAAATCCTTT
Source organism: Corvus moneduloides (assembly GCF_009650955.1). Lineage (NCBI taxonomy): Eukaryota > Metazoa > Chordata > Aves > Passeriformes > Corvidae > Corvus > Corvus moneduloides. The sequence continues at coordinate 4,233,622 of NC_045489.1, read as the reverse complement.
TGTTCCCCCAGATCTACACTGCTTCCTCCCTTTGCTTTTTCCCCCAGACATCTGGTTTTGTGATTGTAATGCTATCTCCATCTCCAGTCAGTTTCCATTTGAGTTTGAAGAGGAGGGTATTAGATGCTTTCAAGTCATTCACCTCTAATTTCTGAACAGCAATTAGAAATAAACTTTTTTCTTGCCCCTACTTTTTGCATCCTAGGGTAGCAATTAAGAAGAACTGGGTGAATAGGTTACCATTTTATCCAACTCTATTACTCTGACTGATGGAGCTATTAGGTAAAGGCAAACTGTAATTCTTTATTACCTGCCTGGCTCATTTCTGCACTTTGCCCTGGAGAAGAGCTGCATAAAAGATCAGAGTGTTATTGAAAACTCCTGAGCAAATATTGAGCAACTTGCTCAGTCACTCAGGTAATGACAGAATTCCAGGGAAATGCAGCGTGCACATGAGAGTGTTTGGGTAAATATGTGGTGAGAAACTGCTGGATGGTAGAGCTGGAAGTAGGATAGCTTTGGGAAAGAATAGCTGGGAACACTTTGTATATGATAAATACGCTTATAATTAGTGAGATCATTAGCATGGACACCATGTACTTAAGTATTCACAAAGAAGTCTTTAAGCTAAGCAGTTAGCTTCACAATGAAGGAAAGAGACAAAATGAATTATATACAGCTGAATAAGCTTTTCAGAATCTCCAAGGAGGTGACTTGTCTGTTGATGGCCAGTGGGGGTCGAAGAGTGAAATAATTACTTAACAGCATGTAAACAATGTGAGATGTGAAGTGTGCATTTTTTTCCTTTTCTTTTTCTTTTCCTTTTTTTTTTCATTGAGAGAGTTTCTTGTTGCGATGGCTCCACTGGGACAAGCAGCAGAGAAATTTGATTAAATGGATGCCTGGGGTCACGACCCTGTCTAAACATGCTGCAGCTCTCAGCATTAATCAAAGAATGTTAAAAAAAAAAAATTTCTGACCTTGCTGCATATGAGTATTGGTGAGCTGTGAATGCAGGCGTGGATGGATCGGGGCTGTGTGAGCGCCCTGCTCACAAAGGGGACGGAGGAGGAGGCAGGTTTCAAGGACAATGGAAACCCATCATGTTGTTTCAGTTCTTGTTCCGGGACTTTCATGTGCTGATAGCCCAGCAGCAGCACTGGAGTTGGGAGATCCCATTAGGATGCGGTTGGGAATGCAGCTTTTTGTTACGGGCTGCTGCTGCTTGAACCCTGAGCGTGGAAAATATTTATAGCTCAGCGCTACATGGGAGATCCGTGGGTTCAGAGGGATTCTTGGCTGCCTCCCCTCAGTTTAATGGATCTGGAAGTACAGAGGAAGCAGCTCTCCTCTGTAGGAGTAGCCAGGATTAGTATCACACTTATTGTTTAAGTGTGTATTCTTAGAGTTCTGGTAGTAGCAGGGTGAAAGGTCTTGAGTTTTACCGAGCGAATTACCTTGTAATAGAGCTTACGGTAAGTCAGAAAGTGAGATGTAGCCAGAAGTCCACAAGTGGTTTTTTAATATTTGCAGTAGTCTGGGTTGCTACTTGAAACTCCTACTCCATATGATTTAGCCCTCAGTACCAACAAGTCTCATTGCAGGCAAGAATATTTTGGGTAGACAGAATTTTATCAAGAGAATCAAGTTTCATTAGTGTCCAGTTTTGAAAACAGTCCAAGACAGGGATAGATCTTTTATCTATTTTTATATTATTAACTGGGAATTGAAGTAGTATAAATACAGGGGCAGACAGGTGTCTTACCTGTATTTTTGAGGAAAGTGAGAGAAAAGGGAGGTGATTAATTCTGTGTTACAGGAATTTGGTCTTTCTCTCTGTTGTTCTCCCTAAAGAGTCACTTTAATGAAAGATTCCTGATCCCATTAATGGAACCAGCTCCATACATTTATATGTTCGATTCTGGTCAACAAATGAACAAATTAGACATTATTAAACTATTAACAAATATAAACAATGTGAATATTCGTGTAGAGAATCTGTCTGAAGGAAATATCCCAAAGTTTGGAAACACTGCAGTAGCTGGATGGCAAAAAGACGTAGTGGAAATCTCACTCAGTGCTGCAGCAGGGACAGCAGATCCCCGCTGTAAGCTGTAGAAACCTTCAGGTGGAATTCCAAGTGTATTTCCAAGTGCACTGATTCATCATGGAATTCATCGTGGAGCATGGATCTGCATTCACTGCTTTCAGTGTCATAATTGCAGGAACGGCCTACCAAGCCAGTTCTCAGTAGAGCTCTACTCTGCATGTCCTTGGGATAGAAAAACCTTACAAAGCAAGCCAAAGACCTGAATTCCAGTATTATGAACTAATGGTACATGAAAATCAGTTTAAAAGGTCTTGCATGAAACCTCAGGCGAATTGCCTCTTGTGAGAGCTGCAGGAACCCCCAGTTTTAGAAAGGTTTGGAGTTACAGTGTAAATCACTGAGGGTAAAACCCAGACCTGGGGTAGCTGTCCCTGGCTCCTGCATGGCCGTGTCCCGAGGGGGAGCAGTAACACAGGGCTGATTGTTACCAGTATTTTTGTTACTCTTCTTGGCCTTCCTGGTTTTCACTCCTGCCTTCTTTGAAATTCCTTCCTGAAGAACAGAATAGCATTATCTTAGCTCTGCACCTTCTCCTAGGCAGTAATACCTTCTGGAAATTCACTGATTGAAAGAAATGTAATCTTCAAAAAATAACCATCAGTACTAAGGAGTTGGTTTTTTTGAAGTGGAACCACGGAAAACTTGAAGAAGCAGAGGCGCAATTTTTGGCTGTGATCTTTGCTTGTTGATGCAGAATTGAGTCAGAAATCACCCCAAAGAGCCTTGTATTTTCTGAAGAAAACCCATCTACTCCCACTGAAACCAGAGACAGTATTTATGTGACTTTGTTCAGTCTTGCCTTTGTAAAGAAAAGAGTTAATCCAACAGCAGGTGCTTTTCAAAAACCAGCCTCAGTTTCCCACCTCCTGAGCTTTTGAGCTTTTTTGAGCTCCTTGAAGAGATCTGGCCAAGTTAGGGTGGAAAAAGGCAAGATTTGGGGTGTGCCACGATGGTCCCCAGTACTTACTCTGTGATAGAGAATAATGAAGTTTCAAAAGTTTCTTTTATACCAGCATCCTAAAATTCATTGCATCTGCCAAATGCATGATTGCCTTCGGTGTCCTGAGGGTCTTTAGGTCTGAGCCCTACAGGTGGGGCACAGGATTAAGGTTGTTCAGGTACTTACACTGCACTTTAATGTGTTTGATTTGGGTGCAGATAATCCCTGAATTTTGTAAATGACAGCGCTTCTAGGATAAATATTTCATAACTGTAGCTTTTGAAAAGTTCCAGGTTTTATGAGAAATTGTAGCTTTGGAAAAGTTTTAGGTTTTTTGATAAAACATTCCTGATTTTTTAGCTGTATTTTGTGCTGGTTTTTGTCTGGATTTTGGCTGGTACTCACCATGTATTTCTGTAATTGCCTGCATTTATCTTCGAGAAATGACGCAGAGGGTGGCTGCTGTTGGACTGAAGGTGATCCAGGTCATTGTGCTCATGCCAGGCTGTTTGTATTTTTATAATTGCAGTGCAGAAGAGTTGTTTTATTCAATACAGAGCAAGTTATTAATATATTTTCTGTGAATGTTTCTGAAATAGAATTAAAAAAATCACCGTCAGTGTCCTTTTACCATCACCCTGTGACAATTGTAACACATCCTGCCATAACTAACTCTTACTGGCTTTTTCACTAAGGATGGTTGTATTCTAGTAAGACTTACATAATTTTAAAAAATCATTTAAAAACCCCATTTTCATTCACTTTGGAAGCAGCATTTCATGCTGTAAAATATAAATGGTCAATGACTTTTAAATACCTTTATTTAGCTGTGCTAAATGTAACTTGTGTTATTGAAGTTGAAAGTTCCTTTATCTTAACACAGAAATTTTTTGTACAAACACAAAAATGATTATTTTTGTGTAGTAAAAACAGAAGAGTAGAAGATGACCAGGTCTCAAGTTATGCACATGCTTTAAAATTAATTTAATGTGGGTTTTTTTTAGCAAAATGAGCAGCTTGAGTAGGAGTTACCTGGTTAAAAAGAATATATTTATAGGTAGGTTAAGAAAAAATGCAATAGTGATCAGTAAAATGCTGTAGATAACAGAATGTTTTAGAGTCTGGTCTTGTGTATTCAGTGTTCCATTGGGCTTTGAAGCTTTATTGTAATTTGTGTTTTCTGTAAAAGTGGCTGTGGAAGTGGAGTTGACACATCTGTAGTCTGCAATTCCCAGCTTCTGCAAGGGGATCCCTAAATCCCTGTGCTTGAGCCATGCTCTAGACGTACCATGAGCCATTCCAGGAGTAAGAACGATTTTTTTCTCTTCTGCCTCTGCAATGCTTGATCTGTGTTGGTCTGCCTAGCTCTGCTGGTCATGGCTGCAGGACTCCTGGGGGATTGGTCTGTCCACTGGGCTGCACTGACAACCTCTGGTGATTCTTCTCTGGATTTTTCACCAAATCTCTGTTAGATGGTACATTTTTATTTTAAAGTTACACAGCTGACACTGACTTAAGTGGTCTCATGTTCTTTGCTGTTGATTTTATCATAATCTTCCCCCCCCTTTTTACATATTCCCTACTATTTCCCTCGATCTTCCAGTAAATAATCTGAGTGACAGAGGGGTAATTTTTTTGGATATACAAATAAAGACGATTGAGCACAACTATCTCAATTTATTTTCATGGAGGTTTTCAACCAGGATTGGTGCATGTACTTGGGCTCACCAAAGGGAAGACATTGTGTGACTGTCATTAGAAGGGGATGGGGACTTACAGGTTGCAGAATTTGATTAAAATAAAGTGATTCCTGTAAAATGCATAGTTTTAGGTTACAAACAAGACCCACGTCTGTGTGTCTTTGTAATCTGTGTGCACACGTGCAAATACAGAGCCTGGAAGTCATGATTCTTACAAGTGATGTGTTTATTCAGATATTAAAAGGAACTTCATGAAAAGCATACTTTCAACAAAATATTTTGTTTAAAACAGTTAAATTTATTCATTCTCGCTAAAAACAATTCTACAGTAAATATTTTAAATAAGTTTCTTAGGGAACACAATGGGCCCTCTAGACTCAAGTCACAGTGACAGCACTAAAAGGCATTACTCGATTTATGAGAGCTCTCTGTTTACCCAAGAATGTAGAAATTTCCCTTTCTAAATGGGACAGCCTTATCTTTATTATTCCAGTGCCTTTTAGTTTACAGTTCTGCTGTAAGCAATGTTTCAGGAGTCTGCTTCAGGATTCCTAAATAAATGAGTAGACAAAATTAATGCTCAGTGCTAGCAATCTACATTTCATATATTGTGTGATTGAAAGTAAGCCTTGCTGAGCAGCAGAAAAGAAAAATGGTGGTGGCACTTTATTGATACAGAATTTATGTGATAATAGAAGGTAAATTGAGCTTCTGAAAATGAACCTTGTTTACAAATCCTAGGTTTTCTTAAAAACAGAAGCAAACCGTGATGGCAATGAAAATCCAGTTCCAGGCACATCCAAGAAGCCGTCTCTCTTCACCAAATAGGTGTCAGAATGGATATAATTGTGCATCATACTTGCTCACTGCATGCAGAGCAGCACGAGCACCCTGCACACAGTGTGGATGGGTTGTGGCTGCCTGTCTGTCACGGGAATGGAAATAAAGCCAGTTTTTTATTTGCAAAAAGCAGATTCCAGTGGATAAACCAGTGCTAATTGCGTGGTCTGTATCCGGATGTCCCCAGGAAGTGTCACTTCCATGCATTAATATGGACCAGGGGCTTTGTGTGCACAAGAAAAGTTTTCAATATGTCCTGTCCAGAGTAAGTACAAAACCAGCTGATGGAGTTCCAGCCCAGAGCTCTGTTTTCTCCCCAAGATAAAATCCTACCAAGTGTAGCAGCCGATGGGAGCTGAAGGGATGTATGCTGTTCCCATCTTCAGATAAAAATCTGATAAAGAAAACAGCTGATGGAAGTTAAAACACAGTGTACTATTTATATGCTAAAAATAACATTTGGAATGCTTTTGTGTTGAGTTATCTTGGCTGTCTAGAGCAGCAATTAATAATTTATTCTGCCTATCTTAATCTGCTTTTCTGTCTGTTTATCAATGGACCTTCACTGGAAAAACCACAGTGACAAGTCAGTAAGATCCTGGGATTTGATATACTTCTGTCTTTAACTGTGAGGTGTCTCTGTCTTTTAAGCACAATGCTACTGCAGCTGAAATTTTACTTAATGTGCTTTTCCCAGTTCTGTTTTGTTTACTCTCGCATGTGACTGCTTCCCTCTCCCACCCCCTTCTTCATCAAACAACTCAGCGTTCTCCAGGGTGAACTTTAAAAAAACCACTACACCCCCATCCCCCCGCCCCCAACCAAAACCCCTAATGCTTGCTGAACTAAACTGATGGTTTCTGCTAATTTAGGGGAAGATTTTAGCCATGGAATAACGTATTAAGCCAATAAATAATCTTCCAGAAAAACTATCTGTTGTTTTTATGTACAAGGTAGGCAGGTGCCTATGGTAAGTTTTTATTTGTTAAAATTATTTAAATAAAACAAAATTACTTTTTAAAATTGATTTGATTTTTACCTCTTTAGTAATGTTTATTTTTCCTCTACATTTTTGCTTGAAGTCTTGCCATGTTATTGTAGAAATTTAATATTGTTTTAAGGTTGATGAGAGGCCCATGGTTCAAAAAACTCGAATCCGAGCATAGTTTGGAGAACAAAAAGCAGTGATAACCAGGTTGCTGCTCTTGGGAGGCTGAGACTTAACATTAGTTTATATCCTTAGCCACACTTTGTAGTGATTAAATACGGAAAAGCGTTCACTTTTTAGTTCAGTAATTTTGCGCATTTTCATGGATTTTTAGGCTCTGCATCAACTGTAGAAAATCAGTAAAACATTCCTTATGTTTGCTTAACTTGGCTTTTGTGCTGGTGCTGCATTTTGGCTTTCCCAGGCTGTGGGCCCTGGAGCTGGCCGGGCCCTGCCGCACCAGGCCAGGCGTTTGGGGCCGGCCCTGCCTGCGTCCATCCCGCACGGGCTCCCTCGTTACAGCCCCGCTTCCCATGTTTGTCTTTCCCTAATTAGATCCAAGTAATCCATTCAGCCGGGCTGTGACGTCCCAGTCCCTTGTCCTGGCTGGCTTGGGCCAGACAATGAGCACAAAGATACAGTCGGACTCGTTTTCTCATTATTGATTTCACGCACCAGCTGGCAGCTGTTGGAGCTTGCTCGTTTTTATAACCCTCTGGGCAACTTTTTAAAAGTACTTTTCTTTGACCATCTGCTAAATGCAATTGGTTTAATAATTAAAGACTTGCCATCCCTTTTTGGAGAAATACAAATGCTGTTTCTGCAGCTGAGAGTTGGCTGGTTTTGTTTTAAGCATAGGTGGGATGATTCCTGTCAGCGATGGAGCCGCAGCTCCTGGGAGAGTCCCATTGCTCATGTTAATAAGGGAATGAAACAAGGGAACTTCTCTGTGGGTTTGTTTCACACCAGCTGAGTGCAGGGTGTGGGGAGGGGGTGTTGTGTCCAAGCTCTGCCTGTTCTTAAGTCCTGAGAATTCCCAGTTCTTGTGTTTGCAGGAGATCAGGAAAAGCTTTTTGCTGGGTGTAAGCAGTGTATTCCAGCCTGAATTGTGCATCAGGGGAGTGAGGACGAGGAGCATTTGGAGGTGTTTCTCAGTGCTGGCTGTGGCTGCACTGATAACAGCAGCCTTTGGGACCACCATCTGCCTGTGGCCTGCCTGGGGTCAGGGTGGCACAGAACCCTCAGCACAAACTGGAAACCAGACTCCTGGAAACCATAAGCACTTCAGTTGATGTTCTGTTACTTTAAGCTTTTCTTTCTTTGTTTCCCTTTGCTGAAGTGATTGCAAGTCAGACACCAGTGTCTGTCTTACTGGGACTGATTTGAGATACAAAATTATAAGTAGCATAATAAAGTTCTTCCTAAGAAAACCAACATCCTTGCTAAAAATAAAAGCAGAGACAGTAGGTCACTGGTATGAATGGGTCCCTTGGAGTCCCTGGATTTTCCATGCAGTATGTTTCATAGGCAGGATGTGTAAAAAAGATCCAACCTTAGTTTGAACTCATCTTTATGCTGTGATTAGATCTAAACTTTCCCATGATTCCTTCAAAAAGGGCTTCTGAAAAATCCTTCTGTTTACCAAACAGTTTACCATTTGTTTCAGATGTACCTCAAAGCTGACCTGGAGGATTACTCTCATGAGAGGTGAAAAAGGGTAATTCATTTTTTATGTTCCTTTAATCTTGGAATTCTTTCAAGAACTCACTGTGCAGGAATCGGTGCATTTTATTTTGCTATGGCATCATTTATTCCCCAAACATTCTTTGCTGCGCAGTGTATGCTTAGAGAATTGGTTAGAAATTCGTGTGGAAGAGGAAAGTCTGTCAGAATTTGTCAGGGTTTTTAAATACAATTGAATAAGACTCTTTTGTACAGAATGAAAAAGGAAATAGTCATGTGTTTTCTTAATAAGATGAAAGATATCTGTGTTTGCTTTGAGATTTTTATGTTTGTTTGTTTTAAAAGTATTCCCATCTTTAATATTTTTGTACTTTACAAACATAATCTTGTTCCAGACAGCTGTGATCTCTGGTCCCCTCTAATTCCTAAAGTAGACAAGAGCAAGGCAAATTTTCCAGAGTATTTGGCTAAATATCCCCTAAAATATAATTGAACTGAAAGTGAATGCTTACAGTAAAAGTTCAGATTAGAGTGCAAAGTTTGCATGAGAAATTCCTTTCTTGAACTTAATCCTGTGGTGGTTTTTATACGGAGCATTCTCATCATAGATTTCATGGTTGTATTATTTTTTTAGATTGCAACAAGTCTGCCCTAAGCTGTGTAAGCCTGTGCTTTGCGTAGGTATTTCTCTTTCAAACAAACCTCCTCACTTCTCTTCATTTTCAGCTGCTTAATTTCAGGAGCTGACTCTCTCTGAGGCTGTTAATTACGAGCCTGTCGAACTCTGTGTAAATGGGAAACGGGCAGAGGAGATAAATACAATTTCTTGTATTTGTTGAGCTCGCACAGTTGACAAAACCAGTGACAGCCGCACAAAGCGCGTTTGGGTCAGTGATGTTTCTCTTTAGGAGGTTGGAATGATTCTTCCTTGAATGCCCTAAACCTCTTAGAGTGTTTCACAATACTCTGTATAGTTGCTTTGAAGTGTCCTTTTCCTGTGCTAAGTTTAGTTCTAAATGAACTGCAGACAGATGAATGGCTGATAGGCCACGGGAGGGAATTCAGCTCGGGATCAGGCACGGGGAATTCAGCTCAGGATCAGGCCAGGAGCTGCAGTGCAGGCTCTCGTGGGCACAGCTTTGCTGTGGGTAGAAATCCAGTCAAATCCTTGGTTTCAGGAACCACTTTGTTTGGTTTTATTGGAATACAGTAAATGCTCCTTGGTTTGTTCCTGGATAGTGCTGGCATTCACTTGGGAGTGTGGGGAGAAACTGCTCATCCTCTTCCTCTCAGCCCTGGTCTGTGTAGGCAGGCCAGTGCTTCCTTATTTCTGGAATCTTTGTGGAGAGGTTAGGAATGAGAACTCCTGAAAATATCTCTCTCCTTACCCTGCTGACCTTTCCTTACACTGGAGCTGTGCACCTTTCCCAGAGAGAGGAGGGCAGAAACCCTGGAGAGGTTTGGGGTGCAGCAGTCTGTAGGGCTGAACCTCATGAGCAAGTGGCTGTATTGGGTTATCTGGTAGCATTTTACACCCAACTTTTTTCCCTGCACAGAAGGCACATTCTTCAATGGGAATAATAGAGGCCAGAAATAAGCTCAGGGTCTGTAAAGGGAAGTCGTCATAAAATGCATTCATGTGTTTGCAATCCCCAGGATAAATATTTTTGTTCGTGCTGAATAATGATCTGACATTGGTACAAATTCTGAAAGCAAGAAATGGTGTTTCATAAGTTATTTTTTCTTGGGTTTTTTTTGCCTTTTTCCTTCTGACAAAACTTCACCCAGATTTTTTTTCCTCTGAAGTGGCTTTTGTGGTCACTGGGCTGGGGGGGGGATGGGTGTGTGACAGGCAGATTTCTCTGGGATATGGCTACAGACAGCTGTCTCCTTTTGGAAATGGACTTCTAGCTTTGAGGGGGTGTTTGAAATGGATGCTGACATGAGGGAATTAATCCAGTTTGTCACATACATTGGAGTGTGGCAGAGAGTGGGTTCCCCCCCCCGCCCCCCAAGCTTCAGGCTGTCCCCTTACAAGCAAAAATACAGGCAGAGTTTTTCTTGTGCTACAGCTACAGTCGTCATGTCATTCCTTAATTGACCCCTTTTGGAGATGCCTCACATTCTGCTGCAGGGCTTTCCATCGTGGTTCCAAAGAAAAAGGTGAAAGGATTCATTCTCCCCTAAAATGTGAGGGTTTTGTCCCATGCCATTGATTGCTTTCAGATGGTGACCGGAGAGGATTCGTGTCTCACCACACGTCTCTGTAAAAGCTGTCAGTAAAAATGGACTCTGCCTGCAAAATTTTGAGTTCTGAGTAATTCCTGGGCTTTTAGAACTGGAACACAGACTTCTCACTGGAGCAAACCACAGATAGTGCTGTAGGCAAATACACTAAAAATTTGGTATATCTAGTTTTGTCTGTAATCTGATAATAACTGTGGTGCTTGGAATGTTTAATTTACGGTATCAAAGGAATTCCACTCTTTAAGTGGTGGTCTGAAACAGGTCTGATTTTGCCAGCTTTGGTCCTTCCTCCATGAGAGAGCAGGACAGTGTGTATGCCCTGTTTGTAGTTGCATGGAATGACTGATACCCTCACCTGTATATCAAAACAGTCAAACATTTTTTGCAGATATAATGAGCTGGATTTTCCAAATCTCACCTCTGGCTTGTGGCATTTGTACAGACAATTTGTGCTGGTCTTGGTGATGTTTAATTGTGCAAATAATTTCTGTAGGACAGAAAGGGAAAATAAACACTTTGAACAGGAAAGGAGAAAACAAAGGTGGTGGTCAGTACTTCCGTGCTATAATCTTTAATTACAGATAATACAAAATAAATATTGAGGGGTTTTCTAGGGAATATTAACACTACATTTTCATCTTGTTTTTTATTGCTTGCTGTGTAAAATGTTACCTGCAGTTAATGGTGTTTGCAAAGGGGGATTCAAATCAAGCTAAAAACCCACTGCTCAGAGTACTTCCATGTAAAGATTTTATGATACTTACATCGAAGCATGAAAGCTGCTTTTTTCTAAACATTGTAAATGCTGATGTATTATTTCAAGCAGTTTTATGCAGGATCAGTTCAACTAATATGAACTAAGTTCTGAATACCCTTTGAAAAAAACTCATGAGCACAAACACTGCTGGGAAGAAATACAAATAAACCATTCCATAATCTTTTGGACCAGAGTAAACAGCTTATTTGTAGATCCATCATCTAGGTTCTCCAAAATGAGGAGATGAAACAAAAACTGTAAAACAATTCTGAGTAATTTATTGGTATTGTTGATGCATCCAAGTGAGTGAAGTGCATAATGATGATGTCTAGATAGTCATTATTTGTCTTTTTTACATACTTTATAATTGAGCAAAATAGCTTCCTGAAGATTGTTTGTATTTGTTTGCAAGTTCTGTCAAATCCAGCAAGATGTATAGGTGCCATTAAAAATCCATATTGATTTCCCACACTCAGCTGGGAGTTTACTTGAAAAGCCAATCATTAGTTGAACAAGTGTCCAAAGCATGTTCCATTATCTCCTGGTAGTTTATGTTTTTAAGCAAAAATGACTATTTTAAAAAGAAATGTTGGTTCTGGGCTCTTGATATGTGAAGTTTTGTGTTTTTCACCAGTGCTCCTGTGCTGGGCTGGGCTGTTGTGCCCTGAGTTTGCACCTCTGATCCCTCCCATTTTAATTTATTTGGATTCAGCCTTCGAGCTTTCCTGGTGTGCAGTCCCTTCCAGTCTGACCCAGTGGACATTGACAGGTGTGTGGCTGGATTTGGGAGACTGAAGGAGCTAAAGCTTCACAGTGTTCTCTGCCTGCTGGGGCATGATCCTGCAGCTGGGCCTTGGGCACTCATCATATCCTGGAGCTGAGTAGGATTTTGGCTTTTCCCCCTCTTTCCTTGCTGTTTCTTGTTTCCTTTCTTACACTCCAGAGGAGAGGGTTTTGAGAGAAGAGGTGGCAGCACCTCCCCAGGTCGAGTGGAATGGTTATAATTAATGGATGATACATTCTCTTTACACTTACTTTCGTGGACAGCTTATGGGATATCTGCGCTAATGGATTGATCCTATTTAATGTATATTAGTAATTAAAGAAAATACATTTTTAAGAGGCAAGGATATATTTAATTTTAATAACTATCTTTCCCTGAATCAAGAAGTCTTTGCACAGAACTCTAATGGGTAACATTAGTCAAATGTGTGATAGATCAAATTGTTAAGTATGAAGGGTGTTGTTAATGTAACACAGAAGAGAAATCTTGTGAGGTAACTCTGAATAACACCCAGGAAGAGTGCATTCATCATGGTGTGCTGACAAAACATCTGAGTAATGATGGCCATTAAATCTTTTGTCATGGCTAAGACATGAAAAAAGAAAACAAGTTAAAGCGTGAGCCATTTAGGAAAATTGCCATTTGACATGTAAACCTTTCTGCCTCTGTGCTTATTTTTATATTACGGAATGAATATGCATTTTAGGAGGAAATTTGATTTGCCTAGCAATTTGGGGGGAAAATGGTGAATTTCAATCTCTAGTTAGTCAAACATTTAAATAGAAAGGGCAGAATTGCTTTTTTCCTTTTTTTTTTTCCCCCCCCTTGGAAGGGAAAAAACGCAAAATCACAGCAATACAACTAACTCGTGAGGTTCAAAAAGGTTTGGTTTATTGATATATTTATTTTTGGACAAGTTCTCAATGTCTGACAATCTGCAGTGTCTTTGCATGAACCCTGTGTGTGAGAAGATGTTAACTGGGCTGCCTTAAACCCGGGAGAGGGGAGCGATTCCCAAACACTCAGCACTGCTCATGTTTCCTGTGCCATGAACTTGCTGCATTCTGTGTGGTCAAACATGGCAATAAAGCCATGGATTTGCACAGTGAGGTGACTGGATTGCAGTTTATAAGAGTTTAGGAATTGATGTGACAGAGAGGAGAGGCACTGGAGAGGTACAAAGAGAACTCGGAGAGTCCCTGGTTATTCTGAAGTGTGGCTGAAAAGCCACCTGACAGTTTCTTAAAATTACTAAACTCAGAAAAAATTGGTTACCAGTTTCAGGACTTTGATGGAATTGGCATTTCTTAGCAGCTGGTTCCAGTATCACGTTTTTGTAAGAAGACAAATAAGAAGAAAATGGTGATGTTGAGATCAAGAAAAAGTTTGTGGTGAGACATTTTGGAGTTGCTGGAAAGGTCTGTCAGGTCACTGGAATGTATCCACACAGCAACATTCTGTTGTTATATTAGGAGGAAATGAGGCAAATTACAATAAAAACTACATTTAGCCAAGAAAGAATTTGTAGCAAAATTGTCCAGATGGTTTATCTTAACCCTGACAGCAAAATATGTTAACCAGATTAGTAATTTAGACACCAGTGATATAAGAGGGACTGTTTGGAGCAGTAGTGGTTTGGGGTTTTTTTTTTTAAGTTCGTTTCTTGATTGAATTTCTTTAAATGAGTGGTCAAATTTTAGTGGTTCAGGTTGTATTTTAATAAATGTGGCTTTTTATAAAACTTGAATTTTGATATATACAATTTGGAAATAATGGCAGATGTAACTCACACAAGTTCATCGAGTTTGTTTTAGTGTAATCCTTTCTAAAAGTAAACTTCAGATAGCTTTTGAACCATCAAACAGTGGTATTTCATCAGCAGCATTTATGGGGTAAGGAAAGGGCCTGGAAATTCTTCTGTAAGTTGTTCCAGCAAAGTAGCAGCCCCAAAAGAACTGAAGGGGATTGGATCTGCATATAATTTTAAACCATGGAGACATCAGTAAAATAGCTGAAAACAGACATGAGACATGGAGACAGGAAGAAAGGGGAAGGAGAAGGGGTACAACAGCCAGTAATGGAATAAGAATGCAAGGAATATATGTAAAGGTTAGGAAATCTTCTGACCTCACTTAGGATATTGTTTTTGTTCTGGTTACCATATTCTTTAAAGATGTAACATTTGAAAAGGGGAATTTGATTGACCTTATGACTAAAGATAGGAACTCTGAGGAGAGGCTAAAATCATGAATTTCTATAACCTTTAAAGAGCAAAGGTTGAAAGGCATTTAATTGGAAAATATAAAATCTCCTGAATTATATATCGATATATAACTCTATTTCTTTTATATCAGAAATTATTATAAAAGGGTATCTGTCAGTTGAGGGGCAAGTAACTGAGCAACCTCTGTGCACTTGCTCCTTCTGCTGTTCTATTCTGAGCACAAAGAAACCAGGCTTCCCTTGCACTTCTAACAATACCTGAGCTGGGAAAATACCAAAACATGTGAAATGCATGTGGGGAAAACCCATCTGAAAAAGTGTGAAAATACTCCCAGATATTCAGTCTTACTGGTCATTGCTGGAGGGGGTTGGGTTCACAAATAAAGGTTGTCTTCTGGTCTTGGACAGAGACTGTGGTGTAACTTGTCAGGAGACCTTGCAGGATTTGGTTCCTCCAAGTTTCTGAGGCAGGGAGGGGTTCCACACCCTCTGGATATCCAGATCCCACCCTTCCCTCCTCAGGAGAAATCCTGCACTCCACACATCGTGGCTGGATCTGTGTGCTGGCAGAACTTCCCCTCTGCTATAGGAGTGGGAGGTGAACCAAACGTGGGGGACGCTGTGCAGCACAATTGTAGCCTAAAACGGCTCTGGAGTTACCAAAATACAGCGTTTAATTTAAAACTCCTTACAGGCATAAACAAGGCTTAAAGATTGTTTTCAAGATTAGTTTTTAAAATTATCCTATTCAGGAAATATTTTGTCTAATTATGTAATATTTTAGCTTTATTTAGTCATTAAAGAGATCAGACGACAGTCTGTACAGTAAAATACCCAGGTCAGTCTGCATCTGTCTGTGACAGCTCATCCCAGAACCATGTTTTGAAGTAGCTGGTAGAAAGAAGAAACTGATAAAAAGGAGATGAGCAGCAGCAGTGTTGCTGCTCATGTGGGTTGGTTGGCTTTGCTCAGACAGTGACACCAAAAAAGAAGTGAATCCCCTTTTAACTCTGCTGTTAACTTGTAGAAATGGAGTCATTTTTCTAGGAAACAAAAGGGATAGACTTGGTATTCCCATTTATCTCTGATAAATGTTGTTTTTTGTACTCTAGATCTAATGGAGTTTTTCCCACTGTTCAGCTGTAATGATTTAAATATGTTAATTGAGTTGAAATCAGGCAGCTCCAAATGCAGTTCTGGTGTGATCCAGTGCTGCACAGTCACTTTATTTGCCTCGTTCAATATTCAAAGTCGTATCATTTAAACTTTCTATGCCAAGAACATCAGGATGTTTTTATAGTTCTTAATTCATAAATAATTGCCATTTTGGGAAAGATGCCTGGTCACTCGAGCTCGTGCATTGATTAAATCTTACTGTGGAGCAGGATCCATGAGAATGCTGAAGGTCCTGTTAGAAAATACACAGCTTGATTTATACTTGATGAGAGCGACATTGATCACGTTCACATACTGAAACAATTATTGATGGAATCTATGATGAACAAGTCATTCCAGTTGTGATGAACATTGGCTTCTAGCAGCCATTTGACACTGAACCATGAGATTCTTTGTTTTTACAGCACATCTGAGAAAATCATTAAGCTTTTTGAAGCCTTTACAGGCTGGGCCTGAGAGTATTACTTGCATTAAGTTCCCTTCACATCAATTTTGGTTTTCTTGCAGTAATACGTTAGCAAATTTGGGGTTATCAGTAGCCACAGCAGGTATTACAGGCAGAAGTGTAAATGTAGCTCACCTAATTATCAGCATGTACATGTGTCAAAGGACCTTTGAGAAAAAGCAGAATTATGTTTAAGCTGTTAATAACATGGTAAAGGCAAACTGCAGCAATTCTGAAGAACTAGAAATGTTTGCAGTGCAAAATTTTTTAATTCTTATATTCCTCTTGAGGAAAGAAAGGTTGAAAATCAGAAAAGAAATGTCCTTCATGGTTGGTTCAACCAAGTGTATGTGAGTGGGAGGAGAGTATGGTACCAGTTAAACCACATTTTTGTGTATTTTTCACACTGGAAGTTGCAGGATCTAGTTGAGAATTTTGAGAGTGCAGCTGGATTTCCAAGAATTGTAGTGGTTTTTACATCTGAATTGAAGCAAGCTGCCTGTTCAGGTGTGCAGACGGGAAATAGCCTCCATTGCTGGTCACACCTTTGAAATGGTTATTTGCTGTTCTGTACATGAGATCAGGCTGCTCATGAACACTTCCTTACAGCCCATTTCATGTCAGGGAGCATGCAGGGGGGAAAGTTGTGCTTGGGTTCTTGGCCAGTTTGTTCCTCTGTCCATATTATCACATATACTGGGGCCATGAAATCTGCTCCCAGGAAAACAGGAAGAAATCTGTGATTCCCCCCAGACTGCTTGGAAACAAAGCCAAGGAATACAACAACACCTTGTCCAGCAGGATCACACTCTGTCTGCCTAAAGATCCCAATTGATTTGTGTAACAGCCTGAATAATGAATGTGGATTTTTAGTTCAGTCCCCTGAGCGAACGATGCTGTTCCACTCCCTGTGAACTCTTCCTTTCAGCTTGTGATCTTTAAGTTAAATTCTCTCAGTGTAATTTTACATTGAGAAGAAGGTAAAAATTAAATTGTCTTAAGAATACAAGATTTTTAATTGTCTTTTTTTGAAAGGTATTGGTAATTAGTCTAATGTCACATGATGGAGAATAGCTTGCAGATTTACTGTCATCTTAGTATTTAAATCTTCAGAGATCTCTGACCCAGTGTTCCCTGACCCGCAGGTTTACTGTCAGTCCTCTTGACCTTCTTTCACTCTCTATTTTCTTTGGGGTTTTTTCAGTAAACTGGTGTTACTCATAATGAGATAGATATATTAAGATTAATACTCCCTTCTTTCCAAGCAGAGTCACTTGATATTTTGCTCCTAAAGTGCATTTAAAAATCTCCATGCAAGCAAACCAGGATCATATTTTGTATTTTACATGCTGAGTAGCTGACCTGCAAAACTGCTCAAAGGATGGTGGACAAGCACAAACTCACTGTCCTCTATCTTCCAACTTCCAACTCACACACACAGAGATACTGTTTTTCTAATATTCTTGAAGCCCAGAAGTTGGAAAGTCTTGAAAAAGAGAGTTTAACAGTCTTAACACTAGAAAGTTTTACATTGGCCTACCTCAGAAATTCACGGGGTGAAAAACGTTAAAAAGCATTATTCTAACCCACCAAACTTTTCCATTAAAGCCAATGTGTCCAGCAGTGATTTCTGCTCAGCATCACTTTGATTAGGAGACCTCTGGGAATGTTCTACATGCAGAAGAATCAGGCAGACAGAGCTGACTCGCACTTGGACTTGCACAGATGCATTTGCAGAATGTGGTCCCTGAATAATTTAGAAAGCAATAGTCCAGAGGAGCTGCAGCTCAGTGTTAGAGCATGCTGAGAAAGTTGGTTTGTAAATTACTGTTTTTATTTTAAAACTGGACCACTCCAAACTGTATTTTTCTGTGTTCTTTCCATTTTCTGTTCTCTTAGAACAGATGCTCTTCAGAGGCAGAAAAAAAGGTGGAAAATTAATACTTAAACGCAGAAAATGGAGTCAAGGAATGAAATACCCATTTTCCTTCACATACTCTGAAACTTGCTCCCAAATAATGTTTAAATGAGATTGTTTTGCAAAACTGGTTTTAAAAAATATATTATTAAAACAAAAAAAAATTCAATGCTGTGTTTTCAAAATACTTGGGATTTTGCAATAGCTGCAGTACTCACAGGGAATTTGGACACACGTGGTGGTGTGTGCCTGCCATGGGGGATAACAAATCCATTTCTGGGTAGGGAGCAGCTTCTTGTGCTCATCTTGGATTGTATGAGGTTTTCCTGCTAAGTTCTCAAATTTGCCCCTTCCCCCAAGATGTTTGGGAGTAACTGATGTGAAATTCTCAGGGAAGGCTGCTTTGGTGAGGTATGGGATCATTGCTAAATGCATCTCGGTCTGTACAGAGCACCTGCTAAAAGGAGGATAAAAGCCAAATGGAATTGCCAGGCTCTTTGGGAAGAGGCAGCTTTTCACACATGGTCACTCAACATTAAAGAGGTCTGGAATTCTGATATGTTCTCACAAGATAAAAGTTGTGGGTTATAATCACATTGCAGGAGAATGGGTCTCCATTAGAGTTTCCTGCACCTTGAGAAAGGACTAACTCGGTGACACTTGGCAATTAAAAAGTGAGCCTGGATTTATTACAACACGTTTTTTTGTAGTGAGATTTGCCTCAGATGAGTGTTGCATAAAGAAATTTTCAAGCATGTGTGCAAAAAAAGTAAATGTCGTGCTGTTGCTGACATATCTGTAGTAGAATTGGTAAGAAAGTTATTTAAAAAATGAAGAGTGGCACTGGCGATTTTCCACATAAATTAAGCATTGTTTCCTTGCTGCCACACAGGCTCTCTCTTACTGCAGCTTGTTTATTTATTCCCCCCTCAAATGGCAAGATTACACTTCATTCCTTCTAGATGCAGGACATCTCTTTCCTAATTACTTAAACTCTTCTTTTTTCCCTCCTTGCATTCCAGATGCTCACAGATGAGAGTTCTGTTATGCTATCAGGAATATTTGTTAATAAGAAAGTAACTTAAGTAGTTAACATAACAGGAGTTGATTTGACCTGCTGATATGCATTTTTGCAGAATAAACAAAGCCTGTTATCTGAGATTTTATTTATAAGGATCTGCTCAAGTGATCTGAGATCCCCCTTGTTTGCCTGTCCTGCCCTAGACCTCGGCACATAATCTCACTGTACTGCTGCCCTTTTGACATCTGATTGCCCTTTCCATCAGCATCCATCCAAAAGCATATTTGTCTAAAAAGGAAACAATTAAATTCCAATCTCATACAGAAAACCTTTACTTTTCAAAGAAAACATACTGAAGAAGTTACAAAGTCGTACATGACGGGGAACCCTCACTAAATCAGAACCAGAAGTCATTAGGCCAAATTCAGCTCCTGCCAAAATAGACACCAAGCCACTGATCTTGGTGATATTTTGCCTGTTTACATTAGTAATATTATAGGCACTTACTTTCTATTTGTTTTTCCATTAAATCCTGTAGTAAGACTTAAGTTATAATGTATGTGACAAGTATCATTGACATGCAAGATAAATAACAAGTGTGATTGGGGAGTACTGAAATATTTCAAATATGAAATGATTTACTTGTTTTAACCACCTATGATAGTGGGCTAAAATGGCTGAATGCTGTGAAATGCAGTTTAAATGATGTTGCTCTCCTCTCATATGTGGATGTCCTATTGCAGAAGGGATCTAAGAGTTGCATTATGGTGTTTTTTCAGGGATAGCAGTGAGTTTCTGTGGTGCACAGAGCAGATCTGCTGCTCTCAGTGTTTGCACATCTTTTCTGGTTGTATGTCTGCAAATGATCCCACCTGGGAAACATCTTTTTGCCTTCACAGTGAGCATCGTTCCCTGACTTTGTCCATAGTCACAGGTGCAGAGTTTTGGATCACAAGTTTGAGCTGTGTTCGACATCTGTGGCTGCAAACAACTGTGAAAAAGCTACAAATAATTCATGCTGTATAATCAGTGGTATAATTGAGTTACACTCTGAATTTAGGTTTGATGGGGAAGCAGTGCCAGTGTCTTACCTTCAAAGCCTTTCATGCTGAAGAATTTACTAAAGGGAGTTTTGTCACTGGTGTCTCATTGTAACGTTCTCCAGGAGCAACCAGGTAAAGAAATACCCAATGTGGTGTTTTCAGAAGTGAATGCTGTGGGGGCATCCTGCTTAACAGCTGCAAAGAAGAAAGATAGGAGACATACTTCTGTGTCTTACACATGCAGTAGAAGGTGGTCTAAAGGGAAGAAGACTTCTTTGTGTATTGTTTTAAATTAGCTGTTAGTATTTATCTGTCATGTTTATGTCATGCTTGATTATACACTAGAGCTGAAAGGTCTATTATATCAGATTATATTGTATTTGGAGTTTTGGAAGAAGGATGCGGCCTGGATGGCCACTAAGCACATCATGAGCTTTGGTGTTCATGCCCAGCCCAGTGGTTCTGCAGCAGGACACAGTGAGTGAGCTGGGAGCAGGCTCCTGGCTCTTCCTGGCAGCCCCATCCCTGACTGTAGCAAGGGGAGAGCTGAGGTGGGCAGATTTTACTCCTGTAGCTTTTTGGCCGAGGTTTTTATCACTGAACTTCCAAATGTAATTCCTACCTAAGAGAACTTGAAGCAGTGTAGTTTTGTCATTAATGAAATTTCCCACAGCTTCTGTTCTAGATAGAAATGGCTGAAATGACAGTTCCAAGGATCCGAAATGTCAGTGACATGTCCCTGGGTACCACTTCTCTGCAGGTGGAATTCCCAGGAATTATTGAAGCCCCGCTACTGATAAATCCCAACCATCCCGATTTTGTTATGTCTCCAAGTACGGAGGCTTGAATGCTCATGGATTTATAATGTTTGAACAGCTTTGGAAATGCTAACAAGGTTTCTTCTGCTTAGTGAGTTTTATGGTGCAGTAAAGGGGTGAGCTGCTGTTTCCAAACTTGCAGAGCTTATGGATTTGTAAGATGTTACCTGCTAATTTGAGGAGTGCAGCTTGCTCACCTGTGCAGTCCTTTTGTTCAGTATGAGATCAAACTAAATCTTGGGTGGTTGAGAACTAGACAAGTCTTGGTGTATATATATATAAAATACTTACATATACACTGAAACATGTCTGTGTGCTTGGAGTTGGCTGTGTACTTATTAGGATAAAAGAAATTCAGCTGCAAGTTTGTCTGTTTAACAATCGAAATCACAAAAAAGACACTGAATGCTTTCCTATTTGATATTCAAAGGTAAAGCAAGTCCGGCTAAGTGAATTAAAAGAATTGTTCTTAACAATGAGGTTAATATTTTTTCCCAGCTCTCTTGACTGACAGTTTAGTGGAGGTTTTATTGTGTTATGTTAATGATGTCAGTGGAATATATATTTCTTTGTTTGCATCTGTCACTTATAGAGTTAATTAATATTCTGTTGGTTCCATATAGCTTTTTGTTCAAAATCAGTCCTCTTTTACTCTGTGCATTTGTTTGGCAGCCCAGTCCTTACAAAAGGAGAAGTTTGCAGAGTCCTGAAAAGCTGAATGTCCCTACAAACAGAACTGCAGTTTGCCAGTGATACCTTCTACAAACCAGGACTAAAATATCAGTGTAGTACATAAGCCTTTTACCACCCTTGAAAACCCAGCTTGAACCTTGAGCAAGTCATTTACATGATGTTTCCTTGGGATTACCTACATTCTTGTCCACTTTGACCTTGTAATTTTGCTCACAGTTGGAAATGTAATGCAGAGTGACTAAGATAATGTTGTTTACACAGACTTTAAGTGGAGTGACATTATAGTCAAGCAAGTGTCACATCACCCAAAGTGAAGGAAGACTTAATTACCATAATCCTGTGAATACTAAAATTCCTTAGCCATGTGCAGCATAATAATGCAATGTTCTTCTTCATGTTCCATTTAATAACCCGAAGGTGCTGTATTAACTCTTGGGGAACTTTTAGTTATCCTAAAGTGAAAGCAAACAGATTTAGAGCGGGTTGGGAGAGATTTGTGCTCGGTGGAGATCCTTGGTGTGTTACATTGCTGCCAGTACATCCCATCTTCCTTTGAATTTATACTTTGGCAGGTGAAACAGAACTGAAGCGACTGCACCAGCGTCTCTGTCGATCCAGTGGGTGTAGTTTGGACCAGGGATTTCTGCAGGTGATGGAGGCTTAAGTTCACTAAATAACAGGACTGAGACATTAATAAAACATAGTGTGTCATGGCAAACACACCAGTAAGTGGAGTGGAGTGTTAAATCCTGCAAGACTGGAACAATCTGTTCCTTAAGTGTTCGAGCCATCCTACCTTCTTGTGGATAGTCAGTGCACCAGCCTTAAGGACTGAGCAAGTAAGTAGATTTGAATGAGGATATAATCATGAAAAGGCAAATCATGAGCAATTATGGTGCTTCACAAAGAGCTAAAGTATTTGTCGTGTTCTCTTCTGAGCAGCATGTAACCGTTTTATAGAGATGGAGTGATTGTTCTTAATATGTTGTCTTTATTTGAGTAACCCTGAGTAGTAGTGCACAGCCTCCTGCATGCCTTAAACACAGTAACAGACTTACTGAAACAATGAACAGTCTACCTAGCAGCTGAGACAATGCAGTGTGGATAAAACAGAGTGCAGTGAATAGCTCTCTTCCTTTTCCTGCTTGAGAGCCCAGAGAGTTCTCCAGATCCTGCCTGGCCCATGGTCCTGTTGTCTGGGTTCTGTGCTGCTGTGGTCAGTGGCCAGCAGGGAGAGATGGACTTGAAAGCACAAGTGGAGAACCCAGTGTGATTTTAGTGTTGTGTGAAATACAGATTTTGGATTTGCATCACATTGAGAGCAGCAGATACCATGGTTCATCTTGGGAGAGGTTATGTGCTTTTATTTGGAACTGGTTTTGATAACTGTGTGTGGTGTGAAACTGTATGCTAATACTGTGTGCTAGGATGTAGTTCAAGTTTAGAGTGTAAGGCTTGGTTCCCTGAGGACTGGAAAAGGTAAGTTTACAAGAAAATGTTAGAAAGCTGGACATTAAAAGGCATGTGGTGCCAGTGGGTGATTCGGGTGTACAAACAGGCAGACACACTCAAGCAGTGAGTCAATAGCTGGTGTTGGTTTGTGCTGGCACAAAAAAGCTTTTCTCTCTACTTACACCAGTGTGATGCAATTGATGCAATTGCCTTTAATGGAATTGAACTTATTTGTGGAGAGGAGAGGGGAAAGGAGGCTTTCTGTGTGTTAAAGATTTTAAAGAATGGATGTCAGCATTAAGGATACTCTCTGGAAGGAGGGTGCAAACTGCCATTGCATGGCCTATGCTTTACTGTATTACAGGAGTTTTTGAAAGGTGTTCCTCAAAAATGGTGCTTTTCCCTGGGAATTGGACCTGGAGGGAAGACAAGAGGATATTCTGCTCCAAATCATCTCAAAGTTTTGAAGACTGAAATTAATACAACAAACAAATTGTTAGTGCTCATTCTTCAGAGGGCTGTTCATAGTCATACACATACACTGTGATAATATGGAATACTTTTCAAGCTATTTCTTCTTTTCTGTGGTGTTTCCAACCATTTTGTGTGTTTAAAATAAATTCCATATCTCTTATCAGGGCAAAGAACATAGACTTGCTGTTTCTTGGGTTGTTTTTGTAGAATTAAGCTGTCCTTAATGCTGCTGCTTGCCAGGGGTCTGGCCTTGCCCTGTAGTATTCACTAAGGGTATTAAGGGCTAAATAATAGAAGACAAAACAAATGCAAATGACAGAGAATGTAGATCCTACATGAGAAAAGTTTAGTTGTTATGGATGTATTTTTTTCTTTTTTTAAGAAACAAACTTCCACTCTTAGCAGCAACAGCCTCGGCTGTGCTGTGTTCTCATTCCCGCATCCCTGCGCTCTCCCGTTGGCTGTGGTAGAACAGGAGGATTTGGGGTGCCCTTGAGTCTGCAATGGGACTAAAGCTCAGTGCAAAGCCGAAGCAGCGTTTGCTCAAAGCCCAGCTTTGTCCCCCCGTTCAGCCCGAGCTCAGCCGGACAGGCTCCGCTCACGGCTGTGGTGCCCAGATCGCTTCTCACTGCTCCGAGCTGCCCCTATTCCCTTGGGAATGGGGCACGGGGCTGTGCCCTGGGCGCTGGGGGAGCGCAGAAATCCAGGCTGGTGCTGCCAGCCCGCAGCACCTGTGAGCACAGGCTGGGCCTGGATGTGCCGCGGGAGCGCCGCAGCTGCCGGGATGAGCAGCAGTTGGAAGCGCTGCCTCGCCGGGCCCCCCGAGACCCACTGAAGGGTTTGCACTTTCTGTGGACGTATAATTTTTGTTGATTAACAGGAGTTCTGGGAAGGAGCCCTTTTGTAAAACTGATGACAGGGAGGAGCTGCCTGGGGCAGAGGCTGTCAAATGATCTCCTTTGTGACTGCAACAGTGCAAATATTACCAGGGAACCAAAATCCCTTCCCTCATGCAGGGCTCCCTGGGGGAGGCAGTGCTCAAACACAGAACTCTTCCTGTTGCCAGAGCTGAATCTTACAGGTTCCTTACAGATTTTTTTTATTTTTTAATTTCGAATTACAGAGTGTTTTGGAACATGGAGAGTTTATAATACCATCCTTGAGAGCAGAAATGTCAGAGACTTTTCCAGATATTAGGACACCAGAGTTTGGCCTTTGTCAGTGCTGGCTTCCTTAAGTAGGTTTATTTTCCTAGATGTCTGAGCAGTTACTGCTGTCGTGACTGAGAGCGTCTTGGGTCCAGCACATTTTGGTTTTTCTTGTAGAGATTTCGCACTCTTTTCTGTGTTGTTCTGGAACGTAGAGGGTGGGGAAGGGTTTTCCAAGACATTTACAAGTGCTGGTTACAGAGATGTGGAAGAACATTCTGAGAGGCCTGAGTTTGGGAAGCGATAAACGCTGTGTTGAAACACATATTGAAAGTTCAGTTTGCATAAAATCTGGTCAAAATCCTTAAAGGAAGCAGTAGAAGTTTGGCTGGAAGGACAGTCAGTGGCCAAACTGTGTCCAGTTTGCAGGGTAAATCAGCAGCATTTTCATCTCAAACTTTGCACAGGACAATATGAACTATTTTACTATGAAACTAAACCAGGTTTTCCATAATTTCTTTTCCATTCCCATAAAAGGTCTCCCAGTCACTTGAAACATTATTGAAAATAAGAAGGATATAAATAAATAATATGTTGATTGTGGGGGTCCTGGGGGGCAGAGCCTGGATGTGGCATGGGGAGGGTGACCCTGTGTGTCCATCTGCCCATTCCCTGCCCGTTCCCTGCCCATTCCCTTCCTGGGCATGGCATTCCGGAGGGGCAGCCGCCCCCTTGGATTCCTGCAACTGCAAAAATAATTAGTGAAATTAAGTTGAAAACGCTGTAAACAAGTGAAGTTGTTATTCATTCTGTGCGGCACTACAAATGTGGGAGGACATGTTAAATGATAAATTAGGCATGAACTGCTTTAATCTGGAAGCTGAACATGCCAGCGAAGGGCCTGCATTTGTAATTAGCATTGGGGGCCACAGGAGAGTGGTGCCTCTTTTAAAACAGTGACAGGGAATTGATCAGTTTAGGTTGCCGTGGCAACCAGGAGCCCTCCATCGCTTTCCCTCGTCCTCCTATTATGCCGTCCCCACGTTCAGAAATATATTTATGAACTGTAAAGATAAACTACTCAATAATGCAAAAGAGGCTCCGATGCTCAAATGCCAAAGTGATGGGGGCCAAGCGGCTGCCTGACTACCCGATAACAAGCTTAAGTGTTCTCTGGTTGTCATGACATTTCTTTTACAAAGCAAATGATGTCTGCAGGAAAAAAAATCTTAAAATTAGCCGAAAATGCAAATCTCTTTATGAGGCTGTCACCTTCATAATAACAGACAATAATTGATGATTTATGAGATGCCACCATAGCAACCAAGTCCTTCGGCACCCCCTGGTTCCTCTCACACAATGGCTTGGGCTCCTGTGGAAAAGTTTCCAGCGCGAAGCTCAGGAGGTCTTGGAGCCTCTTGTTCCATGAGATTCAACATTTGCGGGGATTTTTGCAGTCATCCTACATGTGAAGGGACTGAAGTCCCTTCTGTAAAAGCAGTGTGAAGCATTATTGAAATAGGGTGACTTCAATCTAAGAAAACAGATAATTTTTATTTGCTATTCAAGTTGGAGCAGGAGCTGGGACACCCAGATCTCTGCTGTCCACTTGGCTTTTCTGAGTCTGCCATCTAATAACTTGAATTTAAAAGTGTTGGTTGCATAAATCAGCCCTTTCTGTGCCTCCTGGTGTATAAGTTAAACTGACTGTCCTCGAATAAGTGATTGATTTGGATTATAACTTAAATGACTGCAAAAGAAAGGCTTTTATTTGCAAATGATTCATTACATAATGAAGGATTTTTTTAAAAAGAGTTTTTTAGATTACTGTCTTTTCTAACTGATAAAATGGACTTCAGGAGAATTAAGGTCTCTAGACTTGGTTTAAGGTCATCCAGCACTAGGAGGAATCAGGTGAAGTAGTGTTTGTATCTTCATGCCCAAGGACCATATTATTTGCTCTTCTGAACAGGAGTAGGGGGCATAGAAACCCTCATACCCCAGTTCTGCAACACTTTGTCAAACTCAGATCCCTAAATTTGGTACCTAGAAAGGCCAATTTAATGTTGAGGAAGAAGAACTGTCAGTAGCAATTTCTGCTTAAGGGGGTGTCATTCACCTCCTCCCCCATTCCTTCCCCTCTTCCTGCCATTAATAAATGGAGATTCTAAATGTGCCCTTTTACTGCAGTTCCCTTTTAAAAAAAGTACTGTAGTAGTAGGAAAAATCCACAGATTAGAAAAAGCATTCTGAGAGTAATATGTTAATTCTTAGCCCGTATCTTAAGATCTGTACTCAGACAGTGATTCCAAAAAAAGTAATAGAAACCTGTTTGAATTAAGAATTCATAATCTTTTCCATTCTTTTTTGCTTCGTCAAGTATGACAGGTAGAGCTGTCAGTTCCAGAAAGTGATTTCTGGTAGAATAGTATCTTTCAGTCACCCTGCCTGGCATAGAGAGGAAAAAAAGAATAAAGAGATGGAAAAGATGGAAACCCTTTATATTGTTACTGGCTATAGCCAGGCATTTATTTTTCTGCTCACATTTTGATTTTCTTTTTTTTTTTTTTTTTAACATCGTCTAATTTAAACTCTTTTCATAACTTCTTCAAGAGTAGTTTTTATAGGATTAATTAATTATATGTTTATGAAAAACAAATGGAGATTTCTTCATGTGTTTACGATGAAAACAAATAATCTTGGTGGTTTTCCGCTCCATGGCTGTGTCGTCTTTCCATCCTCACCTCTGACTTCAGCAGAACTTTTTTCTCTGCCATTGACTGTTCCAAAACCACAGACAGGGGAAAAAAAAAACCAAACCCCATAGCATCTCTTGCCTTTTTATGGATAACCAGTTTTGAATACTGTAAGGAACACACACAGGAAGAAGAGGAAGGAGTAAGGGCTGGTGGTGGTGGTGGGCTGTACAAAGTGGGTATGATTTCTGTGGCCAGACCCTTGGAAACCCCCTCCTCTTCTGTGTGTTCTCCTCCTCTCCCAGTGCTGCCCTGCTTTCAGGGGTATGGAGGACATTCCCTGGCTTCCTCTGGAGCTGGGCTGGGGGGTGTGGAGCTGTTCTCATCAGCATTTTACAAGCTCTGTGTGTGCAGCAAGTGCAGAAACAGCAGTAAAATTTTTTGCAGTGTATTGACCTGAAGTCCATTTGAAGTTGATAAATACCAGCTGTTCAAACAGAAAATTAAATAAAAGCAAGTCAAAACTTACTCTGAAGTAAACAGGTGAACAGTATGTAAGACAAAGCAGTTCCCCAAAGGCATTTTTAGTACATGGTCATTATTTAACTCCTGACTGAAAATAAACAATGCTGACAGAGTGTGTGTTGGGGGGCTGTGATATATGAACTGTGTCAGTTCTGTAGGCTGATAACCTATAGCTTGACATCCTTATCTATAAACTTTGACAGATACATCAGTTTGTTATTGTCACTTTATTAACTTGCTTCTATGATAACAGCAGATAATCTTTCTCAAAGCCTAACTCAGCTAATACTTTATTAGGTAAAACAGTTGGAAAAATGTCAACAAATTTTGTTCTCCTCGCAAAGAAAAATCCTTTAGAGTTCTTTACATGTTGAGCCAGTATTTCACAATATGGAACAGCATTGTTTGCCTATCAACAGCAGACAATAAACTGTTTTGTCACATTAAATTATTTATGCCAGAGACATCCCGACAGCCTCTCTTAAAAAAAAGAATATATTCCTCAGAATTGTAGTTGTGGCTGTGTGAACTGAATGCTGGCTTAATAAATTAATATTTTGGTCTTGTGATTTTTAATTGGAAAATAACGGCGGTTCCAAGTTGGAGCTGTGTCTACTTTGTCCTGTGGTGGTTTCAGCAGAGCTGCAGCACAGCTTTCACCAGCCCTCGCTCCAGCCCATCCTGACCCTGCCGGTGCCACAGGGCTGAAGGGACATCACAGAATCTCCAAAACCAGGGCTGACTTCTTCTAAACTTCTCTCAGTTCTTACTCTGGAATCTGGTATGAAGTATGCTTCCAAATGAGCATTTTTCTCCATCCTCTGAAATAGTTCTTTAAGGTTTGTTTGAATCTGAAACTTTATCCAACATCTCTTGCACCACTCTGTGCTAGTTCCCCATAACTTTGTGCCCTGTCTATCTTAGGTTTAATGACACATCCTATATTCCAGCCTGTGTATCCATGTGTGTGACCAGTGGAGGAGCTGGGAAATGATCCTGTAAATGCTCATAAATGCTTATGTTTGTGCAGAGCAGGGAGGTGAGGCCAGGCTGGGCTGCTCTCCAGCTGCCCCAGCCCGCAGTGTGCCCTGGATGTCCATCCTAGAGGTGTCCTTTGGGATGGGTTGGCTGGGAAGGGCAGTAGTTGGGCTGTAACAGGACAGCAGAACTCAAGCTGCACAAGCAGCCTAAATTCTGAAATTGCATCGTTTTGGGTGCTCGGTTGTCTCCATGGTGGTCTTTAAACACAACTCTGGGTGCGTGCTGTTTACTTGTGATCTTCAGAAACGCAGTCAAACCCCCCAGAACTCCTGTAATGTGCAGCCAGTGCCACCCAGAAGGGTCCTGCAGTGACTGGGCTGTCCAGAGCTGCTGTGGGGACTGATGGACTAGCTGTGGCTGCAGCAGGCTGTGGCCATCCATCCATGTAAGCCGGCCCCTGGAAGAGCTGGATGCCTTTGGCAGAGCTTGTCATGGATATGTGTGTGGTGCAAATACTGAGCTGCACTTTTGTTTGGGGAGTGCATGAGCAGCTACAAACTTCCTGCTCGTCTTTCACAGCTCACAGGACAGACTTTCCCTCCCTTTTCTGCTCTACCCCACTTCTTCACTCCATTCACAGACCCTCATCTCTCTTCTTCAGACTTGCCCTCCAAGTCTCCATTTTATCCCCACGCATCTTCCTTCGGCTGCTTGCCTTGAGCACAATCCTGTTTTTTTCTTGACTCAAAAAGATTGGCAGGAGTAGGAGATCATTCCCCGGTGTCCTGAAGTGTTCCAGTTCTTCTGCAAACTGTGTTTCAGGCAGGGAGGATCTACTGAGGTTAGTGCTGAGAATCCAGAACAGATTTGGAGAAAATGGGAAGGCAAAATTCAAGTGACAGTGGTTGCTGTTGCTATTAGCAGGAATTTAGGAGAGGAGGAGATCCAGGCAGGAATTAAAGCCAGTTTGAGCAGAGGCCTCAGTTGGCTTCACTGTACAAATTTAAAGGGAGTTGACAGTGCTGATTATCACATGTGTAATCCTGGGAGTGGGAAAGGATGTTCATAAAAGGACAGGTTTATGGCATCCAAATTAAATTTGAGAAAATACGAATTTTCAAAATTTGACAGCTTTTCAAAAAACGGGTATTATGAGGGTGCCCCATATCCAAATCTATTTCTGCTGCATAAAAGTCAGTGTTATGAAACATGGGAGTGTTAAAGGATTATCTGTAAAGAAAACTCTGTCGTTGTAATAGCAAATCACAGTATTCATCTCTTGCTGTTTTCCCAGAATGATCCAGTGAGGTCTTATCAACAGTTTGTGTTTGTATGATTTCCAGAAGAGACTCTGCAGCTGAGCCCAGGAGCTCAGTGTGTCACTGGAGCTTACAAAGATTTACTGTTTGGTTTAGTTAGAGTAACAGTATTTTATGTAATAGCATTATTACTTCACAAATAAAATAATTTGTGTTTCAAGTCAAAGCTCTATGGAAAATAAAATACTAACTTTATAGACAGTCCTGCTTTTTAATGGAATTTATTGATGCATGTTGGTATGTTTTTGAAGAGATTATGCAGAATAAACTCAATTTTAAGGACATATATGTGGCATCAGAGAAAAATCTTGCAGCATAACATTTGGTCTCTTTCTTCTGTTCTTTACTTAAGTAAAAGTAATGTTCCTAATTTAACTGCGCACAAGTTTAGCATGGCCTAAAAAAGTAAACCATTAGAGAAGAGAAGCTCAGCTCCCTGGCTGAATGGCTGTAATGAAGCACAGCTCGAGGAAGACAAACTCCTAATTCCTGTTAAACAGAATTCAGCAGGAAGGTGGGAGCCAAACAAAATGGTCATAAACAGAACAAAAAGTACTTATTAGGAAAAGGAAAGTGTTGTAGAATTGCTGTTGTTCTCCTTCGGGATTGAAATCGGGGTAACTCTCACACCCAGTGCTGCTCCAGTCCCTTGGCAGCTGCATTGCAGGCAAGCTCCGCACATTTTTGGTAGACCCTTGCTGACTTTGACCACTCCATCACAGTGGCAGCTGCATGACAGCAGCAGTGCTCTGGGATCAATGTTGTATTACGTCATTTTGTGCTCTGAAAGAGCTGTAGGAAACTTCTGGGTGTGCTGCTTTGGAAGTGTGCGGCTGGACCTGAAAATGGGCTGGGACCAGCCTGTAGTGGGGTATGGAAATGGGGAGGGGTGGGCGGGGGGAGTGAGTGTGCAGGGAAACAGAGTCAGGCTTTGAGATGCAAGATGAGAAAGGTAACTCTGCATTCACATCGTGGGTTACATCACTGCATTCAGAGATTTTAACAAACTCTGGGAGAGTTTGGTGTACCTTTGAACCCGCTGGATTTTGCTGCAGTTCCCAGGTGGGGTACACAGGGAAATGTGCATAGGCTGTTACCAATAATTCCTGCAAGAAACAGGGTGGTTATACCTCCATCAGTGGATCAGGAACTCTGCTGATGGTGTGACTTAGGAACTGTGTTTTTGTTCTTCTGGTTCCTTCCTTGTGTAACCTGTTCTGAACAGGTGGAAGTGTTAATACCACAGGGAGATAAATGTGTTTATCAGAATCCTCAATCTGAAAAAGTTTCGGTATGTGTTTACATATGAAATTGGTAATTAGGCACAAAGACTCTAGATTAGAGTTAGAGTGGGATGGCAAAAACCAGAGATACGAGGTTATTGTTAATGTGTTTAGGGTGGGTACAAGAAACAGGGTGGTGAGTTGGCTCCAGATCACCTTACAGTTCTGTTGCAATCTCAGTAGGACAGGGAAATAAACAGGAAAAGCAGCAAAAAAATTAGTATATGATCATAATTTATGGTTGTTATGTAAGAGAGTTGATCAGATAATTCACAAAGCTGGAATGTTATTGTAAAGGATGTGGCTTGTTTGGAAAGCAAAGACAACTAAAGAAGAAAGAGATGTTGCCTTTAAAACAGGGCTTGTGCACTTGCCTGAAGGTCCAACCCCAGAGGGAGATGATGTGGGAGAAGGGCACTGGATGTGATGCTGGCTCCTCTGGAAGGCCACCAAAGCGGGAGGGATCCCTGTGGATTCAGGTAGAATCATCTAAAGCACAGGACTTCGTGGTAATGTAAATATTTTCCAGGCCAAACATAACCAGCATGTACTGGAATGCTTTATATAAAATCCCCAAAACTTAAAGAAAGAAGCTTTAAAGTAAAGTTTATGGAAGAAACTAGCTGAGAATGTCGAAAATGTAATAGAAATAGAGTGAGAGGGTTAACTAGAGTTAACAAGCCATATGACAAGTGGAAGAAGAAATAAATAAAGTGCCTTAAAATAATGCAGACTAATGTATTAGGATGAAGGAGTAACAACTCCGTGGCAGTAGAACGGTAAAATTTTCAAGAAACCTGAAGTTCCTTAAAAAAAATTACTGTGGGCATAAATACAAATGATTCCTTTGCAGAGTGAAAATAGCAACTGTGGAAAGAGGTCAGATTTGGGTAAGTCAGAATCTCTCTCTGACAGTCTCGGGCGCAGTGTGGCAGTGAGGGAGCTCAGGGAAGGAGTTTGGGATAGGGCAGAACAGCTCGAGCACGTGGGACAGGGTGGGAAAGGGCAAAGAACAGCAGGAGATGCCATCAGAGGGGCCTTCCAGAGTGAGGGGAAATCATTGCGTGTGTCCATCTTGGGAAGAGGAAAATGAGGGGTGATGTGCTGCAGTGAGAAGGGAAGGGGAGCAACAGATGGTGCTGGAACATGGAAGAGTTTCATGGCTTGAGGTCACCTGCAGTGAGATGTCTGACACAATTAACAGCAGTGACAAGTGCAGGAGCTAAACTCAAGTGAGAGAACAAGTGTGACAGAAAGCTTATTTAGGGTGGATGTTCTCAGATCAGCTGGGTCTGGTGCAGTGGAGTTAAGGAATGGTGGATGAGGTGTTGGAGTGATTAATGACTAACTTGGGAAAGTCATGGAGGGATGAGTGAGGGACCAGGAGAGAGGAGGGGGAGGAAGGAGGAGGAAAAGCTGGGAAATTTTAGACCACTCAACTAGAAATCCACTGTGATTAATAAACAAACTGTTCATGAGTGTCCAGGAGATAACAGACAACATGGAATTGTCAGGGGCAAATTATGTCAAACTAATCCAGTTTTCTTCTGCAGAAGAGGGGCAGTCCAGGGAGGACAGAGGTGAGTGAAGCAGTCAGTGTCACGCGTCCTCACCGGGGGAAGGTTTATGACAGTGTCTCACAGAGAGTGGAAAATGCAGTCGAGGTGAGGCTTGTAAGACACAAAACAGGTTTGGGTTTGTACTCAAATACTGCTATTTGCATAGAGAGGGCAAAAATGAGTTCTTAATGAACTTGATTTGAGAAAAGCAGGGTATTACATCACAATTACTGGAAATTTGTCTGGGCTTTTGTTGCCTCCTGTGCAAATTGTATCAGTTACATAGGATTAAAGCACAAGGATTATGATCCAGCACCATAGTTTTGCACATTTGTTTCCTGTCTTCTTCCATATTACAGCAAATATTTTTAAGTTTAAGTGCTGTGTTGCCCAGGACACTGCCTTAGACCATTTCAGGTATTTTTTTAAAATACTTACATTCTGGGTGTAAAGTCTGGTCTGTGGAAGATGTAAAAAGAGCTGCTCATTTTCCTTTATTCCAAGGGAAGTCGTAGAGGATGGTACATGTTAACAAAAAAAGAGTCTGATTTTAAGGGCTGCAAATCAATCTGTAGGATGGGATTTGAATCACTGTCAGTGGAAGGAAAGTGTGTTTATAATAACTGAAATCCCACGTGCTCATAATTGACAAAATTAGAGGCTATATGCACAATTTCCCTGTAGAGAAGAAAGATAATGATTTCAAAACCTTGTTTGTTCAGGCTTTTTAATAAACTTCTATTAAAAAGGAAAAGGAAATCTGGTATTTGCAGCGGTCTAAACTCTTACTCATGTGGGAACTTCTGATAAAATCATGGCTTCCTTTACATGATTTGTACATCATTACAAATCATCAGGCTGCATTCTGTGGCATGAGGGCTGGTTGGAAATCATGGCTTTTTGTCAGGATTTATTTGGATAGCCTCTTGATTTATCTCCCAAAAATTAAGTTGGTGTTGCTGGAAGCACTCTCTTTTTGCCAGGAATACATATTCTAAATGTAATTTTATTGACTTATATGCTTTTGCCCTAAGTTTACAAATCTAAGCTAAGAGAGCATGATTTCCTCAATATTTAGCATAGGAAACCCAATGTTTTCTAAAAAGTAGCCTGTCAATAACTGTTACATTTTTATGTTCTCTGAAGAGATGTACCTCCTGCTGCCCAGTCCTAGGAAAATTTTAATTTTCTAGACTTCTATATCCTGCTGTTGAAAGCACTAAAGGAAATGGTGTCATCCTGGTGCCAAAATGTTGGTTACAGGGTTTGTGTGAGATGGCCATTCTGTAGTTACCAGGCCACAGAGAGGCCAAGAATGGGTAGCACAGAGGTGCTGAAATAATGCTTTTTTTATATATTTTCAAGATCCTTCTGCAACAGTCAACTCTGGTAGGAGTTGATTCAGCAGGAGCCATGAACATTTCAATTTGCTCTCTCCATCCAAATGGTAGTTTTTGTAATAAAAAGTGAATTTTAATGACCAGGGAAAGCTCATTTGAAACAAAGAAAGCCGTCTGTTAGTTTTATTTTGATTGACAAGCGTGCCAGGGATAAACTGTTGGCTGACACTGGAACATGCCTCATCAGAGCAGTCTACAATGTCCCCAAAGTCAGCTGAAAACGTTAAATAACATAGAGCATCAGGATCTTGGAACGGCTTGAGCGACAGGAAACAAACTGTTTTTTGTTTTTCATTTGGTTTGTTTGTAGGTACAAAAAGGAGTCTGGTGAGTGTTTACATCTTCCCATGACATTTTGCACTAATACTGTTGCAAACAGATTACGGAGTAGAATATTAAATAAATACCACAAAAGGAACTCCTGGTTTTCAGTTTCCCCCAGTGCTGAATGACAGTAATCCTCTCTGACAAAAGAGGGTTATTGCCATTAGTTAATCCTGTTATGTAGTTCCCTCAGCAGCCTGTAACACATGTTGATAAAGACTGGGAAAATCTAAAATGTCAAACTAAGAGGCCACTGATCATCTTGACCATGAGAGGCTGTAGGAGCAGCCCAGAGCGGGATCCCTGCATCTGCAGAGGATTTAGCTGCTACATCTAAGCTGGAATGATGCTCTTGGGCTGAAAGGTTGTCAGTGGCATTCCCTGTTTGCCCAGCAAAGGGACGGGTCAGTATCAGCTTGGACACAGGTAGGCGGCAACAGGCAGGATTTGAACCTGTTTATATCATTTTTGATGTGCCAAGCCCTGCCAGAGCACATGGAGTGCAATGTGCAGGCAGTTTAGCCAAATCCTTGCTGGTACAGGAATGGTTTTGAAGACTGTGCAGTTCTTAAGTTTTAATTAAGTCCTCCCAGTAATACCGAAGTTGTAGAAGTCTGGGGTTTGTTTTAAAAGGTGTAACCCAAGGTTGTCCCTGGAGGGTCAGTCAGACTGTCGAAGGTGGGGCTTGTGGTGAAACAGTCAATGAATCCTTGGTTAACTGGGAATTACGAAAGGAGGGCTTCTGTGCATTAGAGTGGAAGGTCTGTCTGGGAAGTAGAGCCTTGTCTTTCCCCGGCAGCAAAGACTGTGGAGTCACAGCAGCCAATGACTGTTAATTGTCTTTGTTACCATAATGAACAGGAGCCAGTTGCTTTCTCGGTGTAATGCTGCTTCACACGAATATTCTGTATTAAATCAATTGGCAGGAGGGTGGTTTAAAGCATATCCTGTGTGTCTGTTCCGGAGACAGACGCGTTAATTCCGTGCTGGGAGGTTGAGGATGCTCCTCCGCTTCTCTCGCAACTCTGAACTTCATTAGAATGTGGGTGATCTGTGTGATTTCCTGTTTCAGAGCATGTGACAGTTTAAAAGTTGTTGCAGATCTGAAGGAAACTTCAGCAGAACAGCTCACAAGTCTGTTGTCATGGTGAGAGACTAATTTCTCTTTTTCTGTTAGAGCTTTTCACTGGTTGCAGGGCAGTTAGAAATGTTGGGCCCTCGTGTCATCTTTTCCTATGCACATCCTCCAGGAAAGTATTAGCTAAAATGTTAGCTAATAATTTCATATAATAATGGTAATTTCATAATGTAATTTTCATTAGTCACAAATGTGACTTGAGTAATTTTTACACAGTAATAAAAATAATAGAAGTTATATATATATATAAAAAGTTACATAATTTACTGTCTCACACAGTAAGCAATAATTAGTATATGAGCTAAACAATTGAAAAGGCGTCTAGTTGTGGCATGTTTGAATGCATGTAAGTTATTTTCAAGATACTTGAAAATATTGGGAATATTCATTTCAGCATGAAATATATCTTTGGACCTCAAGTGTTGAACCTTCAGGGTCTCTTGGGGATATCCCTTTGGAAGGTTTCCCTGGGTTAGGGTGTTGTTTTTCCTGAAGATTGCATGGTGTGGTAAAAGAGAGACAATTTTGTTTTAGTTTTCCAATCCATCACATCACAAACTGGTATTTTTTCAGAATATATAGGAATTACTCTAATTACTCTGCTTTTTCTTTAACTGAGCCTCCACTGAAAGCCTGTAGCTCACAGTGCTGCTGCTCAGAGAATGGCTCCCATTTATTTCTAGTCATAGCAATTGAAATCCAATATTTATTCATTTACCACTCAGTAATATATTTGACAGATGTGTTGAATAACCGAGTAAATTGCTGCCTTTAAACCCCTAGCCTTTTTTACTTGAATTCACAGTATCTGGGAACACTGCTGGTAATGTAGTAGTTACAATATCTACAAATTAATGTAGTTCAGTTCCCACTTACTGTTGTGATTTGGCTGCAGATCGGATTTGTGGGGTTTTTTTTTTAAACACCGAGTCAGATTCCCTCTGAATAAGTGACTGCTGAGAGCAAAGTCAGTTCAGCAGATGCTGTAGAAGGCAGATCCATGGTGTTCCCTGCATGGAAAGCAGGTTGGGGTGTTTGGAACCTGCCAGAGATTTAGCTCTGGCTGATGGGGCTCTGTGGCACAGAACAGATGCAGTGTGTGTCTTCCTTGTTTCTGTATGAAAAATGAATGGATGCACCCCAGATATCAAGGTGCTCTTCCTCCAAATGAACTCAGGGTCTTCCTTCAGACCCCAGAAGGAGCTGTGCAACCCAAAATTCAGTCGCTGGCCCTGCTGTTGATGGAGTGGGGGATGGAGGAATTTCTGGGCTGGAGGGTGGAGTGGTGAGGGTGTTGGTGTGTGTGAGGTCAGCCCTGAGATGCCAGGTGAACAAAGCAGTTTCACTTTATTATTGTGAGGCAGATACTGAAGATACCTGTGTAAAGGTCTCAGGGCCACAGATTTTAAGATAATCATAATGTAAGGAGAGTGCACTCTTCAGTGTCCAGCTGGATGTGAACTTAGGCCATGAATTTTGTATTTATGGTATTGATAAAAAAATTAAAAGGTGGAGGAAAACAGTGAGGAAGAAAACCTCCAAGGTAACTGTGTAACACTGATGGAAAGGATTTTGACAGACTTGTGGGAGACTGATGTGCTGGGACAGTTTGTTGAGTGCTTTATACCTGCAGCCTTTTGATCACAGATATTTTGTAGGGGATCCAGTATAATTAGAGAGTGGGTTTATCCACTACTGACCTTTCGTGTGACACTTTTGAGATGGGATAACTACGTGAAGAGAACAGGTTGTGACGGGGCTGGGTCATGAAGCATCACACACAAAAGTGCAGCGCTTCTTGAGGAAAGTTTCATGTTGCCCCATTGGTTGCAAAAATTAATGGTCTTTAAGAGAAGTGAAAGATTCCTTGTCTTGTTATTTTTTCTGCAAGTGTTAATTCATCACTTGTGGTTTTTCAAGCCTAAATGGTGAAGTGGAGAGAAGTCTTTGCACGTTGTATTCCTGGCTGGTGTTCCACAAGTGGAGCTGCTGGAGGAGCAGAGCTGACTCTGCAGGTACCTGGAAGGTGGAACAAAAAACTGCTTTTGTAACTGGATCTCTCAGGGTGGAAAACTGATGAAAAGTTTCATCAAACTTTGGTTCTTCCTGGTGAACGAAATATGATTAAGGCCCTCCCCAACAGTGGGACCGTTGTTCCCTGCTGTCAAATATTAAATTGGTATCAGACAGTAAAGTCTGAAAATTTTAAATACACCTTAATGAGCTGCTCTGGCCACATTTGTCTGAAGAAGGGCTTTGAATGAAAGTGTGCTGCTTGTCTGCAGTCCCTATTTTGAGAGGGAATTTGGGAATATCAGTTTACCATCAGTAGAGATTTTAATCTGAAGTAGAGTGTTGGGGTTTCTTTTAATCTGGGGGCAATTTTTGCTCAAATAATGTGATAAGACCATGAATGGCTTCTTCCAAGCATTGGGAGAGACAACCAGAACACATGAAATTGGATGAGGTTCCTTTTCCCTCCAGGTGCTCTGTTCTCCCAGTGTTTTGTAGAAGCACAAAGATGCAAATAAGCGGTGCTGATGAAAGAGTGCATTTTATTTTCTCACTTCATCTCCTGCCAGAAAAGCTTAATGGTATTTTAGAGCTGATATTACACCTCAGAAAAGGGGTAATGCATCTTTAAAAGCTAAACTACATCTTCTTTACTTTTATCAAATTCTCTATAAATCTTTCATGACAGTTTATTTAACAAAGTGTCATTGAAACTGTATAGATGATTGATGTGACCCATGTAAGATCAACATGAAATGTTTGTAAATGTCAGCAAAATGTGACCATCTAGAAGCAAGTAAGGATGGTGTTGCTGTGAAAGTGAAAAACAAACAGAAAATGTTTATCTTATTCTTTACTTTCTGGGATGAAATTACAAATTCATAGAAGTAGTATTAAATGATTTTTCTTGGACATCAAGCCGTGAAGCAGGGAGGAAGATCAAAATTTATCTTGACATACTCTGCTTTTATTACTTGCTTCTTTTACAGTGGATAATAGTTTCTCACCTATTAAAAAAATTCTTTTTTCACTTCTCAGAAGAATGATTTTAATTTGGATAAGAAAAAAAATAATAGAAAATCAGTCAGAATCTGAATAAAGTAGCTTTATTCAAGCTGTCCCTGTCGTCAGAGGAGCTGGAAACAGGTCAAGATTAGCTTAATTTACTACTTCTCTGAAGAATGCTGATGTTGGGAACCCATGTCTGCTTTTACCTGTTCCTCATCACCATCTTGTTTAAGATGTTGACCTGGTAACTCCGTATCAGTTCATGCTCCTGGCCTCAGTGCAGTTTATATACAAAGAAGAAGAATTCTACTGGAATCCTTCTGATAATTCAATTTTTGGGATCATCTTTTTGATCTCCTTCATTCCTGACTTACTGTTTGCCAAGACAAGGAAAAAAGCGACTTTTGGGGCTCTTTAGAGCCCTTGGAATGCCTTGGGGTGTTGCATGTGGGGCTCACCAGACTTGAATGGCTCTTCTTTCATCCTGCAAAAAATTGCAACGTGGAGCATCATATGCCTGCAGTTTATAGTCCTTTGTGCTCATGGGTGTTCAGACAGAGAATATTCTGGCTCCACGATGTTTGCAAGAGTAAGTTTCTGGCTTGTTATTTGCAGCAGCTGCCCTGTCCTATATGCTCTTCATGCAGGTGTGACCAGCCACCAGATTTTAAGGGGGAAAAAATAAATCATGAATTAGGATAGATATATGTGTGTGTGTGTGTGTGTGTGTGTGTGTGCACGTGGTTGCTGGTTTGCTTCTCATCCCAGTTCAGTGCAGAGCAGCAATGTTACAGCTCGGGGCCCAGGCAGGGTCCCCTCTTCATTCATAACCACCCAAGGCAGCTGCAATCCTTGTGACCAAAACTCCAAAGGAAGTTCGTGAGAGCTGGAGATAAAAACATTTTTGGCAGCAGCCAAAGAGAGTCTGAGCCTGAGCCCGATGGTTTTTGTAGTATTGCAAAACTTCCCTGTTTGCCAGGACCTTCCCTCACTGCCCAGAGATGAGGTACTGCAGCTCATAAACAGACTGAGAAAGGAAAAAGAACCCGAAGGTGAAAATAAATCCTTTCTGGTATCAACTGGGACAAAAGACTTTGCAAATTACTCTAATGAGGTGATAAGATACTGTAGTGATAAAAATCTTGTAAATCAGACATGTTTGTATTGCTTTTAAATTAAATTAAAACAACATCAAAGGAAGATGATTGGAAAATTTAATATCTGAAGTGGGAGACACAAAACGAAACTGAGGGAGAGAACAACAATCAAATCCTGTGTGCTGATGTGCTGATGCATTTCCAGATGTGATGCGATGAGCTGAGTGTAGCACAGAGGTTGTAGTTGGATTAGCCAATTCCCTGGAATTCACTGGAGCTGATTCTGCCATTCCTGGTTCCCCTCCCTTTTTTTTTTTTTTTTTTTTTTTTTTTTTTAAATTCTCTATGGAACACTTTAAGTTTTCAGATATGTAGATAAAAATATCACATAGGCTGTATGTATTTAAAATGGGTTTACTGGAGATGCAGTATTGGCTATTTACAGCATAGTGCAGCAGCACCTCAGTGATGTGACATTGTCTGGGAAATGGAGAGTGTTTGGCATTTCTGTGGGAATACAGGGTTTTGTGCTCTTACGACAATAACACTGACATCAGCGCCTCAGGAACAGCCTTACTCTGGGACCAGGAAGCACTGGGGTTATTCTGGTATCTTTAATAACCACAGTGCCCTGATCTAAAAAGTATTTCTTCAAATACACTTAGAAGATTTTAAAAGGTACTTGATCGTTTTGGGAAGAAGCAGTGTATAGCTCTGGACCAGAGTTTAGTTCTCTATGAAGGGGTGTGTGTGTGTCTGAGTAAACTTGAATATCGATGACACATTGCCTGAGTGCAGGTGACAGGAAATGCTGAGTGAACCGTGAGAAAAGCAGCAGGCCTGAGTTATTTGTAAACTGCCTTCATTTCAAAGTAACCTACATGTGGGAGTTTATTTTTTAATCATAATTAAATAATAATCCAGCATACGGTCATCATAAAAAATACAGGAAGTAGCTGGAAGTTAAAAAGCAGAGAGTTTGTGAGTTCACGCTGGTGTTGTTAACTGGTGACAAAAAAGGCATAAAGAAAGCAATAATCAAAGGGGGCAGGGTTATATAACAAATAATTTTTAGGTAAATATGGATTGCGTGTTTCTGGGGAAGTGTGCACAGGCAGGCAGAGGAGCCTTGGTGTTGCACAGTTGGTTCTAATTCCTTGGCTCCCCTCAGTTTTCTCCCAGTCCCGGCCTGCCAGACGAACGCCCCTCTGCGCCAGTTGGATCCCCCTTGCACAACGAGAGCACCAGTGTTCCTTATAACCATGGTAATGAATATGCAAATATCATTACATTAATTGGCAGTTACAGTTCTCTGTGCTCTCACAGCACAGAGGATTCTGAGCTGTTAATAGAACAGCAAAGAAACTGTGGCCCGTAGGCGACCAATATAAAATTATACTTTATTTTCCCTTCCTTCCTTGGCACTGCAGTTCCTGGGTATGTGTTGCACGTGTCATTACGGTCTTCTGTGAAACTCTAAGAATCTCTCTTAGCGCAAATTCACTCTTGACACAAGTTCAAATCAAAATCCTTCAGCAAACCAACCCTCTGTGTGTTGCTGGTCTGCAGGAAAGGAATAATGGAAGCAGAAAGGGAAAATCAAAAACATTTTCTGTTTTCAAACGCCCTCAGTATATGGATGATTTTGCTTCTTCTGTGGCTCCTCGTATATTAATGTGAAGTATGGGTTCAGAGGTTTAAGGAAGGTTTTCCCTTCTTTCTTGGCTAATTTGGGAGGAAGATAAAGTGTGCTGTGTAGTGCTGGAGCAGTGTTATTTCTTGGTGTTTGACCATACATATTTCTGCTACTTACAGCACAGATAAATAATGGGAATTCCTTTTTAACATGGATGTGCCTGATCCTGAAAGCCTAGCCTTTTCTAAGGAAAAAAGGGACTTTGATCTCTAAAATCCCACCTGAGAGGTGGCTTCTTACTGCACTTAATTTCTGTAATTATATAAAGCAAGTAATTTTCAAAGATAATGAAGATGAGTTTCTTCAGTTTTCTCAGCTAAAGGAATAAGTAAAATGAATGTGTAGTTGTGAGTGATGTTTAGTTCTACCGTGTCTTCTGATCACTTTCTGTGTTACCTCTTTTATGTACATTAAACATTAAAAATGTAGAAAGTGTTCTAAAAATGACTGGTCAGGCTTTTTTCTTCAGCAGAAGGGAATACTGACGGCTTGAACTGGCAGCTGACCAGTCCAAAATCTCAGTGGAAATCTATAGCTGGCTTAGACTTTAGTCTTTAATTGAAAAATGAAAATTAAAAGGTAAAATTTTGTTTAAATGTAGGGAAAATTGAAATACCTACAAATGTACTTCCTTGTCACAATTATAAAGGCAAAATGACACATTTCTACCAATTGCTGTTGTAAGAGACACACATAATTTAGTGACAAGTAGCTTGGACATCTGAGGTTAAAGACTTCCTTTGAAGGGTACCCACAGGGGGTTGACCATTAGTTGCATGTTTTTTTCCTGAGAGAGAAATATTGAAGGTGAAACCCAGCAAGGCTTTTCCTGACAGAACTCCAGGATGAAGTACTGGAAGAACCAGAGGAGCCGTCTTCTGATGGGAAGTTATGGCTTGAACCATCTGTCTGTTCCAGCTATCAGAGGGAAATTGTAGATGTGACTTAATATTATTTAAGTTTTTAAAACTCCAGTTTAATGTATATACAGTAAAAATCCAAGGTGCATTAACGTATGGAAGACCATTAATTTAGAACAGTTTTCATTTTCTGTTTTGAAGCCAGATGTTTGTAGGTGTCACCTTCCAGTCTAATGATGGTTTAAATGGCATTCTCCCCCCTCTCTTACCACTGCACAACTTCATGTGAGGAAAGATCAATTCCCAGAGGCCTGCGACACGCGGCCGTGCTGGAGGAAGGAGAAGTTGTCAGTGCCATTTGCTCATCATGCAGCTTCTGTGAGGATTTAGGACAAGCAGGTGTTGTTAGCAAACGGGGATACAGATGGTAGTGAAACACCAAACTGACCTGTCCTCAGCAACAGGACAGGGCAGCCAAAGCAGAGTTAGTGAACGAGGAGTGGGTGTCCCACAAATCCGTTATGTTTGGTTCGGAGAAGATGTATTTTGGAAAAATGGCAAGAAAATTATTCTGTGGTGCCGTAAGTCAGATCTGCGGGCAGAGTGTGGGCCAGGCCCTCGGGAGTGCTGTGGTCAGAGCTGGTGGTCAGAGCTGGCCGTGTCCAGCTCTGTGACAAGCCTGCAGAGCTCAGTGTTCTGCCAGAGGCTCCTGCCTGCCCAGGAAGCTGAGGGGTGATGGGCAGTGATCTTTCTCCACAGTTTTCATCTTGAGCATCACTTGAGAGCCCCTGATTTTCAGTTTTTTCCGTCTGGGCTGTGGGCACAATGCAAGTCCAGTCACTCTGTGCGAGGTGAACGGAGCTCTCTGCCAACTTCCCACGCACTCCAGAGGGTGCCAGCTCTAGAAACTATGTCAAACTTTAATTAAAATAAACTAATTATTTATCAACTACTGTGGGACAGATGTTCTCAAGGTTTTTTTGCAATGAGCTGTACAACAGCAAGACAGGGAAACTTTCAGGGCGGTCAATATTAATAATTCAATTAATGCGTGAAGTCATGTAGCTTTTAGTGCTGGTTTTGCCTGTGGTGTACTTGTCACCTCTGTACATTGATCATCTCACAGATTCATTTTAGAACATCTTTTGTCTTCTTTCATGCAGTATATATAATTGCATTTGAATAGTTACACACAGAAATAATACCAGTAGGTTAGAAAATTACCTGTCCGTTCCAAGTTCCGGAGTTTTTTCTGCGCGGTGCAGCTATTCCACGCACTATTTCTAACAGAGCAGCTATTCCCTGAGCTGCTTGGGAACCTCTCGTGTGAGGTGGAGCTCTGGGGAGGGTTGGGAGTGTGCCTGTGCCGCTCCTGTGTTGTGACAAGGCGTCACAGAGAGGTGCCCAGCCCCCAGCGAAACGCCGTCATTACACAGCGTGTTTATAAAACAGCGGCAAGGAAAACGTGTCAGTCACTGCAGCAGCGGTGACAGAACTTCTGGGATGAATGGGCTGGGAGGATGTGATGCGAGGAGCTGAGCACCTCCCAGAGTCACGGAGGCACTCGGCTGCTGATGGGATTCCAAACCTCTGGTGTGCCACAAGTGGGAGATTTCACGGGCTTGTGGTTGCTGTGTATTGACATCTCATATTTCATGGACTGTTAATACTTTAGAAATCTGT
Organism: Corvus moneduloides; assembly: GCF_009650955.1. Taxonomy (NCBI): domain Eukaryota; kingdom Metazoa; phylum Chordata; class Aves; order Passeriformes; family Corvidae; genus Corvus; species Corvus moneduloides. The sequence continues at coordinate 4,189,580 of NC_045489.1, read as the reverse complement.
AGATTTTTTTTTTTCTGCGATATAATCTTGAAGTGATGACTGACGTTGAAACAATTCCTTTTCCTTCCCTTCCCACCCAATAGTTTCTCCTAAATTCAAGTTAAAAGAGAGTTAAGAAAAGACAGAAAGTTAAATCAATGCTAAAAAGTGGGAACTCAAAAATCTCTTTCCCAACCAATCATCTCAGGGTCGCTTTCTTGTGATTTTAAAGAATCCCAGTAATTCTTCAGTTATCAAAAGATCTCTTGGAGAGGCAGTTGAGTGTATGAGAAAGGACGTAACCCATGTCTGGTTCTCCTTTGAAACAGACAAATCTCTCAATCCACAGGGTGTATGGAATTTTGAAGAGGGATGTCTTTGCATTTTAAAAGTGAATTTAATGCTTATGAAAATGCTGGAAGCATAGTGAAGTGTGCTGTTGTTAGAGGGAAGTTAATAAATGGATGATGTTGTGTTCTGTGGTTGCTTCAGTACGTCTTAACTCCTCAGCAGAGGTAGAACTACATCACCTCTCATCATTCAGAGAGTCACTGAGAAGTTGGTGCTGACATCAGCTGTGGTATTTATTCTTTATTCCATTAACTCCATTAATTAATTCCGTTAGGTTATCCTAACTTACCAAAAAATCATAAGATGTCCCCAAATTGTTGTGCATTTATATTTAGCAGGAGCTTTAATAGCAGCTCATTGCTAAGTGGAAACCAACTGTTGAAAGTAATTTTTTAAAACATTTGGTGGAAGAACAGAAATAATAGTCTAGTTTTAATCATATAGTACAAAACATAAATGGAGCAAAATCTCAGTGAGTGTACGAGATGAGCATTAGCTCAGTAACAAGACTGTAACAAGTGGTTATTGCTTAGCCTTTCCCCTTTGGAGATATGAATTTAAGACCTGCTTGAGGCTGCAGTTAATGAAGTCGAGTGGTTTCACACATCGTGCTTGGTGCAGTTACCAGAGTTGGCCCTAACAGGTCTCAGACTGGGCTGGCAGATGTGTGCCAGGTCAGTGCTGAGTTAAGAGCTGTGGGAGGGAAACACCACCTTTTGCTGGGATTTCTGTTCCTTGGTGCATTTGTGATCAGCATGTTAGTGCAGTATTCAAAGACGAGCAGCCAAAGAAGGACAGGACCTTTTGCTGTTGCACTTCCATGCAGCACTGCTGTGGTTGTTGGATGAGCAGGAAATCACTACCACTGACAGGGACGTTTGTTCCAGAGACTCCATGGTCTAAAATAGCAGAGCAAGATGAGTGAGCAAAGAAAATGCACAATGGAGATTTTACTGAGACTCCCACATCCTTCTGAAAGCTGTTGAAAAATTAATCTAATTACAGATACATATATTTGTTTCACAGATTAATTTTCAAGTCATGCACTACCTTGTCTTCCCAGAGTTAGATGCTTTAAGATCATTGTCTAAGCCCCCAAAAAAGATGTAGAAACAGGATATGTGAATCAGTGTTGGGTTTGATACTTTTTCCATGTAGTTTCTGAGCCTGTTGTTTGCATGTTGGTCTGGTTCTCATGGTTTCTTGAGTTCTTTGTTGAATCTGTGCCTGTCCTGTCATCAAACCACTGCAGATGTGGGAACAAGGAAGGTGATACTGGGCTGTGGACGTACAGACATCCATGAGACAGCTGTGGGGATGAGGGTCCATGGTTCAGATAGGCCAGGGAATGTCAGATGTGTGTTTGGGCACGTGGATGTGCCAGCTCTGCTCCCCTGCTGGACCGGCTCACACAAATACAGGAGTGTAAAGCAGTTATGGATATATTCTTATTCAGGTAATGATGCTCTTAAAAGGAAATGTTCCACATGTGTATATGAGCTGTGCGTATCTAAGGATATGTTTAAAAATGTTAAAGAATTACTGGGAAAATTTCCTAGGTCTGAATACGTTGAAACATGTATAAACTCAGATAAATATTTTTGAACACTTAAAAGGATATATTTTGTTCTAACTTAATGGGGCCCTTAATGCTACAAAGAGAGTCTTGTGAGCAGTGAAGGAGCCAGAAATGTCTCCAGGCAGTATTTATTACTTATTATTAATCAGCAACCAGAAGCCATCCCTGGAGGGATTCAAAAGCCGTGTGCATGTGGCACTTGGGGACGTGGGTTAGTAGTGGCCGTGGTGGTGCTGCTGCTGGACTGGATGGATCTAAATGGATGTGATTCTGTGGTTCTGTGATTTAGTTTGAGAAAATCCAGGAGCGGGGCCTGGCTTCCTGCAGCAACATCAGGTGGCTTACGGCTGTTGGGTGACACCTCACGATGCGAGGAACATCGGCTCTGCTGTGGTTGCTCCAAGACTGCCCAAATGTTGGTCTCCAGCTGCCAGATTGGGCTGAGCAAGATCCATCCCGCTGAGGGGAGGTGTCTGAGAGCTGGGGGCGGTGTGTGACGGCAGAGGAGGATCAGCCATATGGAAGTGGCTCTTCCCGGGCCTGCGGGCGCCGCCGGAGCGTCGCCAAGTGCCTGTTGGCAGCGGCGCTCCCCGGGAACGGCACTGCCTTCAAACACCAGTAATTGATGAATTGTATGTAATATGCAAATGGGAATGCATAAATCTCCTGAATGACAGCTTAATTTATGTGAGCCCTTAAGAATGTGGGATTAGATTTTAATTAAATATCTTCAAAGGCACCCTGACTTACTCAGTGTTTTGGCTGCTGTCTTTACGAGAGTTTAGGAGGGGACAAAATCCAAATTTTAAGTACATTATTTACTGTATTTTCTAATAAATTGTCATTGCACAAAAGCAATAATATGTATCTTGGGTGCATATATTTCAGGGACTATTAGATAAATCCTACAATAATAATAATAATAAAATCAAAGTACCGTGATACTTGTTTGGGTTTAAATAATTAGTGTCACTGGTTCACTTCTTCCTTTATGTTTCAAAAGAGTGAGCATCCAAGTTAAAGCTGCTATAAATGTTTAATGTTTCACATTTAAGAAGTACCTTAACCTTCTAAAAACAAGAGTTTGCATTTTAATGGTTACTGTTGCTGTAGCTGTTACCCCAGTTGTGATGAGCTGATTGTTTGTGCTAAGGCAGTGAGAGCTAAATCCAGCTTTGTCTGCCTCAGCCAGTCTGTGGCAGCTGTGGGAGATTATCTACACAGGCAGAGCACTTTGAGGTACCCGAGTATAAATAGTGGATGTCTAATTCCCTGGCTCCTGGAAGGAGCAGGTTATCCTGCCCTCGACCCAGCAGGTGACAGGAGCAGTGGCTGAGGTGGGAACAACCTGGGTCAGCAGAACCACGGGGAGTATTAGTCAAGTGCATATTTTGGTGTTTTGCTGGACAGAGCTTATCAGTCTGCAAGAAGCAAAACCAATGGGATGGGAAGAGGAGGTAAGAAGAGAACAAGATATTTCTGCTTGGAACGTTGGTATATGTGAAGTCATAGTTAGACGTGAATCGTGTCATAGTCTTAAAATCCTTTTTACAAAGATGGAGTTAAGTTTAGCAAAATACTTCCTCCAGCTTAATTAGTTCGTGGTGGCCTTGGCAGTGCTGGGTGAATACTTGGACTTAATGGTCTTAAAGGTCTTTTCAATCAAAATGATTCTACGATTCTATACAGGAAAAAAAAAAGAAGTATGTTACCCCTTCATAATAACCTTTCATTTAAACAAGAAAATAGTTAATGAGGGTGAGGAAACACTGGTACAAGGTGTGCAGAGAGGTGGTAGATGCCACATCCCTGAGAACATTCAAGGCCTGTTTGGGTGGGGCTTGGAGTAACCTGATCCGGTGGAAGGTGTCCCTGCTCACTGCAGAAGGTTGGACTGGATGGCCTTTAGAGGTCCCTTCCAACCCAAACCATTCTTGGATACCCTTTCTGCATTATTTCTGTAGTAGTACCATTTGTATTGTCACCCCTGCTCACACCCACTGAGCTCAACCCTTGCAGTGAAGTTCCAGCTCTCTTTTCTGGGTGTTTGCATTGTCACCTGCCCCACCCTCTGTGCAGGTCCTCGCTCCCAATTCAGGGGCAGAGCAAAGATCTCCCATTTTCCATCAGCTCCCATCTGGGAGAACCCCTGGGATGGTGTGAAGGTGTCAGCGCTGACTCTTTCCATCCGGGGAGAAGCAGTGAGAGGGAAAGGGCAGGAGCTTCATTTCCTCCTGTGTTCTGGCTCATTCTTTACTTTTGTGGTCTGTTTGATACCATAATACTGGTCCAGGGAAAGCAGCTGGGATGAGAAATTTCCCACAGTGGGAGAACAGACCTGGGGCTGTGGGACAGATTTGGTGGATGTGAGGCCAAGAGCAGAGAGTTTGGGGGATATTCTAGAGGCAAATCATTGGGAAATATTGAGCAGTTGGGATAGATGTTGATTAAAAACGTAAATGTGGAAGGAAATGGATTTTGTATTGCACAGGCTTTTGGTTGGAAACAATTTCATTTTTATCTATCTATCATTTAAATGTTTGCTCCTAATGTAATACAGTTGCAAAATAGGTCACTCTGGTGAATACAACACACAAATTAGGCTGCCTTGTTCAGTTTTTTTTGGTGCAAGTCCTTAACCACAGCCCTGGTGAGCTGTTCCTGCCGGGTTCCTGTGTCCGTGCCGGCGGTTGGGAGGGTGGTTGGTTATCAGGATTGGAGCTCCCTGTCTCGAAGGATTGGCTGTTGCATAAACCATGATAACATGTGAAAGAACAAACTTACTGTTGCTGTAAGGGCAGTATTTTTTAGTGCCAAAAAGTAAATAAAATCTTGAGATATGATGCTTTTTTATTGTCGAAAGTAAGGACTGAGAGTTTCTTGAAGTGGGATTGTAGGGGTGGATATAACAGTGGGAGATGTCTGAGGTTCAGCAGGGAAACACTTCTGGGTCAAAGAGAAACAAAAAAAAAATGGAGAGGAAAACCCATCGGCTGAACAGGGGACCAGAACAGCACTTGGAAGGAATTACTAAGAATTTGAGAAATACTCTCATCAAGTGGGGCAACATCTAAGTATAAACATTTAAAAATATTTTTTTACTGCCCTTTTTTTGTAGGCAGAACTCTTCTATAGGTGACCACTTTTTTGCGCCCTCATGGGCCTTGTATATTTCACAATGTCTCTGTGATGTGGGGGATCTGTGGGAATATGTGAAGGCAGAGTCTTTTCTGTATGTTATTAAATCTTCTTCATTTGGGCACTGATGGATAATGTTTGCTAAATATCTTATTACTGCCTTTTTGAATTGTGTTGACCCATCCCTATTAAATGAATGTTTCCTGTAATTATGGCTGCATTTAAAACTGAAGCCTTTAAAACTTCAAAATTCCAGTAAAAATTGGTGTATAGATAAAAGCATGGCAGTGAATGCCATTTATTTCTGAGCATTTTTGTTTGATGTTGCTCATGCTCAAGAACTGTTTTAAATCATGAGATTGAAAAAGTCAATTTAAAAATAACTCTAAAACACATAAAGGCTGGAGATGGAAAATTTAAATATATAAATATAGAATTGTTAAATATCAAGGTAAAATTCAAATGTGGAAAATAGAACAGGCCAGTCCATTTTTTTTCTGAACAACTTCATGTTGATTCTCTCATTTTTATTTTTGCCCAGTTTCAAGTTTGGAAGCAGTTTAGGTAAGGGAAACCTGCTTTGGGAAATCTGCAACTGAAACCTGACAATTAATAGAAATTTTAGACTCTGGGGCAGTGTTGACAGATCTAAAGTCTTTACTGAGACACAAATGCTAATGATAGATGTCAGAGGTTTTCTGGACTTGAATGTGCACATCAGTCATTGACAACATACTTTTTGGCTGGGAAGTTAGAATTGATGCCCAGTTTTGTTTTTTTAATCATTCTCAGATGCTCTTCTTTGAACTTCTCTGATAGTAATACACTGTGTTGGTAGGGCTGCTCATAAAACAAGGGCAGGCACAAGTGCTCAGCTCTTCCAGAGACTTTGAAAAACTGAGATCTGATGCATTGAACTGGTTCAAGCTCAGCAGCAATTTAAAAGGCAGTTTGAATGTGTTTTAATTAGGCCTATTTGAATAATTTGTGATGGTGCTAAGCTTAATTCTATTAAGAAATGCCCTCAAGGATTATCCTGGAGAATTTCTGTGGATTGGGTCGCACATGTTGTAGGCTCAGGCTTGTTCAGGTAAATGATAAATAACCCTGCTATCCAGCTGTACCTGAGAAGGGATTCACAGGGAGAGTAGGAATTGGTCCCTAACAGGAGGAAGATGCTCTCTGAAGCATGTGATTGCACCCAATCTACTTCGAACTGACTTGGAAATACATGGTTATTGAGAAATTTAAATTTGGGTAATTTCAAATAATTTTTACACTGTGTAAATTCACTGTTATCACTGTTAGAAAGTTAAAAATGAGCGCACTCCAGCACTGCAATATTAAAAGGGAAATCTGTTTCACTTCTTTAGGAAAGCATGTTTTAAGAAATTAAAATAGGAAAAAAAAATTAAAGTTTTATGATTTTATTTTTGTTTTTCTCAGGAAATGTCTACATCCAATAGCAATAAAAAATCAATGAGTGAATAAACACAGTGAGAGCATGCTTACCAGGCACCAAACTTGGAGATTTCACAGAAAAAAAATCGGGCTTACAAGGAATTACTGAAAAAACATTCTCATACGTTTTCCTTTGAGATTTCATCACTGCAGCCTAAGCAGAATTTCAGCCCAGACAGATTTTGTGTGGTTTGAAAAGAAATGTCTTCTGTTGTATTTGAAAAAGAATCAAGTTATGTACTTTGCACTTCTTCTAATGTCAATTAGTCATGGTAGAATAATGCTTTGGAACAACTGGGCTCTTTTAAGTATCACTAGAAAATAACCTTTTCAGTTAGCTGAGGAATTTGTTCTGTTGTTAATATTTGCTTAAGGAAAAGCTGTGCAATTAAAGCTGGGAAGCAGCAGTGAGCAGCACCGGAGGAGAAAACTGAAAGTGCTTCAGCATCGCTGCTCTCAGAAGGGAGCCAAGGGTGTTACACCAAATGATGTTCCTGCACAAGGCTCTGCCCTGTGCCTGAAATCTGAAATACCTCTCTGGATGTTCTGAAATAATCCCAAATAACAAAGCGTGGAGTGGGGAAATTCTGCAAAGGCTGGTGAGTTCCAGAGCTGTGTAATCAGGGCAGTGAAATCGTAACTGGCTATTTCACTGTCCCAGCTCTGCCCCACAGGTGATCCACAGGAAGCTGAGGAATTCCGTGCCTTTTCACCATTTCACATTTAAAAGTTGTTGATCTCTGCAGTGCCATTTCGGTGAAAAAGTTGTGCTGGTTTTGCTGTATGTGCAGAGATCTGCTTAGATGTGTTTTATGTTGAACATTCCTTTCACATCTGCTGTTTGCCATTCAGAATACAGTGATGTAAATCTAAATATTTCATTTGAAATCAGCCTATTCTTACAACTTAATCATTTTGACTGCAGTGCTTTCAATTCCCTCTAGCTGGGGAATATCTTCCTTGTAATTAGGTGGTTTAGGAATCCACGTGCAGTTCCAGGTACAGCCATGGAGGAGCAGATGAGTTTGGGCAATTTCTGCCTTTCCTGACATGATGCTTCCCGGCTGCAGCCCAGCAAAAAGTTGGATATTTTCCTTGTTTTATCACATCTGCCTCATTTGCAGTATTTTATAACACCTAAATGTCTCTCAGCATATTAACGTTGCAGATGTTGCCTCTCTTTTGGAGGGCTAAATTTTCGTTGTTTTTCACACTTCATTAATTTTGCTTTTTGAAAAAATGGAATTAATTTTAAAGCTGCTTTTATTCACTCAGATCTCGCTGAAGGGTTTTGTAATCTTTCCCCTCTCCTGTCGATGCAGTCTCTTCTTTGAGCTGTTTTAAACTTCCCTGCTTTCTTTTCAGAATGTTTATGAAGATATTAGAGCTAAATCACTTTATTGCTGATTTTTCAAGGCAGCTCCTCTCCTTACCATAATTTGCTGTTTCAGTCCATGAGCGCTCACATTCATACTCATCTTTTATTGGAACAAGGCACTCTGTTAGTTGATTTTTCTCATTAAATTAGGGTCTAAATGTACTGCATCTTCCTTTTTCTCCCATATATCAATTAAATCTGCAGCTCCCTTTATGGAAAGATTTTATTCTGCCTAATGGCAGCACCACCCTGGGCCGTCATCAGCCTGAGATCATTCTTTTTATGGTTGTTTAAGTATTTATCAGAAGCAGAAGTTATTTCTACAGGTCAGTAATTACTGGACCTACCTACACTGGACACAAACACAGAACAGATTTTCATGCTTCTTTATCTGTGCTCCTTTGAAGGGTTTTTTTCAATAAAAGCTATTTTTAAAATTAAGGGAAAACAAGTCATTGACCTGGAAACTAATTACATTGCTGGAACTCAAGTTTTGATTTTTGTTTGTTTTTAATAAAAGGGAAAATTATTAGTTAAAAATACTACTTAGAAACAATTACTTGAGCAGCTGGAAATTTTGCATGGAGGTGATGGGACTGTGTTAATGTATTGTTGATGCAGAACTGAAGTTGCCCCCTCATTTCAGTGCAGTGCAAGGTGAAGTTTTCTGGTTGTAGTTATTTAAGTGTCTCTAATTTGGGCTTTGAAGACAACCCAAATGATGCTGGACAATGAATTCTGTAGGATTATTATGCAAGAAAATGATAACAACCTCCCAGAACTGTGGGGGGGTCCCACAGGTTGTAACTGCTCCAGACCCTGCCCTACAGAAATACCCTGAATTCCAACATACTCTGCTATATGATGTGGCATATGGGGTACAATTAAAGGCTTTGTTGCCTTTTGTTTGTTCATATTTATCTGTCTGTATCCATCTCTTGAAATAGTGCAAGTCTGATTTTGTGTTCCATATCACTGATCATGCCGAATTATTTGCTGCTTCTAATGACATTGAGGAAAGATGCTTCTCTTCTGAGTATTTCCAAAAAATCCCAACACTCTGAAGCTCTTAAATTTCAAGGAAAGAAATGTGTATCTAAAATGATAGAAATTGTTAATAGTGGAACACATTAAATTATCTGAACAAGAGCAGGCCAGATGTCCATCACTGTAGAATTGAGTTAAGCAGTTGAATTTATTGTCAAATCAGTCAGTTTACTGTGTGATGTATTTGATAATTCTCCTAAGTTAATTAGTTCCAAGCAGATATTTTACGGCACTATGGCCTGGCTGTAAAATAATGCAGCTGGGTTGTTTTCAAATGGGAGAGTCTTCTTCTGTCATTTCTCTACAGCTTTAAAAAATAAATCTTGAGTGTTATCTGGAGTAAGGCTAAGCTGGAATTTCTGTCACCCCTTTAGTCCAAGGTGATTACTCCAACTTGAGAATGTCAACAATTACCCAGTGGTCATGTTTAATTAGTAAAAGGGGAAGCACCTGTATTTTTAGAGGAAAAGACTCCGGGATTAGACTGTACAAATTCAAGTTGTAACAAAAGACAAAAATGAGCATATTATTCTTCCTTGGGGAAAATCAGTCACTGGATGGGCTCTGTTCACGGAAAAAATGCAGCAAATAATTCTTTTTGCCTCTGGTCTCTGTGCTTTTGTACTGATGCATATCAGTAATGATGTTTACAACTGCTTGGTCTGTCCAGCAGCAAAACAAAAGAATTAAGAGCACTTCTGGTGATTAGACAGACCCGCAGCACTCCAGCTTTAATACCTCAAATTTTACACTTGACGTATCATTGCCGACTGAAAAATGGGACTTTTTATTTATTTTCTTTAAATCGCTTTCTTTAAACCACCATCTGGTTGAGGCATTAAAACAGGCAATATTGCTGTAAGATTTTTCTTAAGACCTTTCTTTGGCTGTTAATTGCACATTTATAATTATGTTCTTACAAAAAGATAAAAGAGTTTTGAAGGATTATTCTTGGCAACAGACCTGAGGTGAAAACCTGCTGGTTTAATGTGTAAATTATAATGTGTGCAGTTGTGAAGAGTGGTTTTGTGAAACGCTCGAGTAAGCTCAAGAATCTAAGAGAGCTGTCAGAGAGTTTGCACTCGTAAGGGGCTAATGTTCATTGCAAAACAACTCATAATATGCTGTGCCTGAAGGCTCAATGAGTAGTTTAACTTAAACACAATCACCAACTTTCTGGAAGACAGATAAAGGAAACAATTGTTCCTCCAGCAAAGTTAGAGAAATGAAAAAAACAGCCTCACTTTGATGCCTGTTTAAAATCATTAATTTTCCTGTAAGTTAATGTAAATCGAGGATTAAACAGAAACTGTTACCATCTGACCCTTATAAACGAAACTTCTGTGTGGCTCATCTATTTGAAGTCAAATCTGTCCATACATCTAAACAGGAAACTAAATGAAAACATTTTTTCTTTTCATTTCCTATATCCTGCAAACTTTTTCAAAGCCTATTTCCTTTTAAAAGTTAGGCTGCATACTTATAAAGCTCTTTTTTTTTTTTTTTTCTCCTGTGGTCATAAACTTAACCACCAGTTGCTAAACAGAGGATTAGGAGAGGGTGATCTCTGGGCACTGAAGTTTATCCATCTGACAGTGTTTCTGAAGTACCATCTTTGCAGATGGTTTTGGACTGTGTGAGGCATCCATGCTCTGGGATAGTTTACAAATACTGTAATTATGATCAGTTTGATTTCATGACTGAGTGGCAAATACTGGGGATTCAGGATTACAACTTCTCCCTACAGCTCAGGGTGATTTCCTCCTTGTAAGAACTGTATTTCCCTGTCTATAGTGACATTGATCTCTAAAATGCTTTGCACTCTAGAGATGAAATTACTGTGTATTAGATTATTGTTATTATTATTAATAATAATTGCTGTTTTTTATTTACTGCAAGGATAAATGACACAGCTCTGGTGCTCAGCACTTAGGTCTGAAGATTGTTGGTGTTTAAAAAGGTGGTAAATACCAAACAGGGATGGTGTCATCCCTCATGTTTCAGGGATCCAGAGCACGTGGTGGTAGGAAACTCTTCCTTCAGTGAATGAGTTTGGGTTTTTGTGTGTCCATGCTTGACAAAAAGCTCCTCATCTGAACAAACTGACTTGTTTCATTATCAGATGTTCCCAAATCAAAATAGCATCATTTTGTCCCTGGTCAGTTAAGGCCCACACGGCACAGTGAGTTTGAAGGCAGGTCCTTCACTCAGATAGTGTGGCTGGAAAGGGCAGACACTGACAGTGAAGGATTCACAGCCCTGACCCTTCCTCTTGGTCATGGCCCTGCCCTGCCTTCCTGGCCCTGGGAGCAGGATTGCGTCCCAGTATGAGTTGCTTTTTCCTGGGTAACAGATATGCAGCCATGTCTGGTGTTGCACTGTGGGGTACTGAGTTTCCAGAGTGGGCGCTTGTTTCCTGCAGTCCCGAGTTACCTGCAGAGCTGACACGAGTGCTGGATGCAGGCAGATGCGAGGTGTGCAGTGTTCCCAGATGTGTGACAGGGTGCAGGTCATTGCTTTACACACCTTTCAGGTGTTTATCATTGTTTCTCTTCCCTCCTCACATGTCTATAGCCTAAAAAGAAAGTTCTGAGTGGTTTTGATTTGTCACAAAATCAGTTCGAGATGATGCCTGTCCCCTCCCAAAGGTGCACCTGGATCTTCAGCTGTCCTGGTACTTGTTCTTCTGCCAGTTTGGCCATGAAATGTGAGCTCCCACATCTCTAATTGATTTGAATGCATCAAAGAATCCTGCATCTGCTGATTGGATACATTTTCCTTCACGAAAACATCCCTCCCTAAACAGAATGATACATTCAATATGGGAGGTGTTTCATATAACTGGATCCAATAACTGGATCAAGAACATGAAGCCCTTTGCTTTTGGAAAGAATTCCCATGCCTGAGCAGTAGTGTGCAAGGTTTTTCATTAAAGAAGTGATGGTGAGGAAGATGATGTAGGACAGCAAATTCCTGCCACTCAAGGAAGGTCTGTTACAGCACATGGAGGAAGAAAAAGTACTGGGCTTCTGGTACCCTAATAATTGGCACTTGGTAATTTGATTTTAGCAAGAAAGATGGCAAAAATTCTGCCTTAATATATAGTATAATATAGTACAGAGTGTCTGTCTGCTTCCCTACGGTTTTTTTGCCTTAGTTCACTGGAATTAGTTAATAAGGATGTTGGAGGATTGAGAGAGCAAAGAAGCTCAGAACTCTGGGACTGGCCCTTGTCGAACAAACAGCATCCAGACAAGACGCTGCACATGTCACAAGTGTCATCTTCTGCAAAAACTCTGTTTCCCTTGGTTTTGCAGTTGATTAAATAGTAATTGTATTCCTTGTTGTATAAAATGAGTATCTTGGACTGGTCTGATGGGAGAGGACAGCAAACTTTGTCATGTTAGAGCATGAGCCCACTTGCATTGAAAGAAAAAAAGGATTCTTTTAACAACTTTCAGGGTAGCAAGATAGGACTTAAGTGAATTTGGCTCTGGGCCAGATAATCCTGTTTTGTTGATGTTAAACCACTGGCCGTAGCAGTGATTACAACATAAGAGTACAAAAGAGGCTTTATTTATACTACACTTTTTCTTTCATGTTTCCAATCATAAAAATAAATAGGTCTTGTTAGAAAAGAAAAATTTTACTTATTTACTTGTTTGCGTGCTGGGAGGCATTAAGTATTTCCTTTTTTTTTTAGGGGAAGTGTGTCACTTGCATTTAACTCAGATGAAAATAAAGGAAGATAAAACTTACTTAATTTTAGAACGTAATTTTTTTTATTTGTTGAAGAACTGTTGTTTTAAAATGGATAGCCTGCTGCGAAAGAAACAAAGCCACTTCAACAAAGCAGGAAATCAATAACCACAAGAAAGCCTAAAGAAAATGAATGCATACAGGGTGAGCGAGTGACACAGGAATTATCTTCTGGTGTAAGAATGGTAATAATAGAATGCATATGGAGGGGATGAAAAACATGATAGAAATATACATAGAAAAGACATGTTCTCTATTTCTAGTTATAAATAACGACCCCTGTGTTACAGTATTTAAACTTTGAAGGGTCTAGATGGTGGTTTTCTTCCTGATTTCCCCACCCCCCAGTCCTAGGTAAATATTTATGCTTGCAAAATTTAGTAGGCTGGCAGCCATGGAAACGTATGTCTTTCATTTATCTCCAGGAAATCTGGTTACAAACACTCCTTTACTTGAATTCTTTCAGTCTTTTTCAGCAGCTTTTAAAACAACCTCTTGAGTAAGGAGCAGGAGTTGTGTGTGTGTATGTGAGTGGGATTCTGTGGCAGTCCGTGGCAGGGCTGTGTTTGCCCAGAGGTGGATGGCGCTAGGAAGTTACACCACAGAATTTTTGGGAGAGTCAAACCCTTGGGTCTGGAGGAATGTCTTTTAAAGACATCAACAGCAGGTACGACTTGTCTGCTCAACTGTTGTATCTACTCCAGGACATACTTGAGTTCAGGAAATCCCTGAACTTGGGAGTAACTCATACTGCTTTTCAGTAGTCTGAGCTGCTTTTTCTGGAGTTGGCTTCTTCCAGTTTTTCCTAACTGTATGTGAGAGAGACATTTATAAAATGACATCGTGTTTCTCAGTGGGAATTGATCTGTGGCTGTGGTGAGAAGGTTCCTTGGTGTAGCTGTCGATGGAAAAGCAGACAAACTTTTGGTCAGAAAAGTACCTCAATGTATAAAAAACCAAGTAGTATTTGAGGCTTGTTATGAGCTGAGAATAATTATTCCCTGTATCTGTTACCCCACCTTGGGGGAAAGGGTAAACCTGACTTGGAGGAGCAGAGGCAATATTATCAAGAAGGGAAAGAGTGATGCTGTAATCTCTTAGGGGAGGGAATGAAACCCAGTGCTCACGTGCAGTGGGGAGAGGATTGAGATACCATAAACTGGTATCTTTATGATTCCCTGGTTTTGGTACCCAGCTGAGATTACAGAGTTACAGATTCTGGTTGAAGCACACTCCTCTCTCAGTCAGCCCTGAGGTTGGCCACATTCAGAATGAGAGTGCAGTGGGGTTTGCTTTCACAGTCATTTCAATTATCTGCTGTTATGGAGTTTCCATCAGGTAGAGTTTTTGTGAGTGTGTGCATATGTGTGCACAAAATAGGGAAAGTCCCTACATTCCTGTAGGTTAAATCTCACTTAACATAGCTGATAATACTTACGTGGTTTTATATATTCATATTGGCGTATTTTCAAAACAGGTTTTAAAGACAAAATTTAATGTTAATTTTGTAAAAGATTTCCTTCTTCCCTTTTATTTTCTCATGGTCCTAAAGGTTTGTGTTCTGTTGTTTGAAAAATCCTTCTCCTACTGTACATTTGCAGTAGAAATAATAGCCTTGTCTGTCTCAGGAGCTAACAAATGAAATACCAACAGTCACAAAATCTGGAAAGGTAAAGGTGAGGCAGTGGAGCTACGTCCTTACATTACTGCCTGTTTAATTTCATACTGGCTCAGGACCACCAGCAAACTGAAAGGTATTTTCTGTGTAGCGAAGTTCAGCCCTCAGATGTTTACTCCTGGACAGAATCACCTAATCATAGAGGCTCCTTTGGATTGCTGGGAACAATTCCTCCTTTCAGCATGGACGTTGGTGCAGAGGACTGCTTCTATGTTCTTTCATTTATTATTCTTCGAAAGATGAATTTCTGTTTTCTACCTTTGAAGAGTCTTTGCCAAGATTGTGAAAACACTGAAACTTGTAGTGCAGAGATTAAAAACAGTTAAGGCAGGAGCAGTTTCCCATTGCATCAGCCTGCAAATTGCTCTGACAGCATTGTACCACCACAGCACAATGCACCCCTGTTAAGGAATTAATATCAGCTCCTCTGGGTTACATGATGCTCACGGCTGTAAATACGTCAAGTCTTGCTCTTAGGTTTCTGTCCATAGATAATAGGCTTAAACAGTCACATTTTTTACAACTTTCATTGAATTGAGACTTACTGAGACACAGCTTAGTGGAAACCAGCAGTATTTCAAATACCTTTTCTTGTAATACGTTCCTCTGAATTGGCATTGAATTCAGATACAGGTCAAAAATAGAGCTTGGGAGGGTCTGATACAATTCAGACACATGCCACGAGTGTTTGTAATAGATGGTGATTCCCTGCTTGGAAAGTTTCCATGCAAATATTTGTAGAAGTACGTGTAAAAATAAAATAATTCTTAAAAAAATTTGGGCTAAATTAACTTGTATGAAAGGAGATTTATAGCTCCTCAGTGTCATGGCATATCTTTGCTCAGGGTTGGACTGTGCCCTGCATTTCTGTCTGTGCCTTGGCCAACATCAGCTGTTGGGATGGAGTTGTGTTGTTCCTGTGCTTATCCCAGTGCCTGCCTTGTCATCTGCTCACATCAGTGCTGAGCTTTCACACACAGGTAGAAAAATCCCAAAAATGTGTTCAGTGGTTTGGTTCTACCTGCAGAACTGTCAGATACTTCAGGAGATTAAAACAAAAACCCAGTCCGAAACATTTAAGTTGCATAATAATACTGGCTGTAATGTGCAGTGGTTCCCAGCTCTGGCTGGATCCAGAAGCCAAGCAGAGCCATCCAGGCAGCTGAGCCGAGGTTTGCAAGGCTCGTTATAAACCTGGCCTTACATATCTCTGGCACTTACATATTTGGTTTAGCTGGACATCATGGGGGAGCATTGTCTCGACAACAAGTCTGTAATTTGAATTTGTGGTCTGGGTGTGTCATTAGTGGCTCGATTCCATCCTGGACAGGCCCCCTCCTGCAAGGTTTGGTGTAAGCAGAGTGTGAACAGTGGGAATGAAGACACAGCAGCAGGAACTTTGTCCCACTGGCTGTGATCCACAGCTAAATGGACTGTGTTTTATCTGTGCCAGTGCACCTTCACTGCCACGGTTACTAACTTCATGCAGTTCTATTAAATTTCTGTGTGTATCCCTACATCTGCTGGAGTCACACTTCCAATTTCCTTACTGCCATACCCTTAAATTGAGCTGGGGCAGTGTGGAACGTGGATCAGCCTCCCAGCTTGTCTGCAGCCATGAATCACCACCATTCTGAAATGTGCTGATTTATCCCCATTTTTCCTGTGCTGTTACTTGACAGGAAAAAAAGTAAAACCGGGAATGTTGAGGAATTTTAAATCTGCAGGTATACTCATAAGTAATTAAAGAGTTACTTAAAGTTTTAAATCTCAATGAACCAAAAAGCCTTTTTTGGTTTTAAACTTATTCTGTAATGCCTGATTTCAGAAATAAGCAATTAAACTCCATTAAGTAAGAACCAATCACTTGTTCTCTATTGCAACTAGGCTATAGTGACAGTTGAATACAAGGAATTCAGGTGGTATTTCTGACTGTAGACCCCAAGTTAAGTTTTAAATAAGTACCTTAATCAATGAATAACCGAAAGGTCCTGGAGACCATCATGGGAATAAATCTGTAAGATAAATCTGTAAAGCATCTGTATATGGATGGAATAGTTCTACAAATTTTTACCCTAGTGGGGCTTTTTAATACATTTAAGAAATTTCTAGAAAGCTCATTTAAATTGTTTTATCTTTTATCTGTTCTATGTTTCTGCATATGTTTCTTTTATGTTTTATCTGTTTTATCTTTCTGCACAGTTTTAAGTAGTCCTGAATTTTTGATCTTTGTAAAAATGAAATAGTACATAATAGACTGCATGGCAATATATTGAGACAATGGTGTTTTGCAAAAAAAAAAAAAATAGTAGAAACTAGATCATTTTAAGCTTCTCTATACTGCTTCACTATTTTTGCAGATAGTTTTATTGAGGATGTTTTCATGAATCAGACCCCCATTAATTTTTTAAAGTAAAATAGAAGCATTTTCTGCAGTTCTCTTGTGGTATCTGAAGACCTCTTTAAGTAGCAGGCAGAAAAATAGCCACCCTGTCTCATACAGTAGTGAGAGTGTCAGACACAGATACCTCCTAGAGATGGCTCAATCACAATTATTGTGTGAGGAACTTCTACTTTTGCACTTCCCATAGCTCTTAGTGCCTTTTCGTATTTATTATTTGTTTTAGGACTTCTAAGTTTGCATATCAACTACTTAGAGAATGTCAGCTTTCAGTGGTGAAACCTCAAGGAAAATAAGCAACACCAATCTCTTCAGTGTCCTGTGGCCCTTAATAGAGGAGGAAAGCTGGGAAGTGTGATTTGTAGGCATTCTCAATATTTCAAAATTAAAAGCCAAATAAAAATGTGCATAATGGAACTTCAAAAACACGCAAATTTTATTTATTCTTATGATAATCAACAATAATAAAGCATGGCCTCTGCCCAGGCAGCTTTCCAGTGTGCCAGGATATACAATACAGAGCTGGCATCTAGAATATCCTGGTGTAGTTTATGTGTGTGTGCCTGGGAAACCATCCATGGGCTGTGAGCTGGGATACCTGGAGAGAGCCATGTAGGGGGGTCGTGAGTGGGGGAATCCTGGGGGAATTCTGACCCAACCAACCAAGCTGGTGGTAAGGGAATCATGTGTGGTAATTAGTCAGATCTCTGCTGGATTTTCACTGATTGAGATGTTTCAGGATGAACACAGTGATCGTGTGCTACGTTCCATTCTTAATGGTGAGGTTATAAAGGTGTAATATTCCACTGGAGTCCCAGCTCTGAGCAATTCAGTGCTGTTGAGGAGTGGTTTTTTCTGACGGAAGCACCAACCACAATGACAGAAAAAGTTCAGGTTTGTGATGCTTTAGAACAAACTTCCACTGACGTTTTCCCTGAGGACCTTCCTCACTGAAAATCCCCGGGGAATTGGGTGGGGAGATTCCATTTTGGAGTGTCAGAGCCTTTCTGCACAGGTGCTGTGTCCCCTGGCAGGTGAGCTGTGCCTGGGCTCTCCGGGTGCTGGCGTGGGCACTGCCCCGAGCGTTGCCATAGGGACCAGGTTCTCGTTATCGGCTCCAACAACTTCATGTATGATTAATGTTAATTGCCCATTTTGCATGGATGACTTTTTTCCTGCTGCTGAATTGGCTCCTGTTGCCTTTGATGTGGCTGGTGATCCAATGTCCTGCCATGGCCAGACAAGTGATCAGTTTGCCAGCACCGAGAGGAGACAGAATCAGGTTGCTGCCGGGGTCAGGGTTTGCTTCTCTTCTTAAACACTGAAAGGTCAAGCAGAGTTTAACTACCACTGGCATCTTTGAAATGTTGTAATAAATGCCAAAGCAAGGAGATTATTTTAAGTCCGTGCTACAACTAAAAATCTGAAGGTAACGGAAGAATTGTAACTCATCAAGATGTTACATTTATTGGTAAAGACTTCAAAAAGTACCTTGCACAATCACTAGGGGGTATTTAATGATCTTTGAAGAGGAGAAAAATTTTAATTTCTGGTTCCTGTTCCAGTTTCAGGAAAGTAACTAAAGTTGAGGGGGGGGGTGTGTGTGTGTGTTTTATTTAGCTTTTTCAAGTGTTATTTTTGTTGTGGGATTTTTTTTTTTCCCCCTTCTGAGCACTTGCACCACTTACTGCCACTATTACCAGGGCAATTTACACAGCATGTCATATAGCACTTCAGTATTTCTCCTTTAAGCCTAATAAAATATGTTGCTATTGAAGAAATCTGTGATACATGTGAGAGCTTCCTAAATCACAGGTCTAGCATATTTTTGTGCCAAATAGCTCCAGCCTCATGAAATCAATAATTAATTTATTAACTGGATCTCTTTTGGAAAAAACAAAATCAGCAGTCCTGGCAAGGCTGCCTACTGCCAATTCATAAATAGTTGATGACAAAAATGAAAAGTGTAGAAGTAAAATTCAAATCTTAACGATCAAAGTATCGGGTACCTCATCTATCACAACTTGGAATAAACATATCACAGAAAGTGTCATATCTCATTGACACTGCAAAACATAATGCTTTCCCTTGTTATCTAGCGAGCTGCCAAGGCTACAGAGTTTATAGGCTGCTAAGATAATGTGCTGGTGGTAATCCACTTGACTTGCAGAAATATGAAGTACTGTTGAAATGTATTTCTACTTGGTTTATTCTTTGCTCTCAAGAGGGTAGGATGCTATTTCAGTTCCTCTAAAGAAGCTCAGAGAATGAAAAGCAAAACATCAGGATAAATTATGCTAAATGGTGGACTAGACCCCAGAGGAAATCATGCTTCTGTGGTACAGTATTCCTCCATTTATCTTACAAATGTTACATCTAATGTTAATTTTGTAAAGGGAAAGCATTAAAAGGTTCATCTGATCCTTTTAATAGTAGTTTTTAGTGCTGTAGTGTTATTTGTCAAACTCCTGCCATCATAACTAACTTGCCTAGTTTTGGCAGACCATTCATACAGAAAATATTTTGGGCTACTAATACATAACATTTTATTTCACAAAACACAAATAACCTAGTAATTACACTCCAAAACCTAACAAATAATTGCCAGCAAGCAATTACCATTCAATTAAAGAGTAATTACATGGTTATTTGTGCCCTGTAAAATAAAGCATTACTGAAATCAGTAGTGCAATCAATATTTTAGCAGAAACAGGATGCTGCAGTGATGGACCTTTCAACCTGTGCTGATTAAATTGTCATCCAAATAACAGTTTCCTAGTTAAATCACCACATGTTTATTTGTCTTGATTAATATGCAAATTCTCTTCTGATTCTAGTAAATCTCCTATGTTTAAAAGCACAAAAGTAGAGCACTGTCATACATCAGCAGTGATATGCTGCATGTTTCCACTGATTAATTACATTTCACAAAGCATTGATGAATTAGTGGGTTTTATGAAATACGGTTGTCTATAAGGAGCATAAAATAGAGTTACAAAAGATGGAGCTGATCAGTAACTTTAAGAAAATCACAAAAAATAACCTTATTTCATGTATTGAGTCAAATTAAAAATCTTTGGGATATCAAGGGAATGTATAAAACTTTGAGAGAAAAAAAATAATAAAATTAGCTCTCAACAGGAGTGGAAAATAAAGAAGAAAAGAGACATTAATGAACAATTTCTCAACATTTTACTGTATAAATTTCAACTGTCAGATATACTGCTCAAAATGTAATTTATTTTCTGACAAATTTAATTTCAACCAAAATTTTAAAAATGAACAACATTCAGATCAGTTCATTTTGCTCTTTCAAGGATTAGTGATTTTGTGGGGGTGGAGAGGATGACAAGAATGACTTTATAACCATGGTGTAAGTGCAGGTAAAAAACCAAAACCTCCAGTCCTCCTCACTTTCAAGTAACTGATGACTCAAGGAGTTCTTGGGTTTGAGAAATGCCAATAGAATGTTAATCAGCAGAGACTGACTTTAGTAAAAATAATAAGATTCCTGAAGGTATACAGGAGAAACAATACTGTAGTTCTCTTTTAGCCTCCATGGTCTTCACTTGGGACCATAATTTTTGTTTTTTAAGAAGTTTCTAAAATATATCTATAAACTAGCAGTTTCTAACTGAATTAATATCTAATTTAGATTTGGGTAGCTTTCCATTTACGAAGATCTATTGACGGCAAGTACAAAATTTGCGTAGAGATTTTAGACCCTCAAAGAAATGCATTTAAAATTGTTTGAAGGTGATTGTTCCTGTTTATGCCTCCTTTGTTACCAATGAGGAAAAGATTTTTCTGCACTTCTTGAATATGTAACTTTCTTGAGTGAGAGAAAGGAAAGTGTGAAAAAGAAAATGCAGTAAAAGGGCAGGGTGACAAAAGATGAGAAATAATATGAAATAAAGTTAATATTTATATGCTAATGCTATTAGCATTTATATGCTAATACTTACATAATAACAAATCATGTTTTACTCTCCCCAAGTGATAATTCTGCTTGCCTTGGGTTTGCTGTTCAGTGCTTGTATTAGCAATTTTTTCTGTATTGTGGAGGTTGCATACGTTTTAAATCATAAATGTGAAATTTGGTGGATTCCTAGGCCATGTGGGACAATAAGAGGGGATATTGGGGAACTGTTGAGACACAGAGCAGTGACATTCCATGGCTTGGTGGTGCCAGCAGCAGGTTCACAACGTAAAGTAAACCCCATAAAAACCTTACATCTACTGGTCCTTTGTGCATATCAAATTAAAACCCCAAGCAAATGTCGAGCAGACATTTGTATCCTGTCTATCTGAAATTCCTGCTTTCATGTTTAAACAGAAATGCCAGAAAATGTGTTTCTGGCCCAAACTGGAAGCGTTTGGACTCAGGTAACGGCGCTTTCTGTGAGTTCTGGTGTTATCCCAAGCTAAAGGTGTTCATTCCTGATGGGTGACATGTCTCTGGGCATGTCCAGGTGATGCCATGAAGATTTTTTGCCTTTTCTTTTATACCCCCGTTATATCTTTTTTGCAACTTCTGTATTCTTAGTGCTTTTTGCCTACATTCTTGGACTTGTTTGTCAAGCTGAGAGACTAAACAATTTAGAAGCTTTGTAGCTAGGGATCAGTGTGCCCCAGAGCCCAAGGTCCTCTCCAGAACACATTCTGTAAACCAAGATAGAACCATCCAGGGGAGGGCTCCTTGGGGAGGGGGGCTCACTTGAGGCTCTCATTGGGGAATCTTTGATAGATCTGCTAATTAGTAAAACCTATAATGTTAGACCAGATCTTTTAGGGTGGGCATTTGGTGGGGTGCATCTCGATGCATATGACCTGGACGTGTGCACCTAAGGATCCTTAAAATAAATACCAAGGTAAAATCCCTTTTCTCCTTCTAATCGTGTATGACTCTTGATTTTAAGACCAGGAAAAGGCATCACAGGGAATCCAGCTGGAAGTGTGAGGTGTCTGCTGCAGTGCTGGGGGCTCTGGGATTCCTGTCCTTGGCTGGCAACCAGACACTGGGCACAGAAAACTGCAGAACTGGGTGTTACAGACCCAGACAGGTCCTTGCAGGTGTGTCACAGTCAGCTGTGAGCAGCATCCAGCCTGCAGTTTTTCATTTAAAAGCTGAGATTAAATTAGAGACAAAGGACTTAGATTTTATTTGAACAGATTCAGCTGGGAACAATTCCATTCAAATTATCATGGCTACAGCTGTGTAAGTCAGCCTAGAATCCGAGCCCTAGGAGTTACTGCTTTATAGGAATACTCACTAAAAGGGCTTTCAGTAGGGTAGAAGTACAGTTCTTTTTTTTCAGTCTATTAGACTGAAAGGGGTCCCAAAAGGACCCCAATCCCAGACACTCCCAAGGGCTGTGTTTTTGCAGTGGAACTTGCCTTGCCTGTGTAAGGGGGGAGGAATACAGCCAGCAGGACCCTGAAAGGGAATGGAGTAAGTTTTTGATATGAACTTCTCTTTCTTCATCTCTTGGGCTTTCCATGTGGGTCAGTGCTGAGGCACAGGTGTCACATCTGCTTGTGGTACGTGCTGGGAAACAGCTAAAGCTGTGCTCTGCTGAACCTGTGGGCCACGGGTTGTGCTCAGAGCCACCAACATGAGCTGCTGTCAGGGCAAAAACTGCAGAACCAGCGCTGAGACTCCACAGCCCCATCTCCTCGTCCTTTGGAAACACAAATCAGAACTAAAATCCTCTTCATAAAATCTTTTAAAGCTGTTTGTTGTATTTTGAAAATGTTTTGCTTAGATTAATACCAACATATGGAGTTTTCCGCGAAAGATTTGTTAGTATTTGAGCTCGAGAAGAAAATGTTTTGTTGTTTCGTTGATTGAGCTCTTCCACTGGAGAAAGCTGCTAATTTTAGCTGGTTTGTAGGGTTTTTTTTCAGAGACAGTAAGTGCCAGCTAAGCACTTACACATGCCTGTGGATTACAGGCTCCTGTAATTCAAAAGAACAACGATTCCTGTTTGTTCAAAACCCCCACGTATCAACCTAACACTGTCTGTTAGACAATTTTGTTGTGCAGGGGATGACTTCAGCAGGTGATTTTAATAGAGAATGCATATGTGCATCAAACTTCCCGTGGAAATCAAATGCTCTTATTTTAGGTTTACTTTGTTATAGCCCAGTGGTTCTTGTAGCAAGCTTTACTGCACAGCCATCATAGTATGATAAACAACTGAAAGCATCAAAAAGAAAAATGGAAAAAATACTGAATAAAATGAAATTCAAAATGGACAAACCCGAAGCTAAAAAGAGGGGGGAATGTTTTTATAGAGATAAAATAATAAACCAAAAAAATGATTTTGTGCTACTTTGATGTACAGTAAAACAAAATAACACTAGCACCGTGTGAAAAATGAACAGGTTAATGGTACCTCTGTGTAGTGCTGCTGGAAGTTGTCTTCATTTAAATGCAGAGTTTGTCATACATTGATGGAGGGCTTTGCCACTGTAACTTGATAGAGTGAAGTTTAACTTAAATTTCTTTGTGAACTAGGAGTCATTTTGGAAATGCTTTCTATTCAAACCTCATTCATTGTTGCAGCTTAGTTATTTTATACAGTGTTTCACTCTATGTTGTCAAAAGCTCTATTATTCAACAGAGTAAAATCTGTTTTGACCAAAGAGAAGCAGCAATACTTTTCCAAACATGAGGAAGTTGCTTTTTTATTAGATGGCTTGGGGAAGAGTCGATTCAAATGGGTTTTTGGCCTGTAAATCTGTGTTGTTATGGCTGTGCAGGATGGGACATGTGCACACACTGATGGAAAGGGGGGTGAAGGTGATAGTTGAAAACAAGAGTTCAATGGAACCAGTCTGGAAATGGACCTTTGACATTTTGGATTAAAATCAGCAGCCATAATTCCTAAACTGGTGAGTTTTTTGGCAGGTTGGGCTTACACCTGGTTTAATCAATAACAGTTAAACCCACCAGTCAGTCTGTGAAGGTAGCTGGTGAGCTTTGCACAGCTCAGGGTTAAGTTAATGCTGCCCTTCAGGAGGAGGCAGGTACGTGCCATGGCCCAAAGGCAAGGTTTGAGGTGATCTTGCATTCAGGGCTTCAACTCCTCATCTTCAGGCATCACAGCTTGCAATTTTCTGTGGTTCAGGTGCATGGCACAGACTTTGGAGCAGTCACTGCTATGACCCCTCTCCACCAGCCACCTGTGAGGTCATGGAAGCCTTGGATAATGGAAAACCTTACTCTTGGCTCACATGAAACCTATGAAGTTCTTCAGTGTTTAATCAAACGATTTTTGGCTTTTTTTCCTAAGCAACAATTTCTAATATTTATTTTCGCGTATCACTGATGGTTCATGCATTTTATACAAATTGATGCCATGGGAAGGAAGCAAATATTCCCCAAAGAAAACGTTGTTTTCATTTCTGCTCTTGTCCCACCAGCTCCCGCCCAGGAAGACCCCCCAAGCGCTCCCTGGGAGTGGCGATCCAGGAAAATGCACGGCTGCTGCCCCACGGAGTTCCAGGCCTCTTATCACCAGGGCTTATCTCTCCGACAGGTAATAAAATCCATCAGATGATCAGGCTCATCTCTTCATACTGCACAGCAGTTAAAATAAACTAATATTGATCTAACTGCCTTGTCCTTCAGGGCTTTTGCAGGCTTTACCAGAGGTTACGTTATTGGATTTTTTTGAGCGTTCATGAAAACTCTGTTTGGTTGCTGCAGTGACTGAAATCTAATGGATTTGTAATTTAGTTCTTTATTAATTGTAATTTCCTTACAGGAAATTCCATTAAATGTGTTATTTTAGTAAAAGCAAAAAAAAAAAAAAAAAAAAACCAACCTGAGAAGCTGAACTATTGTCTGGGAGGCCTGTAAGAGGCATTTCTTCCTTTGAAATGTGTGTGTGTTTTAGTTCTCGTGGGATCCGAGCAGCGTGGCTAATGCCTGGTGTATTGTAACCCCATTAATGTGTGCTGGGGAGAGGCAGAGATGCTTGTACAAATTACAGAAGAAACACTTGAAAAGCAGATAAGTCCACATTGCCACTGCGCATTGTGCTTTGATAATCTGCTATCATCAAGTGAAAAAACTAGCATGCAAATATGTGGAATTATAAACATAATGTAATGCATAGTATTTAATTTCACTTCATTAATTTATTAATAGGGTTTAAATTAAATCTTGTGCTATCCTGATGAGTGTTTTAATTTTTTATTAATTGCTGTATGCTAAAGGTAAGTTTGTTTTCATAATAAACTATATTCACAGGCTGTATTCATAAAAGTAATTGCTTAAATACTCAACAGGCTTAACAGTTTTAGGACTGCTGTCAAAGTCCGGTCTAAATAAATTGTAACTCCCTAATAAGCAAACCTAGTGAAGTGTTTAGGAGAGTATAAAGGCATAGAATATGTAACAGGAAAAGCAGAATTAAAAAAGATCCTTGCTGGGAGTAGAGTGCCATCTCTCCTGATCACTCTCCTTGCAGAACCTGGGCACTGCAACCAAGTAACACAGCGAGAGCTTGAATTTCCCTGCAGCTCCAGGTGTCCCCAGGATCTCACAGGGAACCAGCACCTTCCCCATGGAAGGGGGGAAAGAACATTCCCAAGCAGTAGGCACAGCAGCCGTAGCTGGAGCAGTTAACAAAGTATGAAAGCGTTTGGCCAGAGCCACGTGCCACAGTTGGGCTGCTGCAGCTTCGTGCACAGCTCATGTTTGTGACAGGGATCCACAACTGTGATTTCCCTCCTAGAGTTTACAAATGAGGGAGTTTCTAGTATCTCTGTTGTGTTCTCAGCTCAGGAATTTCATGGATTCGTGTTTATGTTGTTACTGGTAGTCCGGAAGGCACAAGAGCCTCTTGCATTGAGAAGTTCTTCCCTGAAATCCAGAATATTGCATCTTACTGTTCCCCTCTGTGTGTGTGTGTGTGTTTGCAAATAGGACACCAAGTTACGCAGACTGCCATGTTGCTTTAAACTGGGAAATATTTTGGGATGCAGCATGCTGGGGATGCACAGTGAAGTATCACAGACACATTCTGTGTCTCACAGATATTTTGGGTAGCACACAGTTTGAGTAGAAGATTATGAAGTTGAATTTCTGGGCTGTTGGGAGTTGTCTGGAGCCTGAAGTGTGAGTGGGCTCCAGCCCCCTGTATTTAGCACACGGAGGGAGGGCTGTCTTGGGGGTGTCACCTCCCTGACCTCGGAAAAACCTCGGCATAACCAAGTGCCACAAGTCCCAGACAGTGTGCCTGGAGAAGCTGACGGGGGTTTGGGAGCAGCTTGGAGGCGGGGGAAATGCCCATTTCCAGAGCCTGGCAGTGTCACCGGAGGCTGCAGACGAGGAGGGTCCCCACGGCCGAGGCGGCCCCGATGCCAGCCCACAGCTCCCGGGCACTGTCACCCAGGGCCACAGCTCCCCAGGGGCTCGTGGGGCCTGTCTTGTTCCTAAGGAAGGGACAGAGCAAGGCTTGGGGGAGTTGCTGAGCAAGGAGAGGCCGAAAGAGCCTCTTGTAAACTCAGTGGGCATTTGAGCTGTTGTGGCTCTTGACAGAGCACCCCAGATATGAAGCCCCCATTAGCTTCATTTATACCTCTTTACACTTAATTACTGATTGCTTTGCTCTGGGTGCCTTCAGTGCTTTGGGATTGGATTCTTTCCTTTGGCTGAAATAAGAATGAAATGGGTTTTAACACTTGTCACAGAACAGAGGTTTTTCTTCCAGATTTCCGAATGGTGGGCAATAGACTGGAATAAAAGCTGCTCCCAGCTCCCATGGGGATGTTTGGATGGCTGTGGGAGGGGAGCAGGACGAGGACTGAGGAGAGTTTGCAGCATGGTAGGGCTGGATCCATCCCTGCCAGAAGAGCAGAGGCTGATTGGGAGGCAAGAAGGAGTTGTTACATCCTGGGGGCTTCTTTGGTTATCGCTCCCTCTAACTGCAGTGTAATTGCCCACAGCATTTCTTCTGGATGTCTTCTTGTCCTTGATAATCCTTGTGTCTGATCTTGCCCATTCGTCCTGCAGCACAGATATGCAGATGTTTATGTTAGTCTGCCTACATTATTGTAATTTAAAAAAAAAAAAATCTCACTCTCATGTGGCTCCCTCATTTGTCCAGCTTAGCATCTGAATTTTCTTCAGATAAGCTCATTTTAGTAACAGATTCCATATCAGGAAATGCAGCATGATTCATCCACCATTGCATGTTTTCATTTTTACCTCCTCTTCAGCCTGCTGTCAAGTTAAAGTAGAGGCACTGGCGTCCAGGCTGGCTCCTGGTTAGATGGATGGGTCTCGAGAAGTCACAGTTGTGGCTGCAGAGCTCGAAGCTCTGTCTGGAGGGGGTATTACAGAGTGATGATTAGTAACTTCCTGCAGACTCAGACGAGCCATCTGTGTTTCCACTCCTTGAAATGTGCTGTTATTTTCATCACCCATTTGGTTTGTGTCAGCTCGGTTTACATGGTCATTTTCACATAATAAACAGGTAGTTAAATTAGGCACACTGCATTTCCCAGTGTGGAGGGGATTTTTTTGACCTCTTGGCACAGCGAGCTCCATCTACTCTTATACCTTAGTAACGTGTGAAGGAGCTGCAAGTGAAGCCTCGACCTTTTTAAATGTCTGTAGGTACTTTCCATCTTGGGGGAATGGGAATATTTGGGTTACATCTGGGTTAGTGCCTGAGAAAGATGAGGTGGTGTGTGTGGGATGCACGCCACTGGGAAGGGCTGTGGAGGCAGCACAGGAACCGTGCCCTGACTGCATCCTTCAAGAGCTGGTGTTTAAGTACTGTCCATTTTATGTTAACTTAGGAGAAAGTGTTTTTGTATTGGTGTAGGAAATGTGGGAATCAGCGTGGTGCCCCTGACTGCTGTGAGGGCAAAGCTAAAAACCTGCATATCACAGAGGGATGGTCATCAAAGGCTCAGTCCTTCAAACAATGCCGTGTGATGAAGTGACATGAACAAAAAAAAGGCTTTATCTCCTATTAATGTACAAGTCTTTATCATCAGTGTATCTTAACAGGACAGCTGGGACTTATCTGTGGAATAGATTCTCAAGGAAGTTTTGGGGTCTGAAGCACTAGTTTGCTGTGTGGAGAGAAGCTGAAATCTGTTACATGATCGAAGCCAATGGTTCAGCAAACTGTTCATATGGAATGAAGCTGAAAGAGTAGTTGGATCTTTTGATAGTTTTTTGTGCAACTCCAATCCTCCTACCCCTCATTTTGGTTGTCCTCAAAAAAGGTTAGAAAACCCCTCTGCCTTCCTTACAATTTTTCTCTACTCAGTCTGTAGAATGGCTGCTATTACTTCAATAAAAACATTTTGGGGGCTGCTTCATTTTGTCTTCAAGATATTGCAGAGGGTGGCTCATGGAGAAAATCATCCCGTCACTAGAACTTTGTCAGATTGTGGTACAGGGCACACAGCTGCTCTGTGGGGCAGTTTTTTCAGGATTCCAGTGGGATGGGATCTCTGTGACTGCACATGGGCTGGGTCCTGCAGCTGGAGCTGGCAGGCCTGGGGAGGGTGGGTGTCAGGGGATGATGGGGCACGAGCCTGTTTAAAACATTCCTGTTGGCATTTTCTGGGCTGTGCTGCCCAGAGCCGTGGCAGCCTGGCTAGGAGGTCAGGAGAGGGATCACAGTGAGGATTTAGGGCTGGGAGCTGCTGAGGGCTCAGGACAGGGATGGGAGGAAGCCTGGCTGGTGGGGAAATGCATGAGAAGAGGAAAACAAGGCATTTTCAAGTGGATACTCAGACAGAAGCAAACCACCTGCATTGCCTGTGTGTAAGATAAACTGCTATTTTCATTATCAGCTACGTTAGTTTCACCCCTCTTGAAATGATTCTTTTATTTCATAAGCGGTTAAAATAGACACTGTTTGTCTAGAGTTTTTAAGAATGCAGTGTTTAAAATATTGACTCGTTTGTACAGATACAAATACTTTTTTCAGAACAGTTTTGTCTTATTAATAGTTAAAAGAATCTGTTGTGAACTTAATAGTTTCAGGTAATTAATAATTCAGTGGAGTTAATATTTTAATAGCTGCACCAAGTCACATCATTGTGGGACTCAAATAGAGCAGCTCACAGGATACGGTAACTTCATGTGTTCCTTCAATTCAGCAGCGACAGCAGCAGCCACTTCAGTCTTCATCCAGAAAAGGGAGGACAAAACAGGATTTGCTGCAGTCTTTAGGCGTTTGGATGTGGTGTCTCTGTGTTAGAGGAATGAAGGAGACTGGAGGCTTTTGGGGTCTCCGGTGTCCGGTTGTGTTTATCAAGGCGGGCACACATCAGCCAGCACAGCCTGTGGCAGCTCCTGCTGCCAGCGATCCCACGGACCCTCTCCTCCCTTCCAGCATTTAACTGAACGTTTCTGTGTGTTTACATCCCATTTCTGTGGCTCATTTCGCTGTTTACAATTACCCTTTTTTTTTTTTTCAGCTGTCATAGGTGACATTTGAAAGTTCCATTTATAATGAGAAACATATGCAGGACTTTGTCATTGTTGGCATTACCTGGCTTGGTAGAAATTATTATTTTTAATCAAACGCAAACACATTGATTAAGGATGCCACAACACTCCTCTGCGTATGGGGAACGTTAACAGTTTATAAATTGTTCTTGGTGACAATTCAGTAGTGAATTACTTTGATATATATGGCTAATAAATTAATATGATTAAGTTAATGAGTAGTACAAGTGTTGCCAAACTCCACTCGTCGGGCTTTTAATGCTGCTCCACATTTGCAGCTCGAGCTTCCCCCTGTGGTGAGAGGATCAGTGCTACCTACGCACTGTCATTGTGATAAATGGCATATCCCACAGTGCCCTGCACTCCATCTGCTGTGTCCCCAAAATGAGAAATATTTTATACAAATCACACACTCAGAAGCTCAAAGGACTGTAGAAAGATCTATTTTTTCAAACAATAATAAAAATGCATACGTCTCTTTAGCAACTCTTCATTTTTACTGTCATAATGAATGCAGATAGATTTGGGAAATGAAAGCTTGTGTGAGTAACATAGGAAAGTTATCCACTACACAGTAAAGCTGACAAGTAAGTTACATGTGCGCTCTTTCATTTTATCATGAAATGTTCTTAGATAAAAAATGATGTTAGAACATCTATTTAACTGGATTTTAAAATTAAAGACCATGTGTGCAGCATGATTGAGTACCACCCATCTCATGCCAGCAGATTTCTGTGCTGAAGGGAGCCTGAATTGGAGTGAATGAGGAATGCAGGATCATATCATTACTCTTTTAATACAGCCATTCAGTAGAGTTCTGATAATCTGGGAACTGTACTTGGTGGCTGTGAGTCACTCAGTTCCTCTCTTTCCTTTTCTCTTTGAATATTATCTTTCTTTAAGGATCCATTTTCAGTGTCTGCTCTGTCGGGTGGGACATTTCGTTTTTGACAAATGAATAGATAAAGCTGTTGAGATTTTGCTGACTGGTTAACCTTGTTGTAAATTTAATTTACACTTAGCCTCAGCTACTAATTACTGTCCGAGAAGTGTGAAACTCAGCAATATACTTTGATTTTTATGCATTTGTAAAAAATTTTTTTTTTATATTTGATCCCACTGAGTTTCTACATCTTTAGAGAGAACAAAGTTCAACCAGAGTGGTCACACTGAAAGAGTTAAGACTGTATCATCTTGACACTCAGGGTAGGGCTGCACTGAGCCTGTCTTGATTTGCAGATGGAAGGGGAACCGTTTGAAAAACCTGGCTAAAGTGTCACAGAGTTAGTAAAACCGGTAAGTTTTCATTTCTCTGTTTTTAGGATCCATGATATTCTTTTCCACCAGCTTTTCTGTCAGTCTCCCGTCTCATGGCACTGAGGTCTGTAGTGATCATAAGAGCTACCTGCTTCTCCCTCTCTTGTCTTCAGCTGGCTTTGAAACCTTTTCAGCTCTTTGAAGTTATTGTTAAGAAGTGCCTTAAAGTCATAAATAGCATCAGGAGGTGTGAAGGATTTACCTTCAGCACTCCCTGTTTTTTGGAGGACTGTCTTGGCAGTAACACTATTGTAATTGAGTCGGTTTTGTTAGGTTTTATTTTCCTTTACAATGACTTTGATAAAGTTGAACAAATAGTTATCAGTATCACAAGCAAGCGTAGTTAAATGCCTCAAGTGTTTGTGTAAGATTTGCACACTGACTGCATTTTGTGTGTCCAGAAGTATTTATTTCAAAGACTTGTTAAACTCAAGTTATCTACACACACTTAAATTGTTATTTCTGGGACCTAAAACTAAACAGGAACAAATTTAACACCTCTGGTTGCAGAAAAATACTGGTCCCTCATCTACTTGCAATGCTAAAGGCTGCTATATTTACATAAGTAATACTCTCTTGAAATACAGCATTTAGATCTGCAATAGATTGGAGTAGTGTGGTTTCCTAAAGGAAATTCTTATAAAGCTGTATTTTGGCAAAATTCTTGGCGTAACAGCACTGGTGAAGTTATGGAGGAAAAAGAAGAGAACAAATCTCACTGGATTAAAAAATAAGCATGAAGTGTACTTAAATCCAGGTAGTTCCATAGTTCTGGTCAGGTCTTGAGTACTTTCATGGTGATTTAACTGCTTTTGTGCTCTGGTCCTTGTCCTGCAGTCCTGGAGTCCTACCCGAGGGAAATGCTTCAGTGTGATTTTAAGATCAGGCAATCAAATGATCCCATTGATTTGTCTTGGATTGCTTGGTGTCCTAAACAGAAGTGTTTTCCTACTTCCCACAGAGTTTTGGAGGACAGGTTCTGTAAGGATTCTTTTGGAAAATTGCATGTGCAGTTGGTGCCTGATCCCAGGATCACACCTTGACTGGGGTGGTGTCTCCTCCTGCACAGGAAGAATGTGCTCTTCTCTCAGCCCTTCCCGAGCAGTAAAACGTGATGCCAAGGGCTGCAACAAATTAGGATTTGTGATGAGCAGGAAACACCTCTTCCTGAGCAGTCTGAAGAGGTGCACATTTTTATTTGGAATAACTAGAACAGGTTCATTGCCTGATCGCTCTCATTAAGTGACTGGGACCGTAGCAGGATTTCACTGGAAATGTATTTATGTTGTATAAACTATTTCAGTTGTATAGTTTTATACAAGTTGTATAGTTGTATAGTTTAGTTGTGTAATTAATTGGTGTAAAACAAAACGAGCAGATTTAATGAGTGTAGTATTGTGCACCATCCTCTGCTGAGCAGAGAGGCCTCTTGGTGTGCTGGTGGCAAGTGGTGTTGCTGATCCTGGATTGTACCTGTTTGAAAGATAAATGTAGGGCTGCAGTTCTGGAGGATTCGGTCTAGGAACCAAATTCATCCTGAAAATCCTTTACAAAAAAAAATAGAAATTCCTGCAGCTACCAACCTCCTGTGACTTGAATATGAAAAGCTTTACTTCAGAAAGAGAAGCATTTTATATAATACACGTCTGAATATAAATGACAGACATTTTATTAGGAAAGGAAAGCCTTTATTAAAATATAATGATCTACATTGTTTTTATGTAATCTAATGAATTACAGTAAAAGCCTGAGAAATGAGCTGGAAAAGGTAGAGTACTTTCCCATGAAAGCAAGCTATGATAACCTTTTTGTAATTCTTTAACATGTTGAAAGAGTATTTCTACACAGACTTATTAAATTAAGCAAGGTCACCTTTTCATTTTATTAACAGAATTAGTTTGCCAGATCGTGGACTTTGATTCTGAAAAATGTAGATGAATCATGCTCTAACATATGTCAAGTAGAAGATTGGTTATAAAATGTTAAATCATTTTGATGCACATTGCATCTTTGTTTTTACTGTTGAACAATTGTAAAAAATAAAATGCTTAATTACTGGTTTTTTGCATTTGCATATTGATTGGATGTGCTTTAATAATAATAATATTTCTAAGTGGATTATCTCTCCTGACTGGGGCAGTCTGAATCTAATATTTGCATAAAAGGAAGAAAATACTCTCTTCAATAGCAGTATAAAATTTTGTTCCTTTGACATGCAGTACACAGTCATTACCCTGAAAGGTTAGCTGTAAATAATAACCAGGGAAACTGGCCATGTGCTTAAAGATGAGCACATATATTACATTTACCAGCCTGACCCCAGTTCAGCAAAGGAGGAATAAAACTGACATCATGTCATGCAGGTTGTTTAGATGTGTTCCCAAATCTCTGCCTGTTTATTACAGTCTTTTTATATAAGATGTGTGAGGAGGAAAATTACATTTAACAGATGTTTCGTAATTTTAATATAAAATCTGCTGTAATTGTTTATAAAGAATTTTGTAATCATTCCTAATTAAGAAAAAATGTATGTGTTTCTAGTCACTTGGACTTTGTTTTCTGTCTCTGCCTCCTGACACCTCCTTTGTTAAAAAAGAAGCAAAGGCTCTTTGCTGGGATATGCAGCAGAACTGAGAGAACATCCCAGCAGTAGCCCCAAGCTCTCTGTAAATAAGGGACTGAATGGAGCAGGTTATTTTCATGGTGCTTGTGTGGTTTCAGATGAAAATAGGCAAATGTGCAGCTGTAGCTGGATCTTACAGGAGCAGGAAGGCTGGTCCTGGTGCTGCGGGTGCGCTGGGCTTGGCCCTGGCAGTCGTCACAGAGCAGGTGACTTGATTACACTGAAATCAGGCAGAAAATGTCCTTTTCTGGCCACTCGAGTGAATCAGTCAAATTATCGAGTGGCAAAACTAATTCTATGCCTTGGGCCATCAGAGCTGCCACTTCCTATAAGTCAAGCCTTCCCTTAGTGTGAAATTGTTTTTTATTTTATTCTCTTTCATTTATTATGCTTATTTCAGCTAATCCACTCAGTGAATGTGAATTACCCAGTACACCAAAGCTGTTTCAGATGTGCAGCCTTCTCATGCCTTGCTGGTGAAACAGGACTGGTTTCTTTTTAAGGGACTCCTGACTCTGTTATGATCTCTACATTTAAAGTAATAGTTCATTTTTTCAGATGAGAACTCAAATGAGGAGAGTTTGAATATGGTTTAAAATTAACTAAAAGTGCATATGGCTGAGCTGTTGTTTTAAAAGCACTTACAATTCAGATGGGTCACATTTTTAAGGACTAGAAATATATCTGCAGTGAATTGTAGGCTATTAAGTACTAGTTAATTTGAATGACTTTGACAGAAAAAATACTCCTTTGGAAAGCACTGAATATTGTTTTCCAGCAGTAAAATATTGCCTTCAATTCTGGCAGAAACAGAGCTGAGATCTGCTCAAAGCACTCATACAGGTGATATACCCTAGGCAGTAATTGGGTGTATAATTCTGTCCAAATGGCAGTCCCTCATCTGACTGTGCCCTCTGGTACACAGCATTAACATTTTCCAATAGAAGAAGAGCAAAACATATGGAGTCTTTTATTTCAAGCAAAGAAAAATCAAAAAGAATAATGAGGATAAAAAGTAAAGTGCCTGTGGTGATGGGCAAGGCAAGTTACAAGGGAGTTGCTGCAGCAGAGTGCTTCAGAGCAGCAAAGCAAAAAACAGCCTGAAGGCACCTCCCATAGGCATCCAAATATAGGCTTCCTGTGTGTGCAGGACAACAACTGGTACATGCACGTGTGTCAGATGCTGAAACAAAGAGGCATCTAGCAGGAGAGGCTAGAGAGGTTTCTTCAACTCCTGGTCACACGGAGCTTGGAGCTGATGGGTGGAAGGAGGGAAAAGAAAGGAAAGTTGAAAGGCTCATACGGTGATTAAGATGGATGCGTTGCTGACAGTGTCAGAGCAACAGCTGCTAAATCTAGGAGGCACTTGAAAGAGCCTCTCCATTTTGTTAGGTATGGAAGTCAATAGGTTATTTGGGCTAAGAACACCCTATTACTCAAATTCAGCTGACCCAGAAAGCTTTGCCATCTCACAGTGGCAATTCGGAGGGCTCTGCCCTGGTGGGTTTAGTACTTCCCTTGTCCTGTGTAATATATGGATATATTGATTTCGAGTTTTTGTCCTGAAATTCATTAGATTAGTCAGTGTAAAGCTTCAGAGGGCTATTTTGTGTTTGTAGCTGGGTTAGATCGCCGAAAACTCGTCAGCAGAATCTCTCTTTCAAACCTATTAAACGTCAAGGAAATGCACCATGAATTGTTTTGGTCTTCCTGTTTGGGAACTGGTTCATTACAAATTTTAATTACAGATAATATTTCTTCAGAGTAGCTTATCAGTCTACATTAGCTAAGCATGAGTCCTAATCCTGTTGAGAATTTTTATTCCTTTGTGGCAAGTTTTCACTGTAGATGGCACTCAAGAAAATATCCTGGGAAGAGTTTTTTGCCCATTGATAGGGACCCATCCTCCCCTTTCTGTTGTGTTATGTCTCTCCTGATCTCCATTTTTCCTTGCATCATATTACTCTGCCTTTCCTCTTTTATTTTTTTGCCCTTGACTTTTATGTCTACACCACAATTTGTGTTGACCTTGAGGTTGCCCTCAATTAGCTGAGCCATTCCCGTACTGTGGCCCACTCCAAAATCCTCTGCACCCAGCTCCTGATTGGAAAAGCAGAGCCATCCTAGAAGCTGCTCCATGACCTTTTTTCTTTCCCTTTAAAGTTAGTGTTTATTTCCAGGCAATAAAGAGAAGGAGTGATACAAAAGAGATGGAAGCAATAAATCCTGGGGTCGCTTTGGGTGGGTTTCCTGTGCTCAACCCAGGCCTGTCTGTGCCACCTGGAAGAAGAGGAGGATTGGGAAGGGTTGGGATGAGAGAGAAATCTCATCCATGAAAGTTCAGCAAAGCTCTCGAGATCCAGAGATGGTCTGCCAGGGGTCAGGAATCTGAGGAGGAATGGTCAGACAGGTGTTTTGGTTCTGATCTCTGAAGCAGCACGGGTCTGAAGCTGTGTTTGTGTGATGTCCCTGTAGAACCTCTGTGCTGATACAGTGAAAATGACACTGAGATCAAAACAGTTTAGTAGACAGTAAAATATGGGTTAGTTTTGGGATTTGCTGCCTGTGTATTTTTCAAGGCTAAGATGATTAACCACTGTGTTAATTGAGGAACTGGCTAGCCTTGGTATGGAGCCGACTTTCTGTTTTCCTGTTCTACAGCTCAAGAAGATCATATTGGTCTCCAAATAATGGGTGAACTGTGACATTTAATGTTATCACCCATGTATTTTTGCTAGGTGATAGCCAGTAATACAACTGCAATACTTGCACCATCTGCATCATCGAATTCTGGTCTTGCACATCTGTGAAGTTACAAATGGAAATTTTGCGGTGGATTTTCTGGGATGCCATTCAACTGTGATTGGGGGAGCAGTTAAATATTATGCTGAAATTATTTTTCACAAATACGAAGTGTCCATAACCATCCCTTTTAAAACCTGCTCAAGAAACTTTGAACCGTTTCAGCCTCACCTTTAATTTTTTTTCAAGTTTGTGTGTTTATTTTATGAAACAGAATAGAAGAAATTGGGTTTGTGTGTCTAAAAGGAGCTACCAAAATGAATTTCATCAAGCAGTTGGAATAAAACACAGTAACTTTCTCTTAGCTTTTATATTAAATCTCAGATTAAAATGAAACTTTTTGAAGTGCAGAAGGTATGCAGTGCTGGTTGATCTTGGTTGAACTGTGGCTCTGAAGATGCATGAGTTAAATTGATGAGCTAGAGTAGGTTGACACTGATCTTGCTGTCCAGGCTTGTAGCCACATTAATATTTACTTCAGTGGAGTTATCTGTGTTTGCCTATTTCTGCACATCTAGAAGAAACACCAAGTGCTGCTGATGCTTTACTGCTGGTTGTGTCATTTTGTGGTGGAGGGTGTGAACTTGTGCTGCAGCTAAATGTTCCCTCAGTGTCTCCCACATTCACATGAAAGTACACTGGAGTGGCTGATTTTCTCTGTTCTTTTTCATTCTTTGCTGGGCATTTCATTGGAGAGAATTAGCTGTGCAATGTATGTATTAATCAGATTAACTCCTGATTTTTCCTTTAGGTAGGAATGTCTTCCTTTCTCCATTGGAGACATTCATTGTGTTGAATACAGTGTTATGATGAACAGTGTCTTTAAGTGAAAGGGAATTGAAATATCTTCACTGGGTTAGTTTTAATTTTACTTAATGGGTGAAGGAAGATGAAAGGCAGCCTCTTCCCCAGGGTTAGTTAACATTAGAACTTGAACCTAATGAAGGGATTCGAGATTTTTTTTTTTTTATTAGTCTCAAGAAGTGAGAATGTTTAAGGCACTCCAAGGTGTCTGGCTCCTGGCACAGGGATGGTCTGGGGACTCACTTGGCATCTTCTGGTGCCCCGTTCCCCTCGTGCCATTTCTGTGTTTGGGTTCTGACTGGCAGGTGTCTGTCATCCTGCTTCCACTCCTCCAGAATGATGCCAGCAGTTGTATTGTGCCATGTGGGGACTGACGAGGTTGATTAGTCAATAGATATAAAATATTTAGATGGCAGAAAATGTGTGTAGTACAGTGAGGCCATGATTATTAGTCATGTCTTTAAAAAATTCTTGCACTCAATTTCAGGGCATTCCGCCTACAGGAGAAAAGTGAGAGCAGATTCTTGCAGTGAAATTTCAGAGAACTGTGGTAGATTAATTGAAGCTGCAGTCCCTCAACATTTGTATTCTATTTGGGATGTCACTTCCAGTAAGCTTTTTAGTAACGTAGTGGTGCAAATGGAAAAGTTTCAGCGAATATTAAATGTAACAATGAAGACTTTTGTTCTTCATTAAACCATTTCTTGATGTTTCCCGATAGATTTTCATCTAAACACTTGCTAATCCCAGAGCTCTGACAGGCAAGGCCTGCTGAATTAGGCCAACTTCTGCTACAAATAGCTGCTGCACATGAAACAGTAATCATTGCTTTCCAGTCTATTATTAGATTGACTTCATAGGGATTGCTTTTTTCTCCTGTGAGTTGATGCATAAATGACATGCTTTACCCTCCACTAAATCTAACAGCAGAGTGGCTCTGACATGATGTTCGTACCCCTTAGTCCCATGACAGATTATTTTTGATGGCTGCAGAAGTTTACAGCAGCTTGAAACCACTAGAATTTAAAGGCATCATTGAAATTTTACAGCGTACCTGCCTCAGACACAACAGGGCTCGTGCCGAGCCGGGGCTGCGGCGCGCTGGCTCCGCGCTGTCACCGCCTGTCACAGGAGCCCTTCCTGGCTGTGCTGATCCCCAGCTGTCCTGGAGAGGGGGGAAACTGTGCTGCAGCTCCTCAGAGAACGTGTCCTTCTGTGCATCCTCTCCCTGTGCCTGAAAATCCACCTGGAGACGGTCCTAATGCACGGGGAGAGCGTGTGGCACACACAGGACCTGTGTATGTGGGTGAACGTGCTGAGAACGCTTGAACCTTTGTTTCTTGTTACCCTCTTCAAAGATTTTTATGTTGTTAGTGGTCCCTTTATTCCCACCTTCTCAGTATTGTTAAATTCAGTTTTAGTAGCGTATGTGTGCTTTTAATAGAGTTCTTTTTTTCCAGGTTTAAGAACTTTGGTTTTTTTCCTGATGAAACACAGACAAAGTTTGCAAAGCTCAGGACTCCTCAAATCCACGGTGTTTACTGCTATTTATATCTCCTGTGAATGAATGGCTGGTTTTAGCTCTGGTTCTAAGCCGAGTTCAGCTGGTGTTTCATACATCTGTCTAAAATTTGCTGCTTTTAGACATAAGAATCACAACTATAAAATTGCTGTCTGGCTTAGCAGGAAGATTTGTGCTGATTTCCATTGATTGGTGTGTGTTTGTACGTACCTAAAAAACATCATATCAAAATGAGCCCTACAGATCCCCATAAATCTCTCAATAGATTTCTATTCTATGAGGTTGTAGAAAAAGAAATGAAAACATTTTCATCTAACTGCTCTGGTTTTGTATTCTGGACAGAGTGATTGAACCTGCTCATGTTCTTAACTTCTGTCCTGTAATAGTTATGTCAAGCAGATTCAGGTCGATGGATCTGGCATGGAATAGGGAGCTAATCTTAACACAGATCTACTGTAGCCTGACAGGTTTTTATTTGACAAATATCCTTTTTAGGGAATGCCATCATGGAGTGTAAGATACAAAGATACTACAAATGATACATATTGCTGATTGAGAAACAGAAAGTTCTCCAAAGAAATCTTTCAGGTATTTGCTTTAATTAGGTTATTCCCTTTCCTTAAAACAATCAACAAAAGAGATGTTTAAAAGTTACATGGATTGAATCCCTTAGTGGGTTTGGAAATGGGTTCTAGTTCTGCTCTGTTGTGGTCACAGGCTCCCTTTTTCTGAGCATCCTTTACCATAAGTGTTCTTCTCTGTTTGAGAACATA
The DNA here is from genome assembly GCF_009650955.1 of Corvus moneduloides. NCBI lineage: Eukaryota > Metazoa > Chordata > Aves > Passeriformes > Corvidae > Corvus > Corvus moneduloides. The sequence goes on along the minus strand of NC_045489.1, from coordinate 4,150,478 downwards.
GAACAGGAAGTGACAAATAGATTTCTTTGTGGAAGTCGTAAGCCCTATAGTTTTATGTATCAGTGTGCTTACGTTGCAGCCTTTCTGGAAATAAAATTGATTTTGTTAGAGTAAATATTTATATCATAAGAGGAGGGTAATTAAAAAAGGTATTGAGAAGGTATTTGGAGTTTCCAAACATGAACTTTAGCTACCAAACTGCAAGCATTAAAAGCTGTGCTCATTAAGTCAGGGAAGAGAATTAATACTTGATGTACTCAAGTAGGTATTAAATTTGGTCTTATTAGACCACCTTGAAATTCGATTTTAGGTGTTTAAAGCATTCTTGAACAGGGTTGAATCTCTTCTCTGTGACACTGTTCACTTGAATTACGTGAGCTGCCTGAGCTCAGTCTTGTGGTTGGTCAGTGTTGTGACAGTCCTGCAGGAAAGGCTGAGTGCGTTTTATAGGGCTGGGTTCATCCACGTCTGCAGCAGTGACCTCTGTTCTTTCTCTCAATATGGATATTCCTATCTATTTTGTGATCTTTACTTTTATAAATGATGATGAAATGATGATCAGTTGGGCTCTGTCTCACAGAACCTTCTGCAGATGAAATAAAAGGTGTTGACAACACAGGGAACCATACAATTTCAGAATTAGGCCATTTTTCTTCTGACTGGGAGAGTCAGAAGTGAAGGGACCCAAGGATTAATCCACTGTTTATATCCATACAGAACCTCACAACATGTGGATTAAATCTTCCCTGCACCTGCAGTGTAACATTTTCCTCATGCTGTAGAGTAATACCTTAACTAAAACCACCACAGCTTTCTGATGGCTTCAAAGACATGAAAAACCACAGTCAGGATGAAAGCGTTTTATTGTTTGTAATTTTTAGCATAGTGCATATTAAATGTAATAACCGATGAGTTTAGTGGGATAATCTATTACCATATGCAAGAACCATGCTCCATAAGTTATATACATCTTTAAGAACTGTTAACTTTTATAGAATTTGCTGTAACAAATCATTCTGGGAATGGTGTGTACTTGTGTTTTCAATTGAGGCTCTTACATTCGGTTGAAGTATCTTCTGTACTTCTATCATCCCATAATTTCCTTCAGAGCAAAGAGAGAACAATCTGCATGTTGGGTGGGAGGATGAGGGAATGCTAATTGAAACCATGTAATAAAAAGGTAATTTAGCAAAACTATTAGTTTCTGGTTTTTTACTATTTTAAACCTATTATTTTTAAAATTACATCTGTATTAAAAAGGCTGTAAAACTCCACTCCATGTCAGCACATTGCATCTTAATTCTCATTTTCCTTTGCATGAATAGTAAAATCTTTATAAATTGAGAACCAAAATTAATTGAATAAACTTCAGTTGAACATTTTTATGTTAATGTTTGGATTAAAAAGAGGCATATTACAGAGTTTTTGAAGAACATTTAATGGCTTCTAACGTTGACCACACCTCGAACGCAGCACGGGGAAGAAGTGCTGATGGAGGGAAACAAACCCCAAGAACAAATGTTAATTGTGTTGTGTGGTTATGGCTGGTTTTAGGCTGTGATGGAGTTGCTTACACCCATATTTGTTGCTAGATCATGGTTTTCCAGCCACAGCCATTATCAGAAGATGTTCTTGGCAGCCTGTGGGTTGCCCAGTTCAGCACCTGGAGATGGGGCTGTGGGTTGACCCAGGTAAGTTTCCTTTTCCAGGTCACTTTTGAGCTGAATTGTGTCTTCTGTGTCTAATTCCTACAAATCCTTCATGAGGAGGGAATTTATATAAGAGTGAGGACAATACAGGGGACGTGGTGAGTGGGGACAGCAGTGGCGAGACTGGAGCAGGGCAACAGAGAGCTCAGAGACCACCTGGCCCTTTGCTGAACGTGCTTGGCCCTTGTGATGATGTGTTTGTGTGTATTTGGGTGAATTTGAGTGTGTGTGTGTGTGAATTAGAGTGTGTGTGTGTGTGTGTGTGCACCCCCAGGGTCGGGGCAGTGTTGACACAGCTTTTCCCTTTGCTCTCACTCATAAATGCTGGGATTACCTGGGCAATTGTTTTCTCAGAATGCCATAATGTAATCTCAAACCTAATACTCCAACAACCATGCACTAATTAAAACTGCAATTATATTTTTGCTCAAACAAAACGACTTAATAAACATTATCACAAACTGTTTACCCTTCCCAAAAACAATTTATGCTCACTAATACAATTTCCCATTAAAACTGCTGCCAGGTAAATTAAAAACTCTTGAAATAGTAAGTAAGTGGGAAATTAATTCAACAGTTTAATCTAGAGCTAATAACAGTTGCAAGCTCAGAAAAAGATTGCTACAGCAGGGAGTTAATTAACAGCTTATTCCCCATTTGATGAAAGTAATCCACTCTAATTCCAGTGTAATTTACCTCAATGTAATATAAAACCACAAGCTGCTTCTGGTGCTGGTAATTATTAGCCTTGTCCTGTGGCCACATTGACAGTAAAATTCAGCAGTATCTTAATAATAAGAGGCAGTCTGCTAAATGCCCACAATTAAAGATGTAACATGGAATCTTGAAGCTGCAACAATCATGTGTGAAGCTGAAGGGACTGGAGGTACAGTTGTGACAACCTCCTGTTGCTGTTTCTCCTCCTCCTCCCCAGGTGTGCCTTTCCTGGGCCAGGTTGTTTTTCTGCATGAATTTCTGTCTCATAAATGCACCGAGGTGCAGGGAGCAAACAGGGCTTGTGTCTTTTCCAAGTGAAACACAAAGTTTGGAGCTCTTAACCTGAAATACCACACAGGGGTCATAAATGCAAGGTGGCTCTTAAGACCTCAGTTACAATGAAATCTGTTTTCCTTCCATTTCTCTTTTTGTGGGCTTAAAACCAAAGATCAGATTATATATATATATATATATATATATATATATATATATATGCATACACAAACAAAAATGCAAACATTAGTCTGTACAAATGCATGAGAAATAAGTTTTATAACAAATATTCTTATTTGATCCCAAGATAGTATTTTCTGATAATTATTTTGATTTCCTTTTGAGCAATCATGGCAGTCTATCAGCAAACTCAAACCTGATATTTAAGTATTGCCAGGTTTCCTTAGTTTGGTTTCTGGCTGTTGGGCAGCCTCCCTGGTTTGTTTGCATGATGTGCTCTTAGCACTGTCACTGATTTAGGGATGTGATAGTAAGGATAAGAGCAAGTTAGTGCGCTGTAATCACAACTCAAGTGCATGAAATTAAATGACCTATTTTATCATGTAAAAACTCATACTTGAAACAAAAAAAGAAAAGTGGTGTTATTTGAACCCAGTGGTTATTAACGAAGGGTGAGTTTGATTTTCTGCTGTCACCTAAACCATTTGTGTACAATATTCATGTACTTGAGGAACTTTCTTCTGGGAAAGGAAAATAAATGCCTGGAATGTGCTCATTGGATAACAATTGCTAACAAATATGTCTGAAGTTACAACTGTAGGGATTTTTTAATTGTTCTGAGCAGAGGAAGGATTAACTTCAAAGGTTGACTTTGAGAAGACAAAGCACAGGTTCTGGGATTGTGCTCTCCTGTCATCATAAAGGTGACAGAGCTGGTGACAGAGATGAAGGCAGTGATGGCTCAGTTAGAGGGATTGTGTTCTTCCCCACATGTTCCACAAGAAATCTGCATTTTTTTTGGTAGAGACAGGCAGATGTTTAGAACTGAATTAATGCTTTTAGTACAGGTGAGATCTGGTAGAATACTCTCCATACTCTTGTTTTTCTGTTAGTGCTCATTAGCTAAACCAAAGCGCTTTTTTCTGCATAAACGTGGCTCTTCCTTATTTATAGTATTTATGGTTTTGCCTACTTTCAATGCTGATTTTTAGTTTGACTGAGTAATCAGCCCTGGGGCAAGCGATGTTTTCCCAAGGAGAGCTGGGCAACACCACAATTGCAGCTGGCTGCGAGGGATGGGTGAACCCTGAAGCTCCCAGTGGGGTGAAATCTCCATCCTTGCACGTGCTGAGGCTCATCTGGACGCTGTCCTGGGAAATCTGCTCCAGGTTATCCTTCCTCAAAGGGGAGTGTTGGGCTTACATGATCTCCAGAGGTCCTGTCCAACCTCAGCCATTCAGTAGATTTCTTGTGGTGCTGTAATTTCTCCTTAATTTAATGGTAATTTTATCATTTTAAGGTTTCTCTTTTAGGCTTTTTCCATCAAACAAAGTAGGAGCTGTTAACTAAAAGAAGCAGGAGAGAGGAGTAGACTGAACATGTGAAATGGCAGGTTTTTATTTCTGATAGAAGAACTCATAGGAGACACTGTTGGTGTCTGACTATAACTATACTTAAACTCTGCTACCCATTCCCGCTTCAGTTATTTATGTACTTAACAATCAGTTCTACCAGCTTTAAACTTAATTTACAGTTGAGTTGGGAAGGATTTTTTTTTAATTTTTGTTGTTAAACAAATCTTCAGTAAAATAAATAATCTTGACTGTAAAGGACTTTCTTTGCTCCTGATTCAGAAGTCACCCATAATCTGTATTTTTGTCCATATACAAAATCTCTAATATGAGTGAAGTGATGCTTAAAATTCTATAGGTCAAGGATTGAAACCCAATCATCTCCAAGTAGATCTCCCTGGAAATGAATCAGCACAGCTCATCAGCTGCTCACAGCCTGGCTAATGCAGTCCTGGGCCTCCACTGCCATCCCTGTGGCCACGCTCTCAGAGCCTCAGCAGGGCTGGGGCAGGCTCAGAGCAGCTCTGGCACAGCAGCTTCAGCTGAATTTGCATCAAAATTGTGCAGGTTAGGGAACTGCTCTGCAGTGTAGCTTGGGCTGAAGTGTTTTAACAGCCAGAGAAAGTCTTAGATTTAAATACCATTTCACAGTTGAATAATTTGTGTTTTTTATTTCGTTGCACTTGACAATTGAAGGAAAAACATTTGAGCAATATTTGAAAACAGTTTGGTATTGTCCTTGCCTGTTCTTCAAATACATCTGCAAGGGTATTGTTATGAAAAGTTACATATAAATCAGTAAAACGTTCTGCTCTAGTTTGGTAGCTCTCTAGAAACAGAATTCATTCTTGTTTAGTACACCTGGAGCGTGTGGGGTGTAACTGTGCGGGGCTGAGCCTCGTGTGTCTCAGGATGGAGCTTTGGATGAGGAGGCTTCTCCCACTCCGTGTGGAGATGGCCTGGACAGTTCTGTGCCCTCAGCAGTGCCAGAGTTCACAGAGTGATGGAGTGCAATGGGCTGGCGCCAGAGAGCTGCTGTGGTCACTCATCCCCCGGAAGGGGAGCTCTGCTCAGCCCCACTGGGACGGGAGGGGTGGTGGTGGCTGTGGAACTGTGCTCTCTTCAACACCACCAGTCCCACTCGTGATCATCCTGACGTGCCCTGTCAGGGCACCGAGGGGCAGCGGCTGCTGGGTCAGAGGGAGTGCGGGATCCTGCGGGACACGGGCACGGGAGGTGCCGTGGGCACATCCAGGGGATGAGCCCTGGATGCGGAACGTCACCTCCCTCAGTTGGTGATTCACCAGCAGCATCAGAGTCAGGTTCAAAGTACATTAAAATAACCTCAAGGACACAACTTGAATTCCATATGAGACACAGTTAAATTTATTAATACATTTTGTATAAACCAGCCATTGGGGCACAGCTTTAAACCCTCTTGGCTGTTCTAGGTGTGTTTTTCTAGAGAACAGATATGTTTGGAGAGGACACGTGCAACTACATGGACAGAGCATTAGGATAGTTTTTCTTAGAAGTTTGTATTTTATGAAAATACTAAAACCATAAAATAACCATCTGCATATGTAGTTATTGAGGTAAACAGTCTGTTTACATCCATGGTACACAAGTTGTGCCATATTCTAAGGAATGAATCTGACTTTCCCACAAGGAATTCTACGCTCTGGGGGATAGATTTGCAGTGCAGGGGGCAGCCTATGGACCTGCACTGCTCATGGGTTGCACACTTGAGCAGACAGAAGTGTGTTAGAGGACCACAGTGACCATGTGTAAAGGCCTCCTGTGTCATCAGGGCTGTGAAATTTCACCTGGGAGAAGCCTGCACTTCCCAGCAGCATCTGAGGAGCACATCCAGGCCCAGCTCAAAGATTCAGCTGATGGGGAATTTGTCCCACACCCAGTAAATTGTCCCGGCAATTATTTATTTGTGCTGATAAAAAATGACTTTTCTGTTTTGCTGTTTATGTTCAGCTTTCTGCCTACTGCTGCAAATCCGTTGAACTTTATTTCTGTGGTCAAGCACTTGCCATTTTTCTTTCACCTGTTGCCTTTTTTCCTCCCTCGACCCTGAGTGCACCAAGCTGGGAGCAGCTGGGCCCGGTGACCGGGAACGTGCAGGTCCCTGACACAGGAGCAGAAGTGGCATCAGTGATGTTGGTAGCAGCAAAACTTGCTGTGGAGTTGCTCTGCAGGAAGCAGGGCAGGGATTGGGATTTGGGCAGGAGGACTGCAAAGCTCAGGGAGAGCTGGGCGATGCTCTCCATGACTTAGGTACACTTTAAGCTCGTGTTAGCCGTCATGTAACTTGTGAGCAAGCACATTTGTTAGCACAAGTCATTTATTTTCTTCTCGTTTTGTATGGCCTTTCAGACAACTTCCATTATGCTAATGTAATTAATAGGCATCCTAAAAAGCAGGATTAGGGCAGTTTATTTCAGGAGTGTCTGCTTTGCTTTTTTAGTTTCCTTTCCCATGCTGCCACTCCACATTTCACCACTAATGCTAAAAGAACCTGTTTTTCTGCAATTCTTTCTGGCATGGAAGGGCTTTTCTGTATTTCTCTGCCTCATTGACTCTCCATCTCATTTAAAAATCTTTGCTGAAAATACATCTTTTTCCCCTTGCATGACCCTCATAATTTTTATCTCTCTCTGCTGTTATTTTAGTATGTAATTTTACTTTTAAACTAGCTGATGGCCCTTCACTGGAGAAGGGGCAATCAATAAATTATGTGCTGATTGTGTATATTCTTCAACATATTTTTGTATTTCATTGTCCAGACCATAACAGTTGATGCATATTTTTGTTGTACTTTTTCACCTTCTTTTGAGTGTCATTATTCTTGGCTTTTAATAATTGAAAGAAAATTCGGTTCTTTTCCATCATGAAAAAGAGAGAATGAAGGAATGAATCTCTACCTGCTAAATACCATTTATATCAGTAAATGGCCTCGCTGAGGAAACACAAGCTTGAGCAAACTCAACAAGGGTTGAGCAAAGAAACTGAATGGTTTTCCTGAAAAATTTTCAGTTCATCTCACTAAATGATCCAACCAACAGCTTTTTGAGGTACTAAACTTCAATGAAAAACTCACCAAGAACTTCTGAAATACTTCTTTTTGTGATAAGAAACTGTTTTGAGGGGAACGTCTGTAACAGCTCTAACGAGAAGTTTGTGAGACTCACCTTGATCCTTCTCAAAAGATGTCATGGGGAACTTTGCAACTTTTTCTACAGTTTATCATTAATAGCAAATTTGCAGGAGTGAGGTTTAGAGACAGAAGATCCCACCTGTGGTAAATATGGTCATTTCTGGCACACAGAGATGTGGGTATGGGTGCAGGTAATTTGAGCATAAATAACGTCATCCTTTGCTCTCAGATATAGACAGATATTTCTTGTGGGTTGGTTCTGTGGTCTCATTACATGCTAATTAAGGGGAAAAAAAGACAGGACTGAGCAAGTTCTGGTAATTTAGATAGTTTTTTGCCCATGAAATTCCATCTTTAGCTTTTTTGGCAGCAGCTGTGTTGCTTCAAAAAGATGATTGTAACACTTACGATTAAAAAAGTCTGTCTTCCTGCTGTTCTGTGGGGTTTTTAAAATTAATTTAATATTAAATATCTGCCTAAAGTAGCACCACCCATGTGTGAGTTGCTTTCCCAGCTTTCAGGAATGGTTGGTGCTGGCACTTCATGCTGTTACTGGATAACTAAATTGGAATATGTAAAAAAGCAGGAACATATTCTTAGGTCATCTCAAAGCATGAATCCAATCTCATAAAGATTTTCATTATGGTGTGAGGGATGGGATGTGCATCTTACTCATTTGCTCACACAGACCCTTGCTGCTGACCCATTCATCAAATGCACCAGTCCAGGCCAGGAGGAATGATCTCTCCAAGAAAGATAAAGAGCAGAAATCTCAAATGAAAGACATTGTTCTTTGTACCGGTTCACCTCATCTGCCATCACCTGTAATTGAGATTATCCAGCTTCTCATCTGCCCCTGTACCAAGGTGCTGTGTGGGGAAAAAGGGGTGAAGAGGAGCCAGAGCGTTTATAAAACAAAATTAGGGAAATTCCATGTCCTGAGTGTTTCATGTGGTGTTAAGACAATGCTGGAATATTATTTGGAAGCCTTTCAGTTATTTCAGTTTAATAATAATTGAAAAAAAGAGCAAAGCAGTAACACATTGTTGGCAAAAGAATGTCAGCCAGCCAAAAACAAAGAGAGACTACCTTGCACTCTGAAAATGCTGATTGCACTTTCTGTGAAGCCAACAGCAAAAATATGCTTGTTTTGTTTCTTACTTTTGGTAAACAACTTAATTAATTAATCTCTCATTGGCTAATGCTGTGCCTGCAGCGTTGCAGATGAATGTGTTCACGTTCAGCTATCACAGCTTCCAAAACTCGGAAGCTGACACTCAATTTTGTAAATGTAACCCAGCAAGAAGTTATGATGCCTTTTCAAACTCCTCAGCAAATTAAAAGGGCAGTTCTTACAGCAATAAACATTATTTACTAACTTGTAAATACCCTCAGCAGTGAATTGTTCTGTGAAACGTGTCAGTATCCAGAGTCCCTCCAGCAGTGCCAGGTGAGTTGGAACCCGAGAACCTGTGTCACTCTGATTGGGCCAGGAATTTTTGCCATGAAGGGCCCCTGCTTCAAAGATTACATTCCTGGTGAAACAGCAATTTGCTTATTACAGTTTGGAAATACAGTTGGTCCCTCTGCTGGAATTCCAATAGAATTTGGTAAGGAGTATCTCAGGAGTGAGCTGGGTGCTGCCTTGTCTGTGCCGATAAGGTTTGCAGGAGATGTGCAGAATTCCTGAGCTCTGCTCTGCTTTGTTAGGATTTCTTACTTGGTTACTGATTTCAAGATACCTGACAACTTTTATTGCTTGTTTCCTTTTTAAAAGTGTTGACATTATCCTGATAAGGTAGGTTTCATTCCTCTCTAGGAGAGCATGGGTAAGCAAGGAAAGCGAACCAAGTTGCTGTTACTGCAGCAGTGCTGTTCTCAAAATGTACTGCAAACTATCCCAAAGGGTCTTCAACTTGGTAATAATACAGTTTTGCAAATTCCTAAAAGTGGATAGCCAAAATATTTATTTTAATGGGTATTTTTATGAAACTAGACAGCATTATTACTGCCACAGATTAAAGACCTATAATGTGACTTTAATACTGTTATTAGATGTTAATGTCTTAGGAAAGCACTTTGAAGATGAAATAGTTCTCATTTACTTTTCCCCATAATTAATCCTAATGTGTCAGGGGACAGCACATCTTTACATCTTTGCCTTCTGTTTGGTTTGGCCAAATAGAAGAGAAAAGATGTAAAACAGTCACCTGTGAGCGAGTGCAACTGGAAGTTGCAACTAAATCCACTCAAAATCCAGGTGTGCAGATCTCCCTCTTAATTTTCTGTTTTCGCTGCGTAAAACAAGAACTGGCAGTAGGTTGTCCAGTTTCCAGGATTTCTGGTGGGAATTATTCCTAATAGATTTGTTATTTCTGCAGTTTAAAATACCATTTTGTCACATCATTGGTGATGTTTTGCTCATCATATTACGAGTTCTTTCAGGAAGGGAAAAATAACTCATTTCCTGCTGGGAGTTTGTTTTCTGCACTTAAAACTGGAGACTAAATATTTTTGCTCAAGGACAAAAATATTTAATCATCTGGACAAAAGCAAAGCAATGAGGTCTTCAGTAAATGTGTCTGCCCTTGCCTGTCTGCAGGGTCTGGGCAGCAGCATCAGACTGGGGTGGGAACGCTGTGCCCCTCCAGGGCTGGGCTTTAGTCCTGCTGCACCTTCCTGTGCTCCTGTTTTTCACTGGGAAATTTCCATGGTTAAAAAGAAAACAAAGGAAAACTTCGCAGTGATCATTTTTGGTCTCTGGCTGTTATTTTTTAAAAGGTGCAGTTATTGATGTCTCCATACCAGATGGTGTGATCCCATGATGCTTCTTATAAAATGTGATATATAAGCAGATACCTCAATAGTTCAGTGTTGGTAATATAAATCAGTCTTATGATATCCTCCACAGGCTGGTCTTTTTATATTCCTACTAAGGACCAAATTAATCAAGCACTATTTTGTTTAATTTTTGCTTTATAGTCTTCTGGTTTTTATTTGGTAGAAGTTAATATTTATCCATAAATACATTCTTGTTTTTTCATAAATTCCTTTTCTTGCACAGAACCAGACACAAAAGATTATAAAGAATTTATTTTGTTGTTTAAGAAGCAAAATAGTTTGAAACTTGAGCCTACAAGCAGAACAATTGGAAGACTGAAGATACAACTTTGTTTACCATACATCTAAATTACTTGTATAGCATTCTGCTAATTGATCTAATTATAATTTTTTCCTGTCATTCAGCACATTTCTAATATACCATATAAAGAAGCTTCCTGATTCCTTGTTTCTTTGGAAATGCCAGTAACCAAAAATTCCATAGTTTAATCTCTACGTAGATAAACTTACACCTTCTTTGGGAAATGTGTAAAAAGCAAGATGCAGATTTGTGCTGCTGGACAGTGAAATGGATGAGACCTGCTTTAGTGATGCCTAAATGTGCTGTATCATTAATGTTGTAGGGTTTTGTATCCTTCAAGGGATATGCAGAATAGCAAATGTTCAGCTGCTAAAACAAAGGAAGTTTTTATTGAACTTTGGTGAGCTTAATGTCACAAGGGTAGAGAAGTGAAAATATTCCTGGCTTCAGGAAGAATCAAAAATTTTTAGTGTCTGGAGAAATATAACTGAGGAGAAGCAGGAATTCCACATTGGGTGTTTGTTGATCAACAAACTGTAGAGAACAAAAGCATATATACTTCCTTACATATATTATAAATATTTAAAAATCCCAACCCTCTCCATGCAGGGCGTATAGCAGCCTCTCTCAAATTGACACTTAAGATAATATCCAGCTTGCTTCCATGGCTTCCATCCTTGTTTTCTGTCCTTGAAAACAAGGTATTTTAACACTGATGAACATCTTTTCTGTGTTGGTGTAAAAACAAGTTCTCTTCTTCGAGTTTTATTATTTTTCTGTCAATTACTAATCCTTCTGGTTTAAGGCAGGGATTTTTAAGCATCAGGTTTGCAGTAGTGTGGATCAGTATTGCCTGTCACTTGAAGCTGGGCGGGATCTGAAGGCTGAGGGTGTAATATTTTCGGTGACAGTGAACTGAGGTGCTGAGGAACAAGCCGGGTTTATTGGTGGTGCGAGGGGAGGTCCTGCCAGTAAGTTTAGTGAATAAAGGGAGGTGCATATTTGTAATATTTGAGAGTGACATAGCTAAAATATTGCTGGGAGCAGGTGTTCTGTGCCTGGGAGGGTCAGAGCTCAGCTGGGTGGGGTTTCTGGACTGCAGAGATCCTCAGTGCCCAGGTGGGCTCAGCAAATCACTTACTGCCTCAGCAGCAGAAATGTGGTACAGAAAGTAATAAATAACAGAAAAAGGTGTAATAGGCCATGTCCTTCTAAAACAAAAGAGGGGAAAGTTTGAGATATTTTCCCTTTTTAAGAAATAAAGCGTATAAAGAAGGAAAGAACCAATTGCTTGGTGTGGTTAAATTTGTGGCTGGAGAGCAAATGGCCGAGGTGTCTTTGGGCTGGGTTTTAAGTGGCCCTGGAGAAAGGTCTTGAGAGAAGTGTGTGGGGAATCACCTCTTCCTTCCCTACTTTACTTTTAGGGCTTGTGGTCAGGAGTATTTCCTTTAATGGTGATAAATACCTGGCTTTGTGTCTTAGGAAATAGCTCCTTATCAGCTCCTTATCACTGCTGTAATACAGTGATAGAATAATTTGAAAGTAAGAGCAGGAAGTTCTTCCCTTTATATAATTTCTGTAGAGTTTCTGAGGCCAAATGTTTGCATAACTTGGATGCAGTATTTTTTATTGTAATATAGTTCATGGTGCAAATCATTAATTTTCATCAAAACTCTAAAAAGGCAGTTTTGAACCCCGGGTTTGGGGCATTTCCTGCCATCAGTGATTTTTGTCAGGGCTCATGGAATTCCTTTGGAAAGTTTGCCTGTGTAGCCTACTAAGTGGTTTAGAGGTTTCTGCAGTTCTTCTGGTGGCTAATGATAATTATTTTTTTCTAACAATAGTAATGATTTAAGCATATTGCTTTAATGAGTGTTATCTCATCTTTTTCCTTAATTAAGCAACTTGTCTTCAGTTAGCAAACACCATTATTGCTGACAGATTTGAAAGTAATAGTTTGTAGATTGTAATCCATTCCTCTCTTACTCCTGTTTAGATTACAAGTGTGGATGTCCCCAAGAACTGTGAAATAATTTGGGAGAAGGATCCGATCTGGGCTCTTGGTTAGGGACACAGTTGCATGTTTTAATTGAATAATTCCAATACCTTTTCTCAGTGCTCTGCACTTTCCCCTGGAATTTCTTGCTAGAAGTACCAGTGTCCTGATTTTACAGCACCAGTGGATAGTAGTTCTTAAATCTGCCTAAGGTTAGGAAAATATATTCTTAAAATTGTTCATATACATCTGGCCTTAACAGTGATATTTAGACTTGACCTGATGTCATTCCAGTAAGAAAAAAATCTGGCCAAATACTTCAGATGTTTTTCCAAATGTTGGTACTTGTTAAAGTCTTACCAAACTAGTGAAACCTTCAACCAATTCTTTTTAGTCATGATATGACCTAAAGTTGAAGTATTTTGTAAAAGCTAAACAATGCCAAATGCATTTGGCTGAGATCAAAAACCAAATCTATTTGTTCTCTTTCATCTTCAGTGTTCCATTTCCTAGGAGGGTGACCTTAGTCAAACATCTATTAAAGTTAGCTTTTGATCTTACTCCCTTTCCAAAAAAAAAAAAAAAAAGGGAAAAAAGTCAATCTTTAGAATTTTCTTCCAGAGACAATCACAGTATTGTGTTTTAATGTTCCAGTAGCGTGTGAGTAAATAGGATTCTCTGATGTATGTGATAGAGCAGTGGCTAAATGGGACAATCACTTTTGTGTCAGAGACAAGAATCAAAAGGAGCATTCTTCAGAAGCTGTTAACTGGAAAAACCCCCCCAGGTCAGTGGAAACATGTTAACTGGTCAATGTGCTGCATTTTTGGGTCCTTTGATGAAAATGCCTTGTAATTTGATAACAGGTAGCTGTTCATTTGTAATACAATTTTCTCTTCACCAGTCAAAGCTACCTAGTGATTAATCTGTAAAGAGGTTAATTTTCTTCTCAAGTATGAGCAGTTTGGTGGCTTTTTGAAAGAAATAAGGACAAATTATTTATTTCCTGAAGAGAATATAAATAAGTTTCTCGGTCATCTGTAAGTTCATTCACGTTAGGGGAGTCTGTCTCATATCCATCCTGAGCCCAAGGGAAGTGAGTAGGTTTTCTTAAATACATACCAGTTCCTAAAAATATACAGGGGAATAAAATTCCAGTTAGGATTTGTGTTTAACATACTGAGCTGCTCAGATACTAATTGATAAATGTCTATTAGATCTACTCTTGCCAATGTCGTGCTACTGTTAGGGAAATGTCAGTTAAAGGATATAGTAGATAAATACTGAAAAGATTTATTTAAAAGAAATATCTATAGAAGAAGCAGAATTTGTCTTTTTAATGAACTTCAAAATTGGCATGTTTTGCATGTTATGCTTGTAAAATCAGAGTTAAATGCTTACAGGGACCTAAATGCTTAGAGGGAATATTATCTAGATAACTTTATAATAATATATAATACTGAACTTAGCAATGTGGGAAAGGCCTTAAAGTACATTTAAATCTCTCAGCTCTAAACAGATAGCTACAAAAAAGTACAGTATTAATACTGAGAAGTAGTTGAGGACTGCAGAGTACAATAATGGTAAAAGGAATTCTTGAAGTGGTTAGTTATATAATGTAGAATACTGGAAAAGCAGGATGAATAGATACCTGCAGTATTTTTCTGAATTGGATAAAAATATCTCAGTACATCTCGGCCATCGTTTATATTAAATGCAGTTTTATTTTTAAAGTAAATTTATTTAATTTCAGTTTTAAAATCTATTTTAAAATCTGAACATACTTTGACTACTGACATAATTGCACAAAACCTGAGCTAAAAATGTTTGTTGCCATAGTTCTAGAAGAAATGAAACTGCTATACTGGTGCAAACTCGGGAGTAAAGACCAGTAGAGTTCATATGTAAAGATTTGCAAGGGCAAAGAGAATATTTGCATAATTTTAGATTACTCAGTGTTTCAATTCAGTAACTAAATTATTCCTCTCCTCCTCGAGCCTGCATTTGGCTTGGAGGCTGCAAGTTAATTCAGCTTGACCAATGAGTAGAGACACATCCTTTAAGATTTTAAAAATGGTGTAGTTCATCTTCTAAGTGTTATTTTTATTCATCACCTGGAACAAGAAAATAAGCTTCCAGTCAGTGTCTTAGCTTTGAAAAATGTTCTTTACCTTGCACAGCGTAAAATGGAAATAGCTATTCTGGCATAACTTCATAAACAAAGGTGATATTAACCTATTGGGACTAAATTACTTGTCTGCCGTGTTATTTGTGCAAGTAAATGTGCACGAATAAGCTTCAGCAAAGCTGTAGGAAAGTAACTGAAAAACAGAGAGATCAGAATGATCAGAGGTAAAAAAATGCTTAAGAAAAGAAGGTAAAGGTACCCACTCCTCCATAATCACATTCCTCACACTCTGGCTGTGGGATCAATAGTCATTCATTTATGCCTCAGAGGAAAATAGGGCTCTTTTGTTTCTTTACCTGTGGTCTGAACATTCCCTGAAGTTAAACCTGGTTTCTGCAGCCTGTGAGCAGCCTCCTCATTTTCCCTGTGTGGTTTTGGGACTGCACATATCCATCACCTCCTCACAGAGGTGCCCAGAGCGCCAGCTCAGCTGTGGGGAGGCGTCTGGGCAGCTCCTGCCACAGGAATTTGCTGTGCAAGCTGGAGCATTGCATGGAAGCTTGTCCTTCCTCAGGCCCTTTGGATTGTCCAGACCCTGCTGGAACTGAAAGGAACTCATCCCGAATATCTCATTTCCTTCTTCCAGAGGAGAACCATGCGGTTCATACCCTGAGTGCCGGGGCACCACGGGGTCCTTCTTAGCACAACCAGCCCTGGTGGGAGGGACTTGGTGGCAAAAGCTGCTTTCCTGAGCACTGTGTGAAGATCAGGCTGTGACTGCCTTGGAGGAATGTGGTTTTCCACTCCCTCAAATGAAAAACAGAGCAGAAACCCAACAGGTTTTGCTAAGCCGAAAGTGTATAAAGAGCTCATCATGTGGCAGTAGGTGGGGTCCTCATTTGAAGAGGTAGATGTCCCTGATCCCCCAAGTGTTGCTTTGTTTTGCATTGTACAATTAATGGAGTATTCATTTGGGAGTTGGCTATTCAAGAAAATTACATTTGTGCACTACATTCTACGTCTTTTGTCCGATTGCAGTAATTGTAAACGAGGTAGGTTGTGCTTGAAGCTGGAGATCCCCTAATGCCATTCCCAAATATTTTTCACTGTGAATAAGTTGCGGGTTTTCAAATGATCTCAAAGCACTAATATTTTGCTTTAATTCAATAGCCAGAATTGCAAAGGGGTTGTAGGTCTCAGAAGAATATTCCGGGAATTTTTGTTCCTAAGTGATGCTGCTTTCAAACTTGAATCTTTTGAGGTTGTGTTAATTAAGTGTCATTTGGAGAGGAGTGTCTGGGCTCTCTCTTTTCACTGCTTAGGTTATTGTGCTTCAAATAAGCATAATTTTTTTGTGGGTTTTATGAACTGGCCACAGATTTCTCAGCCTTAAGTAACTAAGAGCTGTGTGTGTGATCAGAGCATTCCATTTCTGTTCTGGCAGAGTCTTGAAAATGGCTTTTGTGGAAGCAGCAGCATGTAGGGGATGATTCTACAAATATGCAAACCACAGCTTAATAATCCAGTCTCTGCCAGCAGTGCTGATCCTGGCAGTGTGGTGAGGTTTTTTGTGAAATCTGGAGCATGATGAGTTTATGGAACTCACTATTCACTTAAAATCCTCGAAATGCAGCATTTTAAACTGGTGGATTGAGACGGCTGGGATGTAGCTGCCATGTGTCATCTGATACAAAACAAATATTTTTGTATGGTATTTTCCAGCCACAAGTAGGAAATAGCTTGAAATCACTCACAAAGATATCCTTATTCTCAGAAGACCTTCCAGCCCAATTAATTTTACAAACTCAAGAGATTTGTGCCAACTTCAGATAAGCTTTCAGACTTTTTGGTACTTCGCTGAAAGGACTTCCAAAAACTTCGGCAATTTCCATGTCATTACTGCTTATGGAGAAGTGCTTGAAACCCACAGAAATTGACGTAATGGGAAAGGAATAAATGTGGAGAAAAAAGAAACAGCAGCAAATTCTGATTTCAGATGGCAGCGCGTGCAGACTTCTGTGATTATAGTGAAGTAACAGAACGTGGGTGATGAATATGAGCACTGTTAGGTTTAATACACTGATAACATAACCTTAGGTTCCCAGGAACCCAAGAATATTCTAAAAAGGATAACAAAGTCCTGCACGCAGAAGCAAATGCTGGTGGTAAGCCCCGCTTCTTTCCTGTGACTTCTGAATGTTTAGCACTTTGGAGTTAATATTTTTTTCTGTAAATGGAATTTATTTTGTGTTGCTCTCAGGGAGGTAATTTAACATGCTTCTGGTTTAGTTTTTAATTTTTCAAGTCCTTATCGCATAGAATTGCAATCTTCATTCCGTGACAGCATTATGAAAGCATAAGCAGATAGTTTGAGAGTTTGGGTGATTATGAGCATTAGTTTAACTTGTCTTATCCTTAGTGAAATCAGAGTCCTTGTGCATGAATCTGTCACTTCTTGATGTTTGAAAACGCTGCTTAAATACACCCCATATTATAAGTTTCCATTTTGTGTCGAAAAGTTTCAATGACACATCTAAAACTGCATCAGATCTGCACTGAAGAATGTAAAAGTTATCAAGGGACTGTGATTTTTTCAGTGGCTGCTGTGTCTGGCATGTGCTTCCATCTTCTGAAACCTGTACATCCAGAGTGGGGTGGTCAGTCAATCAAATACACAGAAGAAGGTAAGGGTCACAGTAGTGCAGAATACTAAAAGTATTACGCATTACAGCCTTGACAAATCATTCTCATGACATAGATTGTAAAGAAGAGCAGAAAATGTCACAAAATTAATCAATTCTCACGAGACCCACTGTAAGAATGAAGGAAAGAAGTAATGTAACCCTCTCAGTGCTTTTTGAAGTTCTGATTTTCCCATTTCCCTCCAACAGGGGAAGCTGCAGTTTAGTTTGACGTGAGATGCAGGTGGCCTTTTTGGGAAGGAAATCAACTGTAAAATGCACAGCTGGGTTTTGCTGTGCATCAGCTTGAGCAGGGGTGCTCATCTTACAGATCTAGGTACATATCTGGGATTAAAATTTCTGTGTACTTCAAACTGAGACCCTGGGGTCTAGACAGGAAATCTCAGAGCTCTTGGGTTGTCGTCTCCTCATGTGGATGGCGGATGTGAAATGCCTCAAGTACTTGAAGGAAGATGTTCACATTAAAAATGTTTCCAGTCTTTCAGATGGATGTCAGGAGGATAAGATCAGGACAAAGGTTATGAGTGGGGTGGGAAGCTTAAATAATAGAGAAAGACATGGGATGAAAGTATCTGGAACTCTCCTCATGTTTAAAGTGGACACCCAGATTTGTGAGAATCAGGACTTTTGCTACTGTCCAGATATGTGTGAAATTAGAGTGACAACCTGTTGCTTCTGTAACTTGTTCCACAGAGTGGCAGGGATGTTCTGATGTTTGGGGGTTTTAATCTTGTTATGCTCATGTGAATTTTTGCATGAAATTGTATTTTAAAGTAAGGCGAGCAAGCACAGTGTGTTAAACAGAAATTACCAGGATTGCAAAATCAAGCCATCAGAAACATTTGTGCAACACTAATTCTGATCCCTCGAGCATTTGGCAAAGTCTTTAAATTACATTATCAGTGTTTTCCCCAGCATCACTGCCTGGGTGATGATAGAGCATCCCTTGACCTGTGTGGGAACTGAGGTTGTGGGATGAAGAGACCTGCCTGTGAGCCTGTCCCTATCCAGCAGCTGCAGAAAGGGAAGTTACCTAGGGAATATTTAGGGACTGCACAAAAGCAGAGAATCAAGTCCCTCAAGAAAAGACTGTGACATTTTCAAGCTGACTGGAGCTTCTTTGTGAAAGATTAATTTCTCACAATTCCTGACATATATGAGTAATATTTGTTTGGATTTTTTCCCCCTCAGTAGGACTCTTTTGCCATAGTATAATGTTTTTTTGACATTTTAAAGTGGTGGTATTTAAAAATGTTAGGCCACTCCATATTTTTAAGTATTGTCTGAAATGTTTTGGTATGGATCATCTTCAGTAGTTTCTCAACTTTGCTTAACTCGATGTGGTTAGAGAATCCAAGAATCTCAGACTGGTTTGGGTTGGAAGAGACCTTAAAGGTCATCTCATTCCACCCCCTGCCATGGGTAGGGACACCTTCCACTATCCCAGGCTGCTCCAAGCCCTGTTCAGATAAAGCAAGGAGTCTTTATTTTCTCTTTTGCCTTGATCATGCAGTGTGATAAATACAGAAATTCAAATTTTCTACTCTAAAAATCAATACTTGCTGTCATTTGGAGTGTTCTCCTGTTGCAAAATGGGAAAGAATGTATTTGTGAAATATGGTTGTAATATCAGAACAACTGGCTGTGTGTAGGAAGAGCTGAAAGAAGCTCCAGCGTTGTGATGCATTTCTTGGCTGCATTTCAGCTGGGCACTGTCAGGTGGATGTCCTGGATTTCAGCCTGGGCTCCAAGTGCCCTCCCAGTCCTGGGGTGATGCTCCCACAGCCCAGCCCACGACAGAGTTCTCGCCAAAATCCATCCCCTGCCTGCAGTGCCCAGTTACTCACCAGTTACTCACCAGTTGTTCACCAGTTACTCACCGAGTTCTGTCCTTGGGGCTCTCAGACAATTCACATTGATGGATTATTGTGACCATTCCCACGTGGTAGCCAGGGTACCTTTGCAGAGCCATTGAAAACTTGACACGTGCTAGAGCTGAACCTTCCTACATTTCTGGTTGAGTCAGTTCACAAACACGAAAAACATCTGCAGTAACAAGACTTTCGAGTTTGGACCCGTCTCCAAACTGCTTTAAGACTCTGGGCATTTTACTGCTCTTACCAGGAATTTGGTTTCACTGTCCTTTGTGTAGTAGCTGAGTTTTACCTCCCTGTTTATCACTCAGCAAGAGTGATTCATTTCAGCTGCAGAGAAGCCTTTACTATCTAGCGTCATTTTAAATTAATTAATAAAATTTTGCAGGCATTCTGAAAATGTAAAGTATATTATATCTATTTACTTATTAATTTTAATTAAAGTGAGCATATCCTTTTCAGTCTTGGAAAGCCTAATTTGTCAAAGGTTTCAGGATTGTTTTCACTGTTTGCAATATGGTCTCTCATACTAACATTTCATAGTACCAGATATTCCATCATTGCTGTTTCAGCACAGCATGCTTGACCCTTAGCAGCTCTGAATGCAAATAATAAACAAGCCAATGCACAATGCTTGACTGTTACACTGAAATAGTATGGCACAGCTAAACTAAGTTTCATTTTTCCTTTTGAATATTATTAATTGCAATGTGTTGACTGTTAATTTAATTAAATGTTTTGTTTTAATATAAAACCATTTTTCAGTTCACTGACTCACCATTTCATTTAATTAATTGCAAACCTCAGGATTTGATTACTCATAGTTCTCCTTTAGTTAATTTACTTGTTCACAGTTTTGACAGAAAAGCTTTCAAACTAATATGAGGGAGGGGCACAGTCTGACTAATCAGGAAACTGGAAAAAAAAAAGCTGTAGCTAGAGTATGAGATTAGCAGATACTCAGGGTCACCTGAAAAGCTCGGAGCCCTTGTATTCACCATCAAAATCCAATTTCCAGTGACTGGACATTGGTTATACGTGGAGGGGTCACTTGCACCCAAGACACCTGTGGTACCTCAGTGCAGGAATGTAGCTGAGTCTTGGATTCTTACCCAAACACCAGAAAATATTTGCTAAAGAGTAAATTGTGATGTTACTGGAGGCAAGGGACACTGTCCCCTTGTCCCCTGGTGCTTGGGGTGGTTCAGCACTGCCCTGTGATGGGAGACTGCAAACAACCTGGGGCTGTGATCTTTGGGCCGTGCAGTGAAAATGCTGCTTCTTTTGAAATAACTCCTGAGACTTCACAGAGGAATAACCTTCAGTAGTCTTCTTGTCTGTGTAGGGGACATGTGAGTATACAACTAACCACTGACCTAGTGGGATGCAGACAAGGGCTGGAGAAGCTGCTCTGGCGCTCACAGGTACCTCAGGTGCCGTGGCTGTAGGAGCAGAGGACATGCTCAGGGGGTGCAGGAGCAGCCAAGGCTCCCAGGATGTGGGGCTCTGTTCCATCTCCAGCACCCCAAGCCCTGGGATCTCCCAGAGCGGTGCTGTGCCCTGTGCAGTCAGCTGAGAACAGTCCTGATTTGGATCCAGACTCTTCATCTGAAAACTCTTTGGTTCTTAGGCCTGGCCTATCTGTCCAGAACACAGTTGCAGAATTTTCCTTCAGTGCAACCTGTGCATGAAGTATGTGGTTTGTGTGTCCTCGAAGGGTTATTTTGGTTATTTCAGGGCTAAATCCCTGTGCTGTGCAGCGGAGTTCTGCAGACTCCCAGAGGGAAGGTGCAGTGTCCTGACAAAACTGGGCTCACGGAAAGCATGTTACAGATGGCAGCTGCTGTTCTGCCATGCACACCATGGTGCAGGAGTTCCTGAGCAGTTGGGATCGGGCTCCTGTGCACAGAACACGGCTCCCAGATTCCATTGTCTGTCTGAGAGATCCCTACTAGGAGCTGCTCCCTGCCAGCCCAGGTAACTGGGGATACTGGAGCAGCACCAGCCCCATCAGCCACATGGCTGTGGGCAGCCTTGCCAGGAAACCATCCTGTCTGTGCTGAGACAGCTCCTGTGGTGTTGTGGAGGATGTCCGTGTTTGACAACAAACGTGCACAGTTTATTTCCTGGGGGTTCCCTGACTGGTCACAGCTGGCAGAAGGTAACTTAAGGAAGGAAAATTTAAAGTGTAAATGGACAGGAAAAACCAGAAGCTTTGAAGTATGTAATCCAGCATGTGGGTTTCCCGAGTGATTCTTTTTTTTCGGGGGAAGTAGAGGGATAGATATATACATTACAGCAGTGTCCGGGACATTTTTCAAAGTGAGGTGCTCTAAGTGAGATTCTACTGCTGATAATGATTCATCCAAGAGGATGGAAATGATTCTTCAGTTCTTTGTAGATCCTTAGCTAAGTCAGTTGAGGAATAGCCCTCTTTGCCACAGCCAGTCCGAGCTGAGTCAGTTGTAGAAAGGAGTTTTATTAATAGTTAAATTAATAGCTCCAGTAACGTTAACCATGGTGGTACCTTAATTGAAGATTATGCCAATGCTGCCCATTTTCTGCCATCATTTCAATCAGCAGCACCCTCTTACTGCTGAACCCATTTGCTTTAGCCTCAGTTTTATTACCTCTCAGAAATGCTGAAGGATTAGTATGTTGTTTTTAAACTGCCTCAGACAGATCCTGTGACTTTTAGTTCAAGTAAGAAATTACATAGACTGGGGAGTGAACGACAGAATAAAGACTTTGCTGACACTGAGCTGAGGGACAATCTCAGCTGTATCTTCAGGCTTGTGCCTGGCTCTGCAGGACCTTGGTGCTTTCTGCACTAGGGCTCTGTTTTACTCTTGAAACTTTCGCTGCTCAAGTGAAGTGACTTTGGTGTGGCAGATGGCACAGCACAGTTTCTGATACATCACTGTTTCTTGGCTGCTGTCCTTATGGCAGCTGTGTCTGGTTAGGGAGCTCAGAAACGCCTGACAATAATTACCTTTAATTTCTGCAGGCGGCATCGTGGTGATTTGGGGACTGTGTTTATTATTTTCTGTTTGTTCCGTGGTACCTTTCTGCCTTCATTACACTTCTGGTGCAACTGTTCAGTAGAAGGTTTGGGGGGATTTTTATTTTTCCTTTTTTTTTTAAATACAGCGCCCTGGACAATTTTTTATCTTGTCTTTTCTCTGAATATTTTGCTAAAGATCTGAATTTATTTTCCATTCCCTACTTACCTCCTTATAAATAGTTTCTTTACTGTTTTGCATGTTTAATTAAATTTTATTACTTCCAATCTGTATCAAGGACCTGTATAAATACTGACCCTGATGAAAACACTGGAATACTGGTTTATCTTTACACCCCGGGTACATACAAATGATAAAATGTTAGAATAAAAAACTCCGTGTTCAGACACTATATTTTTGTAACCATTAAAATGAATGTGAATTCTTTGCAAATGGTTTAAAAATATAAAGTGAAAAGGTGCTTGGAAATCTTGAAAACAGTCAGTTCCTCAGAACTGTGATGATGCTTAGTTTTTTTTTAACTTCCTGAAAATAATGTAAAATACACTCAAAAAGCAATCCCATTTCCTTTCCCAAAGAAAAAAAAAGTGAGAAGTTTGCAGACTATTTCATCTTCTCCAGAAAGTGTGTGGAGAGTTTTATCACTGAAGATGTATTCTGTGATGGATTAAGTGAGAGTATGTGAGATAAAAACTGGAGTTTAAACATCAGGATTTTATATCTGCTTGATAAAAAACCTGTAGCATTTGTAAAAGAACTTTAAAGGGTGTTGAAAAAAAATTAGAGCGTAGTGGTCTTCTGTATGAAGTGAGGGCTGCGTTAAATACCCTAAAAGACAAAATTATTGATGATGATCAGAATATCTTTGCTGAACTTGACGAAATTGCTGTATCCATGTGTGATAAAGGTGTCCCTCTCTATGCAGCTGGAGACTGGATTGCTTCCTTTCTTAAGTCTTACTAAAATAATGAGAAGCCCATTAGAGGAGCAGCAGAGCTAATCTGAATGTCAAATTTGTAGCAGCTTTTAGAAGAGTGTTGTAATTTATGGATGGGGTGTGAAAATTATTAGTTCCCTTTAATCAGTGTCTGAATCTGTCAGTAAGCAATACTTTCCAGAAGCAAATCATTTAATTCTGGTTTGATGTATGATACCTGCATGGGTTGGTAGAACATGCACTACCACCAAAAAAGTCTTGGGTTTTAATAAATGTAATTCAGTGATTTTGTGGAAGTAGGTAGCAAATA
Organism: Corvus moneduloides; assembly: GCF_009650955.1. Lineage (NCBI taxonomy): Eukaryota > Metazoa > Chordata > Aves > Passeriformes > Corvidae > Corvus > Corvus moneduloides. The sequence goes on along the minus strand of NC_045489.1, from coordinate 4,126,966 downwards.
ATAAAAGCAAGTTCTGCTGTTCTGGGGGGGAAGAATAAACCCATTTAATCCCTGAGTGAATAAACAATTGTACCTGTGGAGATATTTTTGGCTATGTGGCAATATCTCTTGGACTTTCCTGCAAGAACTTCAGATTATTTTCAGTCACATCTTGCCCAGAGTAAAAGTAACTTGGTACTGTCTGGAAGACAGTCTGATTCTTTGTTTACTGACCAAGTTAAAGTCATAAAACTTAAAAACTTTGCACTTACGAAAAAAAGGTACTGGGAATCTAAATAATAATAGTAAAAAAATCATGATTATTCTGGTAACCTGTAGCCTGCTGTTGCTCTGCTTCTTCTCTTTTACTACTGGAAATTAATTGGGTTTTAGTAATTTGAAAATCCTCTACCAATACCCCCCTTAATTCTGTAAATTTCTGCTGGTCTTAATGGTCTCTTAAAAGTGGGATTGATTCTGTGGTTATCCATATTGTGTTTTTCTACATATTTCCAATGTAATATTTTGCAGTTACAGTAATATTAATCCAAACCAACAGATTCCCAAAAGGACAAAACAGTATTTGGATGCATAATAGAACAATAAATGCTGTACTGTTACATGTTAATTGGCTTTGAACTGTTGAAATTAAGGAATACTATATCTTAGTCTGTGTGTGGAAATTTTGTTGCAGCTAAATAAGTCAAGCAGAAAGTGATCGAAGTGACAAGGTGATCAAAGTGACGGGAAATTATATTTAAAAGTATAATCAAAAGGGATACCATTAAATAAATACTGCTTTATGCTATACGTGTTAAAAAGAAAAACAAACATGAAGGATTTATTATTTTTTAAAATTCTTAGAATGGTGTAGGATAGCATTACTTAACTGGACTAAGAATGGGCATTGAATTTTTGTGACTTTTTCTTACTGAAAAGGAATGTTCTGTTCATACTTGCAGTGCCACATTGTATAATATGACACTGCATTTTCCTTATTTATATTTTTCCAGGTCTGACAGCAGCTGCCATGGCAGAGGCTATGAAGCTACAGAAAATGAAACTTATGGCCATGAACAGCCTTCATGGAAGTGGGAGTCAAAATGGAACCGAGTCAGAAAATGAAGAGCTCAATTCTAATGCAGGTAAGGGATGCTGTGCCCCTGAGCTGCCCTGGAGCTCTCAGCACCTGGGTCTCAAATTCTCGGGCTCTTGTATTTTGTAAGCTTTGCTCTACCAGTGCTAACTCACAATTAGTGCTCTCCTCCATATTCCTCCAGTTTTCCCCCCAACAGTTCCCTTCACTAATTCTTTGAAAAATACAGGTGAAAGATCATCTTCTTTAGGGTTGGATACAGACCTTTTAAAGTGCCCCCTAAATACATCTGGAGTAACAAAGGATTGCTCTGCTGGCAGTAACACTGTCTAGTTGTCCAGTAAATGATGGAAAGTTTCCAAAAGGTCAGGTTGTTGGAATTCCTGAGTTCCACAGGTCACTGGAGAAAGGTAAGGTAGGGAATGCTCTAGCACCAAGCTTATGGCTCTTCTGCATTTGGTTCTTTCCTTGAAAGGACATTTGCAAAGCACAGCTATGAAGGGGAGTCGTGATAATCCTTGGCTGTGGCTGGAGTCACCTTGGACAGGAGGCCCTGGCACGGAACACATTCAGTCTGTGCTATACAAGCATTAATATAAATGAGAACTGAGCTCCCCAAGTCCCAGCTCCTCAAGAATAGGGTTCAAAGGTGAAGTCAAAATGGATCCTTTGGGGAGGAAATCTCTGTTTATTCCGATGTCCTTCCAGGTGAAGAGATTTTTACTTGGACAGTGTAGAGAGCCACAAGACAGATCCATTTTGTCTCTGATACCTGTTACAATCAGGGCAGTTCCCCTTGGCCTCACTTTTTACTGAATCCTAGAATGCACTTTTATCCTTTGGGAACACATTTTGTTTGTTTCCATTACCAATTTGGGAAGGGAGGGACAGTGTGATCCCCGTGGATCCCCGCTCTCCCATCGGCATTCCTGCGTCTCCAAAGGCAAAGCCTGGCTGGTGGATGCTGCATATGCATCCTACCATCAAAATGGTAATTTATTAGACCAATAAAGCGGCAGCTGGGAGGTCTTAGACTCATTTTCTAAAGGAATAACTTTGAATTCATGACAAATTATGCACAAAGCAGTCTTTCCAAAAGCGGTATTGCCTTTTGCTAATTTTGTGTACTCATCTGTATTTGAAGAAATCTGGCTTCTAACTCATGCATTAAACCTTTCCCCAGCTTCCTGTTCTGTAGGATATGTATTTCTTATTCACCTCTCAGATCCTAATCAATTAGTGCATGTTGAATTCAGAAAAAAAGCACTGAAAAAGCCTATTTAGTGGTTGTAACTCAAATAGTTTGTGTACAGTTCAGAATGAAATCTGAAGGTTCACTGAATGCTAAGAAAAAGGACTGAAGACAGAATTACTATGAAAGAGCAAGGAAGCTTCATACAGAAAAGATGTAGGGTTGGTATGGGGGTTTTAAAAGCTGCTGTACTGAAGTTTCATTTGAATGCTCATGGTTTTGTGTGTTACCTGATAGGGCAAAATTTGTGTACTTTATGTGGGGAGAATCTACATTAATGTGATTATTTTAGGTACTACATGGAACAAGAAGTTTTTTAGGGGACTGTCACACCAGCCTTTGGGCAGAGCATCAAGTGTGTGCACTTAACAAGGGAGTTCTCTGTGGTTTAGCAATTCAGCGAGTTCTACAGCCAACTCAATACCAATTCAAATATTTGGAAAAATTCCCACTGACTTTAGGTACAGTGGGATCCAAGAATAAAAGTATGGTGGCAGTTCCATAAAGATATTTTTTCAATTCTTTCCCCTTTTCACTGCCTGATGCAATAAAATTGCCAGGAGCAAATTTTCTGGCTCAAGTGCCAGTGTTGCTTGCAGACAGAGCAGTAAGTCCTTATCAGACAGAACTAACACTACTCCTATTAAGAATCACAATTTCCCCTCCTTCCAGTATGTGCAATGTGAGCACTGGGATAATTTTTATAACGTGGATTCCTCCTTTATTAGTGGGTCAAATTACAAAGATTTACATTGAGCAGGATGTTTCAGAAAGGAAAACCTCCATGAAAGGAGTGAGAAGTTGGCTGTGCATTTCACCAAATAAAATAACTGAAGAATTACCAAACACTCCCTACAGAAAACTCCTTGATGTGGCATGAAGAGAGTGGGAATTTTGTTTAGAAGTTAATACAGACGTTGTAACTTTGATCTGCTGTGAAGGGAACACCAGGATAATTCCGTGTGCATGAAACTTTCACCAACTGTTTGCTTTGCTCTAGACTTACAGTTTAAATGACTATTAAAAATAAAATGGGGATGTGAAATGAGGAAGAAAATTGAATTTTGAATTTCTTTTTACTAAGAAGAGGTGGAAAGGAACAGAGGAAAGGAGTCAGAAGCCTCGTAAGTGAGGAAAACGTTTTATTTTAGGAGAGAGACCTACAGTTTCTTTGATTTGGGGTTGTGTTTAATAGCTTCTGTAATGGCTGCAACATGACACTGCATCTAGATTTCAGCATGAATAACAACCTGTTCGTGTTTCATTTAGCTCCAAATGAGAAATTCTGTGTTTTATTGTTTTAGGAAATTAGTCTGTGTACTATTGCTCCTGGAACTTTATAATTAATCACTAAAGGTTATGGCTGTGGAGAGTTTGTGGGAAATAGATGTCTGAATGATTATAATTGTGGCTGTCAAATCAGAAATATGGTTGTACAGAGCCGAGGACCTTTTGCTTCCTTTGATTTTTTTTTCTTCTTACTGTAACAAAGACTCGAAGGGTTGCAGTTTTACTTCAAACAATTAAGTTGGGTTTTTACCTCAGTATTACACATTGACTTCCTACAATGCCACTAAATATTTCAGTTTTGGATATGTGCCTTCCTGCTCATCCCACAGTCTGATAGATGAGCGGAATACTCTCTTTTTGCTGTTGTTTATTTTAAATTAAAAATGTAATTGAGCAGTATTAAGTCCTGAAGCTTTATTGCCAGATTTTTTGCAAGTGTGTCATTATACACAGGCCATTAGTATAATAAAAAAAAGTGTTGAGGATGTCTTGGCATATTCATTTCAATCCCCATCTGTATCTGTTGAAGTATGAAATAATTTTGGGTTTGCTTCTTTTTGATGCCTAGCCTGTCACTTCCATAGTTTCTTCCTCTGTGCATCATTATGATGATGGAAACTTCTAAGAATTCTCTCTCTGAAGCCAGAATTTGGCCTGTCAGTTTAAAATTTGAACTCTAACTCAATTTAACATGATCACTGACTAATTACTCAGATATTATATTGTCCTCCAGCAAATCGCAGGTGTGGAATTGAATCTTACAAGTATGTCTAAGGAAGTGGGGAATAAATGTGGCACTTCTTTTCCTGCTTCTAGTCCAGCTGGTGTGCTTTTGCCACCAGGTCCTAACTGCCTCCTTTTCATGAAGTCACAATAATCTCAGTAGTGGTGGAGTTTGGTACTGGAATATTCTAAATAACTAATTGAAAACAAATGCTACAAGAGTTAATACCGAAGATACAGGGAAAAAAATTCCCCCAAAAGTTCAGTTTGCAGATATTTTTTAATTGAAGTAATGCTTTAGTTCACAGTACTGTGAAGAATGCTGTTACACATTTGAACATTGATGTCCTCCTTCCACTCTCTCTGCAGAAGAGAAAGAGATTTTTTTGCACCTTCCTACTCATCATATGAAGTGTTGAAGCAAAGCTTCTCTGGCAGTTGAAAATCTCCTCTTTAATCTGGCACTGGAGGCTCTCTGGCCCCCCAGCCCAGCTGACCTGTTCCTTGGGCCTTAGTGTCCCTCTCCATCTTCTGGTAGGACTGGGGCAGGAAGGTTGAATTTGGAGAACCAGGCAGTTGGGGACAAAGGTGTGTGGATGTGGGAGAAATCCATCCCTCTGGAGTCTGAAATACCCGGTGGCCATAAATCTTCTGTGATCCTGTTCCTCCTTTTTTGGCTCCTCCAGGTGGGTCCCCGGAGAGGAGACCTTTTGCTGGTGGCACTTGAGGGTTGCCAGGAGTGACTGTGGCCTTTCCTATTCCCCTTGGGAGGTGAGGAAGGTCTGGAGCGAGCAGCTGGCAGCTGACTCCTGCTCACTCCCAGCCCAGCCACGTAGCCAGATTTGTTGTTCTGTAGAAATAAGGTAAATAGAACAAAAGCTCCCTGGTTGCACAGAAGTGTTTACAAAGATGAGCTCCTTCATCATTGTGCAATGCTAAAATGCTAAAATCAGGCGAGGTGTGTTCTGGAAATTAGCATGTCATTGCTTAGGGAGATTTGGAATTTATTTGAAATCAGAGCTTTTATTTTTAATGGCATGGCAGCAGGTAATTTGTACAAGTGTAGGATAGATTGTAAAATAGAGAGTGGGTAATGCTACCTCGACGTCCCTCAAGCTGCCTGAGCAAAGAAGGATCAGTGCATGGCAGTCGTGACAGGAGCTGTGTGTGCAGAACCTCAGAGCGAAGAATAAAGCAGGTATTTCCTTCTGGTGGCTTTTGGAGTTAGCATGCATGATTTAATAAATGTGTTTTGCTTTCCCAGGAGAGATATCAAACAGTACTAAGTGTTTCAGTGGTATTTCCTTAGGAAGTCAAAATGTTATTCTGTATGTAGAGTCTTGTTGCTTAATTTCCAGACAAGGAGCTAAGTTAGGCAGAAAAGAAAGGAAAAACACCCAAGCTTTTGGCATATGAGGATCAGAGAAAAAGCTCTTCATAGGAAAAGAAAGTGTTATCTTTTTATCCTTCTTTCCCTTCAGTACCTGCCATGCAGTTTTCTCACAAATGCAAACATCCTTCACAATCTGTTTAAAAAACCACAAATACATCACTCGGAGGAATATTTAAGGAACCATCAGGAGGGAAAAAACTCATTGGTTTAATGGAATGCTGTCAAGGAAAATCAGCATCACAAACGACACAGGGGCAGAATTGATACTTTTGCACTGACATGTTAAAAGAAAATCCCATGCATTATTTAGAAAACCCAGAAATCTGTCAGCTGTATGATTGCCGAGTTAGCAGAAGCAGGAGGATGCTGCTCAAGTTGAAAAGAAACGCGTAGGCACAGATCCATATTGTAACCTTTCATGTTCTCCACCCACCATGAATACCCAGCTATTACACGGTCAGCATTTTTTAGTTTTTCTCTTTTAAAATTTTCAAGTGCTTGAAAAGTCAAAAGAGGTAGGTCTTTTCTTCTGAAAAGCAGGATGCCAAGGCTGTTATTTTATTGTAAGAATGTAAAAATGACAGGACCAGAGAACAGTTTTTTTTAATCCTCGAGTACCATGTAGATTTCATGAAGTCATTTTTCCTGTTGTTAAGGCAAATGTGTTTTTGTTACTTGAGCAGAGAATTACGAATTTTCTTAAATAGTTACGAATTTTCTTAAACTGTCCTTTGGCCAGGAGGGATGTGTGCAGTCTTGAAGCAAGAGAGAATTTTAACATGTTTTGAGTTGTGTGCTGTCTCGTCCAAAAACTAGACTTGACTCCAGCCCGAGCAGACACATTAAAACATTTTATCCTAAAAATTGGGACTTCTGTGCTGTTTTTGTAGGCAGTACCTGTGCTGGTGATGGTGAGGGTGAGGATGGGAAGGTGAAGAGGCACAGAGGGGATGTTTGGCCCCTGTTGGTGGGGACAGGATCTGCGCAGGGGGGGTTTGGCCCAGGGACACCACCCCCAAAGGAGATTCAGGGAGTGGCGACACTCAGTGGATTTCAGGATGTGCTTCCATACATTGCCTTGGAGGTGTGGTTTCGTGGAACTTTGTTGAACCCACGTGGAAGTGATGGTGAGGAAGTTTATTTAAGCTTTTTCAGTGAAAGTGGAGTGAAGGAACTCAAACATTCTCATAACATGGGGGCTTTGAAAAGCTTTCCCCACCGCTGCTTGTCAGAAAACGTCTGTGGTTGGGGAATGACACGAGCAGAGAATTCCCTATGGATGATGTAAGTGAGGCCTCCCTGGGGCCAGGCGCTGATAATCCTGGAGGAAGAGGCTGATGTTCCGTTTTATTTTAAAGTAACAACTCCTCAAGCATTAGCCAGGAAGCCAAATGCTGTTTGTTTGGGTCAGTTGTACCTTGTTGGCACCGTGCTGTTTTCTGTCCTGTTCCCTCCTAGTGGGATACTCTCAGTTATCCCAAGAACCCAGTCTCCATGTGGGAAGCTTGGAAATAAGATGCAGGTATCTATTTTGGTGGCAAATTGTGGTTTTTTGGAGAGTGAGTGTCAGTGGATATTTTGTGCTGTGTTACCCCAGCACTGGGCAGGGTTTAGCAGCAAGAATTTTTGGAGGCTTTAGTGAACCCCAGTTTCAGTGGAGTGCAAAAGTGAATTTTTTATCTGCAAACTTTTTTGAGGTCCCATTTTAGGTACATTCTTAAGCAGTTACCTATTGAATGCATGTGAATAATTTCACTGTATTTTTTAAAGTATTCATTGAAATACGAACATAAATACTTTGTAGTAAATGTAAATGATTCACACATAAATGTTGGTACATCAGCTAATATTTACATATTTGGGTTGACTGACACCCAACTGTGAGAAATGGGAAGTAGCTCTGGCTTTAGTTTTAAAACTAATAAAGGAAATATAACTCCAGACAAGCTTTAAAAATGAAATTCTCTGTGCTCTTCTCTGTAACTCTGAGGCATCTTTCTCTGTGAGAGGAATTCTCTTTCAGGTTTTTGATGCTTATCATGATGAAATTGACAGTGTTTATATAGCATCATGAGCTAATGTAAACTGGTTTAAAGAACAAGCAAATTTTGGTTTTATCTTATATTGGCCTCTTTTTAGAAAAGTTGTTATTAACTCTTGAAGCTCTGGCTTGTGTGAATGCTTTTTGAGTGGGAAATTCTCAAGGGTATATTTTAAATGGATTCATGACTATTAGATATTAGATACTGCTAAGTGTTTACAAATGGAGAATATATATACTTGTAAGTTTATATTTCAGCAGTTAAGCATCTCACACAGTCTGTTTCCTCATTACATTTTGGTTGTTATCTTATTCAAAGTCAAAGAACTGTTGTTCCTTTTTATCCAGAGCATAAAGTAATTGTTTGGGTTTTTTTTAAATAAAGACAGAATTCCTTGCAATGATTTCTAACTTTTGCTGGAACAAATTTAATACAGAAAATCAAGATTCATATCTATTAAAAAGCCCTGCCTAACGCCAAATCAAATACCTCTGGGTGCACACGGCGTGATCATAAACAACCTCTCCAGATTCTTGCCATATCTGCTATCAGAACTAAGTGCAGCAAAAGATAAACTAATGACAAAATGCAAATGGTATGGCTAAACGGAGGAGAATTGAGAGCTTTCACAGGTCTGTCACCTTTCAGATCCTTTACAAATTTATAGTCTCAGAGTGCAGAGGTCTGAATCTTCAAAGCTTGAAAAACAGAGGTGCAGCATGAACTAATCTTCATTTTTTCCCCTATCTTCTTACAGCAGCACTAATGGAAATGTATTTTGTTTAATGACTCTGAAATCCTGTTTGTAATTAGATGTGGGAATTGGTCTTACTTTGTAACAGATGATACTGGAATAATAATATGAGAGATGCTACGCTGAGACCCCTATCCTCCTAAATCTATATCATTTTTCATTTTATTGACAGGAAATGTGTTCCTGGAACAAAGAGATTGATTTTAAAGAGTGGAAAAATAATGTCTAGTAAAAACTCAAATGAAAACATTTTAGTATTACTTTTAAGTGTATCACAAGAGTATGTTAACCCTTTAGATGTATTTTTAATTTTAGTAAACAATCTTCTTATAATTGTTGCTTTGTCTCTGATACAATCTTTGAATGAATGCACCAAAAGGTAGAGAACTTTAATTAATGATGGGGTGCATACAATTAAAATGCATATCATATTTCAGAAGGATTATTCGAAATAATTAATTTTGTCTGTTAAAACACTTTTCCAGTCGTAAATGAAGTAATTAGGAGTGGGCACAAAAGATGTGAGTGCGCTCTGAGCTCACACAGTCCCTTCAGAGTATTACTCTCTTTACTAGGTCTTGATGTCATAAATCATTTTGGTCTCTCCAGAGCCAAGGCTACATTTTTTTCTGTGGTTATAATTCTCGTTTTTGTTGGTGGTAGCTGAAGTACTGGCGTGCTGAAGGAAAGCAGGTGACTCTAAAGTGTCCCCATAAAGACAAGATCTCACGTTCATCTGCAAGGTACAGGGACTCCACGGCACTGTGGGGAGTGATACTTACCAGAAATGCACCCAATTTAAGACTTCTTGTATAAAATCTTATGAAGACCAAGGCAGATTGGATGCCCCACACCTGAGAAGGAAAACCATTCCAGTTTTGATGTTTTAGCTGGGTCCTGTGGCTGCTGAAGGACACAGTGTGGAGAGGTTGTCCTGCTCTCCACGGCAGGAGGAGGAGGCACCTCTGCCTTCCTGCCTGGGGCTTGCTTACAAAGGCAAGGAAAGGGAAAACAGTGATCCAGGTCTGCCCCTCTGAAATGCAGCTTGAACTTGATGTTAAAACATCCTTGGACAAAGCAAAAGCAGACCCAGGAGCAGGCAGCATCCACTGACCAGCAGAACCGTGGCAGTGAGGGGTGCCAGGAGTGCTCAGGGGTTGCAGGCTTTCCACAGTGCTACCAAAGAACAGGAAAATACCAAATGTTTGACACATCCTTTTTTTTTTTTTCTTTCCAGGTCCTTGTATGTACTCTTGTTTCCACAGTATCTCCTCTGCTAATCATTTTGGCACAGAGTAACATGTTCAAACTCTGTTGGTTTAATTTCCCATTGCAGGGTGTGAGGATGTGAGGAATCCTGTGAAGAATTCAGTAAAAGCAAGTATTAGTGATAGTTGCCTTTGTTAAGTAGTGAGTGCACTTCAGTCTCCCATCAATGATATTTTAACAATAGAAAGTACTTCAATATTTTAATTACACTGTAAAGTCTGGAACATTCTTGTTCTTGTTAAGGCACATATAAGTTAGGATGAAAACTGGCATATTACCTTTGATGTGGGCCACATGCTGAGAGTCCCCCAAAGGATGTCATTGATGGTGATACAGCTGCCAACAGCAGGAGTCTCATGAATTGCAATTTTAATCAGATTTTTAAAAAAAGTCCCCTAACGTACAGTTGATTTATATTTGAGGCAAGAAATGTTTGTGGTGTGATTATTTGGAATATTTTCTCACTTAAAGGAGTAGCATTGATCCCCCCAAAATTTTAATAATGTGGGTTTTTAGTTAAGGATTCAGCACTAGATTTGTGTGGCGTGCCCTGAGCTGACATTTCTGCAGCTGAGATTCGATAGCAGTTTTCCTTGCAACAGTTGGTGCTGTTGAAATGTCTGGCTGATCTGTGAATTTGATGAGACAGAAGTCACCGTGGTCTCCAGTAATTTTGCCTTTCCTTGCACCCACAGAGTACGAGGCATCCCTTAGTTGTGGAGCAGGGGCTGTGTGGGTAAGCAGGACACACACAGATCAGAACCCTACTGCTTTTTATAGAATACCTTGGCTCTCTTGAGCAGTTAGATTCAAGTTTTGTTTTCCTTTAATGAAGTTTTGATCCATGAGAAAATCAGGAATATGCATTTATTTCTGTGATTTTAAAGTAAGCATCTGACAGTTTTGCATAATAGGTTATGCTTTCTGCTCCATATTCTGTTTAAAAAAAGCTGGAATCCAAAGCTGTGAGTGACATTTTGGTAGAATTTTAGCAAGTACAGTCATTACCAAATTAAAAATAGATACAGGTGGGTAGTCTGTGTTTTTAGCTCCTTTTAAAAAAACCCAACCCCTGACTGTATACAAGAGCAGCAATTTATCAGATCATTATAGTTACAATTAGGAAGGACCAGCAATGTTGTCTCGGACCAAGAGTAAATTTACCTTTATTCACCAGAGGCTTTAATTTCCATGGCTGCGACATCTTTTCCTCAAATGAAGTTCTTATTCTTAATTTGTTAGAAGGTTAATTTAAATTAATAAGATCACTGAAGAGTATTAAAACCTGGTCCGTTTAGTCATGGAGAAGAAAATGTTGTTGGCACCGTATAATTGAAGCTACTAATTTGTCCGTAATCTAAAGGAAAAGTGCATGGATTTTTAATACACATTTCAAGTGCTTTATTATTTTGGAAACTCAACCAATACTATGCTACCTGGGAACTAATTAATAGGTATTTCAGGTTGGCCAGTTGTGTGTTGGAGGCAGGCTCTGCAGTGTAGGAGCTCTGCAGGAGCTCAGTGCAGTGCTCTGCTGTGGGTGGGCACTGCAGGCTGTACCTGCAGGGTGGGGGTCACGTTGCTCACAGCTGGCTCGGGTGTGAGGTGCAGTTCTGGGGTGGCCAGGTGAGTTCAGGACAGTTCCACCCTGCAGGATGGCTCTGCCTCTGGGTGTGGTCTCTGTGTTGCAGTCTGTGGTGTTCAGGATCATCAGAACCAGCGCTTTCAGACTCATTTCCTTACCACACTCCAACTCTGCCAGCCTCCTGTCTGACTGACAGTTGCCCAGCTTAATTTTAGAAATTTCATAGGCTTGCTGATCATGGCCATTTTTCCTAATGCTTTCCTGAAGTCTTCCTTGTTAAGTCTTTCCTTGCTGCATCTTGTCCTGTAGTCTGTGGCTGCAGAGAACAATTTATTCCTCTTTATGACTGAACATGTTCTTTAGCTAGTGAAGACAATTAGTGAGCTCCTGCCTGTTGTCCCTTCCCTCCACTGAACGACCTGCTCTTCTGAAGACTCACACTGAGGATTTCCTCATCCCTGCTCAGTTCTCCGTGTGCTCCCCTGGCCTCTCTCCAGGTGATTCAGATCCTCCTGGTCCCCAGCCCAGGGCAGTGCCTCGGTCAAGGCCGGTGCTCTGGGCAGGAGTGTGGGACGGGATAGAGACAGAGAATTCCTCCCATTGTACAGACAGTGATCTCCTATAAATGAGTGGAACTCATTCTGCTGGCATTTCCTGGCAGCAGGGTTTTGCTGACCTGTGTTCACCTGCAGTCTATTACAGACTCCAGATATTTTTTAATTCTTATTTTTTAAATTTACCCAGGCAGTCAAACCCCATTCTGAGTTGAGGATGGATATTCCAGCCTTTCCTCTGTCCTCACCAGATTTTCACATTGTGTGCTCTTAAATCTTAAAGAAAAGTTTAGACAAATTCTAGTAAAAGATCCAGAATTTTGGGTAATTTTGCTGTGTATGCCTAGGACATAGACTAGCATGTGCCCTTGAATGCGGAGCATTTAGTTCAGTTGAGTTTGGCCATTTTATGGTTCATTCTCTCTGTACACATTGACTGAAGGTGCATTCTGAAGGTAAATTAAAATTGATAGTTGAAACTGAAAATCAGCATTTCCTGTCTTGATGCCATGCATTTTTTAAGCTGTACACAGCCATCTGCAATTAATGCTCTTTGTTGTATATCTTCTGTATTTACAATATATTTGACAATAAAACCTTTTTTGACATTTAATCAGTAGCAGAGTTGTTCCACTCTCATTATATATTCATGAACTTTATCACCAAGACAAGGCATAAATGTTGAGCTTCCCTTTAAGATCAGACAGGCATTGATATTTAAAACATTGGAAATTGGGGGGGTTTGTGACTGTTCTACATTTGTACAATATAAAAATTAGAATAGATTCTTCTTTTTAAGGCTGTTTTAAAGATAGAGACAATGAAACTTCGGGACTAGTGAAACTGTGTAAGAGCTGTATATTCAATTACTGATGTCATGGGCCATCAGAAGCTGCTTTTTTTTCCTTTTCCTGTAAAGCTTATAATATTAGTTAAATTGTGATTCATTTTCTCATATTTCAGATGGAAGTTGGAAAGGCAGTAGGAAGAAGTGTCTTGCAAGTTCCTATAGATCTGTTTGTTGATTGACTGTCTCTAAGAATTTGATGTGAGGGGGATTTTGGCATTTCATCCTTAGAGAAATATTCCCCCTTGTTTGCAGCACCTCTTCTATTTTTCTGGATTTTGACAAAGTAGATAGTTTTTGAAAGCTGAGTCCAACTTTATTCTCTTTCTCTGTAAAGTCTTAGATCCAGGAAGAAAAGTAATTTAGAAGAAGCCAGAGTAGCATGAATAAGATCCTTAATTTCACTTTTTAAACACCAAGCATATCTGGGTATATCCTGTGTGTTAAATGGCATTTCTGTGTCAGTGATAAATTGAACTTTAATACAAAAGTACTACTGAAACGAAAGGGAATTTGCATGAAACTTGCAGGTATCTTATATTTGGGAGGATAATCTCTAATGAGCCTCTCTGAATTTAAACTCAGTGATTCTGTCTGTAGAAGAAATATTTGCATTGTCCTATTGCTCACAGCTGATACTGATTTTCTCTCCAACTAACTAACAGCTCTTCTTTCTGCCTCGAATAATTACAGCCCAAACCTTGCCCCTGTACTATGTAAATGGAAAATCTAAGTCATGAGGATAGCAGTGTATCTTCAGTTTGCATTAAAAATAAGTATTTTATTTATTAGATGCAGTTATGGCACTGAAATAAATGGTTGGTGCAGTTATGCAACATCTCACTTTCAAAATTTAATCATCTACAAATGCAATTTATTTTTTGTAAGCTCCTTGCTTTTTAATATAATTCATTAAATTTTTTTCCTGTTGTTTGTTCATCTCTTTTGGATGGAGACTCCAGACATTTGTTTTTCCTTTTCCTTAACACTTGGTGTGGTTGATGTAAAAATATTTTACAATAATGTTTGTATTATTTAAATAATTTCATATTTAAAAGTCTGAAGTTGCCCAGAGAGGTTGAGAACTCCCCATCCCTGGAAGTTTCCAAGGCTGGGTTGGACGAGGCTTGGAGCACCCTGGGATAGTGGAAGGTGTCCCTGCCCATGGCAGGGGGTGGCAGTGGATGGGCTTTAGGGTCCCTTCCATCACAAACCAATCTGGGATTCTATATTTCTGTATTATTTGAAGCACATGAGGTATGTGATGATAGTGTGGTCACAGCTCCCCCAGTTTTAGTTATCTTAATTGTATACATGCAATAACTTCTAATTCAATTAAGACCAGCAATATTCCACATTAGCCTGTGTGTCAAAATCCATGCAGTATCCTATAAAAAAGTCATTAGTTTGGTAATATCAATTTAACAAGTTTTAGCTCATTAACCTTGACACCAGCAGTGCTGGAGAGAGGAACCTTTTGATATTGTTGTTCTCAGCATATAGCAGGGAGCCCTGGAAATGTGCTGAAATCCGTGGCCATTATCCCTGATCATCAGTTACGGCTGTGTGCTGGCTCTGCTGGGCAAACACCACAAATTACAGCTCTTCAAGTCAACTTAATAAATGGTTGGTGCCGTTATACAACATCTCACCTTCAAAATTTAATCATCTGCAAATTGCAGAAATACTTCTTCAGTTACTTCTTTTTTCAGTTCTGGCTTTGCATTTGAGAAATTACAGTTACCTTTGTAATAAAATTCTTGGTTTAGCTTATAAATATTATTTAATACTGGTGCAGGTACCATTATAAAATGGGAAAATGAGCAGTTTAGGGTACAAAGAAATGAAGAAGAAACTCCAGCAGTCAAAAGGCTGTTGTGTGCTGTATACTTTCTCTTATAGAACCACAAAATCCTCAGTGTTGGAACAAGACCTCCAAGATCATTGAGTCCAAACTGGTGTTGTCTGATTTGATGCCTCAGCTTGGGTGATTCTTATTTTCAGAACTGAGAGAGGCAAAGCTGAACTCATGTTTAGCCCCATTGTTAACCACAGAGGCATTTGAACAGCAGTGAGAAGGGACTCTATAAAAATACAGGGTATTTTCTTAGGAAGAGCTTCCCCTAATCCCTTTCAGTCATCGTGAGTCTGTCACTTTGGATGATTTGAGGACAGGATTTGGATGGAGAGAGAAGGAGCACTCACCTCTGAGGAAGGTCCATGTGATAAGGGAAGAAGAGGGAGTTACGGCAGTGTCTTCATGTGGAAGTGGGGAAACCAAGCAAAATGAACCTGGAAAACAGAGTATTTTATTATCAGCTTTTTGTCCTGTTCATGCCACTGTCAATTTTTTCATGTGTTTATTTCAGCTTCCTTTTTCCTTTTTCCTTTTTTCCTTTTTTCTTTTTTCTTTTTTTCTTTTTCTTTTTTTTCTTTTTTCTTTTTCCTTTTTTTTCCTTTTCCTTTTTCCTTTTCCTTTTTCCTTTTTCCTTTTTCCTTTTTCCTTTTTCCTTTTTCCCTCCTTCTCCTTCTCGTTCTCCTTCTTCTCCTTCTCTTCTCCTTCTCACTGCCTTTTCCTACCTTCTACATTGTGGGAGTTCTCTTTACCTCACCACTCTTTCTGTGTAGGAATCCATGGAATTTGGGGAGCACTTTGGATACCTTTTCTCCTTTTGCCTGTGCTCGAGTGGGTCATGGCCTGCTTTTCCCTCTCCCCACCTCATTCCCTTTCCTTTCCCTTCCCTTCTGCACCCCCATCCTCCTCCCTTCCTGGCTGAGTGTGGGTCTCCATCCTGAGGTTGTTCCTCCAGGGCAGCTCTTGCTGTACCTGTGATGAGGAATGAGGTGGGAGGGATCAGGCCAGGCTTCCTGGAGTTCCCAAAAGCTGAGGAGAGGAGGGTTTTGGGAAAGACCGGGCTCTTTACATGTGTAATGTATGCACTTGGAATATTGCAGACTAACAAAAAAATCACTGTTCTGAGCTACGTGCTAAAACCTGGTTTTGCAGAAAGGAACAGTTTAACCTCAGCCAAATTTACAGCCTCACTAAGGCAAAACAAGGTCGATTTAAATAAATGTAAGTATAATTTTTTTTTTTCATCCTGGCATGTTTGTCTCATAAAAAGTGAGCTATTTTTTTTGGCATTTGTAGAAACCTAATCCAAAATGAAAGAGTACATTAGGTAGAGTTAAATTGAAATGTTGGTTGACCTCCAGGTAGCAGGGAAGAGCACACTGTTGAGGTTGAGCAAGGTTTTTCTTCTGCAGAAAATCACTGGATTTTGCAGGAGTTCTGTGAGGCTGAAAAGAGATAACTTCAAGTGATTTTAGCTTTGAGAATTTACAAGAAACACTGTACTCTTTGTATTGTATAATAAAAAGCAGCTATATTGACAATTCATTACAAAATAAATCTACTAAATTGTTAATCTTTTAAGATACGTAACATTTGGCTTCTAAAATCTCTTCTGTGCACTGATACTGGGCTTTTGTCTTTATCTAAGGAGCATTTTTCAAGTAATCCATAAAATACTTTTTTTAAATAACTGGAGACAGCATGGATGCAGAAAAAAGTGCAGTTTCATGAAGCCTTTCATCTAAGACCTAACTAGGATAGAATCACCTGTACATGAAACCAGAAAATTAACATGTGCTGGGTAGTCGGGCAAACATGTCTGTAAGCCAAAGCTGCCTCTGCAAATACTGGATTTCTTTCTAAAAGGGATCTTGCATTATTTGACATTTATGAAAAACTGTTAGAGTTTTATGTGAAACATGTAGTGGCATTTCTTGTGGCAAATGTATGTTACTTTACATTTATGTTAAACCCCATATGGGTGCATTTCTACATGTTTATGTATGAACGTATCTCAGTATATTTGAAATAAGAACTGCAAATCAGACTGCAGATTTGTGCCCTCTAATTTGGAGGTTTGTAGTCTGACCATGTTCACTTGAGATTTAAATATCTTCCAAGATATTCAAGCTTGATTACTTGGCCTCACCTGAATAATGTAGCTTAGAACTAAGGCTTTTATCTGAGTAGCTGTCTTTGTATTATGACTAAAAAATCTTACCACTTCCAAGATGTTTTGTAGAGGAAAATGTGTATTTTAGAAGTTTCAAAGGTTTTTTGGACCAGTATTTTTAAAAACTGGCATCATTTATAAAGTGGAGGTTCAGCTGCAAACTGTGGGGCTTGGCTTTAGGGGGGATCATGGTTTGGGGTTGTTGCTTGACCAATTATGTGGGTAGAGGATATTTGCAGAACAGAGGTAATGAAGACATTTGGAGCTGTGGAATGACCAAGGCTGTCTGTGGCACTGAGGGAGCAGAATCCTTCACTTTTTGGACAAAGCCCTGGGCTTTGGAGCGCTGGGAATGCTGAGCTGGAACCACAGGTACTTTGCCATAGGTGTGCTGGGACAAAATGCATCTCTTTAAAAACCTCAGCAGAGAGTGGGATCCTCTGTCCTTTTTCTTTTTAAACAGAAAACTGCCCAGAATCTCAGAAGTGAAAAACAGATCTTTAAGCTTTGCAAACTAAAGAGCTTTGGGAAGAGTGTATTTGTCATTACATTTAATTTGCACGTACCTCACCAAAGAAAAGGCCAGGGGAGCCAGGCCGAGAACACAGCTGTACAGGCAGCTCAACTAATTGCCTCTCCATCCTCAACCTCATTTATCTTCATTTCTTCCCAATTATACCAAATTATCAATAGTCTCTGTTGCATCAGAGTCTTAATCCCCTTTATTCAGGCAGCATTAGATAGTGGCAGATGAATTCTTGGAGGGAGTCAGGGTAAACAGCCATGAAATGCCACCTCTGGCAGATGGCATTGCTCACAAGAAATGTGACAAAACATTTGGAATTTGTTACCAGGCATTGGTATGAGAAGGCAAGCTGTCAATATTTTTTTAAATGATAATCAAGGTGGTGCATACTTATACCACAAGCAGAAATGAATCCTGTCCAAAACCTCAAGCTTAGTTAAGTTTAGCTTGGCACTGTGCTATTCTGTTTTGTTGCAGAAACCTCTCACTTTCTCTTCTTAAGAAGTATTTTCACTTTATCAGGTATTGATATCAACATTTTAATAATGTTTGTTCTGATAGTAGTTGTTATTTATTGTTTTGTATAGCTCAGAAAGAAATGCTAGTTTGAAGACAAGAGTATCCTTTACACAATAACAAGTTTCGGATGTATTTTCTTGAATGGTTTATTTGACATTGTTGATCATTTCTAGGGGTTTGATCTTCTCCTTAGAGAATCTAATGCAAAACTCCCACTGGTATTCCTGGAGGAGATGGGAATACCCAGTGGCCAGGCTTGCTGAAGGAGAAAAATGCTCTGAAAAACAAAGATGGATTGAATGTGTGGGATGTCCAAGTGCTGTGGTAGGAACCTATTCAGATATTACTGTGAGCACAAATGAAAGTGGTTGGGGAAGGAAATACAAAGTTGGCTGCTAAAGTAGTTCCAGGGGGGTTTTGTGTGTTATTTTTAGGCTGGCATTAAGTGGAACACAGTAGATGTCCCTGCTGACCTTTTGTGTGGATTGGGTTTCTCACGGGCTCTCTTGGTTCTGGCAGCGCTCTCAGTTGTTTGGAAATCAGAAGTGTTTAGTGCAAGGGATTGACTGTCAGGTGTAAGAAACAGAGCACCTTCAGAATGGATGTGTACCTGGCCAGAGGTCCCATCCTGCCACAGCTTGGTGGAACTGTGCAAGAGGCTGCACTCACTGATCCTTTGTAGAAACTGGGACTGTGGCACTAAATCTCACTAGAGCCCTTCTTCTACATAAAAATGTGTTGGGCATCCCTTGGCAGCCTCTCATTCTCTGGTAAAATCTCCAGTGAGTTTGGTGCAGATGCTGGAGGTTTGGAAGACTGTCCAGGTGTGTGTTAAGGCCACAGACTTTATTCTATACTTTGTATTATATGTAATTTTTTAGTATTAGGAGATTTTGAGAAGATTATAAATACATGATCCATTTATGTCACTGCAGATTAACTCAGCAGATTGCCATCTGTAACTTGAACTGTTCTTAATAATTATTTCAAAGAAATAGTAAATGGTGAATTGTTGAAGCTCAAGTAACCTGGGTTTGTAACAGTTACCTGTCTGCCCTGGATGTCAAGATATTCTCAAAGCCTCTCAGGGTCAAACTAAACTATCTGCCTAGTTACAGTCATGGTAAAAATACACAGTAGATGTATCTCAGTGGTTCTTTCAGTATGTTCTTAAATATGGGAGAATATTAAGTAATTTGAAACAAGGCAGAAAATTGTAAATTGTGGTGAGTGAGGCTATGGGTGATGATCATCACTGGAATACAAATCCTGGTTCCCCGCTTGCTGGCTGCAGTGGTGGAGTTCAGAAGGATGTATGTTTTATCCTTTCTGGCAGGCAGCCCTGCAAACTGTATTCAAGATCTGAAAGTTAAGCTGTTTTATTTCTGGCTTGTGCATCATCAACAGTAATAAAAACATGACAGACCAGAATTTTGACCTTCTTTCTCTCTGTGAAATGAATGTGTTTCTGAAGGCAGGCTGTGGTCCTGCAGTAGAATACAGGTTTTTTGTTGATGGTCCTAAACCAGAAGAGATACCATGTTCTAGTACGTCATTCTTATCTTTGTATAGAAAAATAAATAGCAATAAAGTCACGCAGTTGTTACTAAAAATGTACTTCACGTTCTATAGAAGAAACTGAATAGAGTTTCATAACTTACTATTTAATCCACCACTAGAACTAGGAGATGTCAGGGGAAGACAACAAATGCCAAGTTAATCCTCCCAAAACACACCTTCAAATAACACAAGGTGGTTTTTCATACAGTGCAGGTACAGGTATCTAGCTCTGAGAGGTGCTTGTGAGTACCAGTGCATTTTAGTGACAATTTTTATAGGAGTTCATGTCTAAATTTCTGCCAATCTGATGTTTTGTCTTGTTAAATGTAACTTTCACAGGGTGCTGTGGTTGTGGAAGTTGAATCACTGAGGTGTATTTGGTGTTCCAGAGTACAGCTGCCGGTACTGAAGGTGATACTGAAGTTGAATTGCTGCAGCCAGTTGTTCACCTACACTGGTCACAGAAAACAGTAGAAAATTCTTGGTTGTGTTTTAGGAGCATTTTTGGGAATACAGTTTGCAGGGATGAATGGCTCTGTGTGGTGTGAGAGGGAGAACAGGTTTTCTGCTGTTCAGAGCCTTGGACACCGAGCACCTGGCTGTAATGGTGAGATTTCGTTTTGGCTGGAAAGGCCCATGCAAGGACAGCCACAGCTGCCAAGGTAACTGGCACTGAGGAGGCTCGTCTGGGGCTGTGCTTCAGCACCAGAATCATCCATCAGCACGTTGAAACCTCAGAACGCATTTCATTTACCACCTTCTTGTTTCTTTGTTCACTTTAAAGGAGGCAGTCGATGGTTTGAGAGGGATGGTTAGGTTCCTAGATAAATATTGCAGCTCTGCTTTTATCTTCTCAAAAAGTATCTTCCTGGAATTAATTGTTCTTAATTAAATTGGCATCAAATATTCTGACATATTCCCAGTTACCTTCAATGTCCTGTTTGCTGTGAAATAAACTTTGATTTTCCTGTCATCAAGACTTTCCGAGAAGTTTAGAAATGATATTCAGATTTCAGATGCCTTCTTATTGTGTAATTATCAACAGATTACTTCACCTAAGTCCTGACAGACATATTTTTTAAGTATGACTGACTGATGGACAGATTGGGAATTGCTGAATTAATGGGCACATTTCAAAGCCTTGGCAGGGCTAAGCAGTAATTACATCTGCTGAACCACTTGATAAGTTTTTGGAAGTAGCCCAGTAAAGCCATCACTGGATTTCTTGAGTTTTAATATCCTACCCTACACACTTTCATGGCTCTCTTGTAGGGCACAATCCAAAAGTTGATACAGCCAAATAGCCACAGGCAGACAAATCCATGGATTAAGGCTTTAGATGCATTGCAGATCTGCCATTCAGATTTTCAGATGGGTGTAATGATTTTGGGGGCTGATTAAAAATCTTCTTCCCATTTTTAAAGTCAAAAATTTCATTTGGGAGTAATAAGGGACCACACAAAGTGTCCACACTTGTGTGGCCTCTGTAAATAACATTATCTACTGCCAGTACAAGGGACAGAATTTGGGGTTAAATGGGTCATAATCCTGACCCAGAGCAGTTTTATGGTTTTCTGACAGGAAACTGACAGGTGACCAGGTATGAGACCTGGGTGGTCTCTTCCTGACCTTCCTGCAGTGAGATTCTCAGTTTATCAAATATGACAAAAATTGTTTCTGACCTAATCTTATCTTCCTGCGACACTCAAAGGTTGATGCCACGAAAACGTTGACTGAAAGTTGTAGGCGGAAATGTTTGTGCAGAGGATATTCTGTGTAGACCAGAAAAGTGACCATTTTCCCTAATATCAGGGTGAGAGATTGGGATATTGGTAAAATAGTCTGGAACACCAGAAAACACAGGGATTAGGAGTGCTGGCAGAAAGGCCTGTGTTGTTTTGAGAGTAATGGGGTTCTGTATAATCCAAACATTTTTAAAGGCCCTGTATGTGCTGGACATTTAGGAAAGAAGTTAGAGGTGAGAAATACTTGGAATTACCAGTGCTGAAATATCAGTGCACTAAATACTTTTTTCTTTGCAGCTGTTGTTACGCTTAATATGCCCAACAGGATGAAAAATGTGTTTAAAAATAATTGGAGAATAAAATTGGCCACTGAAGATGGTATTGCTTTTTACAATTGGAGTTCAATTTTTCAGGAATGTATCACAACAAAAAGTAAAATGACAGACATAGATTGAAACAGTGTGGTTGTGGAATTCAAAGGTAGCTCTGACAGAGAGGATTTCATTTAGCTCAACCAGACAGATTTAAGGCTGATAAAATGAATTTGAAACCAAATGAAAAGAAACTGTCACCGAATTGAACTCTGATTGCTTTCTGGAGATCTTTCAATACCTAAAACCAAGACACTAATTTAATCACTACAGGTATGTCTTCACCAAAAAAAAAAGAAAAAACCCAACAGATTTTGGGGTTTTGTTCTGAAGAACAGAAATGCACAGAGAGGCTTATTGCTAGAAAACTTTTGGCTTTAAGAGGTACCTTACCCAAAGTTAATGATGGATGAGTAGCAGCATTTTCAGAAAAAATGAAGCTGAGCTTATCACTCGCATTTCCTTCCAATAAATGAAACTTAAGCAGAGTCACTTCACTTACAGACCTGTATGTGATGGTAAATCACCTTCCAGTGGGGTTGTGGGGGTCTGTCACTGACAGCAGGTGTATGTATTGCTTGGGCTGAATTTCCCTGTTTATTCGTGGTACCTCTGATTTAACTCCTAGATTCACCTGATTTCTGCTTAGATTAACATTAGTGAGATTCATGCACTGGTAAATAACTTAGCTCAAATAACCTGTTCAGACTGGTAAAATACCAGGTTTAATTTATGATATAATAAATAACTGCCCACACCCACATGGAGTCCATCTTCATCTGTGCCCTGCACTGCGTTTCCCTGGACAGTGCAGGCACTCAGGCCTTTCTTTAACCCATACTGTGCTTTTAGATGCACATCTGAGAGCAGAGCTTGCACCACACCTCTGCTGTGTGCTCTGAACTGGGTGGGTGAAGCAGCCCAGACTTGTCTTCCCCTTTATCTTGGCTGTGGTCAGGTACCCACGAGCTCTGTGCGTGCACCTGCGAAGCATCAGAGCTCTGGGGGGGCAGGTCCTCGTCTCTCTTTCCCTTCTCTAATGCTGAGTACAATCTGTTCTGGGACAAGATCGACCAGAATGCAAACAAGATAAGGAAAAATTACCTTTCTGTCCTTCAGTTTTATCTGTTGGAGGCAAGGTCATGTGGGTAGTGGGTAAGAGTGTCAAACGTAAAGCTTTTGGTAAAGTGTATAAATGATGTATTGGCGTTTTGACAAATAACAGACTTCTGGGTGCTCTAATAATATTCCTGTGACACTCATGTATCAAGTTACTACTATTTTAAAATGAAATATTCTTTCTCATGTAAAATAAATAAAAAGTTGTATTTCTCTTCATATAAAAGAGGTAGGTCCCATTGCTCTTCTATCTCATTTTTCTTAGTAGTGTATGTTTGCTTTTTTCTATATATTTTCCCCCTTATGTTTTATCTACCTAAAAGAAATCACTTGAAATAACATCTCTGTATATATTATAAGCTCATCATACAAAAGACAGGATTGAAAATTAGAAAAAAAAAAATTAAAATCAAAATGTGACATCTTTGCTTTATGGATGGCACCCATTTGGACAAAAAATGGCAATGAACAGAAATCTGAAAAATTGTGGTTAAACACGAATTTGAAGCATTAAGAAGGATTCAGTTTTTCTGGATGTATTCACTTCTAATTGTTATGGCAACAAAGAATTTGAAAATACACATTGATATGTTGCATGCCAGCTATATATTTGCTGATCAAACATGCTGACAACTGTGTCACCAAATAAGAAAATCGTGTGCTCAAAAATAAATACCTTTTTTTAAATTGCGTGGCATTTAAAGGACTGAGTATGTCACCACAGGTTTGCATGTTACATACTTGCTTTACACGGTGAATTTGGTTCTGGCTTGCTGAACATTTATATGTAATCTTTTTCTTACCCTATGGGCATAGATGCTCCAGGGAAGAATGCAAATTTTCTTTTAAAATGGTTATTTTTTAGCTGTGCAAATGGACTGTGGGTAGGATGAATCAAAGCTCTGTGTGGTGTAGGGCACAGGAACAGGACCATGAGCCCTGACTCGTTTCCAGTTCAGTTTCCTCACTGGGGAGGAACTTCCTGATTCTGCCCCTCAGGTTTCCCAGTTGCAGCTGATCACCCTGCCCTGATAAAACACTCCACACCTGAGCAGTTCTAGGTAAAACTGTTCTAATTATTATTTTATTTTTAAGAGACTTCCTACTCCATAGTAAATGCAGTCCAGATGGAGAGATGGAGCTGTTATCTGTGGGGTACTGCAGGCTAAGGATGTATTTCATTTAACACCCACTTTTATTATACATCGTACACTTGGCTGTATTTTTTTCTTTCTCTAAGGAGAAGTGATAGGGAACATAAGAATACAGGAATGGTCTGTAGAGATAAGTGTATTGCAATTTATTCTTGTGTTGCTGGCACTGAATACTGGAGCAGATTTACAAGTGGAATTTGCAGAGGGAAAAAGTTATTATTGTCCCCATCTGTAAGGAGAACTGGTCCAGTGATTTGGACTGTGTGACATAATTTAAATTTGGTTTCCCCTTCCATTGCAGATTTCCTGGGTTTCCTTAAGCAAGTTGTTTTTCTTCACAGGGCAGTTCTCCATCTGTAAATTGGGAATAATGGAATTTTCCTCGGGAATGTGCAGTGGTTGTAGAGCTGGGCTCAGCGAACTGGTGGGGCTCTGGTACTGCAGCCTCAGGGCCACGAAGCTCTGAAAGTCAAGAGAAACTTCCAGAATTAACTAAATGAGCTGAGTTTAGACCGTCTGTGTTCAGGGCTGGAACTACCAGGGGCAGAGGAACACGGGGAGAGGGAAACTTTCTCAGATGCAGGCTCAGTTTTTTCTCTTCATTCAGAAATCTCCGTCAGACTGTCTTGGGCCTGATTTTTGTGGCCAGTGCCCTGATCTGAGAAGTTACAGCTACAAAATCTGTTCCTGAGCAAAAAAGTCATGGAAAAGTATGTGCATTTTTTGAGGAAGAATAGAGTGTAAGTGTCAAATTTGTTGACAAATCATATGGAGAAGATTAAAACTCACTAGATAAAATCAAATGCTTGACATTTCCTCAGAAAGTCCTTCGTAAATTACACATTTAACTTGTGAAACACACCAAATAATACCACCCCAGATTCACGATAGTCAAAGTGAACGACTTCTACACTATATAGCAGTCAAATGTTATTTGAAAGAGCTGATATACAGTATATTAAATAACAAAGATGCTGACACAGCCTCAACTGTAGTAGTTCTAATTACTGCACTACACCATGCTATATTATATCACATGGCATAATTTAGTGTATCTTTCTTTGTCAGTGTATTACTCATCATTTTACAAATTACAACTCTTTTATAGGAAGGTAATTCATACTTGGACATAGTGCTAAAATGATGGAGTGTTTTCCTTTTTTCTCAATCACTGATCTTTCAAACTTTTGCATTTAGCAGTATTAATCATGTTTATTAGCCAAGTGTTGTCATAAAGAATGGAATCTCTCTGTTACTTTCATATTCAATTAAAATGGTTTTTTGCTTTCTGCCTCTATCTGCTGCACTCCAGTAATCTATTTACTTACTCTAATTGAGATTCTTGTTCATAAATTCAAAACAAAATCAATACTGCAGTTACATGTTTTTGTAACGATCTATAATCTAAGTGACAGTGTGGGGTGTACCTGAGAGGGGGGTGATCTTAAAATACCTTTTAACTCTAGAAATGTTCAATCTAACTTTTTTTAGGTGTTCCGTTTTGTGGACCAGATGTATTTTGGAATTCACTAACATGCTCTACTTAACCTGCTGTTTAAAAGGAATTTATTATGCAAGTGTGTAATACTGAAAAAACTACAGTCTGTAAAATTGCTGCAGAACACTGTGTCTTCAGCAGACTAGACAGAGATTCGAGACATCAGGTGCTCAGTTTTCTAGACTTTGTGTTTGCTGTAGACAGTAATTACTGTGCATAATAGATATCTGGACTCCTAAGCTGAAATTCCTGAATATTGATGATTTCCAAGCACAGCCTGTGGCCGGCTCATTTAACCCAGCCAAGTGAAGGATTTCACATGGGGCATCCCCAGGGTCAAGCCCAGCAGTGGAGCGGGAGCTACTGAAGCTCAAAGATAACAAAGCTCGAGGATAAACTGTTGTAAGCTCTTCAGGGGTGAATTTCAGCTGGAATGTGGTGCCACTGGAGGGAGGGAATGGCCGAGTGCCTCCAGGATTGGTAGTGCAGAGACCTGATGAGCAGGAGGGTGGACTCAGATGGGTCTCTGGCAGGGACTGGTGGCCTCGTGTCCTATGATAGCCGGAGATTGTGACTCAGCCTCTCAGATGTTCCTGTTCTGATAATTTTCTTAATCATGACTGATGATTTCATCCTCAAACATTTAGCTTTTCCTGTTTCCAGAAACCGGTGTTTTGAAAGCTGGTGATGCTGAAAGCATCTAAAAATATTTTTTTCCCTGGTGCTTATTTATTAATTTAGCTTTTGAAAAATTCAGGTGTAGGTTCCAGGTGCTGTGCCTGTGCCAGGTGCTCAGCTGTGGTAAGGAGTGTTGGCTCATTGCTAACCAAGCAAAATGTCTCTAAATAAACGTACATGCCACTCATGGTTTGTTGTGCCCTGTTTTGCAGGTGGGAGTGAATCCTCCTGGGATAAAGACAAGCTTCAGTCTCCCATTACGACAGGATCCCAGCACAGCATTGGCCACCCCACACTGTCAGGGCAGTCGAGCCTTGGGAGTGCACACCCGCTCAGCCCTCTCCAGCAGAACCACCTGCTCACCAACAGTACGTACTGGGATCCTGCTGGGAAAAAACTGCCTGGAGCCCCCCTGGGGCTGGGCTTGCCTTCCTTCCCAGCCTCAGGGAGGGGGGGAAATGATGGGAGACACGTGAGTGACAGGAGGGTCAGTCCTTCCACTGCTGGCTGCACTTGAGCCTCATGTCCAAGCCACCCTCTGGGATCAGTCCAAGTCCAAGTGACTATTCCCTCTTGGAATAGTCACTCACTACTGGGTTTGGGACTGCTAATCTTTACTTGACATTTCCATGGCCTGGAATGAAAGGGAAAATAATCATAAACTTGCTTAAAATTTTAGCTATGTGAGAAAATTCTCTTCCAGATGAAAATGCTGACCCACCAAATAAAATAGGAGAGCAAGGAATAAATGCAAAATGTCCAGTTAAAAAAGGTCATCCACTGAACCCAGCTATCCAAAACAACTGGAATAAAATGACACAGGTTGGATTTGGAACTTACAGCTCCCTTTAAAGCCATCTCTTTTCTTTCCCTTAGGAAGGGAGCAGGTGGGAAGCCATCAGTTCCCCTTCTTTGTGCCCAAAGAGGGAAGGAAGGGAAGTAAAAACTTTTCCAAGAGAAACGTTTGGGATTAACATTTTAAAAATTAGTGAGGAATAAAGTTATTCCAGTGGTTGACGATGGATGAAGAATGAAAAGCTCATTATTTATGAACTCTTGTTGCTTGTTTAAGCTCTTCATCCTGAAAGTTCTGAAAGCTGATTTTTGGTGTTAGTTGTAGTGGATGAGTGACATTTCTGGCTCCTTACACAATTTGAGGAGTAGTCGGTTCATTGTTACCTCTGTCAGGCCCCAGACTTGAGTAAATCAAAGCTATTGAAGTGACTCCTACAAAACATGTCTGCTTTGTTTGTGGGAAGGTATGGACCTGAGCATTTTGGGTCAAGTGTCAGTAGTCAAAAATCACCAGGTCCTAGAAGTCCAATTCTCTGTAGTTTATCCCTTCATTTTATATTCTTGCATAAGTCAATACCTGGATTTCTCTTACAGACAGGCATGCTATGTTCTTTGCTCTTAAGGATATTTTCCAGTGGATTTTGTAGTAGTAGGTGAATGTCTATAGGCTGTTAAAAGGTTTACTGGATGTCAGACATTATGCCCAATGATTTGCAAGTGCAGGATATATTTTCCTCATAGTCCTCTGAAATGTTTGACGGATTGTGTCTTAAAACTGGTGATGTGCTGTTAAATTCTGTTTGTAGTTTGCATTTAGTTTGCATGTCAATTGGACTTTAAGTAGACATACAACTCAATGTGGCCAGATGGTGTCTGGGAGTTTTGGAACTCTATAGAGGATGAGGAAAGATTATTGGGCTGTTAAGGGAGATCTGCAGGGGAACAAAGGCTTATGGATGCAGGCACTGGAGGGGATTTTCAGTGTGGTTTGAAGTGAGGGGAGATGTATGTGGGCCTTGCTTATTGCCTATCATAATTAATATTGGCGTGGATCATCATATAAAATAGAGAGTGAGTCATTAGACATCACAGTTGTTGATCATGATATGCTCATGTTAAACAGAAATAGTGTGGGAGCTGGGAATAGTGCAATTCTGCCTTTCCTGGTGGGCACCGTGGTGTTTTTATATCACTGGAGTCAAATTCTATAGGAATAACATAAGATATGTCAGTCAGTGGTATTTTTTATTGTTAGTTCTGTCATACACCAAAATGATGACTGGCCTTCTCCTTTAAAATAGTTAGGATAGAGCCAAAAGTTAAAAACTTTTTAACAAGAAACAATCTCAATGGTAAGTGGTAATGACTAGCTTTATGTTTGTGTTATTTAATACTTACACCTGAATTTTTTTGATGAGGATTTCTAATCTAAATGTCATTTAGAAAAATGGCAAGACATTTTAGTCTGGCAGAATGAGTCATCCTATTCTTTTTTCTGAGAAATTAATTTTGGCCCTAAAGTAGCTATCTTCAAGTGGTTCCTCTAAAGAGCTCTTGAATGCACAGTAACCTGGAACAATTTTTTGAGTCAGTTGGTGTCTTGGTCTTGCTTTCCGGTGCAGTCATTACTAAATACAAGAAGTAATATACATGCTGAAATGGATATTAATGAAGTATGAGAATCCAATTCTTGCTAGCAGTAACTTCACCTTTTTGGCAATGTCAAGATCTGCAAGTTCGTCCAAATAAATTTCATACCTTCTTATATTGGTTTATATCCGTAGCAGAAGACAATTTAAAGTGACATTTTGAAAATTAAAACCTCTGGCAACAATTTTAACCTCTCATTACATGTTGCAGTTCACAGACCTTCTGTACAATCGTTCAGTGGTGTCTGTAGTCCATGCCACAGCCTCCTGGATTCAAAAAAGAGAGTATAAGGATTTAGTGTGACATTGCTGAGAAGTAGTAATAGGAAGAGGAGTTGGTAGGAGTGTATGATCAGATAAAATTATTAATAAATTATCATCTGATGTATTGGAAAACACGCAAATTATATGCATGTTTTGTGGGGAGTTTTTTTCTTTATTTCTCTTACTAAGGAGATCACTGAACTGGTACATTCATTTTGTGTCACTCCCCAGCTGTGTGTTCCTCTCCCCAGCACAAACCAGCCTTTCCTGGGCTGCACAGACAGTTATCCCTACAGAACCCTGGAATTGTTAGGATGTACTGCTGTTGGGTGTGAGTGATGGATGTGGCAGTGGGACGTGGGCCCTACAGGGTGTCTCAGTGACGTGGTGGATGTGGCAGTGGGACATGGGCCCTACAGGGTGTCCGAGTGACGTGGTGGATGTGGCAGTGGGGTTATGGGCCCTACAGGGTGTCTCAGTGACGTGGTGGATGTGGCAGTGGGGTTATGGGCCCTACAGGGTGTGTCAGTGACGTGGTGGATGTGCCAGTGGGGTGTGGGTCCTACAGGGTGTCCGAGTGACGTGGTGGATGTGGCAGTGGGACGTGGGTCCTGCAGGGTGTCTCAGTGACGTGGTGGATGTGGCAGTGGGGTTATGGGCCCTACAGGGTGTGTCAGTGATGTGGTGGATGTGCCAGTGGGGTGTGGGTCCTACAGGGTGTCTGAGTGAAGTGGTGGATGTGGCAGTGGGGTTATGGGCCCTACAGGGTGTGTCAGTGATGTGGTGGATGTGCCAGTGGGGTGTGGGTCCTACAGGGTGTCTGAGTGAAGTGGTGGATGTGGCAGTGGGGTTATGGGCCCTACAGGGTGTGTCAGTGATGTGGTGGATGTGCCAGTGGGGTGTGGGTCCTACAGGGTGTCTGAGTGAAGTGGTGGATGTGGCAGTGGGACGTGGGCCCTGCAGGGTGTCTCAGTGACGTGGTGGATGTGGCAGTGGGACGTGGGCCCTACAGGGTGTCCGAGTGACGTGGCCGTGCTCTCCGCAGGGATAGACCTGCCCTTCATGATGATGCCGCACCCCCTGCTCCCCGTCAGCCTCCCCCCGGCCTCGGTGGCCATGGCCATGAACCAGATGAACCATCTCAACACCATCGCCAACATGGCAGCGGCGGCGCAGATGCACAGCCCCCTCTCCAGGGCTGGGGCCTCCGTCATCAAGGTAAGGCACCTCTCCCACCTGCTCAAAGCTGCTCCTCTTGGCTTACAGAGCATTTGCAGTGACCCTCTCAGGGAGGAGAAGGGTGGGGCTGTGAGGTCACACTGCTCCAGCTCACCTGGGCTGCTCCCGACACTGAGCAACACCCACCACTGCAGCCAAGAGGTTCAGCTGCTCTCATCTGTCAATAAGTCTGTCATGTAATTAAAAATGGACACTAACACTCGCTACAGGCTAGACTAAGATCTGTGAAAGCTCAGTAACTCCTCTAAAACGTTGTTTGAAGTCAAACTTAAGAGAAAATACTGTACGACATGACAGGAATTTTAGTGCACTGCAATTCCAGAGCAGGTAAATAGCAGAGAAAATCATCACAAGTACCGTAGCGAGGCTGTGGAACATGACAGGAACTCCAGTGCAGTGCAAATCCAGAACCTCAGAAAATTATCACAAGTACTTTAGTGAGTAGAGTCTCTGGTAGGCAAAGCTGAACTTCCTTCTGGTTGGTTAAAACATGTTCGTATTTTGAAAGGCTTGTTGTAGTCTCTACCAAGCAGGTTGTTCAGAAAGTTTCTTGCCTTTGTGGAGAGCTGCTGTCCCGCCACACACTCAAAAATGCATTAAAAACAAGAAATTTTCCAAGTACAAGTATGTGGGCTCAGTGCATGTGAAGGATTGGTGTGATGGGATTCTCTAAAACAGTGTGTCCACTTACTGAGCAAAAATTAAAGGTGTTAGCAGTCTGACTTGTGTGTGTGTGTCCATGCACATGTGGGTTTCTTGTTGACAAAGTAAAATGTTGTCAGCTTTGAAAGTTCATTAGTTTAGTCCATTTTTCTTTCGGTTTAAATACATGAGTCTACAGAGCTATCTGTTCTGGAAAGTAAATGTCTTCATTTCAATATTTGTGCTCATTTACAGTCATGTATCCTTGTCACTCTGGAACCTGAGTTGCTTTATTCTAACAACTCACTGATGTGCTGAACAGATCTTTATTGTAAAACATATTAATTATAGCGATTCATTATTTTTTCATTGAGCAAGTTCCTATTTCCAACATTACAGGCCAGTTGTGAGGATACATTAGTGAGGGTTGTGTTGTACTTCCTTTTGTCACAGGTTGGTGCTGCAGGAGATTTTGTTTCTAGATCAAGCAGGGAAAGAAACTCACAGTACCCAAGCACATTTTTCTTGTTCATGCCTGTATGTTCTGCTAGCAACATCCTCTCAATGGGGACAGCAAATGTCTCTCATCACATCCCTGCAGTAAAATACTGCATCCCTCTGAGGTTGCTGAGGTTTTGGAGAGGTTTGTTTTCCTTCTGATTTTCTTTCTGGCCCTGAGCAGCTCCAAAATTGCCTCAGGGTGTTTTTCTTTTTTACTGAGAGTCCACTTCCAGATTAGGGCAAATGTTGTTCTGAATGCATTGGTTTTGTTGACTTTTTTTTTTTCCCCTTGGATTCTGGGGAGGTTCAGAAAATTCAGGGGTGACATTTCTCATTAGGATCCCTACTCAGGATTAAGATCTGTAAAAACTTCTCTTTATCATCAGTGTACCTGAACAGTTGTTGGCTGGGTGGGGAAAACATCTCTTTGTGATGTCCAGCTGTCCATTAGGCAATGGAAGTCATTAAATTGTTAGATACTAGTTGAGGTTCCATTAATTTCAAACCATAACCTTTTCTTTACCTGTTCAGAGACCTCTTGACAAAACCCTAATTTAAACTGCAGTGGAATATTTGTAGAAGTAAACTTGCAGAAGCTTTGATTGTATTCTAAATGTTACCAGTATGTCAAAATGAAGATTAAATACATATTTGTAAACAATGCTAGTACTTTGTAATTTAAACTGCAGTTTTTGCAGGCATTTGGGTTTCAGGGTGTTATTTAGCAGGCCCTTGCTGATGTGAGTTACTCATTTACAGCAATTTTTTCCCCCTACACCCGCACTAGAGGATACACAGCATCTCCACAGCAACACGAGGTCTCACCAGCACTCTGGTGGGAATTATTTCCTCTCATTTTGCAGAGGAAAATGCACCAGTAGCCAGCATGACAGAGGCAGAGTGTGCATCCTTTGCTGTGCTACTCTCACCTGTCAAGCGGTGCTGCACCTTTCTCTAGTTTGTTCCGAGTTCTGAGACTGTAGATGAATTTTATTACAGTGTGAAGCTCCTTTTGTCCTTCCTTCCCTTATGTACAATCACCCAGCACAGAATGATGACCAGTTAACATGAAATTCTTGTACAAAATGAAACGTGTAAACAAAAAGCATTGCTGCTCCTGCTGTCAGTAATACTTTTATTATAGGACATTGTTGAAGTGCATTTAATAAGTACAAAACAAGGTAAGTTTTCAGTAGAATGCCATCCCAGCATCATGTTTTTACTTAAAATAGGAGAAAGGAATCAAATATATTGAGTGTGTGTCTGTTTCCATAGTCTGATGACTAAAATACCACTTGGCCTGTTTTCTATAGGTGTGAGAATCAGCTGCTTTATAAGGTTTTGAATGAAGTCATTATGCTTTTTATATCACGTTTGCCATTTAGAAATAAGCTGTTCTACCAAGATATGCATGATCAGCAAAGTTAACATTTAGTGCTCTAGAAAGAAATGTCATAACTATGAAACTTGATTTCTCCCTGACAGGAACACCATAAATTAGGGAGGCACAATGGCCAGGCTCACAAAACCTTCTTAGCCGTCTATAACGTGATGTGATGTGATTATAGCAGCACCAGCAGCACTGTGGCCACAGTCCTGGCAGTGCCCCTGTGATAAATCCAGCCTTACAGGGATTTACTGCACATCTGAAGGAGCTTGCTGTGTTTGAAACTTGGCTCAAATGGCTCAGAAGAATCTCTATTATTGGGGGTCTCATAGGGCAAAAGCAAAGTTTGACAGCAACACTGACTTCATCACTCTCTCTGTTCTCCCTCTTGCATCCATTGTCCTGTTAGTTCTTTTTTTTTCCCAGAGCTGTTCTTCAGCTGGACTTGCTCTGCAGTCCAGAAATGGTGTCAAATGAGAACCAGTCTGGGGTGGAATTTGGCTGAGTACACTTGAGTCATGGTTTGGGCTAGAAAGAGCATTGAATGCTTAAGGCCAGGTTGGATGGAGCACCCTGGTCTAGTGGAAGGTGTCCCTGCCCATGGCAAGGGTGGGATGAGGTGACCTTTAAGGTCTTTCAAACCCAAACCTATCTGTGATTCTATGAATAAATGCAGCAGTTTACTATCATAATACCCTGATACTCAGTGACAACATTTTCAGGTGTTCAGAAGGAAAGTTTGGATGAGCACTTTACAGAAAAGTGAAAGGATTTTTCACTGATGTTTGTAAAACACGCAGCTCCAGAGAGCAGTAGCTGCAGAGTGTGAAGATTTGTATTTTACAGTGCACCTGTAACAAATATGACCTTACATGACTAAAAACATACTGGTTTACACAAGTTCAGCCAAAAAGCAGGGAGAGGTCAGGGGAGAGGTTTGGGGTTAGGAAAGTGAAGGGAGGGCTGGCAGGAGCCAGAGCTGGAGCTGTGGCTGTGATAATCTTTGTTCACTGAAAAGCCACTTTCCCAGATGTCCTTGGGAACAGGCTGGTGGGAAATACCGTGGTTAGGCTGAGCTTGAAATTGTGGGAACCAAACCCAAACCAGGGGCCTCGAGCTGCGCCTTTTGTGTTGGATATGCAAAGAGTACTGAGAGTAATGAGGCAAAACTTCATGCCAGAGATTTGGGACTTGTTTTCTCCCAAATTTTCCTTGCTTCTGGTTTTAGTTACCTGACATATTTTACACTCTCCTTGCTCCTCCTGCTCATGTCTCACCCTCTTCCTCCTCATGCTCCCTCCCTTTCCTTCTGGCAAACAGCCTCTTTGGAGCTGCTGAGGGATGTGCTTCTCCCGAGTAGGAGTAGTTCTGAAAATTGGTTTCCTGCTGTCCATTTTTCTTCTGTTGTCATCCCCTCATGCTTGCTGTATTCCTGCTTTCCTCTCATTCTTTCTTGCTCTCATCAAGGTCCCAGCTATGAATAAATGGTGCTTTTCTTGAGTGCAAATGGGAAACGCAGAAAAAAGGAAAAGTAATTAAAAGGCTTTTAAAAAAAAATTAAAGCATTTTCATATTTCAGAATTCCTTGAGAATTTCAGCCCAATGTACTTTAGAAACTAATCTGACAAGCAGAGCAAAGCATTATTTGGACAATGGGATCTGGACATGCAGTAGAGATTTTTGAATCTTCTTCTCTTTGAGTTTTGTTTTTCTCCTGATTTTATGGGATTTGTAAAGGATATATATGACATGATTTTAAATTCCCTGAAGAGAATACAGATGGGCTGTGTAATTATTGCTGAGAGGTGCTATTTTCTGTGTGCTCTACAACTCACATTCATAATATTTACCTGACAGCCAGAAAAATGTGGCCATCTGAGAATTCTCTGAAACACTTCTTCTCACAATAGAAACATTTCCCACTACAGGCTTTGTAACATAAGTAATTTCATATCTCTCTGTGCATTCAATCCATTATGAATTGTTTTCAGAATATTGCAACATCTATAAAATAAAACTTCTCTACAATGTGTGTGATTTTTCTCAACGTTAGATTTATTCTGTCCTGTTCCATGGCACGTGTTCATTGCTGGCAGCTGATTCCTGATAGCCCAGGAATGGGACTGGGATATGTTAGGAGAGTGCCGTGTGAGTCACAGGAGTTTGTTTGTTTCTTATAAGGTTAATTTCTGTGGCTGTATTTGAGGCGGAGGAGAAGTGAGTGTTTGTATCTCTTTACTCACTGATTCAGAGAAATTACTCTGTTTAGGGATGTTCAGATCCTTTCAAATGGCATTAGATACCCTTCTCATCTCCTCCTCTGGAGGGAGGCTGTCCCTCTCCCTGCAGTGCCAGGAACGCCTGCCTCCTTACCACCCTCATAGGGAGGTTTTAAGCATTGAATACTTATTTTAAACTTCCAAGTGGAAAAAAAATCCAATCAGAAACACCTCTTTTTGCAGAGCTTGCAAAGGAAAATTGTTAGGCCAAGCACATTTAAGCTCTTAGTTCTGGCTCAGATCTTTTTAGTATTAGCTTAGTCATTTGCATTTGTCCTTAATAACTAATATGGCTCTCACGTAGATGAGGTAGAGCATTATCATCATTAGTCCTGCCTTTCCTCCCTTCCATGGCAGCCCTGGGTGAAACAATTCAGGAGAGGGGCACAAGTACCAGGTTTCCACTGTGAGATCCTTTCCAGTTTCAGGCACTGTTGTGCTCTCAGATTCAAAGTAAAATGTCAAGATCTTAATCCAGGAGTGAAGGTTTCCATGGCTGTCCCAGTGACTGCTAATTTAAGAAATGGGGAAGAAGGCAGCTCCTGTTTGGCTGTTTCCCAGCACCGTCTGATTAGCTGCACTTCTCTGTTTGGCTGAGCAGCTGGCAATTAATGGATTGATAGGAAGTAGTCACAAGGTAATGGAATTAGTGAGTGAACATCTGGTATTAAATTCAGTAAATGTAGGAGTTTTTATGATTTCTTAAATTCTGTGAGAAAATAATTGCCAGTTGACTACAACTGAAACAACTACATGTACACAGTGAAAAAAAATCACATTTTAAATGGCAAAGTACATATTTTAAGCGAATGACTTCCCAATGCACTGCAAAAGATGAATGGGATCCAGCTGGCTTTCAGACACACAGATCCTATCTTGGTTTTTAGACCAGCTGTTTACCTCGTTCATCTCCAGTACCTACAGCAATCACAGGTACTCTAGGTAGCTCAGAAGACTAACAAGTCAGCCCCAGTCTCTGTGTGCTCATTTCCAGGGTGGAATGACTCAAAATCCAAACCAAACTGCCCTTCTCTAGCCCGGAAACAGTGAGTGTGACCATCTCAGTTCTTGTTGGCATCAGTTCAGGTGTAGCACAGCTCCAGCTTCCTGTGGCAGGGCTGGTTTTTTCCTTAGAAAAGCCTAAATTCAGGAGTCCATCAGTTAAGGGCTGTAAAGTATAGAAAACTATTAAAAATGAGCTGGTTATTAGAATTCAGACAGCATTAGTATCAACTAAGGTCAATTGGAAAGAAATAAGTCTTAGTGTTAACTACAAAAAGGAAGTTTTAGCAATTCAGGTCTTTGCTGACTGAAATTGTGAATTGCATTAACTTTTCTTACTCTTCTCACTTGCTGAGGATGGGATTCAGCCAGGGAGGGGGGAGCAGAGGTAGCTCAGCAGGGAATTGGGGCTGGAGGTGGGGAAGGCTGCAGGCACACTCTGCCCGCCCGTCCTGGCTTCACAGACCCCTCCAGAGGAGTCAGACTCTGGTTTCTAAAATTTTTTTATTACTGTGTTGTCCATTTTGAGAATATGAATGGAGATTTTGCGACCACTGGGAGGTCGAGGTGTGGCACAATAAACATCCCAGTGGGGAACCAGTGTGCAAATTAATGCTGGGATTTTTTGTGCCAGAGCCCATGAACTCTTTTCTTCCAACATGGCCAACATCGGCTTGAAGTCTTTCTTACAGTACTTGGAAACTCTAATCTAGGCCTAAAACCAGTAGAATCTCCATTTTTCCTTTCTTTCCATTTCACTAGAGAGGGTGAATTCCAGCCACTGCAGAGCCCTGTAGAGTAGAACAGCAGTAGCTCAGTTAAATATGAAATATCAAGATAAATGTCTGAATAAAACATCCAGGACTCAGACAAACTTCCAAAACCTGCTTGTCAGCAGTGAAATGCCATTAAATCCTCCAGGAACTCATTAATAGATTATCATTTGGAAGAGTAATTACAACTACATTACAACTAAGAATAAAGAAAAATAAAAAGGAAAACCCAGCAGCATCATTTCTGTAAACTCTTGACATAAAATGAAGATCAATACTATAAAAAAATCAGAGGTAAGGAATTAAGGTCAAGATGATTATGTCAAAAATAGGTAAGCTGTTCATATATATTTCAAATAGAACTTGTGTGGATGCAACTACTATGTAGTGTTTCCTATTAATGGTGTGGAATACTCCCTCACAGGGGAGAGAAGAGGGATATTGAGCTGAAATCAAGGATCTGTCTGGAAATTGGGTGAGTTCATGACTTCAGTGCCGTTAAACTAAATCACAACTAAAATTAACAATGTCAAGCTCTGTAGCTACATTTTCTGAGGCAGAGAAGGACACTGATCTTTAGTGAGACAAATATATTACCCTTCAAGAGGATTAAATACTGGAAAAGTCCTTTTTGAGAATTTATGTTACAGCTCTGTAAAGGAAGGAAAAAAGATGAGATAAAGTAGGTACTGTAGGTAGATAAATAGGGGAGATCTTGAGAAATGTTTTCATTTTTCATAAAATTCTCACAATCTGTAGAATCCTTATGTATAATTCATTAAATTATAACCTGGAATATTAATCTTGCAAATTTATGAATAGGAAGAAGTATAAATGGAGAAAATAGTACTTTATTTAGGGATGTTCCTTTATTACTGTGAATTTGCCTAGCGTGGGACCAGGCTGCCCTGCAGGGTGCAGGGGAACAGAGCCATTTTCAAGGGGAAAAAAAGTAGAATATATGAAAAGGAACAAGGTTGTGAAATACATAGATGAATAATGGAATGAAGTCATCAATGTGTAAACCAAAATGTTAAGGTTTTAGATTTGCAATTTTCCTATTTAAATGCCCTCATTGATTTGTTACAAATACTGTTAACCCTGTATTTGGAAAATGGTGAGGACATTATCACTTGTGTTCTCATTTGTAATAAAATAGATTAACTTGCTGTGAAATTTTAACTAGGCTGAGACACAACAGTAGCTACCTAATGAACCAGAGCACATTGCTGTTAAGTAGCTAAATAGATGCATACTGATTACAGGACTGAAAAATGGATCTGTTTACTAGCAAAAGAAGAGTCTGCTCACAGCATTATTCATTATAGTAGGGGAAATTCAGCACATTTCCACACAAACATTGAGAAATGGACAATTTCTTGATCCATGTGCAGGCTCACATGATGATACTCCATCCTCATTTGGAGCACATATGATACAGAGGGAATTTCAGCTCCTTTGTTGCTTATAGGGAAAACTCTGCCTTCCCTGTGCAGGTAAATTGGTGTAACTGGTAAGACATTAGGTGGCATAATCAACTAATTCTCTTAGAAAGTGACTCACTGTGTGATTAAGAATGACATTACTATTTGACACTTCTGCCTGAAGATTTCAAACCAAGACCCTGAGTTTGAAGGCAAATTATTCACAGCAGAGATTATTTCATAGTGAGAGACAATGGGAAATGCAGTTACCAGAAGGAGCCGGAGTACTTTGCTTTTCCAAATCATCAGCTTTTGAATTACTCAAATAACTCCCATTTAAGATGACATATATGGCTGTTTGTGTGATATCTAAGTGTTAATTCCTAGTCATATTTGTTCATAGGGTTTTTTTGCAGAACAGTTGGCATGTCCTGTCCTTGGCTATTCATTTTCATGGTTGCAGTAGACAATGAAATTTACTTAAACTATGCACTCCTCTGTAAAATGAATCATTTCAAAATGATATCTTAATTGTAAATGGAGTGCTCTTTGCGGTAAAAAGAGAGGAAATAGTGCCAAAGAGGACTGTTCAAACTGAAATCCAGGCAAATGAAATTGCAGAGTTGTAACCTGTTAGCAGGAACCTATTTGGAAGCTATTACTTGCATGAAGGTAAAAAACACACAGGACTTATGGACAGGATTGCATGTGTATGAGTCATTGTTATTTAGGACAGTACTTCTTGGGGTAAGAATGTGACTTTTAAAAGCAACTCAGTAAGCAGCACATCCACAAAGTCTCTACTCATCTGTTCATCTCAGTAGCCTCTAAATGCTCTCTTTTGGAGACCAAAAGGAAGAAAACACAGGAGACTTTAAGATCAGTGACTTGGGCTTGTTTTTTCCCACAGAGTTTGAAAATTAATTTGTATAAAACCATTCAGTTTTCAAAATTACAAAAACTTGTGACTCAACGTAATAGACTGATATCTGTTAAATATTAGCATTAGAAGTCTCCCTTTAAGATCTATTAGTTACTGTATGTTGGTTAAATAACAGATAATTAGTGAAACTGATCCATTGAGGATTAACAGCTATGTAATAGATACACATCTGCTACATGGTTTTGAGGCTGGGTTGTTACTTACTGTGCAGTAACAATCCTATTAAAACCACATCCAGTACCACGTTCTCAGCTGCTGTGGTTGGAATAGGGAAATGCCATCCCATGCTCTGAGGAGGATCCAACCTCATGTTCCCTCTGCATAACTCTCAGAAGTGTATGTAAATACAAAGATGAGTGTGGCTTAGAGGGGTGGTTTTAATGAGTAACAGAATATTCTTGTTGATCTGGCTGGCAGTGCAATTAATGAATTGCCCTGATACATCCGAACAGCAGCTTTTATATCAGGTATTTATAATGGAAGAATTTCTAGGAACCACCATGCTCTTCCCAAAGCTACATTATTGATTCAGGCTTCCACCTAGAAAATTGCATTAAAAGTTCGGATGCTACTGAGTTTATTTTCCAGAGCACACAGTAAATTGGTACCAAGCAGCCAGACTGACTATTCCTAATGAAACATCTTTAGAATAGGTTAGACAGGAGGAAAGATTGCAAAGTTCCTTTGAGACAACTTTCCCAGATGAACTGTAATTGTGATTTTTAGTGAGGTAGAGGCAAGAAAAATCTTTTTTTAAAAAAAAGAAAGTAATATTTCAGTTCTGGGTTTCCACAGGAAGCAGCTGAAGGCCAGGGATGAGGGCAGCTCCAAAGGTTCGGTTTCTGGAGTTCTGTAAATTCAACCATTTCTTCTCGTTAGTGTCTCTGCCTTGGAACTACACCCTCAAGGACTTCAGCAGAGGTTTTAAGACAATAAAGGCATTTTAAGAGAAGAACATCTGAAGTATCTCAGGCCCTGATTGTCCCTTTCAGAAGATTCTCATTTTCTGCTGGTTCTGGTAACAAGAATGAAGGGCCCTGGAATTTCTAATTAAAAGTGTATGTGTGGAAACACTGGGTTGGAAGGATCTCAAGTGGTCTCACAGTCTCTTGTCTTAAGACAGGATGAATTTTTACTTATGCCTTGCTTGTTCCTAAAGGTTTTTCCTGATGAAAATTCCATAGCATCTTCAGGCAATTTGCAAGTCTAGATACACAGAAATGCAGAATTTCACTTTGCCTTTTTTTTTTATAATTTTTTTTTTTCCCTTACCCTTTTTTTTCTCCATACCTCAGGTTCTATAAATATTTAAATTAGAGGTTAATACCAAAGTTTCATGTGCAAATATAAACATAAGAACTTGCAAGCAGACTCTTGTTTTGGTTAGCCAGTGATGCTTTTCATGCAAGAGGGGAGTTCTTACCAGTGCCATAGCTTTTGTCATTTGTCCAGGTGCTACCCTGAGAAGATACTGGTGTAATTTATTCAGGTACAGATTCTAGTTACAAATTAACAAGTAAGTACAGATTCTAATTACAAATTTGACTGCATTTAGTGATAGTTCAGTTGAACGCTGGATTGTTTATTTGAAATGTGACTCACATGGCAATATTTCTACCTGTAGACTAAAAGTAGTTTGTGAAAGCAACATGAAAGGATATTCTATATGTTCCTACGTGTGAAAAACTTAGAACATAAAAAGTTGCCAACAAGAAAAAGGTGGCAAATGATAAGCTAAGCTCAGACACGTTGCTTGTAGAAGCCTGTATTGGTTTTGGCTGTAGATGACTATAGTGCTCTTAAGACATGAGTTCTATTCACTGTTTACCTCAGAAAGACCATTTGTTATCATTACTTTCAAGCCTCATTTTTCGTTTGAACTCTGGTGAAGCCCGTGAATGAGATGTCACAGGCCTTGCTTTGCTTCTGTTTGCAGGAGAGGATCCAGGACAGCCCTTCCCCG
The DNA here is from genome assembly GCF_009650955.1 of Corvus moneduloides. Classification (NCBI taxonomy): domain Eukaryota; kingdom Metazoa; phylum Chordata; class Aves; order Passeriformes; family Corvidae; genus Corvus; species Corvus moneduloides. The sequence continues at coordinate 4,086,123 of NC_045489.1, read as the reverse complement.
GCGCCGTCCCTGGAGGACAGCCAGCGGCCCGGCAGCCACGCGTCCTCCCACCCCAGCAGCAGCGTGTCCAGCTCCCCGTCCCAGCTGGACAACACTCCCGACAGGATCGGTCAGTGCCCACCCACAGCCTCGCTTCCCACCTCAGCCACTTGAGAAGTTTGTTGAGGCCAATATTTATTTGCTGGGGGACTCGCAGGAAGGGCTCACTTGCTGTGAAATACCCAGAAAGTTCCATTCCTGTGGGTTTTTAATTAAGTTCATCACTCAGCAAAGCCCAGCCCCTCGGATTCCCCCGTACCAGTGTCCCGTGCACAGAGGGATCACCCTTGTACCCTTCCCTCGTACAGCCAGCTCCTCTTGCATGCTGGGGTAGGGAAGTGCTGCTCAAGGCACCTGCAGTTGAAAAAGAGCAAGGTATCTTTTCCTTCATATGTGTGTGAGGAAAGTCACAGATTATATGATGACTTCTTTGTTCCAAAAACCTCCTTGTGCCCACACATTCCTTCATCACCCTGAGGCTGAGGCCTTTCTGACTTTTTTGGTCTCTCCAGCACAGCTTTCACAGCCTGTGCACTATCGATTAAAATGCTAATTCAGTCTAGAGGAAGTTTAGATCCTATTCGTGGTGCTTCCAAGAGGGATCTAGGGCAAGTCAATTAACATCTCTTCACGTCAGTGTGTGTCAACACTGCTGTCTCCTCATGGCCTGGAGCCCGTGCAGACATTGCTGAGCCAGATTTAAACCACAAAAGCCATGCACTCTGTGTGAGTCACTGGAGAATTCCCTCCCCTCCACAAACTACTCAGCTGCTTCCTGGGATTTTGCAGTTCTGACCCTGGTTCTTGCAGCAGCACCAGGGCACTGCCCAGCACAGTGGATAGAACCTGAATTCTTTGCCTAAACCTGTGCACACACACAGGGCAGAGACTGTGGAGTAGATTCCCTCATCTTTTTCCTGTGTAAAATAGGGCTGGAAATAACACAGGACAAGAAATTTAACTTCCTGTAGCAGCAGTGGAAAGGGAGTGTTGCTGTCTCTGTGTAGAGGTCTAGTGCTTACTATTGTAAAAATAGGGATAAATATTTTTTGTTGATAGAAATACAATGTTTTTACTTTGGCAATTAAAAAGAAAAGCTTTCCCTAAAGTATGGTGATGGAAGTTTGTAACAAGTGTCCTCCCTGGAATAACTGTAAAGTCTGTAATTGGTTGATTGCAGAGAAGGAAATGTTTTAATCAAGTAAGAACAAAGAAAAGAGGCATCCTGAAGTCATAAACTGCACAGCTCTCGCTGAGCTTGCAGGTGTTAAGTAAAGAATTCCCTTCAGCACTAAAACGTGGGGGGGGTTCACTGTCACCAGTCAGTTTGGGCTATGATCTCTCAATCTGTGGTTTTTATTAAGCTTACTGCTTTATAGATAATTACTAATACTTAAATCCTTCAATGTATTTTTCCCCAAAATGGTTTTTGTGAAGTATTTTTCCCATTAATTAATTAATTTGAGCATTTCATAAGAAATCACATTCACCTCAGCAGTAATTTGTGTTCTGTTTTGGTGTCCTTGTGTAATAAACTTGAGCAGATTCGTTTTAATTGCTTATTTTGCTTGGCTCTAAGAGTTAAAATACCAAAATATCGACCAAGAGGAAATAGAATTTAATATTTTCTTTTCTCTTCACATTTTTTTACTGACAGTGTTATATAACTCTGCCCTCTGATTGTTTTAGCTATGCTGACCAACAGCAGGGAAGGAGAACTCATTGACCAAGAAACTGGGACCAGCCTAAAAAAAATACAGAAGGAGAAAGGTAAAATCACAGACTGTTTTCAATCTCAGGCATTTAATTCCACTTATTACATGTTTTATTCCTTTTTCTCGTATTCTGCATATGCAATGACATTATATTATTAATTTAAGAGAACTAAGTGCCTAATTGCAATGAATAATGTATCCAGTGAACTCACATGGAAGTGTAAGCAATCAGAACTTTGCTTCTCTCTGTTTATATAGCATGAGGGTAATATTTTGCAGGTCTTTTGGCTCAATTATTTATGAAGTTCTGAGCAAATATTTGATCAGTCACGTGGTGTTGTTTGTTTGGCTTCAGGGGATGTGTGTGCAGAGTCTCTGATGCTCTGGGTGAGCAATATAAATTTATATTGTCTCACCAGTGAGGGGCAGCAAGGGGAGAGGTGATGTTTGGCCTTGGGGGATTCTCCTGTAGGCGGGGAAGTGCTTCCTCTGCCGGGTTCTCTGTGCAGTGGTTCTTGGGTGCTGGAGAAGTGGATACTCAGGGATTTATTCTGGGAAAATACTGCAAAGAGATACTGAGGGGGATAGTGAGGTTTTAGAGTGAAAAAGATGTGAAGGAAAAGAAACATAAGGGAGAGACAACACAAGCTAAATGGACTTGTAAGTCTACTGAAAATGTTCATATTTATCATCATAAATGAAAGCACAAAGTGATTTACATTTTGGCTGAGGTGATTTTCATGTATTTGCAGAGAAAACTAGAAGGCAGGTATAGGCAATTTTATGGGCTACTCAGAAGAGAATTTGGAGCCCTTCCATGCCCTGTGGTTCCAGAGTTTCACAAAATTACTTGAGCAGTGTCATGATTTTGTATGATCAGCTCTATTCCTGAGAGGTCTGTGATTGATCCAGTCATTCCTCCTTATATTTTGTATTTTCATACTCAGCTCTCCTTGAAGACAGAAGCTGTTTTCTATTCACTGGTTTTTCTGGGCATTTAAGCACTTTCTTCATGAACCCCAAAAGAGCCCTTGTGTGCCATTCCGAGATAATTTTCTTTCTGGATCATCCTGCTTAAATCCTTCCCTCTTGACTCCTGTTGACATTTACAGACCAGCAAAGTTATCAGCCATACCTTCATTCCTAAGATTTAAAAATTACATTTCTGTACTAATTGCATAGTGAGTGTTTAATGTAAGCCTGAAAGTGTAGTTGATTTTAATTCTATTGAACTGTGCATGGTTTCTTGCCACATGTTCCATCATTTTTCAGTGAAACAATTCAGTTTCCTATGGGGTTCAAAGATGCAAATCATGTACTTCTTGGTAGTAGCAGTTCTGTCACTCAGGAGGGATGAAGGAAGGTACAATTTAAGAATCTGAAAAAATAATTCAGAAATCCCCAAAGCGAAAGTAATTGAACCTCCACCACCTGTGAACCCAGTTCCCAGGCTCCTGTGATCATCCCTTGTAACATGGATGAAATCACAAAGATCTGATGCTAACAGTTTGTGTGCCATAATTCTCCTTAAGATTAAAGTTGTATAGGCTTATTCATTTCCTAGTCTACATTTTTTGCATAATTTCTGTAATTGATTAAGTACTGGGAAATACGTCTTTATACATGTGTTAGTTCTGCATGCACTTAGGGGACGTTTTTAGAATTAATTTAGTGTTCAGAGATCCACCTGCATCAGAAATGAAGTGCTTCAAATTCATGAGACATTTTAAAATATCATTTTAGAGACAGAACAAAGTTTCTACTTTTCTGCTTGGTCTGCAGAGGTCAAGTTTTTCTAAGGAAATATGAGCATGAGAATTTTTTTTTTTTTTGTCATGTACAGATGTAGTTTTTCAAGTCATCCCATGGCTCCAGAACTGGAACCTTTTGATGACATTATAGTGGGACTAATACAGAAATTGTTTATCCAATCATTCCAAGCTGATTTTGCATTTGTCAGTGGGAGAGACCTTATTACAGTTTCTGTAGGAACCACTGGGGTTAGTCCTCAATGATTTGTCCCAGTCCAGTGTAGATTCTTTGTTCCTAATACTGTTACTGTTTTCTTCTGTTTAATTATTTTGGGCTCTGGTGCTGCTCAGTTCTGTTGAATGTTTTAGAGTCAGATGTGGACAGTGTGAAGAGTGGGATCTGTGCTGCCCTGCCCTGCAAAAAACATCCATGTAATTTGTATACAGAGCAAGCTTTGTTTTTCCAAACCTGCCATTGCTTTTACCAAGGTAAAATATATTCACCGTGGAAAAGATTTTCAAAGTTATTAAGAAGGAATGTAGTTAAAATAAAAGTATCAACATTTATTAAGTATGACAAGTAAGCGGTTTATACAACCGTGGCAAACATATGTTTTCACATCTGTTTTGAGTAATATCATCATGATTTTAAAAATGATTTATAGCTCTGCAGGCCATAAAATGCCAGCTTTGCTGTAAGTTGGAAGTTTTCAAACAACAAAGACATTATTGAAGGCATATATTGAACGTGTTTTTGTGTTACACACTTTGACATAACTTCACAAAGCCGAGCTCTCTGTAACAATTAAGGTAGCAACAACTGAAAATTAAGGAACTTAAATTTATCAGGAGTACTACTAATGTGAAATCTTAGCATAAAACAAATGATGAAAGTTACTGTACTGATTATAGACAAAATACCCCTCAGGATACACAGTTTTTGTTTTCTGTGTCCCATTTTAAATGATCTCAACAACAGACAAAAATATGCCACTTTGTTCTCATCAAAGTAATTTCAAGGTAATTAGGGCTGAGGAGAACATGCCTTCACAACAGTTCTTCTTTAAAAGACAGTTAGTATCAGGTTGTTGCAATTGCTCTGATCTGTTTGATTGTGTTGGTGGGGCAGAATTTCCAGAACTGGTGTCTGTCTCATTGCAGAGGGGTTGGAGCCCAGTTACGGGCCACACCTTTAAGCTTTTTGAAAGAGAAATGGCATTAAATCTCAATTACTCTGCGTCCTTTCATCATCCTTATAGAGGAGCTATGGCCAGATTTAACATTAGAGGACAACAAATCAAACATCTTTGGAAGTCTGCAGGGTTTGGGGTCTTCTCATATATATATATCTAAAATTATTTTTACTGCATGAATTACATACAGTACTACGTTTTTGTCAAATGCCTTTTTCTATCATGTTACACCAGCATTTTGCCTGTGCATCTATTTCTGAGTGTAAACCACATCAAGAATAATCTGCACTTTATTTTGAAATCACTAGTGCCAGGAAACAGTCACAAAACCCCTCCAGAACACAGCCTCACATTTTACCTGCACAATTACTCACAGAAACTACATTTTGAATTCATCAGCTTCAATACATATCCTGGAAAAAATCTCTATTGTGTGGGATAGGATTGTGTTTGACACAGCCCTGTATAGGTTTTACAGAAACCTCCATATGAATTCTGGCATTAGGAGGGTGAAATGAGCCAGAAAAGAATTTGGCCATGCCTTCCAGCCGGATTTAGATGCTGGTACAATTATTCTGTTTGACTGCATGACAAGAAATATTTCAAACTCCTCACATAGGCTGGAGCAATAAAAGGCACTGGCCCAACTCTCGCCACAGTGAAATCAGTGGGGATGTACAGGATGTCTTCAGTGGGAACAGTTTGGCCAAAGCCTGGTTTTTTGGAAGGTTTTCTCCCCCAGCTCATGCTGCTGGTTGTTATACGGACATGGATAACGTATTCACTTGGGGTTTAGGGTGCTGTGCTTCACCAAAGCAAAGCAGAGGAAAATATTGTAGGAAAATTCCATTCATGCCCTGTATTGTCAGACTTAGGCACTGTTCAAGCAGGCTGTGAGTACAAATAAAGATTATTTTTGCTGAGAAGGGGGTTTGCCCTGCACTCCCAGAGCTGCTTGGGGGCAGTGCTCCCTCCTTTAGCCCATTCTGCATCTCCAGAGCCCAAATCCAGGCTCTGGGGCTGTGTCCCACGGCCCAGCACACGGTAGTCCCCAAACTCTGCATCTGGCAGCTATCCCTTCCCAGTTTATTAAAGAACACCTTTCCCTTTATTGCTTCAAGGAAAGGGGAATTTTGCATCATTTGTGTCTGCTGAGTGAAATATTTTCAGATGGCCAGAGACCGCAGTAATGAAAGAATAACCATATTTATTTATTGTATTTCATTAGCGGAAAAGAGGGTTTATGCTGTTTAAATTAATCACTGCCAAAGGACTGGGCTACTCAGGATGTGAGGGGAGGAGACCGAGCAGGTGCAGAACACCTGAAACAGCAACAGGCTGGTGGGGGCTGTGCTCCAGAGAGGGGACTTTCCCAACAATTAATCTGAAAGCATCCAGATGGAGAGGGAAGGAATGAGAAGGAGAACAAGGAGCTTGAAGCTGAACCACACGGTGTCTGTGCAAAGTGTGCAATAGGTGCCAACACCTCACATGGTCTCCGTGCTGCTTGTTTGACACATCAATACTGGCATGTTAAAGGTACAATGAGAGAAAAACTATTTTCTTCACTAACGTGTTCATGAGTACGTGAAAAACTGCCCAAATTAGGGGTGAAGGCATGTTCATTCTGGTGTCTGAGTGTGTGTATCACAGACCCTGGGGTCGTTTCATCAGCAGTGAGTGCACTAGTACATGAGTTCAAGAGTTTCTTGTTCCCAAAACCTTGAGTGACATGCGCAGTGCAAATGTTCACTGGGTAAGTCAGAGATATTTTTACATTTTCTATCCTAAGAGAATACTAAAAGATAAGAAGCACAGTGCTCTATTCTGGGTAAAGCCATTTTCCACAAGTGTTTTTTTGTTGTTAAATTTAACCTACAAGTGAACTGATGACTGTTAAAAATGTGGCCTAATAGTAGATGTGATTGTCTGTCAGTCAGTCAATCCAAAAAAACCTGAACCTGTAAAACCAAGGCAAACTGTATGAACACTTAGATTCACAAAACGTAAATAGGTAATAAAGGTAAAGCTTTAAATTTTAAGTGTCTGTACTCATGTCGTTATGACTGTGTGCTTAACCATTGCTGAAAGATTTATAAATGTAAAGGCAGTTATGCAAGAGATACTAGTGAAGTACTCCAAGGCCACACCTTTTACATTGAGTTTATATTAGAGCTTTATTTGCAGAATTATTTTTAAGGATGCTTTGTTCTGATGAGTAAAATACCTACTTCATAGTTATCTTGGCAGATGGGCTAAGGCAGTTTCTTACATTGATATATAATTTATTACTATGTTTTATTTATTAGATTCAGTGACTTTAATGTATCGCTGTCTAAACACTACAAATTACAAGTCTGTATAAACATGGTGAAATAATGAAATTTTCTTTACTGGAAAGGCTTTGAAACAAATTTTTAGTAAGGTATTCATGTCAGTCTGTGCAATAAAATGGGCCAATAAGAGGGAAATCAGGTAGCTGCTCTTCAGTCAGTTGTCTCTTCAGGGACATTCCCACTTTCCTTCCAGTACTGTGAATTTTTTATGTAGGTTCATCTGAGCTATAGCAGATCTTAAAAGCAAAAGAAGAGGAGAAAAATTGTTGATTGGCACCCAGTGACCTAAGAGAGCTTTTGGATTAGGCCCAGGAATCTTTTCCTTAGCACTGTTATTAAAACTGACCCATTGGATTCTCTGCTTGGTGCTATCTCTGGTGCAAAATCATTAACCCGAGACCTGCAGCTGGTGTGACATTCTTAATGTCTATGAGTTATTTAATAAGTTTACCTTCAATCCTCGATATGAGCAGTAAGATGTGGAAAATCTGTGTCCTGAGAGGTTGCTGAATGTTTTTGTCATGTTACAGAAATCCTTGGGATCTCAGGGAATGCACCAACAGTGGCTTAGCCTGTCCTGCCTGAGCACCAAACCTGCTCAGGGGCACTGTGCTCCTGCACTTGTATGCCCAAGTGTGCAGCTGTGCACACACAGAGGAAGAAAGGGATAAAAGTACAAATGAAAATTCAAACTAGTCATAAAAATTGCTGATTGGTGACTTTGGAAGTTTTGTGGGATTTGTGACTGAGGAAGACCTTGAAGAAACTTGCAGAAGCTGCACTTCATAAAACACAGTTCTTTCCTGAGGGTTCCTGCCAGTGAGCCAGAGTTTGTCCTGCTGCCCACAGCTGGATGTTCCAGATCAGTGAAATACAGAGCTCATGATTGTGACAGCAGTGTGTGCTCCTGCTGTCGGAAGAGCAAATCCAGCACTAGTGGATGGTATTTTGTGTAGCAGTTTTTTATGTACTCAGGGACTTCTTTTCTAATTTGATCTTGAATGTCTAAGATGGCTCTGTGGAGTGTGTCTCCTGTGTAACAGTCACATTAAGATGGCAATTAAGGGCTCTGCCTTCCCTTCTGTGGAGGACTTGGTGCCCAGAGGCTTCTGGGGGGGACAGCCAGGCTGAGGCAAAACTGCACATTAAGGTTCCTCTCCAAAGTGTTTGTGTACGTGCTGCATTAGAATATTCCTGATAATAACAAGTGATAAATCCTTAGTGAATTTCTAACCCTAACCAGTCTAGGATTCTATGCATAAGATAGTGAACTAACCTCAGACTGGAAGTAGAAAAAGATTGTTCTTGATGCGTAGTCATGAAACCAGAGTAAATACGTTCTTCATTATATCTCAGACATTGTGTTGAATTCCATTGATAAAGCTACATGAATTCTTGTTAGCAGAGCTGATAATGACTGGGGCTGCAGATTTCAGGAAATCAGATTTCATGTTTGATTGTTGGGGCAGAAGGCGCCACTCCAACGCTTTGGACTGTGTGTGGTATTTGTGTGTTACAGCCGCAGTCGCTTCTGGGGATGGACAGTTCTCCCAGTAGGTTTTTCATATTCTCAGCTGTACTTTGGAAATTCATCCTCATGCCTGAAAGAGCAGGAGCCCACAACTGTAATCAATCAATATAATTTCAACTGGATTAGCTCAGTTTGTTACAGCCTGGTGCTGATAATGCCAAGGTTTTAAGGGGGATTTTATCCTTGTGTGGGCCATTCACTGAAGAGTTGGACTTGAAGATCCTTGTGGGTCTCTGCTGAAGATTCCCAGCTGTGAATATCCTTCTTGTAGTAGGATTGATAAAAAGATGGAAGGAGAGACAGCTGTGAATTTTGAAATTAGAGGCAAATGAGTACAAACTAGAAAGAGGGACTATTCCCGTACAAAATTCCCCAGCACACTTCTTTGGTCATGCTTGGCCTTTCCATGTTGGTGTCAAAATACCAACTGATTTATTTTCTTCTTTTATTTTGTAGTCAGTGTGACAGTAGTTTCCAAAGCAGATTTTTTTTTTAGTTGACAGAATGTGACAGGCTATAACAAGCAGTTTAATAAATAAAATTCTGCTTCCAGGTGTATTCTGAGATGTTACGATCCATAAAACATGGTGCAGTTCTGAATCTGTCTGTTTTACCCGTCACTGGGGCTGCTCTGTGATATTTCGATAGTTACACTTGGCTCGTGTGAATTTGCTGACATATCCCGTGGCTTTTTCGGGTGTGTGCTGTCAGCAAGGGGAGCCAGAGCTGTACAAATTTTACTGACGGTTCAGTGGAGAGCCTCTTGTGGTGTGGTGGAAGATGCCTTTTTGATGTGGAATATTTTGGATGATGGAGCATCTCTGGGAGATGGCTGAGCTGGAGCAGAAAATGGAATTTGTGTGTGTACACGTGTCTACTCACAGAAGCCAGAAAATCAGCATTGCTTAGAAAATAACGTGTTATTTATACATCTGTAACCTCTGGAGACTTTTTAGATGCTGTCGATTAGGCCTCTATTTGTTATTGTTATCCTGGTTGTTGCTAGTTTGAAAATCTAGAAAGTGACTGTGACAATGGTGCCCTCCAGGCAAAAGTGTGGAGAAATTCACACATTAAAGGAGGAGTCACCAGAACTGCTGTTTGACTTTTGACATTATTGTCATCTTGCCTTCGGCGCTGGAGGCAGGAGGGATTTAGGCAGAAAGGAGAGTTTGGAATTGCTCTATAAAAACAGTGTATTTATACATACTGATTTTTGTTTTACCTGATATATTACAAGGAAAGCATAATACTTCTGTAGCATCACCAGCAATAGTAATAACCATAATAAGGAATATCTCATGACATAATTTCTTTCTTTGGACGAAGTTTTTGATATTTTAAAAAAAAAAATCCACCAATATTCAAAAACTAATTAATGAGTTCCTGAGAGACAGTTCTGTTGTTTCAAGAATGTTCATTATTAATTTCTCTCCCTACACACATGTTGAAAACTCAGCAGAGAATGTCAGGTACTTCTAGATTAGAGTCTGATTCACAGTAAGAATTCTCTCTAATACACAAGATAACTTTTCAGTACTGTGTGTTAGGATTAGGATGAGTGTTTTGTAAACATCACTTCCTATATGGCCCATATTAAATATTGTATGGAGCTTTAATTTTACACAGCTGGCAGCTCATGTATCATCAGTCACGTAAAATACTGAGGGTCAATGGTCCTAAGTATCTGCAAAGTATGATTATCTTTCTGGAAGAGCTGTTGCTAAATTGGCAGAATTAATGTGGGGTTTTTTCACCAATGAGGGCCAACCTACACAGATTTGGGGGTTAATAAATTGTCATGGCAGAACTGAAATCTCAAAGTTTGCAGTTTTTACTTTTTGCTCGATTTTTTTCTTGTCAGTGTTGCTGTTTGGAGCAGCAAAGTGGCTGGGCTGGGGCCTCCCTTTTTGTCTCCAGGCTGACTTGGTGAAAGTGTGTTCTGATACTCCAGTGTGGAAGTTTTTGAGGAACTGTTTTCTCTTCTATGACCTACAGGAACATCTGTTCCCACTTCTGTACAAAACTTACAGTCTCCAGGACCGTCGTTTATTCCCTAATATTCCTCCTCATCAGAAAAGGAAAATCTCAGCTCTCTATACACCAAGCTGGCTATTTTTCTTTTTTTCTTGAAGTCTACACATAGAAATAAAGCTACAGAGAAATTCCTGCTGGCAAAGGACCAGCAGTATCCTGCAGTATTCTCCTGAAGGAATTACTATGGGAAGTGTCTGTAGCATAGCTTTAGAATGTTTGCATCTCTAAAATGAGACTGTTTATCTAAAAAGAGAGATTATAACAGAAGAAATCCAGAAGGCATAATAACACACATTAAACCTTGTTTTCCAGGCTGTTGAATCGATTTATAGGAATATGTGAGTGAGCAGGAAGGTAACAGCATCTGGTAGCAATAATGGTTTCCCTTCCTGAGTTACCAAATTAGCTATGGGAAGGTGATTAGAAATAAAATATAATGATTTCTGATAGAAATAGGTACCACTGCATGGGCTTTGAGATAAGAACTTGACAAATGTGTAAAATAAATGCAAAACTGGTTTTGAAAAGGGGGGAGATTACCATTTTCTGTGTTGTGTGCCAAGGCTTGTGCATTTCAAATGTTGGCAGTTGGCTCCTTTTCAAAACTGATAAATAATGATGTTTGTTGTGGAAACAATTATCCTAAAAATAATTTAAAAGGATTGTATCCCCTTTTTGTTTGCCTATAAAGACCACATTCGATTTATATATAGACAGAAAGAGCTCCACTTGCATCTATAAAACAGTTCTTAAATCATTCTAAATTATTGATGTGCACAAAGAACTCTTTCTGCTTTTGTTTGAAGTTTTATTTCTGCGGCGTTGTGCTTTCTAATTGTACTTTCAACTGCTATGACATCTGTTATAGTTGTTTCAAAAACTTTCCGTACTTTTCTTTTTTAATGATAGACAGTCTTTTCAAAGACAAACTGTCTTCATTTTGAGCAAGAAAAATAATTAGTTGAAAAAAGATCACTGATTTGGCCGGGGAACTCACTATTTTACTGTGTTTTTTTCACGAGTTGCTGTTTTATATGATTCCAGCACCTATTCAACAGAAAGCTGGCCAAGAGGAATTCATCTCTGCAGTAACTCAGAAACCATAGAGCACCAGCATATGTCCCTTGCTTCCCCGAGGAAATCCAGGACTTTATTCTAACAAAAAGAGTACCAAGAAAGTACTTCACAAACTGATAGTCTCTATATGTCTAACAGATGGAAAAGTAAGCTCCTATTCCAAGCTGCTGTGCCCAACGATATAGGAATAAAGCTCAGCAATTGGAGATGAGATTAATGCCTAAAAGTCTGCTTAGAAATCCTGTTGATCATAACTGGTGATACGAATATGTGGTGCAGCAGTAAACAGGGTTCTAATGATCTGTATCTAATGCAGTCTTACCTCTGGTATAAAATCCAGGAGACATTTAAAGTACCCAGATTAGGAAAGCACAATGTAAAGACATTTCCTTGTCTTTTTTCAGGAGAGAGGATTTTTGCCCCTAAGGTAGAATAGGCTTTTTGAAAAATTTAAGCCCTGGACTCTGGTCCAGTTGTGGTACACCATAACTAACCTTTAAATTAGAAGTTGCCTAGAATTCATATAATAATTAATACCACGCTCAGGGATTTAATTGACCACAAGATTAAACTATTAAGGAAAAAACTTCATCCTAATTGAGAATTGAACCCCTACCCTTTATTCATTGAGTGTCTGCTCTGCCACTTGAGTCGTGAATTGGGGGTTAATTGACTGTCTAGAATCTCCCAAGGAACAATTATTTCATGTAATGGTGCTAACACATGCTGGCATAAGGCATTTTTATGGGCATCCTTTTTCCCCTGGATTTAGAGGGATGTCCTGAGTACAGCAAGGAATGGTGCTGGATGTAGGGAAGGGAAGAAAGATGGAAACAAAAAAGGGATTTGGGGCTTTCTTTCCCACTCAATCCCAGCACTCCTCCTGTTTCTACTCAGATCCAGCAATGTAATTTTGCTGCATATTTAAGTGTCCTCTCTTTTTCAGTGTTCAGGGAGTATAAATTCCTTGATAATAGTTCAAATTCATGGCAAAATTACACTTCCCAGCTCAAGCTGTTGCAAAGACTTAGAAATGAGCACCCTGGTCTTGTGGAAGGTGTCCCTGCCCATAGCAGGTATTGGAACAGGATGGTCTTTAAGGTCCCTTCCAACCCAAATCATTCTGGGATTCTCTGAAATAACCTGTAAGTAATTTAACATAAACTCCGATAAAAATGATTAAAAAGATCTAGGTGTACTTAAATTTTTAACATTTTTTACTTATTTGCTTGCATGGTGATTAATAAAATTCATTACTTCATAGTAGATTTTTCTGCTTCATTAGTTCAAATTTGCAGAACTTTTCTAATTACTATTCTTCTTTGAAGAATAAATAATAAGAGATAATATCAAAAGTTTCTAACTAAATGAAGACTTAGTTATGGATACAGTTAGGCTTTTTTTATATTTAAGTATATTCTGGTTTTTAGATGCTTTTATAAATGTGCCTTTCGTCTTTACAGAAGAAACTGTCAGAATTTAGGAGAAACTATTTTTGGGTGGTATTATCAAAGGTAAAAGGAAATGCAGAAAAGTTTAGCTTTTTAAACTTTGATTTTGAAAATCAGTCTTAAATCCTATGGGCAGGAAGGACCAAGTGTGGGTAATTCATGCTTAAAGCTGTGTGAAATCACTCCATGCTGAGTGGAGGCTGAGATGTGGTCTGGGAAGGGATGGCACCTCACAGGTCCTGATGGAAACGGGTGCTATGCAAAAATCTCTTTGGTTTTGGTGGGGTTTTTAAAATTTATTTATTCTTTTTAAATAAGTACCACACTTCAAGGAAATCTTAACACTGTTAATGTCATGTAAGCATGGTAAGTGTCATTGATATTCTGTAATATCTCTCTCTGCAGTTGGTTCAGATCAGGATGCTCAGAAGCAGTTTAAAGATGATTTATGGACAGGTACTTTTAGTGTAGAGCTCTTTAACCATGTTCACATCTAAGAGGGGCCTTTGCTGTGGTGCTGTGGTTTGTGATGCTCGAATGTGGTTCATGATGATCGTATCACAGCCCCGTGTTCCTTGGGCTGTGGAGGGAGATGTGCTCTGCACATGAGGTGTGTGAGAATCCCCTCGGGGCAGGGGTCACCCCAGCACACCCAGGACCCCATGTCCTGGCCTGTGTGGCCACAGAGATGGGAGAGGTGAGGTGGACAGGACTGGCTTCTCGCAGAGCTGCTCTGCAGGGTGATGCGTGGCATTCACAGCTTAACTTGTGTTTCACATAAAAACAGATGTGCCCGTGTGCCTTGTGCCTGCATCAGCATCCTGCTGCCATCCTGCCCAGCCCTGGGGAGCACAGCCCCAGGGGGTAAGGCAGTGCAATCACTGGCACAGCAGCACGGCCACAACATCCAGGTGACCCCATACACAGGCACAGAAGAGCTGCTGTTCTAAAGGTGGCTTCACATTTGCATTCACACTTCCTAACCTCTGTCTGCAAAGGAGATTGGAAAGATACTCTTGTGCTTATTCACTACCGCAGAAATACCAGCAGCATCATCTCTCAGACTTTCTGTTTTTTTAAGGGATGTGTTTTAGAAAGCTGGAAGCGTGGAGGGCAGGCATGGCTCAGACCCTTCAGCTGGAGAAACAGTGTTTGAGACTAAAAAATCATCATTTCTTGTGTGTAAACGTCAGAGGTGAACAGGTAAAGTAGATAGACATGAAAGAAAGAAAAGTTTTTACAGTGTTACTCAGATTTGAGTTGGGTTTCATAGTCACTCATTTCCAGCTGCTCACTAAAATCCTGGAGTAAAGAGAGGAAACATGATCTGATATTTCTAACAAGAAAAAATCAGCAGACCATTTCTTGCAGTGTGAGGAAATAGTTATCCCAGGTCCCATAATAACAGTTTAGGCTCCCAAAAGCTGCCAGCATCTGAGGAGAATGGTGCCCTAGTGAGAAATAGAGTAAGAAAGAACAGCATTTCCCATTGCTAGTGACTTGGAAGAAAAAACCTGGACATGTTCACAGTATGAACTAAGTGACAAAGCAGTATTTTACACTCTGAGTGTGATTCCTTTACTGTTCTCACCTAGTTCTAACTTCTCCCCTTTAAATATAATTCTGTTCCACAGTTTCCTCCACCTGCTGTTTTCCAAACCTCGCACATGTCCTCAGTCCACATATACCATCATTCTTCAGCTACACTCCCCAGCCACATTTTCCACTGCCAATTCAAGCTCTCTCCAGCACCCAGCTTGCCTGCCTGCCTGCCTCCCTTCAGTTTTTTTTCTCTTTATGTCTTATTTTTTTTTCTGTAGGAAACAAATGCATGTATTGACAAAGAAACCTTCAGGGTAAGAAAGCTTTTTTGTTTTGATGTTTTGTGGTTTTTCCTACTTTATTTATTCTTTTTAAGGAAGTACCACACCAAGAAAATGTTAACACTTTTAATGACTTCTGAGTGTGTTAGGTAAGTGTGATTGACCTTGTGTACTATTGCTCTCTGCAGTTGGTTTAGATAAAAAAAAATCCATAGTCTGTCACATAGAAGAACTGCTTGGGGTGAGTGGGAAGCCCTCAGCAGTGTAAGATCTAAAGCCATGTCCTGCTCAGGGAGTATTTCTAATTGTGATTATGGTCACACAATATTCCCTGTGGAATCTTGCCTTTAGCTGGGCATGGTCTGGCAAGTGTTTTAGTTAACAAGCAAATAAAAGCCCCCACAGCCCCTGCCTGTGCTGCCATGAGGAGGCCTGTCCTGGAATTCCTGTGGAGCTGTGGGAAGCAGCTGTGCTTGGATTGTGCCCTTGGAGCAGCATTTGCCTTCACCTTCCCTTTGCTGTTGCTGGAGGAAGTAACTGATAGGGATCGACACGATTTCCTGGGCACAGCACATTCAGATTTTTATTATGATATTACCAGGACATATGTTTGTGCAGAGAAGATATATATGGATATATCTCTCTGTTTAGCCTCGGAAGAGAAACTGTGTAGAAATAGTATATTACCTGCATGAGACTGGAAATATGGGTGCCATAGGGTGCAGGAATTGGGCCCAGCTTTGCTTACAAATCAGCTTGATGATGAGGCTGCAAAAGTTATATTTTCACTGCTTTCACATACTGAATTTATTAGCTTCTGGAAATTGATTTTGGATGCCTTTCATTTGCCATTGGGCTGGAGTCAAAGGCAAAACGACGATATACCACATTTTGCTCACTCATCTTTTTATTGCCCAAGTATTGTTATTGAGGAAAAGACATTTGATGTGTTCCTCAAAGGAGACAGAAAGCACATTTCATTTTCTTTTAATTGGTGAAAGTTTAACTGAATGCAAGTCCCACAGTCCTCACCTTCAATATCCAGGAGGAGTTATAAGGGATAGAGGGAATGGCACTGGGATTCAGTTTGGATCAGGGCTGAGAGCAGAAGCCAGCAGGGCTGTCAAACTTTGTCCTGTTTTATTTGCTTGGAAGGAATGGTGCAAAGTTAATATCGATGCAGTGCGGTGAAAGTGCTCAAGTAGTTATCTCTGGGAAGGTAATGTGAACTCAGCAGTATCATTGCTTTGATCTTTGGTTAAAGTCTTACAAAACTAGATTGCTGTGTGATTGACAACCTTGTCAGAGAGTGAATGAAGACTGACACTCTAATATTGAAAACGCAGCGTTTACAAAACTTAAAGCCTGAGTTTTCTCATGACACTGCTGCTTTTGTGGAAGACTGAATTTCACATTTATTTTTAAATAAGTGTATACCTTGCTGTGTGCAGCTAAAACTTATGATTTTAGACTGCTGGATCACAAATTCTTCTCACCCTAATAATTGATGCAGATATGTTTATAGCAACAGCACTGTCATCGTGCATTTCAGGAGCTGCTGTTTGAAGGCTTGAACATGGTGGTATTTATCACATCTCAATACCAAATAATGATCAATCCAGCACAGGGTGATGGATGCAGGAGTGGCAGACTGAGCTTGGGTTGGGTACTGGATCTCACAGTGTCTGGGTGGGTCTGATAACACAGGTTAAAGGTTTTCCAGCTTACAGTTCTCTCTTGAAGGGTTGTCTTCAGCTGCTGTTCCTCCAATTAGCCCCTTTAATACCCTCAAATGAACAGAGACTATTAAAGGGAGACTTAATTTGTGGAGTAGACTTCTCCTTTCAAGCCAGAAAGTCATGACTGCTTTTCCACATGTTCCTCAATTTCTTCTTTAAATTGGGCAAAATAATACATTTTGCTTGTTCAAAAAATAAAGGGCCTTAAACATCTCTCACTCCTGTTTTTATCTGACATGACATTAACTGCCATGATTTAAATAATGTGTAAGAATGAACCAGATTGTGCCTATTCCCACATCAAAATACCTTAAGCAAGTAAACATCTCCCCAAAATAATAATCCCGCATCATCCAGAGGTGTTAGTGAAGAGACTCTTTATATGACACAGTTTAAAAATAGGCATCCAAAAGATTTTCACAGAAGGGGCTGCTGAACTGTGCTGTGGGGCGTGGGAACTACTTAAATTGGCTTTCCTGTCAAAGCCAGTGTTTGCTGAGACTACATCATCAGTTTTTCCTGACCTTCTGGTTCTCAATTTACTTCAGGATTGCTGAATTCCGTATGCAGTTCTTTCCTTACCTCTTAGGTCGTGTATGTCCTGTATGGATGTGTGTGTATTCAGCATTTAGCATCCCTAGAAATCTGCATAAACACTTGCAGATTGATACATGTGCAGCACAATATAATACCTTTTCTAAAATATCCTTCATGAAAAAATATTAATTAAAAGCGCAGATTAAAGCCACTTTTATCAGCAGTGCAGCTTTGCTGAAGAAACCCTAAATTTGACTGTATTTTCAAAGTGGACATGTATAAGTCACAAGGATAATTAACCATTTCATCATTTGAGGTCTGCAAATGAGTGATTTCAGAATGAAAAGCATATATAGCTGTGTTGATTATGCAGAATAAATTCTTTTCAAACCGCACATTTAAAATAGTATGGTTTTTCATTGTGTGGAAAATGCATGTCCACAAAAAAACCCCTAATGATCACCTAAATTTTGCTGTAAACATTTTTAAATATATATATGAAATTCCTTTGGAAATGTCCACAATCTGCTTCCATATTGCAACACATATGGTAAGAAAGTCTTGCTTACAAGCCAGTGACTGTTTTTAAACAGTTTTCAAAATTACACTGGATAACAGCTCATGCACAAAAACTGGTGTGTTTTGTATTTATAACAAGCAGCTTAACATTTTCTAAACTATGACAAATTTCTCCCTGGATATTTTTTAATGTAATAATAGGATTAGTATAGCTGTCCCTAGGTTTTTTTAATGTACGTAGGCACTGGTGGTATGTTAGGAATATTTCTGAGTCATTCTGGTTCTGTCTTCCTCCTTTCTTTAGAATTTAGAGGCCTCTGTGGCCATAAAGGTTGTTGCTGTTGATGGCTTTGATGTGTGTGTACATGACACATAATGTTGATATTTAGGAACCAATTCCCTTGCTATGATTTTGATAAAGCAGTTTCTGGAACTTGTTGTACTTCAATTAAAGATTTACGGCTCTCCTTTCTCAGCAGACCTCATTTTTAAAGGTCAGGAGAGAAAAGAAACCCCAAACCATAAACATATTAAGTGAAATATCCATGGTACCTCCAGTTAATGGTATTTCCTTAAAGCAGATAAGTTACTGAGCCCCCTTTTAAAACAAGAGTGTTAATTTACTGTTTCCTTTCATCTATTGAAATAATTACTTTTCTTCTTTGCCTTCAATGGTTTGTTCTGGTCGTTAACATTTCTGTAAAATTAAGTTTGAAAGGTGCTTTTAATGTTCACGTAGACTGCGGTGCACATTTGACTGTTAAAATCAACCTACTTAAGGCAGAACTAATGTTTAACACTCGCAGCTATTTGAAGTAGTTCACTGCCCAGTTTAATGGTGCTGCCAAGGGCAATGGTCACATTACTCGCTGCTAGGGGGGTTCTTATGCTGGCAGTAAAGACAGTCCACGAGGCTCCTGAAAACATTGGCTTAGATCTTAAAGACATCATTTTTCTCCTCGCAGAGATGTAAACTGGAATTTCGTGGGTAGCAATGGACAAGAAGCACTAACCCTGCTCTTGGCCATGTGCTCTGTTTAGGAGTCACAGTTTCTGTGTCTTAATGACCTTTCCTGCAAGCTCTGGTTAAAAAAGATGAGATCAAACAGTACAAAACCCATGCTGATGGTGGGAGAAGTGATCTTATATAATGGGAATTGGGGTTTAATGGATCAGGTAAGCTTTAAGATGTCTGCACAGAAGAGTGATCCCAGCCTGGCCTGGTGGGCAGGAGGTGGGAGGGACACATGGGGACACCTTGATTGCATCATGAACCAGCTCTGTTGTGGTCACAGTCCAAGCATCACTTTCTGTTCTCTTGTTTTCTGTGGATTTCCCTGACTCACCTCCTGCAGAAGTGGATGTGCCTGCCATGCCCTATAAAAGTGGTCCTGCAGCCTCGCACTGAGCACAGACCTTCCCAGTAGCCACATTCTCTTTAAACCATTCCCCTACTAACGCTGCCTCAATCTGAGGGGTTTAGAATGTAGGTCAGATAAGATTATTTATGGGAATATTCAGGCAAATAGCACAGAAGAAAATGTAACTATTGCTTTGTGTAGTGGAGTCGATGGGAACTGTGCTCGAATCCTCAGCACATCCAGTGGGAATTGCCTGGTGTAGGACTGCCCCGAGTAACCCACAGCCCAGCACATACATCACATTACTCCTGTGTGAGGTCACAAATTATAACCAAACAGCTGCTTTCTCTCCTTTGATAAGCAGGGGCAGGCAGAGAATTTAAACAATACATCTTCTCAACCAGAAAAAAAAAATTATATATATTTACTAAACAGTGAGGGAAATTTTCCCCTTGGCTGGTCTAGTGCAATTTTGCAAGCTCCAACAATGCTGAATGGATGTTATTGAGAAGTGAATTTGGCTCATTCTTTTTATGGTTTTAATAAATACCCAAGGGAAAGGCAGTTGTTCAAGGAAAATGAAATACAAATAAACATAAAATTTATTCTCAGTAGGCATTCTGGGGAACTTGGGGCTTGAGTTTTATGCCATGGTTTTTTTCCTGTTACTTGCAAGCAATGCTAAAATATTCATATAAGCTGTCAGTTCTCGAAAGCAAATTCATCCTTTTTAAAAAATAAAACAAAATATAGATTCAGTGTCTAGAACAGAAACAAGGTGAAGCATAAAAAATGTTATTTCTGCTCCAAAGTACCTCATTGTAATAGACCATATTATTCTGGACTGTAGATATAAATGTTGGTTTTTTTGCACAGCATCCTGTAACAATTCTTGAGACAAAGTCATGCACAAGACATCATTTGTAATTATAGCAGTTTGCCATTTTCAGGTGCTCTCTGCTTATTTCTCATTTGATTCATAATTCATGTACTTCAAGCTAATGAAGACTTTTCACGCTGCCACCTAATAAGCATTACCAGTTTTTCCTACCTGAATTTCAGGACAACGTGGGTAGTTTTGTTGGAAGGAAAAAGGAAAGAAAAACTTAGTTGCTTTACAATGCTTTTTTTTTTTACACAGATTCCTGGGGTGCCACGGAGAAGTAGAGTCAGTGGAGAAATTTTACTGAGATAAGGAAGACTTTAGATTTTAGATGTCATTTCAGACTAATCATTGCCCAAACTTTCAAATAATCCTTAAAATCCTTTCAAATAAATCCTTTCAAAATCCTTAAATCCTCCCCATGTGTAGTGTCCTGTGGAGGGTCAGAGGCATGAGTATTTTGATTACCAATTACTTATCTTCAGTTTTCACTGTTATTACTATTTCTGACATTCTGAGTTCAAAAAAATTTTAGTTGCACGATCTGATAGTTGTTGGTTTAAACAAATCATATAAAGAGACTTTTTACAGCTCTGGACTGCACATCCAACTTGGATACCTTTGTCTGATGCAATGCAGGTTGGTTTGAAGTCAGTATTTACTATTAGAGAGTGTAAATCCAGACTCTCTGCTCGTAAAAGGCAGAGCAGAATTTACTGTTCGAGACTGAGCTGCAAAGGCTCCCCAGCACCTGGATTGACTCGGGAAAAACGTGTGGTTTATTTTCCTGGAAGCTATGTGGGTAAACACCTTCCCAGGTAAGGTTTGTGTTCATTAATATTTTGATCCACTGCTTGTTTTTCATCAGCCACAGACTTGGAAGTTTGCACAAACCACCCAGAAATAGCTCCATCCCCAGCTCTGTCCTCTTGGGTTGCAGTCACCTCTCTGAGAACCCCAGGGCTCGAGTGGCAGTGTGTGCAGCATCACTACCTTTCAGAATTGTACAAAACTAGCTGATTAAATCTGATTTAAAATACTGCTTTCAGCCCAGAACCCTGCCTTTTTAATAATCAATTAAAACATTGCTTCATTGTGTTTATTCAGTGTGTATAAAGCACTGCTTGACATGGATTAGACCTTACATAGCAGTACACAGCTGTAGCCCATCCAGCATTTTCCAAATGAGTTTGCACAAGGAATAAAAGATTGCCATCTGAGCAACACTGGAGGGAGACAAGAGCAGACAAAAGGCAGTTAAATGCTACAAAAAGAGAAAAGACCCTGTTGAGATAGAAATTTCTGAGCAAATGCCTCCATTTCACAGGGAGACACTGTAGCAGGCAATGTACATTGATTTTAGCACGTGAAGTACATTGCTTTGGGGATTCATTAAGCTTCATTTTGTGCACTATCATGAATGGGGATGTCAGCCACTCTCTCAAGTAATGCAGGGTTTCAAAGTGAGGAGGTAGAATAAGCCAAAGTGAAAATATAATGTGCCCTGCAAAGAGAGTGAGGCAGTTGGGAAAGGAAAATGCTTTGCTTGCTAAAAGCCGTACGTCACAGGAGCAGTAATCAAAACCTAAACATTTGTAAAGGGTTTTATGCTTATAGAGTTTATAATATGGCTTAGAGCAGTAAGTCCATGCTCCTGTCTGGCCTGTTGGGAATCCCACTGGAAGGACAGATACACTGATGGAGTGCAGAGCCTCATTCCTGTCTTTTGGAAGAAAAATTGTTTGATACTTTTTAGTTGCTTGCTTTTTTTTAACTGAATATGGGCAAGGTATTTCTGGTTTTGGTCAGGGTTGGTTTTTCACCTTCTGTATTTGCAGTGGGAGGGTGCTTAAGAAGGTGCTGTTTTCCTCCCCTCCACTTTTCCTTGGGAGCCAGTGGCAGAGCTCTCTGTGGCCCCTCAACCGTCTCCCGAGGCATCAGCTGCCAAATCCAGAAGCCACAGAAAGTGTCAGGTCCATAAAGTTGGATTTTTCAGCCACCAACCAAATCCAAGGCTAGTTTGAAACCTGTGCATGCAGATTCTAGGTTCCTGTGTAAATTGTTTTGCTTTGTGTCTTGTTTTAGTTTTAGAGAGGCATGTAACTCCAAGGGATTTATCCAAAAATCTTTAGTAGGTTTTATTTAGTAAATGTAGTGATGTAGTAAGTAGTGATGACACCACTGGCATTTTTGTTTGTCTTGCCCTACTATGTAAGTTATAGTGATTCGGAAGCAAAAGGTTCACATAGTTTCCTAAAGTTTTCCTAGTGATGGGATTGCAATGCCAAACCACCAGAAGAAGGGAATTGTACCTACACATGGCTGTGAGGGGAAAAATCCTCATTGCTCAGTTCTCCAGCTTTTGTGCCCTTTCCTTCAGCAGGTGTGACATTGTTTTTAATGCAATTAGCCCAAGCATCAGGACTCTACTGCCACACTCTGCTATGTGCACTTCATAGCAGAGCATGGCTTTATGAATTTTGCTGTTCCAGGCTGGTGGCACAGCTGCTTGGGCAAAGAGGAGTAGAGAGAAACTGCTGAGCACCTGGGAAGTTGTAATCCTGCACTGTACTGGTGACCAGTTAGAGGGAAGCAGACCCTGGAACCCTGGAGTGAAATAGTTCACTCATTGTTTACAAGTGTTGTTTTGTCTTAGGTATGTGCCGGGGGTCGCTGTGAAGAAGGTGGTCACTGCAGAGGTGCCACGGCTGTGAGGCTGAGGAGCTTGGAGCACGTGGCAGCACAGCATCCCTGGCAGCACAGCATCCACCTCCCCAGCAGCTCGGGCTCATCTCAGGGAGGAACACAGCAGATTAATGTCAGATAGCTGCTGCCTTCTGCAGAAAGTTCTCCTCTTCCTTTCCTCTCCCCAATATTTGATCCTTTAAGAGTGCTCAGGACAAGTGACAGCAGCAGACTTCCCAGTTATTAGGCTGCAGAGTAGTGGATGTGGAGTACTTGGTGCTTAGCTTCCATTTATACCCTGATCACAGCTGCCATTTGGGTCAGGAAGAGGTTTTCCTGTTGATAAATTGGCTGTATGCTAGGAAAACTTGTCTTTCCCCAGAGCATCATGTAATTGTTTGGTGGTGAGGAGTTGCCATGGACAGGCAGCTCCACACGGATTGCTGCTGGAATATCCGTGAGTCTGGTCACTCTGTCACTGTGGTGTCACAGCCACACACCAGGGCTGCATTGCTGCCAGAGGGGCTTTTGCTTGCCCTCCTAGCTCACCAGGGGAGGAGGACGGAGATGAGCCAAATTCTGGCTGTTTCTTAGCCCAAGAGAGAGTTGGTTGTGTCAGGGTTCAGCTCTGTGACCTGTAGTCCCGGAGGAGATACTGGCACTAACTGGTGGCACTGGGGAGTGGAGATGGGCTCACAGGAGGGATCAGGGATGTGCTCTGGGCTTTGTGGGATGGATCAGGAGCTGGGGCAAGGTTAAAGGTTTCTGGGGAAAAGTCAGATTTAAAACAGGTGACCTAAAAAGGGATGGATTTCTCATGCTTAATCAGGGTTTATAAAATCAATGTGTAACTGAACTGAATTCAAACACTGGGATATATAAGCAGAGTCCTTCTTTATTGACATCTGAGGAATTCATAATTCATTCAGAAGCAAACCTTTCAGGTGCTCATCTCTCTGGGTATATTTTCCCGTTAATCATATTTCTCCTAACGATCAGTTTTGAAAGTTGTCTTATTTCTGCAGTGCAAAAAACCCTGCCACTGAACATTCCCCAATTGCACTCATAATTATTTCTGATTAAAAGTGCCCTGGCCTGACAGCACCAGGGAAATTAATAGGAGAAGCTTTCTACAAGTTTTAGAAGACGAGCAAAGACGTACTCACTCCCTCTTAAAATTATTTAAGCAGGTGCTGTGGGAAGCCATTGCTTTTATAATGCTCTTCAGATGTTTACAGCAAAACATTTTTTCCCAGTGATTGAATTTTTCGAAGTACTAAAATACCACGGAGAAATATGTTTCCCACCAGTTTTATGGCTCCCTGGATGCATTCTATACAAACCTTGTATCTGCCTGGACACAAACACTCTATTGCAAAAAGATATCTTGCCATTTTAACAAGCTGCGCTGCTCTGAAAGGATACACTGCATCACCAGTGGGAATGTCAGTACCTTAAGAGTAATACTGCTTTAAGGGTACTATTTTATTAAAGCAGACCTCAGTAATTTGTTCCTGACTGTTATACACCCTTATTTTATTAAAGGTATTTTACATCTGTGGAGGAGATTACTACCACTCCTATTTTCTCCACTGCTTGGCTTTAATGGATGGTGTGGAATATAATATTTATTAAGCCTAAGCAGGGGTAGGCATAATAGCAGAATTGTCCTTTATAACCTATTTTACACAGCTGTAAAATAAACCTTAATAAAGCAAGAATAATTATCCAGGAATATCCAGGAAATGGAGTATTCCTTCTGTTTCAAACATTTGAAAGGCTTAACTGCCAGTTATATGTGTACTTGAAGAAATTGAACTCAATAGTAATAATATTGATATTAGTTTGATACTATTTTAAAATATATTAAGAGGTTAAGTATCTTGTGTGTCATAATTGCTATGTTAGCATAAATCAATACATAACTGTAATCTCTTCATGCTGTTGGCTGTATATGATCCTACAAGATTATCCTGCTTCCTGCATAGCTTTGTTTTCCTGTTTCTTGGTATGATTTCTCTTGGTGACAGTCACTGGAATCTGTCCCAAAGGGAGAGATTTTGTATTAAGGACCTAATGTAGCTTTGCAAACTGATTCCTGATCAGATATTCCAGCAGAACTGCTAAAGCAATTCCTCTCTTCCCTTTGCCTTCTTGATTTCTTCCTCCTGTTGTCCTATTTATATATTTTTTTCATTGTGGAAATGATTTGGACTACAGTTATTACATTAATTATCCAAACTGACATTTTTGCAGTGTGTGAAAGGACAGGGTGGTATGTAAAATAGATGCACTAAGAACACCTACAGTATGACAACAAGTAGCAGGGTAATTGCTGAAAATGAAGTCTTTTCTGCTATCCCTTCTCTTCAACATCTGTTGTTCCATATGGAGTCATAAATATTTGCAACAAAATAGTTGAAGAAATAATCTCAACATTAATAGGGAAAAGCTGAATCCGCGAAGAAAATTGAAGAATCTTTTTTTTTTCTTGGCAAGTTTCTCCTACCCATCCTCATCTGACACTTTAAAATCTCAGTGGAGGAATAGTCAGACTACAGTGATGCTTAAAAATCACCATGGAAAAAAACCTTTGTGAATGTTAATAGGAGAGTTAGCTGAGAAAAATTTTATAACCTGATAATGACCATAGGAGGATTTTGTTTATTTTGTTTAATTTTCCTCCTCTCTTCCATGCCACAGTAATTTTACTACTAACCTTTTATTGAACAGTTCACATTTTCCCTTCTCTCTGTTGTCAGTAGAAATAATCCTCCTCATCGTACTGAGGAGTGACAAGGTACTGTTACTGCCTGAACACAATAGTTACTTCAAATTGCCATATGGAAAATGCAGATCAATAGTATTTAAGCTTCCCTCTAGATTAAGAAGCAGCTTGAAGCACAGAACAACTTAAAATATTTTGGAATCGAAATTACCAAAACCTGCCTGAGGAGCAGCTCGTAGGAGAAAGCTGGGATAATAATAACATGGACAAACTACAAATTGTAAATAATTCTGAATATAAAAAACAGCCTTTTGAAGGCTCTTTATATATTTATTAGGAGCCTTAGTGGGAGTACTTAGGCTTCTCCTTAATAAACAGAATTTAGCCAGGTGACATAGCTGTATTTGTTTTTCTTGATCTGTATATTTTCTTAATACTGAACTTTAGATTGAAGTTACATGCAGTGAAACTCTCTAGTTCTGATGTTGAGCCAGTGAATTGCTGCACTTTTTAATTCCATTTTTTATTATTGCAAACCAAGTATCTCATCTAACGCAGGTCTTTGTTTTTAAGGCTTGAATTAATAAAATATTTTCAGGTGTTTTTACTGCCAGTGGCATGTGAACATCAGAGTATATTGTAAATATGTTGCAGTTATAAATAGATATAATTTTCTGTGTTATTAATGAGAGTACACTGATGAAAATGTCAAAGCTGTATAATCATGCCCCTCTTGATAAAGAGTGCACAGATAAAGGCAGTTTGTAAACTGTAATTTCAGCCTTTTCTAGCGAAATCTTCATTTCTCTGCTTTTTGCCACCTCCTCCTATTCAAACCCCAAGTGGCAGCTCTGTGATGTCCTTTGGGAGGACACACCCTGGTCATTCCTGAGAGCAGGAATGGTGTGTCCAGTGGGATCAGGGCAGTGCCCATCACCTGTGCTGGCACTGCTGGGGCACCTCCAGTCCTGGGGACAGCTCTGGGACCCTCAGGACAAGAAGGACATTGAGGGGCTGGAGCGTGTCCAAGGAAGGGAAAGGAGCTGGGGCTGGAGCCCCAGGAGCGGCTGAGGGAGCTGGGAAAGGGGCTCAGCCTGGAGCAAAGGAGGCTCAGGGGGGACCTTGTGGCTCTGCACAAGTCCCTGACAGGAGGGGGCAGCCAGGGGGATCGGGCTCTGCTCCCAGGGAACAGGGACAGGATGAGAGGGAACGGCCACGAGCTGTGCCAGGGGAGGTTTAGGTTGGATACTGGGAAAAATTCCTTCATGGAAAGGGCTGTCCAGTCCTGTCACAGCTGCCCAGGGCAGTGGTGGAGTCCCCATCCCTGGAGGGATTCCAAAGCCGTGTGCGTGTGGCACTTGGAGACATGGTCAGTGGTGGCCTTGGCAGTGCAGGGGGAGCAGCTGGACTCCATGATTGTCCAGCTCTTTCCCAACCTCAACAATTCCATGACTCTATGGCCTGCATTTTCCTGCTGTGTTGTAAACAGTGGAAAAGTTTTATTACACACTTGTTCAGGATAAAATCGAGTGATTTCAGAGCACACAGGTGAGAACCTGCCTGGACACAGATAAGTGGAGCCTAGTTGATGGTAGTGTTCTCTGGTTGTTTCTAGAAGCTTTTAAGGCAGTGTGGAAATGTAGGAAATGTATCTATAATTGTTAGACAGTGTTCTCAAAGTGAAATTTTCTCATGGCAAAGCTCAGTAGTGAACAATGCCTGTATCAGTCACCGGAAAACAAAATGAAATCTGATTTAAAGGTACTGCACTGGATTAATCAGCTACTCCTCAATTGCATTCATTGACCCTGTTCATTCAGGGGCTGTAATTAAGAAAAACAGCAGTGACTTTAAATCTGGCACCTGAATCACAAGGTTAAAGCAGTAAATTTCTAAGTCTGATTGGTGCCTGGTTTACAGGAGACATCTCTTTTCTCACTGATGATCAGGAGTCTCAGCTCCTGGCAGAGCAACAGTGAGTGAGGGGAAAAAAAGGCAGAGGGTTACGGAGGATTTTGGAATTTATTAAGACACAGAAGGCAGGTAACCCTGTCCTTGCAGAATTAGAAACACAAGATATTTGAAATAAACAATGCTTCAGATTACAGGTTTTCATACTTACTTTGCTGTAAAAGAAAAAAAACCAACCTCATTTTTAGTTAAGCAATACGGAAGTTGCCAAGATGTAAAATTATAATAAGAAGTCTCATTTTTTCAGAAAACTGATTTTGCAGTCAAAAATTAGAATTTTGGCCCTAATTCTGTAAAATACCCACATTTGGACACCACGTACCCCTCCTGTGAAGTAGATGTAGAGCTGGAAGTCAGGGATCCTCTTGCCACTATGAAGATACATCAGTTTGGATGATTCTGTCAGATCTTTGGGCAAATGATGCTATTTCAAATACAAATGTTACTTTCAGGGATGAGTCACACAGACAACCCAGCTGATGTTGCAGATCCTCTGCTTTATTTTATTAAAAGTCAAAGGTTCATTAGAGTATCCAGCCTGTTCTGTAACTATGGGCCATTAAATGTAATCCCCATCACTCAGGTATGAAACTCAAAGAATTATAATTGTAATAAACCACTTCAGTCCTTGGGTTTCTGAATTTTATGCCACAGGCAGGGGAAAGGAGTGATCCAGCTACCATCTGTGTCCAAAACCATCTTCTTATCCCTGGCTGAAGGGTTTCTGAGATCAAATGTCTTGGTTAGTAACTAACAGGTTAATAACTGTAAATTCTGTATAAATTGTTTCTCTCTCCTCCATATGCCACGTATTTATTTAATGCATGAGTTACATTCTATGAGTGGTTGGAGGTGAACAGTGCTCACACAGCTCCAGGTAGATAGTTTTTAAGGACATGGGAAGAAATAACTTGGTGGTCTAACCAGTGTAAATTGTACCTTTAATTTTTCTCCCTTGTTTTGAGAGGGAATGTGGTGTGTCAAGTGGATCAGGGATGTGACTGATGGGTTTAAAAACATGCCTTCTGAAAGAAAATAAACCAGCTGGCAAATAAAAGTGCCTGTTGGTTTGGGCCGTGCAGGGAGCAATTCACATCCCCCTGTTCCCAGCGCTGTGTTCAGTCTGGAGGTTGATGCTTCATTTGCCAATCCCTGTTCCTGCAATTTAAGCAGAAGACAGAAGATGAAATACTTAAGCATATTGAATTAAGAGCAAGAAACTTCCTAGCAGATTTCTGTGTGCTTTCCCAGGATGATACTCCATTCACTGTTAGTGTTTACTGTGTATTTCTTTGCTCTGCAATATAATTCTTGCTTTCATCTATTCATCTGGATGTCAGCTAGAAATTAAAATAAAAAGACTGCACTCTAAATGGATTCCTGAATGCTTTTATAAAGCATGGCAGGTTTAACAAACAGGCTCGATAAAAGTAGTTCCCACTTTGCTTCAATAATCAGAAAGGTTGTTTGTGTCCTTGCTCAGACTGGAGCTGTCTTGGCTTTATTTCTTGCTTATTCTGTTGTATTGTATATGTGAGTGCAGCTTTTAGCATTTATATTTTTAGTGGTGTTTAAAATCAAAATCCTTAAATCAACACTATTTTTTTTCCATTAAAGAGGTGCATTTGATATAGTCCACAAGAAATGCTTCCAGCACATGCCATTTTTAATTGCTTTACCAATTATGATTCCTCAAGTCTAGCTAATAAATTTCTGCCTAACTGTGCACTTACTCAGAGTATGGGCAAGATGTAGACACCGTTCAGATGTGAACACCTATTACAAGATTGAAATAGATTTCTAATGCATTTATCATTCATCTTTGCAGAGTGTGATTTCAATCAGAAAAAAAAATGATGAATGGTTTGACAGTTTCCACCCATATACGCTAAAACATAATATGCTGCTTCTAGTTTCAGCTATTACAGACTTTAACATGCAATGTGACCTTGGTCTGCAAAGCATGTTTGGTTAGCACAAAAACTTAATCATAAGAAGTCATAAGTAGAATCCTTCTTCTTTACTGCCCTTTTTCTGGGACTTGGAAATTTATTGCTTCTGGGACAGGTAGGATATGAACAATGGGCCAAATAGAGTCCAGGGTTATCTCATCTGTGTGAAAACTGCTGCTGAAAATCGATGTGACCTCTGCTACACTGTCATCCCAATTCCCACCCTCTGTGTCCTATTTGTCTTTTGGTAGAAGCTTAGATCTGTGTGCTGTCTCTATGTGTCTCTCTTGGGCCAGATTATCAAAATGAATCATTGCCTGCATACCTCTTATATTTCTATTTATTTTCCTGGTGTTGACTAGGTCTGATGAAATACGATTCTTTTTGCATTTGATCCTCACTGCAGCAAGCAGCACCTAATTTAGCTGTGTCTATCTCTTTAAAGAAGAGTAATACTATTTTGAAACTTCAATCTGCTGTACAGTAGCATTACAAACCATAGACCATGCAACCTGTCTTCACAGTCAATAGTAATTTTCCTTTCGGCCAATTTAATGTTATTACTTTCATCTCCAAATAGCAGAGATTTCTAGAGGTGTTAGAGCAGCTCCAGTTTTGTTATGCATACTTCATGTATTGCTTTCTTCTTCAAATGCCACTTCTGTTTAGTCTTTTGTGACTCTCTGGCTTAGCTGTTATTTCTGTGCAGCATCATGTGTGACAACTAATCAGGTTATTTTAAAAACTCTGCCGCTGATATATTTAAATATGAGAAATGGTGTGTCTGAATCAGCACAAACTTCGTGGTCTGAGTTTGTTACCCGAGCTGGGATTTTTTAAATGGATCACTTAAATTCCATCTAAGATGCTGGCTCTGAGGACGTGTAGAGGTTACTGGCTTTTGTTATGAGTCCTGAAAAATCATTAGGAAGATGCTCCATTTAATGAACTCACAGAGCAAAGACAAAATACTCCCAAACCAGAGATTTCAAAGAATACTTGAAAGCTGCTAATGCTCCTGGTTTGTTGTTAGGTGGATGTTTCAGACACATGGCAAGAAGTGCAGCTCGATGGAGGCTTCTGGAGTGTGTTACACCAGAAAATAGTGCTGCTGTGGAGCTACCCTGGGTTAATTAGTTGTCAGATTATTTTTAAGTTGTTTATTCCTTAAAAACAGGAGTGGGAGAAGGAGACCTTTGGAATATGGTGTGGTCTAATTGTAAATCCAGGCTTTAATATGACCAAGGCACTTGACAGATGAAACTCTGGGGGCTGGCTGTGCAGCTTCCCTGAGTGAGCACTGGCATCAGGAGCTCATGGCCAAGGCAGGGATCACAGGCTTCACTAAAAAGGAGATACTCATCATGATTTCTGCAAGTGCAGGATCATGAGATATATATGTATAGACTGGATTTTCATGAAATACTGCACAGAAGTATTTTTTTAGCATTTCAGAGTAAAAGAAATGTACCGAATTTGGCTTTAGAGACAGCTAGATTTTAATTGTGTAGTTTTCAGCAATTAAAATGAATACGTGGGAAGAAGTACTCACAGGGATCTGAGAGAAGGAATACATCTACTGTCCTAAAATCTGCTTAAATTATTCTATTCAAAAATGGGAGTTCATTGGTGATAGTACTGATTCCTCACCAAATTGAAGGGATTCTTGAAAAAACCAGTTACTAACATTGTTCCTTTCTGGGTACACATTTCTGCCGTCTGTGCACAGCTTGATCTATAACCACACAATGTATTTGAAAGAAGGAGTGAAGGGGCAGCTGCCAGGCCCCAGTTTGCTCTCTGGAGGGGATGCTCCAGTTCCGTGCAGTGCTGGCAGAGCCGGGAGGGGATGGGTGGCTCAGTGGAGATTATTTACTGCTGAGCACGGGAAGGGGAAAGGTAAAGGAGTAAAGAGATGGGATACATTCCTTGATTAGAATTTTGCCAAGGTTATAGCAACAAAAAACGCACATCACAGAATGGCAAACATGATAGAGTGAAGACAGGTCATTCAGGTTTAATGAACTGCGTAATACTGTTATAATTCTGTAGTATAATTCTGTAGAATTTGAAGTATAATAGTCTGTATTCCATTACAGCTGTGTTATAGTCTCAGTGTATTGATTATTGTTCTGTACTATTTTGCAAACTTACCTTGGCAACAGTCCCAGCTGCCCAAAGACTGAAACAATGTTGATTTTACTAACTCACTTGTATTTTGACTTCCAGATAAACAAAATGCTAGTTTCTAGAAATTACAGTCACCTATATTTCCAATGCTTTCTGATGTCGCTTTTAAACCTATCTTTACAGAAGAGGTCCAAATTGCCATTCCAATAATGAAACCAACCTTAGATAAAGTCCAACTGGCTGGACAGGCCTTGCCTCCTGGATTTCCGGCGCCATTTCTTTTTGCTGATGGTCTTTCATCAGTAGAAACACTATTAACCAACATTCAGGTAAATTCTTCTCTACAGGGCCAGGTTATGTCATGATAGATAACATGTTTCTTTTTCACTCTTAAAAAAGTTTCAGAAACTATTATGTATCTGCAGTTTCTCATCTCTTTTATTTAATGTCATGCTTAGGTTTCTTCTCTCTCTAGTCTCAGCAGTCCTGGAAGGGTTTCATACATTGTATATTTGACTTAATAATTGGCAGTAATGGTCATATTGAAATGCACCATTCTCATTATTGCTGCAGTGTTTCTCTCTGCAGTTCCTGAGGTCAGCAGAGACATGGCACTGTGTGTGTAACAAACCACAGCAGCAGGATGAATTAGCCAAAGCTGTACTGAATCATCCCATGCCACAAAATTCCTCATTTTCCTACACCATTGGCTACTTCCAATGCCCAGTTGTGCTCCAGGTCTGTAGGTTCCTGCTTCTAATCTTTCTGTTTTCCTAGAGGGTGTAAAAGAAACAAATGGATGAATTTTGCCACTTCTGAAAGAGAATGGTGTTTTCAGATCTTGCATTTATGTGTGTTTTAGGGCCTGCTGAAAGTGGCTGTGGACAATGCAAGAGTCCAGGAAAAGCAGATACAGCAGGAAAAGAAAGAGCTAAAGATGGAGCTTTGTAGAGAGCGAGAACTACGAGAGAGCTTGGAAAGGCAACTCACAGCTGAGCTGCAAAGCAGAGGTGAGTGAATGAAAATGGAGTTTAGGTATCTATTAAATGTGTAACCCTTTGGCATTTCCAGCTGGAGCTGTCGAGGACTCAGGGTTAGCTGACATCCATACTCCAGTGTAGTGCAGCAGTGGAGCAGCACTGGTAATGAAAGATGTAAATTTCACAAAACCAGAACGAAGCACACATTTCTATAAGCAGAACAGTGGCTGAAGGATTATTACCTGGAGGGCAGCTGGCCTCAGAGAGCTTTGGCAGGTTCTGAGGAGGGAAGCTGGTGCAGTTCCATGGCTTACAGGTGTACTAGCACCACTGTGCCCAGGTATTCCCAGCCCGATTTCTTCATTTGACAGCTTTAATTTCTTTTTGTTTTTGCTGTTACCCTCCAAGCATTGAGAATCTGTCTTACTGTGAGAAAGATATGGCTGTAATCTGGGTATTTAGGTGATTTTTGTCATTACTTCTCTAGCCCACATTTCTACAGCTTCAGTGCTGCTCAGTTTCTCTTGTGAAGAACTTCAGCCCAACAAAATAGAGCTGTGAGAAATTGTCTGCCCAAGTGCAAGATCTGAAGCAGATAACCCTATATATTTTTTAGCATCAGGAGAGTGAGGTACAGTAGCACACCCCAAATGGGTCATTCTGAGACAAAACCATGACTGGTTAGAAGCTTTTGATAGTAATAGGCAATTAAATTGGTAAATCT
The DNA here is from genome assembly GCF_009650955.1 of Corvus moneduloides. Taxonomy (NCBI): domain Eukaryota; kingdom Metazoa; phylum Chordata; class Aves; order Passeriformes; family Corvidae; genus Corvus; species Corvus moneduloides. Next base: position 4,052,961 of record NC_045489.1, on the reverse strand, counting down.
GAATTTCTCGCTGTGCCGTTCCGAAGGAGGCAGTATTCTTTTTAAAATTCAGATCTTCATCTGAAGGAAAGGAACAGCACTTCATGTGCCAAAAGCTACTTCTAGATTACATCCGTGAAATCAGGAAGATAAAACGAGATAAGACCAAAAGTGTAGGTGCCAAGTCCTGTCTTCCTGTGCTTTTCGAATGGAAATTGGGTGTGTGGAACTGTCTGGAGTGCCAGATCTCGCTCAGGGCCACCAAAGGGCACTTCTCAGTCAAGTTGTGAAGGGTCAGTAAATACTATTTGCAGCTGTTAAATTGCAGTGGGTGTCCAGAAATGTTGCATCACCCAAGTGTGGTGGGACTGTATATTTCTGTAAAACAAAACTTCAGCTCCCTGTAGGACAGCCCGCTGTGCCCCTCCTGAGTCCCAGTTAAGTCACCAAAAACCTCAGATCATTCACAGATTTGATTGCTCCTGACTTGAAAGAGAATTTCACCAATAAGCAGCATCCTCTGAATTGTTTGGCTTTCAGGTCATCACCACATGCACATCTTTATTGTTACAGGGGTCTCAAGCTAGAACTGCACCTTTGAATATCAAAAATAAACTAATTTTTTACTGCCTCCATCATCTATTAATTGTGCCCTAACAGCCATTCTTACATTGTATTTACATTTCAGCCACAATTCAGAAACGCTTGAAGAAAGAGAAGAAGGCAAAGAGAAAATTGCAGGAAGCTTTGGAATTTGAATCCAAGAGAAGAGAACAAGTGGAACAGGCGCTTAAACAGGCCACATCAGGTGACGGTCTCAGGATGTTAAATGGTAATGTCTTAGTCGGCCTTTCACAGTCAGCTTAAAATGATGTTGATTGAGTGAGGAAAAAAAAAAAATCAGATGATGCACAGAGCAAATTTCAGAATAAACCCCCACAATTCTTTCCTGAAATAATGAAAAATCTATTTCAGGCCATGTGCTCTGGGTCGTGAATTAAAAAAATAAAGAAGTCTGCAACTAGAGAAACAGACAGAGCAGCTTACACAGAGATGACAAGAAATGCTGAATATATTACAGAGAAATCTGTTACAGTGCCAGCTAAGACAATGTGAAATTTGGTTCCTATAAGGTTCTCTGAACTCTTCTCTCCCAGCAGATTCATTTTTAGAACTGCTGAGCTTCATGTTAAAAGCCGTTTGGCTGAAGTTTGCTCAGCCTCAGGACCTATTAAGTTTGTTAAATATGTATCAGCTTTCAGAGCTGACTGGGTTTTGAACATTTCCCAAATACTCTTGTGAAACAAAAGCAAATCAGTTCATCTCCTAAACAGTGATTAAGTTCTGGCTACTGGGAGAATTTGCCTTTTGTGCTTAAGATGGTTCTGACCAAAGTTTAGAGCTTTGGTTTGAATCTTCAAGACTGAACCTAGTTGAGATTTGATTAATTTCAGGTTCTGCAGCTCAGGTTTAGTCTGTGCATCTGTACCTGAAGTCTGTGCAGAGGCTCAGGAGTCAGAGTGACGCTCAGTCTCTGCTGCATTCTGGTGTCCTGTGGTGTGTTAATTTGTGCTGCCTGCTTTGGGCACTGCTAGAGACTGCAGAGTGCAAAAACTGCCTGACTGCTGAGCAAAAATAATGAATTTGGCTTGTGTGGAGTTCTCAGCTGTGAGAGCTGCCCAGACTGTTCCCTAAAGCCAGGGCAAGGCTGTGTGTGTGAGCTGCCACCACAGTGCTCTGCGGGACTGTGAGCCGTGATTTATCAGGGCACCCAAGGGATATAAACCCTGTGAGGATGAGAGCAGCATCTTTCAGAAGCATCCTCTCATCTGCTGGTTTATAGCCCTGCAGAACCCTGGAAGCAGGGACTGGCTGGCGTCCCTGGAGCACTGGCAGTGGCCAGGGGGGATTCAGATGTGGATTTGCAGCCGCAGTCGCACCATGATGGGGGACAGTGACCAGGGGAGAGTGGGTGGCCAGAGCCAGCAAAAACCTTCTTCACCACGTCCACTGGATGAGACAAATGCCCAGACTGGATCCCATGGACAGAACCAGCACCTTGAGATGAATGTCAGAAAAAACCTAAAATCCTGATGTGCTGTAAGGTCACTCTCCTGGGTGCTGCCACTGCAGGGAAGCACCTGCTGCTCACACACCAGCCAGGAGCACCCAGCAGTTCTGGAAGCCACAAATTCAGGGATACCAGCGTGCCAACAGTGTGATTAACACACCTTTACATCTGCTAGTGTGGGCCTGGCTGCAGCAGTTTGATTTGCAGGCACACTCAGGTAGTCATATATATGTTAGTGCCTGCAAGAAGCTGATATTTACATGCTAATCTGATTGCGCATGCAAATCAGGTAGCTCATTAGCATCTTAATCCACAATTTAATTGCAGGTACAATTTTATGACAACAAAATGTGAAGGGCTATTCTGAGTATTTTTAATTTAACTCTGACAGTCTGTCTCATTTAACAGATGCTGTTACTAGTTACAGATGACTTTGTCATTTTTGGTATATACAACATGTACTCTGAAGGGTTTGAAAAGAAAGAACCTTTTCAGATTGATAGGTCAGTGCCCTGCACTTGCCTTCAGAACAGGAATCTGAGTAAGGAAAACCCTGCAGAATAGCAGTCACTTGTAATTTTATAAGTAAAAAGTTGTATCTGTGAAAATACTGCTTTTTTTGGATCATATATACATTTATAGTGCTGTATATGCACACACGACATATATTTCATTTACACATTTATTGCTGAGCTATTGCTCTCCTGTAAGGACTGTACTTTGCAGGGTTGCCCTGCTTTCACACAGAGCTCCGTTACTGCAGGGTCGCCAGCAAAGCATCACCTCTGTGACAGATCCTGACACTCCAGCTGAAGGGATCTGTGAAAGCAACAGTGCAATTATTCTCTATTTGAGAAAGTCCAGAACAGGCATATTGCACAGAAAAACTCCCAAACTGCGCACACAGCTCTCTTTCAGGTGTGGGTTTTTCCTTCCTGCAATTCCTAAGTGCTGTATGATAAGGGAAGCAGATGTTTCTTCAGGATTTGAGGTGCCATGGATTCAAATCACATCCCCTTCATGCTAATCCTTGTTGGCACAAGGTGGATCATGGCATCTGTTATCGTAACACCCTGGGGTGTTGGAGCCCCCGCCCCCACCCCAAGGACTGTGCAGACAGAGGTATCACCAACATGAAATTAAATAGGTCCAAAGTGAGTGTCATGAAACTCCTTCTCAACTTGAAAAAAAAAAAAAGAGCACAGTCCTCTTTGGAAAGCTCTTCTCAGAGATCTGGAAATATTTCACATAATATGACAGCTGTAATTTTGGTTTGGGTGGTAACACATGCTCACACATCCCGAGCTGAGGTTTGAAATGCAATTTGCACAGTTCTTATCTGTAACATGCACTCACACAAACTGATACACACACCCCAAAACTGTTGTCTGGCCCTGGCTGTATTCTTCAACTCTGTAATTTGGAGGTATTTGGCTATATACAAGAGTCAATGTAGTTTAATATTATCGCAGTTTAATTTTGACTTTTATTTTTCATGTGTCAGATGCCCTCATTTTCCAAGAGGATTTTGTAGACATATTATTACCACGTGTTGGTTATTATCTGATCGTCAGACAAATGTGAAGCACGTTAAAAATAATTCACTGTGAGACCAGTAATGTTTGCACATTTTGGAAACAATTTACTACTGAAAATTCTATGAGGACCAAATGTTTTATGCAAGACCAATGTTAACTTGGAGAGCACCCTAGTTTGCTATAAATATTTTTCTAAAGATGCCTGAGAGAGGGGCAAAGGGGAATGCATTAATCTTCAGTCTCCCATCTTTCAGATGCTGGAATCCCAGACATGGAAATAGAACACAACGGAACCCAACATGACAGTGCAGCAATGCAAGGTGCAGTATGTACCACAGCTTCTCACCTGTGTGCTTGTCATTAAAAATAAGTGAAATGCAGAGTCATTTTTTTATCTGTTTTCCTGCTTTAAGATAAATGTGGATTACAGAACTTCAGTTGGTTTTGCTGTTTGATGTAGAAAACCTTTGTAAGAACCGTACTTTACAAGATCAGAAATTAACTTTAAGTAGACGTGGTATTTATCTGAGGTGATATTTAGAGGTGATACTTGTATTAAAACTGATATTTATCTACCAGGATAACACCCTTAGTTCAAAAGGGATTTTACATATGATTTACCTTTGTGAAATATTTTACCTCTGGTCCTTACCTACCTGTTAAGATCGCAGGTGTTTTCAAAAAATACATGAACTATAAGTGAAAAAGAAAAGCCATGTTCACATTATGGACATCTATCTGGTGCTGCTTTTCCCTCACTGTTCAGTGGCTGTGTGTGAGTGCAGCACCTCCAGGTATGGTTGGAGTGCTTCCCAAAGAGCAGTGAGTGAGTTCTGGCTGCAGGTCTGAGACATGAGGAGTTGTGAAATCCTTCTTTGGGGGAGCCGAGGCAGGGAGCCCCAAGGGATATTCCCATGCCCCTTGGAAGCCTCTTCGAGCCACACAGAAACTCCACAGTCACCTGTGATAAAATTTGGTCTGAACAATTTGAACATTGAAATTCTCTGATTTTGGTGAAAGTCCACCTTGTAGAGTTTTTCTCCCTTCAGTCCTGTGCCATGTTCATTCCAGACCCTTCAGTTCTGTGCTGGCTGCTCTGGCAGCCTGGAGACAGCTGCCTCTTCCATAGAATTGCTGCTTCTTAGGGCAATTCCACCCTTTCTATTGCATCATGTAATGGTAATGTGCAAAAATCCCCTGTGCTGAGGTAACTAAAGGCAGTTTGTGCAGACAGGAGAAGGGCTGCAGTGCACTTAGAGACACAAACCTCACTTGAGCGTTTCTCTTCAGCTGGGGAAGGTTTGACTTGCATACCTCTGGTATGCATCTGTTGTCCATCTGTCATCCTTACAGGAAAGCTTTCAAATATTTCTACTGCTGTCTCTTCTTGTGATTTTAGGTTCATATACTCTGTATTACAGAGTAGGAGAATCACAGCTTTATTGTAATGCAGATAGATACATCTGACATATGTGTGTGTGTATACATGTGCACATCTGATTAGAGCTGTGCTCTAAATATTGCAATTGGAAAATCGCTGCTGCCAGAAATAGTCAAAATATTGCATGAGCACTTGGGACACATGTATTTAAATTCAACAAGCAAAATGTTCCTAATATTTGTGATCTGTTCATGGTATCTGCTGAGAGGAGTGTTCAGTGCTCTTCCAAACAACTCTGCGAGTCAGAGGTGCATCTGGGCAGACTCTAGTAAAGAAAAGAAAGGAAATTTCAGTTTTCAGTTGAGAAAAACCATTACACTTGGCTGAAATCTGTCTTTACATCAAAAATTATTAGGAATACTGTGAGGAAAGTGATGCACAGCCACTTCAACAACTGTTTACTCCTGGAAGGAGTCAAGAGAACTTTCTTACATTACCTGTAATTTATTAATACACAGTAAAACCTTGTGATTTTACCATTTTTATTTCAGGTTGCGGTTTTTTGGGTTTTTTTTTCTTTTAATCTGATCCCAACTACATCATCCCTTCAGTTGAGAGACGTTTTGGCTCAGGAAGTTTTTGTTCGGGTCAAAAGCGTGGCCCCAGGGAGAGCTGGATATTCCCTGTGTTCAGTGTCCCTGGGCTTGGAGAGAACAGGACATGGCCTGAGCAGCAGGAGCTGCAGCCCTGTCCCTGTTCCTCCATGGCAAAACCATTCCCTTCCCTTTCTGCCCCTCTGGCTCTGACCTCCCTGGCCTGGTAATCCTGCTTGTAGGGAGATGTGAGGAGCTGAGCTAAAGTGAGGTCACTAAACACTCTCAGCTGATAAAAAGCTTTCTGGAGAGCTCTCCATGGAGCTTGTTTAGATTTCAAAGTGTTCCTGTTCTGTAGCACCGTCTCTTTCATTTTTATTTATGCTGATACTGTAATAACTTTTTATTCTCTTTCCCTTTGATTACCATTCGTGTTCCTGACAGCTCCTATTGCTGCTGCAGCTCTAACAATTGGAGCACACTCCCTCACTGCCCCTGTCATTTGCTGCCTTTGTTTTTTGGGCCCTGGGAGGAGGAAGGGGCAAAACACATGTCCCTAATACAAAGCTGTTTCCAAGCTTCCAAAATCTCTTTCTATTGCTCAGAAAAAAAGCTTTAGCATCAATGCAGAGCTTTCTTTTTCTGTTGTCAATAGCTCTGCTGGACAGAAATCTATCATTCACACAGTGCTTTTCCTTTGAAATTCAATTAGTTCCACTGCCAGTATCTCCTTAAGACGGTTTAAAGGAAAATTACAGAACTACTGCACAGCCACCTTTCACAGTGATTAAGTCATATCATATTTTATGCTCATTTCTTAAAATGATTTTATTAACACAAGCTGTTCATGTACTGCGTTTCTGATCTGCATTATAAATCTTTTCCATTTAGTTGACTCATTTTCCCTCTGCTTTGTGTATTAATTGAACAGAAATTTCATGCAGACAAGACTTACAACTTTTTTGAACTTTACAGTCTAAAGCCTCCATCCTCCATATCCCAGATCTAATTCAGAGCTGGAGCTGGTAGGTTTATAGCTGGCAGAAGATGTCAGTCAGTGGTAGCTGCAGTGGAGCAGAGTAGGGGATGAGCACACAGACACCCTCCTGCTCCTCCTTGCACTGCTCACTCCTGGGCCGGCACCACAGTGCATCAACCATTTTATCAGCCAATCTCCCTTCCACATAAAATAAACATACTGGGTGTCATTAAGTGCACCTTCAGATCAATGATTTTTGCAAATGACATTCAAGTACCATTCGAGTAGTGCATTTTTGCTGATAAAAGCAAATTAAATTAGCACAACTACAAGTGTGCTGATAAAAACTAAAACCGAACAGCAGCACCATTAGCTAACAAAGTAATATTTTCTCTTTACTGCTTTCTGCCATTTAGTTATTATCCTATTGGAAATCTAATTATAATCCTTTTACTCCCTAGTCAAACTTCACAGTTTTTGCAAGCTTAGCACTGACAAGTGATTTCATTACATTTGATTGCCCGCGCCCAGATTGACTTAACTTCACTCCGAGACCTAAAAGCCCTCTCAGTTTCTCAGATTCCCTGTTTGCACATTACAGCAACAGCTCCTTTAATTAATTAGCATGAACAGCAGTAACATGAACTGCTGAACAGAAAATAACATCATTTTATGATCGCAGGGAGACTTCTCCTTTCGCATGTTTATACCTTAGTTAACTTTTGTATTACAATATTTCATTGTTAGGGGATATTGGAACAATCAGCAAAGCAATGTTAGCTTAAAATCTTAAAAAGTAGGTGTTACAGTAATACTTGATAACAACAATTTACGAAAAAATAAAATACTCTGAGTTTCAGGAAGGAGGCAGCAGCATAGGCAGGCAGGCCAATGTGCTTCACTGTGCCTGCAACAAGAGGGTCACCCAGGGCTGCTGCTGCTGCTTTTGTTTGTGACATAACCTGGCAGAGATTTGGCACAAAGACTCTCAAGTTACCATGAATAACATTTTATATTTATCTGTTTGTCAAAGATGAAGGACTGTTGAAGTTTGGAATGTATTTTGGGTTTGATCATTTAGAAAACTGGGCTTTAGTTTATTAATAGTCTGATCTAACCAGTGAGTTTTCAAATCAAACCTGCTATATCTGTGTCTTAGGCCTGTTTTCTTCCTCCTGCCCGAGCTTTGTTCTCTCCTTCGTGCATGTCCTCCTCTGGAGGCTGTGAATTATTAAACCCCTGGTAGTTAGCTCATGCTGTGTCATTGCAGAGTCTCTAGAAAAGCTCTTCTAAAGCTCCCAGCAGTTCCCAGATGCAACTCCGTGCCCACACTGGCCACGTGCAGCCGAGAGCTGCCCCATCAGCTGCTCACCAGGAACGGGGCCTTACAGTGACTGAATTGAAATCCTGGGTTTAGTACAAGTTTCTTTAGCTCTGTTAACATGGATGAGGAAATACTTGACAAGGTTGACTCAGCAGCCAAAGTGGGGAAGAAACTCTTAACCCAGCAGCTCTGTGAGTGAGCAGCCCTGGAGGGTCAGGCACCACGGTCCTGAGGGAAGGAGAGGTTTTGGTACCAATCTCAAGGCATCCCCAGGGGCTCAGCCAGCTTGAGACATCAGAGAGGGCACCTCTGCAGGGGTGGAGAGATGCCATAGGGAAGTGTGAGGGATTAAAACCAACCAACCTTTGCTGGTTGCTGCTCACAGAACCAGCATTTATTGACCCTGTTCTTCCTAGGTCTAGAGAGAGCCATGCCCTGCTCTTTCACTGCTCAGTTTGAAGGATATTTGCAGATCAGAGAGGTTTTGCTGGACGACTAATAAGCAGGCAAAGAAGTCATTTTTGCTTGTCATTCAGCTGAATTGACGGTCAGCCCAGGTCCATCTTTTCTTCATGGCAGCAAAGGGATCCTTTGCTGTGTTTTGGTAATTGCTCTGGTCCTTACCCATGATCAGGGGCCTTCCATGCCTGCAGTACTCCTGTGTCCCAAGGGCTTTAGGGAAGGAGGGTTTTTCTCAGGGGTGTGATCCACAGTAGAAGCAGACTGATTTTGTCTGATTTTTCCTTTGTACAAAGACACTGGTTCAAACTAATTAGCCCCAGCTTTGCAAGTTAATTTATTGTTACAGCATTGCATTTCCCATGTGTTGCTTCATCCAAAGCTGGGCTTGGCTCTGATCTAACTGAGCTGGTGTTTACCCGGTCTGGGAAGGGTGGAGAGCTCAGCTCCTGTGCAGTTGGACACTTGTGGGGTATCCTGTAGGATTCCTAGATCCGAGCCCTGGAGCAGGAGCTGTGCAGAGGCTCTGAGAGGGCCCAGCCTGGCGCAGGGCTGCCCTCGCCTCCCCTGCCCCTGCTCTGGCCACACAGGCAGCTCTCAGCTCCACCTGATCCTGTTCCAGCTGCTCTCCCAGCTCCTCCTCCAGCTCAGCTGGCAGAGCAGGATTCCCAGTTTATTATTTCATCCCTGCTGCTCATATTCTCTGCAGCCTGTAGTGCTGGGTTGTATCTTATGAATTACATGGATAATGTACAATTATTGATACAACATATTTATCTATTTTCTCACTGTGTAGCAGATCCCAAATTTTCATTCCTCCAGTGAGTTTCTCCACAGTTCACACTGTCTCTCAGATCCCTGGCAATCCCAAGGTGTAGCTGCAGCTGGAGTTTCTTCTCTGCCTGGACTGGATTTGCACACCAGCATTGCCAGGGCACATTGGGAGGGTACATGTGAAAATATTGTTTTAAAGTAGTTTCAGGGAAATAAGGCTGAATTCTAAATTTAAACCAGAGCTCTTACAAACAAAGCCTCACAAAGGATTCAGAAAATTCAAAAAAGAAAGCAAAAAGTTGGTGAATAAATATGCAGATGATGATTATTGCCTTTGGATTCATCCTTTCTGCACCCATTAAAACCTTGAAAGAAAGAGACAAATGGTAATGCTGTGCCTAAAAAGAGTGCAGGAGCTGCACCTTCCCTGGGCTACAACACGGGCAAGAGAACGCCATCCTGAGGGAAAATTCCAGTTATTAACACAGACTCTGGCTCACCAAGAAACTCGGAAATCTTTACTTGTCTTACGCATTGTGAAGGGGAAAAAACCTCCTTTCTAAATGTCTTGCTTATTAAGCCAGTCATGCATTGCTCTGTAGGCTGTAAAGCAGTGTAACATGCACAGGGGGCTCATAAGCATATTTAGTGTTAGGGAATATCATTTATACAGTTTTTATATTGTCAGTATTACCCCTAGAGAATGAGATTAGGCTTTAAACTACTGTAAATCTACGCTTTTGCTCACCTTTGTATAATTTCATTTTTTAATAGAATGAAGCCCACATAAATGAATATTTGATTAAGGGATAAACCTGATAAAAGAATACATTTATGGCACACGGATTTATTCAAATCTTTGCTATATAATACGGTAAAGTGCTATAAAATGGTCTGTAGCTTGCAGTCAGCTGCACTGAGGAGATGGTGAATATTCTCCAGAAAAGATTAATTTGACAACATCACATTGTCTTCCCTGTGTAAGTGGGGGCACAGCTGCTCCCAGCACGTTAATTCCTCAGAGGTGGTTGCTGTGTGACGTGGTTAATGCCATGAAATTCAGTTTATTGCACAGCAACAAAAAAGTATTTTAATTTCTGGAGAATAATTGAGGGTGTTATAAAAAAGGAGATATTTAACTATGCACTTTCTGTTCACTGATCAATGGTGTCTCCTGGGTGGCTGCGCTGGGTTTGAGCTGTGGCATTTACTTTTGTCTCTTAGAGGTATTCCAGATACCTCCACTGAACTTTGCTTGAGAAATAAAGGGAATTGGAAGGAAATATGGAAACCTGTTCCAAAGTTTAGTCAGCCCACAGTACCCTCAATGTCTTCATCTTACCTTAATTTAAAAAATAATACTTAAAATTTAATAAGAATATAAAGAACAGCCTCCACTGGGAAGAAGCCATGTGCAGCTTCCTAATGATCATGAGAAAAAGAAAAAAAAAAACACAAACAAACCCCACAGTGTTCAATCCTTGCATTTCTGCTCACCCCCCCAGGCTTTAGCAATTCCCCACTAGGTTTAAGACAAGCATTTTCAGCAGCCAATGGCCTGAAACTAATTTTAGTCCTTTCTTTGGAGGCTCCCAAACGTTCCTCTGGAGTTGTTACGTCCCTGGCTCTTGTGATCTTTATTTGTGCTTACATCCAAAATACATATTAAATCATGTTGGTTTGGAGAGTCTGGGCCTCCTTAAAACCATGAAACATTCAATTACTAATTAGCTGTTTCCTGTTCCTAATGAAGTGAACATGTCGGATTTGGATTAAAATTCAGCTACTGCTCTCCTCTGTTTATGGTTCCAGATGTTTTTGTTTTATCTAGGAGGTTACTTTGACAGCTACTGCTAAATGATAAATCACTCATATTATAGCTGAAATGCATTTTGAAATTGAAATGTGGCAAACTTGGAGATTGCTCCAAGGATCAGTGTCAGTTTGCAGGTCAATACTTGTTCGTTCCTTAGGAGTGCTCAGTATTGGCATATGTAAAACAGTAATGGGAGAGATGTCAACATTATACAAAATGCTGCTCCATATTATCATTTTGCTATCATCTTCCAGATCAGTACTTGCGGATTTAGCTGGGTGGATTCATGATTCATTGTATAATGAACAGGAATATGGATTCTTGTTAGCTTCAGTTTCTGTGGGCATTTCAATACTTATTTTTTCTCTGGGCTTAAAGTTGCTTAATGTGAAAAATCACAGTTGATAGGTACTATAACTAGGAATATTTTTATGAAGTGCTTTTCTGCTTCATTCTCTAAATAAAGAAATAGAATTTTAAGCAAAATGTGGTGGTTTCTGAATGAAAGAACAGTTTTCCAAGAACAGATCCTGATTTACATTTTTTGAAAGCAATGCAGTTTTGGTTTAACACCCTGTTCCCTGGCAGGTTTTGTGCAGTGACAAGGGTGTGTGGTAAAGCTGGTGCCTTGTCCCTGGGTCTGTCCCAGGGAGGCAGCAATCCAACACGGGCTGCCTTTGGGAGAAAAAAAAATGCCTTAAAGAAAGGAAATCTTAATCAGAGTGTTCATAACCTGTCCTGAGCCATTGCTGGCAAACACCAGGGCAAGTGGTGCTGGGTGTTTGTCATTTCTTGCGGGCTTGACCAGGTGTTGTCACCCAGTGCCTCCTTTCCCTACACAAAATGTGCCCACGTGCTGGACAGTTCAGTTCATATCACTTCAGTTTATATCACTTGTAGATCTGGTCATTTGAGGAACAAAAAAATCCACAACCAAGTGAAGAAACCACCTAATTGTCAGTTAATTATGAAATGTTCAACTGTGCAATTGACTTTTTTCTTCTTTTTTTCTGTTTCCTCCAGAAAACAGAACATACATCAAGCCGACCATCATGTACTGAAGGAACCACCTACTGCTGAAAAATGTATGATGACCACTATTTGAAGACTATATAGTTCCTGAGAAATGTCCCTTCCAACCTTTGATGCCTTCAGTACTGTGTGAGGAACAGGATTTGTAGCATGAAACTTGAAGGACAATTTCAAGCAATTTACTGTTGCTGCATTGAAAACTGCCGTATTAAGAAATCCTGAGACTTTTTACAAGCTTACCATACCAAACCAAGCCTGTCACAACAGATCATTTTTAGGTCCCCGGAGATAGAAAGGAGTTTTAGTATTTTTAAGCACATACATGAATTACTTCCCCTCTCCACCCCGCCCCAAAAAAGAACTTTTTTTTTTTCCTTAGGAGGTGGCTATTACTGAATAGCAATGGCACAATGATTTTAAGCCACAATGGTCCTCACTGGCTGTACATCATACAAGTCCAGTTTATCACTGAAACTGTTCAACATGGAGCTGTTTCGATTGTGTTTATAAATTAAGCTTTGTTTACTGAAGCAGATACTCGATATATATTACGTTTTAAAAAGAAATGTGTGTACATTTTTTAAAAGAACGATGTAAAAATTGTCCTTTCATTAGATGACCAATTCAAAAGTGTGAGCTAAACCCTAATAGCTGACGTAATATGAGGATTATAATTGATGCTTTTTTTTTTAATGCTCAGTTCAGCTTGGCTTTTGGTCTTTTAA